>NC_142886.1:18315000-19565000 GCF_051225735.1 Oryctolagus cuniculus
TCATTCAAGGTAGAGATTTCAGTTTTACAGATGAAAGAGCTGAGGCTGATGAAGGAGAGATTTTCTGGTGTTGTGCTGCCTGTGAGTGACCTTGTTTTAGTTTGAACCTATTTGATTCCAGTCTACTCTGCTCTGTTCTACCACTTCATGATAGATCATAGTGTTTTTGTCTTTATTAAGATGTTTATAAAATCCAGGATTGGTCTAAACATGCTTGACTATGTATATAATTAAGCTGACAGGGATATGGCCCAAGAAATGAAGTCCATAAGTATTTATTCCTTTTTAAACTTGATGCTTCAAGAGAGTTAAAAGAGACACTAAAATATAGCTAGTGCTTTGAACTTAAAAAAAAATGCAACATTTAAAGAAATAAATTTAACCAAAATTTCACAAGATTTGAACACTGATAACTAAAAAATATTACTCAGAGACACTAAAGAAGCCTAAATAAATGGAAAGTTGTCCTTGTTCATAAACCAGAAGACAACATTGTTGTGAGGGAAATACTCAATTAGACTGATCTACAGAGTCCACACAAGCCCTAACAAAACCCCAACTGAAGCTAAAATTCACTAGGATCCAGATTAGGCAAAGCAATCTTAAAAATACAGAATAAAGTTGGAGGACTCAGACTTTTAAATTTCAAAACCCACTATAAAGCTACAATAATTTGAACTGTGTGATACTGTCACAGAACAAAAATATAGATAAATGGATTAGAATTAGGAGTTGAGAAGTAAACTTTCCTATATGGTCAGTTGGTTTTTGACAAGGGCGCCAACTGATGAATGGATAAACAAAGTGTGATATAGCCTTACCATGGAATGTTATTCTGAATTGAGCTCCTGCACTAGCACTTGGGCCACCTTCTACTGCTTTCCCGGGCTGTAGCAGAGAGCTGGATGGGAAGAGGAACAGCGGGGACTTGAACCAGCCGGCGCTGCAGGTGAAGGATTAACCTGCTGAGCCACAGCACTGGCCTCCATGGAATGTTATTTAGTAAGGAATGGAATAAAGTATTGATAAGCTGTTTAGCATGAATGAACATGATGTTAAGTGAGAGAGGCTAGTCGCAGACAGACATTTTGTATGAAATGTCCAGAGTAGGCAAAGCCACAGACACACAACAGACTGATGGGTGCCAGCATCTGGAGAGGAGGAGGAATGAGCAGTGACACTAACGGGAACGAGGTTGCTTTTCAGGGTGATGAAAATATTCTGGAATTAGATATTGGTGATGGTTGCAAAACTCTGGGTATACAAAAAAAAAAAAAACCCACTAAGTTGTATATTTCAAACAGGTAAATTTTATGATATGTGAGTTGTATCTCAATAAAACTGTTACATGTGTTTAAAAACACCTATTACTTTTGCTTTGGGCGTTTGGATTCAGTCTACCACTTCTATTATCTGTTTGTGTCTGGGTTATTTCAATCCAAATACAGTATACTCTAGACTCTTGTCTAGGACAGCCTATGCTAACTAACTTTATTTTCATCTGCTTTCCTATTCCTTTCCTTTACATTAGGTAGCCCTGTTACATGAAGGCAAAAACTTTACAGAAATATATGATGTCATATTTCCTTTTGGATCCTTCTTTAAAAAAAAAAAAAAAAGAAAAGAAAACCTTAGCATTATATTCAGTTTCAAACTAAGAGTGGCATATTGTTGTAATTACATCATTTGGAAATGTGTTTATTTTCAAGAGTACGGATTTGATTTAGAAACTGCTTTTCCTGAATTCTCTGTTATTCATGGCACTTGATGACCACACACTCGAAATGCTCTCTGGCCAGAGCACAAGAGTCTTGGGGGGTCAGTGTAGAAATGATTCATGGCTTGATAGAATGCAGGCAAGTTAAATATGACTTTTATAATGTGGCTGGGAGCCCAGCTTATGGTATGAATTGGTACATGTCTCTTTCTTTTGTAAACACGGACTGAAGTAGGTTTTATTTCTGGAATGCTGTGGCATGGTGCTAGTGAGAAGTATGAGTGTCTTACTCAAAGCCTTATATAACAGGAAGCAAAATTTTCTGAGGGAAAAAAGGGGCTTGGGAGAAACAGAAGATAAAATCTTTGCTGGGGACAGTTCTTTTCCATTGGCATTCCCGTGCATTTTCCCCAGGGTGTGCCTAGGGATTCTCTGCTGCAGTTGCTACACAACATTTCCCTCTTCGCTGGGTGGTTGGATAAAGAAACCCGTTATTTGGGGCCTGGGGTGTAGACTGCAAGGAGCCATGGTTCTGAATGTGGTGTTTGGCCCTGGCACTCCGGCGGGTGATGGGAACACAGGGTGAAAGGGGAACGAAGGGGCAGTGCTTGATAACAGAAGGTATCGGCGTCATCAGCATCAGGTCTCATCTTCCCTTTTAAAATAGATCATATTTTAGCCTCTCGTCAAAGTGAAGAGTGTAGGTTGCTGCAGCCGATGCCTGCCAAGTCGCTGGCATTCCTGGAGAGAATTCCATAATAGACCCTCATTTTCCAGCCACTTTTGACTATTAATTTTAATTAACTATTTTATACTTTGGCCCTACTCACCAGCAGCTTTCCAAACTCTCTGTCCCTTAGTCATTTCTGTCCAGTTCCAGGGATAGCAACCTCCAAATTTGGCTTCCTTAATCCTGGACTAACCTAGTTGTTGATTTTGATGGCCCCATGGGGAGATGGCATATTTTTAAAAGCAATTTTTTTCTACCCTTCAAAGCAGTTTTAAACTTAGATGAACAGTGTGATCCATCTCGCTTGCACTGGAAGAGATTGTTCAACTGCTAAAGGCAGCGGGAGTGGGTATCTTAAATAATGGCCCTCTGTTCACCTGAGGTCCTAAGAACAATATGGTTTCATGTTAGAAAACAATTTTTTTAAGATCTATTTATCTGCGGCCAGCGCCGCGGCTCAATAGGCTAATCCTCCACCTTGCGGCGCCGGCACACCGGGTTCTAGTCTCAGTTGGGGCGCCGGATTCTGTCCCGGTTGCCCCTCTTCCAGGCCAGCTCTCTGCTGTGGCTAGGGAGTGCAGTGGAGGATGGCCCAAGTGCTTGGGCCCTGCACCCCATGGGAGACCAGGAGAAGCACCTGGCTCCTGCCTCCAGATCAGCGCGGTGTGCCGGCCACAGTGTGCCGGCCGCGGCGGCCATTGGAGGGTGAACCAACGGCAAAGGAAGACCTTTCTCTTTGTCTCTCTCTCACTGTCCACTCTGCCTGTCAAAAAAAAAAAATCTATTTATTTATTTGAAAGGCAGACTTAGAGAGAGAGAGAGGTCTTCCATCTGCTGGTTCACTCCCCAAATGGCTGCAATGACTGGGGCTGGACCAGTCTGAAGTCTGGAGCCAGGAGCTTCATCTGGATCTCCCAAGTATGTGGCAGGAGCCCAAGCACTTGGGCTAGCCTCCGCTGCTTTCCCAAGTGCATTAGCAGGGAGCTGGATCAGAAGTAGAGCAGCCGGAACTCGAACTAGTGCCCATATGGGATGCCAGCACTGAGGATGGTGGCTTTACGTGCTATACCGCAGCTTGAGACCCAGAAAACAATTTCAATTATCACCCCATCTTGGAGTTAAATGGTATATTGAGAAACCATCATCCACTTCTTCCTAGCAGAAAGCCTTAGCTAAAAACATCCTAAGCAATTAACAATCTTAAGTAATTTTAAAAACCTGTCAAACGAATGACTTCTTATACCCAAGTTCACCCATTTTCACTGTCTAGGCAATTGTGCTTTAAAATTTCCTTGTTGATTTCTTTTGACAGGGTTAGTTTTTCATTAATTTCTTCCCTATTATATTAGGTAGGTGCTGACTGTAGTCACTCTCAATATGAAACAAGTCATTTTCCTCTATTTTATCATATGTATTGCTCCTCCTAAATAAGCCATAAACCTCTTGGACGTGTGAATTTATGGTCACCATTGAGTTATATCCTTCTTGAGTTAAAGTTGTGGCTGAACTGAACATAGGAAGCTCACAAAGAGATCTTCCACTTCGTTACCTGGAAGGTGCCGACATGTCAAGTCCTATCGGTAGATGGAAGACGCTGGGCCCGGATTCCCCTGAATTTCATATCGGACACCTACCATTTCCAAAGACCTTCACATGCAGGAGTTCATGAGAAATTGGAACGGTGCGTTTAGCATGTCTAATGTGAAAGGTGGGCATTTAAGTTAAGGACAACACTGTCTGTAAGGGATCACAAGCCAATTCTTTGTGGCACCCTGTGGCATTCAAGATCGTGTTGGTTTTGAAGCTCAGAAAATGATGCAGTGAGCGTAAGAAGGGTGAAGTGCAGGATGAGGTCATAAACTGTGTCAAAAGAAATTGAAAGCTGTTCACAGTGTCCCATAATCCCCTCTTCTTACCATTACTATGTAGGTAAAGGGACAGAACAGAATCTTCCGTTTCTCAGGTGTGTCTCAAGCTGTTTCCTGTCTTGGATGGAAAGGAAGTAAGGAGGGAACAGAGTGGCTTTTCTTATTCTAGTTTCCTGTTTCAGGTCAAGTCTTATTGCCGGAAACTTTGGTTTTTCATGAACAAAAGTGGGAATAATAATTATTAGTATTTATTGAACACACAAACTGTGCTAAGCACCTTGGGAATGTCGTTTCATCTATACAAATAAGTTATATAAGCAATTTCAATAAATTAATGTATGAAAAGCATCTAGATGAGTGTCTGAAATATAGTAAGAGCCAAATAAACTTTGTTGTTAATATTCATTTTGGAGACAATAGGACTATACTTCGAGTGGCCATTGGTAGAATTTGAATTCCTGGTTATTAAACGCTAAAGCCCATGAGTTAAACCGTCATGCAGTATGTGTCTCTTCAATAATTCAATGAGGGCCTGGCCTTGTGGCATTATGGGTTAAGCCACCTTCTGCAATGCCAGCATTCCTTATGGGCGCCTGTCCAAGTCCTGGCTGCTCCACTTCTGGTCCAGCTCTCTGCTAATGTGCCTGGGAAGGCAGCAGAGGATGGCCCAAATCCTTGGGCCCCTGCACCCATGTGGGAGACCCAGATGAAGCTCCTGGCTCTTGGCTTTGGTCTGGCCCAGCCCTAACTTTCGAAACCGTTTGGGGAGTAGATCAGCTGATGGAATCTCTCTCTCCCTCTCTCTCTCTCTCTCTCTCTCTCTCTCTCTATATATATATATATATATATATATATCCCTCTCTCTCTCTGTTAACTCTTGCCTTCCTAATAAATCTTAAAAAAAAAAAAAAAGAATTAAGTGAAAAAGTCTTCCCTGACATTCTCCCATATATGCATTCTGGAATCAAGCTAACTTTTTACTTCTATATTCTGACAAGTTCCAGTTTGTGAGTCCTAAGTAGTCACCTCCTCTTGCCTCCTTACCCTCCCCCCAGTACTTATCCCTAGGGAAAGTACATTCTTCAGATTATCAGGATCTGCACCAAATTTATTTAGTGAGAATGTGGAATTTTTCTTAGAAGATTTAAAAAGGACAAGTAAGATAATTACATGAAAGGATCTGCTTAGGCTCTTTTTGCCTGGTAGGGGTGGACAAAATAACCTTTGGATCACTTCCACTTGTGTAATTCACCATTTCGGCAGGACAGCAACATGTCAGGCCAAAGTTCAACTTTTTTTTATTATTAAATTCTTTTATCGTCGCCCGGAAACTAGAGAAAATGAATTCTTCACAGTATGTTTGTGCACGCAACTTGAAACGGTTTGCACACTAAATGAAATTAAATGAAAGACAGCTGTTTGGGAAAGAGCTGTCAGAAAGCGATTGGGTTCTATTAGAACAGAATAGAGGCTAGGGCTGAGTTTTCAGAAACAGGATATCAGTGTTTTCAAGAGCAAGCACATTTACATACACAAGGGCTCCCACGTGGTTGTGCTGTTGTATGTCTTTTCGTTCATCCAGCCTAAATGATTATTTGCTCTCGGTGAGTAGGTGCCTGCTTCTGAGGCTTCTTTTCACATGTCAGATGGGTGCAGCTCTTTCTTTCCTGAGAAGGAAATACAGCACAACCTCACTACAGTGCCGTCCTAAGTTCTCTGTTTTTGGGGATGTTCACCAAATCACTTCTGTGACCCAGTACCTCTTCTGCTCCTGCTGCAGTACAAAGAGCAAAGGACCGCCATGGGCAGGTTGCCAGCTGTGCCCCCGTGTCTCCTGACGTGGTGCCTGCGGGAAGGGGTATGCACGTCCCGTAACAGACCCAAAGCAGACAGACACTTTGCTGATGACACCACGTTCAGAAGCCTTTCTTTTCCCCCTAAGATTTATTTCATTTATTTGAAAGGCAGAATTACAGTCGGAGGGACAGACAGGTCTTCTCTCTGCTGGTGTACTCCCCAAATGGCCTCAATGGTCTGGGTTGGGCCAGGACAAAGCCAGGAGCTTCATCTGGGTCCCCTGCATGAGTGCAGGAACTCAAGCACTTGGGCTACCCTTCGTGGCTTTCCCAGATGCATTAGCAGGGAGCTGGATCCGAAGTGGAGCAGCCGGGACTCGTATAGAATGTCAGTGCTATAATTAACCACACCTCCGTAAGCCTTTGGCTTGTGATTGTGCTTCCTGCTTTCAGGCACCAAGCTGTGGCACCTGAGGTGCCCCCTTCTGCCGCCACGTGTGTCACTGTGGTTTGGCCCTGGCCCTTCTGCTGTTGTGCGGCTTCACTTGCTTGTCTAGTCCTCCTGCAGAGGTGGGGACTGTCCAGCCCGTGGTCGTTGAAGGCCTGCGACATCATTTGGTCTGGCCCTGTCAAGGCAACTGCAGGCAGGATGCGAAACTCAGTAATCTATAGCAGACTAATTTTCAAGTTAATAATTTTGTATGGCCCTCAAATGATGTGATAAGTACTCAAAAGGCTGTTGGCAGAAGAAAGGTTGCCCGCCCTTTTGAGGGTAGCTGTTGGTAAGATCGCTGCCAGGCCCTCCAGCAGCAGGGATGCTGTGATGCCTGGAACTGCCTTCAAAGGAACTTTTTTAAAAAGTTGCTTTAGGATTTTACTGTTGAAGCAAAGCTAACCACAGCATCGTATGGGGAGGTCAGTTAGTATCAAGGTTAGGAATCCTGCTGCACTGTTGCATTCATTTAACTTTAGCCCCGGAGCCTTTCATTCCTCTCAATTTTGATGGTTTTGATTCTATTTAACAATGGTCTTCTATAATTCATCGAGGCCCAGTCTCAGATGCCTTCCTTTGAGATCTGGCTTGCTCTTCCCTCTGCACATCTTTTAGTTTTTATGATTCAGAATACAGACCCATCATCTCTCCTTTGGCCAAGGTTAGGAGTCACGTGTTTCACTGGGTGCTCCCTGTAGCTCCCACACTCCCCCTCTACCCTCCTAACCACAGTATAGATCCTATCAGTACTCCCGAAGTCTGAGCCCAAGTCTCCAGGCTGTGGGGCAGATGGCACCATGTCCATTCTCACCAGCCAAACACATGGGTACATTTTCAGGCTCAGTCATAAGAACATCATTAGGGATTCCATAGTCTTCCATTTATAATGCCCCTTTGGGAATAAGAACAAAAGATTGAAATGTCATGAGTCCCTAGTGTAGACCTGGCCTTTGCTGTACCCAGAACAGTGCCAGCAAAAAGGTTCGTCCTGATGGTTCTCTCCCCGCCTCTGATGGAATGCACATGTGCTCTCCCAGGGATGACAGCGTGCTCCGCAGTCTGTAGCACTTCCGTGGGGCAGGCGGGCAGGGGCCAGGTCAGAAGCACCAGCAAGGTCCCACTGTTGATACGACATCAGTAATGATGTCAGTGCTGAAAATAAGCTGCAGAATCACCAGTGCTTTTTGTCAGTGAGAATACTTGCTTCTTAACTCGGGCACAGCCGCTGCTAACTGCTCTGAACGCTTTCCTCCGGTTACGCTTGAGATAGACACTGCAGATAGTCTTCTGTTAGCTCGGGAGTGCTCATTCCACAAGCCGTGTGGCTGAAGGGGCAGCGTCCGTGGAAATGAGGAGTCTCCTGTCTCTAATTTTCCCTGAATCACGCAAAGAATGAAATCACCAGCATTGCCCATTGTCTCAACTGTTTGCGTACCTTATTTCATTCACATTTATGGAGCAACTGTTATGTGTTGGGCACCATGCTAGGACAAACATCAGAAAAATTAGCAAGTCACGGGACTGAGGGTCTGGTGAGCTGTAAGGAGAGCCTTTTTCTGAGTATAGTTCCTTGCTGTTGGTGGCACTTTCTAATAGGCCACTACAATTTGCTTCTCTCCTGATTTAACCATTATAACCTTTATCTGCTACACACTGTGATCACCCCTTTTTGTCTGATCTAAGATGGCAAAGTATGTGGAGATATAGGAAGACACAGCTCCAATTCTTTATGCAGATAGTTTTTCCAAATGCTTGCCAAGTTTTAATTCTTAATGCTGTGGGCCTTTGCTGTAGTGATTCGGATTTAATTATCATGTGATCAAGCCAGAGTGCTTGTTTTTAGTACAGCGTAGGAAATCAAAGCCGGCAGCCGGGCTGCAGCTGTGTCCCAGCTGGTGTGAGCTGAATTCAGACTCGGCTGCAGGCTGCCCAGGCTCCCTCACTCAGGACACAGTCTTCTGTGGTCACGCGAGGCGATACCTGCCACATGCATTAGAAGCCAGTGTCATTAACACTCTGGAAGTGAGGCTACAGTGTAGCGGTATTAAGAACATAGTGCACATTTAGCAGTCATGTCATCACGCTAGTCTCTTTACCAATTAAATAAACTCACCGCATAGGAAGAACATTTACCTTCTATCATTGGGTAATATTTTTCTTCAGTTATAAAGGCATGCTCTTTAGGTTGGCTGTCTTAAAGTTCTCTGAACTCTCATTGAATTTTGACCTGTGATACCTAATTTTTTTCTGAAAATATTTTAAAGATTCCATTGAGTAGAATGACATATTCATGTGCAAAGTATATTCAGTCAGGAGTGGTTATTTGGCCTGGTGATGGTGCCACTGTTAGGACACCTGTGTCTCACATCAGAGTATCTGGGTTTGTTACCGGACTCCAGCTTCCTGTAATTGCAGGCTCTGGGAGACAGCAGGGGCGGCTCAAGTAGTTTGGTCTTTACCACCTGTATGCGAGAGCCAGATTGAGTTCCTGGCTCCTGGCCTTGACCCAGCCTAGCCCTGGCCATTACTGGTATTTGGAGAGTGAACCAGTAGATGGGAGCTCGCTCTCTCTGCTTCTCAAATAAATAAATAATAAAAATAAAAATAAAATATATTTAATTGTCCTACTGAATTTATTAATTCTTATTTGAATTTGCATCAGTTGCTTTTAACTCTCAGAAGAAATATATTATTTATAACTTAATAGTATTTCTACTATAAAAGATACCCTAATGAAAAGCACAAGAAAATGTTTGCCATCCATAGCAAACAGTGGCTAATCTCCATACTCTATTAAGAATTCTACAAATCAATGAGAGAAAACAACTAATAAGAAAAATCAGGAGTCTTGGACAAGTAGTCAATAGATGAAAAACTTGGTTTTGCCAATAATAAACTCGCTGATAAAGAAATGCAAATTTAAGTATATTTTCCAGAGAGGCTCTTCTTCATGCATTAAGCTGTCAGCATAAAGGTGTGAATTCGATGACAATGGTACCATAAGGAAAAGTTCCTTGATGGAGGGCAGTCTGAGAGATTCTCTTGGGAGTAAGTTTTCACAGCATTAAGTAACTTCTCGTTCAAGGCTTCCCCACGGAAAACAGTCATACAATCTCTACAGAACGAGTCTCTGCTTTGTAATCAGATCTGACGCCTGTGACGAGGCTTTGTGACTTCCAAAAAACAAGTAAGCTCTTTTCTCCATGTGCCTGCTCTGTTGCATGCTGCCAGTTGAACATCTGGGTACCGCAGCAGCTGCATGGAGCCGCTTGCACAGTCACTGCATTGATGGGCCTTGTCTTAATTACGCACATGCTGGGGCTTTTGCGCGTTGACTTGCTAATGCTAGTCTCCCCATAGTTTGTATATAGAGTTCTCTCCTCTATGAATTACATGATGCAGATGATACCAATTCCTAGCTAAAGAGCTCTGCAGTTACTACGTTCATGGGATTTCTCTACAGCGTGAGTCTTGTCAGAAGGCCACCAACAAGCAGTACAGAGTAAGAGAAGACTTACTATTTTGGTGAGAATTTTTGCATACTGAATACATGTGTCTGATTTTTCTCCTGTGGCAACTCACTATTGCCCTAGAAGTTGTGGACCCTACTTGTTTTATTAATCCACTCTGAATACTTGTGTTTATTATTAGTGACAATGACCCGATCCTGACTCAGTAACATGCTTTGTACTCAGTTATTTTTTTTTTTCATTTTTTATCAGAATCCATTAAGTGGTAACAGGACTATTTTTATTATATAATTGGAATTATTCCGAATTATATTATTATAAAACCATTTGTTTTATACTGATTACATACTGATTTGCTATATAATAAAACTTACTTTCCATTATGCAATCTGATGTAATACAACTGAGTGATAGTTATTTTCTTAGCTAATATCATTATGTGATAGTCACTTTTTAAAAAAATATATATTATTTAAACTCTTTTATTTTTATTTGTTTATTTGAAAGAGTTATAGAGAGGCAGAGAGAGAGAGAGAGAGGGGTCTTCCATCTGCTAATTCACTCCCCAGATGGCTGCAGTGGTAGAAGCTAAGCTGATCCAAGGCTAGGAGCCAGGAACTTCTTCTGGGTCTCCCATGTGGGTACAGAGGCCCAAGGACTTGGGCCATTTTCTAGTGCTTTCCCAGGCCAGAGCAGAGAGCTGGATGGGAAGTAGAGCAGCCGGGACTCCAACTGGGGCTCATATAGGATGCCGGCACTGTAGACCTGGGCTTCAACCTGCTATGCCACAGTTTCAGCTCCAGTAGTCACTTTCAATCAAAATTTTTAATAAATAAATTTAGCATTTTGTTACTAAACTTATCCAGTTATATCTTATGGCTTCTGTATTAAATTTTATAGTGCATCAATGTGCTAAAATTGTGATACCTGTTTTCTGCTTTTAAAGTTTTAAAACAGAGACAGAAAGAGATCTTCCATGTGCTGGTTCACTCCCCAAATGCCTGCAACAGCCAGACCTGGGCCAGGCCACAGGCAGGAACCAGAAACTCCATCCGAATCTCCCACATGGGTGGCGTGGGCCCAACTGCTTGAGCCATCACCTGCTGCTGCCCAGTGTAAACAATAGAAAGGCTCTAGAATTGAGAGTGAAGCTGGATTTGAACCCCAGCACTCTAGTGTGGGATGAAGGTGTCCCAAGCTGCACCTTAAGCACTGTGCCCCTGTCTGCCCAGGGGTATTTCTCCTTTTCTCTTCCCTTCTCTCTTCCTTCTTCTCTCATCTCTTCTTTTCTTCTTTTTCTTTTCCTTTTTTTTTAAAAAAAGGATTTGTCTTTATTTGAAAGTCAGAGTTATAGAGAGAGAGGGAGATACAGAGAGACAGAGATCTTCCATCTGCTGGTTTACTCCCCAGGTGGCTGCAATGGCCAGGGCTGGGTCAGGCCAAAACCAGGAGCGAGGAGCTTCTTCCGGGTCTCCCATGTGGGTGGCAGGGGCCCAAACACTTGGGCCACCTTCCACTGCTTTCCCAGGCCATTAGCAGGAAGCTGGATCAGAAGTGGAGCAGCTGGGACATGAGCCAGCACCCATATGGGATGGTGGTGTTGCAGGCAGCGGTGGCTTTACCCACTAAGCCACAACACTGGCCCCTCTTTTCCATTTTTAGAAAGATTATTTTTATTGGAAGGGCAGAGTTACAGAGAGTGAGAAACAGAGAGAGATCTTACATTTGCTTTTATACTCCCCACATGGCCCCAACAGTCACGGTTGGACCAGGCTACAACCAGGAGCTTGAAATTCCATCTAGGTCTCCTATGTGGGTGGCAAAGGCATAACTAATTACTTGAGCAATCTTCCAGTGCTTTCCTAGGTGCATTAGAAGGGAGCTGGATTGGAAACAGAGCAGCCAGAACTTAAACCAGGGCTCATATGGAATGTCCTTGTTGCAGGCGGCAGCCTAACCTGCTGCACCACAATGCCAGCTTCCATATTGGCCCCCTCCAGCCCCCCAACAAGATTTATTTATTTGAAAGGCAGAGTGACAGAGAGAGAGGGACACACACACACACACACACACAGAGAGAGAGAGAGAGAGAGAGATATCTACCATCAGTTTGTTCACTCTCCTTAATGCCCACAAAAGCTGGAGATGGGCCAGGCCCAAACCAGGAGCCACAGACTCCATCAGTTCTCCCAGGTGGTTGCAGGAACCCAAGTGCTTGGACCCTCATGAGCTGTGTCCCAGACACATTCGTAGGAAGCTGGATTAGAACTGCACAGTAGCTAGAACTCGCCCAGGCACTCCCATATAGGATGCAGGTGTCCCAAGTGGCGGCTTAACCTAGTAGGCCACAAGGCTTACCCGAATATTTGTTTTCTTAATCTTGTTCTCTCATTATGATAAATTTCTTATCAAACTATTGGCTAAATATTTATCAACTTGTGTTTCCTTGTCATGGGTTTAATGTATAAATGGAGATACTAGTATTTTTGAAGTCTTAAATAATTTCATGTTTATTGGTCATCAAATGATTTGTCACAGTTTATTATTCCTAATTTCATATTTTTGTTAGTTCTATTTGTCAAGCATTCATACATACCAGAGAATATGAAGAAAATGTCATGTACTATTTCATGTAGTCATCTTTGTAATTTTCGGTGTCAAACCAGGTTTTCAAGTTGGCAACAGTTTCAGATTGGCTAGGTAGAACATAAGTTGCTACAGTTTGAAGTGATTTATTGATAAAATGTATAAAACTACAGCAACAGAGACTAAATTACTTAAATCTTGTTAAGATATAAAATTTTTTTTAGCCCTCACAGAGTTCTGCCCTTTGAACAGAGAGAAAATATGGCCTTTTGAAGCACAGAATTTGAAAGTCATGGCCTTATTTCGTGAACTTTAAATTTTTGCTGACTGTCTTACATTTCTCTTGTGTTTCCCAGATGGAAATGCTGAATGAATGGGATTAACTATTACCAAGGTTCATTTTGTATGTGCACAGCCTGAGAGCATCTGTGAATATAAGTGGGTTTCTGGTTAGCCGTGTTTATTCCTGGTTCTGTGTCCTATTGGATTGGACTTTGCTGACATAAAGAAAAGTCTGTAAAGCTATAAGCAAGAAAAATTGGAATGTCTTCCTTGGGGAAATCTCAAGTGTAGGGTTATAAGCAAATATTAAGGTTCAAAGTGGATAATATAATGAGCACATTCAAAGAATGAGTAAGTATTTATGTAACACTTCATGTTTGCAAAATGTTTTACAACCATATTCATTAATTTACATAAGTCCCCTGGAAGGTAGCAGTGTTATTACATCTGTTTTATAGGCAAGAAAGGCAAAATATAGGCAAATTAAGGACCAAAAAGGAAGGGAATTAAGACATTGATTCTAAGGTTTAGGCCTATATTCTAGGCCATGCTGCTTCATTAGGGAAGTAAAGAAATAAAATGCTTCTGTTTCATTGTAGTCTTAGGCATGGTGCCTACTTGGTAATTGTTTATATATATTTATGTAGTTTTAGATACTACTTTATTTTAGTTTTTGGTTATGGGTTCAAAGGCCTTCCAACACAAATTCCAAGGCCTGAACATCTGAGCTGATTAACTGATAGATAAGATCTCCATAAAATGTTGCAGATGTCATGACCCAGAAATTGATGCGTGTGTCTGGTGGATGCTTCTGGATAGAATGCGCCGCGAGACGGACAGAATCATGACCTGGGAGCACTCACCTTCCTGCCCACGTGTGTCTGTAGGCTGCTCTGTCTCTGTGGCTCTGTTTCTCTTGATATTTTCCTTTTCCACTCAGCGAATCACAGATTTCTGCTAAGCAGTAGTAAATTTGCACAAAACCTCAAAAAGGCAGAATGAGAAGATCTTCCATTATAGAAGAGACTGAAAATAACCCAGACTCTTGGACTGGAGAGCAGAGGGAGACATGATAAATTATTGCATTCAATTAACTTCTTTTTTCACTTACTGAGTGCCCAGAAACTGCTTTCACACCCTGAGGTGTGACCGTAAGGTAATGAAGAGTGATTTTTTTAAAAATAAATACACCATAAGGTACGCTGTTTAAATGAGTGCTGTTCTTCAACACTGCCACTCTACACTAACCCAATGATGCTGTCATTGCAAAAAATATTTTTAGAACTCGTCCTTTTCAATTGCCTTTAGAAACCATTTATGAACTGTAAAAGAAAACAGTCCCACATTGGCTTTGAGCCACACCATACTTTTTTAATCAGCTCCAACCCTGAAAAGAAATTCATAACCCAGATAGATTACTGGCCTTTTCTGCAGCCGTTGTTCTGCATTAATTTTTCTTGTCTTTTTTTTGTTTTCAAAATTGATTTTATAATTAAAAAAACAATTTGCCATCAACAATGATTTTATTTTTACCTTTTAGTTTGAAATAATTTGTTCTTAAACAAAAGTTACAAAGATAGTACTGAGAGTTTCCACGCATCCTTCCCCCGGCTTTCCTCAGTATCTAACAGAAACACAATGCAGCTATCAAAATCAGGATATTAACATCAATAAACTAGGATTTGGTAATCCACAGACATTATGTGAATTCTCCAGTTCCCCCACCATTATCCTTTTTCTTGCTTCAGGAGCCAGTCCACTATGCCACATTGCATTTTGTGTTCATGGAGCATTGGTCTCTTGCAGCCTGTCACAGCTCCCAGTGAGGACATTAAACACAAAGCACCCCCACCCCCCACTCCACCACTGCCTGGCCTGCCCCCCAAGAGTAGAGAGATTCTGAATATACTTCAGAAAAAAACCTGTCTCCGATCCAGTCACGTTCTTGTCAGTCCTGTCATTTATTTGGTTTGTGGTGAGCCTAACTTCTGTGGGTCACTGCAAAGAGGAGTCCCACGTGCCCAGGTCCCACAGAGTGCACAGTGCATGGCACCGTGGGCCTGGCCACAGCCCCGCTGCAAGTGTGCTCCATCTCTCACATCGTTTCCTCTGCCATCGTCTTCATTTAAGCTGTCACCACCTCTAGCTTATCCATTACAGTAGTCTCTGAGCTGGCCTCCGTATGTATAATTCTCCTCCCTCTTCCGACACCTGAAACACCTCTTTCTGTGTATCATCCCTCTATGCGATAACTCTGTGTATCTCTTGCCAGGTGAAATTTCATAATACCCATTTTCTTACCTTGGCAGCTCAATATTTCTGTTAAAAATTGCACGAATTACTCTAGTATTCTTAACAGATGAGCTTGTAGATGCTCTTGTATCCTGTTATTACAGGCAGAGTGATTTTTTTTCCAAAGGTGAATGTGGTCACATTGTATTTCTCCATTCAGCAGCTTCTATTGTCCTTAGGTCACCATCCTAAACCTTTAGGAAGACCTTACGTGAGACCTTGCAAGAGCTAAGTGACAGCTACCTTTTCAGTTCAGCTTCTTTTTCTCTTTTCAGTCCTTCCATCAATAGGATTCTTTCAAACCCTCATGTACGCCACACCCTGTGTCTCCCACTTCAGGGCCTTCCCATGCATTGCTTTTTGTACCTGGGGAATTCTGTAGTCTATACTGTTTTCCCTCTCAGCAGTTCTCATGTGGAGGCTGGAGTGGAACAGTTGCAAGCAAGAAGGGCAAGAGAAACATTTCAAGGATTTACTGGATTTTCTTGATGATGTGGCATGATCAAACAGTTCGATCCTGGGTGTTGAAAAATAACCCCTTATTTTAGTGTCTTAACACAGAGTTAACTTTTTGTTTACATAAAGTCAAATGAGGATTCTTCTGGTTGATGGTTCTTTACTGCTGCCCTTCTTCTAGGGACAACCAGGGGTTTGGTTTCCTTCTATTTGTGGCCCAACTTCCGGCTCTTCTGCATTCAGCCAGCTGATCTGAGAAGAGAGCATGGCAGATCATTTTGGGTGTTTTCTTATGTGCCATTTTAATGTCATAAATAACTTTTTTTTGAAGGTTTATTTTATCTATTTGAAAGGCAGACCAGAGGAAACAGGGAAAAAAGGGACTCTGTGCTTAAATTTTCCTACTTGGAATTGGTTAACTTTAAAGCATTTGTAGAGTATTGATATATCATCTGGTTATTATACTAAAAGGACCTAAAATCCATAGTAGCACTTCACAAATTGTGCTCTCAGAATTGTGCTGTGTGCTACTGTTAAAGTGGTTAACCAAACAGCCTTGGTTCTTGTCACCATGTATTCACGTTCCAGCAGGAAAAAAGATACAAAACAAATAATTGCACAAACAATTGCTAAAATGTAGTCATGAAAGTGGTATTAAAATTAATATATCTAAAAGAATGACTAGAGAGTGAGGGGCCAGCCTCAAAATTGAATATTACAGGTAAATTTTACTCAGTATGGATGTAAACATTCTAAATAATATATTAGCATAAAGAATTCCATAGCACCTTGAAAGAATAGTTGCCACACCCAAATTAGATTCATAGTAGGAATGGAATGATAATTCAATACTAGGAAATCTGTTAATATAACTTACCCCAAAAGAACATCAAAAGAAAGAATTATATTGTTGGCCTGTGTCATGGCTCACTAGGCTAATCCTCCGCCTGCGGTGCCAGCACCCTGGGTTCTAGTCCTGGTTGGGGCGCCGGATTCTGTCCTAGTTGCTCCTCTTCCAGTCCAGCTCTCTGCTGTGGCCTGGGAAGTCAGTGGAGGATGGCCCAAGTGTTTGGGCCCTGCACCCGCATGGGAGACCAGGATAAGTACCTGGCTCCTGGCTTCGGATCGGCGCAGTGCACTGGCTGCAATATACCGGCTGTAGTGGCCACTTGTGGGGTGAACCAACAGAAAAGGAAGACCTTTCTGTCTCTCTCACTAACTCTGCCTGTCCAAAAAAAAAAAAAAAGTCACCTCTAGATGTGATGAGACATTTAATAACCTTTTCACCTGTTATTTATTAAAACTTAAGAATTTACTGTATTTTTATTGACTGCTTACTACATTCTAGACACTTTCTAAAGTACTTTATGAATGCTCATTTAATTCCTTCAACAACCTTATGTGACGGTATTATTATCTTCAAAAGCACAGAAAGAAAATAGCTTGCTTGCCAAGACCACACAGTTTATATGTAGAATAATTTATGGAGTCTGTACCTTTTTAAAAAAAGATTTATTTTAATTTATTTGAAAGGCAGAGTTACAGAGAGGTAGAAACACACACCAGAGAGAGATAGAGGTTTTCTGCTGGGTCACTCCCCAAATGGCCGCAATGGCTGAAACTGAGCTGATCCGAAACCAGGAGCCAGGAGCTTTCTGGGTCTCCCACATGAGTGAAGGAGCCCAAGGATTTGAGCCATCCTCCACTGCTTTCCCAGGTGCATTAGCAGTGAGCTGGATTGGAAGTGGAACAGCTGGGACTCTGGAGTCTGTAGTTTTACAACTGTGACCCATTGTCTTCATTGTCTTTCAAATAAGATACTCATATATATGTAAAGTATAAACATTGGAAGGCCAGCATTTTTTTTAAAGATTTTATTTATTTACCTGAAAGAATTACAGAGAGGCAGAAAGAGAGAGAGAGAGAGAGAGAGAGAGAGAGAGATCTTTCCCAGGCCATATCAGAAAACTGGCTTGGAAGTGGAGCAGCTGGCACTGCAGACAGCAGCTCTACCCACTACACCACAGCGCTGGCCCTAGGAAGGCTAGCATCTTGCTTAATATGGAAATGCCAAAAGCATTTCCATAAATTTGTTAAGATAGTGATCACCTTATATCTACTATCATGTAATACTGTTTTAGATGTACTAAACAAAGGAGTCTAACAAGGTAAAGAAATTAAAAGTAAAAATTGTAATGGAGGAGCATTAATCATACCTTCTAGCTTTTATGATTGTCTAGCTTTAAAACCCAAGTGATACAACTAAAAAAAAAAACTTAAGGAAAATTCATAGTAACAAATTTCAAGAAGAGTATTGAGATGTGTTATGTTTTGAATGTGGTTTGAACAGCCCAGTGTCCATTGTGATTGGAGACTTGGCCAATGGGTTCTGGTAATGGGAGGTAGTAGGATTTCTTTAAGAAGTGGGGACTGAGGGCCAGCATTGTGGCATGGGGTTTAAGCTGTTGCTTGCAGTACTGGCATCGCATATCAAAGTTCAAGTTCCAGTGCTGGCTTTTCTGTTCTGGATCCAACTTCCTGTTAATGGCACCTGGAAAAGCAGGGAATAATGGTCCAAGTACTTGAGATCCTGACATCCCTGTGGAGATCAGAATGGAGTTCCTGGCTCCTGGCCCTTGGCTTTGACCTGGCCCATACCTGACTGTTGTAGCCATTTGGGGATGAACCAACAGAAAGAAGATCTCTTCCTCTCTCTTTTCTCTCTCTCTCTCTCTGTCAGTCTTTCAAATAAATAAATAAATCTTAAAAGAAAAAACCAACAATCATGCAAAGAAATAATGTTGACCCCAAGCTTTAAGCCTTATCTCAAAATAAATGCCTGGGAATAATAATGATTTAAATATAAAAAATAGTGGGCCGGGGCTGTGGTGTAGTAGGTTAAGCCTCCACCTGCAGCATCAGCATCCCATATGGATCATGGTTTTAGTCCTGGCTGATCTACTTCTGATCCAGCTCCCTGCTGATGGCCTGGGAAAGCAGTAGAAGATGGCCCAAGTGCTTGGGCCCTTGCACCCATGTGGAAGACCCAGAAGAAGCTCCTGGCTCCTGGCTTCAATTCGGCCCAGCTCAGGTCATTGCAGCAATTTAGGGAGTGAAACCAGTGGATAGAAGACCTCTTTCTCTGTCTCTCGCTCTCTCTGTCTGTAACTTTGCCTCTCAAATAAATAAATCTTTTTAAAAATGTTTAAAAATCAATAAATATAAAGAATAAAATCAGGAAAGTATTAGAAGAAAACATTGGAGACCATTTAAGATAAATCTCTGCATAACAAAATCTTTTTCTCGAGTGGGTGTTTGGCACAGAGATTAGGACACTGCTTGAGACACCTGTACATATTGGAATCCTCGAGTTGGCATCCCAGCTTTGCATTCAAATTCTAGCTTCCTTATAATGGACACCCAGGAAGCCAGTAGGTGATGGCTCTAGTAGTTGGGCTGCTGCCACCCATATAGGAGTTTGGGTCCAGGCTCCTGGTTTTGGCCTAGCACAGCCCAGCTGTTGCAGGCATTTGGAAAGTGAACCAGTGGATGAAAGATCTCTGTCTCTACCTTTCATATAAATTAAATTAAAATAAAAATTTTTATAAAAGAATCTTTCTGAGTATGATACAAAATGCAGAAGTCATGAAAGAAGTGATAGCCAAGTTAAGTGACAAATGAAAACCTAGAGAAAATATTTAACACATATCATAGATCAAGACAATTTATTTAGTAATGAACATCTACAAAAAGTAAAGAAACAATGACCAACAGCCCAGGAAAAAAGCAGGTAAAGGACAAGGACAAATAACAGAAAAGTGAATACAAATGACTTTAAAAAAAGGATTTATTTATTTTATTTGAAAGAGTTACAGAGAGGCTGAGGCAGAGAGAGAGAGAGAGAGAGACAGAGAGAGAGGTCTTCCATCCACTGGTTCACTCATGAGATGGCTGCAATGGCTGATCCAAAAGCGAGGAGCCAGGAGCTTCTTCCAGTTCTCCCACGCCGGTGTAGAAGCCCAAGCCCTTGGGCCATCTTCCACTGCTTTCCCAGGCCATAGCAGAGAGCTGGATGGGAAGTGGATCAGCCAGGACTTGAACTGGTGCCCATGTGGGATGCCAGCATTGCGGGCAGCAGCTTTACCTACTACGCCACAGCACCGGCCCCTACAAGTGACTTCTATATTTAAATAAATATATATATATACACATACATATATATATGTATGTATATATATATGTATGTATATATATGTATGTATATATATATGTATGTATATATATATACATATATATATGTATATATACATATATATGTATATGTAGCTTTACTCATAGTGAAACTTAAGTTGCATGGCATTATTTATCTTTTAGATTATTGAGGATAAAGAACTTTGATCAGAGCTAGTTTGTCAAGGGTTTGAAGAGGCAATTGATCGCAAACTTTGATAGAGTGAAAAACTCATTCAATTTCTGTAAAGGGTAATCCATGAAAAACTTAAATATATGTATTGTTGCAAGAAGCAATTATATTTTTAGGAATATTCCTATAGTTGTATTCTGATTGGAGCAAAATAACTACCATGAGCATAGTTACTACGTTATGATTTCTAATAACAGAAGATTGGAGACAACCTCAATGTCTATCAATAGGGGCTTGATTAGATATGTTATGGACATCGTGGCTTATACAACTTTTAAAATGAATTAGGGAGTTCTCCAGTGTTAACAGAACAAAATCCAACATGCATTGTTAAATAAGGCTTAGTGAGAACAGTATGTCTAATTTGCTATCATTTGTATAAATTAAACATGCGTACATAATTTAACATGAATAGTTTATTGTAAGATTGTTTCCAGGGAGAGGGAGGGATTTGTGTCTTAGAAACAGGAGAGAAGAAGACTTTCACTGCAAATGCTCTTATATTTTATATCATATTCAGGCTTTTCCTGATGTACAAAAATAAAATTAACCATATAAATGTCAGGAACTTAGTCTTCTTTTTTTTTTTCCTGAAATCAAAGTTTTAATCAATTAAAACCCAAAAACTAATTCAAGAATCAATGTCCAACAATGTATCTAAAATCGTACATAAAGATTAAATAATATAAAATATACGTAACCTAAATGTCCACAATAGACATTAAATAGACTCAACAATGCACATATATAATGTGGGTTCTGGATTATTAAAAATCATACTTTAAAAGATTATATAATGACATGAGAAATATTGCATGCTATATTAAGTAAATTAGTAGGTTTAAATGATATATATGATCAATATGGTTTTTTTTTCTTTTTTAAAAGTATTTATTATTTATTTCTTTTTTTAACTTTTATTTAATGAATATAAATTTCCAAAGTACAGCTTATGGATTACAATGGCTTCCCCCCCATAACATCCCTCCCACCTGCAACCCTCCCCTTTCCCACTCCCTCTCCCCTTCCATTCACATCAAGATTCATTTTCAATTCTCTTTATATACAGAAGATCAGTTTAGCATATGTGAAGTAAAGATTTCAACAGTTTGCTCCCACACAGAAACATATAGTGAAAAATACTGTTTGAGTACTAGTTATAGCATTAAATCTCAATGTACAGTTAGTCTTCTTAAAAGTGACGTTGTATCAACTCCTGGTTGCGTTTTGAAAATATTGAAAAGAACTTCTTGCGCAGGAAGCTGGTGCAGGAAGCTGATGGAATTTCATTTCTCCATCTCGAATGGAAGCCCCGTCGGACCTGCTGTGATCTGACTGCTTCTGTGGGCGCCCCGTCGGACCTGCCGTGATCTGACTGCTTCTGTGGGCGCCCCGTCGGACCTGCCGTGATCTGACTGCTTCTGTGGGCGCCCCGTCGGACCTGCCGTGATCTGACTGCTTCTGTGGGCGCCCCGTCGGACCTGCCGTGATCTGACTGCTTCTGTGGGCGCCGAGTATTCCAAAGCAATGCAGTAGCTCTCAGGGCTCTGTGGCTGGCGGTCCTCGGGTCGCAGAACGCGATGTGCTGTTTAAATCATCTGGCAGGTGGATGTTTGGGGGGGGGGACGCTGTCCTCTATGTCAAGCAAAGAAGGTGAATGTTCTAACGGTGACACATCATGCCAGCAGCACATAAGAAGAGTGGAGCAATCAATTGGAAAATGTCTTTCATTAGAGGAAGGGATGGTGAACTCTACACCCCGTCCAGCAGTGTGGGTTCAGTTTCATCCCATTTCCCCTCAAGTCTTTGCGTTCCTAATGGAAGAGTGGTAGAATTGGTATTTTTCTTTTGCAGAGAGTGGGACTTCTCTTACAGCTTCTTGCTAGCCAAAAATAGGTGTGCACATGAGGCGGTGCGATTTGGGCACTGAGAGAGCTCATGCGATGATTCTATTCTTTGAGACTGTATAAGATTTTTTCTTACAATGAAGCAACTGACTAGCTGCTGGATGTCACTGGGTTTGCAAATTGTTTCTGTTCGTTTTGAATAATGAATAGGCCTCAAGGTTAATAAGAAACACAAAAAAGGATAGATTTTTCTTGTTCTCATTTTAATGATGAGAAAAAGGAGCAGTTGAAAGACACTGTATAGCTCTCCCAGGTTCTCCTGATAACCAGGTGACACGGCTACATTTTCCCACATAATGTCATTTTGGATGAGAAATGTATCCTTATTTAAAATATTGCATCAGTGAGTCATGTGCTTTATGGCGCATTGTGCCAGCAATAACATTGTTAAGCTCTAAACTAGGCACACGACGAAATGGTTTGAAAATTAGAGAGAGCCATAGGATTCATTTACACAGCATTCAAAACACGGTTAATTCTGAGTCAACCTGTTGGAGCTGCAGCATTGAAGGGGGTGAGAATGATTGTCTGTTTTCTTCTTTGTGCAATACTCTCATTTTCTTTAGTTGATCTTCTTCTCAGCTGCCAGAGGCCACTGGTTGTTGCCAGACAACTGGGCTCTGCCAGTTCATCCAGGGACTGTGGCAACGCTTGTTTCCATGAGAACCGGCAGAAAAGATGCAATGGAAAAAGCACATGCAGTCGTTGGTTGAGTCGCTTGGTTGTGTGATTCTCTGAACGTGAACTTAGCCTCAGAGCTCCTACAACTGGGGCTTCGTGAATACCAATCGCCATGCGTGCGAGCTGATCTGTAGTGTTTGTGAGCTGTGGCAGAGCCCTCTGGTGAGTGTGTACACATCCAGCTTTGTAGGAGTGGTCTGTGAGGTTTGACTTGGTTCAGTGTGGTTGCCAGGATGGGATTTTCCTGGGAAAAGGAAAAAGTACTTCATTTCTGGAGATACTATAGCTATTCAGGTATTTAAGAGATTTTTTTTTTTTTTAGGGAAAGTCCCTTTTGGGATGATCAGTCAGTTGATCTTAAATATCACGTAATCTGCCACGAAATGTGATGGTAGGCTCTGTTGTTGGAACTGTGGTACCACTGAAGCCCTTTCTCATGGTCTCACTTAGAAGCATAGTAAATATAATAAGGGACCAAGGTCCTGCGGGGTCACATGGAGCCAGGGTCAGTAAAGAGGCCGTCTAAAGGATACCTCTGAAGCCACAGCCGTTCTTCCCAGACCTGAGCTTCCTGACTCTCGGCGTGTTAAATTGACGGTCACTACTCACTCATCCTCAGGCTGCCCCATGGTTGCTGGCGGCTAGCGCCAATGTGAGTAACTCAGGTTGGGGTAATTATAATGAAATGGGGTTGAATTATATACGCACATACGTTGTAGCCATACAATTTCCTAGTGGTGATAATAACGTTTGTCTCAAAGTAACAACAACAAAAAGTCATTCTTTTCACCAGCCTTTAAATTTTTACATTCATACTTAGCGCCTTTCTTAGTTTATGGGGCCTTGTTCCCTGGTCACTGTTTCGCCTTAGCTCTGTCGTGGTATTCTCTTTCTTTCCCTGAGAAAGCTCTTTAGCTCTGTGTTCTCTGTGCCGAGAAGAATCTCATGTTCAGCGCTCGCAGAGCTGCTTTTCATCTTCCTGACTTATTCCCTGTTCACGTCTTCTAGTCCTAAATCGTTTAGCACCCAGAGATTCGAAGCAGCAGCTGGAAGTGTTTCTGCTCCCTACAACGGGTGTATCAGACTCTGCAAAGAGGCACAGGTTTTGTGGTGTGATGCCGACGTGAGTGTGAAATCGCCACTGAGCCAGAGGAGGCTGCGCGGTGACTCTTGACAGCAGAGGTGTTTTTAGTCCCTTCGTGCCTAAACTGCAGCAGCTGGTCCATACCCAGAAGCGAGCAGCTTGTTTTCCAATCAAAACGGGTTCTTCTGCAACTCGACCTTTTTTGGAAATTAGGTACTCTTTCCAATGTGTATGTCTTGAGGCCCTTGGGTATTTGAACCATTTCCTAGTCTACTTTCCCAGACATAAAAGATACCATGTGTGAAATACGTGAAATGAGAATGTCAAGGTGTTTGGGTGGATTCTTTCTACAGAGAATATATTTGCTTATTGCAGTTTCTCTGTGAAGATTTTAAAGTAACTAAGGGAAAGTCTAAAACCACCTCTTCAGCACTGAAATAATTTATGTCTGCTGGTATAAATAGAACCTTCCAGAGTATGAGCCAACGAGCCGCTTCAAATACCACCTCCTTTATGAAGCCTTCTTCAATGCCCTTGTTAAAAAAGAGTAGTCATCCTCTGTTTTGCTTCTCCAAAGCACTTTGACCTTCCGTAAGAGCACGCACCTCACCTCTCAATCTATCTTGAAGTATATATGCATATTTCATTTCTCTTCATTTCATCTTTTTTTATCCCCCGACTACTATGCCCAGGCCATTGAATGTAGTCACAGATCAAGCATCTGCCCCCAACCCACCTGGTTTTCTCCTCTGAGCGGGTCTGCGCACTCCCTCCTTTCTGCCAGGATTATATGCTCTTAAAAGCCCTATTCACACACTATTCCAGTGATTTGTTTATGTAGCTGTCTCTTCTATTAGACTGCAAATTCCATGGGGATAGGAACATGCCCTCCATCTGTATTTCCCCAGGGTCTAGCATAGTGCTAGAACAGAGAGAGCACTCATTAAATTTCTATTGAATGAATGTTGGATTTATTCAGTGAACCATGACCTTGAGTGTATGAATGGGAAAGCTAGGGGCCCCTTCCCCAAACTTAGCTGTACTGCATAATAACAATAAGGCACAAATAGCGACTGCATGTTATGATACATATCCATGCTACACATACCCATGCAATACATACACACACTTGTGATCCCTGGAGAACCACAAGTTCCAATGAACTGTTCTGCTTGACTGTGTTTGCATCATGGCAGTAAGGATATGTTACTTATTAACTCTTTATTTTTTATTTTTTTTAAAAAAAGATTTATTGATTTATTTGAAAGAGAGAGAGAATCTTCCATCTACTGGCTCACTCCCCAGATGGTCTCAATGGCCAATGCACTTGGGCCATCCTCTACTGCTTTTCCCAGACCATTAGCAAAGAGCTGGATTGGAAGTGGAGCAGCCAGGACTTGAATCAGTGGCCATATGGGGTGCTTGACCTACTATACCACAGTGATGGCTCTTAACTCTTACTTTGAAACCTGCAGTTGGCAGTCTGTCATCCTTTAGCATGTTAAATACGATTGGTTTTTATTATTTTCTCAGATATGTTACCAAATAGACCTGAGTTTTTGAGTTTTCATTGTATTAAGCAATGGAATTGCCTGTTAGTCTGTTTCCTGGCAACAGGTGAGCCCTTACATGCAGGCTCCGTGCCTTTTATGCCCAGGTTCTGACCACAGTGCATGAAAAGCATTGTAGGTGATCAAGAAATACCTGTCAGATAAAACATAACATTGAGAGCATGATATCATTAGAAAAACCTATGGAAATTCTTTATATATCTTAACGTGAAAATTCTGTTTTACTGCTTGGAAAGAGTCACTGGGCCCCAAAGTCTTTTAAGAGCAGTGTTGGGGCTGGTGCTGTGGCATAGTGGGTAAAGCTGCTGCCTGCAGTACCTGTTATATCTTAATGTTAGCCGTCGCAAAGCACACCGGACACCGGAGTAAGGGAAAGGGTTTATTGGGGAACACCCTACAGACCGGAGTGAAGGGGCGGCGAAGGAAAAAGAGAAGGAGGCTGTGAGAGAGAGACAGAGAGGAGAGGAGCTAGCAAGGAGAGAAGATAGAGCAGAGAAGAGGAGAGAGGAGAGCAGAGCCAAGAGACCAGAGGAGGAGGCTAGAGAGAGGAACCGAGAGAGAAGGGCCAAGAGCCAAGAGGCCAGAGGAGGAGGCTCGAGAGAGAGCAGGAGGGAAGGGGCAAGAGAGAGCAGGGAGCAGAGCTGAGAGAGAGCAGGAGAGAAGGGCCAAGAGAGCCAAGAGCCCAGAGGAGGAGGCTGGAGAGAGGAACCGAGAGAGAGCAGGAGAGAAGGGGCAAGAGAGCACGTGTTCAGGAACAGGCCCTTTTAAAACTTTGCCTGAGGGCGGGCAGGGAAGCAGGAGCAGCCAATCCCATTAGGATGGGGGTGGAGCCTGGCTCAGGTAGCTGGGCCATGCGGCCAACTGTGCCAGTTTCCTAACAGTACTGGCACCCATATGGGCACCAGTTCAAGTCCTGGCTGCTCCACTTCTGATCCAGCTCTTTGCTACTGGGAAAGCAGTAGAAGATGGCTCAAGTCCTTGGGCCCCTGCACCTGTGTGGGAGACCCAAAAGAAGATCCTAGCTTCTGGCTTTGGATCAGCACGGCTCTGCCTGTTGTGGCCACTTGGGGAGTAAACCAGCAGGTGGAAGACCATTCTCTCTCTCCCTCTGCCTCTCTGTAACTCTGCCTTTCAAATAAATAAATCTAAAAAAAGAGCAATGTTTACACCTTATAAAGATGGTGGTGTTTGGAAGCCAGAATATGACATGTCTGATGTTGGTTGAGAGTCTTCCTTAATCTTATTTGTTTCACTACCTTTATCTTAGATTCTCACCCAAAAAGATAATGTGAGAAGAATTCACTTAGATCACAAGAGTTAAGTTTCTCAGTAAATTTTCTGCAACATTCGATAGAAGTGAATGCTTCATTCATAGACAGTCGTAGATTCTTTTATGTGTCTATTCTTGTATGAAATAAACTTGGTAAAGAAAAAAAACTCAAATGCAGCTCTTAGCAAGTGATTTCCCTTACTCTTTTTTCGCTGATCCGAAGGCAGGAGCCAGGTGCTTCTTCCGGTCTCCCATGCGGGTGCAGGGCCCAAGGACTTGGGCCATCCTCCACTGCACTCCCGGGCCACAGCAGAGAGCTGGCCTGGAAGAGGGGCAACCGGGACAGAATCCGGCGCCCCGACTGGGACTAGAACCCGGTGTGCCGGCGCCGCAAGGCGGAGGATTAGCCTAGTGAGCCGCGGTGCCAGCCTTCCCTTACTCTTGAAATTGCATTGAATAATTTTAATCTCAACTCTCACGCTAGCTTTGATAATCTACTGTTTTAAAAGATATCATGAGGTTTGTCACTGGCATTCATTTTTCCTTATTTCCAAATATCTAAAGATGGAAGGGTAGCTGGTATTTCCCTCTTCTTGTAAGATACAAACTAAGCCACTGGCTGTGTCCTTTACTGCTATGCATCTTTGTAGCCTAGGGCACTGGTCTTGCTTCTGGAGGAATCATCATGAATGAGAAAGCCAAAGACGGAGTTCTCTGTGGGCGAACCTAGCACTCATCCATGATAGGCTTTTTAAATTTTACCAATGGGGAAGCTGAGCCTCCGAGCTGTTAGCTGATTTGTTGGTGATTACACAGCTAGTCCGCGGCAGGGCTTCAACTGAAACCTAGGTTTCCTCACTGCTTGTTCCAGGTGCTTCCTATTGTGCTTTGTGGGTTTTCTTCACAGAGCGAGGATGCTCTCTTCCAGGCAAATGCTGACTGCTGAGCTGACTGCCAGAATTCTGTGAGTAGAGAGTTTAGAGTGACAACACATGGCAGAAATGTAACAACTTAACTAGTTCACATTATTTTTGAATTAGACAGTCAAGCGTGAGGTACAGTGTAGATGCCACAGAGAACAGCAGTGAGGTGCTCCTCACTTAATGATGAGGGCAATGAAGTTGTTCCTGGAGCACTAACTAGTGATAGGAAGCACTGGATCATGTGGATACTCACACAGTTGTCTTAGAGAAAGCGGTCCAAAAACAAAAATGACTTGACCACACAACTAAGTAGCAGGTATTAATATGCCCAAAGAAAGTCTGTCATCAGAAAAGATGTGGGTCAGCCAGGGAAGTGTAGATGAAGTCAGATCACAAGGCATGGGTTGCCTGTGTCTACTGAAGCAGTGTGTACTTCAGTGTGCTTTCAGAGTTAGCTGGAAGGCTTCCAAAATCCACATTGCTAGGTCCCACCTCTGCATTCTCGTGGCCCACAGATTTGCATTTCCAACAGTTTCCTAGATGATGCTGATGCCGACTGGGGTCCTACAATTTGGGAATCATTGCCCTAGAGATGTATTAGTTCTCTATTGCTGGGTAACCGCAAATGTAGCAGTTTGCAACACCACCCACGTGTTCTCTGTTCTGTAGATCAGAAATCTGAGATTGTATGGCTGAGTTCTCCACTCAGACTGAAATCAAGGTATTGTCTGGCAGTGTTCTCACCTCGCACACAGGGTCCTCTCCCAAGTGCATTCCCATGTTCTTGCTGTGGACTGGGTCTGCAGTGTCAGCCCCTGAAAGTTACTCACACAGTTCCAGGGAGGCCGCCTGCAGGGGAGCAAACAGGCTGCTCTGGCCGCAGCAAGTGTTCTTGGTCCAAGTAGCAACTGAGTTTCCCTCAGTAACGAATCAGTCTGTATTTTGATGATGTAAGTCAGCCTCTGTGAACTTATTTAATGGGGGGGGGGGGCTGTCTTCTCTTATTTAATGGGCTGTCTCCTCTTGCCATATTGACCCAGTTTTGGGACTGATTAGCTGAGATTCAAATCCTGGAAGAAGATAAATTCACCAGGATGCAAACCAGCGTAGGAGATGAGAGTGGGCACCCAGTCTACCCTCCCAGGCCTCATCTCCCTGTTGCTTCAGAGCTGTACTCATTCTTCGAACTTCTCGTTGAATAGCATATCCTGGATGAAAGCCACGATTAAAATGAAAATGGGAAAGTTCTCAAAATTCAAACGAAATGTCCAGTGAATTTTTTTTTTTAGCCAGTCCCTCCAAACTCTATTTGTGTGGGGATTGTTTGATTTACTAAGGCCTGGATATCTCTGAGCCATATAAAAGTTCTGAACTGAAGAAGGGTCCTGAAAATAAAATTTTAAAGGGTGAAACAGAGCCAGCTTCCCTTCCCATGGGATTTCCTGAAGCCATCAGAGACTAGCTCATGACAGGTGCAGGTGGTCGAGTTAGCAAGTAAGGCCCAGTGATCTGTTGGTTTTTTTGGTGTCTGGTATATATGCCTGATTTTGTGTGTGTGTGTGTGTGTGTGTATGTTCCTTCTACTCATATTTGCCTAATTTTGTTTCTTCATCCTTTAGCAAAAACCTAGCTTTGTTTGTTTATTACCTGGCTCAGAGGTTCTTTTATACAAATTTACTTAGCTGATTCCTTTATGCAATGGGAACTTCCAGATTTAGAGTTCTTACATTCCTTTAGGGAAGGTTGATAAACAGTATCATTCTTAGTTCGTTCCTTTGTCAGATCAGGATAGTTTCACACTGTCAGAGAATAAAACTCAATCTCAGGTCTGGCACTGTGCTGTAATGGGTAAAACCACCACCTGCAGTGCTGGCATCCCATATGGTTGACAGCTCGAGACCCAGCTGCTCCACTTCCGATCTAGTTCTCTAATATAGCCTGGGAAAGCAGTAGAAGATGGCCTAAATACTTGGGCCCCTGCACCTGCGTGGGAGACCTGGAAGAAGCTCCTGGCTCCTGGCTTCAGATGGGCCCAGCTCTAGCCATTGAGGCCATCTGGAGAGTGAACCAGTGGATGGAAGACCTCTTTTTCTCTGCCTCTGCCTCTCTGTAACTCTGTCTTTCAAATAAATAAATCTTTATTAAAAAAAAAAAAAAAACTCAATCTCCGTTGGAGTTCACCTCCTAAAATCAGTGTCAGCTGTATCAGAACATTGTGTGTGTGTGTGTGTGTGTGTGTGTGTGTGTGTTTTAATTTTTTGACAGGCAGAGTGGACAGTGAGAGAGAGACAGAGAGAAAGGTCTTCCTTTGCCGTTGGTTCACCCTCCAATGGACGCTGCGGCCGGCGCATCACGCTGATCCGATGGCAGGAGCCAGGAGCCAGGTGCTTTTCCCGGTCTCCCATGGGGTGCAGGGCCCAAGCACTTGGGCCATCCTCCACTGCACTCCCTGGCCACAACAGAGAGCTGGCCTAGAAGAGGGGCAAACGGGACAGAATCCGTGCCCCGAGCGGGACTAGAACCTGGTGTTCCGGCGCCGCAAGATGGAGGATTAGCCTAGTGAGCCGTGGTGCAGGCCTGTATCAGAACATTGTAAAACCTTTGTACATTTAACTAAAACTACATGAAGTCCAATAGGTCGAAACGTAACAGATTTTAAAGAGCCAACTATATGGATAGGCATTTAGTGCACCAGTTTAACACTGCTTGGGATAACTACATCCCATATTGGAGTTCCTGGGTTTGAATCGTGCTTCACTCACAATTTCAGGGTTCTGGAGTGAACACCCTGGGAGGTCATGACTCGAGTAGTTGGGTCCCTGCCATCCACGTGAGAAACCCAGACTGAGTCCTGAGCTCCAGCCTGGCCCAGGGCTTTCTGTTGTGGGCATTTGGACAATGAACAAGACGATGGAAGATTGCTATCTGTCTGCCTCTCTTTCAAATAAATTCAAAGACTAAAAAGCCAACTCTATAATGTAGGGCAGAAAATATTTGATTTTATAGATGTTAATACGAGAAAGACTGAAATGTTTCGTTGTCTGTAAACTCGGAACCTGCTATCAGTGTCATGTGCTTGTGACAGGATTTGGAACTGCTTTAACAGAAGCACATGTCCAGATCAAAGATGGACTTAGTCTCCCTATCTCTGTTCTGGTCAGACCACTTTTTGTTTGACTTCCATGTGCCCAGAGAGATTTAGATAAATAAGTTTATTTAGGAGGAAACCAATCAGATAACAAATTGAAAATCAAGTCACATGAAGTACAGTTCAACAAACTGGGATTACTTTAAGAAAGAGAAAACTTTTGGGATACAGTTAAGTCAGGATTTTTTTTTTTATCGTGTTAATTAATTAGCTTCAACAACAACACACGTCATTGGAAGGATTTCAGAGAGCTGCAGAGTCAGAGGGAAGGTGGAAGAATGAGGCCTGGAAGGCGCAGAGGCCAGAATAGCCCATGAAGTCTAGTAAAGCCAGGAATCGCATTCTGTAGGGCCTTCCTGCTGACACTCCAGCACTTGTGTCGATCCAAACCAGTGGGTCCGGCTTGGGTCACATATTCCCCCTTTGGTTAAAGAAAGACTTGGCACGGGACCCACCAGGCTGCATTCAGTGGGGCAGAGATAATTTCCCTCAAACCATGGAGGTGCTACTATCAAAATAATAGGGGAGTGTATGCTGGATAAAATGGAGCAAATATCCGCGACAGGTTACCAAATGACCTTCAGATATTTGGGCAAGGGGTGCGATTTGGTAAGGATGGAGGGTAGAGCTTGGAATATCCAGGGAGACTCCTGCATTTCCAAGTGAGGAAGAATATTCTAACAGTCAGTGCTGTGTGTAAACCAGCTGCATTGTGAGACATGGGCTTCCCACTCATAATAGGGTATTCTTTTGGTTGCATGTGCTAGGAGCTTAACTTAAACTAGCTTGATAAAAACAAAAGAGTGTTAGAAAGGTATTAAGAGTATCTTAGCCATACTGTGGAGAGGGCAGATATTGTGCTGGGTCTCAGAAACTAGAACCAGAGCCTCTGATGCGGCTGGATCTTTCCCCTTTTCCTCCCCTCTGCCCCTCTCTGAGTATCAGCCTCTTTTCTGCCTCTGCAGACCATCTGTCACAGACATCACCTGAAATATGGTTGCCAAGACTGCCCAAGTTTCACTTCTTACAAAACTGCTGAGAAATTCTGCTTCACATTTAGTGTGAAACCGTCTTCGGAAGAGACTGTGGTCCGCCGTGGGCCAAGTGCCCAACTGTGGACAAATCAGTGAAGACCAAGGCACAGGAAAATCAGCTTGGTTCCAGTATCTTCTTATGAACTGATCTGGGGTCCGGGAAAAATTGGTTCTTGGTAGAACCACAATTTGAAAAAAGCAGTTGGCAGAAAAAAAGAGAAATGGAAGGGAATGTGGTGGCAGGCAACACAGTAAGTGCGATTCCATTATTCTGTTACTGCGTGTGTATCACGGTTGGGTGAGTCAGAGCTATTATAGAAAGGATTTTTATGTCGGTAAGAATTTGAACTGGAAGTCCCCCAAGTTCTTTCCAACTCAGAGATGCTGTGATTCTAACTCTTTTCCAGGTAAGGCAGGCACATAATGGTTTGGGGTTTTAGTTGATATTTTCTGTGTACTTCAACTCAAGGAATCTTTGATGACTTACTTTGGAAACCAAGGGATACTTATCCAGATATTTTGGAATTTGAGGATGGAGGAACAATTTATCATCTAAAAATGAATGTCTGATGAAGAACTCATACGTAACTTTTAAAAGATGATTTCTAGGGATTTAAGTTCACATAGATTACCTTAGAAGGGATAGAACACTTTTTAAGTTTGAGTGACCTGCTTTAAGATGATTTTGTTAGTGTTTAAAGTTTTTTTTAGGGCCGGCGCCACGGCTCACTAGGCTAATCCTCTGCCTTGCATTGCCGGCACACCAGGCGTCCCAGTCGGGGCGCTGGATTCTGTCCCGGTTACCCCTCTTCCAGGCCAGCTCTCTGCTGTGGCCAGGGAGTGCAGTGGAGGATGGCCCAAGTACTTGGGCCCTGCACCCCATGGGAGACCAGGATAAGTACCTGGCTCCTGCCATCGGATCAGCGTGATGCGCCGGCCGCAGCGCGCTAGCCGCGGCGGCCATTGGAGGGTGAACCAACGGCAAAGAAAGACCTTTCTCTCTGTCTCTCTCTCACTGTCCACTCTGCCTGTCAAAAAAATTTATTTTCAAATGGTTATCTATTCATAGCAAAGTACAAAGAAATGTACAGGGAGGTCATGTGTACCCCTCACCCAGTTTCTCCTAATGCTAGCATCTACATGACTCTTAGAGTGTCAAAGCCAGCAAGGTGACATTGGTAAAATCCATGTAATTTGTTCAGTTTTCACTAGCTATGCGTGTAGTTATTTGTGTATGTGTCTATGTGTTTGCAGTTTTAACAAGCTTTGCTTTTTGTAACCACCATTGCCATCAAAGCACTTATTGTACCAATACACAAGACTCTCTGGAACTGTACTTTTATAGCCATACTCACCCCATTCCCCATTTCCTAGCCTCTAGCAGCTGCCAAACTTGCTCCCATCTCTATAATTTATGTTACTTCACAAATACTACAAAAATGGAATAGGATAGTAAGTCTCCTTTTGATATTGGCTTTTGTCACTTAAGGTCCATCCAAAGTGTTGCATGTGTGAATTTATATAATTCATTCTGTTTTATTGCTAAATAGTATCTTGTGGTGTGACTCCACAGTTTGGTTAAACAAATCATGTTTAAACATTCACCTTTTAAAGGATATTTGGGAGTTGCCACTTTGGGACTAGTATCCATAAAGCTGCTAGGAACATTTATGTAGTTTTTATGTCAAAGTAAGTTTTCATTTGTCTTGGATATATGCCTAGGTGTGCAATCTGGGGTTGTGTGGTAAATCCATTCTCAGTTTTAAAAGAACCTATCGGAATATTTTCCAGTTTTACATTCCCCCCACCAGTGTGTGAATGACCATGTTCTGTTCATCTTCCCTGCCATTTCGTGTTCGTACTCACCTTTGTTTTAGCCCCTCTGCTAGGTACTGAGTGATATTTCATTGTGATTTCAATTGCATTTCCTGGTGGCCAGTGAGGTTGAGCACCTTTTCATGTACTTACTTGCCATCTCTGCGTTCTCTTCAAGTCTGCATAGTTTTTGCTCATTTTCTAATTGTATTGTTTGGATGTTTAACCTTGAGACTTGAGAGTTCTCTTCATATTCTGTGTAAAAGGCCTATGCTGGATGTGTGGTTACAAAGATTTTCTCCCAATTTGTACATGGTCTTTTCATCTTGACAAAATCTCTGGCAAAGTTTGATAAAGATAACTTTTTAAGTAATGAAGAATATTTGTGATTGATCTAAAAAATTTTAAATTGCCCAATTTTCTGATCTACCTTCTTTTCAAATACAGGCATGTCACCAGTGTGAGTACAGTTAAATTTATGGTGTACAAAATCATTCAGTTTACAATGTTTAAGTGTAGTGGGATGCCTGTGTGTTTGACTCTATCCTAACACCTATTTTTCTCTTAGGAGTTTTTTTAAATTAAAGGAGAAAAGGCAGATCCGTCTAGATTAGGACATAGTGTCATTTAATCAAATCAGTGAGATTTCATTACAAACTAGGAAGAAGACCTGCGATTCTACCCCTACTGCTGACTTTTGTAATTGGGTCCCTCTTGTTGCTGATATTTTCCTGTGTGCACAGAGTTGAAGATGGCAGGCAGTACAACCATTCCTTGTGACTGTGTTGATACCCATTTAGCTTTTAGCTTCTCATTTTGGCAGTCCCGTTGTTCGTTCCAGAAACAGCACCCATCTGTAAGAATTGTGCTGTGTTCAAGGAATAACATGGAACATGATAGTCAGAGGTACTGCCTTCAGGGAGCTTACAGTTTAGCTCTCATTTCTTATTATCATAGGCTTGTATTGCCTGTCAAGTGCTTCATTGATTCAATTAAATGTTCTTGTTTTTCGTCTCTGGTCAAGTAATTTTTCTTGCTTATCCAAAGTACAGCATGTCCAAATCATAGTGAATGGGTTTAATGCTTTGGGAGTGGCTGCATTCCATTGAGATGAAAACCACGCCATGCAAGTAATACTTACAAGCATACACATGAGAATATGTTATGAGGAGAAAAATATTCATTTTTAGTTATTTTCTTGCCAACAGGGGAAATTTTGGCAGAGCCTTAAGTTACCTCAAGGGTGTTTGAGGATTCTAAGTATGAGAGCCCAAATCCCACCATTCCCTTTGTTCTATAAAGAAGAGGCCCAGCCCATTGAGTGAGCCAGTTAGCCAACTGACTTTGTCATAGTTTGCATTTTTAAACAATCCTAGTCTTCTATCACTTCTGAAACTTTGACTCTATGTTAGTTTGTGGCATAAGTGAGACACTTTTCCTCTCTATAAACTGGCTGGCCTATTTGTAGTCTGGTATTAAAAATGACTTGTCCAAACAGAGAGAGAATTCTAAAACTGGATCTCAACCATGTTATTTGAAATTAAAATTAGCTAAGCATCAACATTCTAAATTGAAAATTTAATTTTGAATTATCCAATAGCATTCAATATTTTGTTCTGTCATAAGTAGATTCTTATCTGACAAATTATAGATAGACAAGCCATATATGTCTATTTAAAAGTTTATTGTAGGAAACACATACTTCTTTCCTTGTACATACGTGTTTTATGTGCTTTGCAAACATTAACTAATTAAATGCTCACAATAAACCTATAAGGTAGATAGTATTAGCCTCATTTTACAGATGATGAAATGGAGGCACAGAGGGGCTGGGTAGCATAACTGATGTCATACAGTTAACAAGTGGCAGAGCCAATGCTCAGCACAAGCCCATCCGGTTCCAAAGACTATGCCCTCAAACCATTACACCGTGGTCCCATATGATGGCATTGAACTGAGATCTTAGTATCTTTGAGAAGACATCACAGAAAAAGAAGTAATAGACAGAGGTTTTTGATTTAAGGAGAATGGGAGTTAAGAATCAAAAGATTTGAATTCTGGGTATAAACTGGGTCATTTGGGAGAAAACTACTACATTAGTTTTCCTTTTGCCACTGTCATGAACTAACACAAATTTAATGGCATAAAATAATACATATGTATTCTTCTGTAGTTCTGGAGGTAAACAGTTTAATGTCAGAGTGTTGGGGTGGGCACTGTGAAGCAGTGGATTAAGCGGATGCTTGGGACACCCACATCCCATATTGGCATGCTGGTTCAAGTGCCAACTATTCCACTTCCAATCCAGCTTTCTGCTAACATGCCTGGGAGGCAACAGGTGACAGCTGAAGTACGTGGGTCCCCGCTATCAGTGTGGGAGACCCAGACGGAGTTCCTGGATCCTGGCGTCAGCCTGGCCTAAGCCTGGCTATTGTGGGCATTTGGGGGAGTGAATCATCAGGTAGCAGATCTCTCTTCCCTGTCTCTTCCTTTCTGTCACCCTGCCTTTCAAAGAAAAAATGAAATAGATCTTAAAAAGAGAAAACCTCGTAGTCTTTAAAAAAAAAATAAAGTCAGAGTGTTGGCAGGGCTGCTTCCTTCTGGGAACATCAGAAGAGATTCCATTTCCCTGCCTTTTCCAGCTTCTAGAGGTCACCTGCATTCCTTGGCTCCTGGTCTCTTCCTCTGTCTTCAAAGCACATTACTCCAATCCCTGGTCCCATAGTTACATCTCGCTCTGTTTTTTTTTTTTTTTTTTTTTCCTTCTGGTTTGACCCTCCTGCAAGGTCCCTTATAACTAAATCAGGAAATCCCCCACCTCACGGTCCTTAATTTAACGTACCTGCAAAGGTGTGTCTCCCTTTGTCTTCACAATGTCATTCTGATAACTGATCCATCTGGGAGGTTCATTTGGAGATAAACTAGCCAATCAACTAAATAAGTCAAACCATGGTGCACAGTAACAATGGCTGAGCAACAGCATCTCCTAGGTGAAGGCATAAAGCAGGATGTCATTATATGCCGGTATAAGCCAGCATGCGGCATGGTTGAACTAACAATGGAGATTTGACTGGGACTTAATTGGTTAGGGACTTAGTCGCCATTAGGAAGCTGGTTTCTTTGTCAGTGATGTAGACAGAAAATGACAGCTCCAAAGCCTGCCACTCTCGATCGTACAGCTAGGGAAATTTAGAGTCTGCAAAATGTTCTTGGAAACTCTGTATTATTAAAGAAAAAAAAATATGATGGGGCAGGTGTTGTTGCACAGCAGGTTAAGCACCACTTGGAATGCCCACATCCCCTATCAGCATGCCTAGGATTAAATCCCGCCTCTGCATCTGATCCAACTTCCTGCTAAGGTGGCTGGAAGGCAGGAGGTGATGCCCACATATCTGATTTCCTGACACTCCTGTTGGAGACCCAGATGGAATGCTCAGCCTTGCCCAGCCCCAGCTGTTACGGGCATCTGCGTAGTGAACCAGCTGATGGGTGATCTCTCTCTCGCTCTCTCTTCGTTCTCTCTCTCCCCTCCCCCTGTTATTCTTTCAAATTAATTAAGTAATCTGTCTTTAAAAGAAACTGTAGATAGATCTCAAAAAATAAACTTATAATTCCATTTTTCTATGAACTTTGTGAACTGCCCTCATGGATGGCATCTGGGAGGATCCATCCACCCAATATTTCCAAATCACTTGCCAGGCACCATTGCAGGTATTGCGAAAGACAGTGAATAAGAAAAAGTCCTTGTCCTCATGAAACTTAGAATTACTGCAAACAATGAAGTAATGCAGTTTCAAACTGTGATAAGTGTTAAGAAGCGAATAAGGCAAGGTTATGGCATAGAGTGAATGAAATAAGCCTTAACAAATGGCTTAATCTGTGACTGTCTTATCAAAAGTTCACATGATTTCAGTGAGGTTTCACCTCACCCCAGTTAGAATGGCTCTCATGCAGACATCAACAAACAGTGAATGCTGGCAAGGATGTGGGGAAAAGGGTACCCTAATCCACTGTCGGTGCAAATGTGGTACAGCCATTGTGTAAGGTGGTATGGAGATACCTCAGAAAGCTGAAAATAGATGTACCATACAAACTAGCAATCCCTCTCCTGGGAATTTGCCCACAGGAAATGAAATCAGCATATGAAAGAGTTATCTGTGCCCCCATCTTTATTACAGCTCAATTCACAATAGCTAAGATATAGAATTAACCTAGATGTCCAACAACTGGTGACTGGATAAAGAAATTGTTATATAAATTGAATATACTGAATACTACTCAGCTGTAAAAAAGAATGAAATCCTGTCTTTTGCGTCAAAATGGATGCAACTAGAAACCAGTATACTTAGTGAAATAAGCCAGCCCCAAAAAGACAAATGCCCTATGTTTCCCCTGATCTGTGGTAACTGAGTACCAAAAATGTAATGTATAGGAGCAAAATTGACATTTTGAGACTTGATGATTGTTGATTGTTCTTATCTCTACTGTTGAGGAACAGTGTTTTTCCCTTCTTACTATTTGTCAAACTCCTTACTTAGTGTGGGGTTAATTTTATGAGTATAAAGTAAACTGAAAGTAGATCATTGTAAAAATTTAGAAAGGGAATAAGAGAGGAAGGAGGAGGAAGGGTGAGAACGTGGGTGGGTGGGAGGGAGGGTAGGGTAGGAATACCACTATGTGCTCAAATCTATATGTATGAATTACATTAAATTTGTTTATCTTAAATTTAAAAAAGGCATTCATTGAGTCAAAAGTAAAGTTGATGATTAAATGAAAAACACAGAGAGGCATCAGTTTTAAATTGCACTGTAACTTCTTCAGCATTTGAAGAGGTTAGTTAAAGCAAAATCTTACAGCAAACTCCATTCAACTGTATTTATAGCCCAAGGCAACAGAACTAAACAGACATAATTCAAAAATTTCAGAGTCTGGAAACTTTCCATCTGATAAATTTTTAGAACTTCTTGATTAAGAATATTTCTCAGAATACAGAAATGGTTAAATTTTATTTTATTTTGTTTTTACTTAATAAATGATATTATTTCTTTTTTTAAAGATTTACTTTATTTATTTGAAAGACAGAGTTACAGAGAGAGGTAGAGACAGAAAGAGAGAGGTCTTCCATCACTGGTTCACTCTCCAAATGGCCACAATGGCTGGAGCTGCGCCGATTTGAAGCCAGGAGCCAGGAGCTGCTTCTGGGTCTCCCATGTGGGTGCAGGGGCCCAAGGACTTGGACCATCTTCTGCTTTCCCAGGCACATTAGCAGGAGCTGGATCGGAAGTGGAGCAGCTGAGACTTAAACCAGCACCCATATGAGATGCTGGCGCTGCAGGCCAGGGCTTTAACCCACTACGCCACAGCACCGGCCCCTATTATTTCTTTGATAAATTTTAAAAAATTCACATGATTTAAGTTTTTCCTGTGGAACAAAGACATTTAGTTTATAAGCTTATTTAGTTTCACAGCAAAAAATAAATAAATAAATAAATACATAAATAAATAAATGGAGTGTGTTTGTGTTTGCTAAAAAAAAATAGTTCTTAAGAAGTTCCTATTTTCTCTGCTATTTGAAAATTAAATTTGTCCAGAGAAGTTATGGTGCACACATTGCAAGGCCCAACAATAAGATGACGTTTATTTCTAGTTTGATCATGTTGCCCTAGATCCTTTGTCTTATCTGGAGAACTTTGACTATCTAAAATAAACTTCTGGCCTCCAACTTTCTCAACCATAAAGTGGGATTATTAATAGTAATTATGAATCATTTGGTTCTGGAAAAAATCTGCCATTAATCAAAATAACTATAAAATGTTTTATAAAGCTGTAGGCCAAAGGAAACATGAGGGTTTTTAAAAAGATTTTCTTTTATTTATTTGAAAGGCAGAGTTACAGAGAAAGAGAGAGAAAAAAAGAGGGAGGGAGAGATAGAGACACATACCCAGAGAGAGAGAGAAAGAGAAAGATCTCCCAACTGCTGGTTTACTCCCCTAATGCCTGCAGCAGCCAGGGCTGGGTTAGGTTGAAGCCAGGAGCCAGGAGCTTCATCTGTGTCTCCCACATGGGTACAGGGTACCATGCACCTGGGCCATCTCCCACTGATTTCCCAGGTGTATTAGCAGGCAGCCGGATGTGAAGTGGAGCAGTCGGGAATTGAACAGGTGCCCTTATAGGGTGCCGACGTTGCAGGTTGCAGCTTCACCCACTGCTGAGACATTTTTTTTAATTAAAATTGGGCAAGTTAGTTAACCTCTCTGGGTCTTAGTGTCTCTATAACTAAAGTAGATGTAGTGTTATCAAAAATTTTAGGAAACAGATCTTTTTTTCAGGGATGGTAGAAATACGGAAAGGTCTGTCCTTCCTGGAAAACCACTTGGCAGAATAATCACAAATTCTTTAAAATGCACCTGCCTTTTTGCCTCAAGGGATAAAATATTTAATCATTGGTTAAAGGTACATATTTAGGGGCAGTCATCATACGGTTGTTTATAACAAACAGCTTAAGTGTTCAACAACAGGAGTTTGGTTTCGTAATGGTACATTCCGTGTGGAATTCTGTGCAGCCAAGAAAGGCATTGATGATATTAATCAATAGTAATAGGATCAGAAAGGAGTTTACAATGTGCTAGCATTTACAGAGATCTCTGCCTCTTCACTTTGGGGTGCTGCAATCAGGGGTGATGATGATGATTATGTTTTAAAGACAAATCTAGCCTTCTCAGCCTGTACCCGTTGAGCTCCACGGTGTCCTAGGCACCGTGCTTCCCTCTGTTCAGGTATTATTGCACTGAAGTTGGGGACCAGGCCTACTGGGCAGGCACAGCTTGGAACCTAATTTTGAAGCTGAAGAAATCAAGGCTCAGAGAACTAAATTAACTCACCTGAGACCTTCAATTCAGTGATGGCAGAGTTGGAAGTTTTACTCTGTCACTTGACTCCAGAGCCCGTATCCTGAAACTGTGTGCAGCCCAGCTCTCTCCTCCCAGACACCTCTTCAAGTCCTCTCCTGCTGTGCACCCTTCTTTGGGAGAACTTTAGCCCAGCTGGGTGGCAGGCCAAGAGGCAGTCCACCCTTGAAGGCGGAGACCAGCCAGCTCTGGCCTGGGCCGAAGCCAGCCCACCCTTGTTTTGTAAATCCTGCTGGTTCATTTCTCCTTTGTCTGGGGCTGCTTTTGCTTTGCAAGGGCAGCCCTGTGGGGAGGCCGAAGCCTGCAATTGATATTATCTGGTCCTTTACAGAAAACATTTGCTGACCCCTGTCTTAATACATCAGGAATCTGGAAGGATGTGTTTCCTTTTACAGAGGCCACTTTTCTTTCCTTGAAGACAATGATTTTTTAAAAGCCAAGCAACAGTGTAAGGGGTATCGCCCTGCAGCCGTGGGGGTCGGAGGGGTCCAGGCAGTTGTGGAGGGTTTGCTGAGGGCCGCCTGTGCCTGGCTGTCACGCACTCTCCCAGCTCTGCCTTCTGCGTTGCCCTGACATTCTGCCTGTTGCTGCTCCTCTGAAATGGAGTGTGCATTCACAAACAAGGCACTCCATTAGTCATGGTGCATTTCCTGGGCCCTGGAGACACAGGCATGACATCACCAAGTGCCACTGAGAATAGGTCCTCTGTAGCACAAGTCCACAAGCCCTCAGACCTCTTGAGAGAACTGTCAACTGTGTGTTCTGCTGCTGGCCCTCAGGGTGTGATTGAGCACGCCTTCCTCATCCAGTCCTATTCTGGGCACAAAAGTCTAGCTTCCAGACCCAAGAGGCCAGGGCAGGCTTGAAAATGTGCAGAGCTGGAGGCAGATTCCCATTGAGTATTTTTTTCCAGGGCTCAGGTTTTTATTCCCAGAGTTTTCCACTCCTAATGACGTTGTTGCTTCATGTGGTGAAGGGTGGGTGGTGAAGGGTGAAGTCTGCCTTAGATAAAAGACGCTTGGCAGTTGAAATTTCTGGATAAGTATAGGTTGGTAGCATAACAAAATCAGAAGCGTATTTTGCTACATTGCTTTTGTGTGTAGTTTGACATAATAAAACAACATCTTTTAACAGCAAAGGCTCCTAGCAAAATTAGTGTGGCTTAAAATAGGGCAATTACCAAAGGAACTTTAGTAAGGGGATAAGTAAGTCATTAAATCTTTCATCTTTAAGAAGAAAAGAAACTTTTTCCCTCTACTCTCTTTTCTTGGGATTTAACCATTTTAGATAAAAATTTCTCTGTCTCTGTCACTGTTTCTCTCTCTCTGCTTTAGAATTTATATATTCATTTATGAAAATGATTTGTGGCATTTAGTTGTATGGGTAACTGTGAACTCTGTCTACCAGAAAGTCTATTAAAAGGCTTATTTTCTAATCAGTGCAATCTTTGCTAACGAGTCATAATTGTAAAATTCCCCATTTAAAATATTTTCAAGGAAACTGAAGCTCAGAATTCAATGTGGTCAGAAAAAGGGCAGATTTTCAGTAAATGAGGCTGGGAAAATTGGATACCACAAGCAAGGGAGTGAACCAACTCCTCCTTCCATCTTTTACCATATACAAAAATAATCTCAAAATTTCTAAGCACCTTATTGTAAGACCTGAAATTATGAAACTATTAGGGAAAAACACTATTAGGACATTGGAATAGACTAGGATTTTGTGGATAAGACCCCAAAAGCACAGGTAATAAATAAAGCTAAGATAGAAATCAAACTAAAACGTTTCTGCACAGCAAAGCAAACATCATTCAGATTGAAGAAACAACCTATCAAACAGGAGAAAATATTTGAATACTATGCATCTGACAAGGGGTTACAGACCAGAACATAGAAGGAACTCCTCAGTAGCACAGAAACAATGGATCCTATTAAAAAACGGGCAATAGATCTGATTAGACACTTACCAAAGGAAGAAGATGTACAAATGGCCAGCAGGTGCATGGAAAAGTTATGCACATCACTAATCATCAGGGTACTACAAATCAAAACCACACCGAGATAGCACTTCACTCCTGTTAGAACGGCTGTTATCCAAAAGACAAGAGGTACAAGAGAGCTGGCGAGGACGTGGGGAAAAGGGGAAGCTTGTGCACGGTTTGTGGGAATGGAGATTAGTACAGCCATTGTGGAAAACAGTGCGAAGTTCCTCAGAAGGCTGAAACTGGAGCAGTGGGATTGCTGGATTGCAGCTCGAGGAGATAGGATGGATCTGTTAAAGAAGACCTACACTCTCACGTTTGTTGCAGCTCTGTTCACAATAGCCAAGAGATGGAGGCAACCACAATATGCAGCAAATGATGAGTGGCTAAAGAAAATGGGACATACACGCATCATGAGATACTATTTGTTCAGGGTACTGCTCCCCAACAGGGATGAAATCTTGTCATCTGTGATAACTTGGAGGTCATTATGTTAGGTGAAAGGAGCCAGACAAGGAGTGACGGGTAGTATGAGATCTGTCTCATAAGTAAATCTCAAAGACTGAGCTCATGGCAATAGAGAATGGAATGGTAGTTATCAGAGGCTGGGGAGAGCAGGGGATTCATTGGCAGGAGGAAGAAACATTGATTAACGGTATTGAGTTGTAGTTAGATTGGGGAAACAAGTTCTGTGTTTGGTTGTATAGTGGAGTAACTATAGATAGCCATAGTGTACTTTACTTTTTTTTATAATTTTTTTTAATTTGACAGAGTTACAGACAGTGAGAGAGAGAGAGACAGAGAGAAAGGTCTTCCTTCTGTTGGTTTGCCCCACAAATGGCCGCTGGGGCCGGCACTGTGCCGATCCGAAGCCAGGAGCCAGGTGCTTCCTTCTGGTCTCCCATGCAGGTGCAGGTGCCCAAGCACTTGGGCCATCCTCCACTGCCCTCCTGGGCCACAGTAGAGAGCTGGAATGGGAGAGGAACAACCGGGACTAGAACCCGGTGCCCATATGGGATGCCGGCACTGCAAAGCGGAGGATTAACCAAGTGAGCCACGGCGCTGGCCCCACTATACATTTTTAAAATGAAAAACCAGGAGGCCAGGAAGGGGAACTTTGAATGTTTTTATCAAGAAGAGATGATTGATGTTTAAAGAGTTGATACTGATGTTCTCCCCAAATTGAACATCGCAGAATGTATACATGTATTGAGAGACCACATAGAAACTCATAAATATGTGCAACTTTTGTGTATCAGATACAAATAAGAAAAAATTAAAATATTTATGTCATATTTGTTGCACAAAATAAAATATATAGGCATGTAGGTCTAATAAAAATTCTTAAAAGAACAAGGTTGGTGGCCGGTGCCACGGCTCACTAGGCTAATCCTCTGCCTGCGGCGCCAGCCCAGTGGGTTCTAGTCCTGGTCGGGGCACCGGATTCTGTCCTGGTTGCCCCTCTTCCAGGCCAGCTCTCTGCTGTGGCCAGGGAGTGCAGTGGAGGATGGCCCAAGTGCTTGGGCCCTGCACCCCATGGGAGACCAGGAGAAGCACCTGGCTCCTGGCTTTGGATCAGTGTGGCGGCCATTGGAGGGTGAACCAACAGCAAAGGAAGACCTTTCTCTCTGTCTCTCTCTCTCTCTCACTGTCCACTCTGCCTGTCCAAAAAAAAAAAAAAAAAAAAAGGTTGGGCATTTGGCTTTGTGGTTAAGTTGCCAGTTGGGATGCCTGGATCCCATGTTGGAGTGCCTACTTTGAGTCCACGATCTGCTCCTTATTCAAGCTTCTGGTCATTGCACACCCTGGGAGGGAGAAAGTGATGGCTCAAGTGGCTGGGTCCCACCACCCATGTGGTAGGTGAGTTCCTGGGTCCTGAACAGCTATGGCTATTGGGAGAATTTGGAAAGTGAACAAGTAAATGGGAGCTCTCTTGCTCTCTCTTTCTGCCCTCCATCCCACCTATCAAATAAATAAAATAAATAAAAACTTTAAATTGTTAGTTTATACTGAACAGATTTTTATTGTTAAATTAAATAATCAAGCCCCAAAGCCATTTTTTTCCTCATCTTCAGAGGCAAAATATGGTTGATGGGAATGGTTCATGTATTTTCATGTTTGAATCCAGCGTGATAAAGTCAAAGAGAAATTGGGAAATAATTAATTTATCTGTAGCTTTCCATATACCACAAAAAATCCTAACTCTACCACTTAAAATTTCTTTGTTTCTGCAAGATGACAATGATTTTTTTTGTAATTTTAGAGGCTTTTTATTTAAAAAGATCACTTGAAATATTATGGATTCATCCTATTCTCTAAGAACTGGTGGCTAAAGCAGTTTCTTCTAGAATTGTATAGTACACTATAATAGGGACTTTTTAGCATGTCAGAGATCCTAAAAAATCTATACAATTCAAGCCATTCATTTTTAAATTTCAAAACATCTCCTGGAGATATCCTATTGGTGCCTTTTTTTTAAGCTTTTATAGATGAGGGAACAGGTATAAAAAGATGGATGCTTCTGCCTTGTGTCATTCAAGAAACAGAAATTCAATGCACATATCGCATCGTTCTTGTATTGAAACTCTTATGAGGACTATCCTTTGTGTCTATGTGAAATTATTACTGTTTCCCACTGACAGCTTCAAGGTTTGCCTCAATAACAGCAATGCTTATTTTTCACAACTCTTTGGAACTAAATAGGCTAGTCTAGCCTAGGCAAAATTGGTGCAAGCCCTGGGTGAGTTCTCTCAGGGGTTGGCAGTAGGGGGCTGAGCTCTCCCACTGCCTCGCTCTTGGCAGAGAATTTCATTCTTCTTAATCCTCCCTCCACCCCCAATTTTCTCCCACCTGAACTAATATTTGCCACCTCTCTCCTCAGAGGGTTGTCATGACTACTGATGAGTTCATGTTGATAAAATATCCTGGCCTTTCTGGAAGAAAGGTTTTAGAGAGGTGCACAAACAGCGCTGGCCCCAACACCAGTCCTGAGCCACAGGAGTGGGCACTGGGCAGCCTTGGATCAGGTTAACCAGATCCCTGATTGTGATCCACGGCAGCCTTGAGAGTGCACATCTGGTTTGAGATGTTGGAAGCCAGGTAATCCTTATAGCAGCCACGCAGTAATGTCTCCTCACTGCTTCTGTTTCCTGCTAATCTGAGGAGCAGCAGATGCCTCGCTTGGAAACCCTCCCAGAGGGTTGGCATGCCATGCTGATTATCTCACTAAGCCCTAAATTTTTCCTGCAGAAAAAATCTCTTGAAAGGCTATTCCAAAATATGACAGTGAGAGGTCATGACAGATAATCAGATCAGTTTATGAAAAGTTAAGGATGAGTCATGTCACTCCTAAAGGGGTTGGCACCAATTTATTACACAAAACCCAACACCGAAGGAAGAAAAAGCCTTTAGCCTCATTAAGGAACCCAGACAAAAATCCCACTTAATCCATCTTGCTTTTCCTTTTCCTCCAATTCAGCTGGTGTGCAGGTGTAGGGCCACTTGGCAGAAGCTTTGAACATTTGGAGAAGGGAGTCATTACTGAAAGTCACTGACACACACTTCCCTTGGAATGCTGCTGATGTCATGGAAAACCAGGACCTTAGCAATAACCCCTAACAACCAGAGCTACAGTAAACAGTAAATGTTACCTCCACCAAGGCATTGGGTTTTAAAGAGTTTTAACAGGCAAGGGCTTGCCAGCCACAACTCATAAAAATGTTCTTATAATTCTACCCTACTCTCTGAAAGCGCTGGGTAACTTGCTGAGGTTTCCCTGCCACTTGGAGATGCAAAGCCAGATTCGCATCAGTTTCAAGGTCCACTAATCAGAATTTAGAGCATTTCTTTTCCAGTCTTCTTCATACCCCCTCCGCAGCCCATGGGGTTAGGTCTGGTAGATTTAACACCTTTGCAAATAAGTCTCTTGTCTTACTGAGTTGCTTCAATTTCTGCTGATGGGGTGAATTGATGTGCTAGATTTTGCCTGGTGTTTTATTAGTCTAGTGGTTAACCCAGTCTGGTTAATTGGTAGTCTTCAATCTGTACATTACATTCTAACCATTTTTAAACAGTTGGGCCAAAGTGACATCCTAGAGTTGAAACTCCAGACTAATAGCATATCCAGAAAACAACAAGTGTTTGCTACCACCATGTAAAACAGTTCAGAAAACAGCTCCAGGTAGCAAGAGCAGGCACAGCAATCAAAAGGTGTGGGAGCGTTTTCTCCCAGAGTAAGCTGACTTTGAGTAGAAAAGATTGATGGGCTATTTCTTCATAAACCAAACCCAGCGTGGCTTTATTTAGACCTGTCCACGCTGAGGGAAGAGGTAGAAGGCTAGCAATTCTTTTAGAAGGCATTGTCAAGGTGACTGTATTGTTTGTCATCAAAGCTAGGATACTTTTGAGAATGAATGGGCTCTGTTACTAATCATTAGCTCTGCTATAATAGGAATTAGCTGTGACTGTCCCTAGCAAATGGGGCATATGGCTACCCTCATCATTGTGCCAAAACCTTCCCAGCCCAAACTCTTCACAATGCCAGAGAGACTGGACCCATTCACACAACCCAGTTTGTCTCAGTTACAAGAAAACAAGTCCATTTGGGTTGATGAACTCTGTTACTACAAGATATTTTAAAAACCTCAGAAAAAATAAGTTTGAATTCATACTCCCCCCAGTTTTGTGCATTGTTATGATTCTTAAATTGTGGTCTGGAGACTCCCAGAAAGAGTCTTTGAAGGATTTTGAAAGGTCACATTATTTTCATCATCATCATCATCAAACATTATTTTCCCTTTTCATTCTCTTTTTCTTACATCATGTACCACTGTAACACCTTGAAAGCAGAACCACATATCAGAATCCGGCTATCAGTATTTATGAAATCAGATATTAAGGAGATTTCCAAGAATATAAAACAATGGTTTTTCTCACTAATGTTTATTGTTTTAGAAAATACAGTTCTTTTTAAATAAAAATGTTATTTATGATAAGATGTTCTAGGTTTATTAGCGTTTTTTTTTAATGAATTAAATGCTTTAAAAATCCATTGGTTTTCACATCTAATATAGTAAGCATAACTTTCATAAATAAGAGCTCTGCAGAGCCTATATAATTTTTGAGAGCAAAAAGGGGTCCCAAGCCACAAGGTTTGAATACTGCTCCTCGAGTTCTTTCTGTCTCCCTGGGAGGGAATATGTTGGTGAATCGAGATGATCAACCCCCTAATACGAGAGACCAGCTTTTTCATGACTGTGTCTGCTGTGGTACCTGGAGAAACGTCTTGTCCATGCTTGGTGCCTGCATGAATAGAGTAGATGAGGCTCCTGGGGTGACTCGGGAATGCGTTCTCTGGTCTGGGCGTTGCATGAGCATTGTTATTTGCTTTGTTTCAAACCTTTATCTTTTAATAGTTACTGAGTTCCAGTACTCTTTGTTAATCTTATTTCGACATAACAATAATGATGTCATTTTCTTTGGAAAGTTTTATGGAAAAAAATCAAAAGAAAACATAGCGAGTGATTTTTGTCCTTCCTCTCCGGTTCATCTTCGGTTTGCTTTCCCATGGGCTTGGCCAGTGCCTTCGTCACTGCGCTGACTGCCCTAGGTTGCAGTTTCTCCCGGTTGATGTTGGGTACCTTTATTTCAGAGACAGAGTCTTTAATCTCCTTGTACCAGAATTAGAGGTCCCCGCTTATCTCAGAGCATACGTTCCAAGATGTTCCATCGATGCCTGATACTGTGGATGACCCTGGTACTGAAACCCTCGTGTGTGTGTGTGTGTGTGTGTGTGTGTGTGTTCCTGTGCAGCCATACCTATGATAAAGTTTAATTTATAAAGTAGACATAGTAAGAGATTAATAACAATATATAGTAAAAAAGTAGAACAGTTATAGTAATATACTGTAATAAAGGTTATTTAAAATTTATGTATTGTTTATTTCTGGAATTTTCCACGTAACATTTTTGGACTGTGGTTGAGCAATAGTAACCATATCTGTGGAAAGCAAAACTGCAGTTAAAGGGGAACTACTGTAGTGTTTGGTAAAGATGTTAAAGAATATATGTTAGGTTGAAATGTACAGAAGGATGGAAAAGTCAGGTAATTTAGCTAGTGTTGTTGTTTTTTTAATGTCATAAAATATGGTTTCCATAGTACTGAACCAAAGGTGTTTTGGAGTAAAAGAAGCCACAGTTTGAGAAAAGAAGATAATTGCTTTATGGCCTTGCAGATAAACCAGTGTATATTCCCCTACCCGTCTACACTATAAACTCCTCTTCAGAGTTAGGATCCTTGAAGCTCTTGGAAGGCTGCCTTTTCTGAGTTTGTGCTTTCCCTTGATATCAGAGTGTTCTTAGTCATATAAGTCTCTTAGCTCGTTTCTTTCTTTTTTCTGCTTGGTGACTGATTGATTTAGATAATTACTGACCTTATATGTAAATTTTTTATCAGAAAGCAGACAGAGAGAAAGAGGTCACAATTCTTATCAAGTCCCCATTAAAAACTCGATTTGGGGAGGCTTATTATGTTTTCCGGGGTACAGCTACAGGACACTGGTTTTTGTGGACAGGTCCCTCGCTGGATGGGAGGGCAGAGCTACGGCAGCTTCAGCGACTGCCTGATTTTTCTTGCCTCCTTTACTTTTCCCATCTGTAAAATGAGGCTGCGTGAGATGACCCCTAGGGTCCCTTACAGCTCGTCTCAATCTACAGCTCGTTTTGCACTCTGTCAGGATTTCATATTTTCAAGGTCCCTAGCTGACAAACAGGGTGTGGGAGCGGAGGATGCCCAGCCCAGTCCCAAATAACCACAATGGATTTTGCCCACACATATGTGCTAATCCCCAAAGAAGAGGAAAATACAAGTGGGCCAGGGACCGAACATGAAAAGGGTGACAGTGAGCAAAACATTTCAGCAGGCGCTGAGCGCTTCATTTCCTGGCCCGCCTGCCCTGGGAAGGGCTGTGCCTGCCAACTCCTTCGGGCCATCAAGACCAGAACTGGGGCCAGCTCTTAATTGTGAGCTCCCCTCCCCATACCACACACGCAAACCACACAGGAAAAGTGTCTCTCTCCCTTCGTATTTGTGCCTTTTGGCTACACTTCTATTTATGCCAAGTCCTTGCCTAATCCCCTTCCTTCCAGCTGTCTCTCGATTCTGCCAGTTGCTTTCTGGGGGCTTTGAAAAGCAGCTGCAGGCTTCAGAGGAGTCTGGGGGTGGAGGCGTTGGTGGCGGTGGTTGCCGGGGTGTGGGACTCTGTCAGGACCAGCGGTCACTCTTACCTGGCTTATGGGCCATCTGAACAGTGTTCTCACTCTCTTTCCTTGGCACATGGTAGAGCCAATGGCTTTGATTTTCTCTCCTCCCTTCCTCTTGGGGGAGTTCTTTTCCCCTTTACATTCCCCAGCCGTTTTGCCTGTGAACATCCTGTGAAAGATTTGGTTTGTCTTGGGTTATGTGACCAGGCTATTCATCATCATCATCCTCTCCCCTCCCCCCTTTCTTTCCACATAAAACATTTATCTATTGAACGAGTGTAAGATGGATAGCCAGAGCCTCTGTACTCTCTCACAGCCTAGAAATTTGACCCTGTCTCAGCTCTGACGGTGCAACCCAAATATAGGTCTCCCAAGACCCAGAGAGCTCTGGTCATCTGTGGTCTGGTGGAGAGCTGGGTTTGGTGTCTTTTCACCCCTGGCCTGTGGTGTTTTCCCACAGAGCTTGTCCGCATCCCGCTCTGGTTGCTTTTTACTGATGGCAGCTGAGCAAAAAAGCACTTGGTTCTCATCATTTTGAAAACCAAGGGGAAAAAAAATCGGGAAATCGGGCTGAAGAATCTTGGCCGACTATAAGGAGAAACCATGTGTTAGGAAGGTTTTAAATCCTTCCACTATGCGCAGACTGACTTTGCTGGCCCGAATACTGCAAGCAAAACAAAACAAAAGCCCTACACAGCCATTGCCTTTTGTAGCAGAGCACTGTCTTTGTTGGTGAACAGAGCTTTCTTAGGTACAATGGCCTGTTCTTCTCTGCCACTCTTTCTGGAAACTCTGTGGACTATCCTGCCCGTACCTGACAGTGCCAACCCACACCCCTGTTTATGTCAGAGGAGCTCAACGTAGTCTTCCGAACCTTGTTGAAAAAAAAAAACAACAAACAAAACCCAAGGCATGTCTGTATTGGGGTTTGTCTCATATTTTCTCATGTCTGTATTTTGTATTTTATTTAAATTAACTAAAATGTTACATGGAGTTCAATTCAAACAGTGAGTCTATTTGATAACATTCTTTGGTGATAGGATTCAATATTATTATTGAAGTGTTTTTATTCACCTTGGGACTATGGTACTGTGAAGCCACTTGTCTTTCATTTTGGCCTGTGTAGCTTCCCCAGTCCCTAACATGGTAGATTTTTTTTTTTTTTTTTTTTTTTTTGGACAGGCAGAGTTAGACAGTGAGAGAGAGAGACAGAGAGAAAGGTCTTCCTTTTCCGTGGGTTCACCCCACAAGTGGCTGCTACAGCCGGCGCGTTGCGGCCAGTGTGCGGCGCTGATCTGAAGCTAGGAGCCAGGTCTTTCTTTCTGGTCTCCCATGCAGGTGCAGGGCCCAGGGATCTGGGCCATCCTCCACTACCCTCTGGGGTCACAGCAGAGAGCTGAACTGGAAGAGGAGCAACCGGGACAGAATCCGGCGCCCCGACCAGGACTAGAACCTGGGGTGTCAGCGCCGCAGGCGGAGGATTAGCCTAGTGAGCCGCGGCGCCAGCTCCTAACATGATAGATTATGCTGTTGCTAAGGCTAACTAACCCTTCTCCTGCTCCTCCTGCCCCCATTTCTGCGTTGTCCATGCTTCATAGAATCCAAGTATGGAAAACATCAGAACTGGAAGGGTCCTTATGTGTTAGCTATCCAAGCTCCTCATTTATAGATGAGCAAAATAAAGCCCTACAGAATGAACTTGATTAGGTCAGGGTCACATACCTTCTAGGACCCATGCTCACAAGCCTTTTTTTTTTTTTTTTTTTTTTTTTTTGGACAGGTAGAGTTACAGATATATATAGAGAGAGATAGAAAGGTCCTCCTTCCGTTGGTTCACTCCCCAAATGGCCGCTACGGCTGGTGCTGTGCTGAAGCCAGGAGCCAAGGGCTTCTTCCTGGTCTCCTCTCCTATGTGGGTGCAGGAGCCCAAACACTTGGGCCATCCTCCACTGCCCTCCCGCCCGGGCCACAGCAGAGAGCTGGACTGGAAGGGGAGCAACCAGGGCTAGAACTGGCACCCATATGGGATGCCGTTGCCGCAGGCGGAGGATTAACCAAGGGAGCCACAGCACCGGCCCCCAGCTCACAAGCCTTTTGACACGTAGCCCAGTGTTTTTCTACTAAACCACCCTGGCTGTATGTGTCAGGAATTTTCCAGGGCGCTGTGATACCTTCTTTAGAAGACAGGGCGAGCATGCTATTGGCAAAGGTGCAGGCTTTGAAGCCAGATTTAGGTATGAGCATCTTGTTCTGCCACCTACTGGCAGGGTAAGTTGGACAGGTAACTAAAGAGTTTTTTGAGACAATTTCTTCCTCTGTAATATGGGGATAACAGCAATAATACTTTAGGGTTATTTGAGTATTAAATTATATAACCTACTTAAATGCCTAATAAACAGTTATTATAAAAATCTGCGAATCAGAGGGGGAATGTTATGTATAAATAACTTGAATGTGTATTTTATAATTGTGTATTCTGAACCTCTCTTATCCAAAAGTGTTTTTTCTAAACTCAGTATTAGTGTATGAATGGAGTGAGTTGTCTGGAAATGAATTCCTGAAAGTTATTTATACTGTGACTGTGATTCATGCATTTTCCTTTTCTTTATGGCTTTCATCTGTACTTAGCTGCAGTGCCTGTTGTCCAAAAACTTTTGTACAAGTTGAACTCACCCAAAGAAGACATCTGGAGTGTCCTTGGGTTTGGCCTCTGCTTTTCATTTAGCTAAACCCTAGGATATAAATCTAGAATATAATCTGTGGAGAATGTCGTATTCACATTTTTTTTTGAGAAATCTGAGATGTTTGGTGTTACTCTGAAACTTACTGAACTGTGTGACGAACAGCTTCCATGTAACATTACCTCTACCTGTTTGGAGTAGAGGCAGAAGTTACCTTCAACATGAAGGGGCTTCCTGTCAAAGGACTACCTTGTTGAGCCCAGTGTTATGGGGAGAAGGAAGGGGTCAGGAAACAAAAGCTAAAATGGAATCGGCAAAGGCCAGAAGCAAGGAGAGAAAGTTGGGGAGCTTCAGAAGCAGAGACTCAGGGGTTTTGTTGGGGAGCTCTCAGCGTGCCTGGGTGTTGCCGGTGACTGGAATGCACTTGCACCTGAAGGGGAGGGAGGTCCAGGGGAGGCTGCACAGGAAGAATGTTGCTTCTTGAATGAAGAGAGGGCTCGGGAGAAGAGCTGTGGCTTAGATTTTAGGCAGAAGTACGTGCCACTAGAATGAGGCACTGTATGCCTGGCACAGAGGGGTCCTCCTTGGAGAGCCCCGAGTTGTCAGGGGGCTTTCAAGGTCCTATTGCCTGAGCCATGACTGGTTAGATGGGTACAAGCTATAAACACTGTTAGGGAATTTTGAGTGTTTCTCAGTAAGGTGAAAGTGAAAGGTTAGAGAGGATGAAGAGTGGAATATATGTTCCTTGTACCTTTTTGTACCTAATGTCATATATTTGATTACAAGTCTTCGGCTAGTGGTTTCTTAAAGATAAAAGCAGGCGTGATTTTGGAGGGATATTGGATAATCAAATATGGCTAGGAAGTAGAAGGTCCTACTTTGCTGTATTTTGGGTTCATCCAGATGGGATCAGACCAGAAGAATTTGGCACGCACTGGGACTCACCACTTAGAACCACACTGAAATAGTTGTGGTGGCGGAAGAATTTCTGAAGGAGTCTTATTCCACTTGAGACAGATTCTTGGCTCTGAGGAGAAATTGCCAAAGTTGATAAATTTTAGAAAAATCAACGGAGTCCTGTAACCTCAAGAGGGAGAAGTGGTGCAGCCGAATGGTACTGGGACTAAGTGTTTCTGTAATTTTCATACAGAAGACATGCTCTAAGTAAATGTGTCCTGGAATCCATTTGTTAAAATCAGCTCTTTCCTAATCTCATGTTCTCCCTCCAAGACTTAATATATTGCAGTTTAATAAATGAGGAGATTATAAAAGAATTTATCTTTCAGAACTTGTGTTTGGCCTCTTTTGTATTTTGCCTGAAATTCTGACATATTAACCCTGCCATTTCTTGAAGCTCTCTGGCAGGAGCTTTTCGTGAACCTAAATTTGGCCTTCCTGTGTAATCACTCCTTGAGCCTTTTTATATGCAGCAAAGTGAACTCTACCTGCCACTATACTTCATCATCAGTGCTGTTATCCCTAGTAATCTGACGTCTATCCGATAGCACTCAATTATATACTCTTCAGGTGCCCAAGTCCACTGACTTACATGCATTAGATTCCCAGTAAATATTTTTGATTTAGTGACAAATGAAGAAATATTCTTTATATGTCAAACAACTGACTATTATGAAGAGAGATTTAACAACACAGCAAGAAGAAACTACTATTATTAAAGAGTCAATCAGAGACCCACAAATGATAAAGCCAGGGAACTTTAAAAATGTTTCTAATGGTTTTTATTGAGTTATAGCTGCCATCCAATAAACAGCACATGTTTTGTACAGTTTGATGCATTGTGATATGTTTACACCCAGCAAATCATCACCACAATCAAGATAATGAACATATATATTGTCCCCAAAAGTTTCTACTTGACTTTAATAATCAATCTCCTCTAGCCTTCTCCTACCTTACCCTCATCAAGCAAACTACTATTTTAATTTTTGTCACTACAGATTATATTGCATTTTTAGAGTTTTATATAAGTGAAATAATATAGTCTAAACTCTTTTTGGCCTGGCTTTTTATCCAGCTCAATTGTTTTGATATTGATCCATGTTGTAGGTATCAGTACTTCATTCCTTTCTATTTGAGTACTATTCAATTGTTTGTATATACCACATTTACTTATCCATTTATTTATTGATGGACATTTTGGGTTCTTTTTGGTTTATGCGGTTTGTGGTTGTTACAAATAAAGCCACTATGAGCATTTGATCAAACATGAGCATGCTTTCCTTTTTTGGGTAAATACCTGGAAGTAGAAGGATTGATTTATGTACAGCTTAGTAAGAAACTGCTAAATTGCAGTTATCGTCTTGTGTTTCCAGCAGCAATGAGTGATGGTTCTTGATGCTACATGCCCTTACTAGCATTTGATGATGTCATTGCTTTGGATTTTAGCCATTCTAATAGGCATGTAGTGATATCTCATTGTTGTTTTAATTTGAAGTTCCCTAATGGAATTAGGAAAGCAGTAGAGGGTGGCCCAGGTGGATTGGAAATGGATCAGAAATGGAGCAGCCAGAACGCTACCTGGTGCCGATATGGGATGCCAGCGCCACAGGTGGTGGCTTAACCCACTACACCAGAGTTACAGCCCCTGTTTTCAGGTTTTTTTAAAGTTGTGGCTTCACTATATTTTCGCCTTCAATGTGTCCAGCTAGAATCTATACTCATCCTTACTTTTGATTCTCTGTACATAACATGATTTTTGTTCTTTTGTTGCTTTTGAGATTTTCTTTTTTCATTTGTTTTGAGCAATTTGATTATGATATACCCTTGTGTGATTTTCTTACTTTTTTATGCTTTTGGTTTTTGAAGCTTTTTTAAAATGTGGGTTGAGGATTTTAATCAATTTTGGGAAAAATCTCAACCTTTTTTAAAGATTTATTTATTTGAAAGGCAGAATTACAGGAAGAGAAGAGAAGAGAAGAGAAGAGAAGATCTTCCATCCAGTTCACTCCCCAAATGTCTGCAATGGCTAGGGCCGGGTCAGGCCGAAGCCAGGAACCAAGACTCTTGCAGGTCGCCCAATGGGTGCAGAGGCCCAAGCACTTAGACTATCTTTTGCTGCTTCCCCAGGCACATTAACAGGGAACTAGATCAGAAGTGGAGCAGCTGAGACTCGAACCGGTGTCCATATGGGAGCAGGCTCTGCAAATGGCTGCTTAACTCAATATGCTACAGCTCCAGCCCCATCAACTATTATTTTTTAAAATATTATTTCTCTACTTCCTCTCCTTTTGGGCTCTTACAACATATATATTAAGCCAACTAAAGTCGTAAAGTTCGTTGATGGTCTCTCTCTCTCTCTCTTTTTTTTTTTTTTACTCTATGTGTTTCATTTTGAATAGTTTCTAATTGGTAGGTCTTCAAGTTCACTGTTGATATCTCCTGCAGTGTCTAACCTGCCTTTAGTCCTATCCAGTGTATTTACCAGCTGAGACATTGTAGTTTTTATCTCCAAAGTTTGATGTTGGGTCTTCTTCATGTCTCTGTGTAATTTTATAAGCATACAGGCTGTAGGAATAATAATTATCTTAATATCTTGTGTTATGTAGCTTTGCAATGATTCCACTTACTTAATTTGCTACATGAATGACATATGTTTTACTGTGACAAGACCATGAAATGTAATTGCCCTCCCTGCAAAGATGCTATACCACACTGTATGGGACCATGTATGTGAGTTATTTGTCATAGCTATTGGACTGTGAAACACATATAAACCCTTGAATTGACCAGCATATTGGAGCTTAGGTTTGTGACAGGTCTGCTCTCGGTCACCTGTTGCTTCAAAGCCCAGGAGCTAAGGCTCTGGCAGGGCTTCTTTCTATCAGCCTCTGGATTGCTCTCCAAAGCCTTGACCACCAGCACCGGCACCACTCACTAGCATTGAGGGACTTCCCTTGTCTTTGCAGAACACCACTGTGTCAGGCAAACCTCCCCCTTCCTTCAGACTCAGAAAGGTGTGCTTGAACTTTCAGTTAGACTTTGCAGAGAATGGCTATCATAAAAACTAGAGTTTCATGATTGGACTCTAAATGAATTTGAAACTCATTCACTTTGTGGTTAATTGACTGTGGAATGTGTATTCCCTGTGAGTTTTTTTTTTTTTCTTGTTGTTCTCCCCCTCTTTGGACATTGTGGAAAAAAGAATCTCTTTGTATGGCAGTAAACCATATGATTCATGAATCATGCTTTGACTGTCTGCTTATTTAACCATACAAAGCACCTTGTCCGCCAGGTCCAGCATCTGTGTGTCTATTTGGAGTCTGTTTCAACTGATTGATTTTTCTTCTCACTATAGGTCAGATTTTCTTGCTTCTCTGTGTGCCTGAATATTTTTGGTTGGTTGTTGACATTGTGATTTCACCTTCTTTGTAATTCCTAACAATCTTAATCTTGGGATGCAATTAAATTACCCAGAAATAGTTTGATCCTTTTGAATCTTGCTCTGAAGTTTTTTTAGGCAAACCAGAACTATTTAGTTTAAAGGTTATTATTGCTGCCTATCAAAAAAAGACCCTTCTGAGTACTTTTGTACCCAGTTCTTCATGAGTTATGAAGTTTCACAGTCTGGCACTCTTCCCTTGCTCCTTTCAATCATTCTTTTTCTAGCCTCAGTAAATTCCCTCACGTATGTGCCCTCTTCAGTACTCTGCTGAACACTGGAGGGGGATCCTTCCCAGTGTTCTCTGTGAATTTCAGCAGCTGCCTTCTCCCTGGCTCCTCAGTTTCATCTCTGCAGCTCAGGGAGTGCACACAATAGCACCTGAGTTCCCTCTCCCTGCATCACCAGCTGGAAGCTGTTTCACAGGTGGCTGGGCAGTTAGGGAGCTCTCCTCTGTTCTGTCTCTCAGGGATCACTATTCTTTATTGCCTGATGGTCGATGTCTAGGGGAAAAAGGTTGTTTTGTATGTTTTGTTTCTTTAAAATTATTTTTGATTGTTTTAGGAGATAGGGTAAATCTGTTTCCTTTTACTTTATCTTGACTTAGGTTTTCAGTGAGAGTTATAGAATGATCAGTAGCAAAACAGGGAATCTCCAATTGAAATATCCATGATGTTTCACCATAAATTGAGAGGAAAGAGTTCATTTCAGAATTATCTATTATCAATTATTCTTCCCATTCACATCCTCCACAAACTTTTGCCTATTAAATTTCCTTATATACTTTGTTGACCACATCAATTGGTGTATTATTGAATTTTGGGATGGGAGACATACACAGGTTACTGGAATTATAAGTTTTATTGAACGTGTTATATAAAAAGGAAATGAAGAGGGAACTGGGTTGATAATATGATACACTATTTTATTAATTTCTTTAGAATGGTAAATATGCGATTTTTATTTTTGTTTGGCTTGATTTGTTATTTGGGCTTCACTGGGGAACCAAATGGTTTTTGGCAAGAAAAGAAGCAAGGAGAATAATAAAAAGCTAGAGAAAAACAGATTATCTCCCTTCCTGTTCTTACAGGCCCTATAATGTCAGCCAAGTCAATAAATGTTTGCAAAATCCAACTAGTCTGATAAGGTAGTTACTGCAACTGCTTTATCCTTTTATAAATAGTTTGAAAAGAAGAAAAGTTCATGGTTAAACAGTAGTGATCAAAAGGCAAATGCGAATCCAGGATGCAATACACAAAGGGTTTTTGCAGTTTGCAAGCGTGAGTTTCTGACTCACTAAGTCCTCGGAGCAGAAAGCAATCCTTCTAAGGTTGGGAACACGTAGACTTGGAGCTCACCTGTGCAGTTTGTGTGGCTCATTAGCACCCAGTTTCTTCAGCAGAAGCCAGTGAAGTGAGAGCAATGGTGTCCTGGAAGATCTTTTTAATTGTTGTTGTGTGTTGGCCTTCTTAGAAGGGGGGCTTACACTGTTGGATCGGAATGGAACAGTTAAGTAGATTTTAGATTAAGCACTAGCGTGCTGGTTGCTCTGCCTGCTCTTTTGGTCAGTGCTGGTTCCAGGGAGAGAGAATGTTGTGTTTGTTTATTTGTTTGTTTCCAGACAATTTCCTGGGTCACCACATTTTTTTGTGAGCCAAATGTTTGAGGCTGGTGATGTTGACGGGATCCGTGTACAAGGAAAGGAGTTTATCCCCATAGGGAAAACTTCTTATGTTTTAAGTTTTAAAATCCCAGAATCTCTTGCTATTTTGTTGTTATTTTTAGTTTTTTTTTTTTTTTTAATGTTTCTCTGGGGGAAAATTGGTCTTTCTTTTTCTAGCTTTTTAGGAGATCCCTCTTTTAAGTCAAGAAAGCACTTTTGGAAATAAAAACATTTTATGAAATTTTATTTATTTAAAAAGATTTATTTATTTATTTGAAAGTCGGAGTTACACAAAAAGAGGAGAGGCAGAGAGAGAAAGAGAGAGGTCTTCTATCCAATGGTTCACTCCCCAGATGGCAACAATGGTCAGAGCTGTGCCAATCTGAAGCCAGGAGCCAGGAGCTTCCTCCGGGTCTCCCACGTGGGTGCAGGGCCATCTTCTACTGTTTTCTCAGGCCATAGCAGAGAGCTGGATTGGAAGTGGAGCAGCCAAGCCTCGAACTGGTGCCCACATGGGATGCTGACACTTTGGGCCAGGGTGTTAACCCACTGCGCTACAGCACCAACCCCTATAAAACTTTCAGCAACACAATTTGCATGTAAATGTTGAGATACTATGTAGAACTGATAAAATTAAAGGAATGGAGGTCGTAATAAGATTTTTATTTTATTATTTACTTACTTTATTAGAAAGACACACAGAAAGAATGAGAGAGAGACAAAGAGAGACAGAGATCTCGCATCTGCTGGTTCACTCCTCAAATGCCCAGATGGGGCTAGGCCAGGCCTAAGCCAGGAGCATGGGCAATCCAGGTCTCCCATGTGGGTAGCAGAGACACATGTATTTGCGCCATCACCTATTGCTTTCCGGACTGCTCATTAATATGAAGGTGGACTCAAGTGCGGAGCCAGGACTTGAACCCAGGCACTTCGATATGGGATCCAGAGGTCTTAACCATTAGAGCAAATGCCTGCAATTTATATGTTAAAACAATGATTTAGGCCGCGGTGGCTCAATAGGCTAATCCTCCACCTTGCGGTGCCAGCACACCTGGTTCTAGTCCCGGTCGGGGCGCCGGATTCTGTCCCAGTTGCCCCTCTTCCAGGCCAGCTCTCTGCTGTGGCCCGGGAGTGCAGTGGAGGATGGCCCAAGTGCTTGGGCCCTGTACCCCATGGGGAGCCAGAGGCACCTGGCTCTTGGCTTTGGATCAGTGCGGTGCGCCGGCCGCAGCGCACCAGCCGCGGCAGCCATTGGAGGGTGAACCAACAGCAAAGGAAGACCTTTCTCTCTGTCTCTCTCTCTCTCACTGTCCACTCTGCCTGTCAAACAAACAAACAAACAAACAAAAACAAACAAAAAACCAATGATTTAAACCTATTTGTTTATTTTTTGTTGGTTGATTTTTAATTTATAATTGGTTTGTCAGAAAACCATAGGAGCCAGGTGTTGAGTGGCTTGTGGCTTCTAATACTGCAGTCAGAGTTGGAGAGAAATCACTGGAGAGGAACTCTTTTCTGTAAACTGTAAACCGTTCCTGTGAGTGATGAGGGAGTTGTGATCTCAGGTGATGGTCCAGTGCTCAAGCCACAGCTGACTCGTCTTGAGGACAGGGAAGGAGGAAGAAGGGCTTTGAAGATGTATCCCAAGAAATGAGTAATAGGCAACAATCAAGGAGACTAGCCCCTGGCAAACTGCTCTCACCACACCCTTCACACAGCCGTTTTTCCCTTCTCTCATCCCATCTCAACCTGCCTTGACTGAAGTCAATGAACGGGAACCATTGTATGAATCGGAAGGAAAAGTCTTAAATGTATGAAGTTATAATGACGTGGTAAGTGCTGTAAAAATGCTCTGTAACTGACTTGGAAGTTGCATCATCCACGCCTGTAGCACTATGGCCTGGGCCCAAATGGTATAATTATTCAATGTAATACTGAAGTAATTTTTACATCTGCCAAGTAAATGGTTTGGATTTCAAACCTATGAAATGCCAAGCTATAATTGTTCAGTGCCAGTAAACCACAGGTGCATTTAATTTCCTTCCCTTACTTCTTGCTTTCTTCTCTAGGTGAACTACACCAACCAAAGAGTGTCCTTGTATGAATCTACAGAGTAGACTTGAAAGTCAATCAGTTAATGTATTTGAGCACCTGTGTATTCTACAACACTGTTCTTTTAAATGTGTACCACTCCTTAACAGAACATAAGTCTATTTTATTTAGATAAAGCAATCACTCTCATCCACATATGTTGTAATAACAATAGAGGTAGCATATTGTAATGACAGAACATAGCCAGAATATCTGGATTTATTTTTGCCTCCACTGTTGATTCTTCATTCATTTTGTCTGCCTTGAATACTTTTCTTTTTCTGTTATTTCTGTATCTGGCAAAGATGAGTAACAATACTTCCATCGGCCACACCGAGGTGCTGGGAAAATGAAAGGGAAATTCTCCCAAAACGCTTTGAACAGCTTAGAAGTAAGTCTTAGAGAAAAGTTGATTCTATTTTCTATCTTGTAGTTCTTATACTCCAATACCACAGTGTTAGATAAGCCTCAAAGGGCCTAGTTATTTTTCATAAATGTACATAAGGAGGTTAGTATAATTGCCTGTATTTTAAAAATAAGGAAACTAAAGTCCTCAAAAGATCTGTTTATTTGGGGGCTTAAAATGAGTAGCCTTTTCTCGGAATAGGGGGTTTTGGTGGGGGTAAAGCTACAATAATATTAGCCATGAAATGATAATTATTGAGGCTGATAATGAGAGTGTGGAAATCATTTGTATTATCATGCCTACTTTGTATATTTTTGAAATTTTACATAATAAAAAGTTAGAAAATTAATATTGACTTTACAAAAGAATAGTTCCTGTTTTCTTTTACAAAGTTCTTTTTAAAAGCCACTGAGTCCATTTATCTTCCAGGCATGGAGACTTCTTTACTTCTTATAGTTCAGCAAAAACGTGCCAAAATTTTTTTATATATGTGGACCCTAAACACAGAGATTCTAGTTTTCCATATTCAGTTGCATGTTCAGTTTTTATCATCTGTTTCCCATGCATTCTAAGACACTTGCTACTTCCAGCATTTTTAACTTATTATACTCTTCTTTAGTTAGTAGATGGCATTCCCCCCTTTATTTCTGTTCCACATGCTTGTCACCTTCTCTTTGCTGTCAGATTTCCATTTTCCCATTTCTGGAAACTGTTAGGAATTATAAGTGATGACTTATTAACCTGATTCCTTTATGCTTCAGTGGATTTGTCAGTGGGTGGCCGTGTGAATTATTTCAGCTTTTGGAGACACAGATCAGCCTTGCTCCCCTATAGCCACAGCAGAAAGCATATCCTCCCCTTTGGAGGATTCTGTACTTGAGTGGCATTTGAAACATGTGGAAACACCACTGTTTAAAGACAACACGCGCAACCTGAGTTATTGTCATCGGTAGGCCTGAACTGAAGGTTAAAGCTTGTCGTTTCATAAGCTCCCAGATAACACAGATGCTGAACTGGAATTACCACATACTTGGCATGAGTTGTTTTTAGACATCAAAGGCAATCCATTTTACATGGAAATGGGAGAACTTTAGAGTCCACAAAGATCTGGTATAGGCTGTACAATTTATTTGTAGAAAATTGAAGATTAAAAAAGCCAAGTAGTCTGCTCAATGCTATACACCTTAGTGCTGGAAAAGCGGGCACCTGGACTTTCTGAACTTTCGTTTCAGAGTGCTTTCCTCTCAGGTACTTCTGGGTCCTTGATGATGTTTTTGAGCACTGGAATCTGTCTCTACTTCTTCAAACTTTAGGGATCTTGCCCCATTTTGTAATGCCCAACCAAGCCTTATTGGAACCAGAGGCAAAAGGAAAGACTGATGATACTGATCCTGTCTTTATTTAAAATTCTGATATTTTCTATTTTTAGCGTATTGCATGAAAATATGATTGATCTTGATTACTGAGTCCTCTGTTAGCCACTGAGTGCCTTGCTGAATTCACGCCAGTCCCGACCCTGTTTTGCTTTAGTCCCCACTATAAATCCTTTCTTTCATCCATCTGGCAATAAAATATAATCAACCTATGGAACCTTCATACGCAAACTTGTACCGTTGGCTACCCAACAATGATTGTAGCAGACCAAGCAAGTCAGTTTATAACTGCCGTTCACAGACTTCACTGTAAGTCAAGTTAAAGCATAGTAATTTTTAGCCCCCTGAATTTAAACTCTCTCACAACGCATAGCAGTTTGTTGAGAAGAGCTCAAAGCTAAGTCGTGGATTCTGTTGTTTGATCGTTCACTGTGTTGTGTTTTCACTCAGGTATAATTGTGTTTGTTTAATTATCTATAAATTCAAACTTGGGAAAGGAAGCCTTTTACTAGCCTGTTGCATTCGTTATTTTACTTGGTTCTCTCAACAACTATTTGAGGTAGATGTTTTATTGGATAGAACTGTTTTGGTTCCAGGAAGGAAAACCCAACTCGCACCAGTTTGAGTTAAAATAAAAGAAATTCATTTGCTAGCATATCTGACAAGTCTGAGGGGCAGATCTGACTCCAGGTACTATACATCATTTCACCAGAGCTTCCTCTCTCAGCTCTGTTTTCCTCTCGGCTGGCTGTGTTATTGCTTGGGCTTTCCCCACCCAGAAGCTCCAAGCTTTTCCTTTCTGAGCTTAACAAATTTAGCAGAAAGGGAATGAATTTTTCCTGATTGCTCCAGCAAGAATCAGAATTGGGGCCGGCACCGCAGCTCACTTGGCTAATCCTTCGTCTGCGGTGCCGGCACACCAGGTTCTAGTCCCGGTCAGGGCGCCGGATTCTGTCCCGGTTGCTCCTCTTCCAGGCCAGCTCTCTGCTGTGGCCTAAGTGCTTGGGCCCTGCTCCCGCATGGGAGACCAGGAGAAGCACCTGGCTCCTGGCTTCGCAGAGCACCGGCCGTAGTGGCCATTTGGGGGTGAACCAACGGAAGGAAGACCTTTCTCTCTGTCTCTCTCTCTCTCATTGTCTAACTCTGCCTGTCCAAAAAAAAAAAAAAAAAAAGAAAGAAAGAAAGAATCAGAATCAGTTCTAATCATTCCGCATGGGTCACATGCCCATCTCTGCACCAGACATTGAAGCCTGGGGATGCAGTGATTCCATTGGTGAAGCCTGGTTCATGTGCTCAACCATGGAGCAGGGTACGGAGTGAAGTGGAGGTGAGCTGTGTCCTCCGTGGGAGAGAGGACACCTTAACCCTCTCTCCAGAAAGATACTCTGGATAGAGATGTCTTCTAGAATTTATCGTTCCCTGGTCTTGTATGAGGAGCTGAGGCTTAGCTGGTTTTCACAAGGCTACACAGCTAATGCATAATGGAGTTCTGACCCCCATCTGCTGAAATCTAAAGCCTGTTCTCCTTTCTTTATAACAGGTATATACCATGTCCCTTCTCCTAAATGGGAAACTGTGTTGGTTGCCATCCCTTTATACCAGTGGTTTTCAAAAGCTGGTGGGTTTTGCCCCCAGAGGAAACTTGGCAGTGTCCATAGACATCTTTGTTTGTCACCACCATGCAGGAGGTAGGAGGAGTGTGACTGAACTGGGGCCAGGGATGCCTGTGAACAGTCCACAGGACCACCTCACAATGAAGAATTGTTCAGTCGGACACGTCATAGCACTAAGGTTACGCACCTATATGAGTTTGGGCCACAGCTGTGGCGCAGTAGCTTAATCCTTTGCCTGTGGCACCAGCATCCCATATGGGCCCTGGTTCTAGTCCTGGCTGCTCCTCTTCCAATCCAGCTCTCTGCTATAGCATGGGAAAGCAGTAGGAGATGGCCCAAGTCCTTGGGCCTCTGCACCCGCATGGGAGACCAGAAAGAAGCACCTGGCTCCTGGCTTAAGATCGGCACAGCTCCTGTCATTGCGGCCATTTGGAGAGTGAACCAATGGAAGTAAGACCTTTCTCTCTGTCTCTCCCTCTCACTGTCTGTAACTCTACCTCTCAAATAAATAAATAAAATCTTAAAAAAAAAAAACTGTATAGGTTCTGTTGCTAGGCTTTTACCATTAACATAAATTTTGAAAGAAAGAAATAACATAAAGCAAGGTGGAAAGAATTTAACATTGAGGTACAATACGGAAACATTTTCTTTAATTTTCATAGCAACCAACTTTAGAATATCGAATTTTCATATTTAATGGGTAAGTTGAAATATAACATAAATCCCTTTTTAGAAAAATCACTTTATGCAAGTTTTAGCTAATTTCCCAAGTATAGATTTTCATCTTAAAATAAGCCAAATAACTTCTCCCTTCAAAATATCATTTTTGGGATATTTTGAATTGAATACTGAATTCTTTTGAGACCAGTATGTAAGTTTATCATGAAAGACTTTAAAACATTTCGAATAAAAGATTTTGCACCAGGGAAATAATTATTTTGAAAATTCTCAGTGAAAGCACTTTTTAAAATTTAGATAGAAGATTTTATAATAGCAAATGTGCAGAAATTTTCTTCCTGTAAGCAAGTGTTTTATGAATTCCAGTATGAAGATCATGTAAGCACCCAAGCTAAGGCTGAGCCTGTAAGCAAGTGCTCCGTGAGAGTGTAATGAAGACAAAAGAGTGTTTTTAATGCTTATAGATGCTAGTTATTGCGTTTGACACTTCAAGAAATTAACCTTCTTGTGTAATGATGTGAGAATAGCTTGAACCATCTACCTCCTTGAAACTGCAGGTGGTGTCTGAATAGTGCATATATGAAGGAAGCCTAGGAAAGCTGTGCTTCTATGGTCAAACCACAGGTAGTGTTCCAGTAGAACAGTTGAATGATTAGAGTGATACTAGATGGGCATTCACACGAGACATCCTTCACAAGCCACCAAATCAGATTCATTCTTGGAGCTGGAGGAGTTCCTCAGAGCATCTCACTTTGGCAGTTTTTTGTTTTAAAGATTTGTTTATTTATTTGAAAGAGTTACAGAGAGAGAGAGAGAGAGAGAGAGAAAGAGAGAGAGAGAGATCCATCTTCCATCTATTGGTTCACACCCCAGATGGCTACAAAGGCCAGGGCTGAGCCGGGCAGAAGCCGGGAGCCAGGAGCCTCTTCTGGATCTCCCATGTAGGAAGCTAAGACTCAGCGCTTTTCCCAGGTCAATAACAGGGAGCTGGATTGGAAATGGAGCAGCTAGGACATGAGCCAGTGCCCATATGGGATGCCAGCATTGCAGGTGGTGGCTTTACCTGCCACAGCACCAGTCCTATTTTGCCAGTTTTATATAAATACATTTTCAGTGTTATATCTAAGATCTTCCTGATTCTGTGCATGCATGGAATTATAGATCTATATCCCTTACTCTGGTTTAAAAAAATTTTTTTTAAAAATTTATCTGACAGGTAGAGTTTACAGACAGTGAGAAAGACAGAGAGAAAGGTCTTCCTTCCGTTGGTTCACTCTCCAAATGGCTGCAATGGTCGGAGCTACGCGGATCCGAAGCCAGGAGCCAGGAGTTTCTTCCTGGTCTCCTGTGCGGGTGCAGGGGCCCAAGCACGTGGACCATCCTCCACTGCCCTCCCAGGCAACAGCAGAGAGCTGGACTGGAAGAGGAGCAACTGGGACTAGAACCTGGCACCCAAATGGGATGCTGGCACCACAGGTGGAGGATTAACCTAGTGTGCCATGGCGCCGACCCCCAAAAATATTTTTTTAAAAATTTATCTTTCCCTTTATTTGAATGGCAGAGAGACAAAGACGGGAGCCAGACTCTCCCAAATGCCTACAACAGCCATGCCAAGAACAGGCTGAATCCAGGAGCCTGGAACTCCATCCTGGTCTCCCATATGGGTGGCAGGGACCCAAGTACTTGAGCAGTCACATGCTGCCTCCCAGGGTGCACATGAGCAGGAAGTGGAACCAGAAGCAGAAGAGCTGGAAGGTGAACCAGGCACTTTGATACTGTATGTGGGCATCCCAACTGATGACTTAGCTGCCAGGCCATAAGCCCACCCCTCTGTTACTCTCAATCTTAGCGGACCCAGCCTCGATCAACTAACATTTCCTCTGAGCTCAACTGAATGATTCGCACTTGCTTTGCTCCCTCACACAGATGACTCTTCTGTGTCTCCTTAACCTGACTCAGACCAGTCGTCACCACAGTTTGGACTTCCTTTTTCCCCTGCCGTACCACCTAATCCCATACTCACTGCCTTTTGCATTTCCTCCAGTTTTCTTTGGCCTCTCTTCCCTCTCCCGTATTAAATTCCCTCCTCGCCTATTACTCCTACTTCCTTCTGTTCCCCAAGCCCCTGTTTACTGGCTCCTTAGCCATAGACTTCCCTGTTTCTTAGTATAGGTCCTCACATACTGATAGCTGGTGTCCCCCACCTAGTGTATTGTGGGAGGCGTTTAGGCTGTCAGTTGCTGGATCTCCAGATCATTCAAGGCCTTAATCATTAGAATGCAAGTTCCTTTGCACACTGGGGGATGGCAGTAATACAAGAGTACTTTAAAAAGTGTGAAAAATGGAATTAGAAGTTTATTTTGGCACAAAAAATGTTTGAAACCCATTCACAGTTTTCTCACATTTTCTGCAAAGTTTTAAAAGACCCTTTGTATTTATCTAACAAAAAGGTAAAAAAAAAAAACAAAAACACCTAAGTAAATGATGTGGGCTTACATGCTCTAATTTATACTTAATTTAGTCCTGTTACTTTCTTTGAGAAGAAATGTTCGTGGAGATTTGGAATTTATCTGTCTATTTACAAACATTTTCCTGGCACTGTCAGAAGTTTACTTATCCCTGCAAGTTTGTGATGTGGTTTTACAGAGTGGAGAAATGAGAGGTCACTTGACTACACAGGGGACTTGTTTATAATTTCACAGCAAGCTAATTTTAGAGCCCTGGAGTTTCCTATCTGTTTATTCCCGTGACGTAAATATCAATCAGTGTATTTTGCATTCCTCACTTATATGTATGCCTTTGAGCACTTCTTTCTTTTAAGTGACAGCTACCACCTACTACAGGGATTGTTAGACTAGAATGGAAATGCAGGAGGCACCATGTACCTGAATTTGACGAGTTACCTTTCAACTAATAGGTTTATTGGTTCCCAGGCTCTTCTGGATCGTGAAAACTGTACTCATTTTATTCTATGTTGTAGTTCCTTAATGTCCTTAAAGAAGCAAACGGAATGTAAAGTACAAAATGCGATTGATAAATCGACCCTTGTTTGCACATCTCCCAGTACTTGATGGATCAAGTGATCCCGTTGGTGAGCTTGTGAAGTGTGGTGGGAACCAACCGTGTCTCAGTGATTTCTAGAGTTATTTTTCTGTTAGCTTCAAGTGGCGGAAAGCTTGTGGAACTGCTTTTGGTGCTTCTATGAGTGTGTTTGGAATAAAGAGTGCATTCCAATAGTATGTTAGGAGGATGTTAGCTGTTCAGGAAAATAACCCTTACCAAAAGTAATGGCTCCCACTAGCATTTTCAGTAACATGTACCAGATGTGGGTAGTTAATTATTCTCAGATCTGATAAGTACCTGCCAGCCAAGGCTAATTTTATTTTCAGTAAACAGTGGCCAAAGGTCTTAGCTGTTCATTTGATAGGATAGGGCTTGTTTGCACTCATCTATTAATAAAAGCACAGCACCCTTTAGTTTTCCTTTCCCAGGGCCAGATAAAACATTTCAGACACTCAACGTATTTGTCTTAGTAAATCAGACAAAGTAAACAAATCTGGTAGATTAACTTGGTAAACAGAGAGTGGTTAAGTGTTACCTTTGGGGTTTAATTCAATGCCGTATAAATAGCCTTAATCGCATGGAGTTTTCTATAACTTCGTGGAGTAAGAGGTTCCCCCCACCCTCTTTCTTTTAAACACCAGGGATATATTTCTTAAGTACTTTCAGATGTCTTTCTATAGAGAGATTTGAAAATCACTTTAAAATGAAATGTATTCTTTTGTCCCGTTAGTAATTCACTGGGAACTTTACTCCAGTTGACATAGTGTATAAACCTGGAAACCTCTGGCTTACACTGGCATGCGGCCTCTGCCGGAGAGAATGCCCACCTAGAGGATATTGATTTGGATAGAGCAGTAAAAAAGGGGTCAGCTTTTATGGTGGAAACAGGGATAAGGAGGCAGGAATTCAGACTTTATTCATCCAGATTTTTTCCTCTTGAGTAAAGGGTCCCAGTAGAGTTAGAAGGGCTTCTTATTTTGTGACATGGACACAAATCTTGTGAGGGTTGGCATGAAACAGGCCCGTCATTTCACACTGGCCAACAGAGCACTGTGAAATCAAAGGAACTTGCAGTCAGTCCAAGGCTGGATTAAATTTGTACTGGGGACCTGGTGGCCACAGGTCTCATGCCAGCTCTCTGTGTCATCTTAACTTCATCATTTTACTTTTTTTTTCAGTGGTGAGCAAAACCAACCCTCTTTACCAAAGTATGTTATCTTTTGCATTGGCTTTATACTTGAGGTTGCAATACTTAATATAATTTTTTTTTTTTTTTTAGTTTTGCATGCTATGTAAGAATCCACCTAATCTGGTAAACATAGTACATAAAAGAAATAGCTGAAAGGCCTTTGAGAAAATCCCCTACTCATCTTATTCTGTGAGGTGGTGGCCTGGCACTGTGCCATGAATATCGTGCCAGGTACCCAGCGGTAATATCCTAAGGGTGATTGATAGTGATGGTGATGATGATAAGGCAGGGCAGAGAGTAAAAAACAGGAGTTAGGAGATTTGTATTCTGTTTCCAGCTTCACTTTAATGAGTTACTGGGAGACCAGGCACATTATTACTACTTTTATGTTTTAATTTCTGCTGCAGTATCACAAAGATGAAAGACCTAGTCCGTTTGCCTGGCTGATAGGCATGTTGTTAAAATTAATGACAGCAAGTGCGAAGTTCTTATGGTCCAGATGATAAAAGGTGCTATAATCAATAGGCACAAAATACTATTATTATTTAGACAGTCCAGCAGTGTCAAACTTTATAGTAATCTTTTTTCTATTATATTTACTAGTCTTGCTTTTAACAGACACTTGTTATATTTAATTATTTTTCTCTTTTAATTAAACCCAAATTATAGTGAAATTCCTGGCATGGCTTTCAAGAGGAGTTGTGTTATCTGTATCAACTCTTCAATGAAAGACTTTTAGCTATAAATCAAGTTGCATCCTCAAAGTGTCTTTGATTTTAAATGATATGAGAATACTTATCTGGTGACATAGGCTAATTGAAGTAATAAAGCAGAGAGTGTCAGAAATGTGTTGAATTTACAGTTGCAATTAGCAACAATCTGCTAATGATTCTCAAATCTGTATTTCTATGCCAAATCATTTCCTGAGCTCTAGACCCATAAATCCAACCAACTAGTCAGCTTCTCTACCCCAGCGTCTTATAATAATTTCTGGTGCAAAACCTAAGTTAATGCCCTGTTCCCGAACCTCCTCTTTCTGTGAACAGACTCACTAGCCACATCGTCTCTTCAGCCAGAAAACCATCACTCCATTCCTTCCATGTCTGTAGATTTGACTTCCTTAGTATTTTATGCCCCTTCTCTCTATCCCCATTAATACCTTTATTAAGCTCTCACTCTATGTCTTCCTGCCACAAGTCTTTGTCCTACTGTGGTCTACCTTCCATACCATTTCCAGATTAAACTTTCCAAAATGCATATCATAAAGTACTACCATCTCACTTAAGATTCTTTAGTGGCTCTTTGTGTACCACAAGACAAGATTTTTTTAAGTATTTTTTAAGATTTATTTTATATTTCAAAGACAGAGTTACAGATAGAGGTAGAGACAGAGAGAGAGGTCTTCCACTCGCTGGTTCACTCCCCAGGTGGCCGCAATGGCCAGAGCTGTGCCGATCTGAAGCCAGGAGCCAGAAGCTTCTTCCAGGTCTCCCATGCGGGTGCAGGAGCCCAAGGACTTGGGCCATCTTCTACTGCAATCCCAGGCCATAGCAGAGAGCTGGATTGGAAGAGGAGCAACCAGGACTAGAACCGGCGTCCATATGGGATGCCAGCACTTCAGGCCAGGGCAGTAACCCACTGTGCCACAGCACCAGCCCAAACACAAGACAAGATTTAAACTCTGTGTATTAGTTATTGACTCCTAATAATCTTCACCTTCTTTCTAGCCTTGGAATCCTTTTGTAACCTCAGTTCCAGCCACATTGAGAATTTGTGGATTCTTAAATGTGCCATTCTGGTGTACACTCTGCACTCTCTCCACCCACTTATTTGATAAGAAAACACCTATTTTCTGTTTGAATACTTAATTCCATCAATTCCAATATGAAGTCTTTTGTAACTCAAATGGATTTGATCATTCCCTCCTTGTATCCTATCCTACTCTGTATATATTTCTTAAATGGGTTCTATGAAACTATGGTACTTACAAATATTTTACATATATTCCTCTCTTCCTACTTGATTTTTGGAGAGATTGTACCTTGTTCATTTTTGCATTTCAATGTCCAACTCATTGGTTGGCACACAGATAGGACTTAAGGTTAGATGGATGGATGGATGGATGGCTGAAGTCAAATTCTATGGCTATCTTCCTGTTTAAATTACACTCACTCTTCAGTGTTGCAATGAAGTGTAATTAAAAAGTACTCAGATTAAGATTACATATGTTGACTAGCTCTTTACTTATTTGGTGTGATTGAAGAACTAACAGAAATTTTTTCTAAAAAAAAGAAAAATAGAAAGATGGTTGCCGGCGCCGTGGCTCACTAGGCTATTCCTTCACCTTGCGGCGCTGGCACACGGGTTCTGTTCTAGTCCTGGTTGGGGCACCGGATTCTGTCCCGGTTGCCCCTCTTCCAGGCCAGCTCTCTGCTGTGGCCAGGGAGTGCAGTGGAGGATGGCCCAAGTGCTTGGGCCCTGCACCCCATGGGAGACCAGGAGAAGCACCTGGCTCCTGCCATTGGATCAGCGCGGTGCGCCGGCCGCATCGTGCTGGCCGCGGCGGCCATTGGAGGGTGAACCAACAGCAAAGGAAGACCTTTCTCTCTCTCTCTCTCACTGTCCACTCTGCCTGTCAAAAAAAAAAAAAAAAAAAAAGGAAGATGGAGGGTGGGAGGGAGGAAGGGGATATCATTATGTTCTTAGACTTTTATCTATAACTCATTGAATCTGTAAAACATTAATAAAAATAAAAATAAAAAAAATTTATATAACCCATGTATCTATCCAAAGAGGTCACAGGCAATCTGAAATTTTACCATGAAGATTCATTTATTAGGATATTCAACTTAATCTCCCTGCTTTCTTGACAAAATTATAGTTACAAAATCCTTCCCTAAGCATTATCTTGTTTAATTTTAAAAACAACCTTATGAGATAGATTTTTATTATATGTATACTTAAGAGATAAAAAAAATATGACTTCACAGCACTTCACAGGTCCGTCTAAGGTCACTTCATTGGCATGATGGAGCTACAGCTACAGCCTGGATCCAACAGCTCTAGCACCGTTGTCTCCTGGGTGCCTTACCTTAGAAGGAGTCATAAGTCTATCTGCAATTAAGTACCACAGTATGCATTAGTCATACAGACAACTTTCTTCATGCCAGATCACCAAGAGCAGGATTCTCAAGAAATGAGAGTTTTTATTGCTATATTGGGCAGGAAAAATAGTACAGAAAGAAGATGGAGGATAATGTTAGATTCTGGGACAATCCCAGAGAACCTTGACTTTGGTTAGATGTGACACTGGACCTAGGATGGACACTGTCATGATATAAATGTACCAAACTGATGTTTCTTCATCCGTTACTCCTTTTTTTTTTCTTTTATGTTTTTTTTAACTTTTATTTCATAAATATAAATTTCCAAAGTACAGCTTTTGGAAAACAGTGGCTTTCCCCCCCATAACTTCCCTCCTACCTGCAACCTTCCCATCTCCCGCTCCCTCTCCCATTCCATTCACATCAAGATTCATTTTCAATTATCTTTATATACAGAAGATCATCCATTACTCCTTTACTAAACTACATTCAAATTTCACATTTGAATGTTAATAGAATGCATAGAAGTTTCTATCATCACTATGTTGATGATCCAGGCCTTATTAAATTATGATACTGAATATCAAAAATCATATCCTTACAATCCCCAAAAGTGTTCTTTAAAAATCTGTCACATAATTGTTTCAATGGGAACATAAGCTGTTTTTATGGTATCATTAATATTGGTGAGGTTATGAGTTGCTCTGTCTTTCATGTTGTTGGAGGTTTTCTTCAAAAGTCTGGTGATCTTTGATAATCCATTCATACAGAAGAGTAAGAGGTGCATGTACACATGTGTGCACATACACATTGGAAGCTGGGTTCATCAGGACAGATTTGTTGATTGGTGTGTTCATTAGACAGTTTTGGCCAGGGATTGCACTATTTTGTGGGAGGGTCTCCAAATATCCATATCTGTTGTCATTTCATCTCTGTATCCAGAGAGGAGTCTTTCATTTTTGTTTTTGGGGTTAAACTGTTGGTTGCCAGAGTTTGGAGAACTAAGGGATAGAGGCTGGAGATTGGCATATTTTCTCTCTCGGGATGTAGACTTCTGCCTAACCTTTCATTTCAGTTCAATGCAATTCATTTCAGCACCTCCCCAGTCTCAACCCTTTCTACATCTGGTGTCTTTGAGGCCGGAACCCCTTTAGATCCATTCCTCCTAAGAATAAACCTGTGAAACATGTGCAGGATGCAACGTCTAAACTTAATAAAGTGCGGGTAGGATTTGAACACAAAAAGGTGAGGAAATCTTTCTACAAAAGGGATAATACAACAAAAAGACAGGAAGGTGGAGGAGAAAACAGAGTGAATGAGAAATCGCTAATAATTCAGTGAGCACACAGGATGAGCTGGATAAATGTCGGGACAGAGCCTGGAACTTCAAAGACAAAACCAAGAAGCATAGACTTTTTTATGATGGTGTTAGGGAGTCCACTCCTGCACACACACTTCTTAATTTATTAGACAGTTTCTGAGTCCCCAGGCACTAGTGGCTAGCTGAAAAATGAGTAAGACCAGGCTGCCACTGTCACTTAGACACAGTCCACTATGTTCCAGTTGAGGTCTTGAAATAGAGGAGACCTAACACATCTGATTTGGGGGCCCACACAGCCTAAGAAGCTTATCCTGTGTGCAGTCTTGCTGTCTGCTTTGTGACCTGTTCCTCTTTCGTAATGGAACTACTTTGTTAGGGTGAGAACCTGGAAGTGTCTCCCACTGTTTTGGTTCTGGATGTTCTTAGTTAGAGTACTAACATCAATCAGTTCTTGCTGAACCATGTAGTCATGGAACCAGAGCCATTCGGATAGAAAGGGGCTCTAAAAGACATAATCACTTTGTGTATGGAGTTTCATTAAATTTTACAGAAATGGATTTATAGGATTTTACTCTATCTGAGTGAAGACCAAAATGTGAGACAAAACTTGCGTGTGTTGCCTTTAAGGCTTTTGGTGATGATGGTAGTTAGGATTTAAAAGCAGTTTTTGCACACGTACATGTACCATGATAAAGTCATTTTCTCTTTTAACAATCTAGGAGGGACATTATTTTTACAGACCTCAGATACAAATTCCACCCCCTTCAGACTGTTTGCCGGAGCCTTAAAAACGTGGCATGATTACACAAGCACTCTGGAATTTAGATTAAACAGCATTCAATTTGAAAATCTAATCACATCATCTAAATATCATTAAGTTATAATAGGCTGATTGATAGGGGCCCAAGCTGTTTTTGCCTGGTGCTGCATGCCTTTCACTCAGCCAGCCTTTTCAAACCAAGATGTTGATAAAGAGGTCTATAAATCTTAATAGTTGGAGACAGTTTAAAAGCATAGTTCACTGGGTAGGGTCACACCCACTTAAGTGACCTATTTTGTATACTTTTCAAAAATAGGTTAATTAACTTAATAGAAATAATAGGACTCTCGTATTGATGTGCAATTACTACTAAAACAGGTTTTTTTTCTTTCCAAGTGAACATGAGGTTCATGAAATTGAGGGCATAATCGCTATGACAAGAAGCAGGCTTAGCAAGGCAGCTCATGTTCAGCGAGTCCGTTTCAGACTTGCCCTTTAAAAGATTCCCTTGTATTCCAGGTCCCAGGACGTGGGCAGACCTCCACCAAAGCATTCAGTTCCCGGCACTCTCCCGCTTCAGTGTTTAGGAGGGACTGCTCTAGCTGTTGTTTTCCTACTCACTGGAACAGCAGTTTATAGAGTGCCTGTTCACTGAGGCTTCCAGCATGCTCTGGAAGCTCCGTGAATTCTGCTCTCTTCAATCTGAGGTGGTTTTATTCATTCTTCTAAGAGGTGATTCATCCACCACCCTGGAAGCAGCCTGGTGTCTGAACAGGATGCAGGGTAGATGGGCAAGTTCATGCCCAGATCAGAGTCAGACTTGGGACAAGCTTTATTCTCTTAACGTAGCCTGGTTTCATTTATTTGTTTAGTGCCTGATTCAAATTTTCTGCTCTCAAACTATGTTATTCTACTCATAGACCTCTTCTTGATGGTTAAAACCTTCTTATTCTATTATTGGTTACTAGCTGCATAATTTAATTTTTCTGTTCTTTTGTTCCTTAAAACATAACCTCTTCGTGTTGTATGTCCTAAGTTGAGTACCTTGGTGTTTACTATATTATCCTTTGGAACTTTTAAATATGTTTTAAATTGCTTATTACATTTAGAAAAAATTAACTGCTTCCCTCCATCTGATATGTCTCTAGATATTGCTGACTCCTGATGGCTTGAATTTTCCTGCGGCCCAGGTGGCCTGAGTGCAGTTAGCAAAACACATCCATGGGAGGCAGATTGTTTTTGCAAGATTGTCAGGGTGGATGTATAGACATGATAGACGCATGTTGAACTGATGGATACATTTTGAACTAGAGGTTTGGAGTGGACCCCTCACCCACCTTGCTTTTTTGCACTGTCTGGCCAACACAACCTTTTCTAAATGAAAGAAGATGTGTTTGTATGTGTGGGCATACGTGCAGAAAATAGCAAGTGTCACTGATGTGGAGAATCTTAGCTGTGGTGGGAAGAACCAGTTAGAATCTGTCTGCTTTAAATTTCCCACTAGGATGATGCCTTTCTTACAAAGGGCCGTCATGATTGTGAAGGTCAGTTTTCTGACTCTTGGTTGGGCCATCGGCAGATGAGAGGTCTCTTTGGTTTTAGGTTGAGTAGAATTCTGTGTTGAACAGAAGAGTGGTTCACTCTTCAGCGCAGGAGGGAAGCTGCTGCACTTGAACTTGCTATATTCCTCTCTTTCCTATGTTAGTGTTGGTGGTTTTTTTCTTCTAAATATTCTCTATGGAGTTCAATAGCATCTCTTCCTTAAAAGCAAAGGCCTCATTTTCTATTTACTTATGTCCTCTAATTTGCCTAGTTCAGGGTCCAGTTCTGAGCAAGTATTCATTAAAGACATTTTAGTTAATTAACTACAAAATGTCTGGCTAGAGTTTAGGAGAGAATAAAAGATAGAGTAGAGGAAGCATGGGTACTTAAAATTAAAATCATGAATATACCTATTTTCATTGCTAATTTTTTCCAATGATAATAGTACTATATATTCCTTGTAGAAAATTTGGGAGAATAAAAGATTAAAAAAAAAACATCTATCTGCTTGTAGGTGCGTTTCTAAGAGAACTGAAAATACATTGTACATAAGTGTTCTTAGCAACATTATTCATAAGTAGAAAAAAAGCAGAAGCAACCTAAATGTCCACCAGCAGATGAATGGGAAAGCAAAATGTGACAAACCCAAGCAATGGAATGTGAACAAGGAAACCAGTTGAAGTATGCATGTATGTTACAATGTGGATGAACCCTAAAAACATGTTTTAAGACATTTATTTGAGAGTGATACAGACATATACACACAAACACACGCATGTATATACACACACAGAGACACACGCACAAAAAGAGAGAGATGTCTTCCATTTCCATCTGCTGGTTCATTTCTCAAATGGCTGCAACTGCTGGGGCTGTTCTAGGCTGAAGCCAGGAGCATGAAGTGCCATCTCTCCCTCATAGGTGGCAGGGGCCCAGGCACTGAGTCATCTTCTGCTGCCTTGCCAGGCACACTAGCAGGGAGCTGGATTAGAAACAGAGCAGTGGGGACTCGAACCAGTACTCTGACAGGTGTCAGCTTAGCTCACCACAATGCCAGCCCCCCAGGCTTTAAAAACATTATGTTAAATGAAGATGCTACCCACAAAAGACTGCATATTACATTCGTGTGACCAAGGTCAGTAGTTGCCTACTGCTGAGGGAGAAGGGCTTATGGGTGATGGCTAAAAAAGATATAGGCGGGTATGGTGGGAAGAATCACTACATTCCTAAAATTGTACTCATGAAATGCATGAAGTTTGTATTCCTTAAATAAAAGATTTCTTTGGGGGAGAAAAAAAATAAAAAGATAGGATTTCTTTTTCAGGTAATGAAAATATTCTCAAGTCGATTGTTGAAATGGTTGACAGCTCCGAATGTATTTAAAAAAATTGCTGAAATGTGTTAACAAGTGAATTGCATAGTGTGTGAATTATATCTCAATAAAGGTGTTGGAAAAAATTAATCACCTGCAACCCTGCCCTGAAATAACTATTGTTAGTAACATTTTGTCCTGTTTCCTTCTAGCCCAATCTCAGATACACTGGCAGTTTTTGCATGGCTCAGCTTATATTTTACATGCAGCTCTTATGTAGTATTTTTCATTTATCATTTTATCATAAACACTTTCTCATCCTGTTACAAACTTTTCTGTAAACAGACCTGCAGTAGCCACAGAGTGGTTCGTATCTCACAGTTGTAACAGAATTTCAAAGCCATTCTTCTAAATGTTGGATATTTAAACTGGATCTGTCTCATTAGAATTGTAAATAACAAGTTGCATTTGGGAAAGGCTATGAAGTTTTTTATTTTCAATCCTGAGCATAAAAGATTGATGTAAAAGGGGTTAAAAAAAAAAAACAGATAGAAAATGTTGCCTTCATTGAGTTTTAGACCAGGGTTTCTGGAAATAAAAGCTTCATGTCTTGGTTTTGGCCTTTGAGTAGAAAAATGATTTAATTTTAATGATTTATTTATTTATTTGGAAGAGTTAGAGAGAGAGAGAGAGAGAGAATCTTCCATCCACTGTTTCATTCCCCATATGGCCACAGCAGATAAGACTGGACCAGGCTGAAGCTACGAGCTTCCTCCACGTCCTCCTATGTGGGTGGCAAGGCCCAAACACTTTGGCCATCTTTCACTGCTTTTCCTGGGCCTAGAAGAGAGCTGGAGGGGCCGGCACTATGGCATAGTGGGTGGGGCTGCTGCCTGCAGTGCTGGCATCCCATATGGGCTCCAGTTCAAGTCCTGTCAGCTCCACTTCCCATCCAGCTCTCTGCTTATGATCTGGGAAAGCAGTAGAGGATGGCCCAGATCCTTGGGCCCCTGTACCCTTGTTGAGGACCTGAAGGAAGCTCCTGGCTCCTGGCTCCTGGCTTTGTATCAGCCAGCTCCAGCCATTGTGGCCAATTGGGGAATGAACCAGTAGATGGAAGACCTCTCTCTTTCTCTCTGCCTCTGCCTTTCTTAACTCTGCCTTTCAAATAAATAAATAAATCTTTTAAAAAAATGAAGAAGAAGAAAAGGGAGCTGGATTAGAAGTGGAGCATCCAAGACTTGAACCAGCACTCAAATGGAATGCTGGCATCACAGGCTGTGGCTTTACACACTATGTCACAACCCCAGCCCCAACAGAGTGACTTCATCAGGGATCCCTGAGGAGGCAGGCCCCCACCATTCAGGCGGTTCCGGCTCCTCCTCGATACCTCTGGAAGCGGCAGAGAACTCTTGATTTTCTGTGTGAACAGGTGGATAGGTTCTCACCCTGGTTGAATTCACGTATGAGATGCTAATTACTGTTACTAATAGTCTTTTTTTTTCTGTAATTTTCTCTTATTTATAACTCTAGAACCTGACTGTGGAAAAGCAATAAGGCATTTCTGTCGGGAATCTTCTATCTATCCCTCTCCCTTAAACCATCCAATTCTGATAGAGAAGAGGTGAGGACGTGCTTTGTCGGTTGTGGGGTGAAGGAAGTGGGTACGGCATGTGTTTCCGGCATTGCATTCTTAGCCTGTTACGTGTGTATTTGTCCTGTCCTCCCCAACTTGGCCTCTGATCACATTGCAAAGAACAAACATACTACTCGGGGAAAGGAGAACCGGGCACTGATGGCTTTCTCCCCTTCGTTAGCCAGTGCCCAGTTCATAATTTCTTTTTTTTTAAAGATTAATTTATTTATTTGAAAGGCAGAGTTAGAGAGAGAAGGAGTAAAGGAGGTGAGAGAGAGAGAGAGAGAGAGAAAGAAAGAATCTTTCATCGGCTAGTTCACTCTCCATATGACTGCAAGAGCCATATCTGAGCCAGGCCAAAGCCAGGAGCCAGGAGCTTCCTTTGGGTCTCCCATATGAGTGCAGAATCCCAAGCATCCCCCACTGCTTTCCCAGGCACACCAGCAGGAGCTGGATTGGAAGTAGAGCAGCTGGGACTCGAACCTGTGCCCATATTGGGGTACCAGCACCCCAGCCAGGACTTTAAACCAGTGAGCCACAGCACCAGCCCCCCCCCCCCCCCAGTTCATAATTTCTGTTTTCTAACTTGGGAGAATAAGAAGCTTAACTAGATTAAGGCACTTTCCTAAATCACATACCTATTTGAAAGAAGCTAAGAACAGACTGAAGAACTCTTGCCAAACTCTTCTACAGAAATCCATAAGCTTGTGAGGGCTCATTACTACACTACAGAAGAGATGATATAGACCAGAAAAATAATTGAATCTCTAGATATCCTTGTTGAACTGAATATATGCCACATTGCCAGTGAGGAGAGAAAGACGCTAAAAAGAAAGAACTTCAGAAAATTCAAATGATGTGACCCGAACCATGGTTCCTTTCCCATTCAATTATTTCTGTTTAGCCACTGATGGCTTTTTGTGCTTGGCTGGTCTGTTTTCAGCAAGTCAAGCCTATGTTATGAAAGAGAAACAAGACACTTAATCCCGTGAATGATTAACCTGCGTTGGCCTCCCTCCCCAGTAGCTTGCCCTTCCTGTATTGTAGTCTGTTTACTCATTTCTGGGCCAAATCTCCAAGGTCTCTTGTTGAGCGTAGGGACACCTGGATCACAGGGAGCTGGTTCCTTGTTTTAGTCTGAAGATGATGGGACTGATTATACAGCTCCAGGCTTCAAAGGAGTTTCTGAGTTTATTGCTTGTGAGAACTGGGTTCATAAAATATCATTTTTTAATTTTACAGATAAGGAAGTTGAACTCAGGCTAGTTTCACTTGCCAAGAGTTCCAAAACAAGTCAGTGGAAATATTCAAATGAGTGTACACTCTTATATACTTAGCTCAGTGTCTAACTCATGGAGGCATAGTTTTATTTCTTATTCATAAAGCCAAGTAGCACTGGCTGGAACCATTTGTAGTAATACATTTATGTGTTTTATCTGTTGCTACTGAAGCCTAGATCAGACTTAAAGATAAAATTTTATTCTTTGTATTCTTTGCAAAGAACCAATTGGAAACCTTGTTATACTGTCTTTGGGAGAATTCTGACTTTATTACCCAAGATTTTATTCTCTAAGGCAGTAAGTGCCATGAGACCTAAGTGGGGAATTCAGCTTTGGGCTTAACATTTTAAAAAAAGATTTATTTATTTATTTCAAAAGTCAGAGTTACAGAGAGAGAGAGAGAGAGAGAGAGAGAGAGAGAGATCTTTCATCCGCTGATTCACTTCCCAGGTGGCCACAAGAGCCTGTGCTTGGAAAGGCTGAAGCCATAAGCCAGAGTCTTCTTCTGGGTCTCATGTTGGTGCAGGGGCCCAAACACTTGGGCCATCTTCTGCTGTTTTTCCTAGGCCATTAGCAGGGAGTTGGAGCAGAAGTGGAGCATCCGGGACTCCAATCAGTGCCCATCTGGGATAACGGTGTCTCAGGCAGCAGCTTTACCCCACTGTATCACATCGCTAGTCCCTTTAATAGGAAGTCCTAATCCAGATCTCAGAGGTGACAAGAACAGAGTGATTACTCATTGGTTTAGATTCAAGCTGAGTCCAGGGTCAGGCATGCTGTGAGATAAGAATTCCTTGGAATACGAGTAACTTAGTGTAAAGGTCTCTAGGACTTGGTCCAGATGTGAAGACTTTGTTCCTCGGTGGGGGGAACTTAAAGAAACAACCCCCTCACTGCATACTGAAGAGCAGTTGTAGAATATGGGGAAGTATCCACATTTCTTGGCATCTTTCCTCTGGCTATAACCACAAACTACACAGATAAATATTTACTCACTGAAGAATGCATACCTTCGAAAGAGTGAAGTCTCAAGATGGGTAAAACACACAAACTACTCCTACATAGGTCATTATATTGACATCTGTGGCCACATATTGGTCCATGAAGAGGAAACTTACAGCCACTGAAACCTTAACCACTAGAAACTTACTCCACAGGGCATCTTTGTAATTATGGTCCTGACTAGCCCAAGTCTTAGATTATTTCATCATGATGTTTCCAGTTTAGGCTCGACTATATTTTGATTAGCAGCTGCCTATTAATTCCTACTTCCTGACCCTTGTCTCTGTAATGGTGAATTTTTAGATTTTATAGTCCAGGATAATCAAGGGATAAAGGTGGTTTTAAGAACGATGGGAAAGAGAACAACATCATTTTGACTAACATAAGAATATATTTGTGATGGACTTCACTGTCTCCCGGCTAAGAACAACATAGGTAGAGTACCTTGAGCCCTTTCATGAAAACTATTTAAAAAGTGTATGACCCCCGGTTGCCCCTCTTCCAGGCCAGCTCTCTGCTGTGGCCAGGGAGTGCAGTGGAGGATGGCCCAAGTGCTTGGGGCCTGCACCCCTTGGGAGACCAGGAGAAGTACCTGGCTCCTGTCATCGGATCAGCGCGGTGCGCCGGCCGCAGCGCGCCGACCGCGGCGGCCATTGGAGGGTGAACCAACGGCAAAGGAAGACCTTTCTCTCTGTCTCTCTCTCTCACTGTCCACTCTGCCTGTCAAAAAAAAAAAAAAAAAAAAACAACAACAACAACAAAAAAAACAAAACTGTATGACCATACGTCGAAAATACTACACAATGCTGGAGTTAAGCCAACAGCACGTGGGTGAGACACTACCTAGTGGGACCGAGACCAGAGGCGCGACACTGAGTTGGATCAAAGTTGATGAAAACGCTCTTTCCCTGATATCCACACGAGTCACTCCCTCCACCCCTTCAGGTCTTTGCTCAAACGCTACCTTCTCCATGAGGCCTGCAAACCGATTGGGACACACCCATTGAAACGTGGAGGGAATTGAGTGGTTTAATGGAAACCTCATGTTGATGAATCCTCTTTTCAGTTACTGACTTGACTTACACAAGAAAAGTTAACACTACAGATGAAGAGCTCGGAAGTTCAGTGGACATCTAAGTTTTAAGCTTTATTCTTTTTGCAAGTAACAGTATTAAACTAGTATAAATATTAATATTTGTCCATGAGAAAGGAACAGAATGTTCTCTTCCTTTCTCCAGCTGTTTTTTGATCCTGGGGATAAGTGCTTTCAGGAAGATTAAACTGAAAATGAAGTAAAGCACGAGATTAATAGTTGGGATACTGATCTCTTTATCTATACTGATGTACCACATTCTCCCTCCGTGGTTTCTGTGTCTTGTTTTTCCGTCTGAGGTTTGCAACTTCAAACTTTTTTTCCCTCATTCTTTCGCTGTTATGAAGAGAGAAAGAATTCAAGGTGCTTATACTGACACTAAAGAGAGGTCTATTGTAATGTTTAGAATAGAAATAGAGCATACTGGAGAGGTACAGGGTTTGAGATTCAGCAATCATGCAGAATATGCTAAGTATTGGGTGCGTCAGGCTGATTATTTCCATTTTACTCACTGGCTCTGTAGCTTATAAAGACTTGGCAGGTGCACCTGTTTGTGGAGGTGAGCTCCTCGCATCTCACATGCGTAACTGGCCTGGGATGGTCTTTAGATGGAAAATAGCTAAGAAATACCTTTTTTAGGTTGCATCAGATGAGCTTATTGCTGACATACTCTGCGAGGCTTTTCTTTCTCAGTGAGTGCTGGGGCATGATACTAAGCATGCCGGTGCTTTTATGGTTCTCCAGCTAGCTTCAAGTTCTGGAATTATGGCATCTGTTTAAATTCCAGGTGGCTGAGATAAGTTACTAGGTAACATTTATACATAGGATCATCATTCCCTAGTAAGTACAGTGTATCAGTAAAGTGCAGCTTACTCTGACTCAAGTTCAAATCTTTCTGCTAGCCTTTATTCTATGAATTCTGTTGATTGAACCTCTTTGGGCCTGCTGTTGTTCAATTGTAAAACCTGCTAGTTCCAAGTCACTGGTTTCATGGTTTCTCACCCACGCATTCACTTTGTAGAAGAGATGCAACAGAATTTGCAGTATCTATCAGCAAGATGTTGTCTGTTTCCCCTCTTCCCAGGGAATGACCTAGAGGCTGTTTACTGTGGAGAGGTTGAATAACTTATGTAAGATCTAAAACAGTAAACAGCATTGGGATTCAACTAATTTCAAAACCTGCGTTCTTCACCACTATGCTGTTCTCAAAGAATAAGCTTTCAAATCCTTAGCCATTTCTAAAAAATGAGATAATAAAATCTAGTGCTGAAATAGTGGATTAGGAAATTCAGATTTTCCTCTAAACTCTAGCAGTGATTTCACCTCAAGCAATGCCATGAACATTAGATGATTTCCCTATCAGGAAACGAGGATCATGATGTCTGTCACACAGGGGTACAGAAAGCATTGAGAACTAAATGAAGTAGCGCCTGTAAAAGCCCTTTGATGTTCAGAGAGTATGCATATTGTATGAATTTTTAGTGTCCATATTTCATGTTGAAAACTTCTGAGCAGGTTCATTTTAAATAAAAAAGGTAAATTCTGGACCTTGCATTTCCTGATTCTGGGAATTAAATGGTGACCAGCTCTGAAATAAATAGTTACAACAGTACCAAGAGACGGTAGGATAATGGAACAAGATCACCCAGGTAACTACCAGAGAAGGCTTCTGGATTGTTTCAATTAGCAGCAGGAGTATGTATTTCATGGACCTGGGGCATATTAATCAACTGCACTATGCCAAGACTGAGTTCTGTTTTTCACTAGAGCTCTGTTCTAAATCACTCTGTTCATAATATTGTCATCAAGTTTGCCATCCACAATTGAGGCACATCACAAAATGAGCAGAGGAGGTTTTTTCCCAGAATGTAACTACCAGGACGAGCCAAGAAAGATAATAATGGGGATTAAGACTTGTTTCTGTGAAAGGTTTTTCTCCCAGACTCCAGAATGCCACTGAATATACAATGCCACATTGACTTGAAGGGCAAACAACATGTAATTTGGTACAGAAGCACACTCACTGATGTTTTCCCCTAAAACTTTTAAAAGCACCACCTTTTTCTGGGTGCCAGAAAGGCATTCAACCTGTCTATTGCTGCCTCTACTGGTGCATGTATGCACTTGTGTGTTTGCTTGAGTGTGCACATATAGGCATCTGAGTATTTTATTCTTGGTGCCTTTTTTTAAAATTACAGCACACTTTTCAATTTATTTAAAAGGTAGAGAGGGAGACAAAAACAGAGAGAGAGAGAGAGAGAGAGAGAGAGAGAGATCTTCTATACACTGATTCACTCCCCAAATACCTAAAACAGCCAGGGCTGGGCCAGGTAAAAGTCAAGGGCCAGGCCAGGTCATAGCCAGAAGCCAGGTACTCTATCCAGGTCTCCCAGGTGGGTGGCAGGGACCCACGTGCTTGAGCCATGACCTGCTGTCTCCCAGAGCGTACAGTAGCAGGAAGCTGGAGTCGGAAGTAAAGCCAGGACTTGAACCCATCCAATACAGGATGTAGATGCCCCAAGCATCATCTCAACAACTGTGCCAAATCCCCACCCTATTCTCGTCTTCTAGAAGGATCCCTGTTGCTGGCCAGTGCTACAGTGATCTAATTGTGTGAGCTTTACTGACCCCCATCTGTGAAAATCCATTGTTTAAGTTTAGCTAGGTTTCCTCAGGGAACTTCTCTCACTAGGAAAGAGTTCAGTTTCACTTGTAAGTAGAAAATATGTGAAATTGTTTTAGTTTTTTGCAATATCAGTGCAGCTTTTCCAAGCAACTCTAAATTGATGAGGTGTGTATGGAGAAGGAGAAAGACAAGAGAAAAAAATGCAAATAGAAAGTAATTAAGCTTTCTAAAAGCAATCTATACAATCTCCTGGAAACATAAGTAGATTTGCTTTAAGAAAGCCTTCCGGGGCCAGCGCTGTGGCATAGTAGGCTAAGTCTCCTCTCCGCCTGCTGTGCCGGCATCCCATATGGGCACCAGGTTGTTATGTCTGGGTATTCCTCTTCCAATCTCTGCTATGGCCTGAGAAAACAGTGGAAGATGGCCCAAGTCCTTGGGACCCTGCATTCATGGGGGGGCCCTGCATTCATGGGGGAGACCTGGAAGAAGCTCCTGGCTCCTGGCTTTGGATCAGCTCAGCTCTGGCCGTTGCAGCCATTTGGGGAGTGAACCAGTGGATAGAAGACCTCTCTGTCTCTCCCTCTCTTCCTGTAACTCTACCTCCCAAATAAATAACTAAGTCTTAAAAAAAAAAAAAAAAAGAAAAGAAAGAAAGAAAGAAAGAAGGCCTTCCAAGGGTTAAAAGAGTTTAATTCTCCAGCCAAGAGGTTCAAACTTCCGGCCTTTGACTAACCTTTTACCCTGTCTTATCTATTAACCACTGAACCACTGTCAAGATGACCAGATGATCAGGTGCTAAGCGTACTTTAAAGAAAATTACCTTGCCTGGAAACATTTTCCTACTTCGATACCTTCAACAGCTCAGTGCACATGACCTTGGTATTGCTTGAAAAAGGCAGCTCATCCAAGTAGGCAGAATATCGGGCCATCTCAGCACTATTTTCATATTACTCCTTTTCTGACATTGAGCTGGTGACCATGTTGCCTTCATCGTTTTACAATAATCAGGGTCTTCTCCTTACTTTCCTGTAAGCGGAAAACCGTATCTGTTTGCAGAGCAAACACCATCGTGAATACTAGCCTTGTCTAGCATTTAGCCCTTAGACACATTGCCATCACAATGCTGTGAGCATTTAAAATTCTTGTTTCCTGGTGATCCAACGATTTGAAATATTCTTTCTAAAGTCATACATAGGAGAAAGGCTGTTATTGTTGTTTTATAAGATTTAGCATTAGCTTAGTTATGTACCACTTAAAATCTTGAAGTGTCCTGGGCATACTTTCCTTCCTTCCGTCATTGTTCCTTCCCTGTTTCTGCCCTCCAGTTTCATGAATGAAGAAATGGGGTTAGCTACTTGACAGTAACCATGTGAAGAGCTGGCATGTGATATTGGATTAAGACTTCTATCATCCAAGTAATTGGGCTATACATAGCCTGTTGAATCACATTCCTTCTCAAATCCTTCTTTGTTAAAGTTTGAAGGCCAGACTTTTCAATTTAATCCTTCTTCCTTCATATCCAGAAAAGAATTTATAGGCCGGGTTGAAGGGTTGTGACTTTTTCCCAGTGCAGGCCGATAGCTGGCATATTGGAAGATGGTAGAATGCAGGGTCAAGAGAGAAGAGAGATCTCACTAAAGCACTAGGAAAGTCTCTCCCCTCTTTAGCACGTCGATTTTATTGCCCCTGTTTTATATGGCTGGCAACTGATAGTGTTTGGGTTGTACAAATACAAAAATTCCCCTAAATCATCTTAGCTCACTCTTCTAGGCAGACTCAAGACAGGATTCTTTGAGGTCAGAGCTAGAGCAGCGTGTTTGAATTTGCTGAAGAGGCTGATAGTGGAAGCGTTTTGAAGGAGATGTGCAGATACAAGTGCTGCTGTGATCGGAATCGCGGCAGATGCTGAGTGTTTGCTGTGGAGTGCATGTGGGAGTGTGTTTCCATGTTGGTATTTTGACATGGAAGCAGGTGCGATCAATGCCACCTTCCTGCACGGTACACTGAAGCCCCTCTTCCTTTAGTAGTTTCCGTTTGAAGATGAAGTAGCTGCCTGCAGTATGTGTCAAACATGCCCTTCGTGGTTAAATTACTGTTTACTGGTCTGGAATTTCTTTGCTACACCAGTGTATGCTAGATATTTTTCATTTAACCCTAAATTTCTGGTTTTATATTTAGCATGAAGCTCTGTTATTCTTCCTTTTTTGGCGAGAATCTTATTGGGGATATGATATGTTTTATGTAACAAATTTAAACTAATATTTAAATTTACTTTTCCTTTTTAATCTCAAAAGTTCAAAGCACTTACAGCTATAATTACCTTGAAGTCATTCCTCTGACACATATTTATTTATTTATTTTATCCCTCACCTACTGATAGAAATCAAAGTGCAGAATATTAAAGGCAAAGAATCACATGTCTTATATTTAATAGGTGTTCAGTAAAACTTTTTAACTTATTGAATGGCAGATTTCTTTCTAGAGCAATGGTCCACAACATTCCTTAAGCCCTGTTGCACGTAGAAATTAGTAATATTCATGTGGCATGTTGAATGTGATTTTCAAAAGTATGTCTAGTATTGACATAATTTAGAGAGGTGTACAAGTTGAAAAATGCTAATTCCCATTACTGTTGTATCCGTGGGTAAGACCACCAAAGACAGCATGTGTTAGAGCGCTTGTCTGTGACACAGGTAAAGAGAGGCCACATTCTTCAGGCCATCATACCGGGGGCCTGTTAGGCCTTACATCACACAGGAGGGCAGATGACTTAGAAGGGGCCCCAATCTTCAGCCAGTCCACATCTTTGGTCGAGACCGCAGGCTGTGGTGCAAATAGTAGAAAAGAAAGTAGATGTGCGTATGTTTGTGAGGCTGGGTTGCCTCCCGAACTCCCACCTTGTGTTCCTACCTAGCATTCTGGGACTACAGTGTGTGCTGCGGCACTGGTAATCCCTCGGCGCTAAAGAACGTGTGGCCCAGAGGATAGCCTAACTCGCTGTGCTCTGAGAGCCGTCCTAACGGTCAGGGTAAGAAGTTTCATTACCAGTCACCTTAACATACTCTCCCTTTGAGCAGACTCTGAACTATAGCCAGTGTTTTAGAGGATTAGTTTGCTGGAGTACAGACAGTTCGGGGAATTCTCTCATTCATCTTTGCTCTGCTTTTGTGCAGTATTTTGCTATAGCGTGCTTGCTAATGACTCAGTTTGCTCTAGATAGTTGTGATTTGGGAGGAAGAGGTCATCCAACCCACTGTTAGGTGAGAGGATTGTAAATGTTAGGGAGGGCCTGGGTGGAGGAATACTTTTTTTTTTTTTTTTTAAGGAAAAGTGCATGACTTTTGATTATGAAGGTATTGTAATGATCTCCATCTTGCTGTTGCGTATCTTTGCAATATTTCAGGCACTGTTCTAAGATCATATATTTAATCTTTACAGCAATCTTATAAGGTAGTACTACCACCATTATACCAGTTTTACAAAGAAGAAAGCTGAGGCTAAGAGAGGCTAAGTAACTTTTCCAAGGTCATATGGGTCATGAATTGCAGAGCCAAAATACAAAACCAGAATGTCTGGCTCTAGAGCCTGTGGCCTGGCCCTGGGAAGCAGCAGGTGGTGGCTCAATACTTGGGTCCTTATCATCCATAAGGGAGACCCAGATGAGTGCTGAGCTCCTGGCTTCAGCCTGGCTCAGTCCTGGCTGTGGTGGGCATTCTGGGGGAAATCAACCAATAAATGAGAGCTCTCTCTATCTCTGTCCCTCTGCCTGTCAAATGAAATGGAAGTAAATAAATAAAAATAATTTTTAGAAATGATACACAATACAGAGATGGAGAAATGTGGGGTGGTGAAGGGTTGTTGTGGGCAGAGGCAACTACCCAGGCCATCGTGGCGAGGTCGGAGCCTTCCTGGTGGCACAGTGAGATTTCCTCCCCATACAGGATGGGAAGCAGGCGGAAGAAGCCAGCATCCTCTCCACAAGGCAGTCTGAGTGCAGGGAAGCAAACAGCTGGGGCATTGGGTGACTATGTAGCCTAACAGGAAGATGCCTGCAGAAGTACCCTCAGATGCTCTTTGAAAGGCACCCTGGGAGAGAGATGAGAATGACTGAGGGTGGGTTTTGGTCTTGACCTTGTGCCACAATAAACAAAACGAAACTCTCTTTGAGCACCAGGTAATCAAGATGAAAGTGTGTTTACAGAGATGAGCACTGGGATTTATCCAGGATTCTGGAAGGTAATCCCCAGGTTCAGCACTCCATGAATACCCTGCCGTGTTCCTAAGCTGGTGAATTACTGTGAGCTTTTATGAGAGCGGATTGTGGGAAGCATCTAGATGAAATCCAGCCTGTTTCACCTCCAGTCCAGGGTCCACTAATGCACTCCAGGTGCACAGGCTGCCCGGGCTCTCTGCTTTAGGAGCCTCAAAGAAGAACTTTCATCCCCAAGGGGAAGCTTTGAAGCGCACCAAGGGCCTTTCTCTCTCTCTCCTTGTTTTTTGTATTCTTCCTGCCCACTTTCGGTAATTGGAGATATTTGTGGTGTTAAAGCCGGACTTGTTCGTTCTCTGCCTGCCCCTCCGCAGTGAAATTTTAAGCCTGTGGCTTCGATTGTACACAGCAGTGATTTTTCTGCAGTGTCCCTCAGATGTAAAAGGAGAGCGGCTGAAATACTAGAAAGAGGGTTATAGGAAATCACCAAACAACAATTTTCCACGTCTATAGATCCTTTCATCTCGAACACAAAAGAAGCTGGAGAGGGCGCCTCCAAAAAGGAGGGTGGGGGGCGCAGTTGAAAACTCTCTGGTTATAGGCTAAGGAGCTAAAGATCAAAGGGTTGTGCCCCCAGAACCACAAGGCCGGTCGCTGGAACGGCTCTAGTTAAGGTCAAGCATGCTGTTCTCCTGTGTTCCGTGGGTTAATGAGTGCAACTGGCCTCCGAGCAGCACATTTTTTCCCACTTAAATCCAATGCTGTCCTAAGGAAACTGATCATACGTGCGTTATAGATTACAGTTCCCAAGGCCTTTCACAGCATTATGGGTATTTGCCACCATAACCCAGCGGGTGAGGTGAAAAGTCCAAGAAGCCTCCCATCTAGTGTGTGGTCTCTGTGCTCCCATGGGGTCTTGGTCTCCCATTGAAACCACTGCTCCAGCGCAGGCCATCTTGTGGCTTCAATTTAGAAGTTCTCTTCCATAAGAGAGATTTTCTCCCAAAGCTAAATGAACAGCTAGGCAGCGTCCTGGGTAGCTCTGTGATTTCCTTTTTCCAATGTTAGCTGATGCCAGCATTTCAGTGTGTTCCCTGCCAGTTTAAATCATTATGTTGGTTTTTAAGTTTATCTCCAAATGTAATGATGTCACATACGGTAATGTGTTTGCAGAGGTAAGGGCACCAGGATTGGCTTGAATAGAAACTATGAGAGTTCATTGATGTTTTAGTATTCTATGCAATTTGGATTCTTTTTCCTGTTTCCTCTGTATTTGTGCCAGTTTCTGATTATGGGTGACCTGGCTCAAAAGTCAGGTGACTTGAAGTGAAGATGATTAAATTGTGTATGCACACGTGCATACCTGGGTATGCATATGGTAAAAGAGAGCTAGAGAGATGCTTAATATTCTTACCACCTGCTAGAAGTTGAAAGAAACATGTACTGTAGAAATTAGTTCTACGCCACCTTCCCTGGGAGGTCAGCTGCCAGGGAAAATGGTGAGACATTTGCAAACATGCTTTGTTTCTTTCAGATTTAAGGGGCGTGGATTCTGTCATTACACCTAGAGATATGAGACACAAAGAAGTTATCTTTGGGGTAACTTAGATCAGGGGAACTTTTGCGGATCTCTAGAAAGTATGCAAATGGCAAGGTAGTTAAGATACAGTGAAAAGAATTTAAGTTTTGAGCTGAATAGGATAGGGCTTAGTGCTGGGCTCCCTATTTCTTAGACGAATAACTTAAGGTTGATTACTGAATTGTTATGAACATCAGTTTCTTCTCTTGGTAATAACTACTACATAGATTTATTATGAGGATTAAGTAAAAATATATCTGTGAAAGCTTCTGGGATGTAGTAGACATTCAACAAATATTTAGTTTTGCATTCTCTCTCTTACCTCCTTGCGTATCTGATTTGAAAAACATATATACAGGTACTTATTGGGATTCCTTTTGATTATGCCTCCCCCACTATAAAAGACGAAATCTTAAATACTTGAGTTGGGGTGGGCACTCTGGTGCAGTGCTGCCCGTTTCCTATCTCGGAGTGTTTACTCCGAGGCCTGCCATGTTTCTGAGCCAGTGTCCTGCTATTGTGCATCTTAGCGGTGATGGCTCCAGTGCTTGGGTCCTTGCCACCCATGTGGGATACTCAGATGGAGTTCCTGGCTCTTGGCTTCAATGTGGCCCAACCTTGGCTGTTATGGACATATGGAGGAGTAAACCGGCAGATGAAGATATCTCTCTCTCTCAAAATTAAAACAAAACAAAACAAAAAAACCAACAACTTGAGTAGGCACTAGGTTTTACTAATTCTTTTCACTATTTGCTTATAACACATATTCTTAACCTAGGTGAAATTTAGATAGAATAAGGGTACATTGACAAAAAAGAAATCTAGCATGATTTTTTTCACCTGTCTCTTAAAGCCTGCACAGCAGGCATGGCTTTAGATTGATGAAGGCAGTCTGATCCAAAACTAGGTAGGACTGCACTTGTCACCTGACAGGGAACCTGTAACACTTGTGCTGTAATATATAAGTCCTCAAAATCAATGACTTAATAAATACAAATTTATTTTTTGCTCCACTAAAGTTTAGTTAAATGTTCTTGTTGTTGAGAGACTGTTCTCCAGATAATAATCCAAGACCAGGCTTCTTCTATTGTGTGGCTCCATCGTCTTTAAAACAAAAAAAAAGACTTCCAAAGTCAGCTTGGAAGAAGAAAGAGAAAAAGGGAGGTTTTTAGGAGCCCATCTGGAGGTGTCTCATGTCATTGTCACCCATATTCCAATGGCAAGGACTTACATGGCCGGATTGAACTACAAGGAAGAGGAAAACTAGAAAATACCGTCTAGCTGTGTGTCTAGAGGGAAGAAGAAACAGGTGCTGTGATCAGCCAGCAGTCTCCAACAAAGGGATTTGTTGTTCAGCCTCACCCTTCAAGACTTCTAATCCTTTCTTTCACTTGGCTGACCCTTGTTCCAACTTAAAAGTTGGTTTACGATTTTGATTTTAATTTGGTTGCCTCCTTATTTGGGGGCGGATTTTAACTTTCTTGGCCTGGTCTGATAGCCCATGGATCCAGATTCTTGACCCCTGGCCACAATTCCAGAGATTAGAATTGCTTCAGTGAAAGAGAATTTTTAGAGATGATTAACTTTGACAGTCTTTTTTTATACTAGAGGCACTTCTTTCCAAAGACCATTGATAAATTTACTTGTACGTGGAAATACAGCATGAACATCTCAAAATCAGTGTTTCTGAAGCTTTCCTCTTAGTAATGCTTCAACATTTAGAAAGAAGGATTAGTAAGAAGGAAGGGATTTGCTCATGTGATTGAGAGTCCATGGCTTCTGTTTAACCCTAGCTTACTACCCTGTGAGAATATTCTCATATGTTTAAACAAGACATTTATTTGAAAGGCAGAGTGACAGAGAGGGAGAGACAGAGAAGAGAGAGATCTTCCATCTGCTGTTTCACTCCCCAAATGGCCACAATAGCCAGGTCTGAGCCAGGCTGAAGCCAGGAGCCAGGAACTTCACCCAGGTCTCCCATATGGGTAGTAGGGGTCCAAGTCCTTGAGCCGTCATCCACTGCCCTCCCAGGTGCATTAGCAGGGAGATGGATTGGAAATGGAGCAGCTGGAATTCAAACCAGCCTCTCCCATATGGGATGTGGTGTCCCAAATGGTGGCTTAACTTGCTCTGCCACAATGGCCACCCCAATATTCTCATCTTTAAACCCATATAATGGAACCTGGAGAATAATTAGAAATATTGAAAACCTATGTGGGGACTGGCACTATGGTGTAGCAGGTAAAGCTACCGCTTGCAGTGTCGGCATCCCATATGGGTGCCAGTTCAATCCCGGCTGCTCCACTTCCGATCCAGCTCTCTTCTATGGCCTGGGAAAGCAGTAGAAGATGGCCCAAGTCCTTGGGCCCCTGCACCCGCGTGGGAGACCTGGAAGAAGCTCCTGGCTCCTGGCTTTGGATCGGCACAGCTCCGGCCATTACAACCAACTGGGGAGTGAACCAGTGGATGGAAGACTCCCTCCCCCCGCCCCGCCCCCAGCCTCTCCTTCTCTCTCTGTGTAACTCTGACTTTCAAATAAATAAATAAATCTTAAAAACAAAAAAGAAAAAACCTATAGGCCCCAGGTGGTAATAATATTGTATCTCGTGGTGGGACCATGACTGATATTTTGGTTTTGCTTGGTTTTACTTTTTTTTTTTTTAAATATTATTTCCTTTTATCCAAATGTGATACACTAGGAAGGTACCCCTTTGTATTTCTTACCCCATTACAAGCCCAGTCTCTCTTAAAAATGCAGAAATGATGAACAACAGGAAGGATGGGATGATTTCGAGCCCTTGCTGCCTTACAGCGTTTCTTTGTGAATCAATGAAACGCTGTGTAAGGGTGCACTCTGAAAATTGAAGAATAACTAGATAATGAAGTGTTGCCAGCATGTTATTGCCAGCAGATTAGATTCAGGCTTGAAGAAATTCGGAGTTTCTGACTAGGGTGAGTGGAGTGGCAGGTAGAATTCTTTAATCTCTTGGATTTGCTGCTCCTTCAAAGGGAGAAATTCCACAGACTTAACATGTATATTTGTTTCTCATAAACGCAATAACTGGAGATTATTTGCTGCTAAAACAAACAGCAAACTCATCACATTAAAATAATCATTTTAAAGGCCATGGGAAAACCTAATCTTAGCAAGCAAGGACAGCATGTTCTTGGATAAATTGAGGGGGAGAACAGAGAGCAGGTGGGTGAGGTTTGCCTGGTGCTCTCCGGACCCTTCCTTGGCTGGTTGTACTGACCACAGAGAAATGTGTCCCCGCTTGTTAGTGGTCACCCTCACATGGAAGTGCTTAGTGTGCTTATCGGGCTTCCCACAGCACTTGTGATTATAGGCCACCATCAAGAGATTTTATTTAAATTGAATTGGTTCTTCATGTGTTTTTCAGTTTTCAGAAGTAGTACATACTCATTAAATTTAGACAAGAACTGTATTATGGAGAAAGGGAAAAGGCCCTCCCTAACCTTAGACTTAAGTGCTGTGGACGATTGGTATCACTTTTCAATGCATATATTAACATGTGTATTATTCATTTTCTGAACAAAGAATGCAGTTATATGTATTGTTTTGTACACTTCTTCCCTCTTACTGAATTGGACATATTTCATAGGATTTTCAACACCAGTTTTCTTATTTTTCTCATATTTTTCGTAGTCCTTTAGAATATACTTTACCAAGTTAAGAACAGAACTATGGATAGTAGTTTTTTTGTCTTTAAAAATTATTTATTTATTTATTTAGAGAGAGTGCGCCGGAGCACTTCCATCTCCTAGTTCACTCCCCAGATGCCTGCAATGTCTGAGCCAAAGCTGGAAGCCAGGACCTCGGTCCACATCTCCCATGGGGGTGGCAGGGAAGCAGTCACTTGAGCCATCCCGGCTGCCTCCCAGGGCCTGCATTAGCAGGAAGCTGGAGTCAGGAGTTGGAGCTGGGTTATTGAACCCAGATGCTCCATGTGGACTGCAGGCATCTTTACTAGAGTCTTAACCACTAATCCAAATACCTGACTTTTTTTTTTCTTCTTTTTTTAAGATAAGAGCTTTTTAGAACCATCATTCATAAGCAATTGTTATAAGCAACAGTGTAAGGTTTGGCCCATGGCTCTACTTTCCTGTTAGCTGGCCCATTACTTGTGGTTGTTGCATTGATGGTGTGAACTGTGAATTAATAAGTTTAGGAAGGTAATCCCCCGCCCCCGCCCCCCCCCCACATTCTTTCTAGCAGTGGGCTTGGGAAAGTGAATTGGATTTAGGGATGATGTTGCTGTCTTCTGGGAAGGTAGAATGAGTTAGTCACCTGGAAACAAACCTGCTCCAGTATTCTATTCGAAAACGTTTCGCCTTCTTTTCTACAGACCAGAGCCCAGATTCACTGGAGCCTCAACTCCCAGCACTGCCCCGGATGCTTGCCCTGGCTCCTTGCTCTCCCTCACCCTGTGCTTTGCTGCGACTTTCCCCGTGTCAGGATGGGCCCGCCAGCCTCTCTGCCTGCTGTCACTCTCTGGTGACGCCTTGCTAGACCTCCCAGGCAGAACCCCTCCCTGTTTTCTAGTTCTGTTAGCATTGCTTCTGCTGCTAGGTGGATCTTACCTTACCTGTCTCAATCTTTCTTTTAATATTTTTATGGTGTAATTCACATACAATGAAGTGCACAAACCTTAAGTATGCAGTTGATGAATATATTATATTGGGATTTTCATGTGCACTGTAAGCCTCCAAAGGGCAGGAACCTCATTTTATTCAATCTTCCATTTCCAGAGGCAGAGAATAGTGATTGAATGAACACGAGTGGCCGCTGGATAATTTTCTCAGCCAATCCAGTGTAGATTTCTTTATGGAAAAGGGAGCATTGTGGAGTACTGCTGTGTAAGTCTGAAACCAAGCAATGTTTTCCTACTTTCTTGTCACTAACCTTAAAAATTAAGAGATACCACCGAAAGTGTTGTTTATTTCCTCAGTGGCAATTATTGATCAATCAATAAAAATAAGTTTCATCCATTTTCTACTCATTTCAAAAAGGGGTGGGCATTGTGGCACAGGGTGTTGAACTGCTGCTTGAGATGCGTGCGTCCTATAAAGGAGTGCTGACTCAAGTCTCAGCTACTCTGCTTCTGATCTGGCTCCCTGCTAATGCACCTGGGAGGCAGAAGATGACGGTCCAAGTACTGGGGTTCCTGCCACTCATGTGGGAGATCTGGATGAAGCTCCTGGCTCCTGTCTGCTGCCAGCAAGTGGGGAGTAAACCGATAAATGGAAGATCTGTCTCTGGCTCTTCCTCTCTCTGTCACTTTGCCTTGGAAGTAAGTAAGTAAATGAATCTTTAAAGAAAAAAAGAAACTATACATCTTGAGACTTGAGATATAAAACAGCAAAGATATATGTTAGCATCAAACTGCCTTTTCTTTACTATTTATTCTTTAGAGAAATAAGCAACTTTCCCTTCTCTTAAATTCCTAAATCTAGATTAGGCTACTTAAGAAATGAAATGATATTTAATTTCACTGGTTCCAGTGTCGTGGCATAAAGCATAAAGCCTCTACCTGTGATGCCAGCCTCCCATTTGGGTGCCAATTTGAGTTCCAGCTGTTCCACTTCCAATCCAGCTCCCTGCTAATGCACCTGGGAAAGCAGCAGAAGATGGCCCAAGTGCTTGTCCCACTGTCGCCCACATGGGAGACCTAGATGAAGCTCCTGGCTCCTAGCTTCTGCCTGGCCTGGCTGGCCCTTGTAACCATCTAGGGGGTGAACCAGTAGACAGAAGATCGATCTCTCTCTCTCTTTCTCTCTGTAAACTCTCCCTTTCAAATAAATAGATAAATCTTAAGAAAGAGAGAAAGAAAGAGAGAAAGAGAGAGAGAGAGAGAGAGAGAGAGAGAGAAAGAAAGAAAGAAAGAAAGAAAGAAAGAAAGAAAGAAAGAAAGAAAGAAAGAAAAAATAGGATTAGCCTATTGAGCCGCGGCGCCAGCCTTGACTCTCTATCTTGAAAAAATTAGGTTTTATTCTTTGTGGTTTATTGGCTCAATTTAGCATGTGTCCATTTGGGATCTACTCTAGGCTCAGTACTGGTCAGGATCATAATCCACAGTCTCTTTAGCATTTTATCTTATTGATTTAAATAATGGCACATGAATTTTAGATTCTGCTTGTGGTTCATGGTACACATTTAATTAGTAATAATGAAATGAAAAATGCAAGCGAATGCCTCTGGCCTGGGAAATATGTATCTGTTTAGTTTTCAATATTAGTTATCTAAATATTATTAGTTAATGCTATATTACTGCAGACCTTTAAAAATTTCAGAAAGGATACAGTAGATATTTTTAAAAAGTGCTAGATAGATGTTATTGTTCATTTTTAAAAGAATTGAGTGGTTTGTTGGCAGAGTTGGGAATGGAAATGTGATTGCTCAAATCTTAAATTGGGTACTTATCCTTGGAAACCTACTTCTAATATAGTGTTAACATGTAAATTAGCCATGGACTGTCAGAGTTAAGTATGTGAGCTTGGATCGTGATGTTAAAGGGCCATGCATCTGCTTTAGGGAAGCCTGGCTTTCTGTATAATCAGTGTTGCAGTGTTGGAAACCATTAGATGATCAGGGCCTCTGATAGGAAACTGGGTACTGAGTGATACAATTACTGAGCAGTTGACATGAGAAAGGCCAGGCTCTTCCTTGAGTTTTCATCTGTTTTGGCCATGGGGAGATGACTCTCAGCATTAGATCCTGAACCCAGCTAAAATCTGGGGGGCTCTTGACAGCTTTTCAGAGCATACTTTCTAAGGAGAGAGATAATGGAAGACTTTTTCTTTCTGTTTTCTATGGTCTCTCTTTTGAGAGCCCAGATAGCTCACAGGAATAGGGTCTCATAGTCAGAAAAACTCAGATTAGTCTGTAAATCAAGAGGTGAAGCCTTTCTGTTCTCCTTAAGAAAATGCTGTCCTCCGTAGAGGGCAGAGAAAGAGTATGTGTCGTTAATGACTTGAGAAACATTTGCCACTGCACCTGCCCAGGGCAGGCCATAAAGTTACCTTGGTTGTGTAAGAATAACCTGAGAGGTTTACTTAGACTGTTCCCAAATGTTTGGGCCTTATTCAAGAGCTTCCAAGACTGACCAAATAGTTTTACTTTTCACTGCTCTGTTTAGAGTTACCTTTACACCATCCAATCACAGGGAGAGGTGTGGGAGTTGCTGAAGTTACAACATGCCCGACTCCCCAGCCATGTGACATAGCTTTTCAGACACTGAGTTAAACTTCAACCCAGACATCTCTCTTCAATTCAGGTCACCTACAGGCTAGACAAAGCCAAGGTCGTCTGTGGAGCCAATATAAGGAGTTCCGTTGGTTGCAATAACTACAACGTTATTCACTGTTTGAAATACTATACCGTGGTTAATCATAAGTTGCAGCTGTGGTGTCCCTTTATTTATGAGCCCTGAATCGAGAGGACACAGCAAGATCCACTGTTTGAAAGGAGCCTTTCATGAGGTCTTCCTTTTGGATGCTGCTTCGTCTTTTGTTGTGAAGAGAAGAGGACTTCGTGTTCAGTTGCACAAGTTAGTGAATAGAGTATATTGGCCTCCCTGAAAGCAGATTGTTCTGCTCCAAACTTGAATGACCAAATTGGAAAACTTATGTTTTTACTAATGACTGTAAAAACACACTAAGTCTCTGATGATTCCTTTTAATTGGCCACAATCTTGATTAAACCTTAATTGTCAGGCATTCAAAAGTTATTTATGTTCTCTCTGAAAACAGACTTTTCTATCCAGAATTCAAGTTGTCTACTTACAGCTATAGGTTTCTGCTAATGTTTAGGTAAACATACCCAAGCTCTTCACTCCAACCTGATGGATGAGATTTGACATGTCTGTTGCCAACCCTCCCCCCTTTCTTTTTTAATTTTTTAGTTTAATGTCCTACTTTACTTTGTGAGAAATCATCTTGCGAGCTACTCTTGTTGAACAAGGGGCATTTCCAGCTTCTTTTTATTAATAAGTTTTGAAATAGATTATTTAGATGCATGGACTTCTTTAATCAAAGAATTTAGTGATAGGCGATGTTTTCAGGTCTGCTGATTTGTCCCACTAAAACTGGTGTGGCTCCTTTTCATTGAGGCACTCAGAATGCTTCTGTACTTCACATTCATGTTGACTTTTTAGTGGTACTATTTTTGTGGAATTCATTTCATGGGAACTTTCACTCTTCAGTGGATAATCCCATGTGGACTGTCCACTGCCACACAGGTTTCATGTGGTTCCTGTAATGCGTGTGCTTTTACCCACCTTACGTCTTGGAGGATGTTGTTAGCCCTAGCATTCTTCCCTCATCTCCTGTGTTCTAATCGGTTGTGCTTTCCCCAGGACGAGGGGAGACTTATGAGGACGAGGCTGTATCTTCAAGCTGCCTCCAGGTGATTGGCACAAAGTTGCTTACATCTCTTGCTTTCTTGTACATTGATGGGAACAGTGTTATATTAGCTTCTTAGAACTGTTATCAAGAAAAGAAACTGTTATCAAGAAAAGAGACTGACAGTAAAACACTTGGCCAAACTCAAAATTCTCTTAAAAGCTGTGAGAATTATTCTCTAAATGAGCACCTCGAGTTTCGGTTGACAGATACACGACAACAATCTGCATTTTGAACCAGGAGACCTAGAAACCCAGATAGACAAAGCTGACATACCAACCCTCTATTTCCAATCTGTTCTGACCAAGTCAGATGAAGGCGGAAGTTCCGGGGAGCGAGCTTCTGTTTGTGGAGATGTTTGTTTAGGCCTCCTTTGAGCTTCTTCACCCCTGACTTCGCCTCCACTGGTGTCCACTTTTCAGTGCTCTTTGTGTGCGATGGCAGGTTACTTGTTGGAAATCACTGTGCCAGCCATGTCCTAGTGTGGTCACACTCGATGCACTGCTTATTAGCAGGAACTCCAGGGGAAATGGCATGGGACCTTGAAATAAACAAACAAGCTGAGAGGGCTGCCTAGACCCAAAGAAACAGGGTTACTGGATTTGTTGAAAGAATTATGCTTGTGTGTTACACTTTCCCCCTTTGCAGCCCAGATAAAAATCTTTGCTCGGGGTACATGTCAACATCCCAGTTGCAACTATAACTTACAGTGGAAAATGCTTTTTGTTTTGGAAAGAAGCAATTGCCATCCTGTTAGTAGACATGGACAGCTGGAGATAAAACTTGTGTTTGAGACCAACGCAGCTTGAGGAAGGGGGCAGAATCTAGTTTAACAGCCTCTAAATGAGAAGATCTCCGTTTTAATCTCACTGCTTGTCCAGTCAAGAAAGACTAGGCGGCTGCTGTGTTCGGGACTGCTAAGCGTGACGGACAGAGCAGTAACAGTAGAAGACATGCTCTCTGCCTTTGAGGGAGTGAAAAGTGAATAGACAACCCACATGTACCAGAAGCAACAAAAGAATGCTGTTAGTCTGGGTGTAATCAAACTGCCACATGGCTAACTACAGACCAGAAGGCAAGGGGGTGGGTTACTGTGGTCTCTGCTGCTAGGTAGCTTTAGGTTTTCTTGGATATTCTCCACGACCCATTTTTTTTTTTTAAACTATGAATTACCTATCTCTGCCCTCTACCAAGTACACAGCAAAAATCTGAGTAATGTTTACAACTATAAATTAAGAACTTGAGCCTCTTGGAGATCTGTAAACAGAGTGAGAAGGAGACATGCCAATACGGTGGAAAAGCACTTTTGAAGATGCGTGAATATTCTGTAGTGCTTTTGTAATATGATTATAGTGTTAAAGATAAGCTTCCTTTAGTTTTATAAAATGTGACTTTTGATTATGAAGCTGCAGCTTTTCAGAAAAACCTGTCCCAAGTTGACTTGCTCTTCTTTGACTTTAAGAGACAGAGAACACTTCATTTTCCCTAAGACTGGCTACTTTTTCACTTTTATTTTACTGCATTCAAGACATGACTACTGAGCAAGTCCCATAACTGGGCCTGGGGATATAATGTTGAAGACATGAGACTGTTCTCTAATAAGCTTATGCAGAGGGGCCGGCACTGGTGTAGTGGGTAAGCCTCTGCCTGTGGCACCAGAATCCCTTATGGGTGCTGGTTTGTGTCCCGGCCGTTCGTCTTCTGATCCAGCTCTCTGCTGTGGCCTGGGACAGCAGTAGAAGATGGCCCAAGTCCTTGGGCCCCTGAACCTGCGTGGGAGACCCGGAAGAAGCTCCTGGCTTCTTACTTTGGATCGACCCAGCTCCAGCCGTTGCATCCATTTGGGGAGTGAACCAGCAGATGGAAGACCTTTCTCTCTGTCTCTCCCTGTCTCTGTTTGCAACTCCACCTCTCAAATAAATAAATCAATTAATCTTGTTTAAAAAAAAAAGCTTATGAGGAGAAACCAAGGGTAAAAGTTAGTTCCTGGTGTTTTAAATACTAGGCATAGATTTGTTTTTTAATAGTTAAATATAAAAAAAACTAGAGTGAAGCTAGATTTACTGCACTGTCTCCACTTACTCACTTGTTCACTCGCCCGTTCATCCGTTTTTCAAGTTAATGGCTGCTGGTAACCTGAGTCTTCCTTGACATCTCCCTATCATTTGTCCTCCAAAGGCAAGCGGTCACTGTGTCCTTTGGAATGTCCATCTCCGGGGAAAGTGTTGAATCTGTCCACTTCTCAGTATACTTACCATCTTAACTATTCTTGTCACCCCCTACTGATCTCCCCATTCCTACTCCTGCTTTCCTACAGCTACTGACTTTTGAAGTTTATTTGACTGTGACCCACAATAAAAATATTTTCAGTATACCCCCAGTGTGTGCACGTGCACACACACACATACATGTCCTATTATGATTCTGTAAGTAAATCTGAAATAAAAGATTCACAAAATAATACATACTATTACTCTGTGTGATGCATTTTGATATGTTTGAAAACTCTATGCCTTTTCCTTTTTTTCCTTGCTGGGCATGCATGATCAGCTGAGTTCATTCCATGACCCATGGGTGGTTTGAAATACGCTGTTCCAGTCCTTCCCAGTGCAGCAGGCTGGGGATAATTTCATGTTGTTTCCTTGCTTAAAAATCTTCCACTGTCCTCTGATTACACTCTTAGGATTCAACCTAAAAATAATAGTGTGGCCTACAAGGTGTCCATGGTCTGCCTCTCACTTGTAGCACCTGCATGCACGCTCTTGTTTCCCTCCATGACAGTTTTCCTTCCCCCAGTCTACCTGGCCAACTCCTATTTTCCTTCAGGTTTCCGTGTAGAGATCACTTCCTGAGAAAATCAGACAGCCACTTCATTCCTCTTCCCCTATACGTTTTCTTCATTATAGTTGTTATAATATTATTGTTGTGTGTTTCTTTTTATTATTTTTTGTCCGATATTGGTGGTTTTCTCTAGATTATAGGTTCCATGATTGTTAAGACCAACTCTGTTCTGTTTATTGCTGTATCCAGTGGGCCTAGTACAATCCTAGCACAGGCAGCAAATATTTTTGGCTCCTACTTGTTGCCAACCACAGTGCTTGGCCTTAGGAGTATAACGGTGAATGGATTCGGACCCCACCCTCAAGGAGTTCTGCTTTTTGACATATGATATCTGAAGATAAGGTGTCTAAAAGGCAAAGCAGGTTAATAATCCTGTTAGCAATGGTATTCGAATCCTGGAATTCCTATAAACCATGATTTATTTCGCTCGAGACTAACTGAAGGGGAGGTTTCTCTTACACTATGAGGCAACTTCCAAAAGTTCATGGAAAGTGAGATTAAAAGATGTTTATCTACGTGTCCAAACACTTTGAAATCCACGCGCAGTTTTTTCCTGATACGCATTTCTAGGAACTTTTTGAAGACCCTGCCTACCAGCTCAGGAGCTGCAATGGCATTGTCAAACAACTGCGAATAAATTTCCCTCTGATGGTATAGGAGGATTCAAGGCAGCGAGAAGTAGCTCTTGTTTCTGGTGCTGTTTCTTTGTCGTTATATAATTCTCAGGCTCAGAATCTTAAATTTGGAAAGAATCTAACGAGGCCTTGAGACTAATCTTGCATTTTCTGCTGGAGCTCTCAATTTTAACATCCCTGACAGATGCACATTAGAACTCTTCCAGTGCTGGAAAAACAACCGTTCCAGAAAACAGCCTATTTCGTTTTGAGACGGTTTGAACTGTTAGACAAATGCTCATTTTGTTGAGCTAGTTTTCTGCCCATTTATCTGCCGTTTGGAGTCCTAGCGATAAGCCGGCTCTCTCTTCCTCGGAGCCACACTCTGTTTGTAGCCAGCTGACCTCCCAAATCCTTTCTTCTTTCCCAGTTGAAACAATCCCAGGTCTCCACTTATTTTTCATAGGACAGGATTTCCATATCCTTTCTCTCCCTGTGACTCTTTTGACATACTCCAGTTTTTCTGTATATTCTTTAAAATTTGGCACTGAGAGTAGAGCTGAGTCCAGCTGTGTCCAGCCAGTGCTGATCACAGGGAGACAGTTCTTTTCTCCTTACCCTGGACACTATTCTTCTGCTAATCTGGCCTTAGGATGCATTGGGATTTTCAGCAGCCAAGACACACGGTTGGCTCATGTAATGTTCACAGTCAACCGAAACCCCCAGATCCTTTTCACATGAACTCTGGGGCTGCTTGGTCATTCTCCCATCCTGAACTTAGCCATGGACTCGTTTTCTTTCTTGTATCCATGTAATAGATTTTTACATTTATTCCCATTCAGTCTCATCTCATTAACTTCAGACTAATCTTCCAGGCAGTCTTTTGTGGGGTCTACAGTCTTGGCAAAAGAAAAAAAACCCCAAACTCCAGTGAATACCACAAACAGTTATTTGCTTTAAGTTCAGGAAATGAAAAGTTGTGCTGGTTTTAAGTTTCTGGAGTTCGCCTCCCTCCCCTGACCCTTCCCCCAGCCAGCTTCAGTTCTTTGGTCTGAGGCCCAGGAGGGGATATGTGCAACTGGACTCCCTTTAGGGAGGGCCCCACTCTCCTGCGCACTGTGCCGGTCAGCGAGAGCTGGGTCAGCCCAGCTGAAGCACAGAAGCATCCTCTGGTCCCTGCGCAAACCGCTGCCCGGTGCTGTGCCAGCTGCTTGCGCCCCAGCATTGTCTGGAAGTTTTGGCCCATTGTCCCCTAGAGGAAACAAAGTCCCACCCACTCCCAATCTCTTTTGTCCCCACAGCCAGCTCTGGAAAATATCTGAAGGCCACAGAAGTGGGAGTGCCCTTTGATGTTTATATTGGCTGGCTCCTTTTCCTTTTTACTTCTTCTTCTTTATTTTATTTTTTTTTTTAAATAATCAGCGTAGTAGAAAATGTGGAGAATTAACCGCATGACAGCAACAGAGGAATTCATTAGAGAAACTGAGATGAATTCTGCTCAGATTTCAGACTTTCAGGCAGGAGTCACAAGGGAGTAGCCCTCTTCTAGTTGTTTTTAATCATTTCTTCTGTGGCACCTTGGTTGTCCATGAAACCAATCTCGGGGTCCAGCGTGGGGGAGCCTGAGCACACAGGCTGATCCAACGGTGGCTTGGATTTGGGGTTTGCTGTGGCAGTATGAGCCACTTCTTTCTCACTTCCCTCTGTGAAGATGGAACTTGTCCATTTTGGAGAAGGCAATGGATGATGCTATGTCACTGTGTTTATTTAAAGTGTTACTCATTAAAAATCTGTCTTAAAATTATAAAAAAAAAAAAGCATAAAATTTTACTATGGAAAATTCTCAAATAGACTAAAAAATGCTGAGGAACGAAATTATGCAAGTGTGTTCTAACTTAACATCCTTAGAAACCACGCTGCCACCACCACCACTTTTCAGGACCCTGAAAGACAGCTTCAGTGGTGATGTGCTGCCCATGCTTTGTTAATTCATACATAAAGCTTTACTTGAAAAAACTCTGTGCTGTGATTTGAATAGAATATGACTCCTGAACTCCTGCAGATGGTTAAATCCCCAAATCATGAGTGACTAGTACAGGGGGTGAAGAGGGAGAGGTAAAAATTTAATCCAATATATTTAAGAGGTAGGTGATCCTCAAGTCATTGGGAGTGTGCCCCTGGACGACAGTTCTCCTGCTTCCTGGTTTGCTGTGGGATCCTACCTCTGCCAAACGCTGTGTTGCCTTCATCAAATGGTTGAACAATTGACATCCACCCAATCTTGGACTGTGAACCTCCAAAACTATAAGCCATAATAAACCTTTCACAGGCAGCCTCTGTTAAGTAGTTTATTACAGGAACAGAAAGTTGACTAATACACTCTGTAAAATAAAACAATAATTTTCTCTATAAATATGTAAAGATAGCAGCTAGGTCCCCCAGAAGTGACCAAGATTTCACTCCCTGACCCCAAATAGTTGAATGCTTAGCTTAGTGGAGTTTAATTACTATTCTAACTCATCATGATTCTTCAAAACAAATAATATTGGCAAGTTTCACATTGCAATTATTTAAGAGAAAATATCTTCTTAAATTAATTTTTTAAGAAAGTATACTTTAGGGGCCGGCGCCATGGCTCACTTGGTTAATCAATCCTCTGTCTGAGGTGCCGGCATCCCATATGGGCACCGGATTCTAGTCTCGGTTGCTCCTCTCCCATTCCAGCTCTCTGCTGTGGCCTGGGAAGGCAGTGGAGGATGGCCCAAGTGCTTGGGTCCCTGCATCCGCATGGGAGACCAGGAGGAAGCACCTTGCTCCTGGCTTCGGATTGGTGCAGCGCCAGCCATTGTGGCCATTTGGGGAGTGAACCAACGGAAGGAAGACTTTTCTCTCTGTCTCTCTCTCACTGTCTATAACTCTACCTATCAAAAAAAAAGTATACTTTTAAAAAAGATTTATTTTCTTATTTATTTGAAAGTCAAAGTTACAGAGAGGAGAGGTGGAGAAATCTTCCATCCATTGTTTCACATCCCAAATGGCTGCAACAGCTGGGCTGGACAGATGGAAGCCAGGAGTTCTTCTGGGTTTTACACGTGGGTGCAGGGTCCCAAACACTTGAGCCATTCTCTGCTGCTTTCCCAGGCACATTAGCAGGGTGCTGGATTGGAAGTGGAGCAGCTGGGACTCAAACCAGTGCCTGCATGGAGTACGCTATGCCACAGCACCAGCCCCTACTTTAGCTTGGCATTTTGGATACCTGTGTTCCACATCAGAGTACCTGGGCTTGATCCCCATCTGCAGCTCCTGATTCCAGCTTCCTGCTGCTGTGGGTCCTGGGAAACAGCAGTGATGGCTCAAGTAGTTGGATTTTTGCCACCGACACAGGAGAACTGAATTGAGTTCCTAGCTCCTGGCTTCAGTACCAGCCATTGTGGACATTTGGAGAGTGAACTAGTGGATGGGAGATCTGTGTCTCTATGTTCATTTTTTTCTCTCTCTGTATATCTCAAATAAATATGTTTTTAAAGTTTATTAAAAATAAAGCTTCATATTCACATATAATTTATTGATCTTATGAATGTAAATTATTTGCCTCTATTAAGCAAATTTTATTTTTTATTTATATATATATTTGTAAAGATTTATTTATTTATTTGAAAGTCAGAGTTACACAGAGAAAGGAGAGGCAGAGAGAGAGAGAGAGATCTTCCATCCGATGGTTCACTCCCCAATTAGCTGCAATGGCTGGAGCTGTGCCAATCCGAAGCCAGGAGCCAGGAGCTTCTTCCAGGTCTCCCACGTGGGTGCAGGGCCCCAAGGACTTGGGCCATCCTCCACTGCTTTCCCAGGCCATAGCAGAGAGCTAGATCAGAAGAGGAGCAGCTGGGACTAGAACAGCGCCCATATGGGATGCCGGTGCTTCAGGGCAGGACATTAAACTGCTGCGCCACAGCGCTGGCCCCTATTTATATATATTTTTAAATTTTTATTTGAGGTATACAAATTAACTGTATTTCATACATACAGGTTCAGGAACATAGTGATACTCCCTCCTGCCCACATTCCCACCCTTCTTCCTCCTCCTGCTCCTATTTCCATTTAAAGCAAATTTTATAAAGCCTCTTGTTAGCTACCTTTTTAGCCTAATTCTAGGTAAATACAGTTACCTGAAAGTAATGGAAAAAAAAAAACAAGTTTTGAATCTTTTCTTTAAAAAGATGATTAACTAGAAGAACAGATTCTTTTTTTTTTTTTAAGATTTATTTATTTATTTATTTGAAAGTCAGAGTTACAAAGAAAAGAGAGGCAGAGAGAGAGAGGTCTTTATCCATTGATTCACTCCCCAAATGGCTGCAACAGCTGGAGTTGGGTCAGGCTAAAGCCAGGAGCCAGGAGCTTTTTCTGCATCTCCCAAATGGGTGCAGGGCCCCAAATGCTTGGATCATCCTCTGCTGCATTCCTAGGCCATAAGCAAGGAGCTGGATCAGAAGCGGAGCTACCCAAACTTGAACGAGGGCCCATATGGGGTGTCGGCAGTGCAGATGGCGGCTTTACCTGCTGCACCACGGCGCCAGCCCCAGGTTTTGAATCTTAATGATATTTATGAAAAGAAAATTCATTACCCTGAAATACTCATGCATATAATTAATTTTAAAATGATTTGATTTAACATTAGGCTAGTCCCGTCAACTTGTACTTTCCTCGGACATTTTGGGCCTGAATGACAGGTCCAATGTCATGAGAAATTTCCCAAGGAATACTCTTCGTATGTCTCATCTTCAGACATAGGCTCTGGAACTTACTCAGAGACTCAGAATCAGACCATGGGTAAGTAGGTCACCCTCCCCCCCCTTTTTTTAAGATTTATTTATTAGAAAGTCAGAGTGACAGAAAGATGGGGAGTGGGGAGTGAAAGAGCGAGAGAGAGAAATCGTCCATCCATCAATTCACAGCCCAAATGCTTGCAGCAGCTGGGCTGGGGCCGGGCTACAGCCAGGAGCCAGGGAGCTCATCCAGGTCTCTCACATGAGTGGCAAGAAAGCATGGGGTCAGCCAGTAATTTGCTGCCTCCCAGGTGCTTCAGCAGGAAGCTGGATCGGAGGTCAAGGCTGGACTCCATCCCAGGCACTCTGAGATGGGATTTGGATGTCCCAGGCTGTGCCTCAACACCCACCCCTAAGCCATCTTTTCATGCCTACCTCCAAATTGGAAATTGGAGACATAGGTACTTGTCACCTGCTTGTCAATGAGAGAAAATATATCAGTCCTTTTTATATCAGTGATAAGCAGGAAGAAGTGATAATGGAGGCCTATGGAAAGGCTCTGTGGAAGAAGAGGGCTTGAAAAAGGCCTGAAAGAATATATAGGATGTTAGCTATCCAAGGACCCTTTTTTAGGAATTCAAAGATGTCTATAACATGTTTCTTGCTTCTGATTTGGATTGGCATAGAGCAGACAAGAAAGCAACATGCAAAAGCAGCTAAAAGCATGGGACTAAAAAAGATAATGGTGTATTTTGTATATATTAAGTAGAGGAGGATGTGATTCACTTTAATTCTTTAAAAAGCCATTTGTCCTATGGATGTTATTAAGAGATGAGCACAAATACACACATACAAATATTTCATTTGGGCTATTTATAAAAATGAAAAATTGAGAAAAACGAGGAATGATTAAGTAAGAACACAGTGTATTACTGAATACCTTTTAAAAACATGTTATAGTAGAACATTATTCAGTCACAAAAAAGGATGGAATCCTGTCATTTGTAGCAACACAGAGCTGGAGGATTGTGTTGAGAGAATCAGGCACAGAAAAACAAATATTATATGATCTTACTCATTTGTGGAGGCTAAAAAATTGATCCTACAGAGGTAGGAAGTAGATTAGTGCTCGGTGAAGTTGGAAGGGTTGGGAGTAGAGGTTAGTGAAAAGCTTCTTATGGGATGTCAAAGCACAGAGCATGGTTGCTCTAATGTCATATAGCACAGTAAGGTGACTCTGTCCTATATCCATTAATTCTAGCTTTCAAAAATAACTAAAGGAGATACTAAAGGGTCCCAGCCCATGAAAATGAGTATATATGAGGAGATAGAAATGCAATTACCCTGAATGGATCATTTCAAGTTGTATGCATGTTGAATTATATTATAGTACCCCACAGATAATATTAATTTAAAATGTAAAAAAAAAAGTTATATAAAAATACTCAGTTGAGGAAACATTCATGGTATGGCGAGAAGTGAAAAGGTTAAGCATCCCATATTGGAGCACTGGTTTGAGTCCCAGCTGCTCTGCCTCTGATCCAGCTCCCTGCTAAATGCACCTGGGAAGACAGCAGAAGGTGGCCAAAGTACTTGAGCCCCTGCCACACACCTGGGAAACCCAGGTGGAGCTCCTGGCTCCTGGCTTTAACTTGACCCAGCCAGGCTGTTGTGGCCATGTGGGGAGTGAACCAGCAGGTGGAAGATTTCTCTCCCTCTCTCTCTGTCTCTCCCTTTCTCTGTTGTTTTGCCTTTCAAATAAATAAATGAATTTTTTAAGAAAACAGGATGAGAAAAAAGTCTACAACATAGTGCTCATTTTGCGAAATCTATTTATATTTATGGCAGGGGGGGAAAAAAAGAGATGCACAAATTGTGAGTAGTGAGTAAATATACTTCTGAGCCTATGAGTTATTTTGATTTCCTTCTTTAGTTTCTGTGGTCTTTAAATTGTTTTCCCTTATGAAAATACATAATTTTACAATTAAAATGTTAAAGTTCTAGGAAGTCTGGCACTGGTTGATGAGTGGATTTTATGTAATATGGATTCCATTGTCAAAATCTGAATAGATGATTGACAGAATGAAAATAATATTTTTGGGAAACGAATGTGACAAATACGTGTAAAGTGTTTTGGATAGAAAGTACTTGATTTAGGAGTGACAAATCTGCAGATGGCAGCAGCAGTTTATTGCAAACTGACGGAGTCTGGAATAGGGTGGTAGTAGTGGGAGCTCAGAAGGAGCAGGTGCGATCCCGAAAGAGAAAGGAGTAGAGGGTGGCACTGAGTCTTTAGACATTAAGAAGTTATGGTAGAAGAAGAAGGAGATAAATAAAAACAACCTAGGAGAAGAGGATATAGAATGCAAAGACAAAGTAGTACAAGGCAGTCATGCCATCAAGATTGGAGAGAATTTATCAAATATTGCTGTGTGGTCAAAGAAAATTCATGATGGAGACTGGGCCTTTGGATTTGCTATTTGGTTACCAAAAGGTTTTTAAATCTGGATCTAGAAACTCACTTGAAATTTTTTAGGAGGCTGTAACTTGAACAACCCAGTTCCCATTAATTAATATTCAGTGTTTGGGGGACATTTCCATTTAGTTGTTTTTTTTTTTTTTTTGCCCTTTTAGATATGTTCACCAAATATTATTTTATTCCTAATTGCATGCTAAGCAAGTTATGTTCTGTGTATAAAGTGCCCAAATCTAAGAGGCATTGTAGACAGGCTATTTTTAGGGGACTCATGTTTTTCTTTAAAAGCTCAGTTAGCATTTGGAATCGATATACAGTATAATATTTAAAAGAAAAACAACATATTTCCTCATCCCCCAAGAGGTTTCTTAAAATAGCATGTAATCTTACCTACAGTGGGAAAAGCCTCCATTTTTATAAATCGGGTTGGATCTAACCCAGATTACCTGGCCAGGAGAACCCCCAAGAAAAACAAGGTGTGGTAAAGGTTATAGTCATGGTAATTAAGAAATTTGTGTTGTGCCCGCTGGGCCTCAGTGCTGACCCCGCCTGTGGCTGCTGGCACCATTCCCACTGCTGAGACATGCTGTCTTTTTAGAGAGAAACCCAAACCAAACCTTTGCCCACTTGGAAAGCCAAAATATTCTTTTCCTTCCTTTCCGCCACAGTAAGGGCTGAGCTTGTGCTAACAGGATCCATGTCTCTGTGACCCGTGGATGCATCAGCCTGTCTCCTGTGCAGTATGTAAGCTTCCCCGTGTCGTGGTTGCTGACACATGTTAGAAGCTGTCCTTGGGGTTATCGTCTTTAAGCCCATGACTTTCCTAAGGAAAGCATAAAGCAGGCAGTTAGCCTGGCACTGCCCAGGCAACCGCAGGTGGAACTCCAAATTCATTAACTCTATAGCAGGCTAATTTTTAAGTTGACAATGTTGATTGGCCTGTGAGTGATGTTATGAACACCCAAATGACCCTGGACAGAACGAAGCTTCCCCACCCCTACACTGAAGGCTCGGAGAGGTGAGATTATGTATCTGCTGCCCCACCATGGCTGAGCTTGAACTCGGGCCACCTGGCCCTCCACCTGGGTCTGCAGCTGTCCCATACATTGTAGCATCTCTGTTCAAGGGCAAAACCTCTTTAGGGTTGTAGGCACTAGTCCAGATGTTGGGTACCAAATCTGTACCATGACCAGCTGGACTCCGACAGTTGTGCTGTGCCCAGCAGCGGTTTAACAGGCCGACAGCGGCAAGAAGCCCGCATGGGCAACCGGCAAGCAAATCCCTCAGTGAATCTGCTGGAACCTGTGGAGGTTCTTGAGGCGAGTCCTGTCTGCTGAGAAGTTTCCGATGTCTTCTAGGCGGTAGCGCTTTGCAGAAGCTCTCTCCTCTTTCCTGATGATGACTCGGTTTCAGGACCCTGATGGAGCCAGGAGGACTTTGTGATCCTTCACGTTACAGGACTCGAAGACGTGAGATTCAAAACAGTGTGGTCTGCTCTGTTCTTCCAGTGCAGAACTGCTCCACTCCAGTACTTCGGCGTCCAGTGCTCTGAGACATGTAGAAGCCCGTTTCCATTGCACCTGATTGCACTCAGCAGTTGTTCATAGAACTGCGTGTGAGCCAGGCGCTGTGCTGGACCCCGCGGGGCTAACCAGGCCGTCTATCCTTCCTCGGTCCAGCCAGTGACAGCACAGCAACCACTGCTTTGACCTCTGTCGGGTTATACCTCTGGCTCCTGGCACCTTCTGTTTTCACAGCTTCGTCAATCCCATCTCAGGCAGAGTTATTCCTCATTGGAGAAGGTGACTTTTTTTTTTTTTTTTTGACAGGCAGAGTAGACAGTGAGAGAGAGAGAAAGGTCTTCCTTTGCCATTGGTTCACCCTCCAATGGCCACCACGGCCGGTGCGCTGCGGCCGGCACACCGCGCTGATCCGAAGGCAGGAGCCAGGTGCTTCTCCTGGTCTCCCATGGGGTGCAGGGCCCAAGCACTTGGGCCATCCTCCACTGCACTCCCGGGCCACAGCAGAGAGCTGGCCTGGAAGAGGGGCAACCGGGACAGAATCCGGCACCCTGACCGGGACTAGAACCCGGGGTGCCGGCGCCGCAAGGTGGAGGATTAGCCTATTGAGCCTCGGCGCCGGCCTCGAGAAGGTGACTTTTTTTAAAAAATGAGATTAAAAAAGCTTTTTTTGTTGTTGTTGCCTGTTTCCTTAATTTTTCTTTAGCATCTAATAAAAGCTGAAATGAGGAGAAGGGAAGATATTTCAGTCTGAAAAATGGAAATAAAGGTCTCCTGTGCATCTACTTTTGAGAAGTGATTTTAAAATATTCTGTACCCTTAGGGATCTGCTGCCCTTTGGATACACATGTCTTAACTACCGTTATGTTGGAAGAGGCTATGCTTAGGCATCAGAGAAAGGAATCACACTAGGGACTTTGATACTTCTTTGATTTAACCTTGTTTTACTTCCTCCTGGTAATCTTTTAAAATGGACATTGAAAGGAGTTCCTTGTCTATGGGCCTGCGATATCCCTCCAGGGAGTGGGCCACATGATCTTTTTCCTTATCTGGTATTGGTATTTTCCTCAGGCTAAATTAATCTGAGTGAAGTATAGTCTAGGAATAGCTTTAGAATAGTTCCCGGGTTAGAAGAGTCGGGACCAGATAGTTAGGGTCTGTTGGATAGAGTCACTGTTTTCATACATATCCCTGAACCCAGCACAGGGGGTCAGTACTTGTGTTGAGTATTTGAATACCCAAGGGTCAGATGGTTAGGACTGCCTTATTAATGTTCTTGTGCACATAGGTTTTGTTTTAGAGATGTTGGGGGTCATAACCAGCTTTCTGTGTGTAAACACAGCTAGGCCTTGGCTAAGGGAAGCAAAATGATCATTGCGCGTCTTAGTTGCTATTGTGCTATTTCTGTATGACCTTTATTGTTGCAGTTCCTACTTTGGGCTGCAGTAGCAGCTGCCACTGCTGAGATTTCCTGGAAAAAACACTGAATTTCAAACAGAGTCCTTAACCTGTAGGGAAGCAGCCACGAGTCCCTACCTCCCTGAGTTTGTGCGTGGATTAAAAGAGAAAATACTTGGGAAAGTGCTTTGAAGTCTCGAGGCACTTGTAAAAGCAAGGAAATGTGCTGTGATCGGTATCACAGTGTTACCGAGTGAGTCATTCCCCAGATGTTCATGATAAAGTCCTCCAGGAAGAGTGGGTGGGTCACTTTACCAAACAGCTCTGTCCATGTTACCCAAACTCCCAGTTTGAGTCACCGAGTAAAACGAAAGGTAGTGAGTGTGCTCTATTTAAAGTCTTCATTTCATTTCCACCTTCCATTCTTTACCAACAAAACAGTTTCACTTCATTTCTAGTCACTTTCACTTTCACGTTCCCGAGCCTCGTGTAGATTCAGTGGTGTTTCCACAGTGAAGCATTTGCATTGTCTTCCTGTAGTCTGTTTCTCTGAGTGATGCACTGTGGTCAGCGTGCTCACTGCGTCTCCTGTGTAGGAACATGTAAAATCAGCAGTGGCCTAGCTCAGAACACTCTCTGTGACCTTTTCCTCCCTCCCCTCCCTGCCCATACCCACTTTCCCTAATTTGCTAGGGTATAGGGCTACTTCAGGGTCAAGGACCTGACTCACTATGTGCAGAGAACTCTCAGATCACAAGGGCCTCCCTCCACTCCCTTCCCCATTGAAACCAATATTTAGAAAAGATAGAGTCATGAAAAGATCATAACGAATCTTGTTTATGTACTATTTTTATTGTTACAGTATTTTTATTACCAACTGAATAATGGTTCACATACCATTAACACATTTTAAAAAATTTTCTTTCTTTTCTTTTCTTTTCTTTTCTTTTCTTTTCTTCTTTTCTTTTCTTTTCTTTTCTTTTCTTTTCTTTTCTTTTCTTTTCTTTTCTTTTCTTTTCTTTTCTTTTCTTTTCTTTTCTTTTCTTTTCTTTTCTTTTCTTTTCTTTTCTTTTCTTTTCTTTTCTTTTCTTTTCTTTTCTTTTCTTTTCTTTTCTTTTCTTTTCTTTTCTTTTCTTTTCTTTTCTTTTCTTTTCTTTTCTTTTCTTTTCTTTTCTTTTCTTTTCTTTTCTTTTCTTTTCTTTCTTTGAAAGGCAAAGTTACACAGAGAGAGAGGTCTTTCATTCACTCATTCACACTCCAAATGCCTGCAATGGCTGGAACTGGGCCAGACTGAAGCTCTGAGCCAGGAGCTTCTTCTGGGTCTCCCACATGGGTATCAGGGGTCCAAGAACTTAGACCATCTTCTGCTGCTTTCCCAGGTGCATTAGCAAGAAGCTGGTTTGGAAGTGGAGCAGCCAGCATTTGAACCAGTGCCCATATGGGATACCGGCGTCACAGGTGGCATTTTTCCCCTATGCCACAATGTCAGCCCCCATTAGGAGGTTTAAAAATTAAAACATAATGGGAGAGCTTCTAGCTGTCTTGAGTAAGTTTAAGGCATGGGCCTTAGGCTAGAGTTTATTATATTGTACAGTATATACTAGATGTAGAATTTACTCAAGAATTTTGAGAAAAATTAATACATATATAAAACCACTACAGAATGTATCAGAATGTATCAGAGCAGATATGGGAAAATCACCTAAAGAAAGTGATTCCCTCTAGGCTGAAGACTGGCAGCAACGTAAGTAATGCTGATCTGTCAGAAAGGGGTTGGTCCCCATGAGAAGAACCCAGAGATAAATTCTGATTGTCCTCTGCCATCAGTGACCGTCCATAGAAGTGGGAATGTTAGCAGCATGCAAAGTTCCAGTGCCACAGGCAAGAACCCTCTGTTGAAAATTCAATTTCATATTCAAAACCTATAGCAAACTCCTCTCAACTTGACACCTTGTGTTTACAGTTTGCATCTATAGGTACAAATGTCTAAAAGGGAAAATGCTCTGCTCAAGATGTTAGGAGTGTCTGGTCTGTGTTACAGATGTGTGACTGCTATCCATCAACAAATTGGCATTCTGCTTTACTACAGTAGCTAAGTGTGAACTTTGTTCAGGTGAGGTGCTGTGCCTCAGTCTAGTCAGCTCTGGGATAGTGACAGTACTGAGTTTCTATGCTGCAGGACTGGGACTAGACCCCAGCTGGATAGTTCATAGCGCCACATGGTACCACTTAGTAAAAAGGGGAGGGACTAGTCATTTGATTTCAAGTTTAAGCTCTAGAATCTGATTGACCTTGCTTTGAATCGGCCCTTTGCAAACTGTAGACCCTACAACCCCCTTCCCTCTGTAAAAAGATTATCATAACACCAACCACAAAGGTTTGTTTTGAAGGTTTTAGATAGTTCATGTGAAATGCTTGGCTCAGAGCCTTTTGTACACCTACTATTACTGTCATCAGCAACAGTAGCAGCAAGATAAATGCCATCTTCTGTGTCCTTCGGGTAGTCAGCAAATTGGTCTGGCCTAGAACTCACTAACTTCTGGGGTTTATCAAATCCTCAAATGCCCGTGATGGCCACTGGCTGGGGTGGAAGCCAGAAATGAGGAATTCAGTCCAGTTATCTCACATGGTTGCAGGAACCCAGTTACTTGAGCCATCACCACTGCCTCCCAAAGTCTGGATAAGCAGAATGTTGGGAGCAGATCCAGGTATTGAATGGGCCACTTGTGTCTTAACTGCTAGGCTAAATGCCATCTTTCTACTAGGGCCTTTCAGTTGGAACCACAGCACAGGTGATGATCACATCACATTATTTATGAGAAATTAGAGCAATAAGACACATTACTAAAATACTGAAAAGGGCAGATAAAGATTTATTTATTTATTCAAAAGGCAGAGTTACAGAGAGAGAAAAGTCTTCCATCCATTGGTTCACTTCTCAAATGGCTGCAACGACCAGTGCTGGGCTGGTCCAAAGCCAGGAGCCAGGAGCTTCTTCCGGTTCTCTCACACAGTGTCGAGGCCCAAGGACTTGGGCCATCTTCTACTGCTTTCCCAGGCCATAGCAGAGAGCTGGATAGGAAGTGGAAGAACTGGGAATTGAACCAGCACCCATATGGGATGCTAGCACCACTACGCTACAGTGCCAGCCCCCAGATGCCATCTTAATTTTGAAAAATGGAATAAGGAGAAAGATGGCATATTTTAGAATTAGAATTAAACAGTATTGATCTTTAGCCAAATTTCAGAATATATCATTAAATGATTGCTTGTGAGAAAAATATGATTATTAGGAGCCCACTAATATTTGTGAATTTTTGTTAGTTCATTCAAAACAAAGCATTCCTGTTTCTAATGTCTTTTCATTGTTTCACAGTTCATCTAGTTGGTTATGTGAATTGATTTTGAAAAGTGTTGATATTTACTTCTGAGAGGAGTTGGCAGAGATTTTTATGATATTCTTGTTGTTTTATTGGGGTTGATTAAGGAGGTTCGGAGTTGTTTGAACAAATGTCCCCTGGTGGTTTTTGAGCTGATTGATGGATTGATGTCCATCTAGAAGGAGGTCATCATGGTGAACCTCAGGACCTGCTGGCTGATGTAGTTCTGACCAATAGTCTCATTTAAAAATTTTAATGGAAGAACAAAAGATGTACTTTTGAAGCATATGGTCGTCTCATAGTTGGGAGAGAGGCTAACACAGCTAAGAAGTGGGACAGCATTTTAAAAAGATCTGTGTATATTGGTGGATTTGCTAATAACAACCATAGATGTGCGCACTTACAGTGTGCCAGGCAGGATGTTCTCTGTGTTATGTGGATTCCCTCATTAATCCTCACAGTAGTCTTCTGAGTTGTATATGATTAATACTCCATTCTACAGGTAGACATGGGAGTACAGAGATATTGAGCCACTTGCTCTAGTCCCACAGCTGATAAGAGGCACAGATGGAATAACCAGTTGTCAACACCAAAACCCATGCTGTTAACCACTGTGTTATGCTACTAGACTTAGTAAGTAAATACATAGCCCCAGAATCAGGTTAACAAAGTTAAGTCCTAAAAGGAAAAGGAAAGTGGGAGTTTAGCTTAATAGCGAGCAATGAGAACAAAATTTAGGGATGTTAGTTGGTAGGACTCTCAGTATGATTTAATAGTGCCATGCACTTGATACACACACACACACACACACACACACACACCTGGGCAGTGTTGTGGCTGCCGCCTGGGACACCAGCATCCCCTATGGACACCAGTTCCAGTCCAGGCTGCTCCACTTCTATCCAGTGCCCTGCTAATGTGCCTTGTAAAGCACTGGAGGATGGCCCCAGTGCATGGGCCCCTGTCACCCATGTGGGCAACCCAGAGGAAGCTCCTGGCTCTGGCCTGGCCCAGTGTTGGCTGTTGTGGCCATCTGGGGAATGAACCAGTAGATGCAAGATTCTCCCCCCCCCCCCATTTCTGCTTTTCAAATAAATAAATAATTTTTTTAAAAGGTGACTAGTATGAATCTGAGGGTTCATTATTAGAAGGTAGGGCTATGGGTGAGGAATGGCAATAGTTCTTCTCTAATACGCTGCCCAGAGGATTAGATGAGGTCAGTTGTTAAGGGGTCCTTAACTATTACAATCAGGAGAATAAGAGATCTGGGTTTCTATCCTAGGGTGAACTCAAGAAGTTGGTCTGGAAAACAGAAAATCGAAGACTACAAAGATCACCTTCAAATAGTAACAGAGTCATATGAAGTAGGAAGAATAGTCTATTTATGTTTAAAAGTACCAAAGTCACTTTCTCCCCATTCCCTATTGAGAAGTAGATTCAAGCATCATCAGATTGATGTGGAGAGCAAAGATGTCAGCTTTATTCTAGTAAAACCATAGTAGAGAAGGGGGCTTGATTATTTTTTTTTTCATTCCCTTTCTCAGTTAAACACTCTTGGAGTCCAGCATGGCAGCTAGGCACCTGCAGGGCAGGCCAGTTCTTGTTGGAGGCGGAGGAGAGTCCATGTATCCTTAAGTCAGGGCTCTGTCTGACTTCTCTACTCTGAGTCAGAGAGAAGAGATCTAATTTCCTATTTGCACAAAAATCCTTGGAATCCTTGAAATAGGCCCCTGAAAAGGTCAGAATGTTAACAGGAAGTACCTCGCAGAAACCTTAGGGTACTTGTCTGCTGTAGCTCTGTGGGGGCAGCCAAGCCAAGGGGCACTGTTGTGTCTGAAGTGTTTGGCCTCTATAAAGAGAATCGTGTGAAAAAGACTTCTGGCTTTGGAAAAATAGAGGGGTGTGTGTGTGTGTGTGTGTGTGTGTGTGTCCAGATGTCTTCTGAGGTCTTCCTCTCTAGGATTCTCTTGAGATCAGTTAAGATACACATTGGTAAACAACAAAAACTCCAAGTTGAGCAAGGCAGTAGTGTAAGGGCGTACAGTCAGTGTTCTGAGGGCTGTGGCACGTTGTGTTCTGGGGGTGGCTTTGCTCCAGCTGTTTGTCCGGCAGTGTTTTGAGTTAAAGAGAATAACAGTCTACAAATTTATGCACATGGCACTTCACAGAATGGGAGAGGCCACATTCTGGCCTCCGACATCCACATGCAATAAATATAGCAGTGTCCTTCCCCCAGGACTCAATTTGTAATCCTCTTTATTGCATTGTGCTGTAGTAAGTTTCCCAGTTTTGTGGGCAATCTGTGAAACCAGCCTTCCCTTTATTTCAACTTTGTCGCTCTTATTTGGTCTTTTTACTATGAATTAAATGGATCCTTAGGGGTTCCAATTATATGATGGAAAAAGGAACTTGGAGTTCTGAGAACCTGAAGAACAATTTGTTTTCCTCATCTATTCAAGACCTTTAGGATTTGGTTATCATTTTCAAAAAAAACTTCAAGAGTAATCATCTGTGTCATTTCAAGTGGCACAGGTAGTACCTTCATCTCTCTCCTGGGTTACCATCTTAATAATCCCTTATTCCCGTATGATCTTTTACAGTTTACAAAGTGCTGTTTTGCACAGAATAATTATCACAAATAATTGAGGGCACAAGTGAGCACAGATATTATTGTCTCCTTTTCAGGGACAGGTCATAACAGATGTTTTCTTAGCACCAGCTCTGTGCCACCTCCCTGCAGGAGTACAGCACTCCTGGTTCTTGTTCCAGGAGTCAGGCACTAGGAACCACATGGTGAGACAGAGAAACTGGGATTCAGAGAGTCACCTGCCCAGGATCACACAGCAGGGAGGAAAAGAACTGCAGTCGATCCAGGGGCTTTCCCATTCTGTAGTCTGTGCTCTTGATCACTAGATAATGACCAGAGAAGTTATGAACCTGTCCAAGGCCACTGACTGCTTGGTAGTGTAGGCTGGGCTAGGACCCTTGTCCGTAGGCAGCTCAGCACGTCGTCAACATCGGCCGCTGCCTCATTGGTTTTCATTAAGTTTGGATTTTTAATACATAGACAGGAAACCAATGAAAGGTGAGCCAGGTTTGGCCCTAGGAACGTAGAGGGACCTATCCAGTATCAAAGGGAACTTCAGGCTCTTATGGGATTTTTAAGTGCTGAATGTTCTCTTCGTAGTTTGTTTATTCTTAACCCTCATCATCAACTATTGCAGATGGCTCTTGTCCGACAGTGATTCACACGTGGGCCTTTGCCAGGTATACCTATTTTACTACTTTTGGCATTGAGAGAGGCAGTATGTTTCTCAACTGGCTTGGGGGAAATAAGTTCTCATATTACTGCAGCAGAAAAACAAGTCAGCCAGTCAGTGACTTGAGTGCAAAGAGCTCAGACTGACCTTGGGCATCAGCCAAGCAGAGTTCACAATCGCCGCTCATCCTCTTCTTGAAAGAAGGGTCTTACGTGAGTCACTGAATCCCACTGGAAACCTATTCCTTTAAAAAGAGGTAACACCTGACTCCTGGATTTGTTAGAATGAATGGAAAAAGAAAACACCAAAACATTTATTGGGAATGAACTTTGTGGTTAGGGCTGTTCATGCATTTGTCGCACTTAATCCTCAGCCCTGGGAGATGGGTTTTATTTTCACCACTTGACAAATAAGAAAACTGAATCTTAGGGCTGGTGTTGTGGCTCAGTGGGTTAATTCGCTGCCTTTGATGCCAACACCCCATATCAGAGAGTCAGTTAGAGTTCCAGACGCTCTACTTCCCATCCAGTTCCCTGCTGATGCACCTGGGAAAGCAGCAGAAGATGGCTCGAGTACTTAGGCCCCTGCACCCACATGGGAAATCTGGATAGAGTTTCTGGCTCCTGGCTTTGGGCTAACCCAGCCCTGGCTACTGTAGCTATTCTGGGAGTGAACCAACAGATGGAAGACTCTCTCTCACTCTCTCTCGCTCTGGGTATGTGTGTGTGTGTGTGTGTGTGTGTCTGCCTTTCACATAAATAAAATAAATCTTAAAAAAAAAAAAAAAAGAAAAGAACCTCAGGGAGATATGATAACTTTCCCATAGTGAACTCTACCTTGTTTTGGAAAAGTTTCAAAGGGCATCAAATCAGATATTCCTATTTCAGTTTCCCCAAAGTCATGAGATATCCCTAAATCTTCCAAAAGCTTCCCCAAATAAGGCTGTCAAAGACTTAAAGAATTCTGTTTCAGGGGCAGGAATTTGGCACAGCAGTTAAGACACTGGTTGGATGACCCACGTCCCATATTTGAGTGCCTGGGTTCAGTCTCCAGCTCTGCTCCAGATTCTACCTTCCTACTAATGCATATCCTGGAAGGCAGCGGATGATAGATCAAGTAACTGTGTCCCTGTCACCCATGTGGGAGACCCAGATTGAGGTTCTGGCTCCTGGCTTTGGCCTGGCTCAGCCCCAGCTCTTGATGACATTTGGAGGAATGAACCGGTGGATAGGATATCTGTGTCTGTCTATCTCTCTGTGTCTCTTCAAAAAAAAAAAAAAAAAAACTCATTTCAGTATCAGTTCCATTATCATAGCAACTCCTTCTTCTTTTTATTGGTTGCTATACAATTACATCTAGAATAACAACGATTGTAGAAGGTATGTGACATCCCTCTGTTGTATGGATTTGTATGTGACCTTCTCCTTCATCAGGGACCAAGAGGGTTGTAAAAACTCGAGTCAGACCGCTCATCCTTGGACTTCCTTGCCTCCATCAGCAGGGGTCAAGGAGGAGCCTCGACAGTAATCCCTCTGACTCCATTCCCTCAGCCTGATCAACAGGACTATCCTTGAACAGTCCAATCTCGTCAGTTGTTTAGATTAGTCACTGCAAGAAGCCAAACTTGTAGGAAACCCTTTACTTATCAAAGTCCAAGTCGTCTGTTCCATTCCTCTTCAAGTTCTCTGTCCCCTGGAATTTCAGAATCTGTCAGCAGCAAAATTTCCTATGTCCCCAGTCCCTTCTCACTGTAACAGGAATTTGGTTCTCTCCAAGAGGCAATGGCAGTGTTTTCTCCTACAGCCTCCTGCTGGGGTAGGCCAATGGGTCCTACCAGTTTCCCACTGCTGCAGACCCCTGTTTATCACCTCCCCCAAAACCTCCAGCTTTGAATATCATTTTAACAATCATGGGTCCGTCTCAGAAAGCTTAGTCCTACACCACGGAAAGACACATGGAGTTTGTAACTCTTTTGTAAAGAAAGTGGATCTTGTCTCCTTGATGCACATAACTTCTATTTTAGTTGGCCAGTGCTGGATGGCAGGACGTGTGCGGGTACAGGCAAAGTGGGCTCAGCCTCCATCAGGGCAACTGGGAGTGGAGACGTTTACCTTGCTCAGCGTGAGGCGGTGCTGTATCAGGGGAGGGAGATGATGTCTTGGCATCCTATAAGGATCTGTTCTGAACACGGAAGCAGGACAGCCCCTGCCCTTCAGTGGTATTCACCAGACCTTTTCCTTGGTAGGACTTTGTGGCTGTGGGCCACATAGTCTCAGACCAGGCCAAAAGGCTGCGGGACAGAGAACTGGGCATGCACTAGAAGACTATTTTTTTCTAAACAGAGGGAGTCATGGAAGACTTAGGGTCCAGAGTACAAAGTGTTTGCTTAATTTTGAAAGGACAACTTTGTATAATTTAGCAAGGCCCTCCTGTTTAAGATTAGTCTCAAGTGAGTAAGAGGTCCTTGTTGGATTTCTCTATAATTCGCAGTAGTTCCTGGAGGTCAGAACTATTCCTTATCTGTAAGTAATGGGTCTTTCGATTATAGACCTTTGGGGGATATAACTTTAATGTTGCACAGTTAAACCAACCTCACACTATTTACAAGACATGTCATACAACACCGAAAACAAGAAATTAGAGTATGTGGAAACTATGCTACTAAAATTAAGCAGCATGAGGAAAATGAATGTAAGCCTGGAAGTCAGAGCCTCACTTCGGTTTCAGCAGCTGACGCAGGGGCACTGGAGCCAGAAACACTTCTAAGACCTGTTTTGTTCTGTCTTGTAAAGAGTATTTGATGTGGTCCTCCCTCTGCCCCCATCCCACTTCCAAGTAAGTAGTGGAGTTAGGGAAAGATCGTAACAGTGCCTGGCTCATTTCTGGCCTGACCTTGATTCTGGCTTCAGTAAGGTGAGATGAGATGTCTACTCCTCGTTAAACAACATTGGCAGTTGACAAAGTGCATTTCATAACCATCTATGTGGCTGCCAGTTGTATCTGTGATATTCTAAGGATGGGCACTGAAGAAGTATGTGCTTGTTGAAAGCATACTCTCTAAGTGATAAATTAAGTTTGCTGTGACCTGAATGTGAGTGCTGTTGATGTGGCGTTCACATTGATTTCATAGCTATTTAAGGAAAAGACAAATTTTGAATGTATGCTTATGATGACATCAGCATATTGATCTTCTCTTGGAGGTAAAAAGCACAAAGTTGGGGCTTGCATTGTGGTGCAGTAGGTTAAGCCATTGCTTGTAATGCCAACATCCCATATTGGAATATTGGTTCAAGTCCTGGGTGCTTCACTTCTGATCCAGCTTCCTGCTGATGTGCCTTGGAAGGCAGTGGAAGATGGCCCCAAAGCTTGGGCCCCTGCCACCCGTGTGGGAAACCTGAATGGAATTCCTGGCTCCTGGTTTTGGCCTGGCCCAAACCTGGGTTTTGCAGTCATTTGGAGAGTAAACCATTGATGGAAAATCTGTCTCTCACTCTGCCTCTCAAATTAATAAATAAATAAGTCTAAAAAAAACCACACTGATTTGATTATATCAGAAAATTCATACAACTAGCATAGTTTACAATATAACTGAAAACTTGGATTTGTGGAATTTTCAGTATGAAGATATGATGTGTTGAATGCTGGGTGCACATATATAACCAGGGTACAATATTGCAATCTGTTTCTTTAGACATGGTAGACTACAAAGAGAGTGGGACATTTTGCCAAGAAGTTAATACACTCATGTCCCATATCAGAGTACCTGCGTTTGATTCCCAGCTCTGGCTTCTGACTCTGTCTCCCTGCTAAGGCAGACACAAGGAGGCAGTGGTGGTGACTCAAGTGATTGGATTACTGCCACTCACATGGGGTACCTGGATTGCATTCCCAGCTCCCAGCTTTGGCCCTGGCTGGTGGGGGATTTGGGGAGTGAACCAGCAGATGGGAGCTCTCTCTCAGTCTCCCTCTGCCTCTCTAAGAGATAGGTAGACAGACAGACAGACAAGACAGATGGTAGAAGTTGTCATGGATAGTCTTGGGGGAGCAGGAGTGGCTCAGTGGAATACCAAGTTGGGTGATAGAGCAATTGGAAAACTTCTACACTCTAGCAGATTGGATAGGTTGTTGAAAGGCTGGCATCACAGGTTTCAGAATTAGGGAAAAACTGCTAAATAATGCAGAGATTGATAAAGAGAAAAGGAACTTCTAAGTAGCTGGAACCCCCCGCATGAGTGCTGTTGGCCCAGCACCTGAATCTTGTTATCTCAGAGCTGCTCAGTTCTTCTGGAGCAGGAGGACTCGATAGCTTTTTCTCTCACAAGAAGGCGGCTTTATGAAGGAAACTGGAATTACTTTAAAGACATTTGCAGTAACGTTAACAGCTTTCCTGGACATCGTCTAGCCCACGGTGTGCCTTTCCTTTTATCCCGCTCCGACAGGGCTTTGAGTCTCTTCTGGATGAGTCCCGGAGCCTCTGCCTGCCTTTTGGAGATCATCAGCGATGTCACTTCTTTGTTAAATTCTCTCTCTTACGTTACTCTTCCTTGGGTCTACCCTAAATCCCTTATACTATTTCTCGAGCCCTCCTCTTTCTGCTGTGTCTTCAGAGACAGTAGAAAGCAGCTGGTTACTATTTCCTGCCTGAGAATCCTCCTGTCCTTGAAGAACCATTATGAGCGCCCCTTCTCTGACTTGCACTGTTTAAGCAGAATCATTCCCATCACTTTAGTATTCCATATAGATCTGACTTTCCAAGTCTAATCAGCTTTGGGGCCCTTCCTTAAACCATCTGGATACCAGAACTTGATGCTCTAGTCCAAAGGGCCTGGCCAATTCTTTAATAAAAACATTGTCCCGGCCGGCGCCGCAGCTAATCCTCTGTCTTGCGGGGCTGGCACACTGGGTTCTAGTCCCGGTTGGGGCGCCGGATTCTGTCCCGGTTGCCCCTCTTCCAGGCCAGCTCTCTGCTGTGGCCCGGGAGTGTAGTGGAGGATGGCCCAAGTGCTTGGGCCCTGCACTCCATGGGAGACCAGGAGAAGTACCTGGCTCCTGCCTTCGGATCAGTGCGGTGCACCAGCCGCAGCATGCAGGCCGCGGCAGCCATTGGAGGATGAACCAACGGCAAAGACCTTTCTCTCTGTCTCTCTGTCTCTCTCTCTCACTGTCCACTCTGCCTATTAAAAAAAAAAAAATTGTCCCATGATCCCTTCTTAGGAACACTATTGTCTTGCTTTAATTTTTAACTTGTAATTTTAGTTAGGGTACAGTTCACATACCATCAAATATACCTACTTGAAGTGGTTCAGTGGTTATGGCAGCTGTCACCACTAATCCCAGAGCGCTTCATAACCCTCCCCCACCTAAAAAATCTAATTCCTACTAGCAGTGACGCCCATTCCCTCTCTCCCTGGTTCCTGGCAGTCAAGAATCTATTTTCTATTTTATGAGCTCGTAAATTGTGGACATATCCTATAAATGGAGTCACATACAGTATGTTGGCTTTTATACTTGATTTCTTTAGCATGATGTTTTTAAGATTCACCCATGTTGTGGCATGAATTAGGATTTTCCTTTTAATAGCTGAATAATGTCCTGTTGTATGAACAGCCTGCAATTGTTTATTTTTTGCTTGATTTTTAAAATCAGAGTTACATTAATGCCTAATCCTGCCCTCCAGGAATACTTCATCAAATTTGAGTTTTTGAATCTTATTTAATTTTTAAAATATTTTTTCTTTTATTAAAGAGGCAGGAAGAGAGAGTGGTGGTGATCAAGCAAACTCACATTCACAGGTTTACTCCCTGAATGTCCACAATGGGCCAGGGCTAAGCTGGGGCTGAGCAAGGAGTCAGAAATGTAATCCATGGGCCGGTGCTGTGGCTTACTTGGTTAATCCTCCGCCTGCAGCGCTGGCATCCCATATGGGTGCCGGGTTCTAGTCCCGGTTGCTCCTCTTCCAGTCCAGCTCTCTGCTGTGGCCCAGGAGTGCAGTGGAAGATGGCCCAAGTGCTTGGGCCCTGCACCCGCATGGGAGACAGGAGGAAGTACCTGGCTCCTGGCTTCAGATTGGTGCAGCGCCAGCCATAGCGGCCATTTGTGGTGTGAACCAATGGAAGGAGGACCTTTCTCTCTGTCTCTCTCTCTCTCACTGCCTGTAACTCTACCTGTCAAAAAAAAAAAAAAAAAAAAAAAAAAAGAAATGTAATCCAAGTTTCCCTCATAGGAGGTAGGGACTTAAATATTTGAGCTGTTACTGGTGTCTCCCAGGGTCTGCACTGGCAGGAGGCTGAAGTCTGGAGCCAGAGCCAGGACTCAATCCCAGGCACTCTGATTGAGCCATGGGCATCTTAAGCACTAGGTCACATGCCTGCCCCAGATTTTAAATTCTGTATGTAACAACATCTCTTTGGATCCCCAACTTCACTGACCAACATGATAGTATTTACCAAAAATTATGTGTTGCATTTAAAAAAAATCGGTATATCAATTATTTCACAGCTATAGACACCCCATTCAATTGATCAGGTTTTAATTCCCCAAAAAGTCAGTTTACTAAATGGACTAAGAGAAGAACACGCAAAGCATGGCAGCCAACCTCCTAAAGCGATCCCTGGAGGAGGTGGAGGTGGATGGAGGTATTTGATGGCAGGTGCCTGGTTATCCTAAACCACCTCTCCTGCCACTGAGGATGATCGTTCCCTGTGCATGAGGAGGGGACAAAAGAGACAGCCTTTAAGAGCCTGCCTCTACCACTGTGAAGACAAGACAGATTTGGGTCTGTGTGTTGGCCCTGCCATTTGCTAGATTGTGCTATGATGACATCTATGCACTAGAGTGGTAGTGACAAATGGCAGGACTGGGGTGAGGTTTCACTGAAGGAGTTTCACTAGAGCACTTAGAAGTAATGTCTGGGGGACAGACATTTGGCACGTCCCATACCAGAGTGCCTGGGTTCAAACCCCAGTTCTGCTCCCGATTCCAGCTTCCTGCTAATGTGTACCCTGGGAGGCAGCAGGTGACGACTCAAGTGATTGGGTCTTTGCTACCCAGATTGAGTTTGGATTGAATTCTCAGCTCCTGGCTTAGGCCTGGCCGAGCCCCAGCTGTTGTGGGCATTTGGGGAGTAACAGCAGATGGGATCTCCCCACCTCCCCACTTCCTCTCTTTCTCTCTTCCTTTCAAGTAAAATAAATAAAAAATAAAGTTACTCTAAAAAATGTAATGTCTGGCATATGACATGTGCTCAATTACTGGGAGCTGTTATTCTCATGTAAAGTCTGGAGAATTTAAAAAGAAATAAAGGGTATGAGGGGTTTCTGACTTCAAGGAACATAACATTCTAATGGTAGAGACAGAATGGACTGTTGATAATCCTAAATTTAAGAACAAAATTAAAAATGGAAGAAAATGTACTAAGAAGACAGAACATACAACATAGTATTTTCTTATGTCACTTTAGTACATTGGGGGTGACCATAGTGAAAGTAACACTGATACCAAGAAAGGAATGCTTCTCACGCAGACACCCATAGGAGCAGGAATCTAGAAGACTGGAACCCCAGTTTCTTCACCTGTTTCTGCGAGTGAAAATACCTCACAACATCACTGTACAGAGGGGTTACTCAAGAGGCGCGCTCTCTCTCTCTCTCTCTCTCTTTTTAAGATTTTATTTGTTTATTTGAAAGAGTTACAGAGAGGCAGAGGCAGAAAGAAACAGAGAGAGAGAGGTCTTCCATCCGCTGGTTCACTCCCCAGATGGCCACAACAGCTGGAGCTGGGCTGATCCAAAGCCAGGAGCCAGGAGCTTCCTCCGGAGCTTCCCGTGCTGGTGCAGGGGCTCAAGGACTTGGGCCATCCTCCACTGCCTTCCCAGGCCACAGCAGTGAGCTGGAAGAGGAGCAGCCAGGACTTGAACTGATACCTGTATGGGATGCCTGCTATGCCACAGCGCTGGCCCTAGAGTTGTTGTCTCTTATGGGATTCGAGATACTATCCTTTGTTCTGTTCTTATGGTGCCTTTTGCCTGGGCCAGCCCTGACTGATGCTTAGGAAGCTGCCCCTACCCCAACCAGTCTCAGATCTCTCCACCTCCAGCCCAGACTTCTGTCCTAACCTCCAGGACCAGGTGTCCATGTATCTTCTGGGACTCTCCTGCTGGACGTTGTGTGGTTACCTGCAGCTGAGAATGCCCACGTCTACAGTTAGTCTTGCCTCCCAGAATGGCCGTCTCTCATCTTTCTCCCGTGGTGAGCAGTGAGAAAGATCATTATCTACACAGTTGCAGGAGTCACAGTTTGGGGCCGAGAAACTCCCTCCCCCTTGCCTCCCCTTCCCTTGACTCTGCTTCCATTGCTTGTTCTCCTTCTGCCTCAGATCCCCTCCGACACTGGGTTCTTGGTCGTCTCATTTCTTGTTGTCTGTGCCTAGCGCAAGGCTTACTTAGGATACATCTGTTTTTAATAAATGTCTGGTGAATAGGATTTTTTTGTCTATAGCTTTTCGTTTTCTACTGAGAGGACATACACATGCACACACACTCAGAAACACATATGTGTGCCTGTGAGCACGTCCATGTGATAGTCACAGTAGTCCTGCAGGTTCGCCGGCTTCCTGTGCAGTCCTTTAGTGTATTGGTGAGACTGTAGTGTGGCGCAGGCCTCGTGTGAGTGGTAAGGGGATGTGGACTGAGAACTCTGCCATGATAACCCACGCTTCATTCTGGCAACTTGAACCACATACTCCCTTCTGCCAAACCATTGACAGGCATTTCTCAACCACTTTCTTTCTTTTTTGTTAACCATTTTCTCTAAGTTTAAAAAAAATTAATGAAAGAAAGAAAAGAAAACTCTACCCTAAGAAATTATCTTGGGCTCAGTGAGAATATCCTTTGGATTCCCGGTTGACCACTTTCCCTTCCGTCACCAAGATGTATTTAGAGAACAACAGCAAGTCACCCCCAGCCCTGCCGTTGTTTCTTTAGAGTGTAAGTTTCACGCTCTGTTGCTTGCCAGGCGGGGAGGGAGGCTGAACCGACAAACCCAGCTTCTGCGGCTGTGCTGATATCATCTCCCTTCCAAAGCCACAGTGAAAAATCACAATCAACCTCAGCCACTTTTTGTTTGGTTGGTCTTCTTACTGAGAAACACACATGAATGTATAAGGAAGTTTCGTGTTTGCCAAATGAGCACCCCCAAAATTCCCAGTGCGGGGAGAAGAGAAAAATAATGAAACCGTGGAGGGTGAAATTATGGAAACTGCGAAAAGTGAGCGACTCTGTCCCCCTGCATTGCCAGACCATTAAATCGCCGCCTCTGACTCAGGCTGCATCCTGTGTGAAGCCTCTGGTGTTAATTAGTTGTTTACTTGTCCTGAGATTGCACCAAAGTGGCCTGACCCTGTTACAGGACTTGGAGAGCTTCTCAAGAACAGCTTTTAGTTGGAAAAATTATTGTAAAAATAGCATCTCTCCAGGACCCAGCTCCATTCTTTCCCAATCCCTTCCTTGGCCAGTGTCTCGTCAGCTGTGTGAGGGATGCTGCCCTGCCCTGCTCCGCTCACGCCCTGCCTCTGCCTCCTTCAGCTCTGCTGCTCAGTCCCCAGTGCCCCACTGACACGGCCTTTCTGCCTCATGTCATGATAGTTCCCATGTGTTCCTATGTTTTCTAGTTCTCTAAGCACTGAGTGTGTGCATAGTACATATCCCATACGTATTATGAAGTTGGAGTTAGTAAATGGCTCAGGAAATGGCTTTTATGCTGCCATGGTCTTATTTGGTTATAATAAATTAAAATTAAATTAAATATAATAAATTAAAATTAAATTTAAAAAAATCTTATTTTATTTTTTCTAAAAGATTTTTGTTTCTATACTTATTTGAAAGGCCAAGTGATGGTGTGTGTGTGTGTGTGTGTGTGTGTGAGAGAGAGAGAGAGAGAGGGAATGAATTCATTCATCTGCTGGTTCACGCCTCAAATGGCCACAATAACCTGGCAAGCCAGGAGCCTGGAACTCCATCTGGGTCTCCCATATGGGAGGCAAGAGGGCCCAAGCACTTGGCCCATCACCCACTGCCTTCCCATGCACACTAACAGGAAGCTGGATCAGAAGCAGAGCAGCCGGGACGTGAACCAGCACTGTGATATGGGATTGCAAGTGGCAGCTTAACCCGCTGTACCACAATGCTAGTCCATTATTTTCTTTTTAAGCCTTAACAGCACACATGGAAAGAACAGGAGAAAAGTATGTTTGTGAAACAAAACAAAGTGAAAAAAAAATCTAGACATATTGTGCAATTTAGAAAAAACATTTTTTAGAAAAAAATACTATAAATTTGGAGAAACTGGGCAAATAAGCAGAAAGCAGTGTAGAGACAATGCATGATCGGCAAGTTGTGCCTTAGCAAGTTTGCTTCCTTGATGCCAGTGAATTTTCGTACTTCTGGAGGGACAGCAATACACAAACCCAAGACTACTTATATCTGTGTTTGACAAACATTTTTAGGTTTCCTGTTCAGCTTATTTACTTTCTCAATCACCTGGATTCTTATTAAAGTTAGTTTCCCTCACTGCTTGGAGGAGAGGCAGTTAGAAACATGCTGAGAACTGGGGAGTAGGCAGTTCAAGTTCAAATTTCTATTGAAAAGCTACAAATACTCTTTCAGTCTAAATTAAGGTAGTACATGGTTCTCCACACCAAAGTGTGTTCCTCGTAGGAGGTTAAGTTAGGGAACTGTTCTGAAGGAACCGTGACACAGTCAGCTTGCTGGTAGCATTCGGAACCATAGTTGGAAACTGTGCCCAGTTCTATAATTTACAATTAACAGGGAAGGGTTGAGTCCAGAGGTGGCTGAGAGTTCAGCCACAAAAGTGATTAAAGGATTGGGAAAGAACCAGGAGGGAATTTAAAGAAACCAGGATTAGCTTGGAGAAAAAGGAGGATAAAGGACAATTTAATAGCAATCTTTATGTACATAAAGACGCTCCGTAGAGCACAGTGACCAGTGTTTTCCATTTCACCTGAGGACAACGCAAGAGCTGAAACTGGAGTATGAAGAATTTTTGGATAAACATAAGGAAGTGTCTACACACAAGCAAATTGGTGTGAGGACTATTGAGAAATATGGTAGAATTTCTGTCTCTGAGGATTCTGTTCTTTGAGTGTCTTAAGATGGATCTTGCTCCAGGACAATGCTGTGGACTGAGCGCTTCCTGGACTCCTATCCATTGTGTGGAGTTATTTTTAAAAGGAGGGAGCACACTGCTCAAGCCAGGAGGCCATGTGACGCCCACTGTGGGCCAGCCCTGTGCTAAGTAAATGCTTTGCACACAGTCTATCTGACTTTCACAATAGCCCTCTTAAGTAGTTTTATTCCCATTTCATAGATGAAACACATTGAGACTAACAGAGCGAGTGTCTTGGCGGAAGTCACCAACCAGTAAGCGGCAGAGCCAGAATTATGGTTTACATCTAGGACTCTGCAGCCCCTTTGTCGCCGTCCTAGGCAAGGCCAGGGCTCCTACTAGGAGGCGGGATTAGCTTAGTGAAGATGATCCCTGTTGTTGGCAAAGCAATTCATATGCAGTTTAATTGATGTTGGATCATTATTGTTACTGGGTTTGAACTAAGTTCATTCTCTTGCCTTTACTGAAACAGCTGAGAGGAATCAGCTTTAGAAACCAGCTTCTTTGATTTTTTTTTCTATTTATCACTTTGCTCCCATACCCATAATAATTTCTGACATATCAGACAGGCTTGATAAATTTCTGTTGAATTGGATGAATGAATCAGAATTTAGAATTGGTTAAAGCCAGATTTATTTTCAAGTACTTGATGTTAGTGGTATGAGCTCTGGACACAAGTCAGATAATTTGTACTCTAGATTTTGCCTGGCCACTGACTGCCTGTGTTGTGACAGGTCCCTACTTTGATACAGGCCCTCAAATGCAATTTTTCCTTTCCAAAATGATGGAATTTAACCTATGTGACTGCTAAGGTCCCTTCCTTATCTCGGGTTTGTAGCTTTCTGTAGACTATGAAAATAGGAATAAAGTGTGATTTTCTTCTACTTTTTAAAAAATTTTGTTTACTCATTTTCTTTATTTTTATTTATTTAAAGAGGACATATACAGTGACCTCTCATTTGCTAGCTTATTCCTCAAATGCCTACAACAGCTGAAACTGGGGTAGGCCAAAGCCAGGAGCCTGGAACTCAATCTGGGTCTCCCCATGTGGGTGATAAGGACCCAACTACTTGAAACATTACCTGCTCCCTCCCAGGGTGTGCATTAGCAGGAAGCTGGTATTAGAAATAAACTGAGGCTCCACCCCAGGTACCTTGAGAGGCTGTGCGTGGGATGTGGGTATTCTAAGTGGTATCTTAACTGTTTACACCCAATGCCTGCCCTGGTGCTTAGGGTTTTTTACAAAACTCTTTGTTGGAGGAACTTTTGTGGATAAGATGAGCAGCACTTTGCATTTAGAATAGTATAAGAAATAATATCTGAGATTTTTGGATAACTCTCACTGTAAGTGAGGCATGAAGGTACCTCTGGCCTACTCATCTCCACTGTAGTAGGAATTTGCCATTTTCAAGGTCTCATATTTTGCTGGATGAGAAATAAATGTGTAGTAGACATCTGCAATAAAAGCTAGGTTAATCTGCTCACTGCCCATTACAGAGTAGGGCCATCTTCAAGGCGCTAAGAGTAGCAAGAACCTAATCTCCAGTCCTAGGCCCAATTATAGCCCTGCAAGGCCATTGCCATATATTGAACAGTACTCCTTCTTCAGTTTATCATTTGCCCTGTTTCCAAAGAGGCCCTGAAAACTGGAACCAACTGGGCAATTTCCCCACTCTAATTTGAGGCTTGCCTGTGTGTTTCTTGTTGGGTAAACCAGAACTGTGTCACAGATCTGCTGAATCTTTGTGCCCATGCAGCTCTCACCACTCCCTCACCTCTGATTCAGGCTCTGATACAAAGGTCGTGAGCTGTTTCTGTGGCCGTGGTGGCAGCTTTCTCATCTGACACCAGATTGACATTCAACTTGAACTGGGTTGAAGCAGCTCGGATTCCTAGCACATCCCTGCATTCTAACCCTGCTCTTCAGAATCATTGTGACTTTTTCAACTGGTGTCCAGGGCTGAGAGCCACGGAGGAAATCAGATCTGTAGCCAGTGGAGAGATTACAAAGGCAGGAAATTATAAGACTAAATACTACAGGTGACTTTCTCTTTTAACATCATGTGGATTTTATTTAAGGCTTTCATTACAACGAATAGAAATTAACCTTGACTAATGTAAAGGAAAAAAGAACAATTTGAATGAATATGGAGTGGGTCATGAAGTTGAATGAAAAAAATGGAAAATAAAACAGATTTTCAAAACAAGACAACTCCAGAAACACAGAGGACAGCAACTAATAAACAGTCTGATTGAAGAACCAGTGCAGGGATGTAAATAATGCTGGCATTTTCAGATCTTTATGGTTTGGCTAGTGATTCAGATTCTCAGAAGAGAATCTCACTGCCTGACTTGGGTGATGAACCAACTCTGGACCAGGGGAAAGCCCCATGCCTCAGATGACAGTGTAACCAACACTGCCCTTAGTGAAGGCTGAGCCGAACCAGAATGTTCCACCAAAAGAAGGGGAAATGCAAAGACAGCAGATGCCCAACAAGGAACCTTTCCTCTGTAGGGCGGTACTGGGAGGGAGTAAATTCAGCCTCATAGCCAAAGAAACTGGTCCCTGGACAGGCATTCTTCCCTCCCTCCCTTCTTCCCTCCCTCCCTTCCTTTCTTTCCTTATTATTATTATTATTTTTTTAGATTTATTATTTATTTGAAAGGCAAAGTTACAGAGAGAGAGAGAGGGAGAGAGAATCTTCCTTCCACTGGTTCACTCCCCAAATGGCCTCAACAGTTAGGGCCATCTCCCATGTGGCTGCAGGGACCCAAGGACTTGGGCCATCCTCCACTGCCTTCTCAGGCACATTAGCAGGGAGCTGGATCAGAAGTGGAGCAGCCAGGACTAGAACTGGCACTCGTATGGGATGCTGGCATTGTAAGCGTCAACTTTACCTGCTCTGCCACAATGAGAGCCTATGGCATTCTTTTCTTAACAGTTGTCAAAAAGACCCACATCCAGGGCCAGCCTTGTGGCATAGCAGGTAAAGCTGCCATCTTTGACACCTACATCCCATATGGAATGCTCCACTTCCAATCCAGCTCCCTGCTAATGGCCTGGGAAAAGCAGCAGAGGCTGACCCTAGTGTTTGGGCTTCTGCCACCCACATGGGGAACCCAGATGAAGTTCTTAGCTGCTGGCTTCATCCTGGCCCAGCCCTGGCTGTTGTGGCCAGCTGGGGAGTGAACCAGCAGATGGAAGACCTCTCTCTTTCTCTCTCTCTCTCTCTCTCTCTCTGTGTGTGTGTGTGTCTCCCCTTTCTCTCTGTAACTCTGACTTTCAAATAAATAAATCTTTAAAAAATAAAAAAAATAATGATCCACATCCCCCTAGGAGGGTTCTTGACTGTGATTTCAGCATTCTTTTTGTCTCTAATGCCTTATAGAATTGAAGTCAGTAATTAGCAAAGAGCATCTTTGATTATTGTAGTTGCCTGCAGTAGAATGCCTCTTAAAAATCACTTGAATAAGATAAAATCACCGTCAGCCTCAGCATCATCAAAATGTGGGCCAGTCATTAGCAGTGAAGGGTCAGAAGAGCGTCCTGGCCACTTTCTCACTTGTGGCTGTATAGACTGACAGGATTTGAGTCTTTGAGGGCTTGACTGGAGCGAGTGACTTCAAAGGCTTTGGCAAGAGGGATATTTCTGCTTCTATAGGCTGAGGGATTTGTAACAAGAAGCCATATTGTGGGGAGCAGATTGTAACAACAAGGGGGTTTTCAATGAGGATGCACGTTGATCTGGAATGTTTTCTCATCTGTGTTCACTCATCCCTGGATATCTTCCCTTCGTGCTCTCTTTTTCAAGTGGATGACCAGCTGCGTGCCACCTTTCTCTTCCTCTTGGCCTCTGTTCCTGATTCTTTCTCTCCCCGAGCCACTCCGCTTGCCTCCCTCCAGTCCTGTGTTTTTCTAAATCTTTTTCATCTCCCCTTTCTTTTCCTCCTGTGGTTGATTCATCTGTAGCTTCTGTTCCTCTTTCCTCAAATTCCCTTCCTTTTCCCTTCTTCTCTGAACTACCATTTGACTCTCCCCTGCCACCCAGGCATCTTCTCTCTTCTGCTGTTGAGCCTCAGTGTGCCTGACCTGTGTGCCAAAAGGCAGGATCCCCAGGCCCCCTCCATGCCATTGCAGTGAAATGCAGCAGCTGTCACTGCCCAACAAGAGATAAAGAACCCTAGCAGTGGCTGTTTGCATATGTCTGTTCCTGTGGGTTCATGAGACTTGAGACAGATGACAGTGTTCCCTGAAAGGAGAGGGACTTCTATCCCTTCAGGTCAGGAAGAGAATTGAGCAGAGAGCTTTGCCTAAGCTTATTTCTTTATTAAGTTTGTGGGCAAGAACCTAAGATGTTATATAAGGAAAATAGCTGATATTAAAGAGAGGAATGGAGACAGGAGACCAATAAACAATCAGGCACTAGAATATCCTGCTGACACATTATTGATAGCAGACACGAGGAATGTATTATAAATGCAATGATAGAACAGAAAGCGGCACTAGGATAGAAAGAAGTGGTAATAAAATCCAAGTGATTCATATGTTTAAATGAAAGAAGAAAGAGAGCAGTGCACTTCATGCAAAAGGGCAAGAGAATGGAAGCAGAGGCGTAACTGGTGGAGAAAAATGAAACAGAAATACAGGAAGCCCTCACATCGATAAAATAGTACCTGTCAAACAACAAACAAAGGAAAATGCAACCACGCTGCTCAGATGCATCACCTGTAGTACTTTGGGTGTAAACAGTGATATAATACTAGAGTAATGTCTTAAAGACATCAGCCGTCAAGTCTCCCAAAAAGGGAATGGTAAGAATTGGATTAGATGAAGTAAGGAAAATGCTATGTGACGCACATCTGAAGGGGGAAAGGGGATTTTCAAAGGCACTGGCAGGGTAGCAACTGGCACGGAAGAAAAGCAAGATGGTGCTGCCTACCCCGAGTGCTGGGAGACCAAGCTGGCCTGAGAAACAGCAGACCCACCTAACTGTTTGCCAAGTACTGTGCTAGGCGCTTTGCATTCACTTCTAATTTAAGCCTCACATACGTAAAAGTGAAGCCAAAGACTGAGAATGATATCCATGGGGAGGAAAAAGCAAAGGGAATTTTCTGAGCCACTTCCAAAGTCACGAGGCTCAGGGGGAATAACTTTGATTTTGTCAAGTCAGAGTGAGCAGCCAAAGGCAGCAGACATAGGATATTGTCAGAGGTAAATCACCCAGCTCGGTCTGTTCTGTCTTATTGCAAGGTCATAGGACCACGGCAAGCCAGCCAAATGTTTCAGCTATGGAAATCCCCTAACTTTCCAACTGCTGCGGTCCCACAGCTCTGAGCTTTTACTCACAGGATGGCTCTCGTCCAGCTTTCAAATCTCTCCAAGTTGATTAATCATTTTCTTGTTCTGACTCATTCAGGCCTCGAGAAAATAGCTGTGGGTTCTGGATAGGCTGTGTAGATCAAGGAGGTCAGATAAATGGCTTGATGTTGGTCTGTAGAAAAACCTAGAAAATAATGCCAGAAAGCTTTTTAAGCCCACCGTCCTTACATGCTAGTAAGTGGCTTGTGAGTGTGTGTGGGGCAGAATATTTCACGGGCATTAGCAAACGTGGGCCTATGTGTGTATTATCCTTCATAGTGTAAGATTAGGTATTCTAAAAGGTCTACTGTATGGTGACAGCTACTTTTAAGTCAGTTTAGCTAGACTGTGGGCTGGATCATAAGCCTCTACCAATAGTATCAGCAAGCCATATGCAGTGCTGAGTATTTACCAGACACTGTTTGCAGGACTGAAGGGACAGCCCTGATTGTCTAAGTCAAGGCCGTATATTGCAGATTACATCTTTTGAGGTCAGGCTAACAATCCTCATAGTTTGTTATAGTTTATTACAGAAGAAGTGTTCACATTTAGATTCTTCATTATGCTTTTAAGTCACACTAGAAAGTCTTGTCATGCTTTAATCTCGTGGTGTATGCACTGAATTCATGGACACTGATGAAGTACCCTAGTGCAAATCATTGAGATAAAGTAGTAAATAAGAAAGCACCCCAGACATTGTATTAGCCACTGTGTTAGTGCTTTGTGATTGGTATGAGCAAAATACTTAGGAAAGCACATGAGAAGCAACAAATATTTCTACAAAGGAGATGAGGAAACTTTTGGGTTGGAACTCGTAGAATATAAAGTGTTTTCCAGATTGACAAGGGTGGGAGGAACATCATCAATACCGGGAACAGCATACGCAAATGCAAAGAGGTGTGGAAAGAGTAGTGTGTTCAAGATAAAGTAAGACATTTCTTAAGGACTTTTGGCAAAAAATGAGGCTCGATCAGTTAGTTGAAGTAGAAATTGTGGTGGATCTTGTATTACCTGCCAAGGCCTTACTCTGTAAGACTGAAAGGGCTTATGGAGGTTCTAAAAAGAGTAACTTCATTTGATTACATTTTCAAAAGGAGAATTCTGATGATAACATCGGGTGGGAGAAAAGGATCATGCGGAGACCAGCTGGAAAGCTGCTGTGTGGTCTAGAAGTGGTAGCAGGAGGGGAGAGGTGAAAGGACAGATTTGAACAGCATTTGGGAGTTGGATGCAGGGGTTGACATTTGGAGAATTACCCCACATAGGGACTGGGGTATTGGGTGGATCAGGATGCCTTCAAGAAATTCAGAGGACAAGCAGCCTTGGAGGAACTATAAGGTCACTGCATAACATGTTGAGCTTAAATTAGGATACTAATGAGATGATACATTCGGGAATAGAAATCTAATAGGTGACCGTGGTATGAGTCAAGAAAGACAGCTAAGAAGTACCTAGAATCCTCCAAGTCAAGACAGTGGATTAGGTCAACCAGGCAGAAGAGAAGGGAGCCAGGGACAGTGGAGGGTATATTGCATCCATACTATCTATCAAAGAATCCATCATGCTGTGAATAGAGTTTTAGTGATCACCACCTGGTTGTTTGGTTACCATGTTTATTGTTTCTATAGCAGAGCACACTTAATGAGATTTGAAGTCTCGGTCCAAGGCTAGTAAGACGATGACCCTTCTAGGCTGTTACCTTTGTGCCTCCTTTGGGGAGGAGTAGGGGAATTGTTCTCTGAAACACATTAACACATGCTCCTGCTTAGCTCTCCCTGGCTGATCTGGATTCCCGACAACTGCTGACGCTATATAGATTTGCAGACGTCCACACAAAGGAGTGTCATTTGTATGCAGCCCCTTAACTGATTGTAACAATCTGTTCCTTAAGTCTCCTAGAGAACACACAAATTGATTCCCCAGTGCTTGTCCGTTTTCAAGGACACCTGTATGACCCTTCATCAAATCACCTATCCCCCTCCCCTTTTATTCACCTGCTATTTCAATTATGTGAACAGTAATGCGTCTGCCTCCAAAGTCCCTGTCCTGGGAAATTTCTTCATAAGAGAATTGTTGGGAAAATATTCAGCTGTGCAGCCAACTCCGGGATTTAAATCTCTTGCAGCCTGCAGAGCACCTGGATTCAAGTGTCTATTCCCTCCTGACGTTGGAAGAATGAGCTGCGTCTTGCCCTGAAGTTCATAAGCATATTGAGAGGCCGTGAGTCTGTTTCCTCCCGCTGTTCACTGCAGCAATGAAAAATAAATGAACTCAGATAGTCCAGAGCCAGTGTCAGGTATCACCAGACGAGGCCTCACGGTGTTCTGGAACTTAGGAGCCTTTATGCACGCCTGTTGAGCAGGCTGCTGGAGCCCGCCTTCCTCACAGATGGGCACTTTCCTTTTGGGAGAATTGCGTTGTCCTGGCTCTGGCTCTAGTTCCATGCTGCCCCTGCCTTCCAGTGCCTTTCACTGAAGAGCTCTGTGTATTTGTTATCAGATTGGGTTTTCTGGGTGGTGGAGGTTACCTAATGTTTAAAGCTTTCTGAGCCCCTTGAACGTATTTCACTTTATGTACTACGGTGTTCAGTAGACAAAGGAACCGCTGAGCCAACGCCAGCCCGTACTTACTACAGTATTGACCCTGGGTCACGTGCTAGCAGCCATGGGCGCTTCTACCTCACAGGCATGTTTTACTTGATTCTCCCAATGATGTCTTTAAAAAAAAAAAAAAAGTACACACATGCATTCATGATTCAGTGTCACCATTTAAAAACAGAGAAAAGCCCAGGTTTCTGACTTCTTTTCAGGATTGGAAGAGATGTCAACATTGGTCCATAGTCTTGCAAAGTTACAAGTGTTAAACCTGAACAGCTGTAAAGGGTACACTGGACAAACATTTTTTCAATTGGCCAGTGTTCATTACCCCCTATTTTTCTTACATCATACCCAACCTCATTCATATATGTTATATGTCTTGCCTCTGTAGTCTGTTTATAGGCTCTGGTAGCAGAATTATTTAGACACTTACAACTTTAAAATTTTGTTTATTTTATTTTATTTGAGAGGCAGAGAGAAAGAGAGAGAGCGAGTGCAAATGAGCAAGCAAGCTTCTGTCTGCCGGTTCACTCCCTAAATGCCTCCAAGAACCAGGGCTGGATCAGGCCGAAGCCAGGAACTGGAAACTCAGTCTAGAACCACATGGCCAGCAGGCAGCCGAATGCATGAGCCATCAGCACTGCTCCCAGGTGCACATTAGCAGGAACTGGAGTTGGAGGCGGAGCTGCAGCTTGAACCCAGGCACTCTGATGTGGGTTCTGTGTGTCCCATGAGGTTGCTCAACCGTTGTGCCACATACCCGCCCCAGCACTTCCAATTCAACATGACATTTCCAAAACCTGTAGATAGCCTTATTAAGATATGATTCACGTACCATAAAATTCACCTATTTAGTGTGCAATTCAGTGTTTTGTGTTTATTCAGAGTTGTGCTGCTATTGCTACAGCTGTATTTTAAAACATTTTTACCCCAAAAAGAAATCATGTGCCCATTAGCAGGAACTCCCTGTTTCTAACCCTTAATCCCTGCCCAAGTTTTAGGAAACCATCAATCTGCTTTCCATCTCTATGGATTTGGGTCGTTTCTTTATATCTTTAGCTATTTCATAAATAATGTTACTGTAGAGGCCAGCGCCATGGCTTACTTGGTTAATCCTCCGCCTGCGACGCCAGCATCCCGTATGAGCACCGGGTTCTGGTCCCCGTTACTCCCCTTCTGGTCCAGCTCTCTGCTGTGGCCCAGGAAGGCAGTGGAGGATGGCCCAAGTGCTTGGGCCCCTGCATCTGCATGGGAGACCAGGAGGAGGCTCCTGGCTCCTGGCTTCTGATTGGCGTAACTCCGGCTGTGGAAGCCATTTGGGGGGTGAACCAATGGAGGGAAAACCTTTCTGTCTCTCTCTCTCTCACTGTCTAACTCTATCTGTCAAATAAAAAAAAAATAATGCTACTGTATACATTTATATACATGTTTTAGCATGGATATATGTTTTCTTTACTCTTGGAATATACCTAGGAGTGGCATTGGTGAGTCATATCTTAATTCAGTGTGTTAACATTTTGAGGAACTGACCAGTTGTTTTCCAAAATGGCTGCATCATTTTCCATCCCCACCAGCAATATATGAGAGTCCCACTTTCTCTCCATCCTTGCCAGCACTTCTTATTGTCAGACTTTTAGCCATAGTCATTGTGAAGTGATAGCTCATTGTAGTTTTAGTCAGAAACATTTTTTGTGAAACAGAATTCCTTAGTTTTTATAAGAAAATGCTGCTTTGCTAACCCTTACTCATGCCCGGGACTCTCAATTTAGTCTCAGCTCTTGAAGCCAGACCACAAAGTCTAGGTCGTGGTTTGGGTAGCACCTGCATTGAATTCCATCGACTTGAGGTTTGGTGTGACGCTCGTCAGAAACTCAGATTCCTGGATCCCACCAGGAACCAGAATGTCTGGGGTGGAGCGTGACCTTGAGCAAGTTGTGTTGCTCCTCTTAGTTCCAGTTTTGAGCTCTACATCAGGGCACTGGACACGATGTTACCCACGGTCCCTTTCAACTGTAATGTTCAGTAGCATTCTGTGAGCATTCTATTGGAAGACACTAATTCTGCAGGAATCTTGGCACCCTAACAATGACAACAAAACGACCAACGTTTATTGAGCAGTCATAACAGGTAAGGCACCGTGCTGGCTGCTTGGGCCATGTAGATGACTAAGTGGTGGCCCTCATCCTTGGAGAAATGTGGTCTCTTGGGGGAGCCTCATTGCAGAGAAGATATAATAGTCATCTAGGAAGTATCCCCACTCTTCTGTGACTTCCCTCTGGAGCACCTGGGAGCTCAGGGTGGACTCATTCCTCTGCTGGGACCCTCCCAATGCCCATTCTCCCACCCATTGCCTCCCTTTCACAGCCACTCTTGGTGGCATCAAGTGTAGCCAACACCGAGGAGTCCCAAGTGTATAATGACAACCTGCTCTCTGTCTGACTCGGAGAAGGCACAGCCGTTCCCGTCACACCTTCACCCTCCACGGCCCTGCTCCTTCTCCCCAGGTTCTCCTCCCAAGGAAGTCGCACTTCTCCGTAGTCTTGTTTCTCACTGAGCCCCGGGCTCCGTCCCAGCACCGACTCTGGTGTGTTTTCTTCCCCTCACTGATGTCTTCCTCTATCCACTGCGCTCTCTCTCCTTTCCCTACCTCTGACTTCCACATAGCCCAGCCCAGAGGTACTGAGCAATGTCTGAGACCCTTGAGCCTCCTTTATAACCACCACCACCATAAGAGCCACACAGATGCTCTTAGTCCAGCGGAATCCGGTATAACCATCAGATGTCCCACTGATCACATTTCAATACTCTGTTTCCTCGTCCCCTTAAATGTACTTTACTGGCAAGAGCCTTGGTTCTAGTTCAGAAAAATTTGGCTACTCTTAAGTGTAATTCAATATCTGAATTTTAGAAAAAGAGAAGAAAGGCCTTAGGTTGTATATGAAAAAACTACATTAGTTTACACTAGTCACACTTCTGACCCAGAACACTTCTTTATTTTTACATAAACAAGGACTTCGGAAAGTTTGTGAAAAGCAGAATTTAAAGATAACAAAGTTTACTTTTGTGAAAAAAAATTGGAATTCATGCATTGTTCTTTCATATTATGCATTTTCCATGAATTTTTTGAAAACCTTTGTAGTCCATCTGCCGGAGGGCTGGCATTGTCATGTAATGGGTTAAGCTGCCACTTGTGATGCCCACATCCAATGTAGCAGTGCTGACTTGAGTTCTGGCTCCTCTGCTTCTGATCCGGCTTCCTGCTAATGCATCCTGGGGAGGCAGTGGATGATGGCTCAAGGTCTTGGACCCTGCCCTCTGCATGGGAGATCCAGATGGAGGTCCTGGCTCCTGGCTGCAGCCTGGACCAGTCCTGTCTGTTGCAGGCATTTGGGGGAATCAACTAGTGGATCGAAGATCTCTCTCCTCTCTTCCTCTCTCTCTCTCTGCACCCTCCACTGTCTGTCTGCCTCTCTCTCACTCTGCCTTTCAAGTAGATGAAAATGAATAAAATAAAGATAAAAATAAGTTTATAAAATTTAAAATAAGAACATCCGTGGAGGCATGCAGAGCCAAGAGACTTTTCCCTACCATCTTCCTGACGTTGTCCAGGAACCTTCCCCTCGACCCCTCTGTACCCGCAGCCCTGGTCTTTCCAGGGCACCCTTATTACCTTGGGTGTCGGAGCTGCAGTGGTCAGGGCTGCCTCAGCGTGCTTCGTTTCAGAACAGACCTCTCCTCCAGCTCCAGAGCCACGTCCCATGCCTGCTCTGTCTGTAGCATGGGGGATCAATTCCAACAGCACCCTGCCCCCTAGGATCTGGAAGCCTTTAGCAACCTCAACTCACTTCCATACACAGCCACTCAGAGACAGATGGACAAGAAACAGGGACTTCTGATGATTGTCTGTTCAGGGAGAGGAGAGAGTAGAAGAAAAATCCACCAGTAGTGGGAGTCTTTCTCCTTCAGGCTAGGGTCATCCTTGCGGCTCCTGACGTGAGGGACCAGCATGCATTTCCTACAGCACGTGTGTGCATAGGACTCGGACTTCTCACTTACTCTCTGTTGCGTTAGAAGTGCTTTACTCATCCACTGCTAGGAGGCTGAGTGGTGATGGAGGATGACTGTTTCCCTAAGCAGAGAAGAACACACTGAGGTTTCGACTGGCACAGGAGCTTGCTCTGTGCTGAGTCACCAGCAGAGTAAGACAGAGTGTCCAGCGTACAGGAGCCCCTTGTGCGTGCGGCCTGACGCCGGGCCATGTCCCTGCCCTCGTTGACTTCTCAAGGAAACAACTTCTATTCCCACAGCCACCCGGACTCGCTCACAGGTGATGCCAGCACGCAGGAACTTCAGCCGGTGATGGCCGGCCTTGATGTTTCACTTTCTTCTGGGGCTACTTTCTGGGTTTCCAAGTTGAGTGATCCGAGAAGGAAAGGTGTTCTTTTCCTTGTGTTGAGTGGTTTGGGGAAAAGCCGAGAGGGAAACGTAAAGGAATAGTTACTTGCTTGTCGCTCCCCCTCTTCGTGGAGGAACGACACAGGACCCTGCGCTGTTCTTTCGTCTGCTCGGCCCTCCCCGGGTTTGCTGCTGGTTCTTCCCGGGTTGGCTACTATCCCTTCCACCTCCGTGGAAGGGCAGTTCCCCCTGGCCACATTCCCCTCTTCCGCAGGGGAGCGGCACACCGCCGGCCGGTTCTCTCGGGGGCTGCACGGGTTCCCTTAGATGTTCCCCATAGATGTTCCTGGTGCATGCCGTCTCTCTCCTCCTTTATAGTCCTCCTCCGCCAATCCCAACTCGGCTGCCCACACGCCGAGTACGCTGCTCTCCAATCAGGAGCAAGTCCTACAGTTAATTGGTTGAACTGGAGGCAGCTGTGCGGAAGCTGTTTACTTCTCTCCCAGCGCCATATTGTGGGAGAGCAGATGCATAGAATAAGTCTTAATTCCAGTAACTTAGTCCAGTCCGGATTTGCTCCCCACACTTGCTTTGTCTCCGGCACTGTACCGGGTACGTTACCTACACTGTTAAATGAAAATGAAAGCAGATTTACATGGGACTCTGCAGAGTAAAGCGATTCCATTGAGCCTGCCATCTTTGCGTGTTTGCTATTTGTTCTATGGGCCAGCAGCTGTTCGTGTTTTCTTGGCATTAACCTCAGGTACTCTCCCCAGATAGCCTCTCTCATGGCTTCTTGTCTTTCCCTTATAAATGCATTTCAAGGACAATGAAAAACCCAAATCACACTCTCTCCCCTCTTGGAAGCTGCTCTCCAGGGTTGGAATCTAGCATCAAATAACCTCCCCTTTCCCTTTCTTTTTTATTTTTTCTTTCTGTTTTTGTTGTGAGAAAAATCTACTGGGCTGTTTTTAAATTGTCAATCATAAACTCATGATAGCATATTTGGTTTCATCATTTCAGTTTGAATTCTCAGAGTTTATTTTATTGATTTTTCTCGAGTGTGGTTTCTGCTGGCTTCCCCCCGAGGCAGTCCGGGCTGTGTGGTTTTCCCCCACCAGTCCCAAGATCAGCGTGTGATTCCCCAGCCCAGTCGTGTCTCTGCTTACGCCTCCTGCAGCCTGTCCCTCGGCCCTGGCCTTCTGAATTGCGCAGCCTTGGGCACAGACCGCCTCACTTTCCCTGTGTGAGCGCAGGCTGTTACCAGGATTGAATGACTCTGGCCATGCCCGTCCTGCCTTCAGCTCTCCCTACCCTGGTCCGCCCTGCACACAGCTGTCGGAGCAGTTTGTTGCAGCCCAGCCAGCCTTTGGCTGTGCGGCTTCTCTGGTTTCCACCACCTGTGTCCTGGCATCCGAGGCGCTTCCAGGCTAGTCCACACTGCCCTTTCCACCCCCGCCTCTCGCTGCCCTCCAGCATAAACCCCAGGCTTCCAGGCGGCCGGGGCTCACCACCACTCCTTGCCTTTGCCTTGCTTTCTTTACTTGACGCTTGGCTCAAGCCATCCCGTTTGCCCAGAGTGAACCCTGTTCTCTCCTTTGCTAAAGGTACCTTGCCTAGCCAGGGAGTGGCTGGAAGTGACCACCAACCTCTCAACTCCTGGATGGTCTCTGCTCTGTCTCTGCCCAGACTGGCCTTGGCACAGATGGCCTGGACTAGGAGACGTGAAGGCTTGTTTCCCTTCTAGGATGTCAGCCCTTGAAGGCAGAGAGTCCAGTTTTTCTTACGTGTCAGTGCTTAATAAATATTTGTTGAGCAAATACACAACAAAGCCCCTTTGGGTCACCTTTTTGTCTCTTCAGCAGGAATTCAGCGGTTTCTTCCCGGGAAGGTGGCACACACAGCCATCAGGATTTGGCCTTACTTGGTCAACATACACTCTTTGGAGTACCTGCTAAGTGTTAGAAACTGCTGATTTTCTGGGTTGAAAACAATAATTATAACTGATTTTTTGAACCCTGGGTACTAAGCACCATGCTAACTAAGTACTTTCCATCCATTTTCTCACTTGGTACTCATGACAACCACTTAGGGGAAGATATGATTACTACTATTAATTAATTATCATTAGCATATTACTAGTAAACTGTAGGTCAGCAAACTTAGTGATTGCCCCAGCTCGTCAGTGGGTGGTAGAGCCTCTTGATTGCAAGATGTGACCTGTTCCTAGGGAGGCGTAACCTTGGGCAAGGAATCTCTGTGGCCGAGGCTGACCCTGGAGTTACTGATGCCAGAGCCTGGCTGCTGATGGAATTCCTGTCTCTGGGCAGCAAATCCTTCCTTGAAGGGGGCTCTGGCCAGCGCATTTAGTATCTACTACACTAATGCCCGTAAGTAGTGTCTGTTTCAGATGCATGCTTCCAAATTAATTTACATCCAAATGCTGGGACTATTTATACCACACACACAAAAAAAGGATTTTTAAACACAAGAACTCTTTTTACAAAATTTTTATTTATTTATTTGAAAGGCAGAGAGAGAGAGAAATCTTTCACCCTTTGGTTCATTCCCCAAATGGCTTTAATGGTCAGGGCTCTGTCAGGTCGAAGTCAGGAGTGAGAAACTCCATCCTAGTCTCCTACATGGATGCCAGAGACCCAAGTACCTTCCCAGGCACATTAGCAGAAAGCTGGGTTGGAAATGGAGTAGCTGGTGTTACAAGTGGTAGCTTAACCTGGTGCAGCGTAACGCCAGACCCTAAACCTGATTAGTATTTATTGCCTTTCAGTTCCCTGATTGCCTTGATTCACATGGGATACTCGTTTTAAAAATATTTTTGATATCACAGTGTTTTGGAATTATGATTTTTGGTATTATGAGTTTTTGTCCCAAAAACTTGCCTATATTATCATGCCTGTTTTCTAGTTAGGGACAGATCTTCAAGCTTATTTAACTGTCGCAAGTTTTAGGACAAGCCTTTTTCTTTCTGTAAGGCATTATTCTCATTTTTGTTCCTGTTGTAAGCTTCCTTATATTACACAAACTTTCAGCCCAAAATGGCAACTTTCTGCACACTGTTTCAATATTTCTAAGAGTTGATCTTTTCACTTAAGTCCTCCAGCATGTAAGAACTGCTGAGTAGCATCACTGTTAAATTGCCGCGATTAGAATCATGTTTTATTTTCTGAGGTCTACAACTTGCTGACCGGGGGAGGGGGTGCCCCCAGCTTTTCCCTTCTTTGGAGCGTTCAGTTTGCCTTTGGTCACTGAGGAATAGTTCAGCTCTGACACGGTTCGGAGCCTTGAATTTTACTGCTTCAGTTGCTCCATAGTAATGGACACATCATACACATCCCAGGTCCCACGTTCCGTTTCTGTGTGGACGCCACAGCTAGACTTGAAGGAATTCTCTGTGTTCTGGGGAAGCTGTGTTGGTCTGTTCCCCTTACGCACGGTACACGCAGCATCACCTGTGGGAAACCACTTGTGTTTCTGCTGGCATTTCATCACCGTGGGTGCATCCCAATCTGATTATACGCTGACTTGTAATCAGCAGAGGCTTCCTCTCATTTAATTTTCTGTTGACTGTATATTCCTCCAGTTTAGAAACCTCCGAGATTATTGTATCAATTTCAGCTTCATTAAACAAGTCTCCTGTCATGATGGTCTGCTTTCAGTCAATCACTTTTCTGTTCAGTCACTCTGTCAACCCATATTATCTGTTTTGAAAACAAAGCAAAACATGCTAATATGTTAGTGAGCTCCCCGCTGCCATCTAAAATGGCTTGGAAAGAACTCAGTACTGACTTAATCCAGCGGGTCACGTCACCCCGCTAATAGTGAGATACTTGATCTTGGGAGAAGAAAGAAAGACATCTTGACCAGAGTCTTCAGTGGTATCTGATTGGGGTACAAGGAGAACTCATCAAAAACATAGAAGCTGCATTTCCTAGGAAATCGAGGCTTTTTCCTGTATTTGGGAGTGGTAAAGGATACGCCCAAGAACTTGGAACAGATACAGCATTGGCAGACAAACAAAAGATCTGTAGGGCAGGACTTCCTTTTTATTCCCATGAGCTCTCTCTCCTATTGTCTCCAGGAAGATGGAGCAAATACCCAGACAGAAGCTGCTTCAGTATTGTCTTGTTGAGAGGCCGCTGTCTTCAGGGGCTCCTCTGGTCCACAGTGTCTGCTGGACAGTTGGAGGCTTTTTGAAGCCATTGTATTGTTAGAGAATAATTAGGGTGAGTGAAGCAGGGGGTAGGGGTTAACAACAATTCTTTGTTGCAAGCAATTGCTAGTCTTGGCATCAGTATTGGTAACAAGGGCAATCTACTGGAAGGAATGGAAACAAAGGATGGAAAGGTTGCGGTTGGTTTGTCTAATCCATCCAGCAAATCCACCCATGTGTAGCCATTATGCCCCGTGAGCTATCTGGAAACGCATTTGGTCACACTGCATTCCAAGCCACTGGGTGGGTGATCTCTGGGCAGTCTTGTACATGTATTTCCTAGAATGCTTCCCATAGCCAAAAAGGGGATGCACAGGTGTTGCCTTGGCAATTAATCGGCGTACTTCACAAAGAAAATAATCTCCTAACGCTGGGCATGGCGTGAAAGGCTCACGACCTTTCCCTTGGAAGGGAGAGTTAGAGAATGTCCCAACATAAAATAGCCGAGATTGGTCTCTCGATACCAAGGCAAAAAAACACCTAAGCAGAACCATAGCCAGTGTCCTCACTGTCTGCTCCAGCGCCTCTGGGCCAGTCAGGCCTGCCCTGGTGTTGGGAGTTATAATCCTACTTGCGTTGTGATCTACAGGAGGCCCAGCCAGGGTGGAGGCCAGCAAACTGGGATGGCTATCAATTTCCTGCTTCCAAGATAGTTGTGCTCCTTGGGAGGTCATCCCTGTCTCCCCTCGCTGATTTGGGGAGCCAGAAAGGCTGCTAAATCTTGAGTCAAGAAGTCTTGCCGCTATGGTTGCTCGGGCTCTTGATGCATTCATAATAGACAGCAGGGGCCTGGGTGCAAGTTTTATCATATCGCCGTGGTCCGCTGGTGGGTGTTGCTTCGTAGGTCCTCCTCCCAAATCGGCTTTCCACCAGAGGTTCCCAAACACAGACAGGCCTGCCTCAAATATTTGGTTCAAATGGTGCAACCGAATTGACCCTGTATCTCGTTTCCTGTTGCTTATCAAAAAGGGTAGAGACACAGAGGCAACCGAGGTAGGCATGTCTCCAGGGAGATTTGTGACCTTAGGTACAGATCCCTAAAAGGCAAACTGCTGCTCTCACATAGTGAGGAGAGCACCAGTCCCACAGTGTGACTTAGACCAAGGAAGACTTAGGTTTGAAATCCCCGAGTGGACTGTTCAAGATCAGTATTACCCTCTAAGCACTGTGGCAGAGGTGGGGTTCACCTACACACGATTCTCTGGGGCCCGTGTGTGGGGAGTACTGGTTGTCAGGGAGTAAGGGAAAGAGGTGTGGGAGGGAGGGAGCCAGGGGGACAGCACTGTGCTTATTTTCAGTTTGTCAGCTGCTCTGGAAGGGGGCCAGAATGAGAGATACAACAAGCCTTCAGAGTGGTCAGGAGCCAAGGACAGGCAAGGCCCTTCCTTTTTAAAAGCTTTGTGGAATTTAAAGTTTCACGTGTATTTGGTTTGGGGAAATGTGAAAGCTTTGAACTTTCCCCAGGAAAATGTTCACCCCAGGGAACACACAGTAGGTCCTCAGGCCCCAGACAGACATGTGCCTTGAGGGAGAAAAGAGAACCCTTACCCTTCCATTTAGCATCCTGGCTCTGCTGGGCCAGTGGAGAAAGATGGATGCAAACCTTGATTAGACCTGTCTCCGCTGCCTCCAGCACGTTATTGGAAAGACTTCAAAAAAATCCTGTTGATGTGAGTGGGGTGCAAGTTCCCGTCGCTGAGGGTGAGGAAGAGGCTCCATCTTCAGGACCCCAAGGTGCCAGGATGTGCACACACATTAACAGGCAGAGAAAGCAAAGGGCACCAGGCACCGGCATCCTGCGAAAGGCAATCTGGGAGGTTCAAAGCTAGGCGACCTCCACACGGGAAGAAGAGCCGGTGAGGTGACCCTGATGTGTGCCCATGGAGTCTGCAGCAGAAATCAACAGTGAGGCTGTGTTTTTGTAGGCATGTGGTATATTCTTTACTGGCAGTCATACCCCCAGTTTGATCCCTCTGCGTGTGACTGCTCTGACGTTCACTTCATGAAAACTCCAGGCTGTTTTTACTGTACTCCCAAGTAATGTTGACATTTGTTAGGGAGAGGAAATCTGGATAAATAGAATTTCTTTTCTTGGCATTGTTAAAAGTATTACTAAAAAGAGCAAAGGGTGTTTTCAGAGCTAAATGCAAGTCAAGTCTTTCTTTGCAATTTTGAAAGCCCAGGTAGGTGGCTGGGTAAGCGTTTTCTTGCGGCCTGTTTATTTTAGCACACGCTGGCTTCTGAGCAGCTCGAAGAAATTCTGATGGAGGACACAGACGCCCACGCAAACCCTGTGGCCTTCTCTCCCAGGGCTGCCTTTTGCTGCCTGAGACTGACAACGTGTACAAGTGTTAGGGCTTTTCTGAAGAATTAGGTTATATCTGGTCTGACCTGAACCTTCTTTGAATTTCACTATCAAAAGCAGAACAACAGCTTCGCATCCCAGAACTTGGAGCGTCTGTTTGGTTTGCCTCTTTGGCCCATTTGGAAACTGAAATCGAGAGCCACTACGTGACGTGCCTGGGCACACAGCTGGTTAGTGTGGGAACAGAACTGAAAATCCCCCAGTGTGCTGAAGCCTGGCTTGTTACCACAGTGTAAACGCTGCCCACAAGGAGGAGGGTTCAGTTCAGATTTTCTGCAACTATAAGAACTTCCAAAAATATGCCAGTTTTGGTAGAAATAGTTAATCAAGGTAACCTTTTCACTGTTAGTGAAGCAGAATTTTGAGAGACATTTAGAGTCACCTAATTTAAACTATAATTTGGGGTGGGCATTTGACAGAGGGGTTATGATACTGCTTTACATATTAGAGTACCTGGGTCCAAGTCACAGCTTCACTCACTCCCAAATCCAGCTTCCTGCTGTTGCACACTCTGGGAAGCTACAGTGATGGCTCAGTAGCTGGGCTCCTACCACCCGTGTGCGAGACTCACACTGAGTTCCCAGCTTGCGGCTTTGAACTGCCCCAGCCTCGGCTGTTGTGGGCATCTGGGGAGGAACCAACAGATGGGATATCCCTCTGGGTCTGTCTGCTTTTTGAATAAAAATAATTGATTATCTTTTAAAAAGCTATAATGTTCATTCTTCATTAGCTTGCGCAGGTTTTTTTCATATGTTTCATGATCTACTTGAACATTTTCTTACTTAATACTTGTTTGTAACACTAATACCTGATATTTGAGAATGAATACTAGCACTCAAGGATGAATTCAATATAGAAGCCCTTTCTACAAAGGGTTACACACATGTAAGTGACAAGCATAAATCAGAGGAGGGAATAACATATGGGGGGAAATAGGTTTTCTGGTGTCATGGAGTGCTTTGTAATATGAAAAATGCCTTGTCAGGTAATACATATGTAAAGATACTTCAAAAAGTTCATGAAAATAGAATTATAAGATAAGTTCATTTTATTTTATTTTATTTTTTTTTTATTTTATTTTTTTTTTTTTGACAGGCAGAGTGGCCAGTGAGAGAGAGAGACAGAGAGAAAGGTCTTCCTTTTGCTGTTGGTTCACCATCCAATGGCCGGCGCGGCCGGCACACTGCGGCTGGCGCACCACGCTGATCCGATGGCAGGAGCCAGGTACTTCTCCTGGTCTCCCATGGGGTGCAGGGCCCAAGCACTTGGGCCATCCTCCACTGCACTCCCGGGCCACAGCAGAGAGCTGGCCTGGAAGGGCAGAATTACAGGGGAGACAAAGAGACAGAGGTGAGGGGAGAGAGCTTCTGTCTGCTGATTCACTCTCCAAATGGACCCAATGGGCAGGGCAGGGCTTGGAGGAGGCCAGGAACTTTATCTGGGTTCCCCTGTTGGTGGCAGTAGCCCCCCCTCCACTGCTTTCCCAGATGCATTAGCAGGGAGCTGGCTTGGAAGTAGAGCAGCCGGGACTTGAGCCAGAGCTCATATGGGATGCCGGCATCACAGACGGCGGCTTAGCCCATTGTGCACAACACCAGCCCCAGCAAGAGAAGTTCACTTCAGTACCGAAAAATGTTGAAATGCCTGCCTTTCCTAACACCCATTATCCATGAGCTTTCTGAAGGCTGCTCAAAGCATGGGTTTAGATAAGTTTTGTACTAAAATAAACTTAACTTTAAATCCCCCTCGCCGTGAACTTTTGGAAGGTCCCTCACACAGAACAGTTCTGTGGAAGTAGGAAGAGCACCGCAGCAGATGCCCGGAAAACAGGATCGAAGCCCCAGGGCCCCAGAGAGCAGCTCAGAGATCCTGCAGGGGCTGCCAGCACGGCCAGGGAGCTGCTGAGTGGGGCGCAAACGGGCCCACCGCTCCTTCACCGCCTCACAGTGTTTTTGTCACATAAGTGATGATGCTTTAAAAACCCGTCCCTGTTGACTTTTGCCTCTCTCCTCTCCGCAGTGGCTACACTTTGCCCAGTTCCAGCTAGTCTCACGTTCTAGTTTGCCTTACTGTGTGCGTGCTGCTCACTGTACACATGGAAGGCACGGGCCTCTTGAAGGTGGTTCAGAAAGGCTTTTCTGAGGTTCTGCTGCTTCTCTGGTCCACGTCCTGACCTGCAGGCTCAGTGCTCTCTGGAGGCCCCGTTGCAACGAGAGGGACCTGTTGGCAATGCGCCCCCCGCCCTCTGCAAGCTGCCAGCGTAAACAGAACTCTGAAGTTTTAGACAAAAATGCAATTTAGCAAAGGTCCTGATTCTCGTTTTGCTCCCCTCACACAGCATGTGTTTTTAAAAGCTGTTACGTGTTTTCACCTCCAACACTAGGTGGCAGAATAACTACACCGCAAAGCACCGTGTCCTTTGTTTCTTGCCAGTCGGTGGGGAGCAGGGACCAGAACAGTGAGGCATAAACCATCTGTGGCTGCATGAGATTGCAGCAACCGACCTGGCCAATATTTTCTTGACAGGGAACTGGCTGCAGTGATTCTAAAACATATGCTTCCAAGATCCTGTCTTTAAGGTTTCCTTTCCCCCCACCCCCTCCCAGCTCCCCTGCGCTCTGTTTCTTCTGCCCCATTGCATTCTGGTAGCAGAGGGCAGACATGGCCTAGAGGCAGCAGCTCTGAAACAGCAGGTTGGGATGAAGGCACCCCGTGGCACGGGCACTCTTGCCTTCGTGTGCCAGCAAGTTTCAGAGGTTCTGGGGGAGAAGCCCCAGAGCCCTGTGTGGCGCCGCAAGGCTCTGGGGGTTCAGCTCCAAATGCCGCCTTTGGCTCACTACTCAGATATGCAGGACAGGATTTTGTTTTTCAAGGACAGCCTCTTCTTGATTCAATTCTTTAGGAGTTGGGAGTGTGGCTGCGTGGTTGGTGAGGCCGCATTGCCTCCAGTTTCTTCCTAATGATTTGCTGGTGTCTGCGACCCTGGCTGCCTCCCATGCCACGGGACAAACAGCTAAATAAAGCTGCAGCACAGGTTTTGTCCTTTCGTGTTGTGAAGAGAATGAACTTGGGTTACAGAACTACTTCTACACGCAGGGAGGGAGTGGGGGCCGTTGCTCAAAAAGTTCTTGGAAAATGCTTATTAGGAAAAAAAAGGATGCCTGGATTTTCAAAATTTTTTGCACCAGAATAAACTCTTCATTGCAATTTCCACAAACTGTTTCAAGTACCCTTGTGCACACCAACTTGTAATAATACTCTAGTACACCCCACATTAAGGATCGCCTTTAAACCAAGGCTAAATATGTAAAATGGATCCAACAGAAAGATATTATTTTAATTACAAAAGCATTCTTTACAACTGGAATCACAATCAAGTTTCATTAAATAGTGAGTCCCTGATGCGAACAGTAATTGATCCATCTACAAAAATGTAAAAAAAATTACATCTTGAATTTTCAGGGACCTGCTTGTTGCATGAAACAAACCCAAACCAACCAGCCTCAGCTGTTCCACGCGTGCTCCCGTCACACGCTACACCACTTTCCAACTGGTGTGCTCAGGGCTTTTTTTTTAGTTTTTAGCTGGGGTGATAGGTAGTACCCTACATCTGCACACACAGCACAGTTGCATGAAAAGGTGCTGTGGAAGTGACCACGGGTGAATCACATAATTGGCATCATCCTGTAGGGTAGGGATGTGGGGGATTTGTTTATTTGTTTGCCTGATGGAGCTGCAGTTCTTTCATTAAGAACAAACTCCATGACTTTTGACAATACCCTAAACGTACGAGTACATAAATCAGACCAAGGCCATGAATCGCAGATCACCACCATGGTGATGCTTTGAAGCTGGGAGAGGGTGGGGAGACTTTCTTGTTTGTTAAGAAAGAAATGTCATAAAAATTCCAAAGCAGAGCTCAAATTTCCAGGGGGAGGGGGCCTCTTTATTGTTTCCTCTAATAGCTCCTTTGGCACTTACTGAATAAATGTGTTGCACAAAATAACCCTAGATTCGGTCTCTGAGCTGTAGCCTGGCTCTGCTCCCACTTTTGTGTTTAGCATCCATTCTGAATTATGTATTTATGACAGTTTGGCTCTTGTTTGTCACCCCACCTTCCTCTCTCCCCACCCTACCCCCCATTTGTCCTGTCTGTATTTTCACACCCCTCCAGTTAATTGATATCTTCTGCTCCGAGGGCCGTAGCAAATGTGTGAGTGCATTTTTTCTGCGGATCTTCGCCATGCAGGCCATGCTTTTAAGTGTCTGGAATAGAACGATGGTAAAAATGAGTCACGGCTTGTTTCTATATTTGTTTCAGAGTCAAGAAGCTTAGTTTTCTCACTGTAGTGCCCGGAGTATAGAGCTTTACAGTTTACTTTTAAGGGAAACAACCAAAATTTAGTCAGTGCCTTCAATTAGATGTTTTCAAATGTTACAGAATTCTTGGGATTTATATTTCCAGATTGAACAACACAGTGGAAGTGGTTTTATTACTTCGATCCACAGGGAGAAAATACAGATCCAGAAAAGGCACAAAGCCTTCCCCCGGTGCTCTGGAAACAGACCTTTTGGGTGTTGTCCAGGCCTGCTCGCAGCCCCAGGACAGCCATCACTTTTAATTCGCTGAGGGCCTCCTACCTAAACTAAATGACAGTTCAAACCAGTGACCTGAGGGGCTGGGGTCCAACAGTAAGCAAACAGGAGCGGAGAGCTGGGGGTAGGGACATGAGCAGGAGGAAGAAGAAAATTGGAGATTCACAATGGCTGCCTCTGTGTGATGGTAGGGGACGCAGGCAGTGGTCACCAGGAGTTCTGGTGTCTCCACTCTTAGGCTCACAAGCTGCATGTATCAGCTTACTATGGTTTTCTACATGAAAAAAAACAAATAATGTTCTTGTTTTAAAAAATTATTTATCTGAGAGGCAGACAGAGAGGGTAAGAGACCGAGCTCCTATCCTTATCCACTTGTTCACTCCTCAAATGCTCATGATGGCTGGGCCAGGGCCAAAGCTGAGAGCCAAGAATTCAATCCAGGTCTCCCACGTGGGTGGAAGGAACCCTATTCCTTGAGCATGATCACTACCTCCTAGGTTGTGCATTAGCAGGAAGCTGGAATCAAGAGGCAGAGCCAGGAACCAAACCCAGACACTCCAGGATGGGATATGAGAGTCTTACCCAGCGTGTTCCCCACCAAGCTAAATGCACTCTCCCAGCTAACGCTCTGGAGTGTCAGTTCATTGAGCTTTCCAGTGTGGCCTCGTAACTTATATTAATTGGTAGGAAAATACTTCCAGGGAAAAGAGAGATACTGGACAGAACAACCTTGTCTTTGGTTGTCAAGGCCCTGCCCTTTGGAGTCACTGACAAGGCCTTCATTCTTGTATGACAGGCCCAGGGGCGGAAAGAAGTGATTCATCTTCTTCTGTTGCACCTTTCAAGGAGGAATTTTTTTGAAAAAAAGAAAAAGAAAAACAGATTTTGTTTATGGACTTAACATCACTGGCCAGGGGCAGTGGGCTCCAACCCTTTGTAAGGTATTATTTACTGTTGTGTACCTCCCTCCGAAGTTTGTGCACCTCCAGGAGCGCCGACCCCATTAAAATTCCTTCTTAAAAGCATAAGGTGAAAGAGCCAAGCATGTGTTGTTTTTGCAGAGGGGAGTGTAGCTATAGACGGGAAACAGTCCCAGGCCTTTTTCTATTTTAAATGCTGATAAATAACTTGAAACCCGTGAAAACTTTTGAAAGAATGTAGAGGAGTTGTCCTTTTGACTGTGATGTTCAGGAAAACAAAATAAAGGGAAAAAATGCAGTGGGCTGTGTTCCACAGAGAGCTGTGCACTTGTCCCCTGCGCCCTTCTAGGTACACAAGCGAGGTTGGCTCCTTCCCTGTCTGTGGGTCCACCGTGTTTGCTTATTACTCTACTGAATTTTTTTCGCACTTTAATGCTCAGCCCTTTAGAAAACATCAAACACTGTTCTTTTTGACAGTGAGGGAGAACACCCGTGTTTAAACGTGACACACTACCGCGTGCACGTTGTAATGTCGTAGGACAGGCAACAGCGTCATGAATGGCAGAACACAGTTCCCCCCCAGCAGGTTAAGTGCACATGAAGCTTGCCCAGTTTGCCTTTTGGGGAAGGCTTCATAACCCTCAAGGCACAGGAAGGAGCTGGCTTTTATTGAGATTTAAAAGGAATGTTTTTCACAGCCAACAGCCTTTCTTTTTGCGTCCCTTATTCCAAAAGGGTCTTTGCAGCTTCTACAAAAGAGAAAGAGCTTGAATTCCTATTTTAATCCCCCAGCCTGCAGGAATTGAGTGTGTATATATATATCTACCACCAGGCAGCTCAAGCTTGCAAGCAGCAAGATGGGAGCCTCTGAGGACTGCATCTTAGCTGTGGAAGTTTTGAGCTTTTGAGAATGATTATTAGGTCCTGGTTTTCTTGGAAATATCCTGTGTGTGGAGCCGAATACAGGTCTTGCCCCTTACCCCGACCACCTGAGGATGATATGAATGGGGGAGGGGGGAGACATAGGAGCTATTTAAAATAACATACATCTGGCTAGGGTATAATCTTTAAGTTTACAATTAAATATGATGCAAGCTTATATTCTGGAAATTCAATATACTCCCTTGGTCTGAATCTGTTTTCTTACTTCTCCTTTACACCCCTTCCCTCACACACACAGCACCCGTTTTGCCAAACAATCAAGAAATATAGACAGTATTTTTGATAGGGTCACACTTGCATAAACTGTTTTACAACTTTTTTCTTTTCTATTTTTAAAAATTAATTATTTTATGTTTATCTTGTTTTAAAGGCAAAGAGATGAGAGAGAAGGAGGGAAGGAGGGAGGGAGGGAGGGAGGGAGAGAGAGAGAGAAAATCTTCCATCTACTAGTTTACTCCCCAAATGGCTGCAATGGCTGGAGCTGGACTGATCCAAAGCCAGGAGCCAGGAGCTTCTTCAGTTCTCCCACACAGCTCAGGGGCCCAAGGACTTGGGCCATCTTCTACTGCTTTCCGAGGCCATACCAGAGAGCTGGATCAGAAGTAGAGCAGCCGGGACTTGAACCGGTGCCCATATGGGATGCTGGCTCTGCAGGCAGCAGCTTTGCCCATTGTGCCACAGAGCCAGCCTGGATTTATTATTTTTAAAAACCTTTTTAAAACATTTTTTCATTTGTTTATTCATAAGAGTGACAGAGAGGGGAGGGAAACCCAGAGACAGAGCTTCTGTCCTTTGATTACTCCAGATGCCTCCAATCTGCTGCTGGGCCAGGCTGAAGCCGGGAGCCAAGAGTTCCGCCTGGGCCCCCCATGGGCAGCGGGGACTCAGGTGCTAAGCTGTCACTTGTTGCCTCCCAGCCACAGTAGCCGGAAGCTGGATTGGAAGTGGAAGGAGGGCCTAGGCTTTCTGAAATGAGATGTGGAAGTCCCAAGAGCAGCCTAAACTGTAGTACCATAACTCCTGCCCCATTTCATTCTTTTTTAGCAGTTTTATTTTCTCACATCCTTAAATCTTTCATTTGCAAATGTTTTTATGCATGTTTTATTTTGTCTTTTGTGACTATCCATTCATTTCTTTTATTCATGTTTCTATTGAAATATAAACGTGTGTATATTGATTTGTAAGAACTCTTTACATAGTACAGCTGTTAATAGTTTGACTCATTATTTGTTCTATTCTTTTTTTTAAAAAAAAAAGATTTATTTATTTATTTGAAAGAATTACTGAGAGAGGAGAGGCAGAGAGAGAGATGTCTTCCATCTGATGGTTCACTCCCCAGATGGCCTCAATGGCCGGAGCTGAGGCGATCCAAAGCCAGGAACCAGGAGTTCTTTCCAGGTGTTCCACGCGGGTGCAGGGGCCCAAGGACTTCAGCCATCCTGCACTGCTTTCCCAGGCCACAGCAGAGAGCTGGGTCAGAAGTGGAGCAGCCGGGTCTCAAACCGGTGCCCATATGGGATGATGGCGCTTCAGGCCAGGGCATCAATCCACTGTGCCACAGCATCAGTCCCTTTTCTAATCACTTTCCTCAGTTTTTTATTTGCCTTTTGTTTTGTGTATGGAATCACTGGTATCCAACAGTCTTGTGTAATCAAATATGTTATTTGTATTTTCATTTAAACTATCTTTTTAGATCCAAAAGCATTTTAAAAGATGCCTTAATAAGAGTAATAGACACATCTTTAGGTACCATTCCAAGTTTTTATATTTAAAATTTCGTATCTCCCCAGTTTACAACAGGTCTCTGAGACAGGTAGTATTAGCTGTTTTTTCACTGAAGCGGAAATTAGGACCTGGAGAGTCAGACAGTGTCACAAATGAGATTCTGAGGAGTTGTTTTTTTTTTTTTAAAGATTTTATTTATTTACTTGAGAGGTAGAATTACAGTAAGAGGGAGAGACAGAGAGGAAGGTCTTTCATCCTTTGGTTCACTCCCCAAATGGCTGCAATGGCTGGATCCGAAGCCAGCAGCCAGGAGCTTCCTCCTGGTCTCCCACACTGGTGCAGGGGCCCAAGGACCTGGGCCATCCACTGCCCTCCTGGGCCACGGCAGAGAGCTGGATTGGAAGAGGAGCAACCGGGACTAGAACCGGCGCCCTTATTGGATGCCAGCACCACAGGCAGAGGATTAACCTACTGTGCCATGGCACCGGTCCCAAGGAGTATTTTTTTTTAAGATTTGTTTGTTTATTTATAAGAGCAAGAGAGAGAGTGAGCGAGAGGACTTCCATCTGCTGGTTTACTCCCCAAATAGCCACAGTGGTCAGTGCTGAGCCAGGCTGAAGCCAGGAGCCAGCAACTTAATCCAGGTCTCCCACATGGGTGCAGGGATCCAAACACTTGGGCCATCTTCTGCTACTTTTCCCAGGCTGTGATCGGGGACCTGGATCTGAAGCAGAGTTGCTGGGACCTAAACCAGTGTCATAAAGGGCGTCAGCATCGCAGGCAGCAGCTTTACCCACTGTACCACAATGCTGCCCCGAGTAGGGTTTTATATTTAAATCTAATTTGTCCAGATCTTACCTTGAGGTGTAACGAGAGACGTAGCTCATATCCAATTGTTTCAATTAGCCAGTGTCCCCAATATATTATCATTCTTTAGGAACTTGGAAAGTACTTGCCTTTAAAATTGATGCTACTTTATGTTAATTTCTTCAATTATTTATTTCTCAGAGTTCTTGGTTTGCATGATTTTGGAGAATCTCATATTGCTCCTAGATCAAAAGATTCATCAAATTAGAAGGCCTACCTCTCCAAGTTGTTTTACTCTTTATATAAGAATAGGACAGGAGGTTCTTACCCTAGGGTCAGTGGATGCCCAGACTCCCGATTCCGGGATTCATAAATCTGGGTGAGGAGAAAACTCTGTTTTCACTAATCTTCAGTTGGAATTGAGTATTTCCCTCAAATTTTGAATGTAGGCAATGAACCACAGTGTTATTAGCAATATTGAGATCTTTGACATTTCAGCTGTTCCCAGTATCTTTAAATATTCACTACTGTGACAGTATAGTAGTTATAATAGACTCATTGCTGGATTTGCTGTTTAAAAACATTAAAAAGCACATTTATTAATATTTCAAATGTTCAAAATTAGTTTTGAAGCTGCATTTCTAAAAACTCATTTTCTTTATAATCCTATGCATTTTTTAAAAATTTATTTGACAGGTAGAGTTATAGACAGTGAGAGAGAGAGACAGAGAGAAAGGTCTTCCCTCCATTGGTTCACCCCACAAATGGCCATTACGGCCAGTGCTGCGCTGATCCGAAGCCAGGAGCCAGGTGCTTCCTCCTGGTCTCCCAGGCGGGTGCAGGGCCCAAGGACCTGGGCCATCTTCCCCTGCCTTCCCGGGCCATAGCAGAGAGCTGGACTGGAAGAGGAGCAACCAGGACTAGAACCCAGCGCCCACATGGGATGCCGAGCGAGCCAGGGCGCCGGCCCCAATCCTATGCGTTTTATTTTATGCCCTGAAAATCAGTTTTCTGAGAAGGAGCTCTTGGGTTTCACCAAACCACCAAAGGGATCCGTGGCCCACACCTTGTGAGCAGCCCGCATCTCCCTGAATGCAGGGCATCCTACTGTGTCGTGAATGCTCTCTGGATCCCGAGTAAGCAAGGGAGAATTGGAGGAGCCGGAAAAGTGGGCAGCATCTCCTGACTCCTTCACTTCTGTGATAACTCCCGAGTCCTATCTGCCTCTCTGCCCTCTCCTTACCCCTCACCCCCCTCCCCGCCTCTCACTTGTGCCCGTCTTTCTTCCACTCTCCCTCTCTTTTTCCTTTGTTTCCCATTCTCTTCCTCCTCACTTGGTTCTTTCTCCCTCTCTCTTCCTTTTCTTCTCTCTCCCATAAACATGAATATCTTAAGGAATGTTTTGGCTACATTCCAAAAGACCTTTCCTCTTTCTGGTCTAAGAGTGAATTCGAGTCCAGGGATAAAACAAAGGGGTGGATAGAAAGAGTTAACAACATCAACAAGAAGTTGAAAGCAAGATTTGCGACAGATAAGCAGGAGGTAATTACCTAGAGATCCTTAAGGACTGGACTCAGTTCTTAAGCACCTGCCTGGTTTGCTCACCTGACCCCAGGAAAAATCCTCTTCCCTCGTTCTGCTCCCATAGTTCCCAGTCCTGCTTTCATACTTGATTTTCCCAACTCCGTTTTATAAATTGTTTCCCTCGTAACATACTCATTCACCACTTTTCAAAGTACCCACAGGCAGGGTTTTTGAAAGAACGTCATAATTAGACCGTACTGTTGAGTTACAGTCATTTCTTTGGGATTAGTTCAAAAGTATACATGTTTATGGACAGAAGGTACCATGTGACTTCCTCACCTGCAGCAGAACTTTTGAGGCCTTAGCAAGTGAACTGTTTTGTTTCTGAGCTGTTCCTACCACGGGCTCCCCTCTCTGCCACGGTGTGGATGCCTGTTTATGCAATCTGTATGGCTATAGAATTTTTCTTTCTTATAGTAATTTCAGTGTGTGGGATAATGCCATTTTCCTACAGTAAAAACATTAGCTCGTCTTACAGCTAATATAAGCTGAAAATTAGAGGTGCCTGGGGGAGGGAAATGAGGCCGATGGATTGTTTACATGGGAGCTACAGTTTCACTTTTTATGCACCAGTCACCTTGGAAGAATTAATGCCCTGTAAGTTTGCCAATCAGATTGCCCCAGTCATCTCTAAACATTCCATTTGGTTTATTAGAATAATAAATACTGTGCAAAAAAAGTTCCTCTGGATCCAGGATATTACACTGTGGTCAACCAGAGAAATTATGTGCTACACCTTACCCCTGACTAGATTTGGTCAGGTGACAACAGTGAGTTTGACAAGTGGATACACATTTACCCTATTTGGGTTGAATTTGAGGACTACTCTCTTGGAGCTAAACTGCTTAGAAGTCTTTGTCACCCGTTCTGAGCCAGTGCAAGTGCCCACCTCCCTGGCCACTTCTGTTATGTCCCTTGTCTTCTGATGTCTGCTGAGTGGTGGGTTTGGAAAAGATTAAGAGGTGACTCTTCATCCTGCATTGTGGATGTGGGTGTCTGTAGTCACCCTCCCAAAAAGGCTCAGGGGAAAGTGTGTTCACTGCTCCATCTAATCTGATGATTGTGACTCTGGGCTAACGGCAGTTGGGGCAGTTTCAGTTTTTATGTCTGGCTGTCAGGTCCTTCCACATCTGTCCCTTCTTGTTCAGGTTTGTTCCTGCTGTTCCCAGCAGCGGCTCTGCCGTCCCAAGGGATATATGAAGCTACTTCAGAGAGTTCATGGGGCTAGGCATTTAGCACAGCAGTTCAGTGCCACTCGTGACACCCACATCCCCTATCAGAGTGCCCACCTCCAGTCCTGCTGCCTCACTTCAGATCCTGCTTCCTACCGACGGCTGCTGGGGGATGATGGCTCGAGCACACGTGTCCCCGCCACACGCGTGGGGCACTCAGATGAGATTCCAGGCTCCTGGCTTCCGCCTGACCCAGCCCTGGCTGTTGAGGACATTTGAGGAAGGAACCAGCAGATGGAAGATCCCTGTCTTTCTCTGGTTTAGTCCCCGGCTCTCTGCCTTTCAAATAAAACGGGAGGGAAAATGTTCATGGAAAAGTAGACTCAAAAGATAATATTGTTTTGGTGCAAGAACATTTTGAAATTCACACACAATTTTTTGTAATGTGCATTTTCTGTGAACTTTTTGTAGACCTCTCGTATTATTTACACCAACAGAAACTTAATTTTTATGTCCATTTCCTGCAAACATTTTGACGTGCCTGACAGCGGTGGAAGTCACACTGCTCAGCCACTGTGAGTCACCTGGATCGATCATTATACCTCAGCCTTTTTGTTCACGCCCTTTTCTTTTCTTTCTTTTTTTTTTTTTTTTTTAAGATTTAGTTATTTATTTGAAAGAGAGTTACACAGAGAGAGAAGGAGAGGCAGAGAGAGAGAGAGAGGTCTTCCATCCACTGGTTCACTCCCCAGTTGGCCACACTGGCCAGAGCTGCACTGATCCAAACCCAAGAGCCAGGAGCTTCTTCCGGGTCTCACACGCGGGTACAGGGGCCCAAGGACTTGGGCCATCTTCTACTGCTTTCCCAGGCCATAGCAGAGAGCTGGATTGGAAGTGGAGCAGCTGGGACTCGAACTGGCACCCATATGGGATACCGGCACTGCAGGTAGAGGCTTTACCTGTTAGGCGACAGCTGCGGCCGGCCAAGCCCTTTTCTTACTGTAAAATTTCCTTTTGTCTCTGAGGCCAGTCACTATTCTGCTATATTTCTAAGGCCCGGGGCAAATTGTGCTTTCTTCCTGAGACTTTCTTACTGTCCTCATCATTCACCAATCTCTCCTGCTCTAAGCTGCAGATCAGCACTCAGTAGAGCCAGATAAATACCAAAGTCATCCACACAACATTTGATTTTATTCATCAGGTATGTGAAAGAGATTATAAATAAGTGGTATTTCAAAGAACAAAGTTCATATTTTAACATTTTATTCCTGGGGTGTAGGTTCTGAGGAAAAGGACTAAAATCTAAAATTTATAAAAAGCAATTATTACCAATGCACTAACCAAATTAATTATAATGCTATTTATAAAGGGAAAAATTCCCTCAGTGTCTACCAGTGGAAGAATTAAACTATGATATGCACACTAAGTAAATTATTTCTACTTAGACTGATAATTTAAATATGCCTTTGAAGACTTTGCATTGATCAGAATTTTTGTATAGCAATAAAAGAAGACTACAGAATTATAAGAATGTTTATATATGGAACAAGTTGAGGAAGGAACATAGACAAGTGAAAATAGTTGATTTGTTAAGGCAATAGGGTTCAGAATTGCTTAAATTATAAGATTTCCATCGAACAGTATCATACAATCCTAAAGTGTTGTTTTGTTGTTGTTTTAAAGATTTATTTGTTTATTTGGGAGGTGGAGTTACAGAGAGGGAGAGAGGCAGAAAGAGAAAAGTCTTCCATCTACCGGTTCACTGCCTAAATGGCCACAATGCCCAGGGCTAGGCCAGGCCAAACCAGGAGTCAGGGAGCTTTATCTGGGTCTCCTGAGTGGGTGCAGGGACCCAAGGAGTTGAACCATATTCCCCTGCTTTCCCAGGAACATTATCAGGGAGCTGGCTTGGAAGTAGAGCAGCCAGGACTTGAACTGGGGCCAGTATGGGATGCCAGCGCCACAAGTGGCAGATTAACCCACTGTGCCACAGTGCTGGCCCCCAACTCCTAAGTTTATCATACAAATATATTAGAGTTTTAAAGTATTGTTCTCTGTGACCACTTTTGGCATCTTTTTTTTTTTTTGAAGGTTTGTTTATTTATTTGAAAGGCAGAGTGACAGAAAGATGGGCATGGGGAGAGAGAGACTCTACCATTTGCTGGCTCACTCCCCATGACTGTAACAGCCAGGTCTGGGAGCTCCATCTGCATCTCCCCATGGATGGCAGGGACGTATGTACTTGGGCCATCCTCCGCTGCTTTCCCAGGTGCGTTAGCAGGGAACTGGATCAGAAGCAGAGTAGCCGGGGCTTGAACCAGCACTGTGATTGGGGTTGCTAGCATTTCAAGTGGCAGCTTAGCCCACTACACCACATGCTGGCCCCCCGTTTTGGCATGTTAACTCATGGTAAACTGTTAACGTGGGCTCCATGTCTTTTATTCCATTCCTTATACTTTAAAATGGTGGAGAATCACAAGTAGATAATTAATGCATTTGATATTTTTGAACATTTACTGAGTGCCAGATACTGAGGTAGGTGTGTATCAGAGTTTATTGCATATAAATATTTATGAAATCTTGAGAGAATGTTATTACTACTCACTTTTTAATAATGAGGTGTCTGAAATTCAGAAACATAAGTGAGCTGTGTGAGATGATTTTAGTGGATTTAGATGATTTTAGTACGATTAGGAACCAGATGTTTGTTTTTGATTATTTTTTTAGTCCAGAAACATATCTCTTTATCAAGTAAAATATGCAATCCTGGGAAGTTCCCACAGGCTTGGCGTCTTAGTAAAAGTTAAAGGCACTGGATTCACTGATAAAATCGTGTGTGTGTTTTTGTGCATGTGTGTGTGTGTGTGTGTGAGAGAGAGAGAGAGAGAGAGAGAGAGAGAGAGGCTGTGAATGCTGCACCTCTCCCACCATTCCCCACTCATAGCTTTCCCACAGATGTCCCTTGTTTGATGACAGACAGGTCATGACATCTCCATGACACAATTTACTAAACAGCATTCTTCCTCCTCCATCACTCACTGGTCCTGGTTGAATTAAACCTTTGTGGTTCTGAGGAATAAAGACTCTCTCAAGCTAGCTCAAGCGACAAGCAGTTTAACTGCAAAGGAAGAGGAACATTCTGGAAATCCAAGGACGGGAGCCATGGCCGTGCTGAGCATTGTAGAGGCTGGTCCTGGAGGGTGAATGGCAGCAGCAGTAATTTCTGGCGCCTCATTTAGGCCATGTGTCAGCTTGGATCTGAGCCGCTTTCACCCCGGATCCTCCTTCCACTGATAAGTTCTCCCCTTACTTCCTGGCCTTGATTGAGTTGCTAAACTCCCATCTCCTCAGCTTTGACTGAGGGTCTGTCACTTTAATTTCAAAAATGGCTGCTGGCAGGGGCAGGCATTGTAACGTAGTAGGCTAAGCCTCTGCCTGTGGCACCGGCATCCCATATGGGTGCTGGTTCATGTTCCGCCTCTCTTCTTCCGATCCAGCTCTCTGCTATGGCCTGGGAAAGCAGTGGAGGATGGCCCAAGTGATTGGACCCCTGCACCCACGCAGGAGACCCAGGAGCTCCTGGCTTCGGATCAGCGCAGCGATGGCCATGGTGGCCATTTGGGGAGTGAACCAGCAGATGGAAGGCTTTTCTGTCTCTCCCTCTCACTGTCTGTAACTCTACCTTTCAAATAAATAAATAAAATATTCTTTAAAGAATGGCTGCTGGCAGTGGAGGCTCCAGAATTTTTGCAGGTGAAAGCTTCAGAGCCTGGATGAGGGAAAAGAGGACTTTAGCCATTGGGGGCTGCATTTTTCAAACACTAAAAACAATGTACGGCCAGCGCTGCGGCTCACTAGGCTAATCCTCCGCCTTGTGGTGCCGGCACACCGGGTTCTAGTCCCAGTTGGGGCGCCGGATTCTGTCCCGGTTGCCCCTCTTCCAGGCCAGCTCTCTGCTGTGGCCAGGGAGTGCAGTGGAGGATGGCCCAGGTGCTTGGGCCCTGCACCCCATGGGAGACCAGGAGAAGCACCTGGCTCCTGCCTTCGGATCGGATCAGCGCGGTGCGCCAGCCGCAGTGCGCTGGCTGCGGTGGCCATTGGAGGGTGAACCAACGGCAAAGGAAGACCTTTCTCTCTGTCTTTCTCTCACTGTCCACTCTGCCTGTCAAAAAAAAAAAAAAAAAGAAGTGTACCTTGCGCCAACACTTGATGGAACTGGGAGTAGGTGTACCCCCCTCAAAGGAGCCAGGGAGGTGGCAGGCCGAGATCGAAGTGTCTAGTGTAGGAAAGAGACTGTCACTTGTTCAGACCCTTCAGATTTGTTTTTAATAAATTACTGATGCCAGACCCAAATTTAGCCTCAGAGGTAAAGGTTAGGTTCCAGGTAGAGATGGAAGATAAATAAAAGGCCTAACCTGGAAGAAATCAGACATACAAAATGTCAGTTTCTCAGCCACCATCACTGATCATATTCCTGTGCTCTGCTAGGCTCCTAACTCATGTTCTCTCCACATTCTTTTTTTTTTTTTAAGATTTCATTTATTTATTTTAGAGGCAGAGTTATAGACAGTGAGAGGGAGAGACAGAGAGAAAGGTCTTCTGTCCATTGGTTCACTCCCCAGATGGCCTCAATGGCCAGAGCTGTGCCGATCGGAAGCCAGGAGCCAGGAACTTCCTCCAGGTCTCCCACGTGGGTGCAGGGCCCCAAGCACCTGGGCCATCTTCTACTGCTGTCCCAGGCCAAAGCTGAGAGCTGGGTTGGAAGAGTAGCAGCCGAGACAAGAGCTGGCGCCCACGTGGGATGCCGGCACTGCAGGCGGAGGATTAACCTACTGCACCACAGTGCCAGCCCCTCCACGACCATTCTTGAGGACCTCATTTTCCATATAAGTCATCTGTCCAACCTACTCACTTACCAGAATGAGCCCCAAGCCCTATGGCTCTTCTCTATCCATTCTACTTCAAAATTCCACTCTTGTGATCTTACCTTAAGCCAAACACTACCAATTACACCATTCCCTCCTCCAAAGTCATTATTTCAAGTATACTTTCCTCTAACCATCATCTCCTATATTTATAGTATATTCATTCTAATTATATCTATACTAATGAGACTTTGAACACATCAAAATCTCCAAACCAGTGATTATACCACTTTCTTTAAGTCCTCAGTTTGTCTTCTTATTCCAAACGGAGTCCATGGTTCAGTGCTCTCATCACTACCATGTGTGTACCTTCAACATCTTTCCTTCATCGTACTCACTTAGCAAGACCTCCATACTAGGTAAACCCAACTGTTTGTCCATTCTGTGTGTTCACTAAACAAAAATCTGGTTTAAATCTATATATTTTTAAAGGTTTATTTATTTATTTTGAAAGTTAAAGATGGAGAGAGAGAGGGAGAGATCTTCCATCCACTGGTTCCCTCCACACATGGCCACAGCAGCCAGTGAACCAGGAGCTTCATCAGAGTCATCTTCCACTGCCTTTCCCAGGCCATTAGCAGGGAGCTGGGTCAGAAGTGGAAAAGCCAGGACATGAACAAGTATCCGTATGGAATGCCAGTGTCACAGGCAGCAGCTTTACCTTCTAGGCCACAGCGCCATACCCTAAATCTGAATTCTTTTTTTTAAAGATTTATTTATTTTATTTTAAAGGCAGATTTACAGAGAAACAGAGAAAGAGAGGTCTTCCATCTGCTCATTCAGTCCCCAAATGGCCACAATGGCCAGAGGCGGGCTGATCCGAAGCCAGGAGCCAGGTGCTTCTTCTGGGTCTCCCACGTGGGTGCAGGGGCCCACGGACTTGGGCCATCTTCCACTGCTTTCCCAGGCCATAGCAGAGAGCTGGATTGGAATAGCCAGGACATGAATTGGTGCCCATATGAGATTCCAGCACTACAGGTTGTGGCTTTACCCACTATGGCACAGCACTGGCCCCAAATCTGTATTCTTAATCATACTTGAAGGCCTTCAATCCTGCCCAAGACCAGTTCTAATCTCCCCTCTCTGAAATAATCATTCCACACCTTTTCCTTTCCCCAACTTCTAGTACTTCCTGCCTGCTTCTCCTGGAAGGCCTTTTCTCATTTCACTAGAAAATGGAGGCAGAGAGTCTCATCTTCCCACCAACAGACCTGTCAGTTCCACCCACATCTACCTTCTCCCTTACCTATCTCAGGCCACCCACTCTCAGACACTTCTTCTCTGTAGTTGTTTCCTTTCTCCCCACATTAATTGATCCCTTTGCCATTTCCTGTTGGCATTGAAACACCCTGGGATACCTTTCCTCTTTGAAATGCACGCGGCGTGTCACCTTTCCCCTCTAGCAGATCAACTCAAAGGACTTAAGTCCTCACTCAGCATCCTCGCTTCTGCCCTGCTCATTCTTCCCAACCCACTGTGGTCAGGCTTTTGTTCTCACCACTGCCACACAGAAACCATTCTTGTCAAGGTCACTGTATGACCTCTGACCTTGGCCTTGCTGATTCCAATGTCCAGTTTTTATCTTCCATGCATTCTTAGTCGCATGTGGCACAGTTGGTCCTTGGTGCATTTTCTGCACACTTGTCTTGTGGAACATCGTGCTGCTTGTTAGTTTTCTGCAATGGTTGTACCTTTCTGTCTCTCCTGCTGGCTTCTCCTCAGAGTGTGCAGTTTGGGGCCTTCACTTCTTCACTTACCTCTGTCCCAAGGCTTTAAGGTTACAGTCAACTAGACTGCTGATTCCAATTCTGGCTTCTCTTTTGGGATCTGGATTCAAATATCCAAATGCCTCTTGATACTGCCATGTGAATGTCTAACAGGCATCTTGAACTTGATTCTTGCATATTCAAAGAGCTCCTAACTACCCTCCAAAGCTGCTTCTGCCAGTCTTTGTGAGCTCGATTAATGGCACTTCATTCACTCAGTTGCTTGGGCCTAAGATCTCAGAGACATCTTTAATTCCTTTTTGCCTTATTCCTCCATGGAGTCCATCAGCAAGTTGGTCAGTTGTCCTTCCCTTCCTTCCTTCCTTCCTTCCTTCCTTCCTTCCTTCCTTCCTTCCTTCCTTCCTTCCAAGATTTTACTTATTTGAGAGGTAGAGTTACAGACAGAGAGGGGGAGAGACCTGAGAGACAGCTCTTCCATCCGCTGGTTCACTCCCCAAATGGCCACAACAGCTGGAGCTAGGCTGATCCAAAGCCAGGAGCCAGGAGCTTCTTCTAGGTCTCCCACACGGGTGCAGGGGCCCAAGTGCTTGGGCCATCTTCTACTGCTTTCCCAAGCCATAGCAGAGAGCTGGATTGGAAGAGGAGCAGCCGGACACGAACTGGAGTCCATATGGGGTGCCGGTGCCACAGGCGGAATCAGCACCTCAATTCTACTTTCAAAAATAAGCCCTGAACCATCCAGTTCTCACTCCCGTCATGTCTCTCACCCTAACCCAAGTGACTTTCAAGTGCTCTGAGCCGCTCCGCCAGCCTGGCTTCCTGACTCTTCTCTAGCCCTCTGAAGTCTGCAGCAGGTGCTTCCTTCCGGAACATTCATCATGCCACAGCACTCCCTCGCTCAAAACCCTCCAGTGCCTCTCATCTCCCCTGAATGAAAGCCAAGCTTCTCGCCGTGGCCTCCCAGCCCTTCCCTGCTCTCCCATCTTTCCAGTTGGACTTCCCTCTGAATTGCTCCTGCGCCTGGCTGTTTGCCACTCTTCCACCATGCCAGGCATGTTCCCGCTTCCTAACCTTTACCCCACTATTCTTTCTTCCTCTAAGGCTTACTTCTCAGGTTATGTCTGGGTAAATTCCCTTCATTCTACATGTTTATTCAAATACCATTTCATCCAAGAGGCATTTGTTTGATATCCTATCTAAAATGCGCCCCTGTGCTCTGTCCTTTTCCCCTCTTACATGTCCATAAGAATGTGCTTTTATTGCTGGTGATGGGGCTTTCATAAAAACATTACTTGGTATTATATTTAATTTTTTAAAGATTTATTTATTTATTGTATTTAATTTTTTGAAAGATTCATTTGAAAGTCAGAGTTACACAGAGAGAGAAGGAGAGGCAGAGAGAGAAAGAGAGGTCTTCCATCTGCTGGTTCACTCCCCAATTGACCACAGCAGCTGGAGCTGAGTTGATCTGAAGCCAGAGGCCAGGAGCTTCTTCCAGGTTTCCCATGTGGGTGCAGGGGCCCAAGCACTTGGGCCATCTTCTGTGCTTTCCCAGACCACAGCAGAAAGCTGGATCGGAAGTGGAGCAGCCAGGACTAGAACCAGTGCCCATATGGGATGCCGGCACTGCAGGTGGCGGCTTTACTCACTACACCACAGCCCCAGCCCCAGTTGGTATTATATTTCATACTTACTTGCTTATTATTTGCTTATATCCCTGTTATCTACTACTGGGTCACAAACCGCCCCCCAAACAGAGGTTTAAAGTGGTAACAATGATTTATGTTACTCAAGAGTTGGAGTTGAGTAGGCTCAGCTAGTAAAGTGTACATACAGGGCCTCCCACTCAATAGAGCCAGTCAGTGCAGGGCCAGAGTGTTTTTGAAGACTTCTCACAGATCTGGTGCCTGGGATAAGACTCAAAGAGCTGGCACTTCTCAGGCAGTTCCTCTCTCTCTCTCTCTCTCTCTCTCTCTCTCTCTCTGTCTCTGTCTCTGTCTCTGTCTCCTCGCTTGATCTCTTCACACGGCAGCCTTAGGATAGTCAGACTTCTTATGTGGAAGTTGTAGGTTCCCAGAGTGAGTGTCCTAAAAGAAATCAGCAATGTTTTTTTAAACGCAGCCTCAGAAGTCACGTAGCATCACTTCCACTACATTGTGCGTGTCAAGATCTACCCAAGTTCAAGGGAACGATGCTTAGACGCCATCTTTTTGGGGAGTTGTGTTATAAGATTTGCAGACACAGTCCCACACCAACATAATCTATCTACTACAACTGAAACTCCATGAGAGCAGAGCCTTTTTCTTGGCTGCTGGCATAATCTCAACACCTAAAACAGCCTGACACGTGGAAGCTGCTCTGTGGGTATTTATTGAATGAAATAAATTATTCTAGAGCCTCTCCTCTAAAGGGAGAAGGGTGCTAAATGAACATGCAAGTCATCCTTTCACAGTATGGCATTCGTTTCCCTTTACTTCTTTCCAGTCTACTGTGCCCAGCCATTGTGTGATTGCATAGCCCGACCAAAATTCTTGATTTTCTCAAGGAACTTCAAATGTTACTTTTAGATGCTTGTGAGTGGATTTTTAAATGTTGGAAATAACATTGGAAGGAAGCATCAGGATCTCAGTGGTAGAAATGAGGTCAGTGTGCTGGGCTTTCCCCATCTTAATTTTATCCTGTTGGGCCTGTTGAAAACTCTGAACAAAATGCAAAGCAAAGGAAGATGATTTTAAAACTCTCAGAGCACAAATAGAGTTCTTAAAAGGCTTTTGCCTGGGTCATCATGTGTGAGTCAACAAGAAGGCATTTGCCTTTTTTAGAGACTAAGAAAGAACTGGACAAGGTGAAATTTGTAAGACCAGTTGTAATCTGCCATGTGTGGTTGAAAGTGACCATAATTTTACATGATTCCGAAGCGAGATGGAGGCAGATCAAGAGTAAATGCAGGTTTCTGGAGGATGTATGCTCAGAGCACTGTTAATTTTATTTCATTTTTTATTTTTTTTTTGCCTTAGCTCAGGTCTATTCAAAGACACTGTCAACATATTTTATGAAATAGTCTCTGTTAGTCATCATGGAAAATTTTGTTAAGTGGTCAGTGATTACATTTATTTTAGTCTTTTCCATTTCCAATTAGATATTTTCCAATGGCTATTTAAATAAAAAATTTCTTCTTTTAAAAAGGTTTATTTTATTTATTTGAAAGGCAGGGTTACAGAGAGAGGGGGAGAGAGAGAAAGAGAGAGGGAGTGAGGGAGAGAGAGAGAGAGAGAGAGAGAGAGAGAGAGAGAGAATCTTCCACTCACTGTTTCACTCCCAAATGGCTACAATGGCCAAGACTGAGCCAGGCTGAAGCCAGGAGCCAGGAGCTTTTTCCAGGTCTCCCTCATGGGTGTAGGGGCCCAAGCACTTTAGCTGTCTTCCATTGCTTTCCCAGGCACTAATGCAGGGAGCTGGATCAGAAGTAGAACAGCTGGGACTCAAACTGGCACCCATATGGGATGCTGGTGTTGCCGGCAGGGGCTTAATCTGCTGTACCACAATGCTGGCCTCTTCAATCAAAAATTTCTCAAAAATAAATGGTATAGCCATGCGTTGATGTCATCACTTTTATTGTTATCTTGAGAAGAAATTACCTTGTGGGATCTGTAGCTTTCCCCAGTTACATCCTTTTTTCGTCCTGTTTGTTTTCAAGTTGGAAGTTTATATGGCCTTCACCAGAAGAAGCTAGATCCAGAAAACTCACTGGACATGTATTTTTCTATCTCACCAACATGAGCTGTGCGATGTCTCCTTCAAGGAAATGGTTGTGGAGAAAACCATAAAGACTGGACACCAGTGCTCAGTATTTCAGTTCTAATCATGATGTCCACATCATGTCCTTTATCTCATCCCTCTGAGTTCTTGTGTAAGCAAGGGTGAATATAGAAATTATCCATGGACATTTGTTAAGCTGCCACTTGGGATGCCTGGATCCCATATGGTGGCGCCTGAGTTCAAGTCCTGACGCTGCTTCCGATCCAGCTTCCTGCTGATACGTACTCTGGGAGGCAGCGGATGATTGCCCAAGTGCTTGTGTCTCTGCCTCCCACATGAGAGATTTGGATGGAGCTCCTGGCTCCTGGCTCCTGGCTCCTGGCTCCTGGTTTCAGCCTGGCCCCAGCCTGGTCCAGCCCTGGCTGTTGCAGGTATTGGGGAACTGAGCCAGAAAATGAAAGATTTCTCTGTGTCTGTCTCTGTCTTTTTCTCTGTGTCTCTGTATCTTTCAAATAAAAAATAAGTAAATAAATTTTATGGGCTGATGTTGTGACGTAGAGGGTAAAGCTGCCTTCTGCATTGCTGGCATCCTGTATGGAAGCTGATTTGAGTCCCTGCTGCTCTGCTTCTGATCCAGCTCTGTGCTAATGGCCTGGGAAAGACGTCAAAGATGGCCTAAGTGCTTTGGCCCCTGCACCCACATGGAAAACCTGGAAGAAACTCTTGGCTCCTGGCTTCGGCCTTGTCCAGCCCTGGTCATTGTGACCATCTGGGAATTGAAACAGGAGATGGAAGATTATTCTTTCTGCTTCTCCCTCTCTCTCCCTCTCTAACTATGATTTTAAAATAAATAAATATATCTTTTTTTAAAAAAAAAAATGCAATTTCTGGCCGGCGCTGTGGCTCACTAGGCTAATTCTCTGCCTGCGGCACTGGCACCCTGGGTTCTAGTCCCAGTTCGGGTGCCGGTTCTGTCCCGGTTGCTTCTCTTCCAGTCCAGCTCTCTGCTGTGGCCTGGGAAGGCAGTGGAGGGTGGCCCAAGTCCTTGGGCCCTGCACCCGCGTGGGAGACCAGGAGGAAGCACCTGGCTCCTGGCTTTGGATCAGCGCAGCGCACCAGCAGTAGCAGCCATTTGGGGGGTGAACCAACGGAAGGAAGATCTTTCTGTCTCTCTCTCACTAGCCCTGCCCGTCAAAAAAATGCAATTTCTGCCTTATATCATTATTATAAGAATTAAATAGCCCATATAGGAGTAATTAGGATAACTAAGATTATACCTTAGAAAACATTTGTTTGGGGCCAGCGCTATGGTGTAGCGGGTAAAGACACCACCTGCAGTGTCAGTATCCCATATGAGTGTTGATTCGAATACCTGCTGCTCCACTTCCAATCCAGCTCTCTGCTATGGCCTGGGAAAGCAGTAGAAGTGGCCCAAGTCCTTGGGCCCCTACACCCATGTGGGAAGACCCACAGGAAGCACCTGGCCTCGCTTTGGATCAGCCCAGCTTCAGCCATTGTGGCCAACTGGGGAGTGAACCAGCAGATGGAAGACCTCTCTCTGTCTCTCCCTCTCTGTCTGTAACTCTGCCTTTCAAATAAATAAATAAATCTTTAAGTCATGATGTGTTACAATCATGCTAATGTTGGGGCTCATACTTTGGCATGCTGAGTGTTTTGTACTAAAGGAGATTGAGTGGCCTCAGAGGCAAAGTCTCTCTGACCTCCTACCCTCCTGTCTCCTGCCTTTCTTCTTTCTCTCCCAAAGTGAGCCATAGAAACCAGAATTCTCCTCCCCAAGGCGGGTCATAGAAACTGGAGCTCCTCTCCCCAGCAGCCAGCCATAAACCCAGAGCTATTACCCTAACCTCCCTCCGCCTTTCCGTGTAGAAGCTGGTCATGAAGAAATTATGGCCCACCTTGTCTGTCTCTCATTCCAGAGGGCCCTGCCCTGCACCTGGGAGGACCAGGAATGATCTGAACAGGCAGGCCTTACTGGGTTCCCCCACTTGCTATCATCAGGTCATACCCTTTCATCCACTCCTGTCCATTCTTCATGGAATCAATGCATAAAAATAAACAGTTTCTCTCTATCTTTGGATCTTCGTTTCTGAAGGCTCTGGGGTCATGTGAAACTTTGCTGACATGAATTTGCTGTGCTTTTCTCTTGTTATCCTTTCTTTTGTTGCAGAAATGTTGGCCATGGCCTTTCTGGCCCTGTACTTCTAAATCTTTGATTCTCCAGTTAGCTATTCCAGAGTCATTCACAACTCGGGTTGTAGGTGCACATCAATTTGATATGATTAGATCCAGGGCCCGTATATTAGCATCCAAGTGGATAAGTGAATCTGAAAGCAGGTGTTCCCTCCAGCGCTGTGTATTTGTTTTGTTCAGGTTGTGCCTCCTGCCACTGTGTTGTTGGTACTGAGCTCACTGACTTTCTCATCTCGGTGTCTTCTCTGTAGTACCTTGTGCAATGTCTGCTCCACAGGATGTGCTCAGCAGAGATCTTCCGAGTCGTATTTCAACAGGTATCATAAAAGGAAGTGGGTGTATTCTCTCGGTCACGGAAGAAAGCGTGGTGAGTCTAATGGCTGGGCCGTCACCATGCCTGCGTCCCCTGTAATTCGCAGGGACCACATCCCTGTGGACTCACTGAGTCTGGCTGGGCCAGGCGGAAGGAGCCTGGATTTTAGTTGATGGCGTGGAGACTGTTCTGATCACAGACCAGGATGCACCTGATGTTTCTGATGGGGATGGTTCTGCATTTCTGATCTCCATCTCCTGTTTTCAGCAGGCAGAAAGGGGAAATGGGACAGAGAGAATCCTCAAACTGATTCATGCTGTGGTCATTCCTGGCTGCCTATAACTTCAGGCTTGCAAGTTGAGTTCTTAAAGCTTTCTTTCCTTCTTAGCCCTTTGCCTGGTGCTGAGGGTGGCAGACAGCAGTTGAGACTTGGGGCCTCAGCCACGATGCTGTGGCCCGAGCAGGGGGGCTCTGGCTCTGTGGCTGTTTTGCTGAGAATCATGTATTTCACCAACGGGTATTTACTGGGCACCTACTGTGGTCCAGGCTTCTGCTAGGCGTTGAGGAGGATATGGTGAGCAAGACCATCTCAGCCTCAGGGGGCTTGGATTCCAGTGGAAGGATTCAGATGACAGGCAAAGTTACAAATGTGTGAAGTACTTCCAGAGTGAAAAATGCAACAGGAAAGCCCAGTGCTGAGGCCTGGTGGCTAAGGCTGCTGCCTGCAGTGCTGGCATCCCATAGGGGTGCCAGTTTGGGTCCCGGCTGCTCCACTTCCAATCCAGTTCTCTGCTATGCCCCGGGGAAAGCAGAAGAAGATGGCCCAAGTCCTTGGGCCTCTGCATCTGCCTGGCAGACCCAGAAGAAGCTCCTGGCCCCTGGCTTTGGATCGGTGCAGCTGTGGCCATTACAGCCTCTTGGGGAGTGAAGCAGCAGATGGAAGACCTCTCTCTCTCTCTCCTCTCTCTCTCCTTTCTCTCTCTCTCTGCCTCTCTGTAACACTGCCTTTCAAATAAATAAATACATCTTTTAAAAAAATGCAACAAGAGAGCTAAAACTAGGGTAGATGATAAAGAGCACAGTGAGGGGATTGACTGCTCTGAAATGGTGGTCAGAGAAGACTTTTTTGAGGAAGGGCTGAGCTGGGACCTAAATCATGGAAAGATCCCCGTAGTTATGGGCAGAACGGAATCATACATAGTCAGACAGACAGAATAGCTGGTGCAAAGGCCCTGGGGCAGGAGCAAACTGTAAGTATTCCAGAATAAAAAGAAGGCCCTTGGGGCTGAGGCATTGTATGTTCGTGAGGAAGGGAGAAGGAGAGTGGGGGTAGTGAACGTAGGGGAGGAAAAGGAATACCTTTTGTTCACCCATCACAGATTCACAAGAGAAGACCACAGTCAGCTTATTTACCCCAAGTTGTATGTGACACAGGGGCCTTCAGAGATGAAGACCCAGACCCAGGGGAAGCTATTTTTATGGCTAAGTTTGAGGAAAGAGCGGACAGTCAGGCAGACGTGAGATGGTACAAAGAAGGGGTGCAAGCTGATGGCAGTAAACTTGGGGAGACTTAGCAGGGCCTGTTTGTTCCGGTTCTTCTAAGCCTCTTTAACTTTCCTTCCTTCTGAGTACAGGGAGATGCACCTGTCACAGGAGGCATTCAAGAGAGCAGATCAGAGAGAGCTTTCTGCCTCTGCGGGTTTCTTAATTTCCTTCACCTTGAACCGTGCACTCTGCCAAGATGTCGTATTTGCAGATAGTATGAGTTAGGAAAAGAGGCGCAGAACAGAGGGGAGGCAGTGTACGAATTTACAGCCAGACTGAATTTATTCAGGGAAAATAAATCCGTAGAGGTGGCTGACCAACTGCCTGCGTACACACTGATGGAACATGTGGCAGAAGGCCCCGACCCCCAGGGACCCGGCCTTTTTATACTTTAGGGGGGCCGGGGATGGGGGTGGAGTAGGGGGCAGCAGGCAGAGAGGAATTCCTGGAACTGGTCTCTCAGAGCAGCTGCTCTTTCAGGTGGCTGTAAGGGGTGAGGAATGAAGCAATAGGGTGTGAGACCCAATTGAGTTTCAAGGGCAAGGAGTACATTCCAGTGTTTATCTCTTTTGGGCAATGAGGGAGAATGGCTGAGGCTTATGTCATTGTTCCGTCAGTATGTCCGTGTCCATCATGCTGTAGTCCTTTTTCTCACATTGACAGAAGCAGTCAGTAGTAGCACCATTAGCTGATAGGATACAAGGGTTTAAGGATATGCTTTGCAAATACATTCTTTAAAAGCAGCAAGCACACTTGTAAAAATTGTTAATCTTCTTTAATTCTTTTTTTTAAATTTTTTTTTATTTGACAGGCAGAGTTAGACAGTGAGAGAGACAGAGAGAAAGGTCTTCCTTCCGTTGGTTCACCCCCCAAATCTCCGCCATGGCTGGCGCGCTGCACCGATCTGATGCCAGGAGCCAGGTGCTTCCTCCTGGTCTCCCATGTGGGTACAGGGGCCCAAGCACCTGGGCCATCCTCCACTGCGCTCCCGGGCAACAGCAGAGAGCTGGACTGGAAGAGGAGCAACCGGGACTAGAACCCGGCGCCCATATGGGATGCTGGCACTGCAAGTGGAGGATTAACCAAGTGAGCCACGGCGCTGGCCCCTAATCTTCTTTAATTCTAAAGTACCTCATCTGACTTTTAATTTTTACTGCCAGACGTTAGCAAGAATGCTCCTTCTAATCCATCCCACAGGGTTTTGTAGAATCAGCCTTCTCTTCGGTAAGGCCTGACTTGGGTCAAAGACTTCAGGCCAAGTGGTCAGGAAGGCCCGTGGGCCTCCTCGGGGCTGGGCTGTGGGCGCCACGGCCACGCATGGAAGTGGTTGCTGTGGGTCGTACTGGCTTGCTCTTTCAGAAATCTTCTTTGGTTCCTGCCACAAGGCGAAAACAGGAAAAGAGATCTATGTGAAAGAATGCTCTCTCTTGGCCTTTTGTGACGATCGATCGTGTTCCTGGAGCTGGCTGTCTTTCATGTAAATGGGGCCCTTAAGCCTACTTAGAAGTAGGCGAAAAGCCTGTGGGAGTTGATGTGGAAGATACAGAGAAGTAGCATCCTCGGCCCAAGTCATTTCTTCAGGTTCAACTCTGCGCACTTTCTTGTATATAGTTTACAACGTTTCTGATCTTGTGCTTTTAATTATATGCAATGCATATGACTGCATACACGTATCACTACGCAGCACAGGGCTACAAAACCATGTATTTTGTACTGAGAAGCTTCAGGGATTTTCCAGGGTAATTTTGACCATGTAAATTTTGCCTTACATACCAACTTTAGAATGCAATCTTCATGTGAATTGTAACCCTCTGTATTAGAGTTTTTTTTTAACTTGAGAGACAGGCAGATAGAAAGAGTTCCTATCTACTGGTTCACTCCTCAGATGCTCTCAACAGCTGGGGACAAGCCAAGAACCTACAACTGAATCCAGGTGGCTGACTGGAACCGGCTCTGCGCCCTCACTGCTGCCCCCCAGAGTCCACATTTGCAGGAAGGCAGAATCAGGAGCGGAGTCAGAACTTGAACCAGGCGCTGGCTGTGGGCATCCTCACTGGTGTCTTAACCCTCGGCCAGACATCTGAACACTAGAGATGCTTAAATCCTTGTTTATCCCAAAGTAAAGGAGTCAGCAGTGAGGCAGCTCGGACGAAAGCCTTAGATCTATTTTAGTCCATTGCCTACGTGACTGAGAGCAGACCCCAAACCCCTGCATTCTTCCTCAACCAGCTCAACCCAACCCTGTTAGCCCAAAACCCTCCCAGCTATCTCAGGAGCCCGGCCTAAGCCCAATCCCTCCCCGTCTGTAAGAGAGCTCTGTGCTCTGCCATGTGTTCACCCTGTGAGCCCCTCTCAGGTTTATCTCTAAGTAAACATGTCCTGGCTGTGAGTTCATGGTTTCTGTCTCCACCTCGTCTTGCTCTTCTAACCTTACAAGCAGCACTGGGACTCCTATTTGCCCCATACCCCAAAGCAGGAGGGGTATAGGATTTTGGATACTGGATTTTATGAGATGAAAAGAGGTGGTGCAGAAGGAATTTGTGAGACTCAAACAAGGAGGAAGGGACTCCGAGGCAGGAGACCATAGGCCAGGAGTGCTTAGGTCAGGCAAGGAAAGGGCTGGGGGTACTTCCTGGACGAGACCGTTCCTCTGGTGAACGCAGGGCTCAAAGACATGGCAGCCATGGGGTCCGTAGAGCACTTGTAAGTGGCAGTAACTCCTGCTGGGGGTGAGTATTAGCCCCTTTTGCTTAGAATCCCTTTACTGCATAGGAAGACTAACTCATGCAGTGTTGGGTGTGAACGTTGCTCTGTGTGTGTGTGTATGTGTGAGAGAGAGAGAGAGAGAGAGAGAGAGAGAGAGACTGTAGACAGTGTAGGAGGGAAAAGCAGCAACACAGGAACAGGAGACAGGCATGAGGATTTAGAGTTCAAGGTTTTAGAAGCAAGTTCTGCCTTTGTGTGGCCGGGTAGTGTCAGATGGGGGAGCTGAAATACTGAAGCTTGGGGGTGGGTCAAAGATCAAAGCCCGCAGCCCTGGTCCTAGCTGCCCTGGAGAACCAGCCCTTTACCCCCTTCCTGCCCACCGCACCACTCCGAGGCCAAGCCTGCTGAATCAGACACAGAAAACATTCTGATGTGATCGCAAAGGAAGGTCAACAGCCCATCCCGTCACACACCACCCAACCAAGTGCAGCTACAAGGGTGCTCATGGCCCCCTGCTCTGGGCTTCTCACCACCCTGCTGACCCGACGGATGGACTCTGGGTGGCTTCTGCCTGGCTTGGAGTCTTTTACACCAGCACTGCTCAGGACACACGACCCCAAAACATGGCCCCTTGGCAGGAAGGCCACTCCCTTTATCCTCATCCTTCTACCCTGCAGCATGGCATGAGCCCCTCATCTGAGAGGCGCCCTCCCTGCACCCCAGGAGAGAAGCATCATCGCCTGGAAGACACAGGGACTCGGGAATCAACAGGCAGGCCTTGCTAAGTTCCCACCTGTTTGTTACCATAAAATCCTCCTGTCTTGGTCCAGTTGTGTCCGCTGTGACTGTCCACCGAAGCATCAAATTGCATCAGTTTACCTGTTTCTTTGGGTCCTCCCTTCTGAAGATCTCCCACGCCACACAGAGCTTCTGTAAATCAACGTGTGCTGCTTTTCTCTTGTTTCTCTGCCTCTTGTTAGAAGGCCTCAGCCATGGACTTTGCAACAGGTGAGGAAACAGTGGTTTCCTGTGCCACGGGCACTGTTCATGTGTGAGCAGACCCCCGAGCCTCGGTGTCTGCTCTCGTGTTGAGAGAGTAGAAGAGAAGCGCGTTCCCACCAGTGCTCCCCGACATTTTTGCTGAGCGCCTGTAAACAAGCTGCCGTGCAAGAGAGGGTAGACACAGAAATTCTTACACGGAACGTGGTGTTTGAAGTCCCTGTCGTAAGTGACAGAAACTCAAATCCAAGCAGCATGAGCAAAAAGCAGAATTTCTTGTTTTGCAGAAGCCAGGCAAGAGCTCAGGTGTGAAGAGCGGGTGTCGAGATGTGAATCTCTGCTTAGACCCGGGGGACGAGAGAGGGCTCCCGGGGCAGACGGTCCCGGGGTCCTTTCACATGTTTTCAGTAAAAAGTCAAAGAAGGTTTTTGAACTGACATGTTATTTCATACTAACAGTCATTGTGAATACTCAGCCCTAACTTTACATTTTTAGATCTGTGTTAATGTCGGCTACCTCTCCAGTAAAGAGTAGGAAGGCTGTTTCGCAGTGCTTTTTTGTTTCTGTTACCCGTGCTTGTGTGAACACACGAAGCTAAGCCTTACTGTAAGCAAAAACCAGCTCGTCAAGCTTTCAGTTCGGAAACCTGAGTCAGATCAGCGTTCCCTGGGAGGAGGAAAGCTGTAAGTCCTACGTTCTTTCATAATGGGCTGAGCCCTTCCCCTCGTCTGACATTTTCCCGTGGAAAACATCTGGTTTAAATAAGCCCTAATGGCAGCCTTGAACATCAGAAACCAGAACAGAATGCAAAAATCACAAACAACGTATAGCAGGTAGAAGGGGTGCCAAAACCCAGTGTGTTAGGAGAAAGGCACAGCAAATGAATCTGAGATGAAAATTTCAGCTTTAGGGGGGCTTGTCTTCCAGCTGCCTTGTGCTCCTCCCTTCTGGAAACAGCCAAGGCCCCCAAAACACAGGGGAGGGTGGTCACCCCTCTGCCAGACCGCCGAGAGGGCTCTGTAAACATGCCCCGTGAGCCAGGCCCTTCCTGGATGCTTCATCGAGACGCGTGGAAAACAGTGGATGGCGCTCGCTCTGGGGCCCCTGCTACTTAGGACAGGTTGAGGGTTGTGCTTCTTTAGGACTCCCTCTCCTAGATTAGGCGGGCAATGGTGACTGGCTATCCTGTGCTGGTAATAGGGGTGGGGTTGTCATATTGGTCAGCATACCCACCCCGTTTGGGATCACTGTAAAGGAAGTCTGTATGCTTAACCAGTTCTTAGTCTCCTGGGAATCCTTGACTGGATGTGGATGACTTAGAGGCAGGGATGGAGCCAGTCCTGACAAAGTGAGGTCTGTGTGCTTGGTGATAGAACTGACTAGAGTGGGAAAGACAAGAAAGTCTTGTGTGGAGGTAGTGTTTTGGATGACCAGAGGTTTGTGAGAAGATTTTTGGATTAGCCAGTGAGAGTATCTAGAACCTCTTCCATCCATGGGGAGCGCTGGAGGTGCAGGAGGCATCCTTCAGGGTGTCTAACAGCTTTTCGGAAGCTAGGAACAGGCGGGAAGGGTTAAGTGGACATGAGTTGACTCCTAGGACTTTTGTGGAGCCGTGAGACAGTTCTCAGAGGTAGGGGGTTGAAGCAGGGGTTAGTTCTATCAGAGAAAGGGTTAACAGATACTAGTTGGAGGGAAGGAATTGGGATGCTGAACAAGATGTCAGAAACTTTCAGGATCCAAGGAAAGTAGGTGGCAGAGGGTGAGCAGAGATTAGCTTCATGTTTAATTTCCCCCGTTATTTCTCATTTGTGTTGCCTGGATGTTATGGATGCCAAATTGACAGGAAGTGTATGGTGGTTTATATATATATGCATGCCCTGGGGTCTGAAGACCTTTACTTCTTTACTTCTAAAGTGGTATATCCTATTGACTGCCATGTGTGGTGTTTATTGAGTGGTATAATCTGGATCAAGTGGATTAGGTAGAATATTGGCCAAATGACCAGATGTCTTGGAATGAGTAGGATAGTGTTAGATTTCAGCTTCCTATCCTGTATCCAGTTCACTTTACTGTTAGGGCTTCCTATTACCCTGATGTCTGATGTCTGCAGTGTGTAGACCCATATGAACCTACACTGACATTTATCAGTGGTTAAAATAAGAATTCTTAAACTACTCAGAAGTAGCATTATAAGTGGCTGAGTTACTGTATGTTTGGGACAGTAAGTTATCCTTAGCAAAGTTTAGTCTTCTAAGATGTATCATTCATTGATGGCTAAGTCTATCACAAGTGACTGGTAGAATTCAGCAGTTGTCCCCTCAAGATCTACTGTGTCCCCGATGCTGTGACAATGGTACAAAGACAAATGAGACATTATCTTTATTTTAAAGATATTACTAGATTAGCAGGACAGTCTGGCGTGAAAGTACTGACATAATATAAAAAATGCTGTCCTGTTGGTATGAGCCAAATAGTCCCAAAGGAGAAAACAGTTCACTCTGGAAGATCAGGGAAGAACTGGGAGAGGTGAGAGGGGATGGCTAGCATTTTGAGGAATGAGCATGGATGTGCCCGGCAGCATATGAATGTTAACTGTAACAGAGTGAGAAATGCACAGTTGACGAGAAGACTTAATGCCACTGATTTGGAAAATGTTCATGCACTGGGTATACAAATGGGTAATCCCACACGTTTGTTCTTTATCCATTTTCTAATTCATGAAGAAGTCCTTGTCTGAACAAGTGGCATTTGCACTGTTAGAAATAGGCCACAGGTCCCTACATGGGCATCAGGAACCATAGGGGAAGAAAAATATTATCTTTTCCCCATCCATTTAGAGGTTCATGGATGATTCCCCTATAATAATGACACGTTCACAAATGAGAAGCATTAACAAATTTGTTTGAAAGTTTTCTGTTACACGGTAGCCTTCAGAAATAAAGACGGAGAGACCCAGGGCAATCTCTGTATTTTTATGGGCAGCATGACTGGAGGATGGAAGGGTATGCTTTCATGGTAATAAAAGAGGGGGAGTTAGCAGGATCTATTTGCTTAACTTCTTGGCCTCCAGGTGTAGGGCGGAACCCCCTGGAATAAGGATCTCATGACCTACTTTCAGGAAAAGGGCAGAGAATGCGTTATGACCTGCTTCAAGGGCGGGGGAGGGGGGGAAGGGCAGAGAGTGACCTTCCAGCTCCTGCAGTTTTCTCAGTTTCTTTTAGCTTAAAATTCTCAGGGTACCAAGGGGCCATACTTTGGGGTGTCATGTTCTGAGCCCTGACAATTCTCTCGAAGGCATATGACTTTCGATCTAAGTGAAGTTATCAGATGCAGTGTGGTCTAAATCAGTAGAGGACAGACTATGCAACCAAATTCTGACACTAGTACTTAAGAGATGACTAGCTTTTGACGTATTACATATTTTACAGGGACACTGGTATGTCTATAAAATGGGGAGGCTGGGCCTGTGGGGGTGGACCCTGTGGCACAGCAGGTTAAGCTGCCAGTTGCAATGCCCACATCCCACATCAGAGTGCTGGTTCTAGTCCCAGCTACTCCACTTCCAATTCAGTTTCCTACTAATGCATCCTGGTAGACAGCAGTTGATGGATCAAGTGCTCTTGCCCTAGCCACTGATGTGGGAGACCTGGATGGAGTTCCAAGCTCCTGACTTTGGCTGGTCCAGCCCTGGCTGTTGCAAGCATTTGGGGAGTAAACCAGCAGTTGGAAGATCCCTCTTCCTCTTTGTCTTTCTGTGGATCAGCTTTTGAAGTAGATGAAAATAAATAACCATTAAAAGCATTGGAATGATAATACTACTAGCCTCATAAAGTTGTGCTTCAAGTGCAGGAATAAATCTAAAGACACTTTGGAAAGTACTGTGAAAATGTTGGTTTGGTTTTCCTTTATTTTTTTTTTAAGTCAAAAACATCAGCACAGCATTTCAGCAGCCATCTTCTAGGCAGACGGAATCAGAATTCTGCATCAGCTGCACCGGAGGAGCCAGACCACGGCCAGGAATTCACGCTGGTGCTGTTGACCCTGAAAAGTGGCCCTGGGAGTCTTGGTCAGCACGGGGCCTCTCTTGGCCTGGTGCTCCTCAGCTGGGCAAACAGCAGTTTGAAAAGGAGAAGAGTATTGTGCCCTCAGCGAAGACACTGCTCTCTCTCTCTCTCTCTCTCTCTCTGTCTCTCTCTCTCTCTCTCACTCTGGAAACTTTTGCTCTTTTGGTTTTGAGCTCTGCAGGTGAACAATTCAGCTGATTCAGATCCCCAGTGTAGCCCTAATAATAGCAACACCGTGACAGACACAGATATTAAAAACATACCTCAATTTAGGTAGCCAAGGTGAGGAAAATATGTAGTGTATTATATGGAAAGAAAAATTCCCCTATGCAAACCTAGAAACGTAGTTGAATGTCATTGCTGTGATCATCAAAGAGATGATGACAAAGAGAATGTGTTTACCACCAGATGGTTCTAACCAGAGAATTAGTCGTCTAGACTAGGCCAGTAGAATACGAATAATGAAGACTGGTGATTTCTCTTGCTTAGGGGAGGGAAAATTGGAAGATTACATTAACACCAAATTTTCTAAAATTTAATTTACATGTAGTAAATTATGTCATTTAGTGACCTTTGGCAAATATGTACACCTACTAACCTTACTCCTTTTACCTCCAAAATATTCCTTCATGTTGCTCAGTAATCAGTCACCTCTCCTGTCGCTGGCCTCAGGCCAGCAGTGATCTGGTTTTTGATGCTAGGGTTTTGCTAAAGTTTAATTTTAATTTATGTTTTGCTGGCTAATTGAAATTATGATAGTTAAGCATAATCCAGAATTAAGGATGGAATCCTATCTCCTTTAGAAAGCAGTTCTTGGGGCCAGCATTTTGGTATAGCAGGTTGAGCCGCTGCCTGCAAAGCTGGCATCCCATATGGGCACAGGTTCAAGCCTTGGCTGCTCTACTTCTGATTCAGCTCCCTGCTAATATACCTGGGAAAGCAATAGAAGATGACTCAAGTACTTGTGCCCCTGAACCCCCGTGGGAGACTTGGAGGAAGCTCCTGGCTCCTGGCTTTGACCTGGCCCAGCCCTGACCATTGCAGCAATTTGGGGAATAAACCAGTGGCTGGAAGATCTCTGTCTCTCTCTGTCTCTCCCTCTCTCTCTGTAAGTCTTTCTTTCAAATAAATAAAATAAACCTTTAAAAAATAGTAAGAATAATTTCAGTAACTTCTAAGCTACAGGTTTCTCACTTGCCAGTGAGGATAATAACAACTTTTCTAGAAATTTGTTGTAACAACAACAACAACAAAAAGCCAGAGAAATAATGGGTGAGAATTAGCTGTGCATGATTTGATGGATTATTTGGCAAATGTTACTGTTAATCAAAAGGACAGTATTTCTAGATATGAGCCATTGTTAGAGAAGTTACACCAGAACTCCCACAGTAACCTGTGCAGACCCTTGAGGGAGAATCTGCAAACATGTAAAAGAAGTTACCTTTGAACTGTTTGGGTTACTGGGCTAGAATTCAGTCTTGTGTCTTGCTAGCTGACATTGGAGGAGTCTTATCTTTTTGACTGATATATCTGACTTAACATCAGATCAATCCTATCACTCTGGGTGTAAATATAATATAAAAATGCCCTCAGTGCCTGCTGTTTTTACAATGTTTTATCATAATCAGACAATTAATTTCATGCGCAATCGTCCTGATTTTAAGGATTGTCAGTTTTATGGGTCCCATTTTACACAGATAAATCTAAACTTTTCAGGTGTCCAAAAAATGTAACAACAGCTTCCCTGTAGTATATCAGCAACTGCTATAATAAACTGCTATTGTTTCAAGCAAGTGACCTAAAGCCATTTTTAATGGAAATTGAGTAGAGCAGAGAGACTAACATAAAGCCTCAGAGAGAATTCGAATATTTCTCCTGGAGCAGCAAGAGGAGAATGGAGAACTGCATTCCCTGCTAGCCAGGGAAACCAGGTCAGATTTATCTTCCCTCTCTGTGAGATGTCACCGTGGATATTCCATAGACACACCGTACGTATGCAAGTCTTGCTTATTTTTCTTGGCTGAGCTGTTAGGATTACATATTCATTATTTTGTCTACACACACATACATACACACACACACAGCAATGCTGTCGTTTGCCTCTCTGTATGCATATATCTCATTGTGTAGAAGGCACATTTTCAAAAAAGACAGCTGACTGCCAGCAAGACACTCTCACTTCCCCCCGTGTACATTCTGCAGCTTCCCCAGGGGGAAGTGAAACCAAGGGTGGGCTGGAAGAGATCAAATTTGCTGAAGTGGATTCTGCCAAGTGGCTGTTTACGGATGACCTTCGTCTTCCTGGGGGTGATCGTGGGCGTTTCAGACTTCGGGAGGAATCCCTGATCACATGCCATCACAGTTAGAATCATGATCCAGGGGCTTTGTGGGTCTGACCACCTGAGACTGGGATGAACCGGGAGTCAGAAGACCTGGGCTTTAGCTCTGTCTCTGAGTGTCCGCAGGTGCGAAGATGGCTCTGCTGTACCAGTGTGGCTCTCTCTCCTTCTCTGTCTGACCTTCTCAGAAGACTTTCAAATCCTCAAAGGCACAGTGCATCTTTCGTTTATGTGGTATTCCCTTTCTCCTCTCTGTTCATATATACTGCATTTGGTAGAGATGTAACAAGTACTTGCTGACTGATAGAATGAGACCACAGTCCTGTGTTGGATGAACTGGAATTGTACTTAAAAGTGTTCCCAGCTAGAAACACTCTCCCTTGGTGCTGTCTACTATTTTTTTAAATATTTATTTTTATTTTATTTGAAAGACAGAGTTACAGAAAGAGATAGAGCCAGAGAGAGAGAGAGAAAGGTTTCTATCCACTGGTTTACTACCCAGATGACCATAACGGCCAGAGCTGAGCTGAGGCAAAGCTAGCAGACAGGAACTTCTTCCAGGTCTCCCATGTGGGTGCAGGGGCCCAAGGACTGGGGCCATCTTCTGCTGCTTTTCTAGGCCATAGCAGAGAGCTGGATTGGAAGTGGAACAGCCGGGACTTGAGCCGTCATCTATTTGGGGTGCTGGCACTGCAGGCTGGGGCTTTAACCCTCTGTGCCCCTGGTGCTGTCTACTATTAAGATGCAACTGGAGCAGCCGCACCTTCTCCCCTGGGTGTCTGTCGTGCCCATCCTGAGAGGCTGTGAGAACAACCCGCTAGCTCCATCCAGACCCTTATGGATCTGTCCCCCGCTGTGTCCCTGGGGCCCAGTGTCCCAGTCTCTCCACTTCTCCTGACTCTGGGAGGTCTGAAGAAGAAGAGCTTTGAGAGAGATTTTTCTCTACCCCACTGCACCCCCACCCCAGCCAAAAGGCGCTTGCACAGGCGTGAGTATTTTCAGCAGGTTACACAGCACACGGAAGCTGACCACGGCAGATGAAAGGTGGCACCTGTAATCCCTCAGAACCAGCGCACTGGAAAGCACAGCCAGACAGTGTCCGTCTCTGCTCCCAGCCTGCCGGTGGCCTCCCAGCAGCTCGAAAACCCAACCCCGAGCCCTTGTGCCTGGCCCCTCTCTGCCCCCTCACCTCCCTCGCTACCTCGAGCCGCACACGCGTCTTCTTTGGGTTCCCGGGAATCCCATGCTTGTTTCCTTAGGCCCTTGTTGCCCGTGTCTTCTGCCCCGGGACTCCGTGCCACTCCAGGGTTCACTCAGATCTTAGCCTAAGCGTCCTCTCTCAGACAGGCCTACCCTGACCAAACCGTCGCTGTCCACACTGTGTTTTTCTTTCCCGTCTCCCTCATGTTGGAAATTGTTTTGCTCATCTCCTGGTTTCCTTGTTTACTGTTGGACCCCAACTTGGGGTCTCACCCCACAGGGGCACATGGGGGCTGTATTAGTCCTGCTCTGTCGTGTTGCCCCAGTGAGAGATCAGTGAACCTGTGTGGTCTCAGCAAAGGATAGAGTCTGAGGTCGTGACCTCCCTCCTGGCTCTTTCTTACTTCTTCTCCCTTTCCCTTTCTCTCTCTCTCTTAACAATTTTTTTTTTCCATTCGTGGAGGCTGTATCATGAAAAGCAGTGTGATCTCGTACTGGAGGCCAGGCCTTGAGTTAGGCCCAGGGTTGACCTCCCCACTTGGTCAGGTGCTTCTGGTCACACACAGCTGCCAAATGCAAACAACTGTCACGGAACCATCCTCTTTCTCTTGGGGCCAACCAGTAAATCAAGAGTAGAATTTCATTTCAAATAATTATGTCATACTTTATTAACATTTGAACTTTCATTACCAACTGGACAGTTCTTTCAAAGAAGTTTCTATTCATTTATTTTCATTTTATTTGAAAGGTAGAGAGAGAAGGAGAAGTACAGCTGGGGCTGGGGCAGACTGAAGCCTGGAGCCCAAGCTCCCATCTGGATTTCCCACATGGGTGCCAGGGGCCCAGGTACGGGAGCTATTACCTGTTGGTCTCCAGGATGCAGATGAGCAGCAAGCTGGAATCAGAAGCAGAGCCAGGACTTGAATTCAAGTGCTGTGACAGGGAGTGTGGGCATCTAAGTGGCATCTCAGCTGCTGCACCAAACACCCTCCCTCAGCCAGACAGTTCTGCTCCTTCAGTTCCCTGGCTTTGCGACATCCCCCGTGACCCAGGAGAGGCCCTGTAGACTAGACATTGCCGGATCCTCTGGGCAAAGGAGGGTAATTGCAAGCTGGAAGGGGAAGATGGTTCAACCCAGGGCTATGCACAGAGGAAACCATGAAAAAAGTCAGTGTCTAGCCTGAATTCTGCCTTACTAGGACATCTGAGTGGAAGGATGAGCTCTTAGGTCCCCCAGTAGAAGAGTTCTTTTTGGATCTGGGTGAAGCGAGTGTCCCTGTAGCTTCCCACAGCCTCAGGCTGAACTCCACGGTGACCCTTGGGTCGGCACAGCTCTCACTGGATGGTCCAGGCTTTGTGTGCTCACGGAAAGTGCAACGCAGCTGGCCCCGCTGGTTTTCCTGCAGATATCACATTTGGGTCACAGGGTTCAGCCAGTCTTTGGCTGTTATGGAGTACAGTTTTATGGGAATAGTTGTATAATGTTAACAGCTGTAGACTGAGAGCTTGATGAAGACATCGCCCAGATTGCCTGGGGAAGGAAGGCTGCTGACTCGGGCAGCTGATTCTTGAGGGGTAAGATAATTTAGCTCTCTTTTTACCTTGTCTAGCATAGCCACCTACATGTGGCATTTTCTTCTCCTTCTTTTTTTAAAAAGGTATTTGAAAGACAAAGAGAATGAGAGGGAGGGAGGGAGAGAGGGAGAGAGAAGTCTTTCATCCACTGATTCACTCCGCAAATGGCCACATGGCTGGGTCTGGGCCAGGCCGGTGCCGGGAACCTGGAACTCCACCTGGATCTCCCTTGTGGATGGCAGGGTCCCACGTACTTGAGCCATCTTCTGCTGCCTTCCTAGTGCATTAACCAGGAGCTAGGTCAGAAGTAGAACAGCTGGGACTTGAACTGGTGTTCCTGTATGGGATGCCAGCATCACCAGTGGCGGCTAAACCCACACTGGCCATTTTCATCCCTAAGGCAGAGGAGCAGTGGGCACATTTTCTTATCTCCTTGTTGTATACATCATAGGCACATTAGGGGGAAAAGCCAAGGCCCTTGGCTTTCTAACTTTTCTGCTTCCATGGCATTTCCACATGAGATATTAAACGGTTAGATTTCTCCTTACAGATTTCTAGTGAACAAATATAGAAAGACAGTCACAGGCCTGCTGGACTCAGCTCTGTCAAGTCTTGCCCATCTCTCCTTTTCTGTGACGCCTTCCTTGCCCACTTCAAAATTGCAACCTACTCCATTCCCTATGCTAAATCCTTCTTACCCTGGTTTGTTTCCCATACCAGTGGTCACTTTTTTTTTTTTTTTTTTGATTATTTATTTGAAAGGCAGCGTTACAGAGAGAGAAGGAGAGACGGAGAAACATCTTCCATCAACTGATTCACTCCCCACGTGAGCACCAACTATGGCCAGAGCTGGGCCAGGCAGAAGCCTGGAGCCAGGAGTTCCTTCTGGGTCCCTGCTTGGGTGCAGGATCCTAAGCACTTTTGCCATCCTCCACTGCTTTCCCAGGCACATTAACAGGGAGGTGGGTCAGAAGTGGAGCAGCTGGGACTCAAACCAGCACCCCTATGGGATGCCAGTATCACAGGCACTGGCCCCAGTGATCACTTTCTAATGAACTATATCATTTATCATCGATTGTGTTTACTGTCTGTTTTTATCATAGAACCCCACAAGGCCAGGATTTCTGTTGGTTTTATGCACGGTGCATCCTAAGTGTCCAGATCAGTACCTGCAGTGTAGCAAGCCCTCGATCAATCCAGTGGAAAGAGAGGAAATGCAGTGTAGTGGTGCAGAGCTTGGGGTTTAGGCTGAAACGAACTTGCATTTGAGCCCCAGCTTTGCCGTGTAGCACCTGTGTGTCTTCAGAAAGTGACTGTGGCCTGCGCCAGGACTCACTAGGATAATCCTCTGCCTGCAGCACTGGTACCTTGGGTTCTAGTCCCGGTTGGGGCACCGGATTCTGTCCCAGTTGCTCCTCTTCCAGTCCAGCTCTCTGCTGTGGCCCAGGAAGGCAGTGGAAGATGGCCCAAGTGCTTGGGCCCCTGCACCCGCATGGGAGACCAGGAGGAAGCACCTGGCTCCTGGCTTCAGATCGACGCAGCGCTGGCCGTAGCGGCCATTTGGGGAGTGAACCAACGGAAGGAAGACCTTTCTGTCTCTCTCTCTCTGTCTGTCTCTCTCTCACTAACTCTGCCTGTAAAAAAAAAAAAAAAAAAAAAAAAAAGAAGATGAAAGTGACGTACCCTCCCTGAGAGTCTGCCTTCTTGTCTGTAATGAGGATCATAGCGCTGACCTTGCGGGTGTGTTGTGAAGATCAGCAGAGAGAGACAGCGTGGCATGGGAGTTAGGAGGCCAGGCTTCCTGTTCCAGTAGCTCTGGCTTTAGCTTCGGGTTCTGGCTCTCCCTTTATCTTGTGCAGTTTTATAAACTCTCTAAGCTCACTTATTTTTTGCCTGTCAGATGGATATGATCCTGTGGCCTGCCTCGCTGGGTTAAAGGAGGTGGTCTCTCTGACGTGCTTAGCAGACTAACTCACAATAAGGGGCTGGGGAGGCAGTGATGTCACGTACGGTGCATTCCCTCACTGTGCACACATAGTAACTGCTCACTAAATGTTTAGCAGCTTTGCAAACAATAAAGAACCATTTTATTCAGTCTCTGGGAACCTCCTAATGTTCTTCTCTGCCTTCTTCCTCCTGGGGAGCTGGGTGCAAATACCTGAGGTTATCTTTGTGAGAAAATTGTTTCAAATGGAAAATGGAACAGTAAACCGTTTTTAGATGCCATTCTCCTTTCTTTGTCCTGCATCAGTCCTGTTTTGACTTCAGGGGTTAATTTTTTTGGCTCAGTTGCTATAGAAGTTCTTCTGCACCAGGGGGCCACTGTGGGGGGGGGGGACTTCTATAGCCTAGAGGTTTAGCCAGCTGCTTCAGAGCTAATGGAATTGGCTCACAGTGGCTATGGTTTTGAGAGACTGTAACCTCCCGAGGGTCCCATTTCCTCCAGCAGACGCATAGTGGGAGATGAGAGAGCTGCCTCTTCTGGGCTCTGCCCTTGGTCATGTGAGTCCCAGCAAGACAGGCACTGCTACCCAGAACCAGGTCCCGTGCCTGGATGGCTCAGGTGACCACCTTGCCCCTCTTGCTGTGTGTGTCCTTGGCCAAACTACCCAACATTGCACTGTCTTGTTTCCTATCTTCGTTAATAAATAAATAAATAGGAATGAAAACTAGAGTGATCCTACACCGTAGGGTTTTGTGAGGATTCAAGGAGACATTACATATTTTCTTTAGAAGAAAATAAAAATGTCCTAGTACTGTGATATTTCAAGTTTATGAGCACTTTCTCTGTTTCGAAAGTTCTGGAACGTCAGCGTTTGCCCAGGTGTCCTAGGGGTCCTGAAGGCACCTGGTGGAGATTATCTTGACTTGAAAGAGCCGCAGGCAACCCCTGTGTCTTCCTTCCTAAATTGGACAAACAGTAGCCTCTCAATTGCTTAGTGTATTCTACTATAGGGAAATAACTTGGAGGTGTGGCTGTCTCCATGGCAACACGGAGAGGACCCGGAGGTCAGGGCAGCACTTGGGGAGAGGGTTGCTAGCTAAGGCCAGGAAGTCCCATAGTGGGTGGTTTACGTGATGACCAAGACTTTTCTTTTTAAATTCCTATTTATTTATTTGAGAGACAGGGAGAGAAAGACAGACAGAGAGCTTTCATATGCTGGTTCATTCCCCAAATACCTGAAACCGCCAGCGATGGGCTCGAGTCAAACCTAGAGAACAGTACTCCAGCCCAGGTCTCCCACGTGGATAGACAGAACTCAATACTTGAGCCATCACTGCTGCCTCCTCAGGTCTGCATGAGCAGGAAGCTGGAGTCAGGAGCCAGAGCCAGAAATCAAACCCGGCACTTTGATTCGAGAAGCTGGCATTTTAACTGCTGGGCCAAACACCTGCCCCCTGGTGATCAAGTTCATTATGCTCTACTCAACGTGACCCTGTTCTAGGTCCCAAAGCTCAGAGGCCAAACTGAGCTATAAAAATAGGATGCAAAGCTACTGACTTTATGATGTAAAATCCAGCTGTTCCATGCATGGCATAGACATGTCTATCTAAATCCTTCCCAAGAAAATTAAATGAGAAAGCAAGTTGCTAGGTGGTTGCTCAGTGAGTGTGGAATTTACGGGAGTGGAGTTAAGGGGTTCAGATGCTCACGGTCTCTGCTGCTCCATCCCCACAGTGCAGATCTACCTGTCGGGTGCCCACTTGAGTCCCACGTTGCTCCCTGACAGCCCTGGCTGGCTTTGGACAAGCACTGCCTTCATCTGCCTCTCTGTCCTTTATATGTAAAGTTCAGCTGACAAACTTCCTGCCCACGTACTCCTGAAATGCATGCATCTTAAGATTTTTTTCAATTTTAATTTTGTTTTCATCAAAGTAAAGCCTGTGTATTGTTTCACACATCTAATAATAGTACAATACTTCAACCAAGAAACAACAGTTCCCTGCCCCAACTCTCCTTCTCCCTTCACCTCTTACTCTCTGGAAATGACCGCTTACAAAGCTTTTATTGCTGATGGAGCTAGCTAAGCCTACTTTTCTGGATGCTTGAATTTCTACTTCCTGACTTTTCTAGTATGTTCTATGGAAGGTGACCATCAAACACTTATTGCATTTTCTCCTTCAGTTTCACCTCTGTCTTTTCTCCACTATGGTTAGAGCTTAATATTTAGTGTAGGGACACCAACAGCATTCCCATGACTGTGACAGTGTAGGGGTGCGTGGCGGTGCTGCGCTGTGTTCTCTTCTCTTCCCTTCTTTCTAATCTCTCTGCAGCACACATTCTCCACCCCTCCCCCATCTTTAAATCAATAAGGGCATTTGAAACCCTAACAAAGATATCTTTTCACAGTTGGTTAGTTTGGATAAGAATCACAATGAGGTCTGCTGACTGCATTTGGTTGTTATATTCCCTTTGATTCTGGAACACTTCTCCACCCTTCTTTTATTGGCAGTATTGATTTGGTGGAGGAATTGGACGCAAATGGCCCCACATTCTGGATTTGGCATGGTTTCCTCACCATACCCTTTAATTTGTTCTGTAAGAAAATGCCCAGACTTCAAAAGTTGCCCCCAAAATAAGTTTATCTTTTAATTCAGTTTCCACAAACTTTTTGAGTACTTTTGTATCGTATTTTCCATAAACTGTTGGTTACAGGTAGAACCTAGATTAGATTAGGACTCAGCCTTTTTTTTTTTTTAGGCAAATTTACTCTATAGGTGGTGCTGTGTACTTCCTATTTGATCATGTCACGAGGCAATAATGTCTGATTGCACCAGCTTTAATGATGATTGGATTGATTGGAGGGCTCGATGGTGACTGCCTGCTCCCTCCATGACCAAGTTCTCAGTCGACTTTTCACCTCCTGGTTTCAGTGTCCATTGGTGATTGTTGTTTGGAGCCATTATCTTCTGTCCTGAGCCAAGAAGTGCTGATTACCCAGTAACTCCAGAAAGCCATCTAATTTTCCTCATTTGTGAGTCTAGGTTAGAGTCAGGGGCTTCTCTGTGACCCCCTTGCACTCCCTAATATCTGACTTAATTTACATGAAAGTAATATCCTTGGAGATGTATCAATTACATTTTAATTTGAACCTGTACTTGAGCTTTGCTGTTGCCTTTGAAAACAAATGGAAATGTGCAAAGCTTTCTTGTCAGTCATGTTGAAAAGTAACTAGCAGCAAAAAATAGACTTTTAAAAAAAATCGTGGAACAAATAAGGGGACTCCACTTTGACTTATAAAGCCTCCTTTCTCTGAGGTAGGAAACTCTGAAATCTAGTAGGGGTCTCCTCTGCCTGGGAGGAAGCTAGCGGGGAGCTACCAGGATGGGGAAGGGGACACAGTCGTCTGAAGGCTTTTTGGTGGTGATTTTGTTTTAGCTTTTACGCCCCTGGTTTGCTAAGAAATCTCTCTTAAAGATTTTTCCCAAACCCTGCCACAGAGGAATTCCGTTTTTTTTCCATTTGAAGCTTGGCTCTGTGCACACTCCTGCCTTATTAGTATTGGAGTTGTGGTTATTCTCTGCAGCTTGTCCTAGGGGACTCAGCCTCAGTGGCAGGAGGAGATCACGTGAAGCCCGCGGACAGGTTCGGGTGCACAGATGTGAGAGGCTGCAGAGGAGGCGGCCTCTCTCATGCTTATCCAGAGTTCCTTTTAGAGACACATGGAGTTCTGCTATGAATGCCTGCTCTGTTACAGCAGAAGGAAGCAGATGGGTCAGCTCGTTAGTGACTTCCAGTCTCCGGAGTTTAAGGTCCTCTGAAATATTCTGCAGGTCTGTCATAAGATTGAGGCCGGGGGCCAGCGCTGTGGCTCACTTGGTTGATCCTCCGCCTGTGGCGCCGGCGTCCCATGTGGGTGCTGATTCTGGTCCCGGCTGCTCCTCTTCCAGTCCAGCTCTCTGCTGTGGCCCGGGAGGGCAGTAGAGGATGTCCCAGGTGCTTGGGACCCTGCACCTGCATAGGAGACCAGGAGGAGGCCCCTGGCTCCTGGCTTCGGATTGGCGCAGTTTTGGCAGTGGCAGCCATTTTGGGGGTGAACCAATGGAGGGAAGACCTTTCTCTCTGTCTCTCTGTCTATAACTCTACCTGTCAAAAAAAGAAAGAAAAAAAAGATTGAGGCCTTGGGACTGTCATTGTGGCATGCGGGTAAAGCCCCTGCCTTCAGTGCTGGCATCCCATTTGGGTATTGGTTTGTGTCCCAGCCATTCCACTTCTGATCCAGCTCCCTGAAAAGCAGTGGAAGATGGCTCAAGTGCTTGGGCCACTGCCACCCACATGGGAAACCCAGAAGAAGCTCCTGGCTCCTGACTTTGGCTTGGCCCAGCCCTGGCTATTGTAGCCATGTGGGGGAGTAAACCAGCAGAGGGAAGATAGCTCTCTCTCTCCTGTCTCTTTGTAACTCTGCCTTTCAAATAAATAAGTAAATCAATCAATAAATAAATCTTAAAAAAAAAAATAAAAAGAAGACTGAAGCCTCTTTTGCCTTTTGTAATGACCTTGAACCTCAAAGGACCTCACTGGATCCTTTCAAGGCCAAGATGCAGTGACGGCTCCTTGCAGTCCCTCAGGGAGCTGCTGCCTCTTCCCATCGCCCGGGCTCCCCTAGCTCTCTTCTTCTCTCTCATGACAAGGGCTATTTTCATTATGATTCATTCACATGCCCCTGTGACTGCTTTATTATACGTTTTTTGTTGACATTTTAGATTTTAATAAGTCAATGCATTACTCAAATAATTTAGTTTTTATCGGATATTCAGCTTCTATTTCAACTGTGCTTCAGCTGTCCATGGGATCTCTGTCAGTTAGACTTCCTATTTCAAAAGAGGGAGGGGAGAACGTATAGGGAAATTCATATGGATCTGGAGCCAGGAGAACTAGATTCAAGCCCCATCTCCACTACTGCAGAATCACTGCCTTGGAGCTATGGGCAGGTCGGTAGGGCTGGGCCCTCTTGATGGCAAAAGTCAGGTGTAAGACTTAGTTCATCGCAAAGAAATTAGGGAAGCGAGGACTTGCTGGTTTATGGGTAGTAGTAAGAAATCCAGGGATGGGGTCTTGGGCTCCCAAACCCCTTCTGGGTAGTTCTGACTGGGGAAGGAAATCAGGGAGGAGTCCCATGTTAGTTGCCCTGGGAAGAATAAGTGTACCAAGCCCATGGGAGGTACTCAGGACAGAGAGGACATGGTGGGTGTTGCTGGGGGAACCCTAAATAGGAACTTTGCACTCTCTCTTGCAATCTTATCTCGAACCTACCTAGCACTAGATACAGCTTTCTCTCCTTTCTTGCTTCCACTGCCCTCTCTTGGGAGCTCCTTGGTTGAACCGGTGGAGGGGAGCTCTTCTAATAAACCAGAGCCAGCACCCAGAGTGGGCTTTACGCTGGCATGGAGGCATAGCCTCAGAGACAGCACAGGTGCCAGAGTTATTCACGGTGAAGACCACCTAGAGAAAAAGTGGAGGTACGATCCAGCATCACAGGACGCAAGCAGCTCCTCCTCGTGTCAGAAAGGCATCGGATGTGGGGCTCATTCCTTTAGCGTCGGTCTGCCGTGAGATCCCCTACAGGATCGAGCGGTGTGAAGGCCATGGATTTGTGTCCACTTGTGTGCGGTGAGCTTTAGGCAAGTCACTTCTACTCTCCCAAGTGCAAAGAGATGAGTTGTCTGCCTCGTTGTTGGTAAGGGGAGGGTTCAGATGAAGTTTTATATTCAAAAACATGTGTGTCTTCAACGGCGCCTTCATTATTCTAAAGCAATGTGAAGAATTCTTCCCCACCACCAACTTATTTCAAAGGCCACGTCTTGACTCAGGTAAGAACCAGAGTCACTTTATGTTCTAACGGCTCTTCTGCCTACCAGCGTCAGCAGTTCCCTGCACCTCTTGGCACCTTGCTTTTCTCTCCTGTGAAATGGGCACCAACACTAGTTGTGCTAGAGAAGAAATTTGTCTGGCGAAGAAAATGTGCACAGTTGACACAGGGCCTGTGAGTTGCCTCTATGCTCTTCCCAGTGCTACCCATGTCTTTTCTTCCAGTAGTTCTTTTGGAGACGTGCTTGAACAGGCGTGCTGTAAGCTAGGCATGCTACTTAATACCTTCATCCTTAAAGTGGAGGCAAAATGTCCCCTATCTCAAGGGTTGCAATGCTGATGAAGAGAAGTTATGTACAGCCCAAGAGCTTGGGCCCCTGCCACCCACGTGGGAGACCCAGAAGATCCAGGAGAAGTTATATAAATACGGCACTGAGTATGGTGTTGGGCACTCAGTGGGTGCTCGGTAAATGTTTATTTTCTTCCTCTAGATTCTGCATATGGTGTTCTTCAGTTTCATCCTCATCAAACAGCTTTATTTAAAAATGCCAAATAAGACTGGGTGCCGGGTGATTGAACTTTAAATAAAGGAGTGCTAAGAGAAGGTTGGCTTGGGTAGACGGCCACGGGAGCCGGCTGTATGTGGTTGTTTGTTGTATAATACACTGTGGTGGCTTCTCGTCTCTTCCCCTGGTGTAGAGCCTGCTGAGTCACGTTGGCTGCCCCTGGGCCCACGATCCCTGGCTGAGTCTCTGGAATACAGCAAAACCCACAAGAAACCAGCACTGATAGACGGCAGATCGGTTTGAGGGATTTTTGTTTGCGGTCTTGTGCTTGCTCTCCTGGTGAGATAGGAAACCTTTAATAAGACTTTTCCTAAATGATGTTGCATGTGAAATGTGGATTTTTCCCCACTCTGTTCTCCTTACAAATGACCATTTCATGAGGTTTCTTTTCATTTTTTTTCTTCTTCTTTCCTGCTTCTCAGTACATTCCACAAAGTGTATATTCCTCTGCTGGTTACTGATTGATGGTTCCACTCTGTGTGCCCTTTAATTTTGCAATAAACCAACAAGGAGTTGAGACCACAAACTTAAAGAGCATTGACTTATTTATTTGACTGGATCCACTGGAGCAACAGGCAGATTTGGTCATTTCAGTGTGGTCCTGGGGAGGGCAGGAGGAGCCCGTGAGAAGGAGCCCTGTGTGGTCAATAACCAGACTGGAAAGAGCTTGCTCGTCCTCTCAGCTCTTCTCAGCAGCAGGCCTTTCTGGGCCGGGGTGGGAACAGGAAGTCTTTCACAAGACCTGCCCACCGCTCCAGGATTCTGAATTCGGCGGGACTTAAGATCCGTGGACATGGATCGTCACTGCCCCCAGGTTTTGTGTCCCTTTTTGCAGAAGGATCATGGAGCACCTTCAAGGACTGCGAAAGCAGCCACTCATCCTCCTGCATTGCCTGGGCTTTGGGCTGGAGGACCTCAAAGATCAAGGACAAACCTTTCCCCTACCACCTCCATGCCAGCAGAGCCTTCAGCACAAAGTCAAGGGCTTCATCAGGATGCAGAGGCACCGGACACACTTCCTAACTCGATTTCCAAACACTCCAAAAGTCAACTAATTTTTTCTTATGTAGCACTACCCTTGTACAAAATAACCAGTCTGAAAAATAAATATAAACATCAGTTCAAGTTAGGAAAACAAGAACAAACTTCTTAAATGGTTCAAGTGGATCCTATGTAAACTACAGATAGCTCTTGTAGGGTGTTTAAAAACATAGATACTGTTACCATGTACATTTAAGGATTGCTCCATACCCGGTGCTGCTCTCTGAGGGCTGAAGGGAAGCTGCGAAGAGAAGTGCCCAGATGGAATCTGTCCCAGCTGTGAACCCCTTGTAACAGAGCCTGGTGTCGTTTGTGGCCCTACCACATTGAGGCAGCTAACTACCCGTTCTGAGTCTGTTCTTGTGTAGCAATCTTTCTTCTGAAACTGTCGTCATCACATTTTAGCAGAAGTGAAAATATAACAGAGGGGTTCGTGGCCAAGACAGAAATAGAGTCCAGGAATCCGAGTCCGTTCCTTTGCCATACCTACTGGAGCATGGTTCCTTCCCGGCCTCGAGACTAAGTGTTTCCAGGCCTACCAAACACTTGACTGGTTTTTTTCTCGCCACTGCAGAAATCTGTTTTGTACTAAATATTTTGTAACATTTTCCTTTCCATGAGATTTTGCATTAAGCAACACAGGACTGGGATCAGTCTAGTATCAGGGGCTGCCTGGCTCAGAGGAAATTGAGGAACAAATAACTACCCACTGTCCATGAGTTCTGATGTGGTAGAACTAGTGTGGATGAGAGAGCCAGACAGGCCTGGTTTGAATCTGGCTGTCCTGTCTGCTAGCTGTTTGATCTCAGAAAATTGCTCAGCTTCTCTGAACTAAGTTTGTTCATCTTCAAAACTAGGATAATAATGTTTACCTCCCTGAGTTCCAGGGATGAAGTGAGCTCATGTATGTTAAATACATATGCATGACTTTAAAAACAAATTTTTTTGATACCAAAATAAACTCCTCTTTTAATTCCATTTGTCCACAGACTTTTTGAAGTACCTGCATACTTGACCCGAGGTCGGTTAGAAAGCGCTCAGGAAAGACTTTTGAATGGGGGCGGGACTTAAGACAGGTGGAAATAGTCACCTGCCCACAGGTTTTCTATCTCTTTAGAATGAGGGTCAAGAATGTAGAAACACACAGACTGTCTTGAAGTGTACACTGTAGGTGGAAAGAGAATAACACACATGACATCATTAGAGGAAAAGGCTGGTACTGAGTACCTTGGTGTTGACTCTAAGACAGAAGTGCTAAGAACTGCGAGCTTAGCGGGGGCGGGAAGAGCGAGGGAAGATTCTGTGGGAGAGGTGGGACTTACACTTGTCTCCGAAAGGCGGGACCCTGAAGAAGAGTAAAGCAGGGTATTTTGAGTCGGCGCCGCGGCTCACTAGGCTAATCCTCCACCTTGCGGCACCGGCACACCAGGTTCTAGTCCTGGTCAGGGCGCCGGATTCTGTCCCGGTTGCCCCTCTTCCAGGCCAGCTCTCTGCTGTGGCCAGGGAGTGCAGTGGAGGATGGCCCAAGTGCTTGGGCCCTGCACCCCATGGGAGACCAGGAGAAGCACCTGGCTCCTGCCATCGGATCAGCGCGGTGTGCCGGCCGCGGCGGCCATTGGAGGGTGAACCAACGGCAAAAGGAAGACCTTTCTCTCTCTCTGTCTCTCTCTCACTGTCCACTCTGCCTGTCAAAAAAAAAAAAAAAAAAAGCAGGATATTTTGGACAGGCACATTTGAGATGGGGATGACAGCCAGAGTGAGTGAACCATGGGAAAAACAGGTTGAAAACGAGAACGTCGCAAACACCAATCTTCCAGTGGAACAACTGAAAAGTACAGAATGAGAGGCACCTGTTAGACCCTGGTTTAGGTGCTTTATATACTGACTCAGATGTCCTCACAGTACGTACGGGGTATGATCACTAACTCATGTATCCAGTTGAAGAAAGTGAGGTACGGAGAGTGGAAATGATCTACCTGAGTAGGCTGCTCCACTTCCTATCCAGCTCTCTGCTATGACCCGGGAATGCAACGGAAGATGGCCCAAGTCCTTGGGCCCCTGCACCCTCATGGGAGACCAGGAAGAAGCTCCTGGTTCCTGGCTTCGGATCGGCACAGCTCCGGCCTTTGAGGCTATCTGGGGAGTGAACCATCAGATGGAAGACCTCTCTCTCTCTCTCTCTCTCTTTCCTCTCTCTCTCTCTCTCTGCCTCTCCTCTCTCTGTGTAACTCTTTCAAATAAATAAATAAATAAATATTTTTTTAAAAAAAAGGACTTGCGCCTCAAGTGGGTCTGTAGTGCATGATGAAGAGTTGGCTTTACTGTGGTAGAAAACCTCTACTCCCAGGGCATTGCCATGGAAGGAAGCCCGCCCCTACCCCATGTAAATATTTAACCACTTTAATGTATTTATTCTGGACCTATTCTTCTTGTGTCTCTCCTGTATTGACTCTGTTTAATTGTAGGTTATTATTGTTTGTCCATATTGATGTCATTTATTTAAGGATGGACACAGCATTGCTTCAGTGCCCTCTCCCTCCTTTTTTTTTTAATTTAAAAAAAAAGGCACAATATTGTCCTTCCTTGGGGACATCAAACAAATTTTTGTTCAGGAGCATATCTGATGAGATATGAGGAATTTGCTGCTAGGCTGACCTTTTGATCTCCTTTTGAATACAGAGTGAGCGACCTTTGCTCCCATTGTACGCCCCAGACTCATTCCAGAGATGGAATTGGTTGCACCTGTACAGTCGCGGGGTTTGGAGAGCCATTTGTGTCCGTGGCGTGGAGATACAGGGGGTCAAGGCCAGTGTTGGCTCATCCTCTGTGGGAGGTTTCTCTCAGCCTGCCCTGTTCTTCAGCCCCTCTCCACCAGTAGCCACTGGCAGTGTCACTGGGACTGGAGGGCACCAAGTTGATGTTTATCACATTGGACTCCCCTGGGAGCTGTATTTTTTTTAGCACCCCCCCCCCCCCCAGGGAGCAAGTGACTCAACAGTGCTGTTTCTTGGTCTCACATGAGACCAAGGAGGGGAACTCAGTTAATTTCAGCCCTCTGTGATGGACGGATGCAAAGCGGGAGTCTTTCTAATCCTCCTTGCAAATCAGAGGGAGGGGAATCCCCAAGCTCCCGTGGCACACGTGAATAGAAAGCACCAGCAAGTAACAAAAACACCTACAAAGGTCAGCAGAAACTCAGGGGACTGTTGGAAATTCACCTCCCCTGCCTTTCTGTGGGGCGCGGTGGGCAGTAGTGAGGGAGTGGGTGAAGGCGGCCCAAACACGCTGCATGCAAAAGCCGCTTGGCCACAGAAAGTACACGGTATAGCTGGAGGCTGCTAGGAAAGTTTCCTCCACTTCCGTGTGAGCCTCAGAGTCATCTGACAATTGACCTCGATCTGTTCCCCGCCCCGGCTGGCCAGAGACTTGGGAACTGCACACAGTTGGCAGACGCACCCTTGGAAGTCACAGTGACTGCCTTGTCGCAGTTCACCGGTGGTGCGTGGGATTTCCTACAGACAGGGCCGGGTGGAAGGTGGGAACCGCACACCAGCCTGCTGTTTGTGCCTTCCTTACAACCCTTGGCCCCATCTGAGACCCGGAACCGACATGTGCTAAGCTCAGCCTGTCGGCCTGTGGGACCAGAGCTGTCCACACCTATGTTGACCGCAAGATAGCTGCACACACACCCCCTCCCACGGAGGCCGCCCCCTGCTGCCCGGAAGTAGGCCACCCTGTGGTGCCACCCAGTTACTCCCATGCATTTATTTGGGCCACATGGCAGACACAGCCTCCCTCAATGCGCTGCCTTTGAACTTAGTGGCGGAGGCCGTGGTATCGGCAGAGCCTCTGTGACTGAGTGAGTGTGCGTGTGTGTGTGTGCAGAGCTAAGGAGATGCTTCCTCTTCCTCCATTTTCATTGCTTCACACTGAGCTACTTTCGTCTCAAGCTTCTCCCACCACGCCGAGTGTTCCTCTAGCTTTGGGGGTTGCACAGTGGAATCCACAGAAAAGATTTTCCTTCGCCTGGGTGGATAAGAAGAGGTGAGAACTCCATTCAGATGGAAGGTGTTCTCACCATAATCACAAAAGACTTCCATTCACTCCACTCCCTCCTGTGTTGCTTCCTTCTTTCTTGCCCGCCCATTGCTTCCGGGTAGGGCAGGTTTTCCGAGGTTGGAGGTGACAGTAGTCCATGGCTGTGGTGCAGCTTGGAGTTCAGCACGAATACTGGCGGGAGTTGAGACCTACGGAACGTTTTTCTTAGCGGCCTGCTACATCAGCAGTCATGCATTCTCTTCGTATCTTTTGTGGATTCAACACTTTTAGGTGCCGAGGGGTTGGGGACGTTTCCGGAATCGCACAGGAGGTTAGTGAGGGGGACAGAAACAGAAGGCAGGCTCCCCACTCCCACAGCCGTGTTTTCTTCAAGCCAAACTGCAGTTTGGTCCTTTCCCTACAAATACTTCAAGAGGAAAATCCCTCACAGTCTTCAGATTTTCCCAGAAAGCAGTTGACGTGCAGCCCTTCACAATGGAAACAGACTGGAATGGTGAAACCTTATCAGCCCTCCATGCTGTGACTGAGCTGAAGCTGAAATTTAAAAAAAAAAAAAAAAGTTTTTTTCATCATGGAGTGATTTATAATTTTCCAGAGCTTGGCAAAACTAAGCCAGTGAATAGTAGAAGCAGATTTGTTTTTTGTTTTCCTCCCAGCAAAGGTTGGGTATTTCTTTCCAGAGCCGCAAGTGGTTGGTAGGGGAGTGGGCTTGGGAGCCCTACAGGTCTGCTCTGGGGGAGACCTCCCTTGTTCTCACCCTTTTCCCTCTACCTCCTGCTCTCCCTCCCCTTCCCCTCCCCTCCCTGGCTCCTGGATCCCTCTTGCCCGCGGCTCCTGCCACAGCAGACAGACGGGCTGTGGCAGACACCGTCATGGTTGGGAAGCAAGGGGAGACCATGGGGAAAACCACTCCAGGCCTTTCTCTCAAGCCTTGGCGATGAAAGGACTCAATGAACCCGAACAATTTCTCACAGGAAAGTTCCGGCCTCTGTCGCCTTGAAGCAGGTTGCATTCAGCAAACCTTGACAGAGCCAGGATCTTACCCAAGGCCTCTGTTGGCCAGACAGGCTAGGTCACTGTCGTGTCTGGCAATTAGAATCATTGTAGATACCAAAAGGAACACTTTTTAAACTGTACCTTAAGCAGATAGACCATACGAAAAGAAAAAAAAAATGAACTCTGCCTTCCAAACTGCCGAGAGACAGTCTTTCATTCTGAAAGTACTAGGCTTAGCAGCCAGCCATGAGGCCGTGGAGTCAGCACCCACATTCTCTTCTTGCTGCTCTTTCTCTGGCCAGCAGGTGACCCAGTGGGTGGCCTGCTCCCTGGGGAGCTGGAATGGCCAGGACAATCACTGCACCTCATCCTACTGGCCCAGTTAAAGTGATTTTGAAACTTCTCAGATAATCTGTGTTCGGTTGTGGCAGGTTTCTGCCAGAGAGTGGGCAGGAAGAGGAAGTGGGTGATTTTTCATTGGCATAAAAATGCTCCTGAGAGACGCACAGTGGTTAAGATGCCACTTGGACATGCACATCCCCTCTTGGAGTGCCTGGGTTTGAGTCCTGGCTCTGCTTCCACTCACAGTTTCCTGCCGATGCACACCCTGGGAGGCAGTGGTCATGGCTCAAGTGCCTGGGTCCCTGCCGTGACATAGGAGTCCTGGACTACGTTCCTGGCTTCTGGCTTCAGCCTGGCTGAGCTCTGGCTGTTGAGGGCATTTAGGAAGTGAACTGAGAGATGGAAGCTCGCTCTCTCTGTCTCTGTCGCTGTCTCCGTTTCAAATAAATAAATTTAATTCATAAACATTTTTTAAAAGAAAAATACCCTGGGATGCCTAAGGTAGTTTCATGATTTCTCTAGTCCTGGCGACCTGAGTTCTATGAAGAGCATCCATTTCCAAGCTTCCTCTGATCAGAGAGGATGAGCCACATGTATCAGGGACCACTGAAAACTACCAGAAAGATTGACAGAATTCACATAGGATCACCTCGCACACTTGGCTGTCTTAGAAGCGGAAGCTATTTACCTATGTGGCTTGTGGTTATTTATTGGCATTAGAATCCACAAGGATCTTGTTACAGGATTGGTCCTATTACAGTTTCGTGTATTTCTAAACTTTATAACCCTTTGCTCGTTTATGGATCAAACGCTCTAAACCAGGACATCGAGGCCTGGAGAAGTCACCCGTGAGTGGGTGTGGGCTGAGAGTTCCTCTCCCTTCTCCTCTGCCTGCTGGTGCCTCGGAGGGAGGGTGGGCAGGGAGACCTGCACAGCCCAGTTCTCATCTGCACTGTTTCTCTCAGGAAGGTGACTCTAGTTCTCTTGGCGGAAGGTAGAGATTACAAATCCCACCTCCCACAACCACCCCCCTACTCCAAAAAGATAAATGATGACATTGGCCATATTCATGGGTCTTGAAATAAATCTTCCTTGTAAATACTGAGTTACTGTTTTGCTGACCATGAATCTTTCTTCTGCTGACCAAACAGGGCCAGGTATCACATTGCAACCTATTCTATCCCCAGCTGACCACAAAGTCCCTCTTCTCTGTGTCACCTTCTAAGAGTCCGGAAAAAGGAGCTTCTTCCATTAAAAGCTGTGCCTTCAGGCTGGCAGCTCCCCACCTGATTTCTCCAGTGCTGCCCCGTTTTCTCTCCTGTCTACTGCATTCCAGTACTCATTGTGGGCTCCGTACCCTAAATGGTTACTGAAGCAGGCACCCAACCCGCAAAGATGCTTCTCATCCTTTAATGTATGCTGGATCAGACTAGATACATACAGATCCCTGAAGGCAGAGTGTATTCCGGGCCAAGGGTGAGTAGGGTGTGGATGTGGCCTGATGTGGTCTAGTTGTAGTATAGCTGAAGACCAGCTGCATTAGATGAAGCCAGGAAGGTCTGCACTGGACACGTAGACCAGCAAAGAGTCAAGCTCAGTTGTCCCAGTCCCAAGACCCTAGGGCCAATGACTAGCTTAGTCTGCTTCTGCTCTCTTATCTCAATATTTGCTCCCCTAAGCTCATTAACACTTGCTGGAAGTGAGTCATATGTTTTTGTTTGTGTAGTGGTTCATCTCATGCCCAGGATCCTCTGCCTTCTGACCAGAATCACATTGATTTCCCAGCCATCTGCCTTTACCAGTTCATCTCATCTTTGACTGGCTTGTTCCCACCTTTCCATTTCTTTTCTCTAGCTTACAAGGCCTGCTCTCTGTGAAAGTAGGACCTATTGGGTTGTTTATGAATCTATATGCCTGATTTCCTCCTTGGAGGTCTTAACTGTTCTCTTAGGCAGTACATAGGAGATGTGCTACAGTACTCAGATAGGCTGCAGAAGATACACGTAGAGAAGCTAGATGATGCAGGGGAAAACTCAGAACCCAGAGACATGTATTAAAAAGAAGGTCAGAGGTCTATGTGACATTATATGAGGGGCCATTTCACAGCCAGGAGTATTTCTTTCAGTATCCTACAGACAAGCAAGCAGCTCAAGGAAGCTTTGGAAGTAAGTGGTCTCTCCATTTATAAAGTTGAGTCACGACAGTAGTTACTTTATACAGTTCATAGGGCTTCTTTTTTACCTGTAGGTGAATGATATTCTTCCTGAAGAGTAAACTTTAACCTGGATTCTGTCTCCTCCTAGCTTTAGAGGTAATCATGACCATTGAAATATATATAATCCATATATATATATATACATATATATACATATATATACACATATATATACGTGTATATATATATATATATATATATATAAAAATACATGTATTCACCTTTCCCTTTGTCTAAGAGTCCCACTCTGGCCTTTGGATTTATAGCTGGTGGGAGTGGTGGTGGTGGGGCTTACTGTATGTCTTCGATTATCCATATTTTTAGGGAAATGGCAAAAATAGCAAGTTCCTTTTCAATTAAATGTTATTGCTTTTGAACATATAAACAGCAATACGCATTCGTTGTCAGCAGCAGGCCGTATGCAGTATGAAAGAGAATCAGGCATAGATTTTCTATCTGAACAAGCAAGAAACAGATCGACAAAGCAGAAGCTACTGACAGTGAAGGGGGTAGCATTTACCATCGGCTGGGTACTGTGCTATGGACTTTAAATGTCTAGTTTGATCCCTCAAGCCCTGTGAGGTAAGTATTATCATACTAAGAAAGGTTATGGAACTTGCCCGTTGTCACACAGCCAGTGAGTGGCATAGTTAGTAAGCCCGGGATCTGAACTCCGTCTGATTCCAAAGCCATTGTCCACTGCGCAAAACGCTGTCATGCAAACTTAGTACCAAGCATCCCAGCCTTCCCAGTGGAGCAGAGCAGCAGGAAAGCCTCTCTGAAGTACGGGTCAGAACTCTTAAGACTCTGTCGGTAACATGTAGTGGCGTTTTGTTCGTTATTTTGAGAGCATGGCTTTCATGTCCGTAGATTGGCTGAACGGGAAGCAGAACACGTCTGCAGGCTTCTGCCCAAGTTGTGATTATTTGTAACCGATGCTTTGGGAATGCTTCCAACCTGTCATTTTGGTGAGCGTGATTTAGAAAACCACAACAGTTCCCTGAGAGGATGTGATTAGCAAACCCCTGAGCTTGGTGGCTGTGTCCCTTGGCCTTCAGACCCAAAATAACAAGGGCAGAGGATGAGCAGCGCAGCCACACAGGGGCTCGATCGTTTGCCGCTGAAGAGTGAAACTGCTTTCTTCTCTGTCTAGTCTTCCATGGGAAGTGGAAACGAGGATGGGCACCCTCTGAAGCACGGAATCCGTAGTTCGGTTTTAGGTCCTGCAGGGCATCATCTCCTTAGTTCTGTGCAAGAAAGCCGTCAGTCATCTCAGCACAAGTTTCCGTTTCAGGACAAGTGAAGTCACAATCAAATTGAGAAAATGCGGTTTAAATATTTTAGTCAATTCCTTATCATCTAAGTTGTAAGTTTCTGGAGAAGACATAGAGCCCCTTTGTCTTGCTTCTTTCTCCCCGGAAATGTGGTGCCACCTCCGGGTGGTAGTTTCTGTGTTCGGTAAATTGCCTTTGCCATTACTGTCACTGTTTCACTGGAGTTCTGGTCATTTTCAACAAGCTATCGTCTAGAAGAATCCCATAAAATTAGCATTGTAAACTCTAATTAGATTTCTCAGAAGTGTCATAATATTTTTTCCTAGGATAGGCAGGTTATTATTTTGTTCAGCAGCAGATAAAGCAAATGGTTAAAGGAGACTTCAAGACATTCCTGGAAGATAGAGTTGAAAGATCAGTTTATTTTGTGCAGAACAATTTGGAAGTCCATGCCGTCTTTTCACGACGTGCATTTTTAATGAACTTTTGGAGACCCTTCGACTTTTCAGAGCAATGTCAATATCTTGTTGGTCTTGCTTTAAATAACTGCTCTCTTTTCTTCCCGAGATTTTTACACAAATCAGATAAACTTGGGAAAGACTGAAATTGGAAGACGTGACTAGACATACCAAAGTATATCCTGATGTAGAAGATTGTGATGCAGTTATATTATTAAAGCCAGTGATCTGCAGTATGTAGTACATCCCAGTTTGTTAACCTCTATATCACTGTTCTGGAGGAAAGACTAACAGTAGGGACAGCAGTGGCTTCCATTTATTGAATATTTACCATGGGCCGGACGCTGCTAAGTATCTCATCTCATTCTTGCAACCGTTCCATAAGGTAAATATTATTTTACCCGCAAACAAAAACTCAAAGGCTCTGCAACTTTCCCAGGGTATGCAGCTTCAGAGTCAGAATTTGAACCCAGTTTTATTGAACTGCAGAGCTTACACCCTGTGTTATAAAGAGAGAAGCGAACACAAATCCTGATTGATACTCTTCATATGAATAGTTGTTTCTTAAAAGAGTAGGCTCTTTGACCATTTCCAGCCATATTAACTGAAGACATAGCTTATAAGGTTCTCACCAGCCCTTGTGAAAAGTGGCAATACAAAAGAATATGGTAAGTAAGACACGCCGAGTGGAACCCAGCAGATCCGATCATTGCTGCAAAGTAGCTGGAGGCTCTTGCACCCAGCTGACACACAGAGGCTGGAGAAGGTTGTCTGTGCTCATAGAGCACTTCGTTTCTCTGCCTGACCTTGCCATCCTGTTCCCCTCTCAGCCCTCAATTAAGCTGCCACGGGTGCAGGATTTATAATGTGTCACTGGTGTATTCAAGAGGCAGTGACAGAGGTGTGGCTGAAAAGCTGGGTAATGAGCAATGGGGATGATTTCCACTTCTGTTCAAATCAAAGTGGCGAGAAAGCCAGAGCTGATGCGTGGGACAGACAAGAGAGGCAGCCGCATGCATATTCCAGGCACGGAGTTGTATGACCAGGAGGGAGACGTCCTCCGAGTGACCGGAATGCTCAGCTTCTATCCTTGTTGGGAATACCCGAACGTTGGGACAATGGTGGAGTTCATCAGGAACGAGGATTTGTAGGGAAAGGAATGGCTTCTTGACTGTACCAAGAGTGAAAATACTGTGTGGCGTTGAACCATGGGGATTAGGCAGTTTTAGTGTCCTTTCCAGGAATCCTAAATATTATGGCCTGTATTTTGTGTGTGTAGGATTATGTTAATTTGTGTTTTAAGCACATAGTGACACTTTGGATTTCTTTTGTATGTAACAGAAAAATATTATCTTTATAGAGGCAAATATTACTCCTGTTTCACAAATTTAGAAATAACAGCTCTGACTTTGAGATTTCTAGGAAAGAAGCCACAAGCATCCAAATTTAAATTATTGCTTTTATTTGGCACCAACAGTATCTTAGGTTATAGATACCATTTTCAAAATTAAAGTTTTATTAAGTGTGTACGTGTGCATCTGAATTCTGGTTAGTCTTCTATTTTTTTAGTTCATGTGATGATATCTTTCAGTTCCAAAGTACTCAGAATTTAGAAAGAATTGATTAGCAGTTAGCCTATGTCCCCAGTGTTCTGGGTTTTGAATGACAGATAGGCCTTGCCCAAAGATAAAGTTGGTGAAAGCCAGAGCTGGGGTTTTCCTACCTGTGTCCTTATCAGTCTTCCCCTAAACCACAGTCTGCCTTTTGATAGCCCTCATAATTAATTTGGTCTCTCTCTTTCTTCTCCCCCCCTCCCCTCTCCCTGTCTGTTCACAGGTTATCTTGACGAATCAAATTACAACCCATCTGAGCGGAGCCCTCACTTCTCAGGCAGACCTGGTGTCTCCAGCTGATGATTTGTCCCTGTCTGAAGGTAAGGGATCTGTCCTGGAGAGGCTGCAACTTGACACTGACGTACAGCCCCGCAGCCTCTCTGCCTCCTGTTGAGAGCAGGGAGACCTGGCTGATAGCCACTGCTCGGTGAACCCAGCCAGAGCCTGGTGACTTAGGCCAGCCATCTTCGCAGGCCTCTGATCTCTCGTATTTGGAGAGTCTCCCGCCCTCTCCCTATCAGTGAGTCCCCTTTTTCCCTTGACTGAGTCATCTGCATGGGCACCCATCACGCTTCTGGGAGTTGTTCCAGGTCCTTAGGGTAGGGGCTGGCAACTGCTAACAACTGACTCTGTTTTTGAGACTAAAGCTCCAAGGTCCACTGCGTCAGTGATCTCACAGGCGTCTAGCCTTTGGCTTGTGCTGAGTTCCTTTGGATTGGCTGAAAGCATCCACCAGTTCCAGCTTTGCAAAGGGACTGGGGGGTGGGGCATCTCTACCTTGGTGAATCTGTAGCTCTTACTTCAGCTCTCTGCAACCAGCAAAGACCTGCCAGGCTACGGTTTTGGTGGCAATAAGCTTGATGTGGCTGGGGGAGTTACAACAGCCGCCAGAGGGTAGTCTCTGGTTTGATTGAAAGTTCTTACTTGGCATCTCTGAGTTCTCGCTGTGGTCTGATTTCCTTCAGGCACCACGCCGTGGGCCTGGGTAGATGTGCGTGACTCTTCCCTTCCCGCTTCCTGTGGATTGTGTGTGATGAAATCTGGGGGACTTTAGCCAGCACAGAGCTCCTGACCGACTGCCCGGCTGCGCTTCCATGGATGGTCTTGGTGTCTGGTCTCAGAAGTTAAGAACCTCACTGCTCCTCGGTGGTATCTTTTGGAATAAGAGATAGTGACACATTGACCTACTGGTGAAGACTCAAGTGCTCAGGGGACCCCCATTCTACATCCAACGCTGCTTTATCACCTCTCTTACCGGGACTAAACCCTAGATCACCTGCTAGTCCTGCCTTCTCAAGCATCTGTTAGCATCTAATCAGCTTATTCTTTCCAAACCTCTCTTTCTTTTATCCCCTCTATTTTTGTAATGTATGTTGTGACCAACTGACTTTAAATTCATAATTGCATTATTTTAATAAAAAGCAAAATGGCCTTCCCAACTCTGGCCTCTGCCATTTCTGTTCTGCCACATTAACCCAACTAGCCTTCCCTGATCTGACTTCTTCCTACTGGGTCACTCTCCTACTTGGAAATCTTGGAATTTGTTTTTCTCTGAGAATGGGCTAAAATAGTCAAGAATTTGAGGTTTGTTAGTTTGAAATCAACCAGAATAGAGGTATTTATGCCATTGTTATGGACATCAACACAGGCGAAATTGGAGCTATTTTTGTTATTGTTGTTTATTTGTATTCCTTTTGGGTGGATTAGTTTCAAAAAAATCACTAAATTTAATTATTCTTTTTTTTTTTTTTTTTTTTTTTTTTTTTTTTTTTGACAGGCAGAGTGGACAGTGAGAGAGAGAGACAGAGAGAGAAAGGTCTTCCTTTTGCCGTTGGTTCACCCTCCAATGGCCGCCGCTGCAGCCGGCGCACCGCGCTGATCCTGGCAGGAGCCAGGAGCCAGGTGCTTTTCCTGGTCTCCCATGGGGTGCAGGGCCCAAGCACCTGGGCCATCCTCCACTGCACTCCCTGGCCACAGCAGAGAGCTGGCCTGGAAGAGGGGCGCCCGGGACAGAATCCGGCGCCCCAACCGGGACTAGAACCCGGTGTGCCGGCGCCGCAAGGTGGAGGATTAGCCTATTGAGCCACGGCGCCGGCTAATTATTCTTTTTAAAAATATTTTATTTATTTATGTTAAAGGCAATTGGCAGGAGCAGGGGTGGGGGGAGAGCTTCATCTGCTGGTTCACTGCCCAGATGGCCACAATGGCCATGGCTGGGCCAGGGAGAAGCTAGGAGTCTGGAACTCCATCTGGGCTTCCACGTGGGGGCAGGGGCCCAAGTAGTTGAGCCATCTTCCACTGCTTTCCAGGTGCTTTTTTTTTTTTTTTTTTTGACAGGCAGAATTAGAGAGAAAGGTCTTCCTTCCGTTGGTTCACCCCCCAAATGGCCGCTATGGCCGGTGCGCTGTGCCGATCTGATCCAAAGTCAGGAGCCAGGTGCTTCCTCCTGGTCTCCATGTGGGTGCAGGGCCCAAACACTTGAGTCATCCTCCACTGCCTTCCCGGGCCACAGCAGAGAGCTGGACTGGAAGAGGAGCAACCGGGAATAGAACCTGGGGTGCCAGCGCCACAGGTGGAGGATTAGCCTAGTGAGCCGCGACGCCAGCCTCCAGGTACATTATTAGCAGGGAGCTGGATATGAAGTAGAACAGCCAGGACTTGCACCTGTGCTCATACGGGACACCAGCGCTGGCCCCAAGTTAATTCTTCCTAACTCCTCAGACTATTCTTTCCTTCCTAGCCAACTGGGGTTCCTGCCAGTGCCTTCCATGCAACTCCTGCGCCATGTGCACCGGTCGGTCCTCTGCCCGCCCCTCTGCACTCTAGCCTCTGGGCTTCTGCAAAGCAGACGGACCTAATCCAGTGGATTATTTCCCTCTGCCACTTCTGCCACTCTCCCAAGCCCACTCCTTCGAGACCTAGTGACCATGTCTTCCACAAAACCATCTTGTCCGTTCAGTTGGTGTCAGTCTCACTTCTTCCTCTGTGGCCTCTACCTGCTCAGCTATATAGAGGAAGGGTTTTGAAAAACTAATTTACTTTTCCCATTTTTCTGACTGCATCAGCGAGCTTTTAAAAACACAGGCTGTGTCTTTTCGTTGTGGATGTTGTGGTGGTGGTGGTGGTGGTGGTGTTGCACCCCAGTGAGTAGAAATGTAGGCACAGAGTGAGCTGTAAATGAATGCTGAGTGACCATCCTAGTAAACACCTTGGAAAAGCAGCGACCGTAAGAAGCACGTGGAGCATCTGTGAGAATCACTTTTAAAATGTTAGTAAAATGATTACACATATTTTTTCAGCTCTGAGATGGAGCGCAGAAGAAAGTGCCTGCCTTCCTTATTTGATAGCCAATAAGTAATAGTACTTTTCTTTGTCTTGGCTTCCTGCTCCATCTTAAGCAAAGCAGAAGAGTAAGATAGCGGGCAGGCATTGTGTACAGCAGGTTACGCTTGTCACTTGGTATCCCTACATCCTATATCAGAGGCCCTGGGATGGAGTCCCACCTTTGATTGCTTCTGATCCAGCTTCTTGGTAATGCACCCCTGGAGAGGCAGTAAATGGCGACCCAAGTCCTGGGGTCCCTGCCACCAGTGTGGAAGACCTGGATAGAGTTCCTGGCTCCTGGCTTTGACCAGGCCCCTCCCTGGATGTTGCCAGCGTTTGGGGAGTGAACCAGGAAATGGACAATTGATCTCTTTCTCTCTTTTTTTCTCTCTCTCTGCCACTCTGCCTTTCGAATGCATACATACATACATAAAACTTGTAAAAAAAGCAAATAAAAAAAGACTTTTGGGGACTTCAGTGTAACTGCTACAAGACGATGGTAAGGTTATGGCCATAGGAAAAGGAAAGTTACCAGCTCTTTCTTGGACAGCTTTTCCTTATTATAAAATTTAAGAGAACGGAAACAATTGGCTTTTCGTGGTCTCTTCGTTAAATAGTTGCATAAATAAAAAGGACATAGAAACACTTTTCCTGAAGCTATAATGACACTCCTTACCAGTTAATTAAAATGGCCAATTTTCTTAAAATATTTATACTGGGGCCAGCACTGTGATGTAGCAGGTTAAGCCACTGCCTGCAGCGCCAGCATCCCATATGGGCATCGATATGAGTCCCAGCTACTCCACTTCTGATCCACATTCCTGCTAATGCACCTGGGAAAGCAGTGGAAGAGGCCCAAGTGCTTGGGTCCCTGTACCCACAAGCTCCTACCTTCAGCCTGGCCTAGTTCCAGCTATTGCAGCCATTCGGAGAGTGGACCAGAAGTTGAAAGACCTCTCTCTGTCACTCCCTCTCTCCTCTCTCTGTAATTCTGCCTTCCAAATAAATACATCTTAAAAAAAAACACACATTTATACCTATTCAAATATATTGCAGTGATCATTTAACTTCCTGTAATGAATACACACAGATGAGCGTACGTCAAAAAGTTTGTGGAAAATTGAAGTAAAAGATTTATTTTGCTGCAAAAAAAAATTTGAAATTCATTCCTAGTTTTTTCATAATATGCATTTTCCATGAGTAGAGACCCCTTTTATATAAAAATTGCTCTGTTATTATTTTAAACATCTGTTCTCTCAGCTTTGCCATTATGCTATTAATTGTGATCTTGGGCAGATCTTTTAATCACTTTGGGCCTCGTTTTTGTTTTCCTGTTAGATGTTAGGTTGGATGAATCAAAGATTGCTAAAATCTTCTCCAGCCCTGGAATTGTAATCCAGTGAGGTGAGCCTGGCGCTCAGGAGCGTTCAGCCAAGGATGGGGTTTTAATCCTGGTTTCCAGGGTCCTGTAATAGGTTTCAGCTGCAGAGCAGGGGACGCTGCTTCAACAGGGCTCCCTTGAAGACGGTTGTGGGGTAAGAACACGCAGCCAAGAGCAGCCAGCAAGAAAATGAACCACGCTGACCTGAGAGGGGTGCCCAGCAGGGGCTGTGCAGGGAAATGAAGTCCCTTCTGCTCTGATGCAGGGGAGGGAATACCAGTGACCTGGCCCAACCGAGAGAGATCTCAGCCACCCTGGATCCTGTACTATTAATATCTGCCAGCTGCAGGCCCAGAGCATCCCCCTGCTGAGATCAAAGGAGCCCCTATCTTAGCTGAAACGAGGTCATCTGCACAGGGCTGTAAAAGCGAGCCCTGGCGGGCTGCAGGGACAGGCCAGGGGGGAGGAGAAGTCAGGAGATGGGGAGGCTCTCTCACGCTCCTTTAATCTCGGCTGACCAGCTGTTGCCCTCCCAGTGTTTGTAAAGTTGAGAGTTCTTTGTTTTTGTGTTGCTGGGGTGCCCCCCTCCTTATTAAATTTGCGGCTGGTTTGTTGCTTGGATCAAGTGGACCCATGTTCACTGCTTGAGTCCATGGTATAATTCCCTTCATTGAGGTTTCCTTCCACTGTTGAGTTAGCCCACCTCCCAGATGGGAGAGCTAGAGAGAAGTTAAGCCCCTGACAAGAGGGCAAGTTAAATTTTCCCTGTTTAGTTAAAATAGATCCTTATATGTCCAGGGTGCTTGTCAGTTTTCAGCCTGCCTTTTACAAACAAGCTCAGTTGGGAGAATGGAACTTTCAGGAATTATGCAAATTGGCCAGAGTCACGGTCACCATCCTGGTGCGTTTCTCTCCCTGGTCTGTGCACATTCTGGTTATGTACATGTTCCTGTCGCCAAGACATTGAGAGGCAGAAATGTACGTGGAGTGAGAAAAAGACAAAGAAAGGGGAGGCTGCTTTAAGGGTGCCCCTGAGATTTCTGAAAATTCTTCTTGCTGTGTTTATTCTAGGGCAACGTCATCAGCAAGGTGATTGTTCCCATTCTATCAGAATTGAGCTTCTATTAGTGGGTGTGTACTGCTGACCTTAGACCAAGCCATGCGCCTATAATGTCAGAGCTGGCCTTCTGTTCATCTGATTCAGCATTTTATAGAAGAGATAAGAGCAGAAGTAAGGATTTTTGGTTCTATAGTCTATATTTTTCTAGAGCAGGCACTGTGAACTCATTTCCTTCTTCACTTTTTGTTCTGCTGACAGAGACTCAGGGGCGTAGTTTATCATAGAGATCAGTGATTGGTATTTTGTGACTGTTCTCTGACCAAGAATGTGTTTCTCGGCCCTTGCTAGTTCTTCCTTGTGGTCGCTGAAGACTGTTGGGCCTCAGTCCTAGGAAACATCTCTTTTCCCCATACTGACCAGTAAAGAAAGGTCCTTATCAGTCCAGCTGCCTGGAGATACCAGATCCTATTTTGAAATCACACCACGGTTTGAGCAAGAGAACTGGCTGAGTCCCCGTCTACCAGAACACACAGTTGGTAGGTGAGATTGCGTTACAGGGCCGGTCAGCCTTGTGCAAAACTGCAGCTCTGCTCCACCTAGACCATTGGCTTGCTTTTTTCTGATGACTTAACAAGGTGGCAGTTTCTTCAGGGTGGGACCGTGGTCCACTTGAGTCCCAGCAGGCTTCCTGGGGAGGAAGGCATTATTGGCCGCCATCCTGGTATTTGTGGCATCTGGCATATTAGTACTGTGTGATCTATAGCTTTGATAGTGTTGATAGAACAGAACACATAGAAGCTAAAAATGAAAGATTCAAGGATGGGTCAAGGAAAGAACACAAGAAAAAAAAAAAAAAGCAGAGCTTAACTAGAACCAACAGTGGTTTCTAGTTTTAGGGTTGGAAGTCTTTCTATTCTGGTTGGAGTCAGGGGAATTGATGGCTGATTTCATGTGCAAGAGAAAGTATTTTTGGATTCGGATTCTCTAACAAACCATCCCTGCAAAAAGCTGGAGTCCATTTGAAAGATTATATGCAAGTGCGTAGCTTGTGTCTCTTTTAAAATAAATTCAACAAGCAAGAGCAGCTCAGGATGGTTGCGGCGGCTTGGGGACTCATGGTTGTGAAAGAGGCAGACTTCAAAGCGTGGTCTGAATTTTCGCGTTTTATTTCCATGCTTGCTTTCCAGCTGGATCTGCTCTGGATTTACTGCAGGATGTTTGAAAATGTGGCTCCCTGCTAATCTCAGACAGTTGCTATGATCAATGGTTTCTTTCATTTCCGATAAAAAACACTGGTGTTTCTGCTTAAATTGTGTGTACTTTCAGCTTTATTATTATAGTTGTGATTTATTGTCCTGTATTACCCAAATTTGTAATCCATTAACCACAAACGTTGGGATGGGTTGGTCAAGTTAGCAGAGCTCTCTCGACACTTTGACTGTGAGATTCTTCAGAGCCCAACCTTAAACGGAATGTTCATGGGTTTGGGTAGGACCATGTACAACGGGATATGGGTGCAGCTGCTTTAAAGAACCGTACCTCGGGGGTGGGGTTGCAGGGTGGCTATAATTAGTGCCTTGAAAACATACCCTGTCACCATGTGACTGCAAGGTTAATATTAACAGCTATGATCAACATTATCAACACTAGCATTTCCGGAGCATTTTAGAATGTTTTTCGAAGATGAATGTCTTAATCCACCTCGAGCAACTGAAGCATGAAGGAGAGAAGAGACTTGCTCAGAGGCCACACAGTGAGTGAGAGGTGGTGCGGGTGGGAGCAGAAGTCTGAGCCCTTCCCAGAAAATCTTGGATTTGGACACTGCTGCCTCCTAGGAGTGAGTTCTGGATAAATATGCTCAGGTGTCCTGGGGACCTTTCAGTGTTTGACTCCCTGGCCCCAGCCACATCAACACACAAGACTCCACATGCTCTCTTCACAAGGACACGTCCACCTACATGCCCCACCATCCTCGTTGGTCAGTCCTCCATAGCACTGGGCTGAGCGTATGTGACTTCCAGCAAATGTTCCAATGCCATGAAAAGCCTGATTTATAGAAAAAGACTAAAAGCACCAAAGGAGAAAGAAAGAGTGGTATTTGGCTTAGGGAAGTCTAAATATTATGTGGGATGGGAGAGGCTGGAGTTGAGAAGCAATGGGCACAGCCTACAGATGTCTGAAAAGCTGTAAATCACAGGGAAGGGAACTCGCTGAGGATTTTCAGCAGGGCGGGCAGGGGGCAATGGAACCACGGCCAAGGGATCAAAAGGAGAGAGGGGGCACTGAAGCCAGCTCCAGGAAGTGCTTGTTACCCAGGAGCTCTGTTTTGCAAGTTCTCCTTGGCCAGAGGCAGCCATGCCGAGGCACAAGGTGCATCACAGCCCAGGGAGGGAAGAGCCCGAGAGTTTTCCCCGGCGACTTTGGTTCACATGAGCGCTGGGACAGACGAGTTGAAAGGATTTTCCCCGGCACGCTCAGACCTCTTTGCCATCTCTGATTGACTGTCGGGTCTCCCACATCTGCACGTGCTCCTGCTAAGGTCTCTGTGGCAAGCAGCCAGCTTTGTCCGTGGCCTCCGCCACAGAGGGGTCTGGTTAAAGGCTCAGGGAATGGGGTGTCAGGAGGTAGCATGCGCCTGAAGGCCTTCAATCTCGAAGGGTTTGCTGAGAAGAGATCCTTGTTGTCCACCACTGCAGAGAATTCTGTAACAAAAGGGAGAGACCTCCAGGTCAGAGAGAGCATCAGGGAGTGCCAGCCAATAACTCAGTTGGGGCTCTCATGCCGCACTGAATGCTTCCAGAACACATTCGTGATGTTTGCTAGGTCTCAAGGGAGGATGGTAACCAGGTCCAGTGAGGCGGTCCGGTCTGAGAAGGGCCCAGCTGGGCTCTGACCTAGGTTCTGACATCGCGATGCCCATCCCTTGTGAAGCCACATGCTCGGTCCAGCAAGGTGGATGATCTCTCCAGACGGTCAGGCTGTTTTCTGTCAAAGAGACGCAGAGGTTGTGTTTTCCCACTGGAGCCCGTGTTGCAGTGGTTCTCAAGCTTCAGAGTGCATCAGTCCCGCCTGGAGGGCTTATTAAATACACACACTCCTGGGCTCCTCATCCCAAAGTTTCAGCTGATTTGGGGAGAAGCAACAGAATTTATTTTTATTTTTCTTAAAAGATTTATTTATTTACTTGAAAGTTATAAAGTTACATAGAGAGAGGAGAGGCAGAGAGAGAGAAAGAGAGAGAGAGGGGGGTCTTCCATCTGCTGGTTCACTCCCCAATTGGCCACAATGGCCGGAGCTGCGCGGATCCAAAGCCAGGAGCCAGGGGCTTCTTCCGGGTCTCCCACGTGGGTACAGGGTCCCAAGGACTTGGGCCATCTTCTACTGCTTTCCCAAGCCACAGCAGAGAGCTGGATTGGAAATGGAGCAGCTGGGACTCTAACCGGCGCCCATTTGGGATGCCGGCACTGCAGGCTGGGGCTTTTACCCGCTGTGCCACAGTGCTGGCCCAGAGAGAATTCACATTTCCAGCAAATCCTCAGGAATTGATTACACCGTTGGACTAGGTAGCACACTTAGAGAACTGCTGGTTTATTCATTGAGTCCCTTTTGCTGTTCGGCACCACAGATACCGAGATGCATGTGTGTCTGAGAGAGGAGGCACGTAATGCAGCAGGCTGCCTGTAACACTCATGGCAACCATCTCCCTCCACTGTGTTAGCAGTGGAACTTTCTGTAGCTGTTGTCTCAAGACTGGGATAGAGCAGTTACTGGAAATTTTCAGGACTCCTTTGGTAGCAAGAAACCAAAGCCACTCAAGTTTGCTTTCTTTCTTTCTTTTTTTTTTTTTTAAGATTTATTTATTTCAAAGTCAGAGTTACAGAGAGAAAGGAGAGACAAAAACAGATTGATCTTCCACCCAGTGGTTAACTCCCCAAATGCTCTCAACAGCCAGAACTGAGCCAGTCTGAAACCAGGAACCAGGAGCTTCTTCCAGGTCTCCCACATGGGTGCAAGGGCCGGAGGCCTTGGTCCATCCTCTGCTGGGAGCTGGATCAGAAGCAGAGCAGCCCAGACTCGGACCGGCACCCTTATGGGATGCCAGCACTGCAGATGGTGGCTTAACCCACTGTACCACAGTGCCAGCCCCTCAAGTTGCTTTTAAAAAGGCAAGCCTATTAATAAAGGAAGCTAACTTTTGTGGGCCACATATTGTGTGCCTAGTAGCCACGTTATCACATTTAATCCCCACAACAACCCTCTGAGGATCTGATGCATTATCCCCCTTTGCAGATGAAGGAACTGGGGCGTAGCAGGCGACACGATGAGTGGCAGAGCCAGGATTCCAACCCACCGAGAGCTTCTCTAAGAGTATGATCACTTACTCTTACGCAGCTACGTGTAAATAGGGACTGAATCACGGCCACATCCCATGGAATTAGAAAGGCGACACTCGGGTCATTCTCCCCTTTTCTCATAGCCGCCTTGGCTTCCATGGTACTGACTCTTGTCCTTTTGATCTGATTGGCCCTGTTGTCCTTCACACCTGGTGATTCTGCGCATGCGTTGTCCTTTTACCCAGTTGGCCACATCCAGTAGGTCATATGGCAAAGAACAGGGCCAGTGCACCTCTCCTTTAAGCAGGGTTCAGGGGTAGAGGCATTTTCCCCCTAAGTGGTTATATATGCAGGACAGATTCGTTAAAAAGGAGTACCCATGGGGTAGTGTTACAGCATAATGGATTAAGCGGCTGCCTACAATGCTGGCATCCCATATGAGAACTGATTCATGTCCTGGCTGGTCCACTTCTGATAATGCACCTGGGAGAACAGTGGAGGATGGCCCTTGGTCCCACATGGGAGGCCCAGAGGAAGCTCCTGGATCCTGGTTTCAGCCTACCCCAGCTTTGGCCGTTGTGGCCATTTGGGGCATGAACAGACAGATGGACGATCTCACTCTCTGTCTCTCCCTCTCTATTTCTGTAACTCTGCCTTTCAAATAAATAAAATAAATTTTAAAAAAAGAAGGAGTACCTATAGTGTAGGTATCCCAGCATATCATCTAATGGAGGACATTGCCCAGCTGAGCAATGTTAGTACAAGTGTCCTCAGTGGGACTGTGTGCTCTGTTGATTCCTTCTCAGCATCCCTTCCTTCCAGATCAACTTGTTGGTATTAGCTACCCATCACTAGTCCACGCTGGGAAACCTATCTGCTTTTCTGTTTTGTTTTGTTTTGTTTTGTCTTGTTTTTAATAAAGAGTTAGACAGTGAGAGACAGAGACAGAGAGAAAGGTCTTCACCCCCCAAATGGCCGCTATGGCCGGAGCTACACCGATCCGAAGCCAGGAGCCAGGTGCTTCTTCTTGGTCTCCCATGTGGGTACAGAGGCCCAAGCACTTGGGCCATCCTCCACTGCCCTCCCAGGCCATAGTAGAGAGCTGGACTGGAAGAGGAGTAGCCGGGGCTAGAACCTGGCGCCCATATGGGATGCCGGTGCCACAGGTGGAGGATTAACCTAGTGTGCCATGGCACTGGCCCCCAATCTACTGGTTTTTTAAATCAAAATTTTATAAGGAAAACATGTTCCTTTTAGCCCCAGCTAACCATCTGGCTCCTCTTTGGTCTAATTTCTTTAAACCCACATCAGTTGTAGAGTTTGTCTTCATGAGGGAAGAGAGGTCTCTTCCATTAATCGGGAATCCACTGTTGTCTCTAAACTGTGACTCTCTGATGAGACATGAGGCCTGCACTTTGCTACATGCCGGCATAAGTTATGTCCCATCCACACATAGAAGCGCTTTGGCACAGACAGTATCCCATGACCAGCCTTTGTCTATCAACTGCTTACCAACAACAACAAAAAAACCAGAAGCCGGTGTGGCAGCTGCTTAACAAATGTATTTTGTAGAGAACTCTATCTCCAAGTCACATCCTGTCCATAATTTACAATATGCTGGAGCAAAATTACTCTGTACCCTAAGGAAAGGGTCTGAGTTTTATGGGTTAAATGCAAATGTGATGAGTGTGTCTGATGTTTGTGTCTGTGGGGGTAGGGCCATGTTCACTAGAAGACAATATCGTTTTTGGCTGTGATGTCGATTTTCTTAATCACATTGCTCTCAAATAGTCTCCTAAAGTCAGCTGAGAGAACCAAATTTCTTGTCAGTGTCCCCTTCAGCTGTAAAGGATATATGCTACTTCAGTGGGCAGGGGATTAAGGAGACAACCTTTCCTTGGTTTTAAAATATGATATGTAGATAAAATTAGAGGGGCTGGCATTGCAGCACAGTGCCTAAAGCCACTACTTGCTGTCCTGGCATCCCATGTCAGAGCGCTGGTTTGAGTCCTGGCCTGCTTCCAGTCCAGCTCCCTGCGAATGTGCCTCAGAAGGCAGCAGACAATGGCCCAAAGAACTTGGACCCCTACCACATATGCAGGAAACCAAGATGGTGTTTCTGGCTCCTGGCATTGGCCTGACCCAGACCTGGCTTTTGCTGGCGTTTGGGGAGTGAACCAGCAGATGGAAGCTCGCTCTCTGTCTGTCTTTCTCTCCCTCCTTTCCTCCCTGTTTCTCTGACATTCAAATAAATACATTTTTAAAACAACATGCTGGGAAAGTATCAAAAGACATTGTATCTGAGTTGTATGACAAGGCAAATAGGTCCCCAAGACAGCTCTAGACCAGAGATAGAATCAGCAGTCAAAATCTTTAAAAACTAGGACTGATGTTGTGGCACAGCGGATTTAAGCCACTGCTTGCAAAGCCAGCATCTCATATCGGAGCACCAGTTCAAGTCCCAGCTGCTCTGTGTGATCCAGCTTCCTGCCAATGTACCTGAGAAAGCAGTAGAAGATGACCCAAGTTCCTTGGTTGCTGCCGTCCCTGTGGGGAACTTGTATGGAGTTGTAGGCTGCTGGCTTTGACCAGGCTCTGCCCCAACTGTTGTGGCCTTTTGAGGAATGAACCAACAGGTGAAGGATCTCTTTCTCTCTGTCTCTCCCTCTCTCTGTTGCTCTGCCTTTCAAAAAAAAAAAAAATCTTAAAAAAGCAAATCATGAAAAGTTAGACCTGGGAAACAAAGTTTGGTGAATAAGTGTGTGTCAGAGTCCCAGGCCTAGAACCAAGGCCAGCCAGGAGGAATGACCTTGCTCTTTTAGGGGACCCAGCTGGACCTGAGGGGAGTAGCTGACCCTCTGACTAGGAAACATAGTACAAAATTAAGATCAGCCTGCAAGAAATCCTTTCAGAGTTGTTAGAACACCAGTTCCTTGAGGACAACAATAGTTGTCTTTTCTTTGTTCACTGCTGGGTCCTCAGAACATGGGTTGTCAATGGCAGTGCTAGTTACTCGATAAGCATTTGATGAAGGAATGAGGAACGTGCATCTACAGGAGTGACAATCCAAGATTTAAAGCTTCATACCCCCAGACACCCCCAAGAAGCAGGAAGCCACCATCGTAATTGTTCTCACCCAGTCATCAAGTCTGCTCCACAGTCCCCTCACTCCTGTGTGTGATGACTGACAATAGGCTGTGCAGGGAGAGTGGCAGAAAGGAAAGAACAGAAGCCTCATGGCTCAGCTTTTGAAGGAAGAACCTCCCATGTTCACACAGGGTGGTGACTCAAGTAGTTGGGTCTGACCCAGCACCTACAGTCTAGTGGGTCTTGTGCTAGGTGGCTGCCGGAGGTACAGGAACAAGAGCTGGCACGCCTGTTCTTTGGGAAGCTCCCGGTCTAGGCTGCGGAAGGGGGAGTGTGACGGAGAGTGAACAAAGTGTGCTCTGGGCCATGATGGTGCCAGATCCCGGATGTTGCTGGCGGAAGCACATGGGATCCAAGCAGCAAGGAGACACTGGAGCTGGATGTTGAAGGGTCAGCAGGAGTTCCCAAGAGGAGAAGGAAGAGGGGAAGGTGCTCCTGGCAGAGGGAAACATCAGTGTAATGGAACAGAGGCAGGGACCAGATGGTGAAGGCCTCATCCGTGATGCTCATCAGTGTGGGACACAGAGAAGTGACAGGGTTATTTCGTAATTCAAGAAGGTTTGGCCGGCGCCGCGGCTCACTAGGCTAATCCTCCACCTAGCGGCGCCGGCACACCGGGTTCCAGTCCCAGTCAGGGCGCTGGATTCTTTCCCGGTTGCCCCTCTTCCAGGCCAGCTCTCTGCTGTGGCCCGGGAGTGCAGTGGAGGATGGCCCAAGTGCTTGGGCCCTGCACCCCACGAGAGACCAGGAGAAGCACCTGGCTCCTGCCATTGGATCAGCGCGGTGCGCCTGCCGCAGCAGCCATTGGAGGGTGAACCAACGGCAAAAAGGAAGACCTTTCTCTCTGTCTCTCTCTCTCACTGTCCACTCTGCCTATCAAGAAAAAAAAAAAAAAGAAGGTTTCTCAGCCACAGCTTACAGGCTACAAGGGCACATAGGGATAGGAAACTTGGATTTTGATCTCTTTGCGGGGTATCGTTTTGGGTTGGGGGTAGCCCTAAACATCTGACAGCAATGAGAACTTTCTAGGGTCCTGGGTATCCAGCCCTGGTTTCAATTTCCTACCTCAACAACCTGGGAAAGAATTCTGTGGTGCACCAGGTTTCTGAATAATGTCAGGTGAGCGCTGCGTTGATGGTGGTGCCTTGTGGTTAGAAATGGGGCCAGGCTGTATGCAAGACTGCTAGGAGGTGCAAAAAACAAATGATTTAAAGTATGAAATGACACTGTGGTGATAAATTTATGTTCCTTTTGCTAATGCTTGCCAGATAATAATATTGGTTATCTCCTGTATACCAGGTACTATACTAAGCACAGTAAAACTCAAATTTGTGGGGTTCAGTTCTTACCCTTATTTTAGAAGCAAAGAAATGGAAGCACAAGGCATGTGCATAAGTTGCTGATGATCCCGTAACTAGCAACTACTTGAGATTCAAGCCTGGAGCCTGGCTTCAGAAAGTCTAGGCCTTAGCCGCCGTGCCTTTGCTGGCTCTGCGAGAAGATACTGCAGCTATCTCGGATAGCACGTGTTCAGTTTCTGTCGCTGCCAGATTTGAGAGTCCTGTGCTTCCACATGGTCACGGCTGTTCTTTGTGCAACCCTGGACCCTCTCTACAGACAGACCTTGGAGAAGCATGCGATTTAACAGCACTGCATTTGCAGTCAGGAGACTTGTGTTGAAAGAGCCCCTGTGCCACCAACCATGTAGTATTTTTTGTAATTTTTAAAAGAGGTTTATGTATTTATTTGAGAGGTATAGTTATAGAGAGAGGGCAGATAGAGAGAGACAGGGGTCTTCCATATGCTGGTTCACTCCCCAGATGGCCGCAACATCTGGAGCTGGGCCGATCTGAAGCCAGGAGCCAGGAGCTTCCTCTGGGTGCCTCAGATGGGTGCAGGGGCCCAAGCACTTGGGCTGACTTCTATTGCTTTCCCAGGCCATAACAGCTGGATTGGAAGAGGAGCAGCCGGGACACGAACCAGTGCCCATGTGGGCTGCCACAGGCAGAGGCTTAGTCCACTACGCCACAGTGCCAGGCACACCACGTAGTTTGAACAAGTTGTTCCACTTCTCTGGGCATCATTCCCTCTGCTATACATGTAGGGGATTGCATTTGGTGCTTTTTCTGTTGCATTCTGGCTTCGGTGAGCAAATTGATAGGTTCTCTGTCCAGCCACAGACAGGCGTCTCTGTTCATCATGCACAGATTATCAGAGCAGGCTCCAAGCTGGGCCAACCGCCCCCTGAGCATTTCAGCACATCCCTTTGTCACTGTTATTATCTGGAACAGCAATCTCCACATTTTTAAAATTTACAACCCAATATTTTTGAGCATGTCACCCCAAAATGCATAAAATTGCTACCTGTAAAATATAGTGTTACTATTCTATGAAGTTATGTAAAACACACCACCAGAAGTAGGCTTTTTTTTTTTTTTAATGAGGCAAGTTCTTTTATTTTCTTCCCACATCCCAGTGAATCATCATATGTTTGCCACTGGATATAATTCACATTCCTTCCTTCCTTGTTTGCATTTCAGAGCTTTTTACTGTCCCAAGAAGAGTAATACTAAACCCAAAATTTGAGCACTGGTTCCATTCATCCAATCGTTCATTCACTCATTCAGTGAGTACAGAGCACCTATCGTGTGAAATGCTTGCCAGGTGTTCAGGGGGTAACAAAATCAATATTAGATTCAGCCCCTGCCTTAGAGAGCATAAAGGCTGATTCGGAATTTTGTCGCCTTTGCCTGGTTGGAAGCCTAGAAGCCTTGCATACTATAATGAAGCTACACCTTCTGTCTAAACTGGCTGTGTGTTGCTATGACTGCAGATAAGACAGGAAAAAGACAATAAGGAGAGGCCAAGAAATGAGGGCCTCACACATGGAACAGTTAAAAGTCACACCGTAGTAGTATGGCACCTAGTGAATCTCCAGTTCGAAGGAGAGGGGTTTTCAATGCCAAATGCACTCACACAGTGGGGAAGGCATCCTGAGCTTCGGGATGGTGACTTGGGTCCACCACCTTTGGATATCAGGTTAGAACCAAACCGTACTCCCTGACTGGCCTGGCCCGAATCACAGTGTATGCAGTGCCCTGGATGTCAGCCTGTAGACCACCTCCATCACTGGGTTAGACCTGTTCATAAAGTGGCAGGCTGGGAATCAGCCTGATGTTTTACTGGGAACTCACCGCCAGGCGGGCCAAGGTAGCTTGGTGCAGTTCAGCACCTGTGGCCAGCTGTTTAATGAGCACCAAATCAGATAAACTGCCGTTTGGTTCCCATGCTCTCTCTAGACACAAACGATTAGGCGTGTCCTGGTGGGATGGCTGAGTTAGGAGCCTGGCTGTCCTGTGCGGGTCATCTGGTTTTCCTGCCCCTCCAGGCTAGAGGAGGAGGAGCTGTGAAAAAGCTCTTAACCCCTGAGGGCTGATGAGCTCTGTTCAGAAATGTTTGCAGCCAGTGCCCTACTATCTATGGCCGTTTCCAATAATTATCCAAAGTTTGATTTAATCATTTTCCTCCTCCCTTGGGATTGGCCTAGAGAAGTAGGAGATTGGAACTGACAAGGCTTATTCACATTGTCCTGCTCAGTTCATTTGTCTGTGACCTGGGCAAAGTTGCCCGTGACTCTGGTGAAGCTCACAAATGAAATCTTAGCCCTGTTGGGTTTCTGATTGTAGGAGAAATTATTTTCTTCACAAGCACACACAGGTCAGCTGGGAGTAGCATGACTGATCCTAGACTTGCATTAGAACAAGCCCAAGCTGAGCAGCCCTCCCAGGGCAATCATCTAACAGGGGTAAGAGTGACCCAGGGTGGCCTTTGGCCAACCTGCATGAGAACCACGATGGTATGGAGGAAATATAATCTTGACCCTTTGATCTACACATGAACGCTCTTTTTTTTTTTTTAAGATTTATTTATTTATTTTAAAGCATTACAGAGAGAGAGCAAGAGATCTTCCATCCTCTTGTTCACTCCCCAGATGGCTGCAATGACCAGAGCTGGGCTGATCCAAAGCCATGAGCCAGGAGCTTTTTCCGGGTCTCCCATGTGAGTGCAGACGCCCAAGGACTTAAGCCATCTTTTCTCAGGATCATTAGCTGCTTTCTTCAGGCTCATTAGCAGAGAGCCGGATGAGAAGTGGAACAGTCGGGACTCGAACCAGTGCCATATGGGATCCCAGTGCTGCAGGCGGTAGCTTTACCCACTACACCACAGCACCCCCTCCCACCCCCAACACTCTTGCAGTTCTAAGAGTGCCTGGAGTTTGTGATGAGTGTGTGCTGGGGGAAATCTTTGCAATCACGTTAAGTTAGTCATGCTGTTTCTTTGGGGAGAGTTCAGTGGGGAAGGGCTGGTGGAGAAAGAGCAGAAGAATGTGTGTTGATCCCTGGAAGACAGTGTATGTGTGCCAGGCGGTGGGTCACGCCATCAGGAAAGGTATTGAGAAAGGCAAGGAAGCTGATGAGAAAGGAGGTGACTTGTGTTTGCCAGGTCACTGTTATTCAGACCCAAAGTGGCTGAGAAAGGAAATCCAGAAACCTACATGACAGCTCCTCTTGGATTGGATGAAAATATTGATTTGTTTTCTTCCTAGTTGGAATTTGACAGGGCCAGTTCATGTCTGGGTTTTCAGCACTTCACACAGGGCCCTTTTGTCTTGAGAGGCGGCTGGACTGGTTTTTCCTCCAGGCAGGTGCACAGAGGGTGTTCATTGTAGCCTGAAACACGAACACCAAGCCCCTAGGCCCCGATCCACACCCTGTAGCGTGGCTCGAGGAAATAAGGCGGACAATGATTCTTGCGACAAGGCCAGCACTGTAAATGCCACTCCTGAATGAAATATTTCTTCAGACTTTCTGTCCGTAACCTGATCGTCTCTTAAAACTTAATTATATGTCAGGAGAAAGGAAGCCATTGGCTCCTCCGGCTGCCCAGGTTGGAGGAGAGTGCACAATGGGGCATATCCGATTCGCGGCCTTACTTAGGTAATCAGATGAATATCTCCCGAATTGAATTTACCCTTTTGATACGGAACCTCTCAGCTGCCTTGTTTCACATCTCAGATTCTGACAAGGCTGCACAGCCTTTGAGTCATTTCCCTGAAATCGTCATGCGGGAAGCCTGGGCTCTTTCGAGCACTTTTTGGGACTTGTACCAATTAAATCTGTTTCTGGCACACTTTTAATGGCACACTTTCCCCTGAGTCAGCAATTGCTGCAGAATCTGAGGTCATCTGTTTAATTTAAAAGCAAAGGTTAAGGAACAACCATTCCAGGCTTCGTCGGCCAAGCCCCTGTGGCTTTGAAAGGGGGTGATGGGGGGGGGGGCTAATAAACTGGATGTCTTATACACCAGATAAGTTAGTTACCATGTTTCTGTTCACTCAGAATGGAACCAGGTCTGCCCATACCCTCCCTGCCAACCTGGCTCTCCCTTTCTCTTGTCACTCATCCCTTTGTCCTGGAGCTGTCACGCGCAAGACGGGAACCTCTCCTTCTCCCTGTTCTTGCAAAACAAGCATCTGGACTGGATTTTTGTCAGCTGGGGTTGAGAGAAAGAGAACTGTAAATGATGCGGTGACTTTTTAAATTTATTTGTCCTTATTTATTTATAGCTATTCTTGAAGCCAGAAAGCAAGATGGAGCCCTTGGTTGTAGGGTCTGGAAGAACATACAGGGAGTGGTGTTTGCCTCCTATTGTTTTCTAAATCATATCAAGGAGAGAATTACATAATTCCCAGCTTGGGTGTTTGGTTATTGTTGTTGTTGTTTTTCCCTGAAGGACATTCTGTGCGTCAGAATTCTTCATTGTGTTAGCTTATTGAGTGTGCCCTTCTGTCACAGAGAGAGAAGGAAATGGGACCGGCGGTGCTGGAGAGTGAGCCGCTGGTTGGTGGAGACTGAACCCCTGGGCTGGGGTTGGGGGGGCGACTGAGCCTTTGCCAAAGAACACGCCTGGATCCTGCTCCTGCAGCGCCCGCTTGACCTCCCGATCTTACAAATCCCAAAGAATCCCATTCACCTTCTCGTTATTTAAGATAATAGAAGGCTCCGTAAGAGGCTTTATGAAACGCTTTGCTGTGCCCTTAGACCTTGCTAAGGACCGGTGCCTTGGGGTTCACTAATGGTTTCAGAAACACCACCTTCCAGAGGAGGCCCAGTCACACCAGGGCGTCCTGGGGCTCCTTCCCGGCCTGTGGTTTGAGAAGATTCCTTGATTTTCTCTCACTGACATTTGTATCTGTGTTTTTTTGTTTTCTTTCTTTCCTTTTTTTTTTTTTTTTTTTAATGAGGCTGTTTGGGAATGAGGTTTGCTGCCCACAGGCATTTTCTTCCCTAGGGAAGAGACTGGTTGGTCGGCTCCCTGCCACCCAAGCCCATCTTCCTCCAGCTGAACAATGGAGCTGAATGTTCTCCTTCTTGCTAAGGGTTAGTCTCTGTTGTGATGAAAGTGAATTGGAACCAAATGCATTTTCTATTGGAACAGCTGCCGTGGATCTCAGCTCTTAGACAGGACTGCGAGGCAGGCTTTGTAAAAGCAGAGGGGGGAATCTTTGCTGTAATGTCACAACACCAGTTATTTCACTCTCAGGTCTCTGAAGGTACCTTTAATGCAATGCAACCCTATTCTGTGATGGTTCTGTGTCACTTGAAGATGGGTGTTTCCTGTGAGGCCTTCGGAATGTGAACAGATTCTTTCACAAGTTATCTTGCTATGGCCTGGGGAGCTATTCTTACAGCAAGACCCCTCATTAACTGTGAAGGCATAAAGGATAGCTCATGTTCTCCGCCAAGAAAGGCGGCTCTGTTTCCAGGGGTCTGATAGGAGCATTTGAGACAGAGCAGCCTCATCGAGAGTGGGTGTCTGCTGCCCACTCTCCAGTTGTTAGAGTAAAAGCCAACTCAACGGCACTGGTGCTGGCAGTGAAATGAGCCACAGAGAGGTCATTACTCATCACTGTCACAAATCAGGGCTCTGGATCAGGAAGCGGGAGGCCTGAGGGTAAAGAATGTTTATTTTCCAAGAGAGAAGAAAGGAGACTCACAGAGAGGTAGAGGAAGGTGAAGGGCAAAGCATGAATGCAGCCAGACATTAAGCAACCCTGCATCTTGCAAGATCACAAAGCCAAAGCGTTCCTGCTAGACTTAGTTGTAATTAGCGAAGCCGTGGAGGTCCCCAGCCTGCACTTAGAACCGTCCACAACATAGGCACTGCTGAAACAATAACAACTTTCATTAAACCTCCTTCAAGAAACACCTTTAAATGCAGTGTTGTTTGCTGTGAAACACTCCAACTAATGGGAGAGTCGGGATATTTGCCAAATGTGGCAGGTGAATTGACCCAGAGCTGCTAGTACTGGACCCTGACGGTTTCTTCTAACACAGAGAAATGAGAAGACGTGGGGAAACGCTTATGCTAGCTGTGGTGCTTAGGGAATTTCAACAGAACACGAAGTTATTATAAAAGGAGTATTGAGAGACAAGCCGGGATGCTGTATGTGAATAAATTGGCTGGCTATCTTGGAGAAACAGCTTAATGAAGACGTAAGATTGTTTGTACGTTGTTGTTTGATTCTGCTTTTTTATGTTAGTTTTTGGTGCCATCGTCGGGCATGTCAGTCCTGTCCTTTCTGTTTCTTACACCTCAAGGTCTTAAAGGTGAATTAGTGTTGAAACAGCCAGCAGCCTGATAGATGGCTCTGGGTGAGATCTGTAAAGCCTTGTGGGGATGCCCACATGTCTCCTGTGTAGAACTCCTCTTCCTGTGGCGTCTTCAGTCGCGGGTGGTCTTGGGTGCAAGTAGAATCAGATGCTCTGTTGGCTCTAGGATGGAAGGGATTATATCAAAGCTTTCTGTGCACTCTTCCCTTCCGGCACCCAAGCCTGATTTCCTCTTATCACCGGAAGGATTTTCCATTGTTGCACCTTTCATTCCCTGTCCCTGTGTTTCTTACAAAGCCACAAAGCCTGTAGACCACCTGACAGATATGGTCCCAGCAGTGTTGGGGGAGAACTCCCTGCTGGCGTCAGGACCCCCATGAGAGGTATGAGTCCTGGAGATGAGACCCATCAGGCTGGATGCAGCAGGCGAAGAGAGCAGCCTTTTGAAAGAGGAGGTCACCTGGGGGCCCCGGCATTGTAGTGCAGCAGGGAAAGCTGCCGCCTGCAGTGCCAGCATCCCACAGGGGCACCGGCTTCTGTCCCAGCTGCTCCACTTCTGAGGCAGCTCCCTGCTGATGACCTGGGGAAAGCAGTGGAAGATGGCCCAGGTGCTTGGGCCCTTGCACCCACGTGGGAGACCTAAAAGAAGCTCTTGGCTTCTGTCTTTGGCCTGGCCCAGCCCTGGCCATTGTGGCCATCTAAAGAGTGAACCAGTAGATGCAAGATCTCTCTCTCTCTGTAACTTTCAAATAAATAAATAAATCTTTAAAAAAAAATGGAGAGCACCTTTCTTGGGGTGACTGTTTGGCATGGCAGTTTCGTTGGTGGTAAGAGGTCCGTGCCCCATACTGGAGTACCTGGGTTTGAGTCCCAGCTGCAGCTCCTGACTCCAGTTTCCTGCTAATGCGCACTCTGGGAGGCAGAAGATGATCGGCTCAAGTATTTGGGCTCCTATCACCCACACAGAAGACTTGAATCATGTTCCTGGCACCTGGCTTCAGCCCTGACCCAGCCCTAGCCATAGCAAGCATTGCAGTGAGGGAGAAAACCAGTAGATAGGAACTCTCCATCTTTCTCCTCTCAAGAAAAAAAAAAAAGGCAGATCATCTTTCTGCTAAAAACTGCCAGTTTGAAACCAAACTGCTGGTTCACTTCCCAAATGGCCACAATAGCCAGGGCTGGGCCAGACATCAGGAACCTCATTCTGATCTCTCATGTGGTAACAGGTGTCTAAGTACTTGGGCCACTGTTTGCTGCTTTTCCAGGCACATTAACAGGAAGCTGAATTGGAAGTGGAGCAGCTGAGACTGGAATCAGTGCTTCCAGACAGGATGCCAGCATTACAAGTGGCTGTTTAACCTGCTGTGTGCCAGTGCCAGTTCCGTGCTAAAGTGGCTGTTTAACCTGCTGTGTGCCACAGTGCCAGTTCCCTGCTGAAGCGGCTGTTTAACCTGCTGTGTGCCAGTGCCAGTTCCCTGCTGAGAATGTTGTCCCTCCCAGAGTGCCTATCAGCCATTGCACAGCTTATTGATGATAAACCCATTTAGACAGTGGTTTTCCATCCATTGCCTCTTATCTCCTCATCTCCCATTTATCCAACTCTGCCCATTTTGTCTTTTTTTTTTTAAAGGTGTATTTACTTATTTGAAAGGTAGAGTTTCAAAGAGGGAGAGGCAGAGGCAAAGAGAGAGAAATCTTCCATCTGTTGGTTCATTCCCCAAATGGCCACAGTGGCCAGGGCTGAGCCAGACCAAACCAGGAGCCAGGAGATGCATCCTGGCCTCCCATGTGGATCGGGGGGCCCAAGCACTTGGGCCATCCTCTGGTGCTTTCCCAAGTGCAGCAGCAGCAGGGAGCTGGATTGGAAATGGAGCAGCCAGGACTCGAACCGGTGTCCATATGGGATTAACCCCAGGCTTAATCCAGTATACCACAGCTCCAGCCCCACCCATCTCGTCTTTAAAGGGATGAGTCTTGATCTCTCCAGAAGGCTTCTGTGAGTGGAGGATGCAGAATAGATTGTTGGTACCATGGCTACCTTGGTAACTGCAGCCCAACACTTAATCTAGTAAAACAAAGAAAAACAAACAATAAAATCAGTTTTAATAGAGTACCCCTAGGCAGCTTTGTCTGAGGAGGAAACTCATGAGAAAATGAGACTTAATAAGCAGGCCATGTGGGAAACAGGTAGTTGGTATTTTAAAGTCTTGAGGCTTGAACTTAAGAATATGCCTCCTACTGCCCATCTCTTTCAAATAGAGAGTGGTGTATATACAACATCAGGAGAAAATTCAGGAAAAAAGCCTGTTTTAAAAAATTTCTGGGAAATCTGGCCACTGTGTTTCTGCGGCCAGTGATAAATGACAATGCCACCAGCGATGACCTAGGACATCCTGAATTCTTGCTCTTATGAAGAGCTTGAACTCTCTTTCCAAAGGGTATCCTGTTCCCATTGCAATCCTCAGACTATCTCCGCTCAAGATCATCTGTTCCCCTTCTCTTGTCCTGCTTAAAATAGCGCCAGGGCTGTGTGGGAGGCCTTACCTATGGATGTGGACCTCAGCTGGTGGGAGGCAGGTAGCTGGGTGTGCACTGTAACGCAGTGAATCACCCCTGGGAAGCTGGTACTGTTATTTTCATCCATACGGTGCAAATCCACTCTGTATTATTTTGACCACTTGCAGGGATAGCTTGGTGTTCTTGATCCACAAAGGCCCCAGGAGCACCGTGGAGAAGAAGAAATGTGGTTTAACAAAATCTAAACAGAAAGTGTTGGCAAGAGGTGTTTAGGTTCTAAACACCAACTACAAAGATGGAGTTAGTCTGCACTGACACTACCTAAATGGTGGGACAAGCAAAATGCGATTTCCTGGACCCTCTTAGTTGTTTGGTGTCCCTGCCCCATCAAAGAGGCATATGGAACTACTGTCTTCCAGCTGAAAACCCGCTGCAAGTTGAAGTCCACAGGGAGCTGAGTTTACTTCTTTACCCCTGTCCCGTCCAACCATCAAGACAAGGTTGGTAGGAAGGATCTGTGTTGGACCACACAGATTTCCCAGTCTTAAACCTGTTGTTGTCGGAGGATAGCTGGGTCAACAGGTGCACACCCAGCCAACCTCCAGTTTCCCTGTACCAAGGCAGCCGGACTTTAAAGAAAAGCAGAAATCCCAGTCCTGGAAATGATTCAAGTACACAGGTACTTCAGAAAGTTGGTGGAAAATGTAATTAAAAGATACGTTTATCTTGGTGTGGAAACCTTTGGAAATCCTGCTTGCTTTTTTCAAAATACTTAACTTTCCATGAACTTCTCAAAGATCCTTGTAGTTCTCAAGGCCCGATTAAACGAAAATGTCTTGTCAGCAGTTCCTTTGCCTGGTGTATGGGTTTTGCCAGCATAACTAACAACTCCTTCATGTTTCTTTTTTTCCCCCACTGTCTTGTTCTGTTTGGTTCACTTGGTGATAGCCTTTCTCTCTGAAGAATTAGTGGAAGATAAAATGTTGCTAAGAGCCATTTGGATAGTGCTGAAAATATTTGGAAAGAAATGGAGGGCGCAGGCATTGTTAACAAAACAGCCTGGTTAGAAGTAGTAGGCACGGAAGAGAGGAATTAAGGGCATTTGTGATCCCGCAGAACAAACAACCACAGACAAGCCCTTGGTTCGCGAGAACCCGCCGTGGCCGAGACCAGTGGTTGAGGACGCCGGGGCATGGTGCGTCAGCCACCACATGATTCTAGCTCTCAAAGTTTTGGAGGGAGGAGTGTGCTGAGTTTTGAGGCCTCTGCTGGTTTCTTATTCAAAACATTATTTCAGGCCCAAGCCCCTGATCACACCCGTGGCTGCTTATACCTGGCGAATTCGGCGATGTGTGTGGGAACCGCACTGCGTGTCCGGGGGGCCTTCCATCTGCCTGCTCTGTGACTCTCTTCTCCTTTCAGTGCCTCCAGACTCGGGCTCCAAAGAGGGACACAGCAGCTGGATGTCATTCTCTGGGGCTGCGGCCCGGACACGCATCTTTCTGGAAGGATGACTGAATCCCCTTCTCAAGTCAGAGCTCTCTTGATGAGCGGAGCGGCTCCTTTTGTTTGTTGTTTTTAGCAGCATCACTGTCTTTCACGGGTAGCTTACAGCGACGTGTCTGAAAGCCCCTTCCAGCTGGGAAGCTGCCCGGCTCCCACCAGCTGAGTTGGGGGATGGCGTCCCTTTAGTTCCGCTGCTGCCTGTGGACTACAAGGGCTCCACTTCCAGCCCTGGCCACAGTGGCCCTTGTCTGTCGTGCAGACTTGGCTCTGTTCGCTGGGTTTTCATTCTCCAGCCATCTGGGCGTTTTGAGCACCCCTCTTATCTCAGTACCTTGGCACTCAGGACCGCATGGCATCCTATGGTGGAGAGGGAAACAAAGACTTGCAGTTCCCCTGGAACCCTCATGGGTCGAGTGACAGGGGGACTGTGGGGGCTGGGCACAGGGCTGGAGTGATATAAACAAATGGCTTTTCTGATAGAAGGCATAAGGAATGGGGTGACAATAGCTAGGACTGTCCGGTGCCAGGGTTCCTAGTCCCCTCCTTGTTCCCTCAGCTAGTTTGCAGACTATGGAGAAGGAGCACAGAGACCCCCCTGGCCCCGATGGCTGTGGTCTAAGCTCTGAGGCCAGCAGCTACAGTTGCCAGAGGAATGACCCCAGCTCCCTATTAAGAAGTTTGTGTTTGTCACCAGCTTTTTAAAGTCTTCCTTCCACCTCAACCTATGCTTTGGGGAGAGTTTGATCAGAGTCGCTGACTCTTCAGGGAAGCATCTGGAAAGATTAGAGCAAGGGCGCTGGCTGCAAATTCACTGTGATTGTCCTGCCTAGAGGAAAGGAAGCGTCTGATCAAAGGGCGCTGCGGCTGCCCCGCTCACTCCCACCCCACGATGTCCTCTCCTGTGCCTCCCCTACCCTCAGCCTGACTCTGCGCACTCATCTGATACCTCCCCCTGCCCAGATCTTTCTCTCCGAGGTACTCATCAAGGCACCAGCTAGCCAAAGAAAATGCAGCCAGACAGTGTTCAATCACTTCTGTTTAGACTCAGTGAGCAGGTGGGGCTGCAGCTCCTTGCAACATGGACCTGCCGTGCCTACCTCTGCAGAGAATCTGGTTTCACATTTGGCTGATGATCATGTGGTCCCTGGCATTCATTCATATATTGGAAAGCCCAGGCTTCCACACACTTGATCCTGCAGAGCAGTATAATATCAATAAGACCTGTCTTAGTTGTGGAACCCAAAAGGTGATGCCAGCCTTCATTTCACACCAAAGTGCCTGTGTCTTATTGATTTAATTTTTTAGTAGTCGAGGCAGCAGAGGCACAGGGAAGGTCAACACTTCCTTCAGGACCATCCATTGGGTGCAAGTTTTGATCCTCTCATCTCTGAGCCAGGCAATGGTGACACTTTCCTATAGAGCATTTGGCCAGTTTAACTGGAATCGTGGGTTCTAAACTATGGCTTCCTCTCCCCCACCCACTACCACTGCCATCCAGTTGCTAGAAGCCAACTGGTTTTGTCAAAAGGCAGCTAATGGCAGTTCGGTGTGGGTTCACTAGAAGACCTTCCGCCCTTTGTCTCATTTTGGTTGTCCGTGTCAACCAAGATCAGCTGTCCACAGGTAAAATGAACTTCTGGTTGTCACAGTTTCTTTCCAAGAATGGCCCATTGTGAGTCCTCTGGCAGGCCTCTGAGAAACAACGGGAGTCCGAGTGTGGACTAATTGCTGCCCCGTAGCACGGGAGTGATACATGGACGTGTGATGTATCTGTAAACGAGCAGAGGAGTGCGTATGCTCTGGCATGAGCTGGCTCCACCACATGGTTTGAAGTAAATGGCCATTTTATGTCCCATTTGGAAGAGAAACTTGGAGAAGCTTGGCAGCAGATCTGTGGCTGGGTAATTAATCTAAGAACTATAGCTTTCCTCTACATAGGAGATTAAATGCCCGACTTTGGCCAGATCAAAGCAGGCCTCTTGGACTATCTGATCATGTTGGGCTGGTGCAACAGTTTTGCTCCCTGTGTTCAAAAAGAAGCCCATGTTTAGCTTGGGTAAATAATTAGATCTGCCAGCATCTGTAGCTCTTTAGATTCAAGGTCGAACTTCATTTTTACATTATTATTAGCCTTCTCCTCTAAAACAAGTCATTCTCTCCCAGAGTTGAAAGAGACATAAATATTAACTAGGGATTTTCTGAATGCAAACAATAGCATTTGTTGTTCTTTGGTGCTACAAGAAATACATTCTTAGACTTACATGGCATTTTCTTTAGAGCATTCCCAACCAGATATTATATAACCTATCGTTTTTGTTTACTTGCTACCTCTTTGAGACAGTTTAGGTCTTGGTGCTGCGGGCTCCATCTGTCAAATGGAAAGAACCGAAGTATTAGGTTCTGCTTTGATGGATTGCAAGAAAGAATGCAGACATTAGTATGACCTGGGTTGCCAAGATGCTGCCTGGAGCTTTTAAATTTTGTAAGCTCTGCATTTCACCTACCCAGGGGAGTCTGAATGGTGTATAATTTGGGCCAGGATACAACAGGCTCACGGCCAGGTTGAACTGGACAAACAAATGGAACTGGTTCCAGTTTACCAACCTGGCACAAATTATGTGCTGGTCAAGGAAGTATTTTTCTAATCCTGGGGAGCCACTAGTGAAAAATCCATTGGTGCTTTGATGGTGGCCTTTGGAGATACTTTTATAATTTGAAACCATTCCCATGGCAGGCCCAGGGAGAGATCTTACTTTAGCCAACACGCAACACTAGGCAGAAGGAACGAGGCCTTTCTGGCGGACTTGACCCGTGGGTGGGCCCTCTTCCACATGTTTCTAATTAGGGATGCAAGCGAGAGTGGATATGCTGCGGTGACTCTCCCCTTCTCAGCTGGGAGACGGAACAACAGTGCCTTTGTGATGACCTCTGCAGGGCTGTTTACGTTTGGTGACCTGCGCAGGCCTCCTGCCAGAGTGGATGCACCTCCTGGCTAACGAGAACCAGCCCTGCTATCTGGGACTACGGTAGATCTCGGAGGTCACCATGAAAAATAAGAAGTTCCCCTGTTGCTGAGTGGTCTGTTAATTTTTCTTGTTTAAAGATTTATTGAAGTGTAATTTACATACCATAAAATCCACCCATTGTGAGTACACAATCCAATGATTTTAGTAAATGTGTAGAGTTAGGTCACCATCACCACAAATCCAGTTTTAGAATTTTAGTTGGATTATTTTGAAAATACCAAATCATGCTCATAATTGGTATGCAGGTTATGCTGAAGTGCAAGATAAAAATTTGAGGCTATTTTGGGTTAGGAAGGAGGGCCACCCAGGAAGTCAATTGGGATATTTAGTCTTAAGCCTCTCAAAGAGCATGCAGTCTTGAGATTTGCACCCTTGTTTAGGAAAGTTTTCCATTTTTTTAAAAAAAGATTTATGTATTTATTTGAAAGGCAGAGGCAGAGTTAGAGAGAAAAGAGGGAGGGAGAAAGAGAGAGAGAGAGAGAGAGAGAGAGAGAGAGAGAATCTTCCATCCTCTGGTTCACTTCCCAATTGGCCACAATGATTGGGGCTAAGTCAAGCCAAAGCCAGGAGCCAGGAGCTTCATCCAGGTCTCTCACGTGGGTGCAGAGGCCCAAGGACTTGGGCATCCTCCACTGCTTTCTAAGGTGCATTAGCAGGGAGCTGGATTGGAGGTGGAGCAGCCAAGACTCAATCTTGTGCCCATGTGGCAAGCCACTGCTACTGGCCACGCCTTAACCAGCTGCACCACAGTGCTGGCCCCAGTTTTCCATGTTTTTACTCACCAAATAGTAGACCTACTTGAAAAAATATCTGAGAAGCTGTCAGCTGCAGAACATGCCTCACCTGTCAATGCCAGTTAATAGTTCTTGATTATAAAGAGAAGGTTGGGGAGATAAAAATATAAGTTTGCCTCAACAGGCTCATGGTCCCCAGTGAAACACCTCATCAGATATTTGCTTACATGCCCTCTTGTCTTCAGGTAGTATGTTAGGCGCTGCAGACACAGAGATAGGGAAACAGGGTTCCCACCTCTATGAACTGACAGTCCAATGACCTATGTGATCATTTCAATACAATGTCGTAGTCCTCTGGTAGAGAGAAGTTCCGTGTGGATCAGAAAGGTCATCAGTAAGGACTTGATAGAGGAGGAGATTTTACAAAGATAGAAAAGCGCAGTTAGTAAGTGCATCAGTCCTGCTGACACTGGTTACGTACCTGCCCCTGCACCGTTTGGAGGAGGCTCTGGCCGATCCAGTCCCTGCCTTCAGGGAGCTTTAGGGCTGGTGAGAGATACAAGTCCGTGTCTACTTCCAGTTAGAGGTAATAACTGTGAAGATTAAAACTCAAGTATGCTGGGAATTTGGAGAAGCAAGAGAGACCATTTGACGGAAGTCGTCTTTGAGCTGCATCTTGACCGACAGGTGGGGTTCCAGCAGGTGTGGCTCAGAATGGGAAGCAGTGCAGAAGACAAATCTGAGCAAAGACTCAGAGGAGGGGGGCTTGGGGTGTGTTCCGAGAATGCTGAGTAACCCCATACGGGTCAGTATGTCACACGGTACAAGATGCTGGGACTTATGTCAGAAGCAGGAACAACGAGGGAATCACAAGCTCTCTCTCCCCTTGCCTGGATCAGGAAGGGCCTCCCAGGGAAGCACTCGTTCACTCTGCCCAGCCTGCATGCTTTCGGCCACGGTGACTTGATGAATAGTTTTCTTCTTCAGGCTCCGCTTTCAGGATTCATTGTGTGGTCATCACCCACTCGGCCCGTATCGAAGCACCGTGGGTTTTCAGTAGGGATTCCCCATGCTCTCAAAGGCATGCAATCCGTGCTAGTTAGGTAAGTGGAACCACCCCATCTGCATCTGCAGTTCAACCTGCCCATAGGCCTGCTGTGTAGCCTGGCCTGTAGGTTCAATGTAATCCTTTCAAAAAGATTAAAAAATGAAAACCACCCCCTTGAAATGTTGGCTTCTGACTTTTGAAAGGGCAGTCACTACACCTGAGTAGCCCAGGCAAGTGGATAGGAGATAGGGAAAAACAAAACCCAAACAAAACAAAACAATACTATGCCTGAAACTGCCAGCGTTCCCAAGGTCTGAGGGGGGCAAACTTATTTCTAAATTTAAGTTGCTAGAGACCTTGAACCTGGTGTTGTTTGAGAGATATTTTGGAAAACAAGGAACACTGCTGGCTTTCCGTCAGAAAGGGAAGGACTCATTTGGTTTTGATAATAGCAAGGAAGAGGGGATTTTGCGTCAACAGTCTACCTACTGTGTGGCCTTGTTCACGATATGGCTGGTGCCTCTCTGGGTCAGCGTGAATAGCCAGGCTGCAGCTGGAGCTAAGGACAATGGCCAGCACTGTTGGGCTTTGCCTTTAAGCCCTGCAGGTTAATTTTGTAGTATTTAGTGGCATTGAACCTGCCCCCCCCCCCCCAAATGCTGCTTCATTTGGAGGGAACGTACTTTCTGCATTTTTTTTTTCTTCCTGAAGAATAAAGAGAAAATTCTGGAAGAACATAATGTAGCCTATTGGCCTTTTTAGGCTGAAAAAGCAAGGGGTCAGCACTCTTCCAACTGTCAGCCTCCCAATAATTTTTTAGATGCCACCACAGGGGAAGTCCCCTCCTGTTGTTATTTTTTTTTCCCTCTAGACTGAGATGCTTAAAAAAAAATTCCTGTGTGGGGAAGTGATCTTTAAAAAGCAAACAAAGAAGCCTGTGAATGCGGTTCTGCATTTGCTGAGAAGTAACAGGCCTAGGAACTGTGGGTTTTTTGTTTTTGTTTTTGTTTTTCTGGTACTGTGATTCCCAGTGCAGTACTAATTATGGACAGGGGCTTTGCCATTCCGCACGTTAGAAAGGGCAAGTTCTTGGCCACCATGTAGGGTTGCCAAATGAAACCCAGGATGCCTGGGTAAAGTAGAATTTTGGATAAAACAAATAACTTCTTAGTATAAATACATACTAAATATTGCACTGGCACATACTTGTTTTTATTGTTCATCTGAAAATTCAAACTTAGTCCAGCATCCTGTATGTCTCTTTGCTCAATCTGGCCACTCTGTGTACCCTCCACAATCAAAGGCCTGTCCCAGGAGCTAGAGTTTCTGTGATTACAGAAGTCACTATCAGTTTGAAACTAAAGCAGAACAATGCATGAGGTAGAGCTTTGGGGATCGAATCAGGTCCGTGCCACCACCTTTGGCTTCTTGGAGCAAGGCTGCTGTGTGTTGCAAGTGGCCCTCCCAGGTCTCCTGTAGCTAAGACCATCCGGATGTTCCAGCCCTAGCTCAAATGAGCAGGCCAGGCCTGGGGCTCCCTTTGAAATCCGAAGTACTCGGCCTCCCTCCTTAGGATAGCTCTGGGCCTTCTGAGGCGAGGTTGCACAGATAGAATGACAGCCTGGTTTCCAGAGTGCCTACGGTGTGCTGGTGCTTTGTGTGTGTCACCCACGTCTGCCTATCCGAGTCCAGACTGCCTCCTGGAACGAGGAAACAAAGGCCCCAAGAAGCCAAGTCACTCCCATGAGGTCCTGGAGCTGGAGTAAGTATTCAGTCTGTTTGACTCCAAAACCCCCCGGGTCCAACCATGGTGCCCCGACACGTGGTACCCTCAGAGCCCCGCCTCTCCACTCCCTCCCCAACTACCAGATTGACAGGATATGAGCCATCCTTGTTCTCTTCTTGTTCCTTACTGCCTGGAGCCGGTAGAGAACTTTCCTCCTGAAATGGGCCCAAAACAGCCTTAGTTCATGATGTGTCACACCGAAACACGACAGACACGGAAATCTGGGCGCTAGAAGATATTTACTTTGGATGCTTTCTACTCTGTATGAAAACGATTAGACCAACGGGAAACGAAAAGCCCAGGAACTTTATTACAACATTTTCAAATATGGCATCATTTACGATCTTTAAATAGCCAGAAGCTCCGAGATGAGCTTACACAGGAATCACGTGGTGTTGGTCTAACCTCGGCAGCTCAGCCAGCCGTCCTGCCGACTCTCCACCCACGGCCTCCTCCGGATAGAAGCAGCAGAAATTACTGCCCAATGCCATTTGCTTTTTGAACCAACACATATTCTTCTGGGCTCACTCCTTATAGAGGATGGTTTGTCAGCATCTCAGTCTCCCTAAGGAAGACGTTTTACTTGCCCCTGCTGGGTAGGCATGCCTGCAGCCACTCCATCCCAGAATCTGCCGGGGCTGCATAAAATTTCTCCTTGGGTGTGGTCTACCTAGTATTCCGGTAGCATTGCTTAAACTGTGGGCTGTGGACCCGAGGGTCTGGGAGAACTTCCTCCTTAGGGCCAGAGGAGAACAGTGCTTCCCAACCTTTCTCCTCCGACTCTCAGCACAGCCCCAGTCCTCCTGCCCGCTTCGACGCGGGCAGAGCAGCTGTTCTTTTCCTCTGTGCTCTCTTCACCGGCCTTAGTCCCCGTTGTGCTACAGTCCTGCTTCCTGTTTCCTTGAACCACTAACTCCCCCACAGTTTTAAAGATCAAGTCTGTTCAATTCTAAACTGAAATTTAAAACAAAAAATGGAAAACTAGGGGGTAAAATGACAGCAGGATGCATAATGATATCTTCTTCTCACTTAGCTCTACAGTCATAAATGAATAGCCTTGCGCCACTCCCCAAGACTAGGGCAGCCCCAGCCACCCCTTCCTCTTCATCCCCCTCCCTCACAGTCTCTTCCTTTTCTAACTTGTCTCCCCACTTTGGAGCGAATTGAATCAACCAATACACTCGGTAAACCCCAGACTTTTTGTTTCTCTCCTTTGGGATGGCTCAGTGCTGGCACCGTGGAGTCTTTGAGGAAAAGCTTGGTAAGTGGTCATCTTAGAAGGTTTTAAAAGAAGCCCTGGGACACAAGATGATGAGTCCCTACCCTTGGCGTTTCATTGCCTCCAAGAGGCTTGGCAGACAGCAGCTTGGGCTCCGTAATCTGCTCTTTTTTGGTAGCAGGGCAGACTGTACAGGTGTGGTCCCTGAGCATGTTACTTGAATGCTGTGCTTCAGGGGTGAGCGTTTAGTGCAGCTGTTAAGTTGCCATCTGGGATGCCCGTACGCCCTATTCCAGTGCCTGGTTGGAGTCCTGGCTCCTCCACTTCTGATGCAGATCCCTGCTAATGTGCATCCTGCGAGGCGGCAGATGGTGCTCAAGCAGTTGTGCCCTGCAACCTGCATGTGATATTGGCTTGAGTTCTGGGTCCCTGGCCTTGACCTGGCCCAGTCTTGGATACTGTGGGCATTTGGGGAGTGAACTAATAGATGGAAGATGTGTGTGTGTGTGTGAGAGAGTGTGTGTGTGTCTGCTGTTCAAAAAAAAATGAAAACAAGTAAATTTAAAATTTTAAATGCTAAGCTTTTGCTTTTCCATAAAAAGGGCAAAATGATCATTCTGACTTCAGAGGGTTGCTATAAGGATTCAATGAGTTAATATTTATAAGTCATTTAAAACTGTGCTTAACACTTAGTGAGTACTGTATTAAATAAACACACAATATGAAGCAAGAAATAATATCCCACATTGAATCTATGCCTGAAGAACTATATTCAACTTCTGTATTGGGTCCAAGATAAATCTCAGTGACGGTTTGTAAGGACTACGAGATAACAAGTTCCATAATTTCATTCAAGGATTTTGAGAACCAGCTGGGCCTCGATTTACCTCTCCTCACCTGTATTTTGGCCATACTGATTGATTATTTCCCAGCTCACTCCCCATTCATATCTCCTGCCCTGTCCCCTCTACCCTAATTGTTCTCCCTGCCTTCGCCTCCAATTGGCTGTCCACAGGTGTGGCCCTGTATTACTGGGTACTCATTCAAGTACAAGGCCTGTCTCCTCCTCTGGGTCATAAGCGTCTTTTTACATTTCAGATGGTTGTGTATCATTCTCCATGCCTTATACATAAGAGGTTCTGTATCAGCGTGTTTTGATTGGTCGCTGTGAGCTTTTGCAGACTAGGAAACAGCTGGTCCAGAGCTAAGTGGCACCTCTTAGACGCTTGCCTCCAGGCCTCATAGATGCTCTGTTGTAAAGCTGTCTCCCTTTGTGCTGGAGCAATTTGGAGCCTCCAGGGTAGGCCTGCATAGTGCCAGCCACCCAAGGTAGGGTTGTGGGGAGGGTGCTAGGATTGGACGTTGATGTGAAAGGAGGAAGCGCCTGTGTACTGACAGCTCAGGGCCTTGCCTCTGCCCAGTTCCAGAGATGTTTTTAGGTAGCACCTTGAAAGGTTGGTTTAAAGGAGACACTTAAAATATGCTTTTCATAATGCAAAGGGCTGCCTCTGAGAATGCCCCAGCTTTGCAAGCCTAGGGGGGAGGGGGCCAAACACAGAGCTGGAGAAATCGCAACACCACTGTTGGAAGGCTTGCAGGCTGGAGCAAACCGAGAAACCAGCATAAAATGCGTTAGTGGCTCTCTACAAACCAAACGGCAGTGCACAAGTGTTTGTATCCCGTGCCAGTGTTGATGGATGGATAAATAATATCACATGGGAAAGATGGTTTCCAACGGTAAATTCTGCCCCAGTACATTGGCACGGTCTTTCTCCCTTTCATAAGTATACTTAGGCGAATGCACAAGGCCATGCAGATCTCCTATGTTGGACATGAAGTTGGAAAGTACAGTTGGAAGAATCTAAAAAGTACTGTGTTTTCCCCTCCCATCTTGGGAATAGCTTTGATGTTTGTTTGGTGTGTTGTCTGGATCACTTTGACCAGGTATCTGGGAGCATTTCCAAAGGCCAGGCGAGGCCCCGGGCAGGAAAGCGTCTCCTGCCTGTAGGGGGCGTTCCCAGCAGCACTGAGCCCAGAGCTGTCTTGCCTCCCAAGAGAGCGCAGGAACAAGACAAGTAGACTTTGGAGACTTGGGACCTGGGAGTGGGATCGGACTGAGGGAGAGACTGGTGCTGAGTCTGGGCTGGACACTCAGTCATTCTGCCCGTGCGTCGGAGGGCAGGGCCCGGGGAGACCCAGGAGGTTCGCGTTCATTCCTTTGTTCCTTCTTTCTTCAGCAAGACTTTACTGCGCGCTTATTGTGTATCAGAGGCTGGGCTGACCTTGGCGGCTGAGGGTGGCGTCCTCGGAGGACTGGGAGGCCTGCCAGACAGGAGGCACAGAGCAAACAAGAAAGCACCAGGGAGCCGTGGCCCTGCACTGGAGAAAGTGATGTGCAGATTCTAGACACGCCCGAGGGCGGAAGTGGAGCAGAGACATTTGTCTATAGAGTTCAAGGCTGACCTTCCACCGTGACACAGAGATCCTAAGAGACCGTGGAGAGAGCGTTCAGGGGCCCTGCTGACCAGGACGGACCACTCTGAGCCCTTTGGAAGCTCCACAGAGTGTCAGGAGCAACGGGAAAAGCAGCAGAGAACAAGAGCTGGGAGTCAGGTATTCGGCGTTGCTAGTAGCTAGAAGAGTTCGCTAACGTCTTAGAGAATCATAAGACAGACCTCTTCCGCTGCTGTAGTTTGTTTTATACATGACCGACATATCAGTCAGTTGTAGGTAGTTTACTTATAGAGCTGTTTTGGTGGCTTTTGAATGTCTTATTTTCTGTTCTAAAGTCCACTGAGATGTATTAGAATGGACCGCCTGAGCCCAGGTGGATCCAAGGAGCCGTCTGCTCCCGGCTCAACACGCAATGAGCCTTCCGGGCCTCCTCCTTCGGACTCTTGCTCATCTCATCCCTCATGATCGTGGGCACTGCACGGTTTTATGGTACATTGCAGAGTCGTTTGTCTTTTTCCAATAAACCGTGTGCTTCTTGGTGGGAGGTGCCCTCGCCCATTCATTTTTCTGTCTCAGCGCTGGCTCAGGGCCTGGTACTCTGCACTGTCCAGACGGGGACTGTTCCATTTGGATGTGCTGGCCTCCTGCAGTCCAAGGCCAACAGTGGACCCCGCTTACTCACACTGGCTTTCCAGCTGCGACTTCTCACGATATGAAAGACCTCGTTATCACTTGTTTCCCTTTAAATCATGTAAATAGCATGTTTAAGGCATGAGCGTTTGAGTTTCCTGTTGTAGATTAATACTGGCCAGAACTCTTCCCTCTAGGGGGTGGCTGCCTTTTGTACCAGCCCCTTTCCGTTTTCCTTCCTCCGCATTAGTTTACAGAGTCTCTGGATTCCTATTCAAGTCGCCTTTTCCTTTTTACCTCTTAGGCTGCCTTGGACCCGTCCACTTAGGCCTGACCCCAGCAATACTTGTGCTCTGCTCCAGTTATTCCTCATCTATGCCAGGGGGATTTAAATGCAAATGAGGCATTATCTGCCCTGCCTTCTCCAGGGAAAACTAACTGTTGTGTATAGCTCTGTTCTCCCATAGCAATGAACACGGTGTCTTATTTTCAGTGAAATGAGTGGTTAGCAGTAGAGATTAACTACTAATGAGGGAGCCAGAGAAGACTAGTTAAGAGCTCTGCCTGAGATGACCTAATCCTTACTCCATCACTAACTATATGACCGAGCAATCTACTAAACATCCATGTGTTTCAACATCTTCGTCTTTTTGTTAAAAAGATATACTCAATTAATTTGTTTTATTTATTTGAAAGACACAGATCTGTTCGCTGATTCACTCCCTGAACTGTCCTCAACACCCAGGGCTGGACCAGGCTGAAGCCAGGAGTCTGGAATGTAACTCCTTCATGATTGGCAGGGACCCAACGACCTGAGCTGTCATCTGCTGCCTCCCAGGGTGCACATTGGCAGGAAGCTGGAATCAGAAGCAGAGCCTGAACTTGAACCCAGGTACTCTGATATGAGACGCAGGCATCCTAAGCAGTATCTTAACTGCTGGGCCAAAACATCTGCCCTTTCTTCATCTTTCGAAGGAGGATAATGGTAGTAATACTGCCTAACCAGTGGGAGAGGTATGAAGGTCGAATGCGTTAGCCGTATCTTATCATTATCAGCAGCCTCCACCACGGTATTCCTGATCAGAAGTTGGGAATTTGGATAAAGAAAATTCTCTCAATCTCTCTCTCTCTCTCTCGTAAAAATGTATTTATTTATCTAAGATGCGCAAAGAGAGAGATATTGATCTAAGAGGCACAGAGAGAGAAAGAGGGAGGGAGAGAGAGAGACAGACAGACAGACATCTTTTTTTTTAATAAATATAAATTTCCAAAGTACAGTTTATGGATTACAATGGCTTCCCCCCCATAATTTCCCTCCCATTCGCACCCCTCCCATCTCCCGCTCCCTCTCCCATTCCATTCACATCAAGATTCATTTTCAATTATCTTTATATACAGAAGATTGATTTAGTATATATTAAGTAAAGATTTCATCAGTTTGCACCCACACAGAAACACAAAGTGTAAAATACTGTTTTAGTACTAGTTATAGCATTACTTCACATTGGACAACACATTAAGGACAGATCCCACATGAGAAGTAAGTACACAGTGACTCCTGTTGTTGACTTAACAATTTGACACTCTTGTTTATGGAGTCAGTAATCTCCCTAGGCTCTAGTCATGAGTTGCCAAGGCTATGGAAGCCTTTTGAGTTCGCCAGCTTCGATCGTATTTGGCAGGGTCATAGTCAAAGTGGAAGTTCTCTCTTCCCTTCAGAGAAAGGTACCTCCTTCTTTGATGGCCCGTTCTTTCCACTGGGATCTCACTCGCAGAGATCTTTCATTTAGGTCTTTTTTTCCCTTTTATTTTTGCCAGAGTGTCTTGGCTTTCCATGCCTAAAATACTCTCATGGGCTCTTCAGCCATATCCGAATGCCTTAAGGGCTGATTCTGAGGCCAGAGTGCTATTTAGGACATCTGCCATTCTATGAGTCTGCTGTGATCCCGCTTCCCATGATGGATCGTTCTCTCCCTTTCTGATTCTATCAGTTAGTAGTAGCAGACACTAGTCTCATTTGTGTGGTCCCTTTGACTCTTAGACCTATCAGTGTGATCAGACATCTTCTATCTGCGGTTCATTTTCCCAGTGCCCACAGTGGCTAGGACTGGGTCAGATGACACTGAGAGCCAGGAACTCAACCCAGGTCTCCTGTGTGTGTGATAGGAACATGGTTCCTGGAGCCATCACCACTGCTTCCCAGGGTTTGCATTAGCAGGAGGCTGGAGTCAGGAGCTAGAACTGGTATCAAACCCAGGCACACTGATCTGAGATGCAAGCATCTTAATAGCTAGGTCAAGCACCCTCCCCAAGAAAGCAAGCTTTTCTAGGTTATGTTCTTGTGAATCTGACCTGGAACAAACCTTATCAGATTCCTCATAGAGTACTTTGTGTGCTACCCTTTTTCTACACTGGGGCGATGTCTACTTCAGTATTATTTAGAACATTTTGATTGAGTGTTCTAACCTGTACTTCTTGTCCTATATTTATCTCTTGGTACAGAGCAAGTATTTTATTTCAGTTATATTATCAAAGGGGAAGTCCGTGACCCAAAATAGGTTAAAAACCACCGAGGAAGACAGTGATGATATTTAAGAAGAGTGAGAGGGAACTCTCAAAATACACAAGTGTGGGGGCAGGTTTTAGTGCTGTGGCTAAGCTGCTGGATGGGACAACCCCGTCCCATATCAGAGCGCCTGGGTTTGAGTCCCAGCTTAACTCTTGATTCCAGCTTCCTGCTGATGTGCACCCTGGGAGGCAGCAGGTGATGGCTCCACATTGTAGGCCTACATTGGGTTCCCAGTTCCTGGCTTCAGCCTGGCCCAGCCCAAGCCAGGGTGAGCATTCCAGGAACGAACCAGTAGATGGGAGCTCTCTCTGTTTTCCTCTCTGCTGCTTAAATAAATTATATATTCATGGGTATGTGTGTATTCATGGGTATGTGTGTATTCATGTGTATGTGTGTATTTGTGTGTGTATGTGTGTATACATATAAAACTGTGGCTACCCATAGACCTTACCATCTACCCTACCTTAGAACTGATAACATCGTTCATCTCCAGGGCTAGGAAGAGAGTGAGACATGATGTCTGCTGTTGAGTTGCTCAGAATTACTGCAGTCTCTTTTCATCTGTTAGTAAACACCAACTGAAAAATTTTATCATGTGTTAATAAGTGAGACTTACCTCCCCCACTGAACTTACAGTGTGCTTCAAACTGTCCCAGACCCTCCTACCTACAATGCTGTTCACCCCAGGGCTACCCAGCTACCGATGAGAAGAAAGACTGACAGGCTGTAAGGACTGGTAGGGAATTGCCTTTTCTTTTTTCTTTCTTTCTTTCTTTCGTGTTTTTTTTTTTTTTTTTTTTTTTTTTTTTTTTTTTTTTTTTGACAGGCAGAGTGGACAGTGAGAGAGAGAGACAGAGAGAAAGGTCTTCCTTTGCCGTGGGTTCAGCCTCCAATGGCCGCCGTGGCTGTTGCACCGCGCTGATCCGATGGCAGGAGCCAGGTGCTTTTCCTGGTCTCCCATGGGGTGCAGGGCCCAAGCACCTGGGCCATCCTCCACTGCACTCCCTGGCCACAGCAGAGGGCTGGCCTGGAAGAGGGGCAACTGGGACAGAATCCGGCGCCCCGACCGGGACTAGAACCCAGGGTGCCGGCGCCGCTAGGCGGAGGATTAGCCTAGTGAGCCGCAGCGCCGGCCTGGGAATTGCCTTTTCTTCAACCAAATATGTTACATGTCCTATCAGCTAGGACTGCATCAGGAAGGAGATAGTGCACTTTAATTAGGATGATGTGGGAGACTTTGGTGATCAAAGGGGTGCTTCCAGTGGAGTGAGCAGAGCACAACGGGCTAGTCAGAGTTGGGGCTCCTTTAGGACCTCTAGATGAGCATGAGGGGAGGCTGTTCTGGAAGCAGTAGACAGAGGGCTGTATGGATAGGACTGCCCAGCAGGATCTGAGACCTTCCATCAAGAAGTACAGCCAGCTCAAGACCCAGTGCCTTCCTTCCAGTCTCCTGCGATGCTCCCAGTGGCCAAAGCCAGGAGAGAGTCCTGTGGGTGTGATCCATACAGGCCAGGTTCCAAAATCTCAGAAAAGGTTGGAGAAAAGTCAAAAGCAGGTCTGGAGGGACACACCGGAAACACATTTTCACACTTGATTTTAGAGGTGAGGGCGTGGATTGCAGTGTTCACTGTTTGGGCAAGCTACATTTTTCATGGCTTATAAAATATTTCAGCCACGGTTACTGCACCATCAATTTTGTGATCTCCCGTATCTCACTGTCTTATTTATTAACTCAGCTTTCCCCTGCCCTCTTTCTGCACAGAGAAAGTTGTGTAGACATTAGCGTGTTTTCCTCCGGAGCACACAGAGAATAGCAATGCCATGTGCAGAGATTTTTCTTTTTACAACAAGAGTCAGTTGTTTCATTTCCCCTCTCTGTTTCTCTCCTCCTGCACTTAGGCCAAGGGTATATTACATTTGGAGACATCGACTGTGATGCTTCCCCAACTTTCCTCAGCCAAAGACTCCTTTGGGAATCCAGCTAAATTTCCTGGTTCCCTTTGGCTTTTAATACCGATGCCCATATTGCCCAGTGAGGTTATTTTTATTACTCACAAATATTTTTATAATTAACTTAAGACTCAACAAAAAACCAAAGGTAAACAGACTGTAATTATTTCAAGTTCCAACCACGAGAAGTGGATATTAATCTTTGAGAAGGTATTATTATAATACAGTATATAATAGTCATAAACCAAATATCAGCTTATAATTGCAAAGGGATATCTGTGACTACAAAAGGCAAAATAAAGTAGAATTTAAAAGCCAGTCGCCACGCCTCAGTAAATATGACTGTGGCACACTTCAGCTCAATACTTGTAAGTTTCAGAATAGGATTTGTCTTCTCATTATTCGCTGATATGCATTTATTTTGCTCTCATATTTAACAAGAGACCCCTTAAATCACTTTGCAAATGTAGGCAGGTTTCTAGAACAGCTAGCCTACCTCTGCCTTGAGCTTCTTTGGCAACATTGCCCTGTGGAGACCCCGGTCCCTCCCTCCCTCCCTCCCTCTGTGATTCGCACACCTTTATCCTGCCTGGTTCTGTGGCCACTCTGCTTTCCTGAGCTGCCCTGAAGTCACCAAAAAATGTCAATCAGAAGTGTCTTGAACCAGGAGACAAAGACATGATCGTTAACGCTAAGTACACGTTCCTTCTTAGATCTATGGGAACAGTTTCTCTAATTCTTGGGTTCCCCTCCTTCAAATTACACGGAGAGGACCATACCTCCTCAACCCCTTCCCAGCCCCACCCCCCAACCTCCCTACCCCACAGACGTGTTCCAGCATCTCCAGGCAATGCAGCCATTGTCTTGAAGTGGCTGAGCTCCTGTGCTGGTGATGAGCCGGGGGATGGGGCACAGAGCTAGCAGGCAAGTTCGTTCTTCAAGCCTTTGCTGATTCCATCCTGGGTATCAGAGACCATGCCATTTATGGACCGGAAAGCCACAGGGAGACACGTGGGGGCTCTGAACAGAGGGATGCTGAGCTTGCCCCCTTAGAAACAGCTCCTCGGCTTTCCTTGGGGAGCCCGCCATCTTCCTCCCCAGCCACAGGCTTTCCGCGCTGCTGACTCCACCTCCCGGCTCTAAGAACTTGGCTCCGAACCGGACTCAGACCAACCTGAGTTTTTGGGATTGGTTCGAGAATGAGTATGTGACCCAAGCTGTGAACCTGAGAACCCTCCAGAAGGATCTGGCTGGGACTACTGGAAAGGGGAGCCTCTGTCTGCAGGGTCACTGTAGCCAGACTTCACGGGCGCCTGCCAAGAACGTGGTGACACACTGCAAAGCGGAGGGAAAGGCGGGGAAGGAGGATCCTCACCATCGTCTGAGCACTGAGGTCCAGTTACCTGCCGGTGTGACCCGTGAAACCTGCCCCGGCCCTACCCGTTCTTTGGCCTGTTTTGCCAGTTCACGTGTGCACTCCCTCACTTCCTACCCAGATTCCTGCGTAAAACGCTACACATCTGAGAATCACTGCTTTGTGCATCCAACACTTTCTGAGGCTACTGCTGCTTAAAACAGAATAACAGAGAATACAGAGAGCTTTTTTTTTTCTTTTTGTTGATCCTAGAAAGCCCACTGATGCACATGGAATTTGGACATTCCAGGAGGAATTTTGGGGTGGATAACAGGGTGTGTTACCAGCTGTCTGGCATCTGTGATTCACTGTGGCCATCTCCTGTTATCTGAGGGGCTGATTCCCCATCAGACAGGAACATTCATGATGTGCAAGTCCCTTACATAAAAATGGCACAGTATTTGCATAGAGCCCACATACTTTCTCCCATATCCTTTAAATGGCCTCCAGATTATTAACAACACTTAATACAAGATAAGTGACGTGTAAATGGTTGTTGTCCTGTATTGTTTAGTGGATAATGACAAGGAAAAAAGAACATCTGTACCTATCCTATATATATGTGTGTGTGTGTGTGTGTATATATATATATATATACACTGCTGAGTATGCATATCTGTCCTCCACAGTAGTTAAATTGGCTGATGCAGAATCTGTAGATTATGGAGGGCCAACTGTGTTAAAATACTGTTTTCACAGGGGTCTGTTGTTTGCTTTACAAAGGACCATTTCAAATGATTTGAGGACTTCTCACTTAAATAAATGGCAAAAATGTTTTCTTTTGGATGACAGAATTCAAAGTAAAGAATCAATTATGTTTGAAAAGATATAGGCCAGTGCCGCAGCTCACTAGGCTAATCCTCTGCCTGCAGCGTCGGCACCCCGGGTTCTAGTCCCGGTCGGGGCGCCGGATTCTGTCCCGGTTGCCCTTCTTCCAGGCCAGCTCTCTGCTGTGGCCTGGGAGGGCAGTGGAGGATGGCCCAAGTGCTTGGGCCCTGCACCCCATGGGAGACCAGGAGAAGTACCTGGCTCCTGGCTTAGGATCAGTGTGGTGCGCTGGCCGCAGCGCACTGGCTGCAGTGGCCATTGGAGGGTGAACCAATGGTAAAGGAAGACCTTTCTCTCTGTCTCTCTCACTGTCCACTCTGCCTGTCAAAAAGAAAGAAAGAAAGAAAGGAAAGATACTAGTTTCACACTACTGTGGTGCTAGACTACGGGAACAGAGGCCCGGCTCCTGAGTCAGCGTTTGTAAGATGCTTCATGGCAAGGTGCTCACGCAGCCCCAGGCCCGGCTTGGGCTCCTGCAGCTCCAGAGGATGTGGCCAGCGATGGAGATGATTAAAAGCAGGGAAAAGCTGATCCCTAAAGAATGATGGAAGTGGGCGATTTAACTGGGAAAAAAGAAGATGGAAGCGAGAAAATGAGTGGTATTTAAGTAGAGAAAGAGTTTGTGGACAGAAAAAGGTGGCCAGATGTTTTCTTCCTCCACTGAGTACAGTAAGAGAAAATCGCCTTTGACGTTTCATTTGTACACAAGAGGTGGCTTGTGCTGCAAGCAGATCGGATCCTGTACTAGGGGAGAGGCTGGCCTAGATGACCTGAAGACTCCCCTTCACTAAGATGCTGTGATTAGCAGATTGTCGATTTACCTCCAGACACAAAGTGTGTGTCAGAGCAGGGAGCAGGGTGCAGTGGCACAGTGACTAAACAGCTGCTTAGGATGCCCACCTCCTGTGTCAGAGTTTCAGTCCTGACTCCTGCACTTCTGATCCAGCTTCCTGCTGAGGCACACCACGCACGGGAGGCAGCAGATGGTGGTGCAAGTGGTCCCTGCCACTCAACACAGGAGACGTGGATGGGGTTCTGGGCTCCTGGATATGCTTTGTCCCAGCCCAAACTATTGCAGTCATTTGAGGAGTGGACCAGCAGATGGAAGATCTCTGTGTCTCTGTCACTGTCACTCTTCCTTAAAAAAAAAAAAAAAAAATACATGAAGCACCTTTTAGAAAAAGAGAAAATCAAAAAACAAACTAATGGTAAAGTTATGAAATCTGGAATTTCTATTTTCTGCTCTTTCAGTTTAGCTGTTAGCAATGGACAGTTAGTTTCTCCAATAACTATATTAATGAGGAAAAGCATGAGCTAGCTTAGCATTCGTGGGCAACATGTCTTTGGAGGAGTAAAACTGAGTGTAGGTTCCATATTGAGTCAGGAGCACTGGATGTCAGGTCTCTGGCGTATTTCCCAGTGTCACTTGCCTCGATTAATTTGGTATTCATAAACTCCAGGCCAAGTCGCAGGAACATGGATTTACTTTAAGGAAACAATTCTAGTTCTATGTATGAAAAAGCCCTGCTAAAGAATAACAGTATTGTTACTGCTTAGCTGGCTCCAGGCTTTTTTTTTTTTTAAGTTGAAGTAATAAAAGAGAAGCTATATGTTACTGTACATTTTTTCTGTACTAGTTGGGCCATTGCATTCAGCTGTGTGTGACAACTCAGGTTGCCGTGGACGAATCTAAGTACCGGCTCGCCTGACGACCGTTTTCAGGAATCCACACATCTACTAATTAGCTCCACAGTTGGGTTCTGCAATTCCCTGGGCCACATGGTGTAGACAGTTTCCGCATGCTCCACACCAGCAGTCACTTCCCACATGGTCGCGTAGGAGTGATTTCTCCAGGAGCCTTTGCAATGTCTAAGTGGCTCTGCTAATAACCGAGGGGCACTGACTTCACATTCAGTTGTTCCACGTAGATTCCAGCGATGATTTCTAGGTTTGTAGCTTGACAGAGAATGCCTGGGAGGGAGGGAGAAGCCTTCAGTTCTACCAATGTGATGCATACTGGGGCGAATTTTGCCCAAGAGGGTGGTGGCTTTGATGAGAAGGGCTCTAACAATGCCCTGTTCACACTCACTTTCCAACCAAATTGCGCAAGAAAAAAAACCAGCTTAGAAACAAAATCAAGCAAACAGAACGCCGCCTGTCCCCTAAACAGCAGCAACAGTAAAGAACCTGACCGAGAGAGCTTCCATCATGAGTTCTCTTTTTAAAACTAATCTGCAAACGAGAAGCCGGTTTCTAAGTTTATTTCCACACTTGCCCTCCGAATGCTGTCTTGTTGAAAGGTTCATGATATCAGATTCTCTCCCATGATTTCCTTTCAACAGAACTTACTGTGTTACCCACCCATGCCCTGAATAGAAATGGCTCTTTCACTCCTGGTTCTACACACACAAACACAAATGAGACGCACACACACCTATGGATAATATACATCTCTGACACACTTTAGTCGTTTATTTTCTTAGCAGGATAAAGGTAATTAATCAAAATATAATTCATTTTAAGAGTTGAGGCTTGACATGAGATCATTATTTCGAGAAAGCCCAAGGAGACTGAGCTCCTTTTCACAGTGTTGTTTGCTTTCTGAACCTCTGTGGAGGGTAGGACTCCTCTCCACTGAGGAGGCAGGGAGCAAGCTCGTGGGCTACATGATATAAGGGCCAAGTTCTCTTGGGGCAGGAGCTTATACCCTTTGAGGGTACTTCAAAATAAATTAAAAGGCAACTTTATTTTGGGTGCAAATTTTTTTTGAAATCCATGAGTAGAAAGGTCATAAAATAGTTCATGGAAAATGTGTATTATGACAAAAATCTATAAGTGAACCTTGAAACTTTTTATAAATATGGTATTTCTCTCTTTTAAAAAAAGATTTATTTAGTTATTTGAAAGACAGAATGACAGAGAAAGACATTCCCCATCCACTGGTACACTCTCCAAATGGCCACAACAGCCAGGGCTATGCCGGGCTGAAGCCAGGAGCCATGAACTCCATTCAGGTGTCCCACGTGGGTGGCAAGGATCATATGCTGCCTCCCACACATTAGCTGGGTGCTGGATCAGAAGTGGAATATCCAGGACTTGAACTGATTTGGGATATCAGTCACCCAAGCCGTAGCTTAACTCACTGCACCACAAACGCCAACTCCTGAAACTCAACAATTTCTTGCACTAACTAAAATAAACTTGCCTTTCTGTATGTGTGTGTGTGAGGCAGAGTGACAGTGAGAGATCTTTGTTCCATAGCTTCACTCCCTAATTGTCACAGCGGCCAGGTCTTGGCCAGGCTGACGCATCCTGGTGTCCTACATGGTGGCAGGGGCCCAAGTACTTGGGCCATCCTCTGCTGCCTTCCCAGACACAGAGCAGGGAGCTGGAGCAGAAGCAGAGCAGCCAGGACTTGAACCAGTGTGGGATTCCAGCGTAACAAGCAGCAGCTTAACCTGCTGAACCTCAGTGCCCACCCTGAACACAGCCCTTAATTCCATTTCTTTCCTGAACATTGTGAAGTACCCTTGTCTATTCATTCCACTCCAGGAAGACAAAGTTTGCATCCATTGTTATTTCCAACTCTTGGGCCAAGAAAAGACAAATATTTGCCCCTCTTTCTCAGAAGAAAAATAAAGGTAAATAAATATCCTTTTCTTATTCCAGTTCATGGTTTCATCTGTTCTTTTCTTCAATATTTTGTAAGCTGAAAAGAAACATTTTAAAATCATCTCAGCTGTTAGAAAGCTCAAGAGAGTCCAGGTTTTTTTCTCCTTTGCCATTCCTAAGAGATAATGAAATGACTGGTTTATACTTCTCCTTCATCCTCACTATGGAAATAGATGCGGAGAGAAGCCAAGGGACCAGGAGAGATTGGGGCAGATGAAGATAATCTGAGCACACTGTCCACAGCCTGCCCACCCCTCTGAGCAACAGACCAGCTGGTTCCTGAGTGGAGGACCTCACCCTTTCTGCTGCTCCCTAGAGGCCTGCAAGAAGCCAGCCAGCAGATGGGGTGTTCCCAAGGTCCAGAGGGGTTCTACAGCCTCTGACCTTGCAGTCTTTCGAAGTTAGGCATGGGCATTCCATAATATGTAAAGAATGCCCACGAATCAACAAGCAAAAATCAACCCAATAGAAAAATAGGCCTAGGATATAATTTAGCATCTCTTAGATGAAGAAGTCTGGGTGTTCAGTTTTGCCAGTCATTAAAGAGATACAAAGGAATACAAAAATGAGATGCTATCCTTACTCACCAGTTTGGCAAAACAAAGCAAAAAGCTCTCTGTGTTGGGGAGCATGTGAGGAACCAGGAATGCACACTGATGAGAGTCTGCTTGACTGGTACAGTCACTCTGAGGAGGGCTCTGGCAGCCTCTAGTTAGTGTGAAAAAGAGTAGCACTGTGACCCAATGAATGTGTGCCTTAGAGATACTCCTTGCTTCACAGGAAGGCCAGGCACAGCAGAGTATAGGTTTGTTTGTTTGTTTGTTTGTTTTAGGACAGACTAGGAGGCAGGCGTTGTGTTGAAGCAGGTTAAGCTTGGGACACCCACATCCCATGTAGGAGGACCTGTTTGGGTCTCTGCTGCCCCACTTCCAATCCAGCTTCCTGGGCCCCTTCCACCCAGGTGGGACACTCAGATGGAGTTCCAGGCTCCTGGCTTTGACCTGGCCAGCTCTGACTGTTGCAGGCATTTAGGGAGTAAACCAGCAAATGGAAGATCCATCTCGCTCGCTCGCTCGCTCGCTCGCTCACTTTCTCTTCTGCTTTTTCAAGTAGATGAAAATACATAAACACTAAAAAAAAGAAAAAAGATTGGGAGGATGAGCAGTAAATTCTTGATAGTGGATGTCCCTGGGGAAAGAATTATGGTTGAGTACTTTGATTTTATATATGTGAGATTATATATATATAAATGAGATTATTTTTATATATATAAAATATCAAATATGTATATTTTATTTTTTAAAGATTTATTTATTTGATAGGCAGTGTTACAGAGAAGCAGAGGCAGAGAGAGAGAGAGAGAGAGAGAGAGAGAGAGAGGTCTTCCATCCGCTGGTTCACTCCCGAATTGGCCGCAATGGATAGAGCTGGGTTGATCTGAAGCCAGGAGCCAGGAGCTACTTCCAGGTCTCCCACATGGGTGCAGGGGCCTAAGGACTTGGGCCATCTTCTACTGCTTTCCCAGACCATAGCAGAGAGCTGGCTCGAAAGTGAAGCAGCTGGGAGTTGAACTGGTGCCCATATGGGATGCCAGCACTGCAGGCAGTTGGTTTACCCGCTACTCCACAGCACCAGTCCCCAAATATGTATATTTTTAAAACTGGAAAAACGAATAGACACAGTGTCTGCCATCTTTTTCTCTATTTTTTTCTGTATCTAATCTTTTTTCACAAATAAAATAGTAAACTAGCCATCCATGCAGTTGACTATTTCTGATCAGCATATTTGAGTCCTTTGATAATTTTCTGATTTGCATCTTTCCTGTGCCAAAGCCATTGACTTTCCTTTATGGTACTAACAGGTTTCACCCGAACTAATGCACCTGCCCAGGACTGGCTGTAGCCCTGGGAAGGAGGTGCCGCTGAGGACTGACATTGTGAGCAGTCGTGGCAGAGGCCTGCGTGCTTTCCTTTTTCCCAGAACATTTTAGAGAGTGGGGCAGGCGCCCCAGGGATCATCTCCCTTAGTGCTTTTCTTTAAATGAGGTTGCTGAGGCCTTGAGAGACTTGTTCAGATTCACCTGCCTAATTGAAGGTAAAGTAGGGACAACTGACTTTCTAGGAGCCAAAGCTCTGCCCTGTGGGAGCGAATGAAGGTGCTGCAGAACCTTTATAGAGCATTACTGTGGCCTGGCAGGCACGCGTTACAAGTTCACTATTGCAGAAACTGCCATTAGGCCAGCAATACTGGAGGAGACTGGAAAGAGAGACGGGACATGTCTGCTTGGGCACTACCTTCAAGAAGCACTATAGCATAGTAGTCAAAAGGACTGGTGCTACAGCTCACTTGGCTAATCCTCCACCTGCGGCGCTGGCACCCCAGGTTCTAGTCCCGGTTGGGTGGTGGGTGCTAGTCCCGGTTGCTCCTCTTCCAGTTCAGCTCTCTGCTGCGGCCCGGGAAGGCAGTGGAGGATGGCCCAAGTGCTTGGGCCCTGCACCCGCATGGGAGACCAGGAGGAAGTACCTGGTTCCTGGCTTCGGATCAGCACTACACCGGCCATGGCGGCCATTTGGGGGGTGAACCAGTGGAAAAGGAAGACCTTTCTCTCTGTCTCTCTCTCACTGTCTATAACTCTCTCTCTCTCTCACTGCCTAACTCTGCCTGGCCAAAAAACAAAAACAAAGTCAAAAGGGTTCCACATCCAGCTGTTTTACCTTGTATACATTATTAAACCTCCGGGCCACTGTTCCTTTAACTGTAAAAGTGAGAATAATAATAGTACCTATGTCAGGGGCTATCTGACGGCTAAAAGAGTTCATGTAATATGTACCAATGGTGTCATTTATAATGTGCTCAGCAAATGTCAGCTATTTGTATTGCATCATCTGTAGAACAAACTATTGAGGAAATTGAATACTTAATTATGGCTCTGCCATCTTTTGCCTGAAACCACACACTGCCATGTCAAAACTGTCACTAATGGCCTCCTATGTTTGACTCGGGTGAGTCTCCATTTCACATCAAGAAAGCAGAATCAGAAAGTAACATTGATTGTTTGTCCCAGATTGTCCTAAACCTGTGCTAGTGATTGTAGTACCTTCTCACTGTGTCCACTCAGCACTTCCTCATCCCCTTGGGTACACATGGGGCTACAGATGAGGGATGCGGGCAGTGACATTGGCCAAAGCGAGCGGAGGACTCAGGACTCAGACTGCTCTCATCACGCACTCCAGTCAGTTTCCAGCAAGTTCTTGAAGTCATTTTGATGAAGTGCCTGGAGCCTTAGTGCAAGATGACGACAGAGTTCCACTCTCAGCCAAATTTGCCTCCAGGACACAAGGCGGTTTCTAAATTCCAAATCAGATTTTCTTTCTGAAACTAATGTTATTTTGTATTATCCTGATGTGCCTTTCAGACACAACCCATCCACTGGCAAAGGGTTTACAAGAGAGCCCAAGAGAGCTATCTTTATTTGATCCCAGTGCTTCGTAACCAAATAACATAGTTCTTAGAAGATGCATTTCGATAGTATTGTGGTTGTTTAAGAATATTTTTTTACAAAAATTACCGTGATTTTTCTCATCTATCTTCAAAAAATGTCATGTACCACCCCCAAGGACGAGATCCTTTGTCAAAGTAATGAGAGGGTGATTTCGCTCTTACTAATGTATTAATCTTGCTGTCAGATGAATACAATCAACTTTTGGACAGAGTTTCTTCCTGTGCAGGGGAGAATTTCTGTACTAAGTTCCCACGTAATTGCCTCTTTTACACACACCCACCTCTTAATTTCATTTGGTCTTAGCCTAACCCATCATGACCTATAATTGTCTGGCTAAATATGTTTTTCCCAGATTTGATGCTTCCAGGTACCCAGTGACTTAGATTTAAAGCCACAGGGGATTGTTATTATATGGGAATCAAATCTGAACTTATTGGGCTCCTGGGAAAACTGCCCTCTCTCCTCCAGCTCTACACTGTGTTCGGTGTGAAAGGGGGGTTAAGATTGTCCTCACAGCAGGCAATGTTGCATCCTGTGCTGCCTTCTCCTGTACTCGCCATTGTTCTCTTGGCCCCAAATGTCCATTTTACTTTGGTGCTGATCATTCTGCTGTCCACCCTTGTCTTTCTCTGTCCCAGAGCCCTGAGATGAGCTTTAAAATGTCACCTGCCCTGGGCTGTGTCCCAGGCCTGCTGAGTGAGAATCCCTGAGGGCAGGACAGGGGTGTTTGTATTTTTAGAAACCTCTTTAGGGCATTCTGATGCTTAACCTGCACTAAGAACCACTCTCTTACTGCCCAGGCTAGAAATCTCCTGTTTGGGGTCAGCGTTCGTGGCATCGCAGGTTAATATTCGAGTGCTGATTGGAGTCCTGACAGCTCTGCTTCTGATCCAGCTCCGTGCTAATGTGCCTGGGAAAGCAGTGCAAGATAACTCAAGTGATTGGGCCCCTGTCATCCATGTGCAAGACTCAGATGTACTTCCAAGGGCTTGACCTGGTACAGGTCAGCCATTACTGCCATATTGGGTGTGAACCAACAGATGGAAGATCGATTGATCTCTCTCTCTCCATAAAACAAAACAAAACAAAACAAAAAACCCTCTTGTTTGTAAGTAATTGGAGCCCACTCAAATTATTACGGGAATATGATCTTGGTGTTTGTCTCACGTCAAAGACTTTCCATGCAGACAGTGAAGAAAACTGGATTTACTGAAGTGACAAACCTGTGGCACAGTGAGGAGCCGGCTCCACGGAAGGAGTTGCCAGAGAAGCCTGCAGGTATTGGCTGTCTTCTGCACAAAGGACTCTCTCTGGTTGGCCGTAGGTTTAGCCAACCAGGGGAGGAGCAGACTAGCCGCTACCAACCCATCAGGAGGCAGAGAAAAACCCATCAGAGAGCTGGAATTGGTAATCCTGTCTACCCCGCGCTCATAGAACCAAGTGTTGCTAGAGGCAGCCTCTGGAAGAAGCAAGCATTTTGTCCTCTCCTAAAGGGACTCTGTCCCTTTTCTCATTCTCACAGGGATCTGACCTATTAGCCCGTCTAACTCTTCACAAAACAACCTTAACAAAAAAAAAGAGAAATTTACCGTGAGGCGTCAGGAGTCTCTCACAGAACCCAAGGACATAAAATCCTCCCGAAGAGCCCGGAGCTCACAGTGGAGCACTGACCAGGCCCCGGGCAGCCAGGGCCTGCTCCCTGCACGTCTGTATAATTTGCTTTCTTCCTTTTCTCTTTCTCAGCTGGCCACTTTCACTGCTTGGTGCACACCCGACCAAATATCCCCAGTCCCCAAGGTTACAACTCCTCAGTTCAGCGTCCCAGCCCAGGTGGCCTGGCGTTGGTGATGTGCTTGTCCGCACTCCAACCAGACAGCGCGGCTTTACTTCCTGTGTGGAAGTGAGGACTGTGGCCTTACACTTGTCCTACTTACTGTCTGTCGTGTCCTCTATCACCTACCCCCCCCCATCACTTCGTTGCTGATTTCAGCTTTATTGATGATATTTTCACCTTTAAAGAAGGTGAAAGCAACAGTTGGCACACTGGAGAGGTGATGTAACCTGGCATGGCGTGGAGATGAGCTGGGCAGAGACAATGTTAAGGTAAAGCACAGTGTTAAGTGTTAATGAGTAAATTAGAACTGAAAATGGATTTGTTCTTTTTAAAGAACAGTGAGACTGCAGGTGACTGTATTTCAGTAAACTGTGGTGGAAGGAAAATGCGAAAGAGATAAAATAAATCATGGGAGCCTGGTGAGGGCTGAGCTAGAATTATAATAGGAAACATTACAATAGGGAAAAAAGGGCTGAAATGACAGTGATGAGCGGTACTGCGTCAGAGGAGTTCGTCCCTAGATGTAGTCGATGGGATGCTGGGCCATTCCTGGCGCACTTCTTACAGCATCCAAGCAGTACAAGTCCTCCTCGACTTTTGTGGAAGCCTGGACCTCAGTGTCTTCGGGTGAAGGTACAGTAGAGGCAGTTCGTAAGGGGTGTTTTAAAGGAATCTGTAGGTGCATGACGCATATAAGGAGTGTGTGGGGGATTCCACTGGGTGGATGTAGCCAGACTTCCAATGCCGTCATGGTTGTTTCCACAGCTCTCTCCATCTCTTGTTCTGTTTTCCTCCTGTTGGTTTTATCCCTGGCAGGTTTTGCCACAGAGTAGCAGGGCAGCTTCTCCCGCCCTTATTACCTAGAATGTCATCAGGAATGCGGTCCTTTTTCTTTCTTGTTACAAGTCGATATCCTCAAAAGGGGCAGGCATTCAGGCTGGCTGTTAGATGCTGATTAAGAAGCTGCTGTTGTCCCGTACGGGAGGGAGTGCCTGGACGTGGGCTCCTGACTGTTTCTGCGCATGCAGGCGGTGGGAAGGGCTCAAGTAGTGGGCTCCTGCCATCCCCGTGGGAGACCTGGATTGAGTTGCAGCGCCCAGCCCAGACTTGGCTGTTGCAAGCATTCGGGTCATGAACCAGCAGATTGGCTGACTCTCTCTCTCTCTCCCCTTGTCATTCTCTCTCTCTCTCTCTTTTCTCTTTCTCTTTCTCTTTCTCTCTGCCTCTTATATAAGTAAAATTCTAAAAACACCTCCCAACCAGAAGAGTCCCCCTGGCACCCGGGATCACTTATCTACCCCTGAGGATGGATGACGGAGCTCCAGAGACGGGGCTGGGGCGTTTTCCAAGGAAAGGAAGACCTCTGTTATCAGGAAAGGGGGAAGGGACGTTGGTGAGGAGAAAGAACACACACCCACCAGCACAGCACGTTACACAACTGCGCATCATATTTTTGCATCCCTCAGTAAACTAAAAGCCTTCCCCCAATGAAAAAGAAAGGACTGTTTGAAGTACTCCATGTACTGGGAAGAAAACGTTGAAAGTACCTTGTGGTATGCTCTCTAGCCCTCCAGACTGCAACCGATTATCACTTCTTGCTTGTTCCTCACATATTTTGCCCAGCCTTCTATCCTATCACAACGACCTTCCTTCTGTAGGCCTCTATACAAAAGATTTGAACACTGAAAGGACTTTGCCTTTCCTCTCTTTAATCCCAGTGCCTACATCAGTACCGGGAACAGAGAGGCCACCTGGCACTTGTTAAATGGAATTGACTTCTGCTGTAAGTACTGCTAAAGTTAGTTAAAAAATAAAAATGAAATCCAGGAAACTAGGGCATTAGGGGAAGCATCCTTATTTTCTGTGAGAAAGGGCTTTCCCTAAAACCACTCACGGCCCCTCTCTGCTTCTCCATCGCCCCTTATTGAGGAACGTGGAACGGCTCATCTGATGGGTTTGTCTGAGATAAGGAAGAACTCAGATCCCAGTGTTGTCTCTCCCCAGCCACTGCGGCATGGGGACCTCTGCACAATCCGGTCTAGGGGAAGCCCTCGGTTGCTGTGCACTCACACCGTGTCTCTTACCTCCTTGCTCTCTTTTTAAATGAAAAATACTTTGCTTTTTTTTTTATTGTTGTTGTTTTAAATATAATTCTTGCTCTTTTTAAAAATATTTATTTGAAAGGCAGACAGAGGAGAGAGACAGGGAGAGATCTTCCATCTACTGGTTCTCTCCTCAAATACTTGCAACAGCCAGGGCTGGGTCAGACCAAACCCAGGAACCCAGAAATCAGCACAGGTCTTCCACGTGGGCGATAGGGACCCAAGTATTGGAGCCATCACCTGCTGCCTCCCAGAATCTCATTTGCAGGACCCTGGATCAGTAGTGGGGTAACTGGGCCTTGAACCAGGCCTCCGATATGGGATGTGGCATCCCAAATGCCTGCCCCAGCAAACAGTATTCTGAACGCAACGAGCAAAAGATATCTTTAGCGTAAAATGCAGCCATCAAATAAGAGCAAGAAGTGGAAGGACACTTTGGAGAGCGGATGATTTAATGACAGTCAGTATTCGTGCCCTCTAAGTCTCACTCATGAATGTCCATGTTTGGCCTGGTGTTATTTGTAGATGTTTAGAAATGCTGAGTTTTAGGTGAATACTAGTAAATGTACAGGGTTTCCTGTCTTTCTCAGCTTTTGGATGCCTACCTAAAACTCGCTTGGGCTGCAAATCTTGGAGACTTTACTCACTTTTGGTCTTTGAAATACATCTAGGGCTGGCGCCGCGGCTCACTAGGCTAATCCCCCGCTTTGCGGTGCCAGCACACTGGGTTCTAGTCCCGGTTGGGGCACCGGATTCTGTCCTGGTTGCCCCTCTTCCAGGCCAGCTCTCTGCTGTGGCCCGGGAGTGCAGTGGAGGATGGCCCAAGTGCTTGGGCCCTGTACCCCATGGGAGACCAGGATAAGTACCTGGCTCCTGCAATCGGATCAGCGCGGTGTGCTGACCACAGCACGCCGGCCGCGGCGGCCATTGGAGGGTGAACCAACGGCAAAGGAAGACCTTTCTCTCTGTCTCTCTCTCTCTCTCAGTGTCCACTCTGCCCGTCAAAAAAATAAATAAATAAATAAATGAAATACATCTAGCTTTGGCTCTCCATGTCTTATACCTATTTTTTCCTCTTAGTTGTAAATTGACAAATTATAGTTCTGCATATTTATGGAATAGAAAGTGACATTATGATTTATGAATACAATGTGGAATAATTAAATCAGGATAAATAAGATATCTGTCGCTTCAGATACTTTCCTCTGTTGAGCACACTTAAAGTTTACTCTCTTGGCAATTTTGAAATACACATTTACTATCGTCACCATCCAGTGCGTCTAGTAAATTAAGTAACCATCATAATCTCAAGGCAAAAAAAGAAGCCCTTATTCCTCCTCTCTGATTAAGGCCTTTTTTAAAAAAATTAATTACTTTTTGTTTAAGATTTACTTATTTATTTGAAAAGCAGAGTTACAAACAGGTAGAGGCAGGCCGGTGCCGCGGCTCAATAGGCTAATCCCCCACCTGTGGTGACGGCACCCCAGGTTCTAGTCCCGATCCAGGCACCAGATTCTGTCCCAGTTGCTCCTCTTCCAGTCCAGCTCTCTGCTGTGGTCCAGGAGTGCAGTGGAGGATGGCTCAAGTGCTTGGGCCCTGCACCTGCATGGGAGACCAGGAGGAGGCACCTGGCTCCTGGCTTCGGATCAGCGCAGCACTGGCCGTAGAGGCCATTTACAGGGTGAACCAACAGAAGGAAGACTTTTCTCTCTCTCTCTCTCTCACTATCTAACTCTGCCTGTCAAAAAAAAAAAAAAAAAAAAAAAAAAGCGTAGAGGCAGAGAAAGAGAGATAGAGGTCTTCCATCCGCTGGTTCATTCCCTAATTGGCCACAATGGTTGGAGCTGCGCCGATCCAAAGGCAAGAGCCAGGAGCTTCTTCCAGGTCTCCCATGTGGGTGCAGGGCCCCGAGCATTTGGGCCATCCTCCACTGCTTTCGCAGGCCATAGCAGAGGGCTGGATCTGAAGTGGAGCAGTCGGGACTCGAACCAGGAGCCCATATGGGATGCTGGCACTGCAGGAGGCTGTTTTACCTACTACACCACAGTGCTGGCCCCTGATTAAGGGCTTTGATTCTCATCTCCCCAATCCCCTGGCATATGGTAAATAACATTCTACTTTCTGTGTGTGTGTGTATGTGTGTGTGTATGTGTTTAAGATTTATTTATTTTTTTGAAAGGTGGAGTTACAGAGAGAGAGAGAGAGAGGGAGATCTTCTATCTGCTGGTTCACTTCCCAAATGGCCAGAGCTGGGCCAATCTGAAGCCAGGAACTGGGAGCTTCTTCTGGGTCTCCCACATGGGTGCAGGGGTCCAAGGACTTGGGCCATCCTCTGCTGCTTTCCCAGGCATTTTGGCAGGAAGCTGAATTGGAAGTGGAGCAGCCAGGACTTGAACCAGCGCCCATATGGGATGCCAGTGCTGCAGGCCATGACTTTGCTTCTTTGTGTTCAGTTTTTTTTATTCCACATGTAGGTGAGTGCATGTGGTATTGTGTCTTTCTGTGCCTGTCTTACTTCACTTAGTACTACATTCTCCATTTCCATCCATGTTGTCTGTCACAAGTGACAAAGTTTCTTTTTTTTCCTGAGGCTGTATTGTTTTCCATTGTTTTTATATACTGCATTTTCATTATTCTTTCATGCACTGATGGACATTGAGGTTGATTCCATGTCTTGGCTATTGTGAATAAGGGTTATACTCATTTACATTTCCACCAATCATGTGCTCTTGTCTACACATTCCTCACCAACACTTATCTTTCCTGTTTTTATAGTAGCCACTCTGATAGGTGTGAAGTGGTGTTTCAGTGTGGGTTTAATTTGCTTTTTACCAATTAGTGATGTTGAACACTTTTTTATTCATATATCTGTTTGCTATTTATGTCTTCTTTTGAAAAAAATTTATTCAGGTCTCTTGATCATTTTTTAAATTGAATCAGTTATTTTCTTTCTGTCGAGTTGAGTTTCTGAGATATTTTGAATAATAACCCTTTATCAGATGGCTTGCAAATATTTGCACATATTTTCCCCCAATCTATAGGTCTTTTCTTCACTTTGTTAACTTTTTTCTTTGTTATGTAGAAGGGTTCTATTTTTTATGTAATCCCGTTTGTCTCTTTTTGCTTTTGTTGCACACATGTTTGGGGTCAAACTTAAAAGAAACATTGTCCAATTAGTTTTTCCATTCCTTGTCTCTTTTGACAGCTTCAAAATTCAGTTGTGGAAAAGGTGTACAATTTAATGGTCCCCTCAAGCCTTACAAAAGAGTTTCAGAATATATCTATATTTGGATATGTGCAGTGAATAGACTAAAAACTAAATATTTTGGCATTTTCTATATTATTTCTTTATATCCCATCTTTTTTCAAAACAGATGTAAGATAGCTTCATTTTTAGCGTGGTAATCCAACAGATGACATTCAAAACCCACAGGGACAGCCAAAGAATTTCCCCTGAAGCACAACTGCATTCAATACGGTTTCCTAGTCTACAATATAATCAGCAAGATATGGATTCATTTTTGTTGTTGTTTTTGAGCACAGAAAGGCCCCATTCCCCCTCATCTATTCCTTGTCACGATCATCAGCCAAACACCCAGGAGTCGACTTCCTCTGTCCTCTGCCCCTCCTGTCAACCATCCATGCTGTCACCAGATTGGCTCCTCGAAGCCTTTCAGGTCCAGCCCTCCATTCAGTGTCTCAGTTCACCCCTGGCTTTCTGTCGCCTGCACTGGGCCAGCACTCTCACTCTTTCCCTCTCTACTCCCCGGCCGCGTGCTCTTTCTCATGTCACAGTATGATTGTCTTGCTCTTGGACTTGGACTTGAACTCCCTCAGTGTCTTATCACTGTCGAATCCAAACTCCTCAGCTCACACACAGGGACCTCAAGGGTCTGGCAGCTGCTGAGTTTCCCAGCCATGGTCTCTGAATGGTTTCTCTTGGGGTCTCATTTCCCCATCACTCCCTCCCCCAAAACACATACTATAGAGCTGTTGTGAATGTCTCAGAGCCTCTCTTTTGGTCTAGGCTATTTCACAATTTTGGGTTGCTTTATTTGCCTGTAATTTACCCCTTCCCATCTTCCTTTCCCTCCCACCCTCCAAAGCTAGCTCAACTTTCAAGACTCAGCCAGAGTGCCACCTCCTCTCTGAAGTCTTTTCCACAATTCACCCTCATGCAGAGTTGAGCATTCTCTTCTTTGTGTTGCCTTCTGTGCCTTGTAGACCTCAAGACATTTTTTCTTTCTTTTGTAATGCTGCTCTCCCTCATTAAATAAAAAGATCATGGGGGACAAAGCCCAAGTTGTGCCCCCTCTGTTGTCTGTAGCATGTAGCATTGTACCTGACACTCAACAGTCTTCCATAAATGTTCGTGGGCTGGATGCATGTTTATATGCATGGGAGGGTAGCAGATAAGAGATTTTTGCTAGCAGCATTCCTTACTTCCTGTAACTTCAGGGAAACAAAGCCAACTGTTTCTATGAAATGGTTGGAGGGGAGGCGCTTGTGTTGCAAAGATTCAGCTTTAAAAAGCAGGCTTGTGAACAGCAGCAGCCTCTGTCTTCAGTAGTTTGAGCAACTGATGTTAGCTGCCTTTGTTCCTTGTTGGGTGCAAAGGGCTGTTGGTCACTTTGGGTCTTTGTTGTAACTCCCACACAAGGAAAGACTGCATGGGAATCAGAGACAGAGGCTGTGTGTGTAATTTAAGAGAGGACTTTAAAGCTCATCTCTCTGGAGTAGTTTCAGAATGCACCTCTCCAGGGCAGGGATGAAATAAATGAATTGCTTGATATTCCACACAGGCTCTGAAAATCAGCAGTGCGAGAGAGGGGTCAAGAAGTGAAGAAAGGGGCAGATGTCTGACACAGGACAGCCATATCCTGTATGGAAGTGGTGGGGTTCAAGTCCCAGCTCCACTCTGATTCCAGCTTCCTGCTGATGCACACCCTGGGGGGCAGCAGATGATGGTTCTGGCTACCCGTGAAAGAGACCCAGATTGAGTTGCCAGCTCCTGGCTTTGGTGGCTCGGCTCTCGGTGTTGTCAGTATATGGAGAGTAAACCAGCAAATGGGAGAGCACTCTTTCTTGCTCTCTCTCTTTGTGTGTCTCTGTCTCTCTGCCTTTCAAATGATTTTTTTTTTTCTTAAAGTGAGGAATGCTGGATAAGTCAGCAAGTTTCACGCTCTGGGAGGGCAGGGATAGAAGTTAAGTGAAAAGGGCATTCCCTTGAAGACTTCATAGTCCAAAGCTAATGTCACTTCTGTGACAGGTTCTGATGGTAAATGTAGACCACTCTCATCTTTTGTAAATTATTTATTTATTTATTTGAAAGGTAGAGTTATAGAGAGGCAGAGAGAGACAGAGACAGAGAGAAAGGTCTTCCGTCCACTGGTTCACTCCCCAAATGGCCACAATGGCTGGAGCTGGGCCGATCGGAAGCCAGGAGCCAGGAGCTTTCTCTGGGTCTCCCATGTGGGTGCAGGGGCCCAAGAACTTGGGCCATCTTCTACTGCCTTCCCAGGACATAGCAGAGAACTAGATCAGAAGTGGAACAATCAGGACTTGAACCGGCGCCCATATGGGATACCAACACTACAGGTGGCCGCTTTACCCACTATGCCACAGCGCTGGCCCCTCATTTTTAAAAATTCTAAGTCTAAAATACTTTGCATAGCACAGACAGTTTTCTTAGGCCTACCATGTAACATGATCAAAAAGTGAAGAGTCAAGTCAGAGATTGAAAACTAGTGTCTGCTGAGCTAGAATCAGACAATATTTTCACTTCAGGGAATTTTTAAATAAAATTTAAGATTTGTTACTTACTTGTGGTTTCTCTGTGATCTCAGGCCTAAATGGCTCATGCATGACTTGACAGCTTAAGGGAAAACTGTACAAAAGGCATCCAGCTTTGGGATGGGATACGTGGATTCTTGATTCTTAATGCAAAGGAGATTTAACTCATTTGTCAGCTCCTACATGTAAGTTTGCTTAAAAAACAAAAAGTAATTGAAGATCAATACTGCCTTCGACTCCTAGTGAGATCTGGGATCAGCACACCTTGTCTGTAGAGGACCAGAAAACAAATTCGTTAGGTCTGGCCGGTCATGTGGTCTTTGTTACATCTATTCAACTCTGCTGCTCTAGTGCAGGAGCCATCAGAGACAACAGATGAACATGTGAGCACAGTGTGTGCCAATAAAACTTTATTTATGGGCACTGAAATTTGAATTTCACATAATTTCCATGTGCCACAAAACATTTTTCTCTTGTCTTTTTTGGAAGTATTTAAAGATGTAAAAGCTACGCTTAGCTCATGGGCCATATGAAAATTGGGAGCAGACCTCATTTGGTGTACAGTCTGAATGGGCATTGGCCGATTGTCACTGCACAGTGCTGGTCTGAAGGTTTTCAGATGCGGTTAACCCAAAAGAAGCAAGGGAGGATGTTCTGTCCTTGGTGCAGGGCGAGGACATTCTCCTGCTCCCACTTCTTCATGTTCTGAGGGAGCTGGGTTGAGAACCCTCACGAACTTGGGACAGCCGAGCTGCTCACCTTGTGTTCCCCGACGCTTTCAAAGCTGGGCTCCCTTTCCGGCAACCCAGGTGACGAGTGAGCCTTGCGTTTTCCGGGAGGAATCCTATCCCTTAAGCATCTGTATCCCAGTCCTACTTATGCATGGAAAGGCTAAGTAAAAATCTATTAATATCTGAGCTAGAAAGAAAACTATAAAATTACACATATATGCAAGCTTGTGTGGATTCTGCAGTTCAAAGTGTAGTCAGCAAAAAAAGCATACATGCTGTTGCACTGGGAGGAAATCGGTGTCTTTGAAATCAAATACCCTGCCATTGGCATATCCAGGCTTGAAGCCCGGCTGCAGCTTTTAGCTTCCACCACATGTTTACATTGGAAATCTCTCTGTGCGCATATAGAGTTTGTTCTCTTATGAAATCATGTCTCTAGGGAAGGATAATTTAAAGCCATTTCCGTTTGTTATGTCTGAGCTGAACTAGACTATTAGGGCTTGTTAACGCTGGATAAACTTGAGCCCTATAACTGCCTTCATCTGCAGATTATAGAATCTGTCCAACAAATTGCATTCTGATGTCTTCAGAATGACGGCTAAGCAAGCAAGGGCCTTTTAATTTATATTCTATCGCCAGGGTTGTCTTAGGAATCACAGTTTTGACTTTCATGCTTCCTTGGTATAGCAGAGAAGCCTTGGCTCTTGAGAGGACCGAGTCCAGGAGTAATTGAGACACTGAGCGACACTGCACGCTGCTACAGCTGAGCAAGCGAAGCCTGGCAGCAGAAAACTGCTGGCGAAGCATCTTCCTTCAGCACGTCTCCCTTCCCCCAGTCCTAGCATAAATCAACGTTGGGTCCACCGAAGTACCGTGTGTGGTCTGCATTTAGAAATTTCATTTGAAAATTATATCGTGGCAACCATGAGACAGATGGATAAGCTGCAACAAGGTTCTTTAGGCTAGTGTTAAATAAATAGAAATAAGTGGAGATAGATGGTTTCCCTGATGCAGTGAAGGGGAGGTGATGGTTGCCCCAGGACACAGAACTCCTCTACCCCCATGCATCAAACCCACTGAGCACACTCACGATGGAAGCGTGTGGCTCAGGCAGGATTTGCATCTGTTGGACCTCTTCTCTAGCAAAACTGCCAGTACAGCTTCAGTCAAGTCAGAAGTAGGATGGCCCCAGGCACTGGGGTGACCATCCACATGGCGTTCCCTAACTCTGCCTTCATGGCTCCAGCCTTATTATCAGAGGCACCCCCAAATTCAGTTCTTGCCAGCAAACTTACAGAAGCCACCATTCTAAGCCCTGAGTTTGGGGGCAGAGGTAGTGGTGGGATACAGAGACAAAATAAGACATAGCACCTGCCCAGAAGGTAACTGTCGATATAAATCACCCAAATCCAAACGAGACTCAAAGAATGTCGCAAAGGCAAACAGGACAGTGGCCCTTTTGGATGGGAACCAGGGTTTTAACTGGCCAGAGGAAGAAGGATCTGCTAGATTAAGGCAACAGCAACACAGCTCCCCAGGTGGAAAAGTACAGAAGAGAGCCTTTGGCCTGGTGGCTAACTTGCCAGTCAGGGTGTCCTCACCCCACACTGGGGCACCTGGGTTTGCTGCCCAGCTCTGCTCCTGACTCCGGCTTCCTGCTGACGCAGACCCTGGGAGGCAGCAGCGGTGGCTCCAGTGAGTGGGCCTCTGCCACCCATGTGGGAGATGTAGATGGGGTTTCTGGTTCACAGCTTCAGTGCCACTCCCAGCTGTTGTGGGCATGTAGGGAGTGAACCAGCTGATGGAATCGCGCTCCCTCTTATATGCAAATATGGGATGTATTGAGGGAGTGTGAGAATCACTCCTTCCTCCCTCCATCCCCTTCCTGGTGGATTCACAGACGGTGAAATCATCTTCCTGGGAGAGGACGCCAGCCAGCAGGGTGGCTGTCGGAGGATTCCGTCCCAGAAGCTGAACTGGGCTTTTGTGTACAGGTGTAAGTAGGCGAGTGAAGTTGGCGTGAGGATGTCACCCCAGCTGGTGTGCCTGTCTTTTCTCCTCTCCCTTCCTCGCTCTACAACCAGATCCTCCATGGAGGATGCAGACTGGCACGTGGGCGAGATGGGATCAAGGACCAAGGTTGAGAAAGGTGGCTTTCCAAGGCAGCTATGAGATCAGCATTGGAGCAGATAAAAATCTGAGGTGGAGGTGGAGCCAGGTGGTGACAACAGCGCAGATGGGACTGGTGAGGATGGGCCAAGGCCCTTGTCGCCTGGTTGTCGCAGCCTGGGGCAGGGAATGCAGTAGTGTCCACGTTTCACGTAGATAGTTTCTGAGAAGCTACCACTTTGGGAAGTGGCTCAGGAAGATCTTCCCTATGTCCACACATAGCTGTGCTTCTGTGAGAGGTTTTGAGCAGCTCGGGCCACCCAACTGGTGGGACCTTGTGGGGTACCCCCCCAACCCGGAGCCCGCAGGTCTCTAAGGGATGTATTTAAATCTCATGTGCACACCATAGGAACCACCCATGGTGTTAAGCAGATAAACACATCGCCCTTCCTCGTTACCCGGTCCATGAAATGGCGATTTGGAAATGTTGACTGTAGTGGTCATGTTTGCTTGACAAAGAGATGAACTTGAAACTTGTAAAGTAGAGAACATTAGAAAAAGGGGCCGTCGTCACTGCTATGTGTGTGCTATAAAAAGGCTGTGCCTATTGAAAGAACTCTTGCATTTTCTGGGGCTGGCATTGTAGTGCAGTGGGTTAAGCCCCTGCCTGCAACACCAGCATCCCATATGGATGCCAGTTCGAGTCCTCGTTGCTCCACTTCTGACCCAGCTCCCTGCTAACGTGTCTGGGAAAGCAGCAGGAGATGACCCAGGTACTTGGGCCTTTGCCACCCACGTGGGAGACCTGGATGGAGTTCCTGGCTCCTGGCTTCCGCCATCTGGGGAGTGAACAAGCAGAAGATCTCTCTCTCTCTCTCTCTCTCTCTCTCTCTCACCTTGCCTTTCAGATAAATAAAAATAAATCCTTGAAAAATCTTTCACATTTTCCAGTAAAGTTGTAAACTAGAAAAATGAAGTTTGTCACTCCTGAGTATTCAGGAGCTTAAATATCCAAGAGTCTTGTGCTGCTTAGTGGGGAAGGTCAGTTAGGCTGAGCCTTGGGAAGCTGTGGACTAGCCTTTTGGTCTTACTCATGAGTCAAGTAAGAGTAAGAAAAAATAATGCACTCAAAATGGAATTTTGAACTGAGATCCCCATTTCAAGCTTTGAGATCCAAAATGTCTATATGAAAATCTTTGGCCTCAGAGTGACTTAGTGTCCCCCCACCCCCGCTTTTTTTTTTTTTTTAAGATTTTATTTATTTATTTGAGAGGTAGAGTTATAGACAGGGGGAGAGACAGCAAGAGAGAGGTCTTCCATCCAGTGATTCACTCCCCTAATAGCCACAATGGCCAGAGTTGGGCAGATCAGAAGCCAGGAGCCAGGAGCTTCTTCTGGGTCTCCAACATGGGTGCAAGGACTTGGGCCATCTTCTACTGCTTTCCCAGGCCATAGCAGAGAGCTGGATTGGAAGTGGAGCAGCTGGGACATGAACCAGTGTCCATATGGGATGCCGGCGCTACAGGCAGAAGCCTATCATACATAGCACCGGCCCCTAAAGTTATCTTTTAATTTCATTTTACCACAAACTTCCAAGTACCGCCTCTAATTCTCTAATCGTAGTCCACTTGCATGTCTCCTGGGCATTTTCATCTACCCTCTTCCTTTCCCGGCATTAACAGATCTTCCTAGTATCAGTTGAGCCATGGTTCCCTGTCTAGAAATGCCTCCTCAGACCCAGTTTAGGAAAATGCATGAGACTTGCTGGTCACACTTTGAGATTAGTGGTGTGAGTTTGTTTCCTCCAAAATGAAAGTGGATATATTGTCATTCTCTTCTAACTTTTTAAAAATGCTGAAAGCAAAAGGGAAAAATCAGTTTAAATCATGCTGTTGAAAAAACATTTTGGTGAGCGACTCGATAGAGATCTTTCGGAAAGTGGGTATTGTACTCAGGTGCCACTTTTTTTTTAACTTTTATTTAATGAATATAAATTTCCAAAGTACAGCTTATGGATTATAATGGCTCCCCCCCACCACCACCACCACCAGGTGCCACTTTTAAATAATGAGACCATACTGTGGCTTCCTTTAGTCACTCAGAAGTCTGTTGTGGGCAAGTCTATGTTCATAAAGAATGTGGTGATACATAGTAGTCCATTAATTCTCTGTGCCACAATCCATTTATGCATTTCCCGATTTGTAGTCAGTTAGGTTTTTTCTGTGTTTTACTCTTACGTACACGTTTGGAATGGGACTATTTGCATGCAGATTTTCAAACTTGTTCAGTTATCCCCTTAGGAGGCACTTCTGAAGTGCTAAGGATGGGTCTTATGTCTTAATTTTTAGATCTATGAGGATTTTGCAACCCGTGCATTTGTGGGATCTGCAAAAAAAAATCATGGAAAATATACATTATAAAAAAAAACTATACGTGGGTTTAAAATTTTCCCACCCAAAAACAAAGCCTTTTAATCCAAGTTCCCATGAACTTCCTGAAGGCCCCTTGTTTGGCCAGACGCTCTCTCAGGAGGCCCTGAATTGTCTTCCCCATCAGTGGTGTTTGTGAGGTCCTGGGCCATCACGCCATTGCCCATCCTGGTAGTTAGGTCGCTTTTCAATCTTTGTGACTCTCTTAAGTGAAAATGGCCTCTGAATTCTGCTTTGCCCACGTTTGCTTTACCTCGGCCACGGGCGAGAATGGCTGTCTTTGGATGGGCACTCACCTTTAGCGTTTCTGCTATGGTGACCTGCTTGTTTGGGCCTGGCTGGTCGGCCCATGGAATGCAGGATGTGGCCTGCACATCAGTCCTCAGTTACCGGGTACGATAGGAGAGCCTATAGGAAGGCAGTGTAGACGGCCACTGAAGGCATAGCCTGCCCTAGATGGTGGAGTTTTGGGAAGCCACAGCCAAAGAAGACATTCTCACCTCTTATTAGAGATGTGCCAACCCTGGAGAAGGTGGGGCAGGCCTGTGCCCTCCCGGTGCAACCCCAGCCGGTGGTGCGAGGACCCCTGGAAGCCTCCCCAAATCCACACCCCTGCAGAGGAGCCTGCGGGTGCGGTGCACACCCCACCTGCCCGCGCTGCCACGGGCCAGCCTCTCGGAGCTTTATGGCTTGTCTGAAACGAGGTTTTACTGCCATTCTCCCTCCACCTCACCAAACACTACAGAGGAGGAGAGCGAAACGGAACCCACCAAGAGGAACAAGCAGACCTGTCTGAGGGTGGGGAACTGGGCACTCCACAAGACAGCGGGAGAGTCAACTACAAAAGACATAAAGCACACCTCGCTTTAATCCCTTCCATCCGCCCAGAGCTCCCAGAACGCTCATAAAGTCCTCCTTTCTGGGTGATTGCATTCCTGTAGCTCGGGGCAAGCGGAGCTGGTTCTCGTGTAGGGGAGAGGGCTCTGGAGAGCTGGGGACGGGGAGATGGCCCTCACCGGGCAGGGGAGGCAGGAGGGGCTGGGACGGAAGGCTTCTCCCTTCTTGCTTCAAGGCAGCCTGTGTAAGCACAGGTGTTGCTGCACACACAGGGGCAGGCCAGGGCTGCCATGCAGGCGCCAGCAGTTCCTGATGGCAGTGGCCGCCGTCAGAGGCCTTGCGCGTGTGCAAGCTCGCTCCCCTTCTGGGCTCCTCGTGGCCGACTCAGAGGAATCCTCCTGATTGCTGCTGGCCGGAATGTCGCTGGAAGTTGTGTGTGGTGGGCGGTGCGTTTGCTCTCTCTCCAAAGCGGGTGCTTGTTCTGCTCTGCCAGCGTGTACAAGCTGGACCTGTCAGGGTTTTATTGTTTAAATTAAAGACTTTAGAAACCCGTCCTTTCAGATCCTGAAAGGAGAAAGAAGGGCAGAAAATTTCCTGCGGTTCACCTTTGGCCTGGGTACTTTTGCTTTTGAGCTTTTGACCTTTTGCAGTGTTTGTAGGGTGCAGGGGAGCGTGGCCCAGTCACCGGCCTGGGCTGGGCTCCTGGGTCCCAAACCACAGTCACTTAGATAACCAAAACCATTTATTTGGCAGTAAAAGGAGAATCTCCCATGCATGTGTCTGATCTTCCTCACTTTTGAGCTCCTGCTGAAGGCAGAGAACGTGCCTTATTCTCCCCAATCCCTTCCCGAGACACACTCCTAGGTGAGCTCCGGCCCAACCCCAAGCCCTCCCTGCACCATCCCAGCCTCTCTGCCATTGCAGGCGCTGCCTCCTCTCCTGGAGTGAGCTCTCCCCACCCTTCTCTGGGGGAAGTCCTCCTGGCCACGTGGGGCTGCCTCCCAGGGCACATGGGACTGCTGTTAGTCCAGTTGCTTCCATTCATTGGAAGAAAGCAGGGCCCAGCTTAGGCACCTGGCACAATGCCTGTGGCGGCCACAGCGGCAGAACAAGCCACACAGTCGTTAGCAGCTGCGGTCTAAGGTCCTGTTCCGTGTGCTGGGTAGGCCCCAAGCTAGGCACGTTCCTGGGTGGTGTTTCTCATCCTCGCAGCAACCTTACACCATAGATAATCTTGTCTCCACTTTGTATATCAAGAAATTGGGGCTTAGATGCTAAGATACTTACCCAGGTTCTGTAGTTAACAAGTGGCCGGGCCAAAGCCAACACTTCCACTCTGTTGTAGGACCCCTTAATAGATGCTCAGTAACTACCCACTGAAGGAATGAATGGCGCTGAAATAGTTTTCTGAGCCTAGAGAAACCTTGCCAGGAATGTCAAGAAGCAGAGCTGCTGTGCTCGGTCCGTTAACTTTGTCCCCTGTTGCTGTAGCCTCACCTCTGCTACGCCTGGTATCACCTGGGAGTCACCCTGTCACCACGTGTTAGCTGGCGGGAGGGGGAATTAGTCTCCTGGTCCTTGTCCCAGGTAGCTTCTTTCCTGGCCCTGGTCCTTGTTCCTTAGAAGTCTTTGTGGTCACCCCAGAGAAATTAAGCTAAATGAGGTTCCTGCTTTTATAGATCTAAAATGGTTGACTGTCAGCCATATCATGTGGTTCTTTTTTTAAACAAAAAATGTGTCCATTTATTTGAAAGTCAGAGTTACACAGAGAGAGAAGGAGAGACAGAGAGAGAGAAAGAGGTCCTCCATCCACTGTTTCACTCCTCAGTTGGCCGCAACAGCTGGAGCTGTGCCAATCTGAAGCCAGGAGCTTCCTCCTGGTCTTCCTATGCAGGTGCAGGGGCCCAAGGACTTGGACCATCCTCCACTGCTTTCCCAGGCCACAGCAGAGAGCTGGATCGGAAGTGGAGTAGCTGGGTCTTGAACCAGCTGCCCATGTGGGATGCTGGCACTGCAGGCTGCGGCTTTACCTGCTACGCCACAGCGCCGGCCCCTCATGTGGTTCTAATACTAAAACAACACCTCTGTCAGAGTCCATGAGAAGATGCTACGGTCTTCCCTATGGATTGTTGGGAAAATCAAACATAATACATGGGGAGCTCTCAAAAAAATGTAAATGTTAGGTCTTGCATTATTTCAATTAGCCCTTAATGTACTGGGGTACTAAAATTCCTCAGTGGGAAGGAGCCAAAGGAAATGGATTACTATTCATAACTATTACAGTTATTACACTACAGCAGGTAGTGTTTGTTACACCGTATCTTCATATATGAGTACTAACCCATTTCATTAATGCTCCTTGCAATTGGATTATGCAAGTATCGTCATTTGCTCCATTTTACAGACGCGGAAGTAGAGACACAGAGAAGTTAAGGCGTGGAGGAGCCTGGTTTGCCAGAGCCTACATTCTTTCATCATAATCATTGCTCTGGAAAGGAAAAAAAAAAAGAGCATCGACACCTAAAAGCAACATAACAGAAATGTCATATAAGAGGGTACTTTTAAAAGTTCATGGAGAGATGATATAAAAAGATAAGTGGGCCGGCGCCGCGGCTCACTAGGCTAATCCTCCACCTTGCGGCGCCGGCACACCGGGTTCTAGTCCCGGTTGGGGCGCCGGATTCTGTTCTGGTTGCCCCTCTTCCAGGCCAGCTCTCTGCTGTGGCCAGGGAGTGCAGTGGAGGATGGCCCAAGTGCTTGGGCCTGCACCCCATGGGAGACCAGGAGAAGCACCTGGTTCCTGCCTTCAGATCAGCGTGGTGCGCCGGCCACAGCACACCAGCCACAGCAGCCATTGGAGGGTGAACCAAGGGCAAAGGAAGACCTTTCTCTCTGTCTCTCTCTCTCACTGTCCACTCTGCCTGTCAAAAGAAAAAAAAAAAAGATAAGTGTATTTGGGGGCACAAAATGTTGAGCACCTGTATACAAGTTGCCTTTCGTCCTTATCTCTGGTTTGTATTCTCGGGCAGATGAGCAAGAGGCCAAGGCCTCTGGTGTTTCTGCCCTCTTCCAGCACCACTGAGGAGGGGGAGGGCAGCCCAGAGCCCTGGGTGTCCTTGGTAAGCAACTCAAGAAGAGCGAGACCTCTGTGCACCAAACCCAGCCTCTGTCCAGCCAGCGTTTCCTAGTTCTTGATGTCGCCCCAGAGCCGCATTACCACCGTCGAGGCTGATTTGTGAGGAAAGACTTTTTGGTAGAAGATAGTTTTTCATGTTCGGCAGACCTGCTACCCTTGAGACCGAATGACGCCATGTCTCTCCGTGTTTTTAGAGACCAACAGAAATTCACTGGATAAACAGACTTCCTGTAACTCTAATATTTTTTAGAAATTGACAATGTACATGAAGTGAATGTTGGGTAAATCAACATGGGTGAGTCAACAGTTAAAAAAAGAAATATGGGGCTTCGTGGCGCAGTGGATTGGGTAGCTGCTTGCGATTCCAGCATCTGATAGTGGAGCACCAGCTCCACTCCTGGCTGCTCCCTGCTAATGCGCCTGAGAAGCAACCGATGATGGTCCAAGTGCTTGGGCCCTGCCACCCACGTGGGAGACTGGATGGAGCTCCTGGCTGCTGGCTTTTGCCTGGCCGAGCCCTGGCTGTTGCGGTTATTCAGGGAGTGAACCAGTAGATGGAAGATCTCTTTCTGTTTCTCTGCCTTTCAAATAAAATGAAAGTAAATAAATAATTTGTTAAAAATTTGAAAAAAAATGTTTATTTTAGTACAAAAATTTTTGAAATCCATGCCTTTTTTTTTCATAATATACTTTTTCTGCAGACTTTCTGTGTATGCTGCTTTTCAAAATTTCTTTGCACCCAAATAGACTTTTATTCTTGTTTTCCATGAATTTTAAAAAGTTCCCTCCCATATGACTCTGAGTGTGTGTATGTTGAAGATAGCGATCCCAGTTTAGACTCAGAGCCCATCCGCAAACACGGTGCTTCTGCGTGTCCCTGGGTAAGACAGAAGTCATGTCCATTGGTCTGTTTTCAGAGCTCCCAGAACGAGAGTCACATTAATACCATTGGACCTTCGTGGTGACACAGCCGGTTAAGCCACAGCATGTGATCGCGACGCTGGAGACTCATCACAGCACCAGCTCTCCTGCTTCCAATCCAGCTCACTGCCCATGCACAAGGGCAGGCACCTTGTGGGTGCCGAGTACTTATGCAAACAGGAGACCCAGATGGAGTTCCCAGCTGCTGACCTTGGCCTGACCCAGCCCTGGCCATTGCAGCCATCTGTGGAGTGAACCAGTGGATGGAAGATCTCTCTCTCTCTCTCTCTCTCTCTCACACTTACTCTCTCTGTCACTCTGTCTCTCTGATCCTTTGCCTTTCAAATAAGTAATTTTTTTTAAAAAAGATTTATTTATTTATTTGAAAGGCAGAGTTACAGAGAGAGAGAGAGACAGAGAGAGAACTTTCATCCATTGGTTCACTCCTCAAATGGCCACAATGGCTGGAGCTGGGCTGATCAGAAGCCAGGAGCTAAGAGCCAGGAGCTTCTTCCGGGTCTCCCACGTGCATGCAGGGGCCCGAGGACTTGGGCCATTTTCTACTGCTTTCCCAGGCCATAGCAGAGAGCTGAAGCAGAAGTGGCGCAGCTGCGACTCAAACTGGCACCCACGTGGGATGCTGGCACTGCAGGCAGCAGCTTAATCTCCTAAGCCACAGCACCAGCCCCAAATAAGTAAATCTGAAAAAAAAAATAGAAAAGAAAAAACAACCCACAGGACTGTTGGAGTGCTCCAGAGGAAGTGGTAGATGGGAAGACAGGTTTCCACACAGGTGCTTGCTTTCCCACAACCGAGCAAGGCCAGCCCCCGCCGCCACCTTCTCCTGCCTGCCGTGGCTACTAGCAAAGAGGAAGTCTGCTCAGCATTTACCTCCTCTTTGTGCCGCCTTCTTCCCTCTCCACTGCTTCTGGCTCCCCTGTTCTCTGCGCTTGTTTGCTTGTCCCCAGCCCCCAGCCTGCCTGGCCGTCCCTTTCTGCTGCCCGTCCCCCTCCCCTCCCGCTGCTCGCTCAGAAGAGCCCTCTCTGGACTCCAGACACCCATGCAGCAGAGCGAGCCGTGCACCGCGAGCGAGGGCGCGCGAGTGGCGGGCACTTTGTGGGGAGGGCCAATTAGCGGCCGGCTTGACCCGGGGTGGGCAGCAGGCCGTCCAGAAAGACGCTTTGCTGCTGGGAGTGGGAGCCTAATCCTGTTACAGGCGGGGTGGAGACTCCTGGGGCCTCCAGGCCTCCTTCCCGCTGTGCCCAGGGGGATCCCTGGCTGGGGAGGGCTCCGCGCCCACCGCCCCTCCCCGCAGCCTCTGGATTCTCTTTTCTTTCGCGGTGACACACATGGCAGTGCCTCTGAGGTCATTTGTTTCCCACAGCCTCGCAGGGCGCTGTGGCAACCAGGGGGACAATGATCTCTCACAGAATGATGGGAGGCCTCGCTCTGCCTTACATAAGGCCCTTCAAGGCGGCAGTGAGGCCTGTTGTGTGTGTGGTTTGTTGTTTCAGAAAATCCTCTCGCACGCAGTTCCAGGCTGAAGTACTCCAGCAACTTCAATCGCAGACATAAAGAATCGTGTGTGCGTGTGCGTGCGTGTGTGTGTGTGTGTGTGTGTGCGGCAGGGGGGAGGGCTTCGTTTTAGTTTTATGGCTGCTTTGAGACCAGGACTGTGTTTTCCCTCGGAGCGGTTACCCTTTCCCCCCGCCCTGCTCTGCCGACTGCACATTCTTGGACTGGCTTTAGGCAGGAGCCTGCAGGTGTTGGGGGCACAGGGATGCCCAGGCCTGGTGCAGGCCTCCGAGTGCCCCCGACATTGGGGAGGCAGTGTGGCAGGCGTCTAGTCCTGGGTCTAAGGGAAGGCTTGAATGCGAGCAAACAGCTCAGGGTGCATCACCTCGCAGCACACCAGCTGCGGAAACCCCAGGGTTTGGGGGCCTCGGCTTCTGTTTCTAAAAGTTTATAGAGAGATGGAATCAAAACATGAGTTTATTTGGCTGGGAAAAAAAAATGAAATCCATGCATGGGTTTTTCAGAATATACATTTTCCATGAGCATTTTTTTTTTGAAGACCTATACATGGATTTCAAGATTTATTTATTTTTTTTTTGGCAGCAAAATAAAAATCTTACTGTCCTGTTTTCCATGAACTTTTTGAAGTACCCTTGTGTGCAGAAAGCAAAGGCCTGTGTATGGAATAAAGAGGAGGCAGGTTTTGTGCCAGGCTTAGCTGTTCTGTCGGGAGAGATGCGAGCTTTCTACCGTAGAAACAGAGAACCGGCCTGTTTGTCTTCCTGATTCCCAAACTGCCGCGCACAGCCCCGCCTTGCAGCTTGCGCATGCAAGCAGCACTGTGCATGAAGCTTCCTGTGTCATGCTGTAGCACACACTCTAAACATTTCATCTGGAGAAACTGAGGCTAAGCAGATTAGAGTCTTCCCCAAAGCCACACCATGAATTAGTTTCCAGGCTTGAGATTAAAACCCAGATCCTTCAGTTCCCAGATCATTAACCAGTCGGCGTGATCCATGGATTCTTTGTCCTTCTTACAAAAGGAAAAAAAAGATCAATACAGTCTCTCATCTGAGCAGGACCTGTCAGAAAAATTCATCTGTATAAACTGTCTAAATTTTATTTTTAAGCATATTTTCTTCCTTTTAATAAATCAATCGTAGCTCCAATGGATTACAAAGTTTTGTCACTTCTTTGACCTATCAAGGATTCAAAAACTGCTGGGTTTATGCTGGGGACTAGAAAAATATAGTTCGCCACTCACTTTTTCATTTCCTGACTTTTGTTCAGTGACAATTTGAATATGTTTGTGAAATACTCAGGCAGGAAGCAGAGCCTTCCAGATGTTTGTGTTGAGTTTTGCAAACACAGGACAATTCAAAGACTGGTTATCACTTTTGGGAAAATTAAAGAAGCATTTTTTTTTAAATAACTAGCTGTCCCTGAGTTTAAGAAACATTTCAAAGATTGGCTCTCAGTGACTTGAGCATCAGTTGAATTGTTCACAAGTTATAAGCAGGGGTCCTGGAAGTTCTCGTGAGTGGACTGACATATTGCCTTATTTCCCCTCGACCATCTGTTAAATGCTTATGATCCACTGAAGCGCTGTTCACGAGCTTCAAGCCACACACACCACAGTCGCCTCCGACCGATCGCCTGTGTCTCCGACGGTGATAGGCCATTGACCAGACAGCCTTCTCTCTCACTGTGACAGAAATGTTCTCAGCTAAAGCTAGGCTGGCTCATGCTTCAGCATCCATTGTAAAAGAAGCGACAACAACAGCCAAATAAATAAATAAGACCACGAAAACGAGGCCTGTGCCAGATGATGAGTGGCGGAAGGAAACCCCTGGTCCACGGTCATGAAAGAGCTGATTTGGAAAATGCCTGCCTCTCGTCCCTGCACTCAAACGCCCTCTCTCTGGGTCCTCCCCTGCACACCGCCGTCCCCCTGCCCTGCCGCTGGAGGGTTCTTGCCCCCTGACAACATCTCCAGATGTTCCGAAGAAAGTTTCATCAAATCCAAATGGTAACCAAAAAACGTTGACTAGCAAGAAACTGGCCGAGGTGGCTTTGGGAACTGGTAAATAAATAACAGGCTTGTTGTCCCGCACCCCAGCATAATGCTCTCAAGAGGTTCTTATGTTGCTCGCATTAGTGGGCATGTAAATGAAACCCCTGTTGGCCTTGGCGGATAGTGGCCTCTGCTGTGACCTTGTTTGACTGAAACAAAAAGTCATTGGTGGAACAAAAATTCAGAGCTCTGAACTTGGTTGAAAGAAGAGGGCAGGTCTCTGAATTGGGTAATTGGATCACCCTCCCAAGTGCCCTCGGGCTGATATCAAACATATAAGAAGGGGATTAATAACTGCAGTGTATAAATGAGCTTCAGGCGGCTGCCAACTGTAACGGTTCGCTGTCAGGAGCTTTCGGACAGAGCAGATTTTTTTTTTTTTTCAGAGCGTTTTGAAGTGCTCTTTATAGAGCGCAGGAAGGGACTGCAGATGACTGTGGAATCCTGGTAATTGTGGGTGTCCCAGGCTGGCGGGCGAGGAACCCACAGCCTGTGTTAAATGGCCACTGAAGAACTCCGCTCATGGGATGTATTATTGGGGTGAAAGATGATGAAAAGTGTATATATATATATATATATTTTTTTTTTTTCCCCTGATTGTGCCTGATGTTCCCTTCCTTAGTCAGGATTTTATGATCTAGACAGAACCAGCAGTAACGTGGAAAGCTGACCATTTTCCTGTCCCTTATGGTTGCATCTGAGGACTGCAAGACTTAGGGCAGACCTAGGTGCTTCTGACTGTGAGTGGTTGTAAGGGTTACCTGGAAAGCTCATGACTTTGGGGAATTAATTCATGTATTTATTTGCTTGAGGATATTTTAAAAAGCATAAAATGGAGCAAGACCCTTGAACAGACATTTGAAAAGTAGGTTTATAAGGATTGAAAGAACGCATGAGAAGGAAGGCATTTCTTCTTAGGAGAAGGGGAGTCCAGAGAAGACTCACAGAGGTTGCGAGAGATGAGCTCAGGAGGCAGAAAAGTGGAAAAGAATATTCCAGGCAGAGGGATTAATTAGATGTTGCTGATTGATCTGGCCCAGATGAGAGATGCAGGCTACAGTTATTCTTCTCTTAGAGGAAAGTCCCTGAGCAAGTGGGATTCTTGGTGATGCAAACAGACTTCCGGGGCCACAGTAGGTACAAAAAGGAGGAAACAGGAAACATTTGTGAGAAGCACATTTTTTAAGATGTATCCTGGGACCGGCACTGTGGCATTGAAGGGTAAGCTGCTGCTTGCAGTGCCGGCTCCCATGTGGGTGCCGGTTCATTCCCAGCTGCTCCACGTCTGACCCAGCTCCCTGCTACTGTGCCTGGGAAGGCAGGGGAAGATGGCCCAGGTCCTTGGGCCCTGCTACCCATGTAGGAGACCCAAAAGAAGCTCTTGGCTCCTGGCTTCAGCCTGGCCCAGTCCTGGCTGTTGGAGCCATTTAGGAAGTGAACCAGCAAATAGAAGATCTCTCTCTCTCTCTCTCTCTCTCTCTCTCTCTCTTCCTCTATCTACACCTTTCAAATAAATAAATAAATCTTAAAATATATATATATGTTTATGGGAGTGGACATTCGGAGACCTCTGGCAACCATATAGAAAGGAAGAGCTCGTGGAGGAACATTCTAGAATTGATTCTTTTTTTTTAAGATTTATTTTTATTCATTTGAAAAAGCAGAGTTACAGAGAGAGGTAGGGACAAAGAGAGAAAGGTCTTCCATCCGCTGGTTCATTCCCCAAATGACTGCAGCAGTTGGAGCTGAGCTGATCTGAAGCCAGGAGCCAGGAGCTTCTTCTGGGTCTCCCTGGGTGGGTGCAGGGGCCCAGGCACTTGGGCATCTTCTACTGCTTTCACAGGAGCATTAGCAGGGAGCTGGGTTGGAAGTGGTACAGCTGGGACTCGAACCAGTGCTCATATGTGATGCTGGAGCTGCAGGCCAGGCCTTTAATCTTCTACGCCACAGCTCTGGCCCCCTAGAATTGATTCTTACCTTAAGATCTCTCTGGATGTCAAAAAGATTAGTGGAATCCTGCTATTTACTTATTGCTGCTTCAGTTTAGATCTGCTATTTTATTACTAAGGAAATAGTATCAAAGCTGGGCAGCATTTCTTCTAAGAACTAAGACACCAGAAAGCTTATCAAGACAAAAACTGACTTCAATCCTTCAGTGAAGTGAAAAAGTTTCATTTTTCTCCCATAATTTTTAGGCAACCTTTGAACACCCTTTGAACCTTTAGACACCTCCTGCATTTTCACAAAAGAGCAAACCACCCCAGAGAAGGTAGGAAAGTCTCTTAGAATCCCACAGCAAAGCCCAGGTCCCTGCCTTTCTCCAGGCTCCCACCCATCTTCACTAAATCTTGCACCTGCCCTCCTTCCAGAGCCGAGGCAGAGAATTTGGATTCTCTTACTTCCTGTTTTTGGTTTTGTCGTTGACCATTCAACTCCAAATGCTTGCTGGTGGCTGCTTGGGCCGGTGTATGGGAATTGCATAGCAGTACTCCCGCGTGGCCTGTGATGGGGTGGTTGTGGCCCTCGTACTGCTTGTCTGTCAGGAGGACTGGTGTATAGTATTCTCCACTCATTCCTGAAAGTGACGGATGAGGGAAAGCATCTAAAGTCCTATACAGGAAAGCCATGCCTGTCTTCCAAAGTAGGAAACACTCCAGTGCCACATAAGGAAATGAAAGCGAGATGAGCTTATAAGCCTTGCAGTGTAAACATTGAAGAGGGGGTGGGGATGGGCAGTGCTGTGGCATAGTGGGTAAAGCCACTACCTGCACCCATAAAGGCACTGGCACAAGTCCCCTCTACTCCGCTTCCCCTCCTGCTCTCTGCTAATGAGCCTGGGAAAGAAGCGGAAGTTGGCCCAAGTTCTTGGGCCCCTGTACCCACTTGGGAGACCCAGAGGAAGCTCCTGGCTCTTGGCTTCAGATCGGCCCAGCTCTAGCAGTTGCGGCCATTTGGAGAGTGAACCAACGGATGAAAGATCTCTTTCTCTCTGTCCCTCCCTCCCTCTCGCTCTCTCTTTGTAACTCTGCCTTTCAAATAAAAAAATAATTTTTTAAAAAGAAGAAATGAAAGGGAACATTAAGTAAACTATAAACATCTGAAATGTGTCTACAAAGTCAGGTTTAGATTTTGAGGCTCATTTTCAGCATAGTTGCTTGAATCTGTTTGTTGTTGTTGCTGTTCTTTTTTAAGGCTATTGTATTTTTTTTTTCTCTCTCTGTCTAGTGAGATGGCAACCACAAAAAATGAACAGTCTTGGCTGTAAAAATTCTTGGCTGCAGAGTCTTGCCAGTACCCAGCTCTCCTCCCTGCATCCAATGCTAGCTTGACCAGAAGAGGCCCAGTGATTCATTCCCCTGGGGACATGGTTCTGTGTTGATATCTCCCGTTGGGTTGATTGCCTGAATCCTCAGCTTGTTCATGCATTTGTTGATTTTTGGTCTAAAAATAAAAGTCACTTAGGGCAAATAGACTCGTACCAGTGGGTTTGGCTATTTGTAAAATTTGGAAACCACCATCAGAAATTTCATGGCACTGTGTTGGCTTGGGCACATTGCACTTCAGTATGCCAGCTCTTGGCACAAATTGGGTCCACCAAGCTGGGTTACAGAAAATCAGTCCTTGGGAAGTAGTATTGGTGATCCACAAGGCACTGTAGCGTCATCTAAAGTGTTCTGGCCATACCATGGTTTCTTCTCGGCTGAAACATGAAGCTGGAGTTCTACCCTTCTCAAGGCAAGAGGTGTTAGCTACCTGGCTTTGGAGTTTTGATGCAGCACAGTCAATGGCATTCCTCTTTCATAAACTCCTTTTCTTTAATAGGGGTACCACCTACTTCATTTGGCCTCCCAAAACAATATATGTGATTTCTCACTGCTCAGCTGCATTCAGTATCTCTTGCATTTAAATGATAGATGGAATAATCATAATGACTAGCAGAGTACAAGACGCAGAATTGGAGACCATGGCCTATTCCTCTCTCTAGGTCACGTAGAAGTCATTTCTGGACAAAAAGTGCTATACAAATATATATGTATGATCTTTCCTCTACTCTGTGCTATAAAAACAAACTTCGAGGGGATGATTCTCTCACAGGATATGGAAATGGCCTTGGATCATGTCCAAGGTTAGTGGCACAGCTGCTGTTTCCTGCAAGGGACATCCCACATCCAGAAGGGAAAAAGACATAGTTAAATATATAGCAGGAGGATAATGACTGAACCTATTAACGGGAATGAAAGGATTTGCCTGTTGCACAGTCTGTCTGTAATGACATAAAGCCAATGACAGGAATTAGAGTTTACATTTAGAAGTCATGTTTAAAACTCTTTACCAAAGGGCAGCTGATCCAATAATAATGATAGTAACAACAACATCTACTTATAGCACCTAATAACTTTAAAGCTGCAGGGTATATCTAGTTTTATATTCACAACAACTTGGCGAGGCTGATCTACTGGTTGGTGAGGACTAGGGTATACACAGCATGGACTGAGGTGTGTAGAGCCAGGCAAAGAGTTTGGGTGTTATTTGAAGAATGATGCTAAGTCTTAAATCAGGGATGGACATGACTTCATCTCTATTTTAGAAGGCTCATTCATTCAGCCTGCTAGCTGGAGTGTAGATCATAAGTAGATGTGGTAGAAGCTGTGAGACCCATCAGGAAACATAAGTCTCACCTAGGAAAGAGGGTGCTGGACCAGGGGATGGTGGTGGCCAGAGTCAGATAATTTGGAGAAAATTATTTTCAATACTGCTGATGGATTGGATGTGAAGCATGAATATAAAGAAATCAAGAATAATCTCCAGATTTGGGTGCCTATATAACTCTGGGCATGGTGTGATATATTTATTTTTTCCATTCCTGGAGTTATTTAGGCCAAGGAATCTAGGAACATTGGGAAGAAGAGCAAGTTAGGGTGAGGGGAACAGGGTACAGATTAAGGTTCTGTCCTGGAAAAGTTGGGTGTGAGATGTCATGCACTGGAGAACATCAAGGCCACTCAGTGCAGGTGTCCAGAACACAGGGAAATGGGAGGGAGTGAAGGGCTAAGGATCTTGGGGTGCCTCCACCATTTAGAAGTGGAGGAGAGGCCAGCGCCGCGGCTCAATAGGCTAATCCTCCGCCTTGCGACACTGGCACACCGGGTTCTAGTCCCAGTTGCCCCTCTTCCAGGCCATCTCTCTGCTGTGGCCCGGGAGTGCAGTGGAGGATGGCCCAAGTCCTTGGGCCCTGCACCCCATGGGAGACCAGGAGAAGCACCTGGCTCCTGGCTTCGGATCAGGGAGGTGCACCAGCCGCAGTGGCCATTGGAGGGTGAACCAACGGTAAAGGAAGATCTTTCTGTCTCCTCTTTCTCACTGTCCACTCTGCCTGTTAAAAAAAGAAGTGGAGGAGAGTTTATCCATGAGCTGAGTAAAAACAAGTATGTCAAGAAAGAAGGAGCTTGGCCCAGTGCTGCAGAGAGATCAAATGAGATGAGGACTGAGAACAGACTCTTCAGTCTGGCGGTGTGAATGGAGTCCATGGTGACCCTGACAAGCTTGGTTTCCGTGGAGTGTTGGAGACATGAGGCTGACTGGAGTAAGGTAGAGAAGCAGAGAGCTTGTGCAGCTCTTAAGGTGATTCTTCACAAACAGAGGCAGAAATGGAGTGGTAGCTGAAGAAATTAAAGGAAAACGTATTTTTTAAGTTTTTTTGGGTTTTTTATTTTGTATTTTTGTGTTGATATATGTGACACAGTAGAGAGTGAAAGTGTGATGATGTTGAAGGGGAAAAGGGTTACTACTGTTAAAGACCTGGATGCTATAGGAGAAGACTGGGATACAGGCTGACCTGGGGTTGAGGCAGGAATGCTTATCCACTACACTAGAAAAGAAGGCAGCCGTGTATAGTCCATATATGCCAGCAGGCTAGTAGATTTGGTGATGTAAGGAGGAGCTAGTTCTCTTCTTAGGGCTTCACTTTGCTAAGTGAAATAAGACATGAGATGGCCAACGGAAGATGAAGAAAGGGTAGGGAATCTTAGAGATTGGCAAAGATACTGCATAGTCATATAATCGTAATATTTTGCCACCACTGCCTTTGACTCCTTAATAATCTCATCAGCAAACAGATCCCAGCTCTGCACTCGGTAATTTACTCAATATAGAGAGAATCCAGAGAAAAGATCAGACTCCAAACTTGGCACCAGCTCTGTGTGCTGGAGGGAGTTGGGTATGTCAAGGAGGGCTAAAATGTTGGCTGTCTCAAGCAAACCTCCCTGTGAGGACCCCCTTGTACCTGTCTGCATCCCCCCGTGCCTTCCAGGGTGCCCCTGTAGCTTTAGGCAGGTCCTCCAGCTCTCCCAGAAGCCAAGCTGACCCAACCTGATCCTTCCCTTGCTGTGTTGCTTAGAGGCACTTACCTGACAAACTAAACCATCACCTTACACACTGTGCCTCTTTCGTAATTGTGAAAGAGTTCTTCACACCTGCAGGTACTACAGACCCAACAGTGACCGCTGGGGGAAGAGAATGATGACTCGAGGAATTCCCAGATGGTATTCATATGTATGTTTTCCTGGCATATATGCGGATTCTACTCAAATGCTGTTGGTTTACCAGAATTAATCAGAATTCTGAAATTCTGCAGTCCTTGCTTGGTGTTCTAAAACTAGAAAGCTTAAAAAGTTGAGCTTGTGGGTGATTCAGGAAAAATAACAGTGAAATTAAAGGAGGTAGCTACTTCCCCCCCTTGGAGTCCCTGAAAGAATGGCCACGTAACAGCCAAAGAAAACTCTGCTTCCTCTTAAGGTGGCCACGTTCTTTTTCCTGGCCCTTTTCACTGCTTCCCTCCAGGAATCCTGCTGTGATGGACTCCATTCTTAGGATCATGACATTTGCTTTTGGATCTGTGAATCTCACCAGTGAATGGGGAGGGGAGTTTATAAATAGCCAGCTCCCTAGAGTCTGTGTGTGTGTGTGTGTGTGTGTGTGTGTGTCCCCATGTCCCCATTATTTGCTGATCAATTCTTATTTGCCATTGCTTCCTACTTGCTGTTTGTAGGCCATATTTATCATTACATCTAATCCTCAAAACTATTCTACCATTGCCATTTTAAATATGAAGACAGGGAGGCCCAGAGGGTTCAAGGTCACATGACCACTAAGTGAGAGAGTCAAGATTCTGACTGTGGTCTCTTGGTGTCCAAAGGCAGAGATCTTCCCAGTGTATTGTACAGCTTATTACATAAGCAAAGATAATGATGACCTGATCATTTGCATTTGTGAAGGAACTTTTATTTGAAGAGCTAAAACTCTAAGCGTTATCTTCCCTGTTTGTGATTTAAAGAGAGGAAGGGAAGAACCAACACTTGTTGGACCTTTATATGTGTCAGGTATAATTTTAGGCACTTCGACGTGTCAGACATGTTATATTCACCGTCTTCGTTTTACAGTTGAGGAAATGAAACTTAGCAGAGAAATGAAGTACATTGCCCTGCAGTGGAGTTAAGAATCAACCCAGGCTTTCCCTCAGCAAACTCAAAGCTCCCCTGGAGCAGGGAGCAGGTCTGTCTTCAGTCATTGTATCCCTAGTGCCTAGTACAGGATCTGACTCTGGTGCATGGTGGTGCCCAGGAGAAATCTACTGAGTGAACAAAGGATGAATCTGTTGTAAGGTGCAATGAGAACACTGAACCTTGTGCTCTCCTTTCTGGAGTCTTCCTCGGGATATCAATGTGATAGAAAGAGAAGGTTCTGAGAATTAGTCAGCAAGCGCCTGCATGTTTCTGGTTATAAAACTCTTGTTTTTCTCATAACTGTGCATTCTAAGTGGTGGTATTGCTTTTCTGTTGTGGGGAAGACTGAGACGTAGAAGTTACGCTGCCAAGGACTTTGCAGGTCAGGGGATACTTTGTGGCTCAGCTGAAATCTTGGGATTCTCACCTTTGCAGCCCAAACCACTTAACAACCCCGTGGTCCTGGCGGGGTTATAGCTATCTGTAAATCTGGTGCTTAATCATTTAAAGAGATGGCAATTTGTCTTAAATGCATGCCTCATTATAGATGTGACACACTCACTTGCATGGCCTCCCTTACCCTAACAGTATCGAGTATGTTAATGTCAATATTAGCTTTACTGTTTTAGGTAACTTCGGTATGCTTCTCATTAGCTGGAACCGTAAGAGCTCCGTTTTACCTGCGCTGAGGGATCGCTAAATTCCTGTTGGCATCTGAACACGCAGTCCCATGTCGAAAGTGAGGTCATGTTTCTCCTGGATTGTGCCTGTATCTGATGAGCCTGGGCTGGCGTGAATCCGAGACAATGAAATAATCACACCCATTAGCTCACCAGGGCCCTATTAAGATGTGGCCTGGCTTTCCATCCACTTCTCCTGCTTGGAAAAACTGACACAGTCATGGTTTGTGAAGGTTAGTGGAGATGGAACTGCTTCAACAACCAGAATTTAACAGTGCCCTGTTTAAACTTGGGACGGGACCGCTGCCTAATCTCAGGAAACAGCACTTCAGGAGTTCGGTGCAAGAATCTTTTTTAGTCTCTGTGTGTGATGGTAAAGCTGAATTTCTCCAGCACCTCTTATCCTCTCCCTGGTTCCAGGGCCCAGGGGGTCACTCTGGAGCAGTGGTTCTCCAATTTTATTATATTTCTCTTTCCAGAACCCCACGTTTTGAGAGTTGGGGTCTAGTGAACAAACAGTAATGGCTAAATATTTATTTCTCACTGACATGGAGGGTCATTATGCCGCCTCTCCTGCCTCAGTTCTTCCTTCCGTGCCTGTTCCTGGCTGGTGACTGCCAGTTATGCTTCCAGAGTGCCAGTCCCCTCACTCACAGAGCTCTTCCCACGGCCATCACCAGCTCCTTTGTGTCACCGTTTGGTTGTCTGGGCTCTACGGCCAAGTCTGTCTTGTCCATGCCTGTTTCTCCAGTGCCCAAGCCTTTGCTTGATCCCTACCAGGCATCTAACATTTGTTGAATGAATTAGTGAATGAGCTGATTTGATTCCAATCAAGACTCAAAGAAATTTGACCCTTGACCAGCCTGGGGAGGCTTTGCCTGTGCAGATTTGCTAGGATTTTTGAAATACTGACAACAGCTTGAGTGCAGATCACTAGGTTTAAAGTAAGGAATAACTGGGTGGGAGAAGGGAGATGCTGTCGGGAAGGTTCCAGAATATTGAGAATGTCCTGTTTCTTGAACTGGCAGGACCCTTAGCTCTCTCCAAGGACCCCAGACTTGCTCCTCAACTAGAGGGCCATGACAAATAAGCTTCCTGATATTCATTTCAGGTGTACCCAAAGCACAGATTTCATCAAAGGGCACATTAAATCAGCCTTATTACTTTACTGCTCTCCCAATTGTTCACCTCACTACCTGTTTTCCTCTGCTCACATCTTTGGAGACATGCAAAAACCCATCTTCTCCTCCTGAACCACATATTGAAACCAATCCAAATTAAAAGCACCTACTGTGTGCTTTGTGTTATAAGAGTAATTAGAATGTCTCAAGTGTTGTCCTGAGCTTCACGGGGCCTTCTGGTAGATATTCGTCATGTAAATAGGACAAAGTTATTGGAGAACGATCCGATGTCACAGCACTTGCTTCAGTCTCCTAAAGATGAGATACCCTCCGTGTGGGTCACAGTCTTTGGAAGCATCAAAAATTTCTTGGCAGTCACAAGGCCTGCGAACCCAGTAGGACAGAGACCCACATGAGATGACTCGGGCTGCACTGCTCCCTGGTATTCAGAGACCACCTGATACCAGCAGCGTGGTAGGCCCAGCTCTTGGGCAGCTTCCACAGAACAGGCCGGATCAGTCCTCTCATCAGACTGCAATCAAAAGTCGCTTGATAAATCAGTCAGGCTGAAAACATCCTTGGCAGCTCACACAGGCAGTGGTAAGAACATGCTCTCTGTAGTTACAATGAGTTCATTATCCAAGAGCCGGAAGTGAATGGAATCGTGGATTGGCTAATTATACGTAATTCAAGGGTCATAGTGTGGGAATATTCATGGGACACTCGAATTCAGTTCCAGGACGAGGGGCAGTGCACCCAGGGAAGTTGCAGGGTCAAGGTCTGGGAATGTGGATAGTCTAGGATGCTGCTGATCTGAAGTGGAAGGCTTTCATGTATCACTGAGTTTTGCAAACAAACCTTGGAAAACAGATTCCTTGTCTTTCCCCAGCTTGCAGAGGGGATGTAAAACTAGAGGCTTTAACTTGACTTGTGGTTGTCTAAAAATCTACCCTATTTTTCTTAGGAAAGGGAGCAGTTGCCTCAACACTCTGGCCCGATTCCCGACATGTACAGGGTGGCCTCTTTAAAACAGGCCTGCAGATGCCTCAGAGTGAGGGAAGGGGTTTGCTGTAAAGCGCCCTGTGTATGTGGGTGTTTAATGAATATGAGCTGATTAAATTGGCCACCCTGATTATAACCTCATACCTTCTGTAGTTCCTCTCTGGTTTTTAGCTTGGGACCATATTCTTCCTATTTTTCTGCCCAAACTTGCTAGGCAGAAATGTTCCCACTATTAAATATGCTTGTGTTTTCCACCCCGAGTTTCTTTGTTTTGATGATGAGCAGAAGAATCCATTCTTGGAAACACCTTCCTTTCAAGTTGCTGGCCCAGCTGCAGGGATGTGCTGCTCAGCCACACCCACCGCACTTCCCCTTGGAGCCTTCTCGCCTCCATCTGCTTCCCTGTCTGGGGGCTGACACAATGCCGGGATCTGTCTGGGGCAAATAGAGAGCTCTGTCACAGACAGAGGCAGCCTTGTGCGAAGAAGGAAAAGGCTCTGCTCAAGAAATCAGGCGACCTGGGCCTCTGGCTCGTTTTCTGCTAAGAGCCATCTGTGTGGCTTCAGGGACTCACTTTGTCATTATAGGGCCTGACTTCCTTTATCTCTAACAGGAAGGGCTGAGACAAAGTCAATATTTCTCAGACCCAGTGAGGGGTCGGGGGAGGGGTTTGCTGGGCTGCCGTGGATCCCTGGGGCCTACAAATTTTATGAGATTGAATTTTTTAAAATCGAGTGGGAGACAAAGATGGAGACAGACTTCCTGTCTTCTGATTCACTCCTCAAGTACCTGCAACAGCCAGGGCTGGGCCAGACAAAACTGGGAGCAGGAACTCAATCCAGGACTCCCACATGGGCGTCAGGGACTCAGCTACTTGAGCCACGGCCTGCTGCCTCTTAGGGTGCACAGAAGTAGGAAACTGGAGTTGGGAGTGGACCCACTGTTTGAGCTGAAGCGTTCCACAGGCGGGACTGAGGCATCCCCAGCCGCCTTCTGACTCCTAGGCCAAACACCGCTCTGAGATTTTTAGGTGTTTTTTTTTTTTTTTATGTTTTGTACTCTGAAGATTTTTTTTAATTACAAAGATAACACTTTGCAATTTGAAGCTGTTTTCAAAAAGTAAGTCTGCATTTTCTGAAGTTGTTGATTCTGAAACTTAGTCTAATGTCTTGCTAGACATTTTAAAATGTGTTTGGAGGTCTCAACTAAAATTTCCCCTTTAAAAAGACTCCATGTATCATCCAGTTTAAGAAACACTGGACCGTTTCCATATACTCATTAACTGGGTCGAGAAGTGGGACAAAGCATAGTTTTAACTTTCTCGTTCTCATCCTACTCAGCCTAATTACTTTTGGACCACCCCAATTTGTTTAAGTCTTTTAACATATGGGCTTCTTTTGTTTTCATAACTGAAATATTTCCTGTTTGCAGTCCCTATATATTAAATTATAAAGAGCACGGTACTCCCAACAGCGCCTTCCCTCTTCCTTTAACGCTCAGATCATTCACTTTCTTGACGACAACTTGGTTGCTCGGAGCTGCCTTCCTATGTAAAGGTTTCCGTGCTGGTTGACGTCAAGGATTGTAACGCTCTCATCAGTACGTGCAGGCTGAGCCGTCACCACGCTGGCTTAGGTATGCAGTCTGCATATGTGAAGAGCTTTCATCCACATCACCTGGATTGCCACTGCAGTCTCATCTAGAAGGGAAGCAGGTGGCTTGCTCCCCGACTCACACACGAGGACACTCAGACCCAGAAAAGCTGCCTTGTGTCTGCTGCCTCATTCTACTGGTCCCTCCCAATGGGTGCTCCTCATCCCATAGCAGGAATACCTGCCATTTGCCGTATTGTGTAGGGCCACCATTATTTGTTCCAGGAAATCATAAATAAGGCTTTTCACTCAAGGGTAGATCAACATTGCCAGGCCTTGCTCGGCCTAACATGAAGTCACATGCCATTATTTACTAAGATACCTAGTTAGTCTTGCCCAGTCCAGTTCCTGGTACATAAAGGAAGTCAAGAATATTTATTGGATGATGAGTCAATGAGTGAATAAATCTTAAAAAGAAATCAACCATGTGATTCAAATCGACCCATTGCAAATCATGTTTTTATCTTATTTAAGGAGATCATATTTTGTCACACAGATTTTTTTTTTTTCGCTGACACTTTTTCAATCACTAAAGTAACAAGATTTGCTCAGAAACTGCTCCATGCTTTAAAGTGGGAGAAAGGTGAGGGCAGTGCTAGGCGAGGGGGAGGCACCAGGCCAGCAGAGGAAATCCCCTGTCCGGCTCTGTCTCCCTTCCAGTCCGTGACTGGCTCGCTCGCTAGGCCTCAGGGTGGGCATTGGAAATGGTCTCAGCGCTGTGTGCCTGGAGCCCTAAGTGCTCACTCCCACCACGGGGAGAGGAGGGAGTGGCAAGGCTGCGTGAGAGTGAGTGCAAAGGCAGCCGGCTGTAACCAAGTCGCAAGACTGAGATGGAGCGCAGAGGCGTTGCTGGGGGAGACGGTTTCTGTGGTCAGCGCATGTCTGAGTGGCCAGGGGAGAGATGTTTGGCCTGCCCCTCCCATCTTGTGGCTTGGCCCCTTTCCTTCTGCTTCCCAAGAGAACTATTAGTGACCAGGGGCATCACTTTTAATCAAGGCCGCTCTTGTGGGCGGGGAAGCTGGGCTCCCACGGTGTGGTGAGCTTGTAGTAGGGAGACGGGGCAGGCGGCTGGGCACAAAGGGACCCGCTCGCCCTCTTCCGCCGTTGGCGGCCGCGGTGGTGTCTGTAAACACACAGTGTGGACTCGCATGCTCATAAGTGCTAGTTACTGCCATATGACTGCATTGTCTATGAAAGTGGATTGCCTGGAAAAAGTGATTCCAGCTCATTTTTATATACTCATTGTTCCTGGAACCACTTCCTGAAATTCCAGGCTTTTATTTTTCTGTCAGGCCCTTCAATTGCCTCCTTCTCAAAGCCTCGGGGTTCTGGAGAGGTTTGGTGCTCCGAGTGTGTTTCTAGCAGCTTCTGGGAACTCTGCTTGGCATGGCCCGGGAGGAGCCGCCTCTCCCCCAGCCGCCCCCCACCCCCCCAGTGCCGTCAGTCACCCCTCTCTGACAGGGGTTTGAGGCTGTCTGGAGGGGACCAAAGTGAAACTGCAGAGCGCATCCACACAGCCCAGCTGAAACACGCGTGATTAACTGACCACACACGTGGTCTCAGGATGACAGTCTCCCTTGGGGAGTGAGAGCCGAGGGCTGTGGTTAGGGCCCAGCAGGCCCCAGCTGGTTGGAGTTAATAGACACCTATGTTTTCTGCCAGGTAGTTTCCATCGGTTTCCTCGGGATGTCAGTGTGTGTATAATTAAGAGTATTTAATCATATTCTAATTCCCCGCAGAGAGATGGAGAGGGGGGTGGGGTAGTCTCCGCGAGTGTCGGCTGTTGTGGGGAAGAGTGGGTGGGGGGGGGGGGCAGGTAGGAAGGGCAAAACAGAAAAAAAAAGATCCAAGTCCCGGGGCAGCTCCTGTGCCAGAACTCACTTAGAAGTCTGGTCGGCCCCACCACCCAGTGTCGTTTCAAGGAAGATGTCATCCCAGGTCTTCTGTCTAATCGCAGGGTTCTCACTGTGTTGGTATTTGCTCCAACGCTCGGAGTGCAGAAGGAAAGCTGTGTGTCCACTTAAAGGCAGGGATCTGGGTTCATGCACATAAGGTGACCCTCAGTGTGAAAGAGACATGACTGCAGGCTGTCAAAATGAACCATTGGGCACGCCGGTCGTTCCAAGGTGGGTGGGATCAGCAGGTGAGCACAGTTAAGCTGGCCTCTCTGCAGAGACCTCTGGATTAAAGAGTAGCATACGGGGCCCTTGGTCTAAGCCATGACATCATGTCCATGGTCATTCCAAATCATTCATTCTCTCTCATTCACCTGTGTATTCTGCTTTCCACGTCCTGTCAATCATCAACTGTAGCTGACGGAAGGACTCTGTTTAGTTGAGGAAACCAAGTCCCAGAGAGCGTCACCGACTCCCTGGAGTCACACGACTGGTTTGCTAGGAGAATCCGGCTCACCGGAATTTCCGTCTTTCTGCTTTATCAGATCGTCTTCCCTGGGAAACACATTTTCACCTGTTTCTTAGAATAAATGACTAAAATTAGCTTCACTTCATACGATACTGATTTATTTCCTAATTCCCCTAAACCGATCATGCTGAATTTCTGTTCAAAAGCCATACAGTCGAGCTTCTATGTAATTAAGTTTTTTTTTTTTTTTTTGTCAGGCAGAGTGGATAGTGAGAGAGAGAGACAGAGAGAAAGGTCTTCCTTTGCCGTTGGTTCACCCTCCAATGGCCGCCACGGCTGGTGCGCTGCGGCCGGTGCACCGCGCTGATCTGAAGGCAGGAGCCAGGTGCTTCTCGTGGTCTCCCATGGGGTGCAGGGCCCAAGCACTTGGGCCATCCTCCACTGCACTCCCTGGCCACAGCAGAGAGCTGGCCTGGAAGAGGGGCAACTGGGACGGAATCCGGCGCCCCGACCGGGACTAGAACCTGGTGTGCCGGTGCCGCTAGGTGGAGGATTAGCCTACTGAGCCGCAGCGCCGGCCTGTAATTAAGTTCTAACCCCACTTCTTTCCCTTACTAGACTGGATGAAAGATTTATTTTATGTAATTATTTGAAAGTCAGAGTTAGAGAGACACACACACAGAAAGAGAGAGAGAGAGAGAGAGAGAGAGAGAGAGAGAGAGAGAATCTTCCATTCACTGCTTCACTCCCCCAATGGCTGCATGCATTGGCTGGGGCTAGGCCAGGCCAAAGCCATGAGCCTGAAACCTCGTCCCTGTCTCCCACATGGATGTCAGGGACCCAAGTACTTGGGCCATTTTCTGCTGCCCTTCCAGGTGCTTTAGCAGGAAGTTGAATTGGAAGTGGAGCAGCCCAGACGTGAACCAACACTCCCATAATGGAATGCCAGAGTCACAGTGGTGGCTTAACTCACTGTGCCACAACACTGGCCCCAGTAGACCAGTTTAGAATGGAAACCACCAGCTGAGTCTCTACCCAGAATTCCTTGTTAAATTACTGCCTTGGAGTCATGTGGCTTTTTCTGGGCCAGTTGGGCCCAGCCCTGGGGGGATTCAGACCACTGTACTTCCGAACACCACATGGCTGTGTTCATGGTCATCATATTTCTTCGGTTTGTTCTGATCCCTCTTCCTAGATAAGAAACCATAACTGGAAAAAATCAGTTGCTTCTTAACTTGCTGTTAACTTCTTTTCAATATTCTTAATCTTTCTGGAAACATGAGAGTTAGATTCTCATTAAATAAGATAAAAATGTATTTTGCAAGCTAATTATTTAACTTTTAAGTACAAAGGTACTTCAGAAAGCTCATGGAAAGGCAATTGAAAGGCTAAGTTTGGGGCTGGCGCTGTGGTGTAGTGGATAAAGCCGCCGCCTGCAGTGCCGGCATCCCGGCAGGTACCAGGTCTCAAAGCCGGTTTGAGACCCAGCTGCTCCACTTCCAATCCAGCTCTCTGCTATAGCCTGGGAAAGCAGTACAAGATGGCCCAAGTCCTTGGGCCCCTGCACCTGCATGGGAGACCTGGAAGAAGCTCCTGGTTCCTGGCTTCAGATTGGGGTAGTTCCAGCCATTGCAACCATCTGGGGAGTGAACCAGTGGCTGGAAGACCTCTCTCTCACTCTCTCTCTTCTCTCTCTCTGCCTCTGCCTCTCTGTAACTATGCCTTCAAATAAATAAATAAATCTTTTTTTTTAAAAGGCTAAGGTTATGTTGGCACAAAAAAATTTTGAAATTGATGCTGTCTTTCCAAGAGATGCATTTTCCACGAACTTTTTGAAGACACCCCACCTCACCCCCCCATTGACCACAGGATTATAACATCCCTCATTCAAGGTTTTTCAGAATTTACCTTGGGTACCAGTTGTCCTCAATCTAGAACGTTGTTGCCCCCAGGGGACATTTGGCAGCGTGTGAAGTCATAGGTGATGGAAATTTTGTCATGGGGGGGAAGAAATATCTTTGTAAATGCTGGTGGAGGTTATATAATTGTTAAGATTAAGATAATCGTGAGACAATTATAGAGAAGCGAAATAGATTACTTTGGAGTTGCACCAATTATTCTGGCTCACAGCTGGGGGGTATCATGGGCATCCACCTAGGAATGCTGCGAACTACCTTTCAGTACACAGGGTAGCCCCTCCAGCCAAGACTTACCCAGCCTACTCACTGTCAGCCATGCCGAGGCTGGGAAACCGTGCGGTGTATGACATACCTACACCCATCAGAGCAGACGCCAATGAACACTCTCCGGTATCGTCTCTTCAGGACGTCCTCCCTTCTTACAAGGAAGTGTGGCTGCTAATTCCTACAAAAGGCAACTGAACCTTACGCCTGTGTCCATTCCTGTCAGCCTGAGTGAGAAGAAATTCCACAGTGACTTTCCACTTCCCAGAATGCTCTGTTAGGTTCCCTCACAGTGCTCAAGGTCATCACCAGCTTGTGTGACTGCCTCGATTACCAGACATAGGCTCAAGGGCACAGTAGAAATGTTTCCCAGGTGTCATTTTGTCTAAAGTTGGCCGTGCCTGCAAGGAAGCTGGGGAGTCTTCAAACTGACCCCTTTGTCAGTCTCCGAGCAGGCTCTCTTCTACGGGAACAGAAGTGAGGAGGTTAGCTCCTCCAGGGCCAGTGGGTAAGGAAGCTCTGGGGGCTGGAGGGAGAGCACGCTCTGCCTACAAGTTTCTTTATGAACGCCTCGGTAGGGTCATATTCTACTGAACAGTTCAATGAACACATTACATTCCTTCTCCTAAGTCAGCTTTTCACTTTGCAAGTGCAAAACCCGTTTGCATCAGTGAAGTTTAGCTTATTTTTAAGTTTCTAATGACCTCATTGAGTGAAGTAACTAGGTAGAACAGGGGGAGAAAATAAACTTTTTACCGAAATGCATAAATCAGGCATTTGTTTTTAACCTTCTTTACTTCCTGAGAGTCTTGTTATTTACATGGCTGGCATTTTATTCATTAACACTCAAAGCTAGGAGGCAGGATTTTCCCCAGTGGCTGTGTCCTGGCCGGCCTCAGTGCCGGGTGAGCCTCATCGCTGGGAACTGGCCCCATCCTGCCACCATGGGAAACGAAGCTGCCGCACAGGACGGTGGACAACTTGTAAAGCAGTCGCTTGCCTCGCCAAGTGGTCAAGTCGGTGTGCCTGGCGTAGGCGTGCACTGCAACCAGTTAGCACGTTCTTTGTGGTGGCGCCTCTCCCGGTAGCCATGTAGAGGAAATGGTTGCACAGTCTAGAGATCTGGCCAAAGGAAACTTGTTTTAGGGTCAGAATAAAAGTTCCTTTTTCTTGTTTTCTTCCCTGGGCTGCGGGTTATACCCCATTTTCCCATTCTCATAGTCCACCTTGTAAGCAACTGTTACAAGGAATTATCTCATAACTATAATATAGCAAGAATTCAGCAAAAATCGCCTGCTTTTCCTCTAGAATCAGAGGTCAGTGTCTCCCCAAAGCTGATCTGAAAGTCCCCCTCCTCCACGCCCTGCCATCCCCACAGCCCAGGTGCAGGTTACACTTGTGTTTAGAAAGTGGTATTATAGCTCTTTCTCCTGCAGGATGATTACGCCGTGGCCATGACCTTCTGGAATGGACGGAAAGGGCTGGGCAGAGTTAGATAGCACAAGGACAGGGGAGAAGCTTGTGGGAGTGCATTGCAAACAGAGATGGGCGAGTTAAGTTACTCAATCGCCATCTGTCTCTGTTTTGCTAACTCATTAGCTCGGACACCACATTGTGTTAATCCCCACTTCCCCTGGCTGCGAGCTTGATCCAAGTCTCAGGGGAACAGTGGGACTGCTCAGCCCAATTCTGCCGTCAGCTGGGCTGCAGCTTCTCTGAGCTGGGCATCGTGCCAGGCCTGCCACCCCCCACTGCCACATGCCATGGAGGTGAAGGCTTCCCTGCGGTTCCTGCAAAAGCAGTGGAAGCCTCTGCACTTTGCTCCTTCTTCCAAAAAGACTCTTACAGGCACTGTGATAGGTTTTGCCCTTCACTCCCTAGCACTCCCTCTCCCCCCCCAGCACCCCCTCCGGGCAAGGGGCAATTTCAAACTGACTCCCTTGTCCATGGCACCGGGTCCCACCACCAGACAGATGCTCCTCTGTGCTTTCTGTGTCTCTCAGAAGGAGAGCGTGTCCAGCAGCTAAGAACTGTCTGGTAAGCCTGGCTTGTTCCTCAGGACTGTCCCAGAAGAGCAGTCTTACTTCCGGTGTTCACCTAGCATGAAGAGCTTCCATCACCTGTGGAAGGGTATTTTCTTAGAAGTACTCGATGTTTTTGAAGTCTTTTCCCCTTTAGAAATGAAAGTCTTGTGTACCTATTGATAAATAGATTTGCTAACGTTGACAGGTGTGCCAGACACTACTCTAGCTATTTAATGTCCAAGAACACGTTTAGTGGTATAGATGGATACTACGAGTGTGACTACCTCCCATGTACGGATGAAGAAACTGAGGCAGTGAGAGGTTGAGTTGTTTGTTCAAATGTCGTAAGTGGCAGAGCGCAAATCCAAACCCGGAGGTTCGCTCCAGAGCCTAAGTCCCTGCCTCAGTCCATGGTCACTCCCCGTGTCCCCGTGATTGCACCATCACTCTGTTTCGCTGGTGTCTTTCCAGATTTTGTGGATTCTCAGACGTGACCTCATCACCATTTAGGGGGCCAGTATCCTTTGTGGGGAGCAGTATCCTTTGGAGGTTGTTACCACCCCCTTCTTACACATGGGTACTTTGAGATAAAAGCAAAGACTTACAGAGGCCACCCATGGGAGATTGGCAGAACCCAGACATCCTGCTTTTGTGCCAGAGGCCCCGTCTACTAAGCGTCTCTCCCACTCATAGTTGGGGATGAACAGGAAATTCAGATATTAGAGGTGAAGTATTCATTGACCTGGTTAACCCTTTCAACAGGGCAAATCAAGAATGCTTTCATTGTCTGTTGGCTTAAGTTTCCCCATTGCAATGCTGAATGACCTCTGCAGGGTATAAAGGCATTTACAAGCCCGTGGCTCATTCAGAGGTAGCAACAACATGCCATTCCCACTCCTCTCTGCTGTAGGGCACCTAATGGATGTCTTCACCTCTCGGGGTGCCAGGAAGTACAGCAGATTCTGCAAACTTCCTCACATATTCTGCACATGCTTGGCTTGGTTAGGAATTCTAACAGCAGGAGATGATGGAGAACTTGCTCTCTCAGGTCCTTGTCCTAATTCTGCCTCATACCCTGGTGGCTTTTCCTTTCTCCTCCAGTTCCACTGGGTTGCGTGGGCCTTTTAGCATGGGAGATTCTGGAAGCCCAGCAAGCACTCCTCTTACTGGAATTTGGTATCTCCCTTTTTCCAGTCCCAACAGGTGTAAAGACATCCCAGAAACGGGTTGCAAACGCAATTTAGGTTCCCCAGAGGTTGGCTTGTATGTGCAAGCATTGGAACCATGATGCAACTGGTATCATGTCTCCCATACAGGTCTGGACCTAATAGAGAGGAATGAACAGCAAAACTGAAATGCCAGACTCACTCATGGTACTTAAATCACAAGAATTTGGGGTTTTGGTATCAGTAGTGGCTGCTACTTTTCCCTCAGCAAAGCTGAACCACTGCTGCAGTTCCCCTCCAACTCCAGTTCCACATTTAACCAGAGACACCCAGAAATGAATGTGTGTCAGTAGGCAGACTAGGCCTGAGATGAAGCAGGAGGTGTGTTGGCTGATGGGAAGACTACTATTTTAATTTCTTTTACATTGCAGCAGTCTCAGATGGATAGTATCCAGGTAACTTGTAGCACCTGCACCTTATTAAACTCCTGTTTGATCCAGAATTTACAGCTAAAATGCACCTGGAATACTTCAAGTTGGAACTAGACTTTGGTTCGTTTGTTATCAAAAGGGACATACAAATTGATTATGCAGTCTGCAACAGGTGACATAAACCCTTCAGAATGCAGTGGTGGCACATTTTTTCTTGTTTCATAAATTCAGTAATATCAATTTGGAGATCTCTCATTATATAGGCATTGAGTCTTAACAGCAGGATGCACCCATAGCATGTTTTCTGTATGGCTCGCTCTCTTTATTGCATATGACAGAAACCATCCTCAAAGTAGCCGAGGCACAGAGTGAAATTATCATAAGGCTACTGGCATGTCTGTGGAAACTCAGGACTGGACTACGGCTGGCTTCATGAAGAGATGGAACCGGTGTTAAACACCATCAAGTTAGACAGTCTCTCTCTCTCACACACACACACACACGCACATGCACACACATACCACCACCACCACCACCACCGCCCAGTGGATGTCCCTCTAGATTTGTGCTGCTGATATAATAACCACCAGCAATCAAACTCTTGCAATGCTTTGTAAATCTAAGTGCTAGATTTCAAACACTTAGCATGGGGAAAAATAATGTAAAATATCTTAATTTTCATATTGATTACCCTTTGAAGCAATAATGTTTGGGATATTTTAGGCTAACTAAAATATATTATTGACATTTACTTTGTCTCTCTTTGTATTTTTTTTTCATGTGGATATCAGAAAATTTCAAATTACATATGTGGCTTGTGTCATATTTCTTTTTGGACAGTACTGGTCTTCTAGATGGTTCTACCAAAGATCCACAGTAATACAGATCCCCTCATGCCTTAGCCTGACTTAGCTTAGTTGAGGAACACAAAAGGGACGATCAGTGACACCCCACCAATCAGGTAGAGAAACATGTGGCCACACCCCAACCTTTGCCCTCTCTTCCTCCCTTGTGGTAACTTCTCCTTGAACTGAAACAATGTATTCCTCTTGAAAGGGGACTCACATACTCATGCACTTCAAAATATTTATTGGGGCCCACTTCTCTGCCATTTCTTGCATCAGGCATTGGGGGTATAGGGTCCCTGCTGTCACCGGGCTTCCTTCTAGCAGCTTTTAGCTTGTCTTCGTGAATGGAGCTGCGCTGGAGGAAAATGCAGATGGGCAGAGTCACCACTGGCAGTGCGCTGTCAAGGGAGATTGGGGGCGGGGTGCTGACCTTCGTGAGTGAGGCAGGGCCCTTCCTTCCGTGGAATAACTGTGTGTTCATGTTTTCATGGAGCCAGATTCCAGAGCCCCTTTCTCAGATGTAGAGCTGTGGAGACATGGTGTCTCCTTGTCACTGCCTCCACCAATGGAAGACAACTGCAGGACTGACTCAAAGTGCGGCTTGGAGAAACTGCCCCACTCCCAAAGGAGTGCACCCTCAGGCTTCCTGACAGACGGTGTGGAGAAGCCTCTGGATCCAGTTTCCAATTATTTATTTATTTATTTATTTTTATTTGAAAGGTAAAGAGACAGAAACAGATCGAGATCTTCCATCTGCTGGTTTACTCCCCAAATGCCCATAACAACCAGGGCTAGGTCAGGCCAAAGCCAGGAGCCTACAACTCAACCCAGGGCTCCCACGTGGGTAGCAGTGACCCAAGTACTTAAACCATCACCTCCCAGGGTATGCATTGGCGGGAAGCTAGACTAGGAAATGGAGCCAGGACTGGAATCCAGGCACTCCAACATGGGCATCCAAGGCAGTGCCTGAACTGCTGTGCCAAATACCCACCCCATTTTTAAAAAGCAACTCTTCAAATAAAATGAACACAGAATACAAACAAGGGGCTGGCACTGTGGTATAGTAGACAAAGCTGCTGCCTGTGGCGCCAGCATCCCATATGGGATCCGTTTGAGTCCTGCTCCACTTCCAATCCAGTTTCCTGCTATTGCGCCTGGGAAAGCAGTGGAAGATGGCCCAAGTGCTTGGGCCCCTGTACCCATGTGGGAGAACCAGAAGAAGCTCCTGGCTTTGGCCTGGCCCAGCCCTGGCTGTTGCGGCCATCTCCAGAGTGAACCAACAGATGGAAGATCTCTCTCCCTCTCTGTCTCTTCCTCTCTCTATGTTACTCTGCCTTTCAAATAAAGAAATAAATATTTTTTTAAAAAATTGAAAAAAAAGCATATACATATGCATACAGCTCCTTGGCCTTTTTCATTGAACACACATACTCAGCTAGCACCCAAATTAAGAAACACAACATTCATGTTACCCCAGACGCTCCTCTTTCCTGCCTTATCCCATTCCACAGCTCCGCTCACATCCCAAAGATAACTAACCACCATCTGGACTTCTGCAACCCCAGACCAGTGTAGCCAAACTTTATACAAATGAAGCCATGTAGCCGATTCTCTTGGTATTGCTTCCTTTTGCTGTTTGTGTAGTCTTTGTATGTTGTTTTATGTACCAGTAAAAATAGAGGCAGCCAAAAAGCAAAGTAAGGATTATAAAGGTACTATAGAAAGACACTATCAGTGTTTGTGATTTGAGTTACTTTTCTATGTATACAAACATGTCTTTTTTTAATTACACCCTAATGTGCATACTTCCTTGTATTCTGCTTTTGTGTTGAATACATCAGATCTATCAGATATCCTCAACACTGGTGTGTCTGAAGGAGGCTGCATTCTGAATTGACCCGAGAGGTAATACGGAAAAACAGAATTTTTTTACTTTTTTTTTTTTTAGGTCAGTCACACAAATTCGTGTTTTTGTTCATCATTTCTGAGAGATTTAGATTGGTCCCTTCCAGTCAGGCTTCCAGATGTTCAAATAAAGTTGGGAAGTCAACAGCCCACTGAGTTGCTAGAGAATTCTGGGGTTCGGGCCCCACCTGGGCCTCTTGTTGCTCAGTGAATCTTGTGAGTTTCTCTCTACCATTCGAAACGTAGGTGTTCTGCTAATGTGCAGCACATCGGGAACCGGATAATTCTGAGAGTGGCTCGCTGGAGTCCGTGCAAGCCCTAGCTCATTCTATAACCCGAGACAAGTCTGTAAAATGGTCCTTATTCCTCAGATGGGCAGTCCCATCTCCACATCTGTTTGGGATCATAAGAAATAATACTTACATAACGTTTTGGAGGCCTTGAATGAGAAGTTCCTTGGAGTTGCTGACTGCTCTTGAGTTTTTCACAGCTAGCATTGTGGAACCCGCTGTTGTGGACATAGTTGCTGAGCTGGGTCATAACTAGATTGCAAATCTGGGGTAGAGGAAAAAAATATCTATGCCTTGGTATTTTGGTGATTTGTTTAAAAAGCTACCCATGTACTTCCTAGAAGTTTGCACCGTGAGCTTAACCTGTTATAGGTTAAACCTGTTATAGGTTTGCTTGTGAAATCTTGACATTTGGGTTCTTACCCACACGAAACTATTTTTCAGCATATCCCAGTGGGTTTTCCTGAGGGAGGGCACCTGGAACACCGCTATTCTGTTGGTCACTTTGCCCTGCAGGAGTGAGAGAAGTAATATTCCCGTTAGCCAGTAACGCTCGGATTCCTGACCGAGGAGACTCCTCAGACACTGGCCAGTCCTGTCTCTGCCTTGACCGCTGGGCCTGTCTCTCCAGAAACACAGCCGTCACAGGGCGTATCCGAGGGGGAAGGAATCCCAGAGGCCCCCCAGTCCCGCATCCTCGTTTTCCAGACAGGGAAACTGAGACTTAAGGAAGTCACGGAACCAAGCTGGAAGCTCACTGTGGTGTGCCACTGCCTCCCCAGATGTCTGCCCTACTGAGGGGATGGAGGAAAGGTTGGGGCGGCCTCTGACCCCACCCTGGTGTGGCCCTGGTAGGATCCACGGCCTTCCTTTTCTTCAGCCATCTGACAGTAAGTTCAACCTCGTGATTCATTCTTCCCCAACTTGGAGAGAGAGGGATTCGGCATTTTACTAATCAGTGCTGGAACCTTGGCCTCTGCCGGAGCATTCCGACGTCCAGTTTAGGAGATATGTGTAGGATCCCTTCTTCAGAGTTATTGGGTGGCAGAAATCAATTGTCATTCAGTCTGCGAGGCTGGCTGGCTGGCTGGCTGGCTCGCTGGCTTTCTTATTGCAACATTCTTTCCTGAACTTGTTTCTGATGACCTCTTAACCCCTGCTTCTCAGTTTTAATTACATGTCTGTTGTCACACACATATCGGTTGTTGGGTCCTTAGCACACAGAAATGCCGAAGCTCGCCCTTCCAAAATCCTTCCGGGTTCAACTTACATCAGGCGCTAGGTCCAGGAAATGAGAATGTCTCCAGCTCACTGGGGACCCTCTTGGCCCTGAGCAGAAGTGGGGGCTGAATCATTCCCTAAGAGAGCTTTGTAGATTGTCACAGTTGGCAGCCTCGGGACTTGAGCTAATCCTGGAAACTCTTGAACTTCCCAGAAAGAAGGTTCCCCCAGGGCAGGCCGAGGTCCTCCGAGAGAGCAGATGGAATAGAGCTTGCAACCAGTTGCCTTTACAGCTGGACGTGGAGATAAATAAAATTCTGCCTATTGTTATTATTTTACCTTTGACTTGCAGGCGATATTTATCCTCTATTCCCTTTACCCTGCATTGTGGGTGGGGGTTGGGGAAGCGGGGAACATGCAGTATAATCACCGAAAGAAAAGCAAGCAAACTTGTTGATTCAGTTCCCATGGCGAATGCAAACAAGGCCAGGCCAATAGACACAACTCAATTATTACAAAAATGTGTTTCTTTCTGGCGGCTACACAGTCAGTCCTTTATATTCAGTCACTGCGTTCAGCCCATCACCCAAAACCCTTCCCAAGGTCATTATTCTGGTTTCGCAGACTCCTACAAACAAATGCTGGTTTTACTCAGTGTCCTGTCTCTAACTCCCTTTGTGGCAAATGGAGAGTAGCAAAGCATCTTTTAGGCAAATAAAGTCTCGGTCAGAGAGGTGAAATGCTACAGGTTGGTCAGGGAGGTGAAATGCCACAGGCTCAGGCATCACAGTTTGAAAACCATGCAACCACCCCTGTAATCCGGTTTTAATTAACTCGAAGAAGGCGCATCCCTGTTATTTCATTAAAATGAAATTCTGTTTCAATGGAAAACCACCGCTACAGGGGACATGGGGGGCAGTGCATTGTTCCATAGGTTTGGGGGTTGGCAGTGAATCCTGTATTTAGAGAATCCCGAGCAAACACTGCTTCTCTGGGTCCTTCTTATGCTTTGAGAGAGTTGTAGGTTCCATGGAACGTAAGGAGAGCCCTTGCTTAGCACGGGGGGTGCAGCCGAGGCTGTCGGCTGCCTGCTCCGCCTTTGATCACCTCTCTGCCCTCTCTCCCTGACCGTGTCAGTCTCTCTCCTTAGTCCTTTGGTCTTGATGCCCCAGAGTTACTGCTCCACTTTGCCATGACTGATCCTTGCTGAACTCTGGGTCGTTCGTGGGCAACACAAAGAGCTCCACAGAGAGACGGGGCACTATTCCTGGCCAGGAGGGACTTGGCCACAAAGGAGACCCCCTCTTTTTTTTTCTTTTTGACAGGCAGAGTGGACAGTGGGAGAGAGAGAGACAGAGAGAAAGGTCTTCCTTTTGCCGTTGGTTCACCCTCCAATGGCCGCTGCGGCCGGCGCGCTGCAGCCAGCACACCGCGCTGATCCGAAGCCAGGAGCCAGGTGCTTCTCCTGGTCTCCCATGGGATGCATGGCCCAAGCACTTGGGCCATCCTCCACTGCACTCCCTGGCCACAGCAGAGAGCTGGCCTGGAAGAGGAGCAACCGGGACAGAATCCAGTGCCCCAACCGTGACTAGAACCCGGTGTGCCGGCGCCGCACGGCGGAGGATTAGCCTAGTGAGCCATGGCGCCAGCCAGAAGACACCCCCCCCCCCCTTTTGAAACACTCACTGCCTTGGTTCTCTAAAGAGCTGGAGGGAACCTTCGAGATTCTGTCATCTAAACACCTCTCCTTCCCTGGAGGGTGCCCAGGACTCTGAGGCAAGGAAACCTGTCCGATGGACGAGCTAAGACCTTGCTCGAGTGGGGCATCTCCTTCTCTGTGTGCCCTTTGCCCCAGCTCCGCAGACCTGTGGATTGCAACACAGCCCAGAGCAGGCGGATCCCGGGCTTTTCCACACTGTCAGCGGAAAGGCCACGTGCACACTCTGCCGTTGGGAGGATGGCTGGGTTTCCCTTCCAGTCCGGCCTCTGCTCTGCTGGCCTCAACAGTCACTTCTTCTTCCTTTGTCTGTTTCCCCTGTTGGTAAGGAAAGATAATGAAGCTTTCCACCTATCAGGCTCACTTGAGTGCTATAAAGAATAATGAGGTGATATTTGTAAAGTGCTTTGAGCCTCTGGGAAAGAGGAGGGCCGAGCTGAGTAGAAACCATTATTAGCTGGAAGCACTTATCAATGGAGCTGTTTCACAATAGTGGAGAGTAAGAATACTCAGAAATGAATTCCAGGGCCTAGCCCTGCTTTGAATTTCGGAGGAGGATTAGTGGGCACCTAATAGGTATCCCACTTCTCCAGTTTCTTTAGTGCACCGTCAACCCAGGAAAGGTAATTACATTCTTTCTATGTGGGACCCAGACTGGAGTTTCAATTGGGATGTCAGAGTGTGCTTGTCTTCTGTTCTCTCCCAAAGCTATGTTACGTCGTGATTGTTAAAGCCTTGGGCATCTTCTGTCCCACAGGGTAATTTCACTTGGGAGCTATACAAAGTAATTCTATGCAGAGCCGGGCCTGCTGTTTATAAGGTTGATTAGTGGAGCTTCTAAATCGAAAGCGCCTGGGGAGCGATTTGGATGAAGCAGGGGAATGAAAGGCAAGGTCTTTATCATGGTTGATCTTTTTTTTTTTTTTTTTTTTTTCTGTGCTGCTCCATGGGAATTTTCTGCCTGACTCAAATGTATGTGCAGTGCAAAGTGGGGGCATCCTCTTTCATCCTGGGGAACGAAGACCTGGTCTCAGGTGAAGGCGGATATGCCAGGTCACTACTTGTAGTTAGAGCCCCTCGTTTTTCCCCCTCACTCCAACAAAGGGGTCAGGTGAGAGATGTTGAGGGGCCTGACCTGTGTGGGGGTGCTTCCAAGTGACTGTTCTGACCAGGCTTCTGTTTCTCCAAACCTGTGGCCCCCTGTTGCAAGACCCTCTGCCCCAAGTTCAAGTCTCTCTCATCTCTGGTGCCAGGGAAGAAGAGCAAGGAGAAAATCAGAACCAGAGAGATGTTTTGAGTTTGTGCAGCCCTCTGTGGGCCAACTGGTCAACCAGGAAGAAGGAAGCTCCCTCCCCATAGGTAGCAGCAGCACTGAACTTCCCCATGGTCCTCTCTGAAAGGTGTAAGGCGAGGTCAGGATGCCGTGGGGCACCATCGTGTTCCTTCCATGAAGGCAGTCACCCTGATTGCGTCTTTGGGATCGCTGCTTCTGCGGACTGTACCCGACTGCACCTGCCCTGCAGGCCTCTGTCTCTCCCCGTAGAAGGACAGGCCGACCAGCTGGTCCTAGGTTCACGTGCCAGTGCTGCCGGGCAGTGGCTCGCGTCTCCGGTATCAGCTGTCCAGAGGGGCATAGCTGCAGACAGCGAGTTCCGTCCCCATGGGCACAGACACAACGCCTGACGCCAGGGCCCCCTCTGCTGCTCCTCTGCCCTGTCCTGCCAGGCCAGCCCACCTGGAGATCTGCAGGTCCCTGGGGGCGAGACCCACCCCTGAACCCCTTCCCGAGTCTGCCACCAACTCATTTTTGCGTTTTCGCCAGCCAGCCAGCCAGCCAGCCAGCCACTCCTCTGTCCTGAGACTCCGCGAAACAATAGGGGATTTACTTGGCGGGATTCTCTGACCTTTTCCCGAGCCCCAGATTTCTTGTTTATTGTAGTTTGAGCCACTCAGTTCTCTGCAAACATTCGGAGTTCTTCATTTCCCTCTCCCAAGGTTTGTATTTTTTCCCAGACGTGCCTCCCCCAAGGGGAGGATGCTGAGACTTCGGGGCCTGGCTCCTGTCCCTTCCTTCACCTCTGCCAGGGTAAAGACCTCCCCAGGCTGGGCCAGAGAGAAGGCTCTGGACCCCGCAGGTCCCTGCTGTCGCCCGCAGTGGGCACAGCTGCCTGCCTCCCCGCCCCGCCGCTCCCCAGTGAGCCGCTGGGAACAGAGTTCTGTCCCCCACACCAGAACATTCAGGCGGCAGTGGGAAACAGCGAGATCTGTCAGCACGGCCCCTTTCTCAGAGCTCTGAGGGCCACATTCTCCACGGCCATCTGCTCCTTTTCACCTCTCTGGACAATGTTGCTTTTTAAAACCCTCAATTCCTCCTCCTTTATCCCCTCCTCCCCTGCCTCCCCTCCTTGTGTGCGCCCATCCTTTCTCCCTCTCATCTCTCCCCTCTCCACCCCCGACCCAGATCCTATGAAATGAGCCGCTCGGCATAAAACGGGCCCCTCCCGCAGACAAAGCTGTTTTGCAACCACTGGGGGTTTTTGAGGTTTTATTTTTGTAAATTTATTTTTGAAGCAAGGGCCTCCTCCTGTCGGAGTTTGTGATTATCCAGGGGGTATTCTTTTCGTAGGGAAGGGGAGGGAGAGAGCAGAAAGACACTTCCGTGGTGAAAATGCGTAGCAATAACGAGTGTTAGGCTGCTACTGGAAGCCCCCGGCCCCTCTGACGAGGAAGCCCACCTTCTCCCCACCCCCCACTCGGACGTCTTAACATCCTCAAAGTCCTCCACCACTCATCACCATTATTCTTTTGTTCTTGCTGCTATGATGTTGTTGTTGTGTTGTGTTTTAGGTTTTTACGCCAGAGGTGGAGAGAGACAGAGCTCCTATCTGCTGGTTCCACTCACTCCCCAGTTGCCCACCGTGGCCGGGACTGGGCTGGACTGAAGCTAGGCTGAAGCCAGGTGCAGGGAACTCAGCCCTGGTCTCCCACATGTGTAGCAGGAGCCCAACTACTTGAGCCATCACTGGAGGAACCTAGAGCCAGGAGCCAGAGGCAGCTGTAGAACCCAGGTGCTCCCACGTGAGATGCAGGCCTGGGGCCACGTCTCGACCACTAGGCTAAACGCCCGCCCCGTTGTGCTGTTTTTAATTTGGGGCCAGGGCTGCTACAAAGCTATCCATGTTGAACAGAGCCATAGACAGCATCAGAGGTGGCCAGAATCAGGTAGGGGGGTCTCCAGTGCTCCCTGGGTGAAGCCAGGATCCCAGCTCCAGGTGATGGATGTCGGGGGGTGTTTGTCCCAGTGACTGACCTTGTGGCCTTGGACACAGCATTTTCCTTAAGAATCATGAGGACAGAATCTTCCACGATTTCTTAGCACACAGCTCTGCTTCTATCAAGATGACTCTGTGGCAATGTCATGAGCACTTCATAGACGTCCTTGGTTAAGGATGCTTCAGTGCTCCATTGTCAAAGTCAAGCTCAGGGGCCAGCCCTGTGGCATAGCAGTTGAAGCAGCCATCTGTGATGCCAGCATCCCATATGGGCAGCAGTTTGAGTCCTGGATGCCTCACTTCCAATCCAGCTCCCTGCTAATGCACCTGGGAAAGCAGCAGAAGATGGTCCAAGTCGTTGGTCCCCTGCACCCACATGGGAGACCTAGATAAAGCTCCTGGCTTCAGCCTGGCCCAGGCCTGGTTGTTGTGGCCATTTGGGGAGTGCCAATGGATGGAATCTCTCTCTCTCTCTCTCTCTCTCTCTCTCTCTCCCCCCCCCCTCTCTTCTACCTTTCAAATAAATAAATAAATCTTAAAAATTAACAAACAAAAAAAGGCCGAGCTCAGCTGCTGACCTGAGGACCATCTGGAACCGAGGCTCCCAGCCCTGGCTGCTCCTCACAGTCATGGTTTGCATCCTGTCCCTACCCCTTACGAGCTCTGCCGGTGTAGCCACAGCCTTGCCATCTGTGCAATGGGCAAGGATCGTATCTACTTCATATCGTTGTTAAGCTGATGAGGAGCTGCTGGTGTCGAGCCCTCAGAACAGTGACGGCACACAGCGCATGCTTGTTAGGGCTCACTGTGCCAGTGGCCACCTTGCATCCCACAGCCGCGTCACGGAGGGCAAGATGGGCCAGCTGGCTTCACGGGGCCCTCCTCACTCTGTCCTGTCTACCTTCTGCTGCCTTCATTTTTCATTGTGGAGTTAACACTGATAAAAGAAATCATGTAATTTTCAATGGGATTATAATGATGATTAACATAGCAATTCTACTTAGAAATGTCATAAAATAAGGAAACGTCCTAAGATATAAAAAGATATATAATCGCGGACTGCTGGCAAAGAAAGGAACCAGATGTGGAGATTATAGTCACAGAGGGAAAGGCGGTCGGGATTTTGGCAACTGGGGTGATTTTACATATTTTTAGTTGGAGAAAACCTGGAGATTTATTTTTCTTTGGGATCAGTTTCTAGAAGCCTATCATATGACAAAGAGTTTCCCAACAACTGAGGGAGAGCATTGTTAAAGTGTGCTTTTCTAGAAAGACAGAGATGACATTGACTGTTACGATTTAATTTAATGAGGAGAAGAAAATGAGTGGGTGTCTGCAAAACAGGGTAGGAGTGCGACACCATGAGGTCGCCCTCCCAGACACGGAGACCGACTTGCAGTGCTTGCTTTTGTTCAATTTTTATTATGTATTTGAGAGGCAACGAGACAGAAACAGAGATCTTCCATCTGCTGGTTCGCTCCCCAGATGCCCACAGCGCTCTCTGGGAAGGCTAAAGCCAGAGCGGGAAGCTGAGCCCTCACCACTGCCTCCCAGATGTGCACTAGCTGGGAGCTGGAGTGAATGAGTGAACGTTGCAGCGCTCCGACCCGGGATCAGGGTGTCCCAGCAGCTAGGACTCCCAGATGCCTGCAGGGCTATTTTAATGCAGGGGGGAACTGGTTTTGGTGGGCAGCAGGCAGTCAGGACACTTCTGCAAAATATGAATCCTTCAGCCAAGCAATTTTTAAGGTTTATTTTATTTATTTGAAAGGAAGAATGGCACAGAGAGAAAGAGGGAGAGACGGAGAAAGACATCTTCTATCTGCTGGTTCACTCCCCAAATGGCCGCAAGAGCCCAGCCTAAAGCCAGGAGCCAGGAGCTTCATCCGGGTCTCCCACATGGGTAGCAGAGGCCCAAGTGCTTGGGTCATCCCCCGCTGCTTTCCAGGCGCATTCGCAGAAAGCTGGATGGGAAACAGAGCAACAGGAACTTGAACCGGTGTAGCCAAACGGGATGCCCACTTTGCACGCAGCGGCTTAACCTGATGCACCACAATGCCAGCCCCTGCCCTGCTTTTGTAATCCTTTCTAAATGGGCCCCCCCCCAAAAAAAAAAAAAAAAAAACAGAGAAAAGAGCATTAATGAGTGAGAGTGCAGGGTTCAAATCCTGGCTCAGCCATTCGCCAGGTGGCCTTGGGCAAATCACTTTCTTTGCAGTTCTGCTTCCTCCCCTCACAGAGATAATGTATGTGAGGTGTGTAGCCTAGCTCCTGGAACCTAGTGATTATCCCCAAATGTGACCTTGTAAGTCTTCCCTGCAATGTCCGAGACGTGGGACACACTACACCGAGGTGGATGGCTTGATCACTTGGCCAATGCTAGCCGCTTTCACTAACCCCACAGTTCCCTTCCAATTTCTGGATGAACGCTGGCCTTCAAGGAAGAAGAAAACTGCTTGGCTGAAGGATTCATATTTTGCAGAAGTGTCCTGACTGCCTGCTGCCCACCAAAACCAGTTCCCCCGCATTAAAATAGCCCTGCTGGCATCAGCACGTTGTGTTCCTTAGTTCCCTCTCCCACCATGAGGAGGCTGCCTGAAAGTACTTGACTGAACAAGACACTCTTGTGAATGGACACTTGGGGAAGTTCGAGGAAGGTCATCTCCATTGCCTGAGACACCTGCCCATCCCTCCCTCCCCCACCGCTGTGGGCAGTATGCAACCTGATGGAACCAGGCGACTCGCCGTCTGGAAGCCACCATACGTTTCTGTCCCAAGTGGAATTCTCCTCCCTCCTGTGATTGTTGTGAGCAGCCTTATCAGGGCCTGGTACCCATGGGGACATCGCGTGTGCACACACGTGTGTGTGTGTACCCACTCACACCCCAAAAAGCAGAAGTCTAGCAGCTTCTAGTCTTGGCTCAGGAAGCCCAGTTCCAGATGTCATGGAAATCCAAGCCATGCAGAAGGAACTCAGCAGCCACGATGAATTCGTCAGCATGGGAAAATGAAGACCTTTGGGGGTTCTTGTCCACAGCTCAGGGAGCCCAAGTCACCAGGGGCACCTCCACCAAACGATTTCAGCATCCTACTTCTTCCCTCTCCCCTGTGTGGAGCCTGCAGGGCCCCGAGCTGTGTGCCTTCCATTCCCTCCCAGGCATGCCCGAATATATCCTGATTGCTATCATGATCCTTGACCTACCCAAGGGGGCCGTTGAGCTGGGGTGGGAGGAAGGCAAAGCAATAGTCTTGACACTCTGGGCAAGGTGGGAGTTAAAAGCATTCTGTACCACAATGTGCTCTCTGATGCCAAGAGACCGGAAAGTCCTAGAAGGCCTGGGCTCAGGCCCCAGCTCTGCTGCCTGCAACGAGGTGGGTTTGGGTGGTCAAGTCTCTGCTGTGTCCCCGACACAGGAATCGTGGCTGCGCAGTGCGGTCAAAGGCAGCCCTCCGAGCTGGATTCCTTAGGTGCAGGCACGTACTTTGGAAGGTTCAAGGTGGCGCAAGACTTCTCTCCCCTTCCCCTTTATCCTCTTTCCCGCCTGACTCAGCTCTGCGCTCAATGAGGAAACAAAGGGGAGCTTGAACGCCGAGGGCCAAGCCTTGTTTGGTGTCTTGAAGACGTGCAGGTCAAAGAGCATGAGCGAGGAGGGACTTAATGAGGGTCGTGGAATGAGGCCCTGCCCTGTCACCAGCCCTGGCCTGTTTCATGCCTGGGGCTGTCAGCCGCCCCTCCTCCACCAGGCTTTTTGGAATCAGTGTTTGGGTGGCTCCTGACAGCAACTCCAACCAGATGAATTATGGCAGCTCTAAGAGCATTTAAGTCTCCCCTCTCTGTTCCCCTGAGGAGGAGGGTGGGTGATAAAGTCAGCAGATAGGAGTCTTAAGAACTGGGCAAAGGGCATTCTCCAGAGTGACACCTTCCGAGATGAGAGGATGTGGAGTCGCACAGCTAGACGCTTCCTGGAGGTGTTCCAATGCAGGAGCGTCGTGACTGTTCTCAGGTCTGCGGAGTCCACACGTGCCAGCAAAACAGCAAGTGCCTAACACGTGGCTATTTTCCCCAAAACGTTAGTGTAGTAGTTAAGCATCATCAGAGTGAGCTTTTAAAAAATGCATATTCCCAGGCATTGCCTCCAGAGACTATGATTCACTGGGTTTGGGAAGGGACCCCGGATTCTGCATTGTAAAAAGTTAACCAGGATCCAGCACTGGTAAAGCTGTGGCCTGAAATGCAGGCCTCCCATGCGGGCGCTGATCCAAGTCCCAGCTGCTCCACTTCCCATCCAGCTCCCTGCTAATGCACCTGGGAGAACAGTGAAAGATGGCTCAAGTCTTTGGGCCCCTGCCACTCATGTGGGAGGCAGGATAGAATTCCAGGCTCCTGGCTTTTGCCTGGCCCAGCCCTGGTTGTTGTGGCTATTTGAGGAGTGAACCAGAATGGAAGATATCTGTGTGTGTGTGTGTGTATCTGTCTGTCCCCTGTCCCCCTCCCCGGTGTACTCTGTAACTCTGCCTTTCAAATAAATACATAAATCTAAAAAAAAAAAAAAAAAAAAGACACAGGGCCAGGATTTGAACCCAACCACTCCCAAGTGCTGTCTTAACCACTGCACTAAACCACCCACCCCTACAAATTTATTTTTAGCACGTTAATATATTTTTATCTTAGTTCTACCATTTGAGAGTAGGTTGAACATGAGCTTGTCTTACATAACCGTAATACAGTTATCTCACTCAGGAAATTAGCATTGAAACAATACACTTACTTCATACGCTGGCAACATTCACTCTTTTCCAGGTGTCAAGACAATGTCCTTATGGCAGAGTCTTCCAGGATTCGGTCCAGGATTAGACGTTGTATTTAGTTGAAATGTCTCCTTGCAGCCGGTGCCGCGGCTCACTAGGCTAATCCTCCACCTAGCGGCGCCGGCACACCGGGTTCTAGTCCCGGTCGGGGTGCCGGATTCTGTCCCGGTTGCCCCTCTTCCAGACCAGCTCTCTGCTGTGGCCAGGGAGTGCAGTGGAGGATGGCCCAAGTGCTTGGGCCCTGCACCCCATGGGAGACCAGGAGAAGCACCTGGTTCCTGGCTTCGGATCAGTGCAGTGCGCCGGCCGCAGCGGCCATTGGAGGGTGAACCAACGGCAAAGGAGGACCTTTCTCTCTGTCTCTCTCTCACTGTCCACTCTGCCTGTTAAACGAAAAAAAGAAAAAAGAAATGTCTCCTTGCATTGATGTTTTTTTTTTTTTTCAAGCTATTGAGGCTTTCAGAGAAATACTTCTTTTTCAAGAGCACACATCCTGATAAACAGCAGCATTGCTCTCAATCCACTGTCCTTGCTGCTTGCCGAGAGCCAGTGATCGGTGCGGGCCTGAGGTGAGCACACCCCTCCGCAGGCCAAAGTCCACAGCAGCCAAGGCCCTTGGTGGGGGGCAGCTTCCAGTCCTGGTTGTGCCCTGGGACCCGACTTCCCGAAGGCAAACCGCATGACCCACAGTTTGACCCCTTGCTTTCCGGTCCACTGGGCTGTCACCTGGCTTTCCCATTGTCCAGACTTGGACAGGCAGAGCCACCAGATCTTACTCCACTATAGCTGATGTCTCCCCAGGAGGAGCGCCCAGTCAAGGAGATCCCATTTTTCATCCTTCCTGGCTCTCTGCGTGCAGTTGTCTGGATGCACACATTGGAGGGTGATTTTTCTTTTCCCAGCAGTCAGGGCTGTAGCAATCTGAGACCAGAAGCAGCAGCTGTACGCCTCCTGCCTCAGCCAGTGTCCCCTGAAACAGATACCAAATGGTCAACAGATGAGATGGATGACCGTGTCTAAAACACAAGACTCGCTCCAGCTCTGGCGTCCTCCTCCTGCCTCAGAGGCTACCATGGGAGAGGAGTAAAGCTCACGCCGAGACAGCTGATTGGTATGGTTGGAGGAATTCACAGAGAGCAGACAGAGCACACTGTGGAAAAAAAAAAAAAAAAAGAAAAACACATCATGTATGCATCTTCCTGGCTTAACTTGAATGAAGCCTAAATGCAAAAAGAAAATGCTTTGGATTTCTTTCAACGGTTGACGTTTTGTTTCCTTTGTTTTATTTTTGCTAGCATTTGCATCGGGGTGGTATGGGTTTTCTCTAAGTTTATTTTTTAATTAAAAAGTGCTTTTCAAAGGGTAGGAGACTTAACTGCAAATCACTATTCAGAGTCCCCCTCCCCCCCCCCCCCCCCGCCTTAAATAGAAGTTAGCAGGAGGGAAGTTGATTTATTGGAGAAAAGATTCAGGGACATGGCGCCCTGGAGAATGTGGGGAGCTGAGCTGGTGGAAGGAGATTGTTCGCCCCTCCCCCCGCTCGCTCCTTCCTTCCTTCCTTCCTTCCTTCCTTCCTTCCTTCCTTCCTCTTTTCCTTTACAGAGAGAGTCAGAGACAGTGAGACAGAGCTCTTCCCTCTACTGGTGCATGCTCCAAAGGCCCACAACAGCTGGGCCTGGACCAGGCTGAAGCCAAGAGTCAGGAACCCCATCCAGGTCTTCCACATGGGTTGCAGAGACCCAGCGACTTGAATCATCACGTACTGCCTCCAAGGGTGCACCTTAACAAGAAATGGGATCAGAAGTGGAGCCGGGACTCAAACCCGTGCACTCCAGCGTGGGATGTGGATGTCCCGAGCAGCATCTTAACCACTATGCCAGATGTTCAGCGGCATTGCTGCCTTCTATTCAGGTGCTCCAGCTCTCTTCTCCTCAAGCCAGCTGTTGTTCTTAGCTGTAGATCTTGACTGTCACTGGGGACACGTCAGAGAAGCCCTATGCAGTCACAGAAAGGTTTGCTTAGCCACCAGGATGCTTTCCACACTGAGTGTTTTCTTGAAGAGTGGGCATCCTCACTCCGTGAATCTGCGCAGTTTCTACATGGTATCCCTGCAGGGCAACCATACGCTGTGGTTTGTCCACACTGGTCCCAAGCGATCTCTGTTAACCCAGAATACTTATGGAAATGTCCCCATGTCATAGTCAAAACTGTCCTGGTTGCATGATAACTTGCATAATCACTCTAAGACTCTGGGAAACTTAAAGTATTTTCTTCCCATACCAAAGTTAGTAGAGCTGTTGGATGATTTGTGTTGGTGCATACCAGTCTTTATCCTAGTGATTAGCTCACCCCAACTTGTGCTCCACCTCCTTCTGTGGGAGATTAATCCAGTTCCCAACTCTTGTATTCCGAGCTCACTGGTGGCCCCCACCTTTTCTTGTCTTCGCTTCGTGTTTCTTACCTTCCTCTGTAATGAGTTTTGCTGAGCCTTGGATTGGCCTGGGTGTGTTGTACAAGTAAAGACTGAACTGTATTCAGCCCCTTTCACCTCTTGCCAAGAAACACTGGAAATGAGGTTTTCTTCTCTACCAAAGGGAAGCAGCGAATACCTTCCCTGGTGGGCAGATGGTGTTGGGTGAGGCAGTTACTACGTGGTTTTATGCCTCAGATCCTTTATTTGTAAATCTCAAAGCAGACTAATAGCTTTAAAATATTTTGAGAATCTCAAAGCTCAGGAGATTATAAATAACAAAAGATGTATTTTTTTCTCATCTAAAATGGTAGCACAGATACTGCGGTTACTTATTTAATAGATAGCGTGTGGTCCCGGGGCCATTGCAGCTGATGGGTTTTTTCCAGTGCTCTATTTATAGAGCTAGGTCAGAAATATAACTTCCGTTGGAACTTGACCTACAGACCACTGTCAATTTTAGAGACCCAAGGAAGTAGAGTTTGCACTAACTACAGCTGGCTCCCCGTCCCAGTGAGTGAGCTGTGAGCCTCCAAGGAAATTAATTTGCTGGAGGGTGGATGTCTGAGCCCATCCCAAACTCTCATTTGATCCCTTTGCCCTGTGGCCTCCTGGAGCGTGTGGATCATCTCAATCCTTAATAGTAGCCTCGCCTAGCCAGTCTCCCTCCTTCTTTTGTAACCTACTCATCTGCTGCACCTTTGATGGCTGAAATTCTGTCTTTCGGCGTTGAATAGGACAAGAGCTGGTGGTCCACCCACAGAGGTAGCATAGACCACTCTGGGAACTCTGGGGAAGAACAGACCTGAGTCCTTTTCCTACTTCTATCAGAGGCAACTAAGATTCTCAGTCACTTTCCCAGTTCAAATGGTTGACCCAATAATAAACAAATGCTCAGCTCAGCAACCTCCATGACCTGGTTTTAAACAGGAGGAACTGGAGCTGGGATGTGTGGTTCAGCAGATTAAATTGCTGCTTACGGCGCAGGCTTCTCATAGCAAAGTGCTAGTTAGAGTCCTCAATGCCCAGTTTGTGATCCAGCTTCCTGCTAATGCACCTGGGACAACAAAGGAGAATGGCCCAAGTGCTTGGGCCTTGGCCACCTACTGGGATGGAGTTCCTGGCGCCTGGCTTCAGCTTGGTCCAGTCCTGTGGCTCTGGTGGCCATCTGGGGAGTGAACCAATAAATACTATATTTCTTTCTCTCACTGTCTTTCCCCCCCCCCTCTCTCTTGCTCTGTCTTTCAGAAAAATGAATAAGAAATCTTAAAAAACAAACCAGGAGAATCTGAATTTAGTGGATGATAATCCCCTCTGATCTTTACTCTCATGCTCAGACTCCCATCTTTAAACTTTGTTATTAGGAAGTCGTGTTTGCTGGGACGTGGCCACTGGCCAACAACTGTTTATCCATTCCTAAGATTTTCACAGGCAGGATGGGCTAAGAGACTCCCTAGTCTGGAAAGAAACCTGCTCCCAGGAAAAGGCCCACCTGTCTGCACTCTTACACGGGCGCTGGGTGGGGCAGCACACGAAGTAGAGAATTCCCAAGCTCCTTGGGGAAGGCGAGGTCCTGCATGAAGAACCCTCTGTCGTTCAAGTACCATAGACTCAGAGCTTTTAGTACAGGAGCTCTGGAGCTTGTGTTGAACAACTCTCTCTTGCCATGGCTAAGAAAACTGATTCTCAGAGAGGTGACGTACGCTGTGACTCCTGGGGCCCACACAGATGTTCTTCATTACCCCGTGCTCCTCTGCCCACCTGGTCTCCGTAGACACCCACGCTAAGTCAGGAGCAGACCTCTCGGGTGTTGGACCAGTGCTGTGGTGCAGTGGGTTAAGACGATGCCTGGTTTGCCAGCACCCCATATCAGAGTGCTAGTTTGACTCTAGGGTGCTCCACTTCTAATCCAGCTCCCTGCTCACACACCCGGGAGGCAGCAAACGATGATTCAAGTACTTGAGGGAAACCTGAATAGAGTTCCTGGCTCCTGGCTCCTGGTTTTGACCTGGCCCAGTCCTGGCTTTTGCTGCCATGTGGAGAAGGAACCAGCAGATGGATTTCTCTGCCTTTGACACTCTACCTTTCCTATTCCAGGAGTCATGGCTTTGTTTTCTTCTTCTTCTTCCCTTTTTTTGGAAAGAAAGTGGTAGTGGGTGGTTATTGGCTCCTACAACTAAGCATAGGCCATCATGCATTGCACAGAACAGGAGGATAAGAGATAAGAAAAAAAAAATGTCCACCCAGTGGTAACCTACCCTCTTAATCTCTGGACTTACGCCAGTTCTGGAAACATTTGTAAGTATTTTTATTCTGTTTTTAAAATTTCCTCTCTCTGGCCCCAGTAAGTTGCTTTTCATCTGAAGGGACAAATATTCACAATATTCAGTCTTCTGTGGCCATGAACTCTTCCTTCCCTTCTGTTCCTAATCCGGGAGTCACTGATTTGTTTTCTTCATTTTTTTTTTAAACATGGAAAAGTCTATTCTTTTAAAGTTGACCCTTTTGCTACAGGGCAAACACTTTTCTGCAATGCACTAGAGATTCAGTCTGACCGCCCAGAAATGCTTAGCACAGGAGTCATAAATTGAGATGTTTTCAGAGAAGGAGCTTTCCCATCAAGGGCTCTCCACCAGGCCCTGCTACATACTGACACAGGATGGTACCAGAGGCCTTTTACCTTGCTGGAAATCAAGGCTACATAGCAACCCGCCTCTCCTCCTACGGCGTGATTACATGAGGACTCCGCCCTGTGTGTACAGAGCGGGGAGGCAGCTCCTTACCTTGTCAGAGATTCGTCTTCATAACGAACTCCCACCGCAAAGGAGTGGGGAATGGGATCCAAAAGCTATCAGTCAGGGAAAAGTCCAGAATCCAAGGCCTGTTGTTTTAACCACTTCATTCCTAAACTTAGCCGTCTTGCCTAATTCTTGATAAAATGCAAAAATGGAGAAGGTGGTGATTAGACTTCTTTTCCCTGTAGAATTCCCTCTTGAGTGTTTGATCGGTCCTGCACCTGTCATTTATACAGCTGGAACACCTTCATCTCGGGGTCCCGAGAACCTTCAGTTGCCTGGAGGCAAGAATGGCTCTTCACATTTTACAGATGGGTGAGCAGACACAGAGAGAGCGTGCTTTGCCTCACCTAAAAGACTCTGAGAGAGCGGGGAATCCATGTTCCCACAGCCTTTGTTAGAGGGCCTCGACTTCAGTGTAAATAAATTAGGTTGGCCCCATGTCACTCAGCGAGACATTCCTGTAGGCTCAATTCAGTGACGAGGAGAAAAAAAATCCCCAATAATGAAAATATTTTCAAAGCCCAGTTCATTTATTTGATTTTTAAAATTTGTATTAGAATCAACCACATTCCACATGATGAAGTCATACTGTCTTGGCAGGTATAAATATCTCAGTCATCCAACAGGAGGGAGGAGAACGTGCCCCAGTTTTTACAACTTGCACCGAATATGAGCATACGACAGATTCACTTATCTGTTTCCTGGCCAATTAGGTCATTGGGCAGGAAATCACCTTTTCAGAAAAATCACTGAGCAGATTCCTGCTCCCCTAAATTTCCCATAAACTGCATTGTTGATCGTCTATGCGGGTGTTCTCGTAGGAATGCTTGAACATCAAAAGACCACTAGGTTTTCTGGTTGAAAATCTGGTTACCAATTTAAACTAAGTGATAGCGCCCCCACCTTCTTCTCTCGGGTGATCCCACTGCCACGATCACCTTCCAGTTATTTTCCCATACCTGAGGCCCTCTGAAGTGAAATGTCTTTACAGTCCCAACCCGGCTTTTTTAGCCCTCCAACCAGAGAGGGTGAGTTCCAGGCCACCTGATTTGTGTGAACACAGCTGCCGGGCCAGTTGAGCAAGGCTAAATAGCTTGCCAAGCCAGGGCATGTGCTGTCTTTCTGGAAACCCCTTGGCCAGGCTTATCACACTGTACATCAGAACAGAGGAAGCCAAGTGTGGGGCTTGAGTGACACGCAGAGTTCAGATGAGTGATAAGACGTTCACAACATTCCTCCATCAGTGTCAGCCCAGAGGTGGGTCCTTGGGCTCCTTGGGCCCTGTCTAGGCATCCCCCGAGGGCTGGCAGAGGTACAGGCCATTTGCTGTGGGAGAAATGATGAGCCCAGAGACGGCTAATTGGAGTAGTGGTTAAGACTCACTTGGCCTGGTTTTATCATTAACCTACCATGTGACCTTGAGAGAGTGACTTCATCTCCCCTATCCTCAGTGTGTCAATAGGGATGATAATGATATGTATCTCGTAGAGTTGTTTTTAGGGTCAAGAAAGATGGCACTAAGATATGAAGCCCAAACAGGACGTAAGCCTTCCCTCCATCAAGGGCTTGCATAGTGCCTAGCATATACTACTTGAAAAAAAAATCCTGTTAACTTAGTTGACTTTGAAGGCTTGCTATGCATGCTCCTAAGGTGGTTTAATGTTTGTAGGCACTTCTGAAAGTGCGTCTCTATAAGTCTCACTGACAATTTCTACTGGATGCTTCTCCGTGCCCATTAGCCCTCATGATCCTCCGTTAGGACCGGAGCTTACCTGACCAGAAGATGGTCAAATACCGGCATACTTTTTTAGACTGTTCTCATTTGTTTAATTACATGGAGTTATTTAGGCACTACTGGCCCAAATGTGGCTCCAACATCTGTGCCTTCCTTAAGACCTGGAAATCTCCCATAGTTTTATGATTTATATTATGAGTGGTAAAAAGAAAACACACACACACACACACACAAATAGCATACTATAGGATATAAAGTGGCAGTGATCTAAGAGGGTGAGATAAAGGATTATGGAAGTTTAGAGGAGGAAAACTCTGTGATGAGTAGAGAGGTTGGCATTTAGGGTGTGGCCTTGAAGACAGCAGAGTTTGTCAGTGTGAAAATAGATATTTCAGATGAGGAGGAGACTTAGAGGAAAGATGATTAAGTGGAAGCAAAGGCTAATTTGAAGAGGAATAAAGAGAAGCTGTGTGGACAAGCACTCTGTGCACAGGGTGGCAGACCCTTCGATGCCTGGCTTAGAATTTAGAACTCCTTCAAAGCACTTGGGAGCCACCGCGAGTGTGCTAGTTGTCAGTGCTTGAGTGTGTGCCTGGAGAGGGTTAATCAGGCGGTAAGAATAGAGGATGGGCTTTAGCAGGGAGGAACTGACAGAGCATGGACCCCAAGCCAAAGCCAAAGCTGGCATCCCCAGCTGAAAAGCTAGGGTTGGGGTGGGAGGACTGGAGCGTGGAGAGTGGACATCGGTGAGGGCTTGTAGTTCAGTCAATGGGACCTTACAGTGTATTGGACGTGAAGAACGTGGGATACGGAGAAATGGGGGTGGCGGGGAGATGAAACAATTTTCAGACCAGATTTACTTGGAGGGTCAAAGAAAAGGAGTACTTTATCTGGGAAGCGAGGAGCTTGATGTGAAGATAGGGAACTCGTGGTGCTGGAGTTCATTCTGATGCAGCCCTTGTGGCTGAGAATGGAGGACAAGTGGTGAGAAACGTCAGGAGCGGAGTCAAATGCTTAGAAATCATCCTTGTCAGCAGTGAGGCCGCGCCAGACAGAGCCGGCACTGCGAGCTTGGGAATGAGGCTCGTTTGGCTCACAAGCATGTTTTTGTGTGTTTTAAAACAATTAAACTAATATTTTAAAGTCAGGAGATTGCACTTAAAATATTGATTTCTGGCTTCTCTTTGAAAACATCAGAAAATGTGGCTGACTACAAACACATCCCACATCACAACAGCTGGAGCTGGGCAGGCGCTGCTCCCTTAAGAGCTTGGATGAATTCTGGAATTCACCACAGTCCCTGCTACCCCCATCATCTCCTAGCAAAGTCAGTTACTAAGCCCATAGAGATTAGAAATGCATTCATTGTTCTGTGTGGGCGGAAAATGGGGTGCTGGGGCCAGGTGGATAAGGGATAGGGGATTTTTTTTTGGGGGGGTTGATGAAATGTTCTAAAGTTTATTGTGGTAGTGGTTGAAGAAATTCTGTGAGTAAAGTAAAAGCCATTGAACTGTGTGCTTTAAATGAGTACATTTATGGCACGTGAATTATCTCAATAAAGCAGTTTTTAAGAATGCAAGTGTGATTTGCCATTGCCCTTGCAGTACTGGCTTTCTGATAGCAGGAGATATTTCTGTAGGTGCAAGCCTATCAGAAAGGGAGAAAATGAAAGTAGACTGAGAAGATTGTATCTTATAAGAAACATGCAAGAGGCCAGCGTTGTGGTGTAGTGGCACTAGTTCATGTCTTAGCTGCTCCACTTCCCATCCAGCTCCTTGCTAATGGCCTGGGAACACAGCAGAACATGGTCCAAGTGTTGGGCTCCCTGCACCCACAAGGGAGACCTGGATGAAGCTCCTGGCTCCTGGCCTCAGCCTGGCTCAGTCCTGGCTGTGGCAGCCATCTGGAGAGTGGACCAGCAGATGGAAGACCTGTCTCTTGCTCTGTCTCTCTCTCTCTCTCTCTGTAGCTCTGACTTTCAAATAAATAAATAAACCATTTTTTTTTAAAATGGAAGCAAGCACATCTCTTTGTGAGAGGAAAGGACTTTTACCTACTCATGTCAAATACCTGGCTTCTTTACTAATGTGCATTACCTCCCTAGCCACTGCCAGCATTTGTTATTAAACAAAAAACTTTGGTCCTCCCTGAGGTCCGTCCCCACGTAGGAAGAGAGGGAGAACAAAGGTGGAGGAGGGAGAGGAATAATTAACGTGAAAGAGGAGAAGCAGAAGAGTCCAGGAGATGGTTGCCAAGGAAGGGGGAAGCTTTATCAACTGCTGACAAGAGGTCAAGGAGTTTGAGGACAGAGAGGTCAGGAGGTCAGAGTGAACCATTCAGTGAGAGGGCTTAGAGAGAGGAAGCCAGGGAGAGATGCAGAGACAGGTGACAAGGGGCCCAGAATGCATTGTTCAGGAGTTAATATTTTATCCTCAGGCACGGAGGACTGTTGAAGGGTTTAAAGGAGAGGAATGATGTGATCAGATTAGCCATCCAGATGATTTGTTTTTGCATTATTTTGGACAGGTTTTGAATTGTGTGCATGATGAACCAAGGTCACTCCAAATTTCATTCTTCCTGCACTCAATTCTTCTTCCATGTGAAATTCCTAGCCCTGTTGAAGCCCCAGTTTTTGATGAACCTCTAACTCATCCCTGTACCTGCTTGAACTAGGAGAAATACGTATGGTTGGTGCTGTGCAACCCACGAATTCTCCATCTTATGACTGTTGTATTTGGGAAGGATAACTATTGTGGAGCTTTCCTGTTCATTATAGACTGTTCAGCGACGTCATCGGTCTCTACTTACTAGATGCCAGCAGTACTCCTAGTTAGGCAAGGCCAAGAAAATTGCCTCCAGCAAAGAATCCCCAAACCACGGTGGTGCATGGTAGCATCTGAGCCCAGAAGCTTAAGCCGTATGCCTGAAAGATGCCTGGCCTGGGAAACAAACAGGACCAAATGCTACTCCACTCTGAGGGGTGCAAATCAGGTGATCCGGTGAGGAGACAACAGACGAGAAACTCCAGGCTTCATTTGGTTTTAGCTAAATCCGTGGACTTCAGCCTCTCTGCACTGATTCTTCTCACTGAAAAGAGACGGCATCTGCACCCTCCAAGGCAGCAAAAACATCCAGCTGTGTCCCTCAAAGGCTAGGATTCCTGCTCTGACCAAGGCCAAAGTGGGCACATCTGGAAACCTCAAGATGTGCTTGATCGGGCAGTGGGAGCTGCCTCCAAAGTGGCTGCCCCGGGGGTGGGGGTGGCGGTGGGGGCTTGCCTCCCTAAGGTGAGTGCGGAGGAGTGGAAGTGTCAAGGGGATCCGTGAAGCCTCGCAGATGGAAAATGGTAGCTGAAGTGCAGCTTGGAGTTGAGTAGGAGCTCAGATAAAGCATCCTTCAGATCCTCCTCCTTATCGGAGAGTCTGAGAAGGTAAAGGAATGTTTCTCTTGGCATAAGGATGTCTAAACCAGATTAGATAGGACCTGTTGAGATCTTCCAGAGTTCTCTGTTGGGTAAGTGTGCATATGAGAGCTGGGAGGGCAAGAGTGTTTTCTGTGTACATGTCCCCATTTCTACATTGGTAAGAAAACCTGAGTGAAGACTCTTATCAAGCTAATAGTCTAACAACTCCATCAGAGTTGCTCTTACTCCGTGGAGTAGCACTGTGCCTGTCTGCCGTGGATGTCGAGCGCCTTGATTTGTTACTAGCCGAGCCATGGCCCCAGACTGCCTTAGAGTGCTGCTGCTTGTTTGTAACTGCGTCATTGCTCAGGCCAATTGTGGCCACTTGCACAGAGGCAAAAGGAAACCCATGCTGGTTTTTATTTTGAGTCTCATATTCCTGAACTCCCCTCCTTCTTCCCCAATTCATCCACTTTTGTGGGAATGAACTGAGCTGCGAGTGATAACCGGACTTTGTTCAGTGAAACTCCATCCCGGGAAAGGACAGCCGTGACTGTGGCGTGGTCTGGTCTCATTTCAGGCTCTTCTGGATCCAGCTGTGTGACAGCTGCACTAGGAAACACCTGGAGTCACAACGTGAACACCCGGCTAATTCTGCGGTACCTTGATTCAAAGAGAAGGCAGGTGAGTGCTTTGAGAGTGCGCCAAGCAGTCTGGTCATCTTCTGGGAGTGTTGGCCACACTGTGCTGGGCCAGCCCACACGGGGGCAGGGCATAGAGAAACCAGCATCCCTGCTTGCTACAACGGCAGTTATGATAGAGTAAAAGGCAAGGCATATGCTGGGAAAAAAAACAGATGCCACAGTTAGCATTCTCCATGGTATTTATAAGTGGCCAGTGACCACACCTCTAGGGAGCTCACATTCTCCATCTCTAAATGATCGTTTTGCTTAGCTGATTTTTTTTTTTGAGGACTGCATAATTTTGTGTCAATTAAATAGTGATCATGCTTTTTCCTGACCTATGTGTGCTTTGAACGCCTTAGGTCAGACAGAGGCTGCTAAGTGAATAGACTGTGGTCTAGCATCTGGGATTTTACATTACTGCGTGGCCAGTAGTTTCAAGGACTTGGTGATGCTATTGGGATTTCTGAAAGCAAGAGCACCTCTCAAAGTGCCCTATCTGTGGTTTCTATCCTGGTCTCAAACAAGAATCCCACCTGGCTTCCAGAAAGGCCTGCTTCCTAACACTTGTCTACCCTTCTTTCCCCATTCCTAAGGAAAAGCCACTGCAGTCTGAGCTCTCTGGTAAAATGTGTCGTCATCAGGATAATTGTTCCTAATGTGGAAGCTCAACTTTATCCTGCTTTGTGGCCAGATCTCATCAAAATCTCTCCTGCAAGCAGGAGGAGGAAGAAGGCAGGGTGACCATCCCGATCGTTGTTGTTGTTGTTGTTGTTTGGAAGTGGCAGAACAAATCCAGGTTATTCATGAAAGGTGTGAAACGCCACATGGTGGTCCTTTCTGCAGGAGACAGCAGGAAGGGGTTACTGCTGTTACCTGCGTTAGGTGAGCTGGCTCCTCTTCCAGGAGGCAGGAATCAGCACAGACATGAGCCTTCGCCTGCTGCAGACACAACTTTCCTAAGGCCCTTGGTTACGGACCAGAGGATTCTTCCGGGCTTGTCTGGGACTGTGTAAATAGCATTCCAGCCCAGTGATGGAGCCAGCTGTGTTGAGATGGAGCTGCTTTGCTTGCGTTCAGGCAGACGTTCCTGAGTTGCCAGGCCCTCACACACTCCTTACCTCCCTGGTGCCTCTGCCTTGACGACGTGACGACGTGCTCTGTCACTGTGCCTTCTCAGTTTGCTGGAACACAACCAGAAATACTCCTGGAGAACCTCATGACCTTTGGTTGGTACTCTGGTTAGGAAATCATGTTAAATGAATGGGCGTTCTTTAAGGACTACCAAGAACTCCTATCTAAACCACCTTAGAGGAAGTAGAATTCCTTGTGAATCAGTATTGATTTGTGTAGTTTCATGGATCATTGACCTACTCCTTGAAAACTCGCAGTTTATCTCTGTTTCAGATTTTAGATAGCATTTTTACTGAAATACACAGATCCTGTGATTTTTCCATCATATACAGTATTCAAGGCTCCCAAATCCTACTTTTACTAACTCCAGTTAGAATTTATAGGTAAATAAAGACGTTTGAGCCACATTTTTCCTTTTTGTTTTTTAAAGTAAATTACCCAGTTGTTTGTATTTTTGTTAGTGTCTACAAAAAGTAGTCAGAAGAGCAAACGCTATTATTCCACATCCCTTTGGTGGTGACTGGGGACTTGGGGGGCTCTTGGCTCTTGGCTGATAAGGTCACATGCAGACCCCCTGGTCACAAGAAGCACCAGGAGCAGGGTGTGGATGGATCAGTGACAGTCTATCAGCTCGTATCCTATTAGACGGGTCAGTGGTGTTGTCTTAATCTACAAAGGACAACTCGTTACTATCATTACTAATCACTCAGAGGCAGACCTAAATGCCTGTGAGTCAAGTTTCCAAACAATAATTAGAACTCAACATAAAATATGGTCAGTGTTAAAATGGCAAACCCAGGCAAAAGAGGACCTATTTAATTACCCATAGAAATGACATGCCTTTGGGGACCAGTTGGTGAGTTTGTGGCCTAATAAGTAGGATAAAGTTTGATACAGAAGACATGTCTCTATGTGATGACCAGCCTTACCTCCACAGAGGGTGCTCCTGGCAGTCTACTGAGTCTTCTGTGGTCCTATTTCATAAGGAAGTATAGAAGCCATATGAGAATAACCCTTTTGGAGGAATATTTGCACAAAACAGTTCTATAAAGCTAGCCCTTTTTTAATTGCACTAAATAACACTTTTTTTTTTATGAACCGAATGACGCTTTTTTATTACACTACTTAGTAGGAGCACATACCTGGATCCTTCTAGCATGGTTAGGCTTATGGAATACCAGCCACTGGGAGAAGATACCTAGGTTTTTTTTTTTAAGTGTTCTTGTGGGAGTGGGGAGGGGTTTCCCAGCGCAAGCAGAAGCCGCTCTCCTGAGGGATCAAGGCTATGGAATGAGGATTATGTTGGATCCTGTTTCCATGACATTGAGCTCTCCGCCAGGGCTCTTGCATGTGAGGCTTAGTCTGAGATCACAGGGCTGGGCGGGGTCAGGTCCAGCTGAGATCTCTGAGCTGATTAACCCAAGAGCTGAATTGTACTGTCGGAGGGAAGGCGTCCTCCCCGCCTGATTATTTTCTTTACACCCTGGAAAGTTTGTAAAATTATATAACTGAGAAAGAAATCTCCTTATCAGGGCACAAGCCAAGTTCATTCTCTTGTTTACCCTGCTGTAGTGTTTGCAGAAACCCTCTTAGGAAGCTGGGAAACATTTTCTTTTGGATTAATTTAGCTTTTTTTCCATTTGACTTTTATTTATTCTTTTCCTACTCTGCCTCAGCCCTGCCCCACCCTTTTTGCAACATTTTTATTCTTACCAAAGGCATGTCCTTAGCGTAGGATGAACATGGCCTCTACTAGGGTTTTGTTGTTGCCGCTGCTGTTTTTAAATCATCAAAAATGTGTTTGGGTCTACCATGTGCTTGGCATGAGGCTGAAAAAAATCAGAAGACATAGTTTTTGCCCTCAAGGTCCTCTGGTCTAGGATGGAAGCCTGTGTGTTTGTGTGTGTGTGTGTGTGTGTGTTTTAAAAGTCCACAAAAAATTTAAAAATAAGTTTATTTTAGTAAAAAATAAATTGTGAAATCCATGCTTAGTTTTTTCATAATATGCATTTTCCATGAACTTTTAAAAAATATTTATTTATTTGAAAATTTTATTTGAAAGAGAGAGAATCTATCTTCCATCCACTGGTTCACTCCATCAATAGCTGCATTAGCCAGGTCTGGACCAGACCAAAGCCAGGAACCAGGAACTGCATCCAGGTCTCCCACGTGGATGGCAGGGGCACAGGTACTTGGGCCATCATCCACTGCTTTCCCAGGCACAGTAGCAGATCAGATGTAGGGCAGCCAGGACTGGAACCAGCACTCTAGCTTGGGATCCTAGCATTGCAAGTGGTAGCTTAACCCACTGCACCACAACAATGAACTTTTTGAAGACCCTTTGTATATATGCATATGCTTGTACTCACAAAAACACTATGAATAATCAACATGCGATGTTGTCACAACACAATGTTTGGTTTACTATTTAATAATTGGTTAAAACAACTGCTTTGGATCCAAAGGAAAGTGAAGTCATCAGAGATGCCGCAAGTCCTTTCAGGGTGGGTGGAACCTGAGTGTCACCTTAACCCAGGGGCTCTCAAGCCGGCTGCACTGCAAATCCATCACAGGAACGCTGAGGAAGTACCCAGGCCAGGGCCTCACCCCAACCAGTGCAAAGTCGTTGCAGCAGTGAGTTGGGCCGTGGTAGAGGGAAGGCATCTGTGTTTATTTGCAAAGCTCCCCCGAGTGATTCTACTGTGTAGCCCAGGTCAAGAAGCTCTGCCATAAATAATAGATGGGGTTAGGTTCATCAGAAAGGGGAGATACTGCGGTGGGCGACAGCAGCCGGGGAAGACAGTCTCCCATGAGCATGGCACAGGCTGGGTTTGCCTTCTGACAAGGACCGGGTCTGTGCGCTCATTCACTTGACAAACCTGCGCCTAATCACCTCTTCTCTGCTAGTTATTGAGTAAGATGCTAGAGATTCAGGGGTGGGCCTTATGGCAAAGCAGATTAACCTACTGCCTGGGATGCCTGCATCCCGTTTCAGAGTGCCTGGGATCCACTTGGGATCAAGACTGGCCTCAGCTACTGACCCAGCTTCCTGCTAATGCACTTGGTAGGCTGCAGATGATGGCTTAAATACTTTTGCTACCCATGTGGGGTACCAGGGTGGAGCTCCTGGCTCCTGGCCTCAAACTGGCCCAATCCCAGCTGTTCTGGGTATTTGGGGAGTTAACCAATGGGTAGAATACTCTCTCTCTCTCTCTGCCTTTCAAATAAAAAAGAATTTAAAAATATGCTAGAGATTCAAAAGATGAGTTAGAGATAGTTGATACTGTCTAGTTGTTCACAGTCTACTTGGGGAAACAGATAAATCTGGAACCATTATGTCTTGTAAGAGCATCGTGAACTAGTAAGCAGGGAGGCGATGGAGCCCCCCCCCCGGCCCCCAACCTGCTAAGGAAGGTTCTGGAGCGATTAATGAGCAGCTGCAAGCAGAGTGGACTGGCCGGGCCCTTCATCTGGAGAGCTCCTACTGTAACGAGGGACCTTGAAACAATGGACTGGAAACACAGGAGTGAGGGTGGTTATATTTGAGAGAATGATGGAAAAACACGATGAAACATTCATTCTCTTTCTCATCAAATTCTCATGAAGTCTGATCCTACAAGCCACATATGGGATTATATAAATTTTCAAGTGCCCTAGAAGGAGTCATGAAGTAAATTAATCCTGACTAAGCCTCACACCCCCTTGATGAAATAAATATTATGACTCTCTGATTTCAACAAATTGGAAAGAGGTGACTTTTTTCATATAAGAGGTTTATTTAAGTGAACTTTATAATAATATTTTCATCTTCTATTTAGAGGGCACCGTGAAGTTACAGGACACTCCGGGGATGAGCATTACGTCCTCAGTAAATTGTTGACAAGACTGGTCATATTACCCAAGCCCCCGATCCTCCCGGGAGCCCACGGGCTTCGCTTCAGTCCTAAGTTGTTTTGCATCCTGGAAGCTCTCAGTGTTTCCTTTCTGGGGATCTTCTCTCAATGTCTCTTCTGTGTTTTCAAAGACTTGAAGCCTAGCGCTGTGAAGACAGCACGTTCCCCAGCCTTAATCAGTCCCTCTGCTCAACACCACAGGTGCGCTTGCCTGTTGTTTCCATGCTTCTCCTTCTGAGCTCTGACTTAGAAGCCTCTGGAGGTCTGTGAGTCAATTTATCAGTGCACCTTCAGAGGCACGGGCAGTGCCTGCCACTTATACTTTCAATATGTTTTTTTTTTTTTTAAGAGATAGACAAAAAGAAACACACTTCTGTGTCTATATGGGAACCCAGTCTTGAGAAAGGACATACTGCATATTGAAATCACCCTTCCCCACTGGAATTGAGCTTTGCAGTTGAACAGTTCCTTTAAAGTATTGGTAATTACTCATTGAAAAGACCAACAATCAAACCTTGACAATTATAAGCAGATACCACTATAGATGTGCTGTAAGAATACTTTCTTCTCAACCAGCCTGCTGGGGGCTTATGAGAGAGTGGAAGCCAGATTTCCCCCAGAATCCTAATTTGGATTCCTTTGTATAAGCAAGCAGAACACTACACAGACCCAGGGCGAGTGGGATAGGCTTCTGCAAGGGCTCTCGGGAAACAGGCGGCATGAGGACTTTGGGGGGAGGGTAAGAAGTCTTTGTTGCTTAACTTAACTTCTCCCAGCTACAGCTGGAAGGCTTAGCGCGGGGGGGGGGGGGGGGGGCGGGGGGGGGGGACTAAAGGACCCGAGAAAAGATGGATACGCAGAAGGGTAGATCTGGGGTAGAGCATTTGTCTCGTTATCCGTATTCACCCAAAGAAATACATCCAAGATGGGGTTTTGCCTGATGTGAGCCATATTGCATGTCTTCCTACTCCCAGATTCCTCCAAAATGAGTTCCAGGCATAGATACCCTAACTCAGAAGCGAAGCGCGTCCCTCTCCTTCGCCCTCAGGGGAAGGAGTCCAGGCCATGGTGTATCCTTGTGTTTTCTACCCCAGTTCATCTGCGTGTGTGTGTGTGTGTGTGTGTGAGAGAGAGAGAGAGAGAGAGGATCTCGTCAGAGGAGAGGTTTGGTTGTACAGCAGGGGTGGGAGAATATTCTTTCTCAGCACGAATATCTACCAAAAAAAAAAAAAAATAGCCACGGGAACATAGACTGCTGGCCAAGTGCATTCCCCGAGTGTAGACGTTCCCTCCCTCTTCAGAGCTGCTCAAGTGTGAATTCTGAGCCCTGGGCCACGCTCTGCCATAGCAGCACTCCAACAGGTATTGGAGAAAAGGAGCACTCACAAGGGCAACTTTAAAGGGATTCCTTTTTCAGATCACCAGGTAGTGATTTGGAATTGAAGGACATCCCACCGGGAGTTTGTGGTGACAGGAAATGAGTGTGGCCAGTTGCTGCTCACAGAGCATAAAGACAGGCTCCACCTGAGAAAGAATAACCCATCCCCGAGTGGACACGTGATGTTTGCACCTCCACATTGGCTAACAATGTTGATATCTTTCCTATTCCCTGCAAACAACTCCCTGGACCTTCCTTTAAAAAAAGGCAGTGTATGCAAGAAATCAGCATTTCTGAATGGGCTCAAAGTACAACTTCCTTTTACAGAGATTCCATTGGGAATTACCGGTTAAGGATACGTGGGAGTAATTGCTGTCTGGCTTCCTCTGGGGGCTCCCCGGCTTCCTCTGGGGGCTCCCCATCTTCTGATGCTGTGGCCATGGTAGCCCAGATATCTTCACTAAGGGGAAAAGCCATCTCTCTCTGTAGAGATTTGGAGTGCTATGAGGCCAATGAAAGTTCAGCTATAAATAAAAAACAAGGGTGGAAGAACTGCCATAGAGGTTTCAACATTTTTTATCGAGTAGTCATGAAATTAATTGTTACCACTATTTATAAAAAGAAAAGGCACTTTAACATCAGAGAGTCAAAAGGACGTATCTGTTCATAATAATGAATTCCTTGAATACATTAATTTCTATGGCAAACTTAGCACCTGTCCTTATTTTTCTCCTTGACCATCACAGGCAAAATGATCCATCCTCTCACAGAACGCTGATTTGGTGTGTTTTTTTTTGTTGTTTTGTTTGTTTGTTTGTTTGTTTTTTGAGAGAGAGACAGAAAAGTCTTCCTTCCGCTGGTTCACTCCCCAAATGGCCGCTACGGCTGGCGCTGCGCCAATCCGAAGCCAGGAGCCAGGTGTTTCTTCCTGGTCTTCCATGTGGGTGCAGGGGCCCAAGCACTTGGGCCATCCTCCCCTGCCCTCCTGGGCCACAACAGAGAGCTGTACTGAAAGAGGAGCAACCAGGACTAGAACCTGGCACCCATATGGGATGCTGGCACTGCAGGCGGAGGACCAACCAAGTGAGCCACGGCACCAGCCCAAGTTAGTGTCTTTAATGAGCCACTTTTTCACTGGTGTTTTCTCACCTCTCTCCTCCAGCTCTGACCAGTTTTATTTTTACGTACTGTTTGTCGATTACCAAATCTTCTTATGCAGTGACCCTCTCCCAGCTCTGACTTGCTAAGTAAACCAGGCCAAATACCTGGGTGAGAGATTTCTAGAGAAATCTGAGCTGTTACAGGAAGTCAAAGAGACCAGGGTTTTGGGACTGCACTGAAGACGCTGTGATCCAGCTAGGAAAGAAAAATGTTTGCCGTTGGGAAACAACATAGGAAACAGCTATGAGGTCTCTTGGACAGGCAATGACCTGAGAGTCAAGGACGTTGAAATTTACTTGGCTCAGTTAAGAATGAAGGCTGGACAGGATGTTGTGTGTTAGCCTTGGTTGGTTAGCCGTGAGTGAGAAGGAAAAGGAGCAATGTCCTTGGCTGACGCGGGTTCAATGTCTGCATTAACGATGACCTGATTTATGAGTGAATCAGCACTTTGACTAGAACAAAAGCATCTAGAATATGACAGGGTCCCCCTGATGCCTTCTGGAGACCTTCTTATCCAGTGAATCTCAACTACAGCGAGCTGAAGAAGCACAAGTGTGAGGCAGATGTTTGGTGGGACGGTTGAGACGCTGCTTGGGATGCTGGTATCCCATATCAAAGTGCCTGGGTTCGAGTTCTGGCTCTGCTTCCAATTCCAGCTTCCTGCCTGTGTACACCCTAGGAGGCAGCAGATGATGGCTCAAGTAGTTGAGTACCTGCCTCCCACATGGAAGGTTGAGTTCCTGGCACATGACTTAAGCCTAGCCTGTCCCTGACTGCTGGAAGCATTTGGGGAGTGAACCAGTGATGGGAGATCTCTTTGTCTGTGTCTCTCCACTTTTTAAAAAAAGAAGAATAGCAGATGTTTGTGAACAATGAAGACCACTGGACTAAGCTCCAGGGTTGGATTCCATGAGGTCAGGGCCAAGTCTGTGGTCAGCAGTTTTCAGCAAGCACTGGGTGATTCTTGCATAGGTGGTCCTCAGTCCCATACCCAATTTCAGCTCCTTCATTTATAGAGGGAAGTAACCAATTGGTGTTAAATAATCTGTCCAGGGCCACACAACAGTAAATAGCAGAAATAGAACTCGAGTCCCTTTCTCCCAATTCCTCATCTGATGATGTTTTCACTTTGGTGAATTTTAGTGGGAGGACTCTGGGCAGAAAAAGTCCCCCAAACCTGATCAAATAATTGAGCTTACAGATGACATATTTCTATCCCCAAAGATTTTCAGTAGCTCATAAAAAGATTCTACTGAACTCTGTAGAAAATCGTTTTTGAAAGGCAACCTCTCAGTCTACGTTGCAGTGAGTTACAGTGTAAAAGTCCACTTTTTAAGTGTGTGGGCCCAAACACAGTGAATGAGTGACTTTGGCCAACTTGAACTTCCTGGTTCAGTGACTCGCCTGAGAGATAGCATCCTGGTCTCCTGCTCACGTTCCTCTGTGCTCAGGAAGGGTCCCTCTTGTACCCTGAGTTCCTGTCACCCATCTTTGCAGACTCAGAGGGTGTGATGGTTCGAAAGCACCAGAGTTTTCTGGTCTTTGTCTGGCTTTGCAGCATGGGAGCAGCTTTGTGATTTTCATCTTCTTAAGTCTCCGGCGGCTGCCTGTACGGGACCCGTTTCCTGCCTTCTCGGGGTCCTGTAGCTGCTTGTGAAGAGTACCCTTGCCCCATTCCTCTGCTCCAGGCAGCGCTAGTGTGAAGTGTCCTTCGTTCTCTATGGTGGAAGGGAATTAGCCTTTGTCTAGGACCTGCAGAGTTACAGGCGTCATGTCCCACCCTGCCGTATGCATTCTTCCCCTTGATGTCCACACACATAGACCTTATCATCTGCATTTTTACAATGAGAGAAACTGGGCTATGAAGCTTATTACTGACTTTCAGTGGTAATAACAAGATTGGAAGACAAGTTTGTATTGCTCTGGAGTCCCAGTTCTTCTCGCTACACCATGTTCTCTGAGATAGAAGGTTTTGTTGTTATTAATTTTCTAAATTTAAGAATAAAAGGAGGCCGGCACCTGTGGCTCATTAGGCTAATCCTCCACCTTGCGGCACCGGCACACCGGGTTCTAGTCCCGGTCGGGGCACCGGATTCTGTCCCGGTTGCTCCTCTTCCAGGCCAGCTCTCTGCTGTGGCCCGGGAGTGCAGTGGAGGATGGCCCAAGTGCTTGGGCCCTGCACCCCATGGGAGACCAGGAGAAGCACCTGGCTCCTGCCTTCGGATCAGCGCAGTGCACCGGCCACAGTGCACCCCGGCGGCCATTGGAGGGTGAACCAAGGGCAAAGGAAGACCTTTCTCTCTGTCTCTCTCTCTCTCATTGTCCACTCTGCCTGTCAATAAATAAATAAATAAATAAATAGAATAAAAGGAGGTGCTGGAAAAAGGAAGCCTTGACTTAGTGGAGATTCTTTCGGCTTACAATGACTGGTCCTTGCTATCTTTCTGTCTGACTTGTCCCCGAGGACGGCTGGCTCTAGAGTGTCATTTAGCTGACCTGCAAAGCCACTGAGTTATGTGTTACAGTGGCATCTCCCACTCTGGGGCAAAGACAGGAAAGGAAGGAGATGATGAGCTGGCTTCTTTCCCTTGCTGATGGCATTATCTGGCTCTGAAATGCTACCAGTGCTGCTTCTCTGTGTGTGTGATTTGAAAAGCACAGCTGGTCACACACACATGGCTGAAACATTGTTGTCTGCTGACTGTTGGTAGGGGAGTGTCCCGGTGGGCCTGTGGCCGCTGTATAAAGACAGAGTTAAAGAGAGAGAGAAAAAAGATAAAGAGAGAATCTTCCATCTGCTGGTTCATTCCCCAAATGGCCACAATGACCGAGGCTGGGCCAGGCTTAAGCCAGGTGCCAGGAGCTTCTTCCAGGTCTCCCATGTAGGTATTAGGGGCCCAAACACTTGGACCATTTTTTTTTTTTGCTGCTTTCCCAAGGCCTTTAGTGGGGAACTGGATTAGAAATGGAGCAGCCAGGATACAAACCAGTGCCCGTGTGGGATGCCAGCCCCAACTGGTTTGCATTTTAAGGCCTATTCTGAGGTCACTGGTTGGAGCAGTAGGTGGAGTACGCTTCAGGCCCTTGCAGAGCTGATGAAGTTAGGGGTAGAGGAATGGGAAGCAGACAAGGGATTTAGTTCCATGATGGAGGTGTTGAGGGAAAATGATCTGATAAGTCTCTGGCATTCGGTTTGAATTTATGCAAGGCTGATTATGTTACCATAACATTTTATGATATGCTACACATTATCCAATGTATGATTGATTGTCAAATGCAATATAAGTCATTAGGCTTTCTTGATCTCTGCTGCCTTAAATAATTTGAGGTTTTCAGTTACCATAGAGTGGACATACTATACTCCTTCCTTCTCTTAACTTCCCCTCCCTCTTACCCTGTCGGCCCTCTCCCTGCCCCCTACCTTTCCTGGATTTCAAAATCAGTCAGTGGCTCATGGCAACCATCTCAGAATTAAAATGCTGGAAGCAAAGATTTTTCCACCAAGGGTCTCTTTCTAGAAGTTTCCCCTCCTTGGCTTGGCACAGTTTACGAGTTCTGGCATCTCAGACAAAGGCCATGTGTGCTCGAGTCTTGGACCCTTGTTTTATTGTTACCAAAGGGACTGTGATTTTGAGAGCACCTTTGGAGAGCCAAGCTGCAGTGGTTGTACCCTGCTGCCTGTTTTCTGAGTCCTTAACTCAGATTTGGCAATGAGAGATTGAGCTAAGACGATGATCCATGTCCCGCTAACAGAATCCCATGAGCATCAAACCTCCAGAGAGAGGTACATCTATGCGAACCTTGGATAATCAGAAAGGAGAGGCCTGGTATGTCTCGGAGGGATTGAGGAGAATCTACCCAAAGTCTCCACTTGCCTGGCTCTCTGGTACTTCACTCTGTCTCTCCAGCCACTCATGTAGGCTTCCTTAATGCCTGTTAACCCTGCTAAATGCTTTATGGACATTATCTGCGCAAGCCTCACAACCCTTATGAGGTAGGTACTACTCAGTCTACTTTATAGATGAGGACGTTGAAGTTTATAGAGCTTTAAACATTTGCCCTGAGGCCGGCGCTGTGGCACAGCACATTAAGTCACTGCCTGCGATGCCAGCATCCCGTACAAGCACTGGTTTGAGTCCCAGCTGCTCCACTTCTGATCCAGCTCCCTGCAAATGCACCTGGAAAATCAGTGGAAGATGGACCGAGTGCCTGGGCTCCTACCAACCATGTGGGGAACCCAGATGGTCGACTCCTGATATCAGACTGGCCATGGCCCTGCTGTTGCAGCCATTTGGGGGGTGAATCAGCAAGTCCCACCCCCTTCTTTTCCCTCTCCCACTCTCTCAGTAACTCTGCCTTTCAAATAAATCTTTAAAAATTTTTTTTGCTCTAATCACATGGCTTCTAAGAAGCAAAGACAGCTGTTCCCTTCTTTTCCTCCCCACACCCAACCACGCATAAACACCCCTCCCTCTACATCCCTGGGTTCTTAACATTTGTCCTGCACCAAACCCCACATTAATATAAGATTATTCCTGCATGCTGCTTGGAATTAACTGCAGAGAGATCTCGTCTTCAACCACTGTGGTGTGTCTACCTTCAATGGTTCTCCAAGAGGGAATGTGCCCTTCCAAGGACTGAGTGAGCTGTTATCTGAGAGATAGTTACTTAGTATCACTGTGTGGCAACAGAACACTTGAAGAAGACTAAGTGCCAGGCAACATGGGCCTCTAAATGTGGCCACTGGGCCAGGGGAAGTCTTAGCCCATTCTCTCTCAGCCTCCAAATTCTCGTCTTCCCAGCCAGCATCTTTTCCATGTTTTGGATCTGACTCCAATATCCTAACATTTGTTGTCAGAGAAGAAGCAGAGTGTCTCTGTGGAGTCTGTCCCACGGTGGGGTTAGATCTGATCTCCTGTGCTCATGGTCTCCTCCGCTGGGAGCCTGCAGGGCCCGGATAGTATCATGGTATACCCCAGAGATGAAGCCCTTCTCCCACTGATGATTCAGAATGGCTTAGGACTGACACCTATCCCTTTACTTTCCCCTTGGAATGTAATTTCGTCCACAAAGTAATCAATTCCATGTTTTATCTTTCAAGACTTCCTGAGTTACTGGATCTTTTCTGAAAGTTTTGTCCTAGCACCCTAATGAAGCTTTGCTCAATGTCTAGCAAAATGGGAAGACAGGCAGTCCTGTGTGCCTTCTGCTGGTGCTTCCTTAAAACAAAGAGATTCAGTGGATCTGTCTGTGTTTCTGCTCTCTCTCACGTGTAGCTGTTTAAGACAGTGTTGTCTGCATTCACACTGTCTGCACTGCCCTGCACTGGAATGTTGGGCTCTATTTTGTAGCTGATCTCTATTTCCTCCTTAGGGCTCAATTCTAGCACTGGCCTTGCCTTTTTATGCCAGCCTTGTCCTTTTCCCACTTAGAAAGCTGCTCCAGGATCCCCCAGATGCCAGGATTCCCGTAACTGGCTCTGCAAGAGAGTCTGTCGGCATTTAGACAAGACTGGTAGAATTCTTAGTTTTGGACACCCCTCTTTTCGCTCCACCCCTCCCCTCCTCCTTTTTTTTTCTTCCTTCAGATCTTTGCCGGGTGGATATGTTTGCCAAACACTGGAAATGTGAAGTCAAGTAAAGCCCAAGTTCCTGCCCTAAAGAGCTATACATTAGAGGTGAATACTTAGTAGAAGGAAACAGATGTGTAAATAAATACAAGATGGTACTGAAGGAACTGTGAGAGAGAACAGTGTGAGCAACAATACTGAGAAGGTCAGGACTCTCGTAGGGAGAGGATGGTCGGAGAGCGACTCAGAGGAGGGTATGATGCTTAAGGCAGGACGGAGACGTGTATTTGCATTTGCCCGGTGGATGGTACAGGAGACCAAGGAAGCTGTATGAGCGAAGGTCTCAGGGTGGAAATTATAAATGGTCTCTTTTTAGTATTAAGGGGGAGGGTATGTGTCTGCACTCATAGGTGGGGGAAGGGGAAAGTGTGTTTGGCACATAGTTACAAAGATAAGGCAAGGAGAGGAGGGGTGAACCAGATGTGTTCCAGAAGGGTCTCAGGAGCCCCACCAAGGGACTCCCAGCAAGGCTGTGACATCAGATCTGTCCCTTACAAGGCTCCCTGGAGTTGGCGGGATTTGAAATAGCACGGCAAGAAGTGAGAGCCCGAGCTACATCGGGGGCATTGAAATGGGGAAGAGGAATGTGAGAAGCCATGGCGAGGAGGCAGGATCTACAGCACAGAGAGGAGGGAAGGGCGTGTGGGAGAGAGCTGGGAGAGGGGTGGCCTCTGATCTCACTGAAATGGACTAGTGTGGGAGAAAGGACCAGCCTGGGAAGTAAGCAAGAGCTGGCCTTTCTTGGGACATGGGTAATTATGGCACAGCATGTGGCTGCTCCCATTCCTCCACACGGACCCCCAACAGCTGCAGAATTTGGAGATGCCTTCTGGGGAATGGATCCTAAGAAGTCCAGGGGTGTAACATCAGTAGCTAATTTGGGAGCTAGTAGTTTAGACTTCGAACTTTTCTAAAAGTTACTCATCTACAAATTGGGAGTCAGGACTTCTTACCCTAGTGGACAATGCCCACGAATAGCTTATTTGCTCTCAGATACACTCCCTGGCTTTGTCCTGCTCCACTTGGTACCACAGGGAGCTAACCTCTGCAGTTTCTACTTCCCAGGCTCTCTGTCTACTGATTCTGCTTAGTTCGGGGCCCTGCAGGAAGGATGAGAGAAGCCTCTTGTTTCTATCACACTCTTGCTTCTAATGCTGTCTGTGATAATGATACCAGCTCCTCCCCCATGATCCTTTTGTTGATTCAGCCCCAGTCTAGCAGGTGCAGCCTCCAGGCTCTAGTGACAGCCCCTCTTCCAATTCCTCCAGCCCTAGAGATGGTGACAGCTTCCTCTTGTTGCTAGTCTCAGGGTTACCTCACCCTCCCCTCTTTTCCTTCAATTCTTTCAATGCATTCATAACTAGTTTCCATGATTAAATTCTTTCTCTTGAACTACCTGGGATGAATCTTGTTTTTCTGATGTGGCCTTGACTGATACAGTTTTACATAAACTCTCTGGTTGGTAAGTGGTTAATGGAACACCCCAAATCTGTTCTCTAGTGTCTCTGGTTCCCAAATGACTCTTCTGTCTACCATGGTTCTCCAGCCCCAAGAGCTGGGCTGCCTTGGAGGGCAAATGTTTTCCTGTTCAGTGCTTCCTGAATGGCATGAGAAAAGGCACTCTCTTGGCCTAGTCTCCTTCCTGTAGGATTTTCCAAAACTTTCCAGATGTATCTAAGCTCAGGAAATATTTTAGTGGCTGGAAATAATGTCTCATGGGGATTTGAGGGTTTAAAACCAACAGAAGCTCCTCCAGAAGAGGTGTGTTGAAATACTCCAGGGTCTGTGTGTGCTCCTCCACACCCTGCCCTTCCCTTGTTGAAAGCATGGCAGGCTCCCATCCTTTAACTGGTGTGGGTCATAGAAAAGTTGGCATTCTTCGGATGCCCTGATGACCCAGAGGAAAAGAACAGCTCTAAAAGCCAGAATTTTCTCCAGGAGGGAAATGATTATTAAGTGGTCAGAGTTGTATTTGTATTTTAAATACGATGCCACCTCAGATTCTATAAGACTCATATAACCCTCTTCTTTTGACCTTATTTGGCCAATAATTATGGTTATAAGATTGACCAGATTTTTTTAAATGTTTTTTTTTCAAGATTGATTTATTTATTTGAAAGGCAGTTACAGAGAAAGAGAGAAAAAAATCTTCCCTCTGCTGATTCACTCCCCCAAATGGCTGCAATGGCCAGGACTGGGCCAAGCTGAAGCCCAGAGCCAGGAAATCCATCCTGGTCTCTCATGTGAGTGACAAGGGCCCAAATATTTGGGCCATCTTTCTGCTGCCTTTCCAGGTGCATTGGCAGGGAGCTGGATTGCAAATGGAGCAGCCGGGATGTAAAGTGGTACTCTCATATGGGATGCCAGCATCATAGGCGGCAGCTAAAACTGCTGTGCCACAACGCCAGCCCCATAACAAATCTTTACTAAGGCCATTATTGCTGACAATGAATTGGAACATAGAGATATTTCTGAAGATATGCATCATCCAACCATAGAATGCATTATTGACTTTTTTTCCCAAAATGACCATGATTTTCACTTTGCTATGTTGCCTACCTTACATGGCAATGTTCAGAAGGGAGTCTGTTGGGATGAAGATCATTGCTGTCTTAAAGCATTTATTATCAGGGTGTGCACACCTTCCATATCAGAGTGCTTGGGTTTGAGTCTCGACTCTGCTCCAAATTCCAGCTTCCTGCTAACGTGTACTGAAAGTAGCTGGGTCCCTGCCACCTAGATGAGACACTCAGATTGAGTTCCAAGCTCCTGGCTTTAGCCTGTCTCAGCCCTGGGTGTTGAAGGCATTTGGGGAGTGAATCAGTGAATGGGAGCTCACTTTCTCTTTCTCTCTCTCTCTCTCTCTCTTTCTCTCCCTCACTCCCTCCCTCCCTCCCTCCCTCCCTTTCTTCCACGATTCAAGTAAAAACATAAATAAATTTTAAAAGCATTTATCAAAGGAAAGTAGACAAGGAAGAACTGTACTTACATGCCTTGTTGGATTCTTCAGCATTGGACCAAGAAGTAGAAAGCAATCCATATTTGTAGTCTGTGGGGGCAAAACCCCAGAAATTGCAAAGAGATTATTGCTCCATCACTACAGGGAACAGCTGAAATTCCATCCTTTTGAAAATAACTTGAATCCAACCCCATCATTAATTTATCCGGGTTGTGTCTAGGAAGTTCCCAGATTCTTTAATACAGTAGTCATTAGCCAGGATACTTATGTGGTTATTTGATGACGCATGGAACTTTGTAGAACTTGGGGTCAGGTATATGTTTTATATTAAAAGAGCAAGCACAATTTTAATGAAAAGGAAGCAGGTGGTGTACAGCAACACAACTGTAGTTTCTAGTGTCTCTAAAATGCTCGGCATCGTAGGCCTTGTTGGTCTCTTCTTCAGATCGAGTCTCCTTCATTAGCGTACAGAATGGCAGCCCAGAAGATGACGAGAGGACTTTAGCACTTGAGTGCATCAGAAAACTAGGATGCTTTTTTAATTCTTTCAGAGGTTAAGATTAATTCGTGGATTATATAACATAGATATATCAACCAATATATGTATTTCCACATACCTCAAAAAAAGGAGTTCCCACTATGAAAAATAAAATGGTATTTTAGAGTTAAGTTCCAGATCTGTCTCTATTAGATATGTGATCTTAGACATGGGACTCTGACTCACAAGTTCCTCTTCTGTCACAATAGCTGAGTGATCTAAGAAATGTGTGCCTTCCCTGCTTCTGTGAAGCAGTGCCATGCAACACCTCACTAACTTTTTGTACAATGGAAATATTCCTCATTATCTGTGGGTTCTTTGCTACTTCATTTGCTTATACTAAAGGGCAGGATGCAACCCTAACCCTCTACTCAGTTAGATATTTGGCTGATCATGTCCCTTTATAATGCTTCTTCTTAAAGATTTGTTTATTTGAGAGGCAGAGTTGCTGACAAAGAGAGGGCAAGAGAGAGAGAAAGGTCTGCCATCCACTGGTTCACTCCCCAAATGGCAGCAACAGCCAGAGCTGGGCCAATCCGAAGCAAGGAGCCAGGAGCTTCTTTCAGGTCTCCCACGTGGGTGCAGGGGCCCAAGCCCTTTGGCCATCTTTCACTGCTCTCCCAGGCCATTAGCAGAGAACTAGATCAGAAGTGGAGCATCTAGGACTCAAACGGGTGCCTGTATGGGATGCTGGCCCCACAGGAGGAGGCTTAACCTACTGCACCACAACACCAACCCAGAAGTGCTTCTTGACAAATAGAGAAATCCCTCTAGAAATCCCTCTAGGAACTGCAGAGCTTACAAAAACATTCAGATTCCTGGGCTTTCCCAGTCTGAATCAGAAGCTCTGGAGGTGAGGCTGGTAGCCTTCACTTCTACATCCCTGGATGATTTTTACAAACACAAAATCAACCTGAGGTCTGTTGTCACCTGACCTCACATGGAATCTCCTATGATGTGAGTGAAATCCAGCTCTACTCTCTGTACCCTGTCTGCAGGGTCCTGTCCCCAGGCCTACAGCTGCCTGGATGATGTGGTCAGACTCTTCCATCTCTCAGGACTGTTACCTTATTTATGAAGTATAGGGGCCGGGGGCCGGCGCCGCGGCTCACTAGGCTAATCCTCCACCTTGCGGCGCCGGCACACCGGGTTCTAGTCCCGGTCGGGGCACTGGATTCTTTCCCGGTTGCCCCTCTTCCAGGCCAGCTCTCTGCTGTGGCCAGGGAGTGCAGTGGAGGATGGCCCAAGTGCTTGGGCCCTGCACCCCGTGGGAGACCAGGATAAGTACCTGGCTCCTGGCTCCTGCCATTGGATCAGCGCGGTGCGCCGGCTGCAGCACGCTGGCCGCGGCGGCCATTGGAGGGTGAACCAACAGCAAAGGAAGACCTTTCTCTCTGTCTCTCTCTCTCACTGTCCACTCTGTCAAAAAATAAAAAAATAAATAAAAAATAAAGTATAGGGGCTGGAGAGTTACTATTAATCTCTAAGGAATTTTTTGCATTCCAATGGCCCATCACAATAGTTCCATAGTGACCTGTAGGAGTTAGTGGACCTATCTTAACAAATCCCATTTCTTGAGTGCTACTATACGCAGGGACACTGTGCAGCTTCTGTGTGTGTTTCGTATATTCTTTATGGGAGCCTCTGATATTACTATTGTTGTTCATACTTGACACTTAAGAACCTGAGGCTCAGGAAAGTTAAGTAGTTTGTCTGAGTCGACTCGATCCGTAAGCAGAGCTGCAGGAAAGGAAGCTTAAACTGAGGTCATAAACAGCTAGAGCACTGCCTGGGTTGCCGCTCCCCCAAAGCTTCTAAAAGGCCAGTGCCTCCGCTGGGTGCTGCTCATTCACCCTGTTCTACTCTCCAGAGGAGCCTGGCTTGGGTTTCCCGAGATGTTTACTTGGCCTCTTGCTTAAGCTTTTGCCTTTGCTACTCAATAGCAGTGAAAGCACACCCCCGCTCCCCACCCCCCTCCCCCAAAATCCCAGGGCTGGAAACATTTTGTTTCCTACAAAAAGAGTATTTTGCAGCCAGCTCTGTGGTTGAAAGTATTTTTCCTGTGGTCTAGGGATGGGTTGGATCCCATCTTTTCTTGGCCAGTGTCTGAGATCCTAGCCCATAGCTTCCCATCAAGTCAGCACACAGCGTCGTTTTTAAGCAGAGTGTCTGACGGTGCTGGATGTATGCACGAGGGGACAAATGGGTCTGTCCGGGGGTGTAAGAATGTGTGTGTGTGCCTCTGGCCTTTTCACAGCGGAGAGAACCTGGGAGTGGTTTCCCACATGCTGTACATATCAACATAGCTTTTAAGTTTTCATCACTCACTTGACAACCAAACAAATTCAGAGGCTGACACAACTCGAGAGGAGTGATATGTGAGCCTTGTGTGGATTTGCAAGTAATCAGAAAGCCAGGGAATCTGAGATTCTGACCTGTCACATTTCTTTCCATTTTCAAATGCTCAAAACCAAGACATGGGATTGGTTTTCTTGGATGGCAGGGTGGTCTGATTGGAACACAAAAGGCAGGAATCGTGGTGTCTGCCTCCATGTCCTCTGCGTTTCAGAGTTCAGGGCGCTGACCTCGGCCCGACCTTGGATAAGTCTCTTCTTCTTACCGGCTGCCATTTCCTGCATTTAACAAACATGGATTTGTTAAAACAAAACAAAATAAAACTTCGTGTTTCTAAGAAGGAAAGCTCTTGTAGCGAGAGATGAATTTTGAGTATTCAGAATCTATGAAGAAGATACTAGTGCTAGCTACCTTTGCTGTACTCAGGATTTAGTTTTTGTTCCCAATTGATATGTTTCTAGGAAGGCTTTGCAGTGTGTCGTGGTGCCTAGAACTTTGCAATCTTGTTCTCTGTGGCCTGCCCTTGGTGAGCCCATTCCTTTACCTTTTTTTGTCAACCACCACGAACAGGTGCCTTGTTCTGGGCTCCCACTACACATGGTTTTAAGTGCCTACCTCTGTCAAACTGGCTGCTTGGCTTAAAGTCCTAGCCCGGTGCCTGGCCAAGAAGAGATGCCCAACATATATTTTGACTTAAGTGAAGTAAACATCTCCAATGATGACAAGCTCCTATTTGTAACATCAGAATTTCTCTTGTGTGAAGTCCTCTGGGTAGCTTTCCAATTGGAGACATTTTTAAGAACTCAAATCATCACAGCTTCCAGGCAGAAAACATGTAGTCACTGAATTTGAGGGCACCATTTGAAGAAACAAGCAAGTCCCATGTATGGGAAGAACGGTGACTCCTTTTGTTTGTGTGTTTGAAGGTAAAAGACATTAGGGAATATCTGAAAAGCTATTGGAATACAAATGAAGCCGTCTCTTAAAAGTGTTTCATTTTAGAGAGGCTGGGGTGGAGACAGACTCAGCATTGGCCACAGGCCTGCACCTACCCTGGAATGCAGATGCTGGCCCATCCAAGTGAGCCCTGTGGGAAAGAGTGACCACAAGGAAATCAAGGATCACCAGTGGGGAAAGCTGGGATTTTCGCTGTTTGATCACACAAGGCAACAGAGCTGTTCTCACAGTAGGGGCTGGGGTAGGGCAGATGTCCTCGTAGTGATTTTAGTAAACCAATTTTCTGATGAGTGGAGAGGAGTTTCTGCTTTTACCTTTTAACAATGAGACAGCAACCCAAAGAACAGCTTCCTCAGTGCGTTGAAATGCCACAGCTAAGTGAACCAGTGGAACTGTGTGGTTCTGGCTGTTGGCTTGCAGGCATATCCGTGCATTAAGGCCATGGCTTGGCAGTAAACAGAGCGGCTGTGAGGTTCCTTGTGGAGCTCTTTGTCTCCGTGGCTTTCTCTGATATGCAGTTGAACACTGGCAAGTTACTCCCCTCCTGGCTCCGTGTCTGAGGTCCAGAGGTAGGCAGAGAGCTGCATGATGGAGCCCAAAGTCAACAGCCGACTAGAAAGACAGAATGTCTTCTCGTGTCCACACTGTGTGCAGGCTCAAGAGTTGGCCCACAAGGCTCACAGCAGAGGGACACGTTAGGAGACGAGACCACAGAATTCTCTTCCCAGCCTCCTGTGGCTTGCAGTCTGTAAGAGCTCTCAAACTCTCCTTCTCTGAGAAGGAAAAGACCTCCTACTTGGAAAGGTTTGTACATGACTACTTTCCACGTTTCCAGTGCAGTGTAAGAAAAATGCTATTTTATCAAGTCCTTAGCCATCTGTGAGGCACAAAAGTGATCTGAGTATAATAATGCATTTGATCAGCACACTGTTGTAAGATATGTACTGTTATCCTCATTTATACTTGGAAGAATTCAGTCACAAAGAGGTTTGCTATTGCTTGTTGTAGTTCTTAATTATTATCTACCAATTTAAGGTGTAATTCTGCAGATACACCTTCAGATTGACGGGCTTTCCTGCACCTGAAACATTAGGCCACAGTTAATAAAAATAACAGCAATTAGCATTCGTGGTTGCTGAGCCACCTTAAGTTGTAACTGGGCCGCAGCCATTTTCAAGTCACGTCATTTGCATTTGGGAAACATGGAATTAGGACTTTGCCAAAGTCTGAACGGGTGTACACAAAGTGATTAACATGGGGAACTAGAGGGACCATCCATCCTACCATACTCATGCAGTACAGCAGAGAACAAAGGCCAGGTAGGGCTTGGAAGCGTTTAAGAAATTGGGTGCAAGGATTCTGTTCAAGTGCCAAGATCAAGCTGACTCCAAGGGGCCAGAACAGTGAGGCCGTGTGCCACGGGTTGGCATCCAAGTGGTAGCCAGGTAGGTCTTTCCTCCTCATTGCCACTGTAGCCTTTTTGCTCCCTATAGCTGTCCCAGGGCGTGCTGACAATAACGCGAATAGCTTCCGGTTTTGTGCCATGGTAAGAGCTATTACAACATCATCTTTACCACATGCTGTGAGGTGGGCTTTTACAATCCTGTTGTGAAGTCTTATTACCCCGAATTCACAGATAGGCAGAGAGATTAAGGGTTCTGAAGCTAAAACAGCTAATAAATGCTAGGAGGAGAAGTCAAAATCAGGACTGTAGCCTGGCTCCTGGCTTCTAGGCTGCGTTGCTTCAGCCACAGTGCGGTAGACATCTGGTATTTGTGTTTGCCCTTGGTCTCTGACCCTGTCTTTTAATACCTGCACCACAATTTTCCCGTCAGGAAGCACCACGTTCCAATTTTTGGCCTATGCCGTCTGCGCAGGGCTGATTATACCCACTGGCTCCATGTCTGGCCAATGGAAGGATCATAGTCCCTTTCTACAGAGAAAGGTTGGTTGGCAGTAGTGGGTTAACGCAAGCGAAGCCCGTGAGAGCGAGCTCGGGACTTTGCTGAACAACCAGGGTTGCCAAATCGGCACCGCGTAAGCCTGGAGCGGCTGCTGGCTGTGATTGCACCACACAGAGAGAACTTGCTTGAGAATGACGATGCCGTCAACCCAAAGTCAGACAAAACCAAGATAGTGAGAGAGGGTGCTCCAGAGGGGAGGAAGAGGAGGATTCCTCAGGTCATCGGATGAGCTCCTGGATCCAGCTGTGCCTGCGGTTCATTGCCCCTAAACATTCCAGTTATGTGAGTCCACAAATTCCCTTTTTGATCTCAATTACATCTCTGTTACCTACAACAAAAAGAGTATAAAATAATACTTGCATTAGATGTTTGTAGTTCTCTAAAACGTGAGGCAGTGCATATCTCATTCTAATAATAAGCTTTGTCATTGAATCGGTGGCTACCGATCTTCCCACTAGGTAGGAACGAGTTTCGATTATTTAGGTCTACCTCTTTCTAGATTATTCCATCCCTTTGTTTCTCCTTCCCCTCTTCCTCATGCATTTTCTTTTTTTCCTCCCCGGCTTCCTTTTCATTGTTCACTCCCACCACAGTAGAGAGGAAAAAGCAGGAAACTTACATTAAGGAGCTTTTCTGGCTCCTTATGAGGTGCTTTGAAATGGTTCGGATAGTTAAAATACTGACTGAAAAAAGCAATTAAAAAACCATGAAGGAGTTTTAGTTAGCCATTCTATCCATGGCTTCTTTGCCACATTTGAAACTTGATGGAAATCCTTGAAGTCATTGCTTCCACTACAAAAATGCAACTTTTCCTGCCTTGGTCTCACTTAATCATTAATGATGGGCTGTAAAATATTCTTTCCAGTTCAAAAGTGGCAACAAATAAAGTATGATGACATTAGTAATAATTTTTGGAAATGTGTTCATTTAGCAAGCTGATGTTTACTGATCATCTACTGTGTTCTGGGTTAGGCTCGGGGGAAAAAAAGCAAAGACGAATAAAATATAATTTGCAAAATCCAGCTGGATTGGCAAATCCCAGCCACAGGCAGTGTGATGGCCAGGAGGGCAGTAAAAACATTTCATGACTGGCGCTGTATAGGAAAGAACCAGACAGAGCAGGTGCCAGGCCTGGCAGAAGGGGCATCGGTTCTGGAGCCGCCCCCTATATGGCACCAGGCAATCAATACCCCTTAGTCGCTGGATCATGTAGGGCAGTTGTGGGACAGATGCAGCCATGGGACACCTGGGGGACTCAGGGCAGCAGCTCTTTGCCAAATGGTCTTGTATGTTTCTGTATTTGAACACCCGGAATGGCTGACCAGATGCAAATCTATAATTGAGGCTCCTTCACCATGCATAGGGGTGATCTTGCGTGAGACTGAGAGAGGAGTGAAGTGCAGCTTTGCAGAGGGAGTGACTTTTTTTTTTTTTTTTTTTTTTTTTTTTTTGACAGGCAGAGTGGACAATGAGAGAGAGACAGAGAGAGAAAGGTCTTCCTTTGCCGTTGGTTCACCCTCCAATGGCCGCCGCTGCAGCCGGCGCACCGCGCTGATCCTGGCAGGAGCCAGGAGCCAGGTGCTTTTCCTGGTCTCCCATGGGGTGCAGGGCCCAAGCACTTGGGCCATCCTCCACTGCACTCCCTGGCCATAGCAGAGAGCTGGCCTGGAAGAGGGGCAACCGGGACAGAATCCGGCGCCCCAACCGGGACTAGAACCCGGTGTGCCGGCGCCGCAAGGCGGAGGATTAGCCTATTGAGCCACGGCGCCGGCTGAGGGAGTGACTTTTAAGCAGGGCCCTGTCAGAATTCATCCAAGGGAGAGAGAGTAGTGGCGCCCCTGCCAGCTGTGCTCAGCAGGCTCAGGGTTGACAGTGTCCTGGAGAGGGTAAGGTGGCAGGTGAACCCAGACTGAGCAGCCCTGCTGATGGGTTTGCAAAGCCGGTGTGAGAGAGCCAAGGATGTTTTTCCAGAAGTTAAAAACGTGGTAATCCACTGGTGAGGACTCCTGATGTCCATGCAGGGGTCTTGCTTGTTTAACAGAGAGAGAACGCTCCCTCTAAGATTATGTAGTGATGTGATCCATTTACCCTACTGGGGCATCTCTTTTATGTATTAATCGGATTAATCTGAAGAAGTATAGAAGTCCAGGCATTTAAAGCACTGAAGCCTTGGACTGCTGTTTCTCCCAAGCCCTGAGTGGGGACGGGAGTGTTTTGTAGCAAGTGTCATCGTCTGATGCCCCGGGCCTTCTGGGTTACCTCAAAGCTGGGCCCTTTAGCTTCTTATGGGCAGGGACCTCCTCATATTCATCTTTGTTTTCCCTAATGTCCAGCTCAGCACCTGGGGTATAGGAGATACTCAGTAAATATTTGTTGAATTAATATAACATTTAATAAGTCATTCAGTTCTAAGTAATCATTGCTTATACGTATTGTAAATATGGTTTTATATAATTGCAAAGTGTGTCTGCCCTTTTTAGGTCTTGTATTTTCACTCTGGCATGAGTGCGCTCAGTGGCTCTCGGCTGCAGTCTCTCCCTGCTCAGCAGAATATCTCTGGCAATAACAAACTGCACGTCCGGGCTTGATTGCTGACCGAGTATGGCGGGAACTCGCTCTGCCTTCAACTTGACTTTCCCTGCCTATATAAGGCAGAGGATGCTTTTGTGTATTTTTTTTATTTTTAAGAAATTTGTTTGAAAGGCAGAGAGAGAGAGAGAGAAATCTCCCAACCTTTGGTTCACTCCCCCAAATGCCTATGACAGCCAGGGTTGGGCCAGGTCAAAGCCAGGGTCTCCCACTTGGGTGGTGGTAACCTAAGTCCTTGGCCATCGCCTGCTGCCTCCAGAGCACACACAGCGGGAAGCTGGAATTGGAAGCAGTTCCAGGGCTCAAACACCGGCGTCCCAAATGGCATCTTAGTCTTCACTGCTCTGCCATTGCCCACCTTTGTTTATTTATTCTCAAATGAGGAACAAAAAGTAATGCATTCCAGCTGTGACAAAAGGGATAAGCAATACAAAATAATGGAGCAGGAGGGAAAACTGTCCAGTTATATAACTTCTAGACAGTTTCTGTGCATTTATGAAAAAAATGCATTACTCACTAAGTGTAATGTTATGCCAGCTGCTTTTTAAATGATCCATGCATTGTGGGTAATCTGTCCATGCAAATATCGTGACTGACTCATCATTTTCCAGGGCAGCACCGTAGCCCGTGGTATGGACACAGAAATGCAGTCAGAACTCCAGCTGCTGCACCAACTGGGCAGTGAACTAGCAGATGGAGGACCTCTCTGTCTCTCTGTCTCTGTCTCTGTCTCTCTCTCTCTCTCTGCCTCTTCTTCTCTCTCTGTGTAACTCTGACTTTCAAATAAATAAATAAATCTTAAAAAAAAAAAGAAGTGCAGTCAAGAGGAGGATGCTCTTAATGTGGGTGATACTTTGTGTTCCTTAAATTCATATCACGAAAACATAATGTAAAAAACAAAAAACACCAAAACTTGGGATTCAGATGAGAGAAGTTGCAGTATAGGTTCACTTCAGACATCACCAACTCACTCCATGGATGCTGTACCCATGCTTCGCTTCATCATTAACCTTGCTTAACCCCTCTGTCTGGGGACTCCAAAGAGCACAGTAAACATTTTACAAAGGCTCCATAAAAGGTGTTTTCTACTGCTCTGCACTGAACAGATCTTTAAATGTAATTGTTATTTTTAAATGTTTTAGGAAGTAGGGCTCGCCTTCATTGGGCCTCTCTGTTATGATCCCGACTGTACAGGTGGCTCAGGAAACTGTCCCAGGTCCCTAAATAAATCCCAGTGTAGGGCAGTGAGATGTCTGCAGGCCTATCTCCCTGGCTGTCCCCAAGGCCACACATCATCCCTTACCACGGCACGCCTGCCAGTCAGAGGTCCTGCAGCTGTGCCCAAGAAGGCACAGGTCTTCAAGCTCTCACCTGGCCGGGCCTGGTTTGTGTTCTGGGTGTCCACTGTCCATCACTCTCTTTGGTGTCTCATTCCTCCACGTACTGACTGGCTCCCCTGGGGATGCCTCTGCCGCCTTTGTGTGCAGGAATCCACAGCGTCATCAGAGTGGTTGTCGTCATTCCTCCCCCTTACTCTGCCGGAGCGCTGGAGAGAACTCGTCTGGGCTCTTCCCTTGCGGATGAAAGCTTTTGTCCCGTGGTAATTAGGCAGAGCTCACATTTACGTCTAAAATATGATTAACTCCTTGGGAAGGAAGGGGGAAATTGAGAGCTGTTATTTCAGATGGGAACCTTAGCAGAGCAAGACAGGCCGGTCACAGGGCTGCACCTGCTAATTAGGCCAGGCTGAGGTTCCGTGTCCACCCCGGGAAGACAACCACCTGCTTGGTAGGCAAGCCCAGCAAGTAGTGACCCACTGAAGCTGACATTAGGAAGGCACCAAAAGACTTCAGGACTTTTTAACTTTTATTTTCTAATTCATTAAATGACTTATTGGAGAGACACAGAGCTCTCATCTACTGGTTCACTCCTTAAATGTCCGCACAATGGCTGAGGAGAGTAGGCCAGGTCAAACCTGGGAGCCAGGAAACCAGTCCAGGTTTCCTACCTAGATAGCACAGACTACTTGAGTCATCACCTCCTCCTTTTCAGGGTGCACATGAGCAGGAAGCTAGGAAAAAAAAAAAAAAAAAAACAAAGGCAGAGACAGAGAGAGAAAGAAATCTTCTATCAGCTGGTTCACTCCCCAAATGGCTGCAACAGCCAGGGATGGGGCCAGGCTGAAGCCAGGAGCCAGGAGCTTCATCCGGGTCTCCCACGTGGGTGCAGGGGCCCAAGCACCTGGCCATCCTCTGCTGTTGTTCCAGGTGCATTAGCAGGGAGCTGGATCAGAAGTGGAGCAGCTGAGACTCAGACTGGTGCCCGTATGAGATGCTGGTGGCAATTTAACCCTCTGCACAACACCGGCCCCTTAGCTGGTGTCTTTACCACTAGCCCAAACACCCACTGTGAATTTAGGACTTTTTAAGGCCAGATTTTCTGGACTCTTTTCCTGACTCCCCATCTGTAGGGCCCTAGTGAGAGAGGGAGCTTGACCCCCACACTCTGCTTTGTGTTTGCTGACATAAGGAGAATCTCATTGCTTTATTCCTCATGCCTCCATATTGCTTGACTTATTTGGAGCACACGTGTGCTCTTTGTACAACCTGAAGTCATAAAGCCATATCCATGGGATAGGGAGGGGGAAAGAGAAAAACAATTGCTTGGTAAGCCTGGTACATCATCCTCTGGTGTAGTCAACATTAACAATAGCAAGGACTGGTTGGATGATGATACTGTAAAGGGCGCCAGGAATTCTGAAAGAGGTTCATCCTTGGCGTGATGGCAAAATGGCAAGACTCCCACTTCCCCTCCTACCTTTGCGATCTCCGGGCCTGGCCATCCTGGGCCCCGTAGGACCTGCTCTAGACTTCCTAGACCAGGGCACATCTTAACACTGGACAGCATCTGACCCCTTTGATGGTCCATACCCAGCTGTATTCTCAGTGTCAGGCTCTGTGTTTCAGGCAAGATAATCTATTAATTATCTAATTAATCTAATTAATTCATTCTACAAAGCGTGCTCCTCTTCCACGTGGTAGTACACGTGTGTTAGCCAAGAAGAGCCCCTGGACTTACAGATTTTGTCTGTATGGTTCTAATGAGAATTCCAGGCCCTGCCACGTTGGGGGGGCGGGGGGAGATCTTGACCAGGGGCCTTCTGTCGCCCCTCAAATCAGACACCAGATGTGGCTGCCTGGTGGTCCCACTCGTTCTCAGGCTTCTGAAAGTGAGTGTCCTAGGCGTGAGCAGCCCTTGTTTGACCTGTGCCAGTTTCCTCATCAGCAAAACAGGGTTAATAATAATATTTACATCATAAAGTTGATACGAGGATTACGCATCTCAGAACAGTACGCCTGGCACCCAGTCCGGGCTCAATTAAGAAATGCCAGCTCGTATCGCTGTTGTGATTATCCCAAGCCTGCTAAGCGCTGTGATGCTCGAATCTGGAGGATTCCCAAAGAGCTACGGCAGTCCTTCAGCTCCCTGCATACCCGGCCTGGCTGCTCTTAAGCTCTGCTTGCCAAGTCCCTTCTGAAGTCCCTCTCATGCGCATCCTCACCTCTTGAGCCCATTTCTGTGGGTGAAAGGTATGTTCATTCCCCAGCAGACTGGGCCGGCAGCGTCTGGCTGTGCCCTGACAACACTGTAGCGAGGACGGCATGCATTCCCAACTCTCTCCCAGCGCACTGTGCTTGTCTCGGAGACTAGCTCCACCTACCTTTGGTTTGTACTCCAAAGGAAAGCCCGGGAAGACTACCTGCTGTCTCTCCATGGTACCCCCCAACCATCTGAAGTCCTACTTGTGTTTCCCTCCTGTGCTGTGCCCTTTTGCCACGGCAGGAGGACTTTAGAGAAACAGGAAGGAGCCTGCAGTAACAGCAGGAACCATTGTGACTGTGCTCTGAAGGCAGGGCATGCTGATTTCTTACTCGGTGTTGGTTCCCCCACCCGTCAGAACAGAGCCAGGGATGTGGTCCATGACACAAACCATTCCCACTTGACCAGCTGTTTTTGGATGTGTCAAGCCCAGATTTCGGCCTCTTTACATAGAAACATGTTGCCTTCCTTGAGTCAGTTCCTGTGAGACTAAAGGAAATCCCATGTGGCCCAGGCATGATGTAACAGGGATGTGTGCTTCAGAATTCAAGACACACCCTCTGAGTTCCTGGCATCCTCTGACCGTAATAATCACACAACCACAGCCTTCCTTCTGTGACCCTTGAAGTCCAGAGCTGCCTCGGCTTGGCTATGTTTCCTTGCAGGCCTGGACAAGAGCATCCGGCTCTGCTTCTCTTGGGTCTGTGAATGGTGATGGGACGCCAGGCCTGCCTAACTGGATGTTTAGAGAGCTCGGAATTTACAACTGGACAGGGCTCTTCAACATCTTGTTTTTCTGGTCATTTTTATACTCCTGGTGCAGGGCAGAGAAGGGAAATGGGCTTCTGTCACTTGGAATTGTCCAGTATAGTATTTGGTTGCTTTAGTTGGAGCTAGGTTGAAGTTTCTGAATTCAAATGACAATGAAGCTGATTCATATTTATTAAAAAATTGAAATTGGCAATGTTTATGTTAACTTTTTACTTCAAAAATAAATAAAAATAGAGCCTGCCAACATTCTACATTTTTACCACCACGAGATTCCCCCACCACAGTAGACAAAAGCTAGCATTTTTTAGTTATTTCTTGTGATGCACCACATTTTTTATTAATTTCTTTCATCTAATGAATCTATACAATTAGCCTGAGGTCAGTACTATTGTGCTCATTTTAGAGATGACAGAAATAAGGCTTGGAGAGGGTACAGCGCCCAAATTGAGGTGGTATCAATGCAGACTACATTGTTGTAAGTTAAAATGTTGATAGAATTTTCCAGGGAACCACTAAGAAAATAACTCAGAAATGCATAGTAAAACAAAAAACAAAAGCATTAAAATTGCATAGTAGAAAAATATCTCAGACAAAAAAGGCAATAATTGAAGAACAGTGGAACAAAAACCAGAGGATACACAGAATAGGAACAGCAAAACCATAGGCATATATCCTATCAATAATTATATTAAATATAAATGGATTAAATGCTCCAATCAAAAGGCAAAGATTGGCAGAATGGATAAAAAGAAGCCATGATCTAACTATATACTATCTACAAGAGGCACCCTTCAGAAATAAGACACAAACAGTAAAAAGCAGAAAGATGGAAAATATATATCATGCAAAGAGTAAGCAAAAGAGAGCTGGAGTGGCTATAATAATATCAGACAAAATTGACTTGAAAATAAAAATCGCCACTGGAAATAAACAAAAAAATAAGATATTTTATAATGATATAAAGGTCAGTCCATCAGGAAGATATAACCATTATAAAAATATATGCCTAGGGGCCAGCAATGAGGTGGAGCAGGTAAAGCCGCCACCTGCAGTGCCAGTGCCCTGGCACTGGTTCAGGTCCATGCTACTCCACTTCTGATCCAACTCTCTACTATGGCCTGGGAAAACAGTAGAAGATGGCACAATCCTTGGACTCCTGTACCCGCATCGGGGACCTGGAGGAAGCTTCTGGCTCCTGGCTTTGGATTGGTGCAGCTCCGGCTATTGCAGTCAATTGGGGAGTGAACCAGAGGATGGAAGACGTCTCTCTTTTTCTCTGACTCTCTCTCTCTGCTTCTGCCTCTCTGTGACTCTGCCTTTCAAATAATAAAATAAATAAATCTTAAATAGACACACACACACACACACACATATGCCTAACAACTGAGCCCCACAACACATGAAGCAAAAACTAAGAGAAAGAAAGGGAGAAATAGAGAATCAAACAATAATAATTGTTGATTTCAGTACCCCACTCTCAATAATGAATAGAACAATCAAATGGAAGTTCAACAAAGAAATAAAAGACTTGGTCAACACTATAAGCCAACTATTACTTAACAGACATCTATAGAACACTCCACTCAACAAAAGAAGATAGACATTCTTCTCAAGTGCATGGGAACATCCTCCAGGATAAACCATATTTTAGACTATAAAATGAGTCTTGGGGCTGGCGCTGTAGCGTCACAGGTAAAGCCACCACCTGCAGTGCCGGCATCCCATATGGATGCCGGTTCGAGTCCTGGCTGTTCCACTTCCAATCCAGCATTCTGCTATGGCCTGGGAAAGCAGTGGAAGATGGCCCAAGTCCTTAGGCCCCTGAACCCACATGGGAGATCCTGAAGAAGCTCCTGGCTCCTGGCTTCGGATCGATGTAGCTCTGGCCATTGCAGCCAATTGGGGAGTGAACCAGTGGATAGAATGCCTTTCTCTCTCTCTCTCTCTCTCTCTCTCTCTCTCTCTCTTCTCATCCTCTCCTTCTCTCTGTGTAACTCTGAGTTTCAAATAAATAAATAAATCTTTTTTTTTTTTTTGACAGGCAGAGTGGACAGTGAGAGAGAGAGACAGAGAGAAAGGTCTTCCTTTTGCCGTTGGTTCACCCTCCAATGGCCGCCGCGGCCAGCGTGCTGCGGCTGGCGCACCGCACTGATCCAATGGCAGGAGCCAGGTGCTTCTCCTGGTCTCCCATGGGGTGCAGGGCCCAAGCACTTGGGCCATCCTCCACTGCACTCCCTGGCCACAGCAGAGAGCTGGCCTGGAAGAAGGGCAACCGGGACAGAATCCGGTGCCCCGACCGGGACTAGAACCCGGTGTGCCAGTGCCACAAGGTGGAGGATTAGCCTAGTGAGCCGCGGCGCCGGCCTAAATAAATAAATCTTAAGAAAAAAGATAATATATGGGGCCAGTGTGCTAAGGCTTATGGACTAGGTAATAAATTTAAAAGCACTGAAATCATCCAAACTTCTTCACTCACAATGGAATGACTGAACTACTAATTAGTAATCACTAATGTGAAAATTTGGGAAATTCTAAAATGTGTACAAATTTTAACATGTACACACCCAGACACACACACACACACACACACACACGCTCCTAAACAAGCAACGGGATGAAGAATAAATCACAAAGGAAATTAGAATACACTTTGAGAAGGACAGGGATTGTGGTACAGCAGGTTACACCACCGCTTGGGACACCCAAATCCTGTCTCAAAGTACCTGGTTCCCGTCCTATCTGCTCCACTTCCAATCCAGTTTTCTTCTAATGTGCACCCTGGGAGGCAGTAGATGGTGGCTCAACTACTTGGGTCCTTGCTACCCACAGGGGAGACCTCATGTAAAGTTCATTTTAAAAAACTAACACGGGGCCAGCGCCGCGGCTCACTAGGCTAATCCTCTGCCTTGCGGCACCAGCACACCAGGTTCTAGTCCCGGTTGGGGCACCGGATTCTGTCCTGGTTGCCCCTCTTCCAGGCCAGCTCTCTGCTGTGGCCCAGGAGTTCAGTGGAGGATGGCCCAAGTGCTTGGGCCCTGCACCCCATGGGAGACCAGGAAAAGCACCTGGCTCCTGCCATCGGATCAGTGCAGTGTGCCGGCCGCAGCGTGCCAGCTGCAGCGGCCATTGGAGGGTGAACCAAGGGAAAAAGGAAGACCTTTCTCTCTGTCTCTCTCTCTCACTGTCCACTCTGCCTGTCAAAAAATAAATAAATAAATAAATAAATAAGATCATAATGGTCATGTTGGAGGCCCAAGATCTTGTAGCCTCAGAGTCAAACCTTCTAGGCGATTCTTCCCAGGGTCTAGAATTGCAAATCTTTCGGGATTCAGGTCTGTTTGTATTCTGACCCCCAGTTTTGTAGGAAACGTTGTTACGTTGGCCACTGACAAATTCCTGCTCAAATACTTGTGCTTTCATTTTCCATCCTGCCGCTTCCCAGCACTGTGTCGCTTCTGCAGATCCTGCTCCCCTTTCGGGGATGGCAGTGTGGATGCCATGAACTCATCCTTTGCTCTCCTTCCGTAACCCTGCGATGCCGTAGGTTTTGGGGCTTCAGTGTTCCATGGAGAGTGATTTGTCCAAGTGATGAAGCAGATTCTGATCAGTGCAAGATCCAGATACGGACTGAGACCTGGAGCTCTGCCACCTCTCCCTCCAACTCTCTCAGCACAACGACTAGGGAATTCCTGTAAGAATCTCTGGGTCCACTCCAAGCCCCTGACCCACCGGCCTCCTTCCAACCACAGATCTTCCTGTCTGAAGCGTTTCCGGCCCTTCTGTCCATTGGCCTGAAGAGTTTGGCTCAACCTGGGGAAGGGACAGAAGACTCAAGGTTATCAAAAGGCTGTTGAATTATCTGATGCAAGACTAGCTGGTTTGTTTGCCTCCCTGGCTCTCTTCCTGGGCTTCCAAGCAGCTGAGAAAATAACCTTTCTCTAAGACTTGGACAAGGAGGAAAACCCTGGCACGAAGAATTTCTGTTGCAGACACTTGGCATCACCAGAGGAAAGGTTTGTTTAACTTAGCAATGGGTTTTATTAGCCCACAGTTCTAGTTGAAGTGAGATAATAGGGTGCCTGTTGAAGGACATTTCAGAGTCAGTGGGTTTCCTCCCTAACCTCTCAGCAGGACCCTCACATGTGGATGGAAGTATCAGATGCAATCAAGAAAGGTATCAACAACCACACAGTCTCACTGGTGGTGGGGAGAACGGAGACCAGGTTTTAAAACGAGGAGGACAGGAACTTGCAATGAATGCGAAGACGTATTTCTGGGTTATCAATCTCAGAAACTTCTCACTCCCGTACCTTTGAATGCGGAGTCTTTGGGCCCTACATCTTTATGGCAAAGAGCAGGGACCGAAAAAAGCCAGACCTACCCACCTGCATCTTCAACAGGAAATCCTGCTCACCTTTCTCCGCCAGCTCATTCTACTGTGTCCTTCACCCTCAACCACTGTGAGATCTGGGGGGATGAGTGGGAAAGGGAAGAAAATAGAAGAGAGGGAGGATTCATGACCAGGGTGAAAGGAAGCCTTCCTGGCACTGGAATTGGGGAAGAGAAAGTGGAAGAATTGGTGCCAGCTTGCCCTCGGCGTATGGCTGCCCCTTCATAGCTGCTTTCCTGGGCCACAAGGGCGTAACTCACTGTTTCCTGAAGTGGGGGCTCTATTGCGAGAACTCATGTAACCTGCCAGGACCAGAACTCCATAAAAGCAGCCTCCAGAACAGCCCGGATTCCAGGTTCCTGACATCTTTCACTGGGCCTGTGTGGCCACCCATGGAGAAGAGCTGGCCCAGGCTCTGCCGGGAAAGGGTCACACCCAAACTCCAAAAGGAAGACGCAGATACCATCCCTAGAAGGCGTCACCGTCCTGGGGTTCCCCTGCCCAGCACCTCCTGTTCTGTGGCTCCTTTTCCACTTTCTGAGCCTCTTACAAGTGGGATCAGGCCAGGAAAAATGTGTGATGCTATAGCGAGCGGTAACCAAGGACTTGACTCTGGGCCTGCCCAGGCTGAGAATCTTGGCAGTGAGTGATGGGCAGCCTGCCCTTCTCTGGGGCATCTCCTGCTCTGGCTTTGGGAGGAGAGCCCCAGATAAGTCCTCAAAGCGGGGATGAGTCAGTGGTCTCTGCAGGGCACCAGTGTGTGCGTCTGCTCACTCATTCCTTCTTGCATCTCACGGTCGAGCTTCTGTTGTTTGTGTGGCGCCCTGCTGCGGGTTGTCGTTCCAGGAACAGCAGCAACAATGATGAGGGTCCCTTCCTTCAAAGAGCTGAAGGTACATTCAGGTAAAACAGGGAGCAGTGCAGGGATCATTAGTTAGAGAGGTGCAGACAGCATGTGATCGGATTAGAGAGATGACCTCAGGCTGCAGAAATCCACGTGAGCTCCTGGAAAGGATAGCGTTTATACAGGATGGAAGGCTCAGTAGGATTCCGGACATTCAGTGATGAAAGTCAGAAGGGAGACTGCCACGTGGAAACCCAGGAGCAGCTGAGGCAGAGGGGGGGAGAGAGAGGGAGGGAGAGAGAGGGAGAGAGAGGGAGAGGGAGGGAGAGAGAGAGGGAGAGAGAGGGAGAGAGGGAGAGAGGGAGAGAGGGAGAGAGGGAGATCCCCTTTTTGTCTTGAATCCTGCAATATCCGCATGCAGAAATAAATGCTCTTATTGCTACTGTCTATTAGGAAGTGGCTTGATCTGTTTGTGCCAGATCAGGGGCTGCCATTTTGGAAGCTGGAACCAGGCAGCCCTGGTTGGAACCTGGCTTCAGCACTTGCAGAACACCTACTCAAACGGTTGTGCAGATCAGTGTCTGTTGGCTGGTGCCCCTCTCGTCAGCATTGTCACGTGCAGCCCTGGAAGCCTTTCCTGCCCACCCCAGTCCTATGGCACTGGCACTGCCCACTGCTTTAGATCCACTCCACTCCTCTGAGAGTATTCTATCAAGTGAAAACACACTGGGGGCCGGCACTGTGGCCTAACAGGTCAAGACTCCTGGTCTGCAGTGCTGGCATCGCATATGGGCACCAGTTCAAGCCCTGGGGCTGCTCCACTTCCAATCAGCTCCCTGCTGATCTGCCTGGGAAAGCAGTGGAAGATAACCCAAGTGCCTGGGCCTCTGCACCCACGTGGGAAGAAGCTCCTGGCTCCTGGCTTTGATTCGGCACTGCTCTCGCTGTCTCAGCCATTTGGGGAGTGAACCAACAGAAGGAAGACCTCTCTCTCTGTCTCTCCCTCTCTCTGTCTGTAACTCTACCTCTCAAATAAATAAAATAAAATCTTAAACAAAAAAGAATTCTAAAATATTGATGAATATTTTTGTAAACAGAGGAGGAAGTATACTCATTAGAGTGCAAAGTTGAGCTGGTCTAATATGAAAGAAACATTGAAGAGAAAACAGCCTGGTTATTTGTGGAAGGTGAGATTAGCACCTCACAGTCCCACACATCCCCCATGTGGAGCTGCAGTCTTCCTAAGCCCCACACATCTACACTCATTTTTTTGAAAGATTTATTTACTTATTTGAAAGAGTTACACAGAGAGAGAAGGAGAGGAAGAGAGAGAGAGGTCTTCTGTCCACTGGTTCACTCCCCCAATTGGCCACAACAGCTGGAGCTGCACTGATCTGAAGCCAGGAGCCAGGAGCTTCTTCCCAGTCTCCCACGTGGACTGGGAGACTTGGGCCATCTTCTACTGCTTTCCCAGGCCACAGCAGAGAGCTGGATCAGAAGTGGAGCTGCTGGGGCCCACATGGGATGCTGGCGCTGCAGGCGGCGGCTTTAAGCACTACACCACAGCACTAGCCCCCTACACTCATTCTTGCTCAATTACATTTTTCTTTGACCCCCTCAGAGCGTTCCAAAGCCAACTTCACACTCTGCCCGCAGGCTAAGTATCGTCAAAAAATCCCTCACTCCAGAGCATCAAGCCTCCCTACAGGGCACTGCGGATTGCAGAAGATAAAACGTCACTTGACAGCAACCCGAGATACACAGCTTAGAACACTCCAGATTTATGGGATAGCTGAACACCTGAAACCTCACAGCCTGAATTATCTACTGGGGGGTAGGGGTGGGTGATACAGTTTGTTTTAGAATAGGGCAGTTTCTGGTTTGAAAGGTAAAAGGCCCAAGGGCATGGGGTATTGATTCAGGTCAAAAAAAGGAAGGAATCTATGCATATTCACAAAGAATCATGGCTGGCTAGCGCCGTGGCTCACTAGGCTAATCCTCCGCCTTGCGGCGCCGGCACACCGGGTTCTAGTCCCAGTCGGGGTGCCGGATTCTGTCCCGGTTGCCCCTCTTCCAGTCCAGCTCTCTGCTGTGGCCCGGGAATGCAGTGGAGGATGGCCCAAGTGCTTGGGCCCTGCACCCCATGGGAGACCAGGAGAAGCACCTGGCTCCTGCCTTCGGATCAGCGCGGTGCACCAGCCACAGCGGCCATTGGGGGGTGAACCAACGGTAAAGGAAGACCTTTCTCTCTGGCTCTCTCTTTCACTGTCCACTCTGCCTGTCAAAAAATAAAAATAAAAATAAAAGAATCATGGCAAACATCATTTTTGCCCCTGGAATCTGCTGGGCTACTTCACTCAGGTGGACGCTACACTGTCTTGATTAGAAAACCTGTGTGTACCTTTGCCCCAGTCCATTGATGTGTATGTGGGCATCTAAACTCCTTGATGGTTCTCTGGTTGTTCTCCTGTTTGTCATTTTCTCTTCTGGGTCCTAGTTCAAACACATTGCCTCAGCCATGTTTGATCAGGGGAAGAGGAGGACAGTCACCTCCCTCGTTTCACATACTGGGTCTCCGTGGATATAACCTGTGAGACCACACTAGAATTTTGAGAATCGCATCTCACAGCCAATTCATAATTTTTAAAAAGTTATTATTTTATTTATTTGAAAGACAGAGAGAGAGTGAAAGGGAGAGAAAGAGAGAGAGATCTCCCATCAACTAGTTCAACTCCCCAAATGGCCACAATGTCTAGGACTGGGCAGGCCAAAGCCAGGAGCCAGGAACTCCATCCAGATCCCCCACCTGGGTGTCAGGGACCCAAGCACTTGGACCATCTTCCGTTGCTTTCCCAGGTGCATTAACAGGGAGCCGTTTGGAATCAGAGCAGCCAACACTTGATCCAGGGCTGCAATATGGCATGCTGGCTTCACAGGCAGTGGCTTAACCCACTGCACAGTAACACCAGCCCCAGAGCTGACTTACAGTGAATTGTAGCCAACCAACACTCCTAATCCATTTTCTTAAGATTAAATCTCATCTTTGCCATTCTGCAACCAATAGCTGATGCTCTGTTCTCAAGGACAGGGCTTGACACTTATTTCAATAAACTCACACCCTAAAAGAGATGTACAATTTGTCCCGACAGCGTAGCCAAATTGAAATTTCTTTGGATACCAAGATTGTCTCATCCCACATAATGAACTTCCTCTGCATGTTTTGTCTTCTGTGACTTCCCTTCCGTTCAGCATCCCGTCGGTGGGTTTAATTCCCTGGTCCTCAAGTCCAGACACCACCTCCTTAGTGAGGTCTTCTCATTTACTGACCCCTCCTCTGACCAGTGCACTCCCCCACTGTGCACACAATCATCTAACACTTTTTTATTTTATTATCGTATTGCCTCCTTATAGGGTAAGCTTTACTAGGGCGACAATTTTTTCAGTTCTGCTGGATTCCATTTTTGTTGCATGGCTGAAATGCATAAGTGCCCTCATCCAGGCCGGGAAGAGTGTTGACTGTGACAGGACTAAGGCTGGAATCCAGTACATTCTACTAGAGAATGCTGCCCCTCACCAGTCTGCTACCGACTCTTTGGTCCCTATAAATCCCCTTTCTGGTATTAGTGTCCAGCTCAACTGCTCTTCCCTTTACCCAGAAGGCTGTCGAGAGAGTTTATAACATTTTTTTTGCTGAAAACAGATATTTCATGTTGGTGGTAGCCCTGTGATCTCTCAATCTGGAAATTCCTTCCCAAAAAATAGGGCAGTGGGATTCATCTGACATAACTGATCACTTCCTCTTTTAACTGCACACAGATCATCTCTGTGATGGCTCATTTTGAACCCAGGCTCCAGCAGGGTGTTGATGAGTGACCCATCCTGCAAACCCTTTGAGTTCCTGGAGAGGGAGGGCCCTCCAGCTAAGCGATCGTCTTGGCTGGGGCTCAGGCCTACAGTGGGCAGTAGATGGTCAATGGGGGTCTACCACGTTGGAAGTCCAGGCCCAGACACCACTGCTGTGTCAGATCGGAATGTCACATTTCTTTTCCTGCACATTGGAGTACCACAGTCTTTCTCTGAGTCTCAGCTTCTGCAGTCCATAAATAAAAATCGTAGTATAATTATCAGAAGTGTAGTATAGTACTTTGTTGATTTGCATTTATTTGTGCTCTCTGCTTTCATGTATAGTTGCCACAAACAGATCATAAAGATCTGAGGCTGTAGATATGTTTGGTTTCCTTTTCTTGCCATTCCATCCAAAGGACTTATCTTTCTCCTGTTTCCTTTTCTCCCATTCTTTCTGACATGGTTTAGGCTGTTGTCATCTCATCGCTGACTTAGCGCAATGGCTTCCTGACTGGCTCCAGGCCTCCCATCTCTTGCTATTCTAGCCTAGACTCTTTAATCAAGTTAATTGCCTGGAACCTGGCTACTCAAAGTGTAGTCCTTGGGCTTGCATTAGTCTGCTTTTTGTTACGTTAACGAAAATACCTGAAAAGAGCTTCTTGGAAATGAAAAGGTTTATTTCAGCCTACAGTTCAGAGATCACAGGTCACGATTGGAATACCCATTGTATAGCATCTGACAGAGGCTGGTCCTGACAGGTGAGGGGAAACCATCACGTGGTGATCCAGGAAACCCAGGGAGAACCTAGGCCGAACTTGAACTCAAATAATAGCTTTCTCATGAGAGCCACCCTTGGAGGGCATGCCCCCAATGACCTAAATATCTCCCACTAGCCTCATCTCCTACTCCCCACACCTCACCATCAGTCCATCAACCATTAGCATTAACATGTCAGAGTTTAAACATCTGCATGGGTTTTGGGGAGACAAGTCCTACTGTACTCATAACAGGGTGGGTAGCATCAGCCTCTCTTGGGAGCTGGCTAGAGATTCAGACTCTCAGGCTGTACTCAAGCTCACGGAGTCAGAATCTGCACGTAAGCAGGACCCACAAGTGATTCATACCCATTTCAGAGTTTGGGAAGCACTGTTCTACCGCGCCAACTCCCTACTCAGGGCATCCTTAAAACTTCAAGTCGCACGATCCCCAGACTATCTCATGCTGAAAAAGAATCCTCCTGAATTAATGTTTTTGACATAAATGTGTAAATACCCACTTGCACCTTCTAGTCACTGCTTCTGAGAATGCTCAACAGGTTCATCTGGGTGACTTTAGAGCCGTTATCAACATTACCAAGATGCAACTGGAGACTTCCTCCTGTGAACGCAAATCACATTGGCTTTTTGGTGAGCAAGGTTAAGTTTCACTTGAGAAGCCTATGTGATGGGCTGATTGGAACTGTTCCTGTTACTTGTTGCACACTTCTGTGCAGTTGACACAGCGACAAGCATCTTCTACATTTAATTTCATCCTCACAATAATTCCGCGTAGGCTGATGTTTGCATCCCCATTTTACATGTGAAGAAACTGAGGCTCCAAAAGCTTAGGTGGCCCCGAGTCACAGCGCTGGTTGACGCTCAGGCCGTGGTCTAGTGACAGCCATCTGAGATACAGTGGTTGAGAAGTGGCGCTGAGTACACAGGTGACCCTAGGTGGGAGAAGCTGACGCTCTCCGAGGTCACTCAGCTTCCTTTCCCACTTCGCTTCATTGTCACCCGGCTGTTGTCCACGTCCACGTGGTTGGAGCTTGTGCCTGCCCTTGATAAAGGAGAATGGAAAGAGCGTGCGACTTTCTCGTGAAAACATTGCGCTGTCATTTGTTCTCTTAGTCAATGATTGGTCACAGAGCCAGAGCCACACCTGGTTGCAAAAGAGGGCAGAGAAATGTCGAAACGTGGGGAGTTATTTACTAAAAGGAAGAAGGGGAATGAGTGGTGGGGACATTGCAGGCTCTGCCATAGGCACCCTGTGGATTAGGTGGAAGAGCTAGATTCAAACCCCATGACGAAAACCTGTGCTCTTCCTCCCTGGCTCACGGTTGACAGTCGGTAAATGTTTGTTGAATTGAGATACCTGATATAATATGTGTGCGCCTTTTGGTTACTTGAAATGATCTCTCCCTTCTCTCTCTTGCCTCCCGGCTTACCTAAGTGATTCTCTGCCAAATTGTCACTATTTTTGATGATGTTATTTTAATTTGTCAAACAGGAAACTTATATTCATGTTATTCATTAATATGATATTCATGAACATGATATTCATGAATACATCAATTCTTCAGTGTTCTATAGAACCATACGAGTTGTGATCATGAGTCAGGGATGATGATTTTTGATTTAATGACCAAATGACCATCTCCTTACAAGTACATGTTGTCTGAGAAGGATACCGTAGTTCAAAACATTTTTAAAAAGATTTATTTATTTGAAAGGAGGAGTTACAGAGAGGCAGAGGCAGAGAGAAAAAGAGAGAGAGAGAGAGAGGTCTTCCACCTGCTGGTTCACTCCCCAAATGGCCACTACGGCCGGAGCTTTGCTGATCCGAAGCCAGGAGCCAGGAGCTTCTTCCGGGTCTCCCACACGGGTGCAGGGGCCCAAGGACTTGCACCATCCTCTACTGCTTTCCCAGGCCACAGCAGAGCGCTGGATCAGAAGTGGAGCAACTGGGACTTGAACCAGCGCCCATATGGGATTCCAGCACTGCAGGCAGCAGCCCCACCCGCTACACCACAGTACTGGCCCCTCCAAATATTTGATATCTTGTTGCAGCTGGTGTGTCAGTCTAGTCTCAGAGGGATGAAGTGACATTTAACTCATGTGCCTGTGGATCTCCTGGCAGGTCAATGATGTAGGCTGAGCCTGGCTGGGCAGCTGTGTTCCAGATCTCTCTCACGCTCCCTCTGAGATAGCGGACTGGCTTGCATGTGCTTTTCACTGGCCATGGCAGAAGCATAGGGAATCAAGTGGAAACGCAGAGGCTCCTTGAGGTCCAGGCTTGGAACAAATAGGTCCAGCCTCTCAGGGAGCCCAAGAAGTCATGTGGCAAACCCGCAGTTAAGGGCTGTGGAAAACGTGCTGCACCTGCAGAGAGAATGTAGCCGTGCGGTAAGGGGTGAAGACAACGCGGAAGAGCTGTATGGTGAGGGATCGAGGCCAACAAAGCAGCAGACCATTCCTCTGCCTTTAGCAGCTTATTTTCAGAATTTGCAATGGCAAAAAAATTTTTTTTACAGTAGCTTTTTTTTAGTAAAATAATGAGGCTTATGAATAAAATTAGAGAATCAGGCTTTATCTTTGAGCAGAAAGGTAGTTATTTAAGCATTGAGATAAAATAATGAGGGCTCTTTCTACAAGAATTGGTTCAAGAAGATGTTATTTTTTGTCAGAGCATTGGTAGCACATGCACAGCCTTCCAAGATGAGCACTTTGAGAGGCGACCACTTACTGGAAAGTTCGGTTCTAAAACAGTGTGTTTTAATCTGTTTTATGGCTTGCAGCCATGTGCTGCCACTTGCTGTCTCAGAGTAGGAAGCGGATGAGCAGACTCGGCCTTGATCCTTTTGTTAACCTGGGGAAAATGTGATCTTTCTGCTGCAGATCCTCATTGCCAAGTCCCCTGTGGCTCCCTTCGCCTCGTTTGTCTACACCATCAAGGACGAAGGCCTGGTCCTTTAAGGTAAGATCCTTGGTTTAAGCCGTTTCTTCAGACTGGTTGTGCTCCGTGCTGCGTGAGCATTGCTAGGGGAAGTTACGGCCGTGATCCTGCCAGAAGCAATGTCAGACAGAATCACAGGCCACGAGGAACCGGCCAGTGACACAGACCTGGACGAGATCAAGATCAGAGACCGGCAACTGTGGCAAGGGTTTCACAGAAGGTGGAGGTGAGGATGGGGGAGAGCTACCGAATCCCAGAGCAGGATGAGCCGGCTGAAACACTGAGGTGAAACACGGAAGCTGGGACAGGCCACACGTCTCTGCAGAGGCGCGGAGGAGCCTCAGGGCGCTCCCGCTTAGCAAACCCAAGACCCCTCTCGCTGGGCAGCCCATGCGCACTGTGCCGAGGCTCCCTGGCCTTGTTCTAGCTACTCCAGTGCCTTTTCCTCTGCTCACACCCCCACAGGGCCCTCCTGCTGGAGAGCAGCCTTGCTGACCTGCACCTTGCGATGTAGACCTGGGACCCAGGAGGCACTGAGTTCCTGCTCAGGGTGGAGAACCCCAAAAACCACAGCCTGGAACTCACTGGCGGCTCATCCCCAGGGGGCCCATACACTGGTGGTTAGGAAAGGTGCCAGGTTGCAAGCCTTTACCGAGAACAATGAACATGAAGGAGTACATTCAATCCACCATTAAACCTAGAAAAGAATCAGCCCACAGGGTCCGATGTCAAAAACTGCCCTGAGGATTAAGAAGGGTCCCCAGAGAAGTGCTCAGAATAAAAGTCTGTCGGGCAGGAGGCCCCATCCACAGAGCTGCCCAGGTGAACAACTGGCCTGGGCCATACAGGAGCATATTGGCCCTTGCTGTCTGTGGGAGGCCTGTCTGCCTTGTAGAGTGTTGTAGGCTGAGCGTTCTTCTCAGGCCCGGAAGCAGGCAGTCCTTGCAGTATCCCCAGGGAGACCCTGTTTTGCAGAGCAGGGATTCTCTGGGGGCAGCCTGGAGGGTCCTGCCCCTGCTTCTCACCGAGGAACGGGCTGCAGCCTTCGCCTGCCCTCCCCGTCTGCAGCGCCGGCTTCTTAATGGGCTCGCAAAGCAGCCTGTTTGGCGCAGCTGATCCCCCCTGCCAGGGACTCTCAGGTCCACAGAAATTTGGGGTAAGAACGACTGACCTTTGGCTCTTAGCCTTTGACTTCTGCAATCCAAGTTCCTGGGTAAATATTATTTTTTTACAATTGCAAATATTGTTTTCTGACAAAGCAGCAGCGACTTGAAGACGAGATTAAGCAAGGCAAACAGTAGGCCCCTTTGTTCTGCGCTCTCTAAGGGTGTGTAACTAACAAGCAATCAGAAAGCCAGACTTGTGTTTACCCAGTGCACAGTGCGGCTCTGAGCTCTTCATTTTCAGAGGCTTTCTTAAAAGATTAGAGGTCTAGCAAACAGCCAACATGGATGAAGGTCTCAAGAAATTCTATGGAAGATAAATGCAGGAGGCGAAGAGGCAGTTCCACCCACCCGGCCGTGATACGATTCTTGTGCCTGGATCACTGGCAAACAGCCTTCCTAAAGCCTGGTCTGCTTTGAGTAACCTGGGAGACAGTATTTGCAGCAACAAGATGCATTGAGTTACCTCTCTGATGTCCATTGCTAGGATCACGGTTCTGACAGGGAAGAGAAAGGAGAGACTAGAGATAAAACCAACTGGAAGAGGTTAAAAAAAAAAGGAAAAAAGGACAAGAAAGGCGTATCAGAGAAAAGTCGGAAAGCAAAGGAGAAAATGGGTGATTAAGGGAGGCTGGCGAGAAGCTGTGTGCCCAGGAGGGAGATTCAGGAAACTCCTCTGGTGCAAGAACCCCAACCTGCAAATAAAATCGCCCGGGAGACCTCGGAAGCTCGCCTGGGTGCTGCCTGAGCTCTTGATTCCATTCCCCGCCCCCACCCACACCCCTCTCTGAGAGCTTGGACACTCAGCATGCTATGGCACAGGGACCTCTGCCTCCCCCACCGCACCTTCTTGCTTTGTGCTGCTAAAGAGTTTGGGGAAACAAAAAAGGAGTTCTTCTACCCCAGAAAAACAAGGGTCCCTGCTTTATCCAAAAGAACCCTTGGGTTTCAGTTCCAGCTCTGGCAGGATCTTCAGGAAATCTCCCAGGACCTAGTTTTGTCAGCTTGAAAATGCAAATGGTCACCTTCATTCCAGGCGTTCAAAGCCCTGTTGCAACCCCCCAGTGGGTTGAAATGAAATTGATGAGTCACCACTGGCATTTGGGGAGGTAGGAAGGAAGGAAGAGGAGGAGTCGGGGGAGGGAAGGAAGGAAAGAACAGAAAATCTCGGATTAGATCCCACAGGTTGTGTGGCTTCATAGAGCATCGAGTGTGTGTGTGTGTGTGTGTGTGCACGTGTGTGGGTGCGTGCGTTCTGAGTCCGTGTCTGGGGCTTCGGTGTTAAATGTTCTGCCCGCTCGGACTGTAGTAGCTGGCCTGGGTGATCTCTGTCCCCTCTCCCAGCTTTATCTGCCTCCCCCAGATGAGGAGCCCACCCTTCTCTCAGCTCAGTACACTGGTGCCCTTGAGGTGTCCACACCGGAACATAAAAGCCGATTCCCCACCCATCCCTCTGCCGCCACCCCATTCTTGCCAGATGACCCAGCTAAAAGACACCTGCACCATTCCCCAGGTTTAAAGTAAAGAAACCCTTGAACTCTGGGTGGTGGACTTGGAAAGGCACCAGCAGTCAAGGCCAAGGAGCTTTCCTGGCTTGAGAGCTGCGGGCTGGCGGGGAGGCTGGTGCGGCAGCCCTGGGTGGGGTGGGGAACGCATGTGTGAGGTGTGTGCAGACTGCGAGGGGACTGGAAGGGGACGGGCAGCTCCTGGGCGGGCGAAGAGGGACACTGCCTGCCTGCCTGCCTTGACATCTGTTCTTTGTGATAGGGCCTAGCGGGAGTGAGGAGAAGGAAGGGTCTTGGGGCCGCCCCGGGGGCGGGGGCTGTCAGGGAATGTGGGAATGCTCCCCCAGGGTCTTTCATCCCCAGCGAGCCCCGCCATCCCAGCCGCCTGAATACCTGAAGAACCCCTGAGTGCAGGGCGCAGGCAGGGGATAAAAGGTGAGGGCGGAAACTCAATTCACGGGCTCCCCAGGCCGTTCCCCCTCTCAAGGATTAGGCTGCTGACAACAGGCAGCAAGCGGGGGCCTTCCTCCCTCCCCTGCCTTTGTTCCCTGGGAGGGCAGGGGACAATAAAAGGGCGAGCTGGGGAGACCGAGGGGCTGGCTGGAGATTTCTCAGGCCAGCTTTTTGAAACACTTGAAGGAGCCGGCCCATGCTATTGTCATAGTAAAATAGGAAGCGGAACTATTCTCCTTGTGCAAAAGAGAAGAAAGAAAGAGAGGGAAAGTAAAAGAAAGTAAACCCAGCCTTCCAGCATCTTCAGGAGGCCAGGGACCCGGGCCATTAACATGGTAATAGGGTCGCGTGGGCATCTGCTTTGTCTGTCCCGCTCCTGTGCAGGTCCTGGCCTTTCTCAGCTGGGCCCAAGGCCCTGGAAATACTTGGTTCCCAAAGAAGAGGGGAGCAGCTCATAGCCGCCAGCTTCCCAGCAAATCGGACTCAGAGAGGGGCTCAGGTCCCAGGCGGAGGCAGGTTCAGCCCCTTTGTGCATCCCAAGTGGGAGAGGGGTGCATGGGAGTAGGGGGATCCCATGAATCCATTCTTCCTTTTGCCACCAAATGGAAGCTTCGAGGGCTGGGAGGGGAGCAGGGCCAGACAGTGAGGGAAGCGCAGGTGCAGGATTTGGGGAGTGGCTTTAATGGGGCAGCACGCCTACTGGGCTGCAGGAGGGAAGCAAGTGTTCACAGGGAACCCCACCTCTGTGGTCGTCCTATCTTTTGTTTCCTCAATGAGCCCCAAATGTTGTGCCACCAAAAGTACAGCAGGGGCTCCAGGGCAGGCTGGTTGCTGACACTACAGGAGGCCTAGGGGACACCCGGGCCTGTGCTCCCAGAAGGAGCCAGACTTCCAATGGGGCTCAAGGGCCAAACACCTGTGGACTCCTAAGGAAGGGACCGCCCTGGAGGGTGAGCGATTGGTTCAAAGGGCCCCTTGCTGACTCCTTGTGCTTTTCTTCAGGAATCTAGGGGAGCATTTGAAAGAAGCCAAAGCGTTTGGCTAGGCCGCTGAGATGCCCCTGTCACATATCTGAGTGTGAGGGTTTGAGGCTCCACCTTCTGAGTCCAGCTCCCTGCTAATGCAGGACGGGGAGGCAGCAGTAATGGCTCAAGGGATTGGGGGCCCCTGCCAGCCACATGGGAGACCTGGGCTGAGTTTCCAGGTCTCAGCCCTTTGGGGCATTCGGGGAGTGATCCAGCAGATAGGAGCTCTCTTTGTCTCTCTGTATGCCACTCAAATAAATAAAATTTTATAAAAATGTGACTATTTTCAACAGGACAGGAGATATCTTAGCTTCTCAGTAAGACAGAAGTGTATTATTTTTATAAAATTGAGAATCCAGTGAATTCTGGTGCTAGGTTTAGGTTTGCATGAGCAGCGTGAACCTTGGGATGGGCCAGGGAACCTCAGAGGAGACCAGGGCACCTTCCAGAGAAGGTTCTAGAAATGAAGCTAATTTCTTCTTTCTAAGGCCACTCAGCAGCCAGCAGAAAACCAAGAAGCAGTGATGTTTTGGAGCTGGGAAGCTCTGTGCCTCGTCTTTCTGGCTTTGCCTTTGCCATCAACACTGGTTTGTTTGATCACCTTTTGAGGCATATTGGGGGAGGCATTAATCTCCTCTGTTTGTTCCCTTGTCACAAAGTTGCGGCGAATTCTTCCACCCCATTTTCTTAGTTTCTAAGCCAACTGGGTGATTTATTGAGAAATTCTTTCCCCCCAAATACCACCCTCTGAGCTCATCGGATTTCAGTGTTTCTGCCTCGGGGACTCACGGTGACCCAGGAGATTCCAGTCTGTTTCCGTGCAGGTACGGAGGAGGAGTCTGTATGGTAAATACACCCCCTCACACACACCCCCACACCCACCCACAGCCCTGGAGATCAGACAAGCAGAGAGAGGGAACTCCTCTCCCAGAGATCACAGGGAAGAGGAGAGAGTGCACAGCTCATGTTGTCCCCAGCCGGCCAGGTGCCATTGCAGCCCCAAAACACTCGTCCAGGCTACGACTTTGTCCCTTGCTGCTGCCTCCCGGTGTGAGGTTTCCCAGGGGAAATGAGGAAGGGCTCCCACCTGCCCAGTGCTGGCTCCTCCTTGTTATTTTGTTTTAAGGTTAATTTTATTTATTTGAAAGGCAGAGCAGCGGAGAGGGAGAGAGAAACAGAGAGGGAGAGAGAGGCAGAGAGAGAGGGAGAGCTATTCCTTCCATCAGCTGGTTCACTCCTCAGATGGTTACAGTGGCCAGGGTTGGGCCAGACTGAAGCCAGCAGACAGGAACTCGATCCAGGTCTCCCACGTGAAGCGGCAGGGACACAGAGCTTGGGCAGGGACACAGTGCTTGGGCAGGGACACAGAGCTTGGGCAGGGACACAGAGCTTGGGCAGGGACACAGAGCTTGGACAGGGACACAGTGCTTGGGCAGGGACACAGAGCTTGGGCAGGGCCACAGTGCTTGGGCAGGGACACAGAGCTTGGGCAGGGACACAGAGCTTGGGCAGGGACACAGAGCTTGGGCAGGGACACAGAGCTTGGGCAGGGACACAGAGCTTGGGCAGGGACACAGTGCTTGGGCAGGGACACAGTGCTTGGGCTATCACCACTGCCTCCCAAGGTACTCATTAGCAGGAAGCTGGGTCACAAACAGAGGAGCTAGGACTTGAACCAGGCACCCTGATTTGGGATGGGAACATCCCAATCTGTATCCTAACCACAGTGCCAAATACCCATCCCAATATGGGAAAATAATTTTAGGATAGAACAGTATAGAATACCATAGAACAGGAATTTTGCAGGAATTAAACACCCAGAATTAACAAATGTCAAAAATTTTGTCCTATTGGCTTCCTATTTTTTTTTAAATTACAGCAGTAAAACTTGACAAAGCTTAAAACCCCTTTGTACCTTTCTCTACTCTGTGTCCCTCTGCCCCGCCACACCGCACAGGAGTCTCAGCTCTCCAAGGCGCAGTGTGTCTTCCCCTCCATCCTCAAAACCTGTTCTGCGTCGCTGTGAATGCACACATTGGAGCAGGGTTTGTGTAGCGTGCACTCCGAATCTGCACAGACGGTTTCCCACGCACACCCTCTCCCAGCGTGCCTCTGTCACTAACCACAATGTGTCTGTGATGTGTCTGCATCGATCCCCACATTGATCTTTCACTTGACTTGAGGGATCCACGTCCATTGTGTGACTACACCACACGACACTCACTTCTCTGTGTCTGCAAATTCTGGTCATTTGTAACACTGAATTCCTACTCGTGCATGTGGCTGTGAGGGTTTCTTGAGGGAACTCTCAAAAATGGGATGGCTAGTCAGAGGACGTGCCCATTCTCACCTTGACTGTGTATTCCCCAAATTGTCCTCCAAAGAGTTTTACTAAAGGACACTCCCTCTGGAGATGACAGACCAGTTTCTTTCTTTCTTTTTTTTTTGAAAGCTTTTATTTAATAAATATAAATTTTATAGGTATATGGAATATAAATATAATCTATATATTATAATTTATATAATATACATTATATTATAGTTTACATATAGTATATAATAATTATATATAATTTTACATAATAAATATAAATTTCATATTCATTGGAATAAGCAGTTCTTCCTTCCATACCCGCTGTCCCACCCCCAAACCATCCCACTTCATACTCCCTCTCCTATCCCATTCTTCATTAAAAATCATTTTGAATTATCTTTATATACAGAAGATCAACTGTATACTAAGTAAATATTTCAAAAGTTTGCACCCACACAAGGTATAAAGTACTGTTTGAAGACTAGTTTTACTGTTAATTCTCATAGTACAACTCATTAAGGACAGAGGTCCTACATGGGGAGCAAGTGCACAGTGACTCCTGTTGTTGATTTAACAGTTGACCTCTTGTTTATGACGTCAGTGATCACCCACAGTTCTTGCCCTGAGCTGCCAAGGCTATGGCAGCCTCTGGAGTGGTAGACCAGTTTCTGTGCCGCCGTGTGTAACTGCGGGTTTATGATCACGCTCCCATGGATGATACTCTAATGCATTCTTTGTGGATGCCTTTCTTCTCTCCACCTTCGGAGCTTTCTGTAGCCTCATAGCTCTAGAAAGAGCTTCTGCACAGTGTGTGTGCTTTATGCATGTACTTTGGGGATTAACTGATCAAAATCACTTTGCTTGTCCCAGGGTTAACATACACTCCTCCTGGGGCCAGCGCTGTGGCACAGTAGGTTAATCCTCCACCTGCGGCATCGGCATCCCATATGGGCACCGGTTTGAGTCCCAGCTGCTCCTCTTCTGATCCAGCTCTCTGCTGTGGCCTGGGAAAGCAAGAAGATGGCCCAAGTCCTTAGGCCCCTGCACCCACGTGGGAAACCCGGAAGAAGCTCTGGCTCCTGGCTTCGGATTGGCGCAGCTCCGGCCGTAGCAGCCATTTGGGGAGTGAACCAGCGGAAGGAAGACCTTTCTCTCTGTCTCTCCCTCTCACTGTCTGTAACTCAACCTCTCAAATAAATAAATAAAATCTTAAATATATATACACACCCCTCCCAGGGAGAAGAGAGTCTCCCCCAACACTCGGTTTCTAAGTGAAGGCCCTGAGTTCCAGAAAATGGACTGACTTTCACGTCCTTAAAATCAGATTTGTGGTCCTTTCCAAGTATTTCACCTGGACCCCTAAGATTTTAGAAAATCCTAAATGTTTTGGGCCCCCGCCTTTTCCAACATGGCAACTTGTCTTTCAGGCTCCATGGACCTTGACTGAGATATTTTAGTCGTCCTGAATGTTGAATCTTGGGATTCTAGGCTAAAACGTATGTGTCACACTGATAGAATGATCCTTCAAGAAACTCCCTGACGGGGCCAGCGCCGTGGCTCACTTGGTTAATCCTCCGCCTGCAGCACCTGCATCCCATATGGGCGCCATGTTCTAGTCTTGGTTGCTCCTCTTCCAGTCCAGCTCTCTGCTGTGGCCCAGGAAGGCAGTGGAGGATGGCCCAAGTGCTTGGGCCCTGCACCTGCGTGGGAGACCAGGAGAAGCACCTGGCTCCTGGCTTCGGACCGGCATAGCTCCGGCCATGGTGGCCATTTCAGGGGGGAACCAGCGGAGGGAGGACCTTTCTCTCTGTCTCTCTCACTGTCTAACACTGTCAGATAAATAAAAAAAATAAAAAAGAAACTCCCTGAGAATACCTGGGTTGTACATTTGCCTGGTGTTTAGATGCTATCGAAACTAATGGTGGCATATGAGTTAGAGAGGGTGACTGCTTCCTTACATAGCACCGTGGAAGAACACAGCCAGTCCAGAGCTGGCATGGCAGCTCAGCTCTATGTGTTTGTCCAAGGACCCAAGCTATTGGCTTGTGACTCCATCAGGCCTGGGGTGTCGCTCTTGTTGTCACGGCCCAGGATGGCTCAGCATCCCAGTAGCAGGATTTGTGTGGGATGCAGAATGGTGGTGGGAGGGGAGTCATCAAATCATCCTCCTCCCTTTAAGGTCACTGACCAGAAGTGACACACATTATTTCTGTTTATATCTTGTTGGCCAATCTGTATATTTGTAGCAAGAAAGACTGAAAATGTAGTTATTAGTCCAAGTGGCCGTGTATCCAGCTGAATTTGAGGGAGTTCCGATACCATGAGAGAAAGGAAGAAAATGGGTATTTCATGGTTCAGTCCTTGCTGAGAAGTGCAATGTAGAGATTAGGCCCCAGGGTGCAATAGTACAGACCCTAGGGCTGGGCTTGTTGTGCGACAGAGTGATAACTCTTGAAATGCAACAGAAATGCTGTGTGTGTTAAAAATGCTGTCAGGACCCTCCCTCTTAGTTCCAAAATGTAGAACAGAGAAGCAGGCTATCACAGCTCAAGGATCAACACCCCGAAAACTTGTTCCTTGCTCTAGAATAGACTTTCCTGTAGATCAGGACTTTACGTGTGTTTTGCTGTTATACAGTATGCAAGAAAGAAACTTGGATGGGAGCCACGAGTGCTTATGGCATAAAGCAAGGTACGAACTAGTATCCAAAGTCACAGACTAAACATATTTTTTTTCCAAAGTGTTTTTTCCCATTTGCACTTTTATTTTTCAACATGGAACAAAATGTTATTTGGAACAAAGTCCTAGAGAAAAACTTTATTCCATGGCCTGAACCGTCGTTAGCTTGGAGCCACACTGCTCTCTCAGAACCTGGGAGCCATTTGGCTATCTTTGTAGAGTTAACAATTTGCATTTGTGAAAATGCCCAGGTAATAATAATATGAAAACATGTTAAATCGATTCAGGTTATGGATTTCCTTCAAAAATCTCTTCCAAAAAGGACTTGGTGTTCTTTCTGGAATATGATTTAAGCTCCATTTCAGTGAGTTCAGCTCAGCAAGTATTTATTGAGCATCTACTGTTTGCAAAGATTAGTTCTCAGAGGCGAGGTTGGGGAGGGGAAAGAAGGGTCCTTTTAGTAACTCAAAAATGTAGTTGGAGACTATCTAGTTGTATAATCAAGTGCCCTTGGTGCCAGGTCATATCGAGGTTCAGAAATGGGATATGGAAAGAGAATGTTCCATCCAGGGTGGCCGCGAGGGCTCCCGAGAGTCCGCAGGACTTGACTCGGACTTCAGCTCCGGAGGACGGACAAAAGCCACAATTCCATTGTCCCCTGACACAGGCCAATTTCTTTCGCCATTTGAGGATAGATCTGGGGACCCTGGGGAATGCTGATTAGTTCCATCACTAATGCTGATTAGTGACAAATGTTGAATCATGCTGACTAATGTGTTCTAAATGGATTGCATCAACAATAAAGGGAACACTGAGAGTCAAGAGTTCAGGTCCTGAATTTCACCGTGTGACGGAGCGTAAACGAGTGCTCCGTTTAAACGAGGAGACTCCAGTAAGTTCCCTTGACTAATAAGGTGCTTTACGGACCCAGAGGATGACAGAAATGCTAAATAACAGCCACCATAACGGGCCTGTGCGAGCTCGGGTTATTCTCAGCACGCATTGCATCGGGCCATCCATCAGGTGCCTCCCGCCAGCCCTGTGAAACTTGTGTTTCCTCACACGAGCCCTGAGAACCGACACACAGCGAACTGTGCTCACAAAAAACTGACAGATCCAGGAGCTTTTGAAAAACAACAATCTTCCCTTCTGCCTACTGGGGCGTCCTTGTCCCCACAGGACCGCGAGCTGGCCGTGCGCACGCTGCCCTTTCTCTCTGCCGACGTCCACCCTGCTAGGCTGCTTGAGAACCTGGCCTTCCGCGTCCAGATGTTTGCTGAATTCTGAAGCCCCCCCCCCTCCCCCCCAGGGCCAGCTTCTTTTGTGGCTCTCCAAATCGTTTTCCCACAGCGACTGACCCATGTCCTGAAGGCGCCCTTCAATGCGAGGATAAATGAAGGCCAGGAAGACATGCCCCCCGGGGCTCGCCCACAGCCTCGCAGACAAAGGGCGGCTACGTCTCTCCCCCGCCGCGCAGCTTTCAATGGCGGCCATCCTCGTGGCAGGCTCAGGCATTTGTGCAGGGCCCCGGTGTGCTAGGTGTAGCACAAAACATCCAACTCACAGGCCGGGGCAGCCTTTGTGAGCACTTCCTGGCTACGGAGGGCAGCTGGCTTTCTCAGGAGAATACCAAGAAGAGCTCCTGGATGACCTCTTCCTCCCGCTTTGTCCACGCTCTCAGCGGTCAAGCCAGGGCTGCGGGGCCTTAACCCACGCCCGTGCTGTTTCTGGGTGGCTGTGGTGTGGGAGGCCATTGGCTCGGTGGGCCAGCAGTGTGGAGAGGGGTGCTGCTGCTTTAGATTGCTGGCGGGAAGTTGGGGCGATTCATGACAACAAGTTTTTCAAACTCTCTCTCTCTCTCTCTCTCTCTCTCTCTCTCCCAACAGAGGCCACAGGGATGCTGTGACCTTTGTCTAGAACTGCCGGGGCTTGATTTGTGAAATGAAACAGGACCGTGCTGCTTAGAAGAGGGACCGGAAGCCAACATAATGGGGATTAATTAGTTGGTTGCTGTTGAGATGGTAACAGATTTGCTCCTGGACCATTGAGCCGGCAGGGAAGGTGAAGAGGAAGAAGCCTTTGTCTCAGGTCTCTAGTGTGCAGGGCGGAGGGCTTTGCTACCCTCAGCCATGTCCACAGGCATAAGAATATAATAATTTGCACTTACATAGCACCTTTTAGCCAGGCACCTCAAAGCAGTTTAACCCCATTAATTAATTAAAGTCCCCAGTCCCCCTGGGGAGAGGAGGAGGAGAACTAACAAGATTTGTAATTACAGGAGCAGACATTTCCCAATAAAGTATTGTCCGCCAAATAAAAAGAGTGGGTGTAAAGGAATTGGGGGTCTCCAAAGAGTAACCGATTCAGAAAGGAAATCATGGGATGATAGGGAGAGCGGGGGTGGGCGTGGGCGTGGGGGTCTGCTGTTGTGTCAGAGGGAGGTCAGAGCCTCAGAATTCATTGACAGCTTCAGAGCCAGTGGAGAAGTTGAGCATGTATGGCGTTAGCGGCATTTGGAGGGTCATTAGTGCCATAACTATTGTAGTGTAAATTCAAGTTTCATTGGTATATTGTGCGCCCTGCAGAACAAAGAGTGAGATTCAATAAGGGATGATTTAATAAAGGATGAAATGATTTCTTTAGGTTTAAAGCCCAAAGCTGGGCCAGTCAATTAGCAAATAAATCAAGTGTTGACCCGTAGGATAATTTAGTCGTTTCCAGTAGAGCACCCTGCCTACCCGCTCCTGCTGGCAGGAGGCTTGTGACTGAGGCGTCGGGCAAAGTCTGGGGCTTCAAGGCAGGCGTTAAACCTTCTGAGCCTTTGCATTGGGACCCCCCTACTAGAATCAAGTCCTTACTGTGTCACGTCTCCTGTTCATGCTCTACAGTGCTGTGCACACCGTGGTCCACTTTGATCAAAACTGAGCAACTGATTCCGCTGGCTGTTTCCTTGTGGGTCCCATTTGCGTCCCAATAACAGCTTTCTGCTTCTCAGGGTTTTGCTTGAGCAGGCAGGCAGCCTCATGTTGGACCCCCAGGAGTGTAAGAAGACAGAAATGGGGGTTGTACCCCCATTCTAACTGTTCCCAGCTTTAGGGGAGAAGCTATCTCTTGTGTCCATGGTTAAATCATCAAAACCTTACTGGTTTTGGTTCTGAGCTGCTATCAGATGGGTCCCTTCGGTTTAAAAGAAGAAAAAGGTATCATATGCGTATATGCTTTTCTGTTGGGGCTCCATCTTTTGTTATGGGGTCTCCTCCACAAAACTTGTGATGAATAAAGAAAAGATATTACTCTTCCTCCCCTACTCTGGGGAAGAGGTCATTTGTTCTGGGACCTCCTACTTCAGTCCGTCTCCACGTTCATCATCGGCCAAGAAAGAAAGCTAAAGAGTTCACACGATAGAATTGTCCTGGAAAGTGTCTAACAGAGGTAAGACGAGTGCATACGTCCATCCCAAATGTCCAGGGTTCAGTGGCTCCCCCCCGCCCCGATACTGCTCCTTTGACCCTGGAAAACACGAGGCCAGTGCTCTACCTAGTCCTCTCCTGCTGCAGGACAGGCCTCTCGGACCAGGCACGTGGCCGAGACAGCCGGAAGCACCGCCTGTGTATGCTGAGCGTGTATTTTTTTTAACCCATACGATGCCATGAATTCATGAGACTAGCTTCCAGCAGCTCCGGCTCCTTTCTGCTGGTTCGGGCAGGGCAGGCTGGCACTTGCCTGGAACCCGGGTACCTTCCTCTGCGGCTTCCTTCTTTTCCTGACATCGTCCTTCTCGCGGTTCAGGAAGCTGTCTCGGCTCAGAGTGCTTACACACTCAGTGCTTCGCAAGAACCTTGTCCTTGTTTGTTTACAGAGCCCACAGCATGCTGGGTAATGCCCCAGCCTCTTCCTGTGTTACCAGAGCAACCTGTGCATTCCCTCAGTGTCTGTCAGGCCACCTTCCTTGCAGACTCACATGCACGCAGCACTTCAAAAAGTTCATGGAAAATGAAATGAGAAGTTTATTTGGGTCTAAAATATTGAAATCTATGCATATGAGAGTCTTCAAAAATTATGAAAAATGAATATTATAGAAAAACTGGGCATGGATTTTGAATTTTTTTTGCACCAAAATGAACTTCTCTTTTAATTCCACTTTTCCCTGAATGTTTTAAAGTCCTCTCATATGTGGCAACAGAACAACTCCATGTTTCCTACAAGGCCTAGAGAATGTGTCAGGTGCCTCCTGTCCTTCCCTTTGTGGGCATCATTTTGCCAAGTTACTGGAGGATGGCAGTTCCGGCCAGATGCCTACTAAGGGTGTTTCTTTTTCTTTTACATTTTTAAACCATTATTTATATGAGAGAGACAGAGAGATCTCCCATGTATTCATTCACTCCCCAAATGCCTGTGACAGCCAGCAGCAAAGCCAGGAGCCAGCAACTCAATCTGGGTCTCCCACGTACGTGGTAGGGACCCGACCACTTGAGCCCCCGACCACTTGAGCCATCACTGCTGCCTCCCAGGATCTGCATTAGCAGGAAGATGCATCAGGAATGGAGTGAGGACTCAAACCCAGGCACTCCGATGTATGCTAAACACTCACCCCCAGAGTCCAGCGTTCTCTCCCCTACTTTGCCAGCTCCTGTCTGTCCTCTTGAGGTCCCGCAGTCTCGGGAGGACTCAGAAGCACGGACTCCCTGCCAGCCCACAGAGTGAACATTTCTGGATCAGCTCAGTGATGCTGAACTCGACGCATAATGTCTTTCGGGTTCCCTACTGCACCCATCGCAGTTACTGCTCAGAGTCAGGACTGTAAAGGTTTGGCCAGCAAAACCAGGATTGCCAAGTGAGAATTCTGGAAATGGAAGAGAAGGATTAGGTAATGGAGGAGAAGTCGGCGAAGGCAAGGGAAAAAATGTGGCCTGAGAATGATTTGGCAGGCTCGTTTTTTCCAAGCTCTGGTTTCGGTATCGTAGCCATCACTTTTGTCCTGTGGAAGGATTTTCTTATTCCCACTACAGAATCCAGAGAGGCAGTTTTTGCTCAAGGGAAGGAAGGAGCCCATCACCCTGCAGGTGAACCCACTGCACCTGCCTCTCTGAGTTGCAGGGAGGACGGCGTTGGGATGAGGACAGACCTTCGAGAACTCCAGACAGATCAGGGAGGAGAGTCAGTAGATCACTCGGTATAGGTCAGGATGCTGCCCGACAAACAACCCCTTCCCAAATCCCCCTGACTTCGGGTGAAGTCTGTGCACATCTCAGAGATGCTGCGGACTCGCCCGCCGTGTAGTGACACAGCCTTGTACTCCGGGACAAGCACGCACTTCCACAGCTGGCACAGCTGGGAGAGCGACGGAGTGTGGACAGTTAAACTCTCCCCTCGAGAAATGACCCACACCACGTCCACTGTCATGGCCAAGCCATCACATAGCCCCCACCTAACTTCACACTTGTCCTGGATTCAGAAGGCAAGTGGAGCTAGATAGTAGTGAACACTTGTTGTGCCTGCCATATACGAGGTATCTTGAAATGCTAGTGGGAAAATAGAATTAAATAAGTTTAGAGCTGCCATTGTGGCATAGTGGGTAAAGCTGCCACCCGCAGCTCTGGCATCCCATATGGGCAATAGTTTGTGTCCCGGCTGCTCCACTCCTAATCCAGCCCCCTGCTGGATTAGACCTTGGAAGAGCAGCAGAGATGGCCCGAGTGTTTGGGCCCCTGCTACCCACATGGGAGACCCAGATGAAGCTCCGAGCTTTGACCTGGCCCAGCCCTGGCTGTTGTAGCCATCTAGGGAGTGAACCAGTGGATGGAAGATCTCTCCTTTCTGTGTGTATGTTTGTCTCTTGCTGTAATTATTTTTTTTTAAGATTTTATTTATTTATTTGAGAGGTAGAGTTACAGACAGTGAGAGGGAGAGACAGAGAGAAAGGTTTTCCTTCCGCTGGTTCACTCCCCAAATGACCACAACGCAATGGCCGGAGCTATGCCGGTCCAAAGCCGGGAACCAGGTGCTTCCTCCTGGTCTCCCATGTATGTGCAGGGGCTCAAGGACTTGGGCCATCTTCTACTGCTTTCCCAGGCCATACCAGAGAGCTGGATCAGAAGTGGAGCAGCTGGGACTAGAACCGGCGCCCATATGGGATGCCAGCACCGCAGGCGGAGGATTAGCCTACTGCGCCACGGCGCCGGCCCCAACTCTTTTGAATAAATAAATAAATCTTTTAAAACTTTTTAAAATATAGGTTTATTTTGGTACAAAAAATGTTTTTAAATTTTTGCAGGCCGGCGCCACGGCTCACTAGGCTAATCCTCCGCCTAGCGGCGCCGGCACACCGGGTTCTAGTCCCGGTCGGGGCGCCGGATCCTGTCCCGGTTGCCCCTCTTCCAGGCCAGCCCTCTGCTGTGGCCAGGGAGTGCAGTGGAGGATGGCCCAGGTGCTTGGGCCCTGCACCCCATGGGAGACCAGGAAAAGCACCTGGCTCCTGGCTCCTGCCATCGGATCAGCGCGGTGCGCCGGCTGCAGCGCGCCGGCCGCGGCGGCCATTGGAGGGTGAACCAACGGCAAAGGAAGATCTTTCTCTCTGTCTCTCTCTCTCACTGTCCACTCTGCCTGTCAAAAAAAATAAAAAAAAATTAAAAAAAAAATTTTTGCACCATTTTCTCATGGTAGGCATTTTCCATGAACTTTTTGGAGATCCCTCGTACCGCTAGACCCAACGAGCTGGCAAATGTTTCCTTCTTTCATATTTGCATCTGATTTTACCTTTCCCTTAGCTTACCTGGTCTACATCAAAGGGCTAAGGGGTAGTGTGAGTTGTGCAGCCCACTGTAGTCCAGAGGTGACCTTCTTGGGAAAGAGTAGGGGCCAGGAAAGATCAGTTAACCTTGCGGCTTTCCCCTTGCAGCTACGCCAGACAGGACGAAAGCTGCGAAGAGGAGGCGTGGCCTGATCCCAATAATACATTTAAGAGGGAGTAACCAGTGGGTTTTTAAAAAATAGATATTTGTATTTATTTGACATGCAGAATGACAGAGAGAGAGGGAGAGACATAGACAGAGGTCTTCCATCCACTCGTTCACTCCCCAGATGGCTACAATAGCCTGGACTGGGCCAGGCCAAAGTCAGGAGTCCTGAATTCCATCCGCGTCTCCTACGTGGATAGCAGGGGCCATCTTCTGCCTCCCAGGTGCCATTAGCAGGAATCTGGATCAGAAGTGGAGCAGCCGGGACTCGAGCCAGTGCTCAGGTGGGATCCCGGCATCGCAGGCGGTGGCTAAACCCTCTGCATCACAACACCAGCACCAGGAGCAACTAGTGCTGAGTTGCCCGGGACCATCATGCTTTGTCTGAAAAATCTTCCAGAAATGCACCCTTCCACTTCTCCCCGTGTTAACAGATGTGACTCAGACTCCCTCTAAGCCCTTCGACGTTTCCTGCAGCAGAGAGAGAGAGATAAAGGGATTTGGGGGGAACCACGTTCCTTTATTGTCCCTGCATAACGGATTCCTCCTCGGAGCGGGCCGGCCACCTGCGGGTGTTGTCAGTCAGGCGCCGATGTCGGCCTTGCGGGGAGGCGGGAGTGGAGTGGGGGAGTGGGACATCTCCAATGGCTGTGCACATAATAGAGGAGATCCTGTGTTGACATGAGCTGCTCTCTGTTTCCCTCCTGGTTTAGCTCCTCAGAGAGGAGCAAGAATTCATGAGATGTTGCCGGTGGCTGCCACACCTCCGCGCTCCTTTCAACTAGGGAAGAACTGGCGGCTTGGAAGCTCTCCCCGAGCCCCCGTGGACCTGGATGTTAGTAACCGACAAGGGACTTCACTTTCTCGGACCAACGCTTGTACAGGCCAAGACCTCCTTTCTTTCTTTCTTTTTTTTTTTTAAGATTTCATTTTATTTATTTGAGAGGTAGAATTACAGAAAGTGAGAGAGAGAGACAGAGAGAAGTCTTCCTTCCTGGTTCACCCCCCAAATGGCCGCTATGGCCGGCGCTGTGCCAATCTGAAGCCAGGAGCCTGGTGCTTCCTCCCAGTCTTCCATGCAGGTGCAGGGCCCAAGCACTTGGGCCATCCTCCACTGCCCTCCCGGGCCACAGCAGAGAGCTGGACTGGAAGAGGAGCAACTGGGACTAGAACCCGGCGCCCATATGGGATGCCGGTGCTGCAGGCGGAGGATTAACCAAGTGAGCCACGGCGCCGGCTGCTGGGTTTAAATTCTTAAGAGACAGTCCGATTGCCTCAGAGTCATCTAACTGCTTTGTCTCCAGCAACCGCTTTGGTCACCAGCCAACTAGCCCACAGCTGTGAGCTGCAGGTGTCACTGAAGACACGCTGCCTAAGCGGCAGAGGGCATGGGCAAGGCAGCCTCTGTCAGAGAGACTGTGCGGAGTGAGGCCATGGCAAACGCTCGTGCTCGCCTTACGTCCTCGAGCTGGACTCCTGCAGGGATGCCCATTCTCTCTCCTGCTTTTCTCCCCTTTCACCTCACCACAGAGCCCGCCCACTCCTACACCCCCGCGGCCTAGGCAGCTCCCACCTCTGCTCACGCCCCAGCCCTGACTACGGTACCTCCTTCTTGCCCTGCTGAAGTGTCTGGTCACAAAGCTGTAGGCCTAGCGAGGGGGAGAAGCTCTTGGGACTTAGTTAAACTGTGAAGACGGAGGAAGGCGTGGCATGGAAGGATGAATGGAAATAAAACCCTCTCCGCTAAAGAAAGTCCTGCTCCCACTGTGGGACACAGACAAGTCTTTGGAGCAGTTCCCCTTTCCCCAAAACCAGGCACCAGCAGAAGTAAGAGAACCTTCCACCGAGGACCCCTGACCCAGCAAGTCCCTGAGACCTCTGATCTCGGTGAAGATCCTTAGGCCCCTCCCCTCACACCTGCCTTACCCCAGCAACCACCCTGGAGCCTGATGGAACTCCAGCCCCAGGTTCTTGACCAACAAGTCCCAAACAATTTACTTTCAGACCAAGGTGACGAGCACAAAGGAAGGGCTCGGTGGACAGAGGTTTTGCACTGCTGCTCCCTCAAGGTGCCCACGGCGCTTTCCTGGACGCTACTCACACATCCTCATGATGGTTCTAGAAGATAAATCATGGGTAATGCCATCCTGTTTCAGATGAATCAGAGACTGTGCTTTGTCTGAACTCTGACGTCAGCCAGAAGACAGCGATACGGTGAATTGTGACTCTAGGCTTGACCACTTATGCATTAGATGCACTACCTTTGTACCTTATCATGTGGTTATAGTCTAACCCAAACCACCTGCATTCAAGTGTTGGGATTTCCATATTTGATGGAGTGGACAGGAGGCTAGGAGGGAAGTAGAGGCAAATCTAACCAAGTCTGTGTTTCCCTGTCCTTCCCTGCGTCCGAGTGCATCCACGTCAATTAAATCATTGGCCCCACTTTGACTCATGACTGCCACTTTTATCTACTGACCAAAATCGCAATGTTCCCCTCTGAGCCTAGCGTGGCTGAGAAGGTAACTGGCGGCGCTTTCTGCGCCTGCCGCAGGGGGATGCACGAGTCAGTTCCTCTGGACCACTTCCAGATCCCTGCTCATTCCATTTAGCATCTACGCTTGAAGTCTATTGCCATTGGCTGTCCTCTGGGGCCAAGAACCCATCTGGGGTTTGTCCAACCTCTCACGCCAACACCATCATTCAAACTCCACAGTCATTACCAATCTGACAGCTTGAGAGTTGATGCGAAAATGAAGCAGGAGTCAGTTTGGCTTTGTCCCAGTTCTCTGGGCCCCTCTGGGGCTAATCAGCAACCACCTATCTTTGTGTCAATAGCATAAGCCTCTCTAACTCAAACACCTGGTGGAGGCCCAGAGGAAGGCTTAAGATGAAGCAAATTTTGCAGTAATTATTCTGACCATCGCTGTTTAAACTAGACTCAGAATCTCCAGCCGCCCCCCACCCACTGCCAAAAAAAAAAAAAAAAAAAAAAAAAAACTTGTTGAACTCAAGCAACTAAATGGATGGACAGAAGATAGCTCTCAATGCTCCTTAAGCTATCTTGGGCTTTGCTAATATTTTCCACGCCAATATTTCGGCTCCAGAGTCTCTTTATGCTATGAACTTTAACCAGTGTCTCCACATGGCAGACCCACAGTGTTTTGTGCAATGACCTGAGTTCATTTCTTTGGTGGAATTCTTCAGCGGCATCTGTGCGGCCCTTTCACAGCCCACCTGGAGGTGGCCATCACACTACAGGAGCGCTCACAGACCTTCTGAATGGGATTCATGACAACGTCTCCTGGTAGCTAATCCAGGCTTGAGTGTTAGGTGATTGCCTGTGCAAGGAGAAAGCGGGGGTGAGAAATGCTGAAAGGTGGGAGGAGCACATGAACAGAGCTTCCTGCTCTGTGGCTCTGCTCAAGCTGCCTGAATGGTATGGCACAGCCTGAGTGGCTTAAGCAACAGACATTTATTTTCCAGAGCTCTGGAGGTGGAAATCCAAGATCAAGGTGCCTGCAGGTTTGGATTCTCCTGAGGCCTCTCCTTGGCTTACTGATGGCACCTTCTCTGTGTGTCTTCCCATGGCCTGTCTTCTGTGCATTCTCCCAGCATCACCTTCTCTTCTTATAAGGACACTAACCCTGGGGCCAGCACTGTGGCGCAGTAGGTTAATCCTCTGCCTGTGGCACTGGCATCCCGTATGGACACTGGTTCAAGTCTCGGCTGCTCCTCTTCCAATCCAGCTCTCTGCTATAGCCTGGGAAAGCAGTGGAAGATGGCCCAACTCCTTGGGACCCTGTACCCGTGTGGGAGACCCGGAAGAAGCTCCTGGCTCCTGGCTTCAGATTGGTGCAGCTCCAGCCGTTGCTGCCATTTGGGGAGTGAACCAGTGGATGGAAGACCTCTCTCTCTGTCTCTGCCTCTCACTGACTGTAACTCTACCCGTTAAATAAATAAAAAATAAAATCCTATAAGGACAGTAGCCCTACTGATCAGGAGTCCATTCGTATGTGTTGCTCCCCCTCTTCGTGGAGGAACGACACAGGACCCTGCGCTGTTCTTTCGTCTGCTCGGCCCTTCCCGGGTTTGCTGCTGGTTCTTCCCGGGTTGGCTACCGTCCCTTCCACCTCCGTGGAAGGGCGGTTCCCCCTGCCACATTCCCCACTTCCGTGGGGGAGCGGCACACCGCCGGCCGGCTCTCTCGGGGGCTGCACAGGTGTTCCCCTTAGATGTTCCTGGTGCATGCCGTCTCTCTCCTCCTTTATAGTCCTCTTCCACCAATCCCAACTCGGCTGCCCACACGCCGAGTACGCTGCTCTCCTCCAATCAGGAGCAGGTCCCACAGTTTATTGGTTGAACTGGAGGCAGCTGTGTAGAAGCTGTTTCCCTTCTCAGTGCCATATTGTGGGAAAGCAGATGCATAGAATAAGTCTTAATTCCAGTAACTTAGTCTAGTCCGAGTTGCTCCCAGTTGCTCCCCACAGATCCCCCTTTCTTTTTATTTTTGGCGTTGATACGCGCCTGTCTTCGGTGCCCCGCGGCACACACTCTGCTCTGCTTGCTAGAGTTGCCACAGTTTCTTACAAGTCCTATCAATCAGGCAAACCGAATCCGGGTTCTCTCTTCGCCATGTTGTGAGGAGGTTTTTAGGCGCTGATGCGTGCCTGTGTTCGGTGCCCTGCAGCGCATGCTCTGCTCTGCCTGCAGGTGCTTACAAGCCCTAGCAATCAGGCAAACCGAATCCAAGCCTTCCCATTGCCGCACTGTGGGGAGACCCATTGGTGTTGATAACGTGCCTGTCTTTGGTGACCTGCAGCGCACAAGCTGCTAGCCGCCCGCAGGTGCTCATCGCCTCACTAATCAGGCAGACCGAATCCAAGCTCTCTCATTGCCATGTTGTGGGGAGGCCTTTCTATTTCTCTATTTCTCTATCTCCGGGCATTCCTATTTCTCCCATTTTACTTCTATCTTCCAGCATTCCTATTTCTCTCATTTTACTTCTAAACTTCTGTTTCTCTTATCCCTGCGGCTTCCCGGCGCCCGCCCCGAGGCTGCTTCTCGGCACCTCGCCCCGAGGCAGCTTCACGGCTCTGTGCGGCTCGGCTTCGCGCGCATACTCCGTGGTCTCCACGCCCCTTCGCGTCCGCACCATGGCCTCGTGCCAGCCCCGCGTTCCCTATCTATTCACGCCCCATGCTCTCTCTGCACGCGGCGGCTTCCGCGAGTCACACAGCGTAGCTTACGTCTCCGCCACTAGCATTCAATCCAAGTTCCCCGGACTAACCTGGCGAATTCCAACCTGGCGGCCCACGTCTCTGCCTCTGGTTCCAGATCTTCGCCTCTTGCTCCCCGGGCTGACGTGAAGAATTCCAAGATGGCTTCCGTCTCTGCCTCGGCCTGCACTCGCGGCTTCATCCTCCCTAACATTTTTCTCTACCCGGTATGTTTCCCTAAGTTTTCTTCCAACAATATTCCTCCCTCATTTCTCCTGGCCTCTCCCCACAGTCCGTATCCAAGTCTAAGTTTCTTATAGGTTTCACTTTCACTTTCAACCTGCAGTCCGTATCTGAGTCTAAGTTTCTTCTTGCTTTCACTTTAAATCCTAACTTCTTTCCCACAGTCCGTATCCAAGTCTATGCCTAGGCTTTCAATAGCTTCTTCCGACACCTTTTCCGTCCGGCTTTCCCCTAGGCTCTTCTAGTCTCTCTCTCCGGTATTTTCCTGCTTCTTCCCTCCTAGGTTTCCTATCCGAGTCACGGCACCATTATGTCGCTCCCCGTCTTCGTGGAGGAACAACACAGAACCCTGCGCTGTTCTTTCGTCTGCTCGGCCCTCCCCGGGTTTGCTGCTGGTTCTTCCCGGGTTGGCTACCGACCCTTCCACCTCCGTGGAAGGGCGGTTCCCCCTGCCACATTCCCCACTTCCGCGGGGGAGCGGCACACCGCCGGCCGGCTCTCTTGGGGGCTGCACAGGTGTTCCTTCAGATAGATGTTCCCCTTAGATGTTCCTGGTGCATGTTGTCTCTCTCCTCCTTTATAGTCCTCTTCCACCAATCCGTGCTCTGCTACCCACACGCCGAGCGCGCCCGCTCTCCTCCAATCAGGAGCGGCTCTTGCAGCCTATCAAGTTGGTAAGGGGCAGCTGGGAAGAAGCTGTACGCTCCTCTCCCAGCGCCACATTGTGGGAGAGCAGATGCATAGAATAAGTCTTAATTCCAGTAACAGTATAGTCCGAGTTGCTCCCCACAATATGAACTCATTTAACCTTAATCACCAGAGTTTAAAGGCCCTGTCTCCAAACACAGTCACACTGGGAGTTAAAACTTCAACGTGTGGATTTTGAGGGGACACGCTTCCATCTACAACACCTGCCATACTGTAGGTCATCTCCCAGCCTCTGATGCTGCCCTTCTAGACTGAGTGCGAGGAACACAGATGTTGGTCAAGAAATGCAGATGGGACTCTGCAATCTGAGAATGGCTAAGCCAGGTGGAGAGGGTGCAGGAGCTGGGAAGAGTGAAAGGTTGTACGGTGGATGGCGACGAGAATGCACGGTTGGGTGGCTACATGGATGGATGAGTACATGAGTTTGGTAGTATGTTGATCGCACCAGGACACAAATGATCTTCTGCTTCTTTGAGGTTGTAGTTTCTTATTGGCTAGGGGTTGAAAACTCAAATGTCCATGCAAATAGGTAACAAAGTTGTCAAAAGAGTCAGGTGTAATAATGAATGGGAGTAGACACCCTGACCTTGGGCTCTGCCTTTGGCCAACTTTGTCCATTTTTATTTTTTTTAGCAAGACTCCTGCTGAGTCAGCTTAGCAGAAATCCCCAGCCTTGGTATCTGATCTGCCTCAATATCTGATGAAACTCCTTATCACCCACACCAAGACACGATCATGCTGGCTTGCCATTAGTAAGGATCATGTCAAGTGTGTTTAGCCACAATCCCCCCAGCCTTGATGTTTCCTCTTAGTAATTTTCCATCCATGATTCCTGGCTGTGAAGTCTCACTTTTCCTTCTTTTTAAAAAAAATTTTACTTATTTGAAAATCAGTTACACAGAGAGAGAAGGAGAGGCAGAGAGAGAGAGAGGTCTTCCATCTGCTGGTTCACTGCCCAGTTGGCCGCCACGGCCAGAAATGCACCCATCTGAAGCCAGGAGCAAGGAGCCAGGAGCTTCTTCTGCATCTCCCACACGGGTGCAAGGGCCCAAGTACTTGGGCCATCTTCCACTGCTTTCCCAGGCCATAGCAGAGAGCTGGATCGGAAGTGGGGCAGCCAGGACTCGAACTGGTGCTCATATGGGATGCCAGCACTGCAGGCAGTGGCTTTACCTGCTACGCCATAGCGCCGGCCCCTCACTTTCCCATCTAATATTCACAATTGAGTCCAGTCTCTCACCTCTATTGTAAAACCCCATTGCAGTAGCTCCTTCTTGAACAAAGTCTTCCTTAATGTCTAACAAATATCATAAAGAATTGTTCATTAACAGTACTTGACTCCAGCCAATTGTTACCTTGGGGGATGGTGACCTTATCTTGTCAGAACTTTTGGTTTTTCAAGGAAAGCTAGAAACCTGATTTTTTTAGATGAAATATTTCTTTTTTTAAAGATTATTTATTTATTTGACGGAGTTACAGATAGTGAGAGGGAGAGACAGAGAAAGGTCTTCCCTCCATTGGTTCACTCCCCAAATGGCCGCAACGGCCAGAGCTGCGCCCATCTGAAGCCAGGAGCCAGCAGCTTCTTCCAGGTCTTCCACACGGATGCAGGGGCCTAAGGACTTGGGCCATCTTCTACTGCTTTCCCAGGTCACAGCAGAGAGCTGAATCGGAAGAGGAGCAGCCAGGACTCAAACCAGTGCCCATACGGGATGCCGGTGCCACAGGCAGAGGATTAACCTACTACGCCACAATGCTGGCCCCTGAAATATTTCTTTAAACAGAACTTGAAATTTGTTTTAAATTATAAAATATATAAAATACTGTGCATGTCAGATAAACACACTTATAATCCAGGCGCACCCTCAAGATGGCCAGGTTTCCATTCTCGGGATACTAGAAAGATGTCTCTGGTGTCATCACATGAGGATATGGGTGTTTACAAGTTCAGGCTCATGAACAGACTGCCTGGATTCATATTCTAGGCCACCACTTACTAGCTGTGTCATCTTGGGAAATTACGCATGTAACTCAGAGTTGTCTTAAGGGTGAAGTTAATATTTGTACATACCTAGAACCATGACAGCTACTTAGTAACAAAGCAGTAACTATGCACTGATATTATTGGCTAATATCACAAAACCTCGTAGTTCCTTCATCTGTAAAACTGGATATTTGCCTTTCCTATCCCCTAAAAGAACTATTGTGAAGAGAAAGAAAGACTGTTAGGAAAGACGTTGGAAAAGTATGCACGTTACTAAGAAATAAACCAGGCGTTACTTTTGCTACTCTCCCTATAAATGAGCGCAATCCTTCCCAATCCAGGACAGGGAATCCCTAGTGAGAACAAAGTGCCCCTCAAAAGCCTGCAAAGCGTTCACGAGAAACTCTGGCGCGCATCCCGCAGACGGATTAACCTGACCCACCAGGTCAGTTTGACTTGGGTGATGTGTACATGGGGTCTGTTTCATCCTAGCCATCTGGAGCAACCTTGAGCAATCCATTGCGCTTCCTTGATACATTGCTGTCTGTTCCCAGCTCGCCTTTCTTACAGTGACTCAGTGGCCTCTCTGTGCAGCCAGTGGCCTCCCCTCCTCTGAAATCCCATGGAACCACTCATGGTCAGAGGAAGGTGAGAAATCTGCCCCAGCTTCAACAGAGCCCACCTGTCCGTGCCACGCCAATGCAGATTCACCACTGAATGGTAAATGAAAACGTACTGTCCCAGAGCACACAAATCTGGACTAGAATTCGACCCCTTTGAAACTCTTGCCAAGACTCACGACAAGTCAGCGGGCCCGCGTCTCCTGGGCCTAGGCCCTCACACTCTGCCCCGAATACACCTCATCTTCACCTCTGGACAGCGCTCGCTGTTTGCGTTGGCACCACGAGGAGGACAGCAGCTGCTAGACGCACCCCTTACTTTCACGCAACGGTCCTATCCTGTTGTGCTCTTCTTAGGGTTTGGTGAATTTTTGTTTCTGCTGTGAAAATGTTAAAACTTCAGAAAAATAGAGGAAATAACACAGCAAACACTCAGACACACTTCTCTAGATTTCGTCATGGCTCACGAGGGCCCCGGGTGCAAGGCTGGCTGACTCTGGATTATTCCAGAGGTGTGGTGTGGTGAGGCGTGGGCGCCTGGGGCACCCTGGTGCTCACTTGGAAGACTGAGAAATTTGGATCCTCAGTCAGTAGTAGTTTTTCTTTAAGATTTATTTATTTGTTTGAAAGGAAGAGCTAAAGAGGAGAGCAGGGCGTTCCATCCACTGGTTCACTCCCCAAATGGCCACAATGGCCATGCAGAAGCCAGGGGCCTGGAGCTCCATCCAGGTCTCCCGCATGGGTGGCAGAGACCCCACAAGCACTCGGGCCACCTTCTGCTGCCCAGGGGCATTAGCAGGGAGCTGGATTGGAAGGAGAACTGCCGGGACTGGAACTGGCACTCCAGTATTGGATGCCAGCATTGCAAGCGGTGGCTTAATCTGCTGTGCCTCAACACCAACTCCACTAATTATTTCCTTTTTTTAAAATATTTATTTATTTATTTGAAAGTCAGAGTTACACAGAGAGAGAAGGAAAGGCAGAAAGAAAGAGAGAGGTCTTCTATCCACTCGTTCACTCCCCAGATGGCCACAATGGCCAGAGCTGCACTGATCCGAAGCCAGGAGCCAGGAGCTTCTTCTGGGTCTCCCATGTGCGTGCAGGGACCCAAGGACTTGGGCCATCTTCTGCTGCTTTCCCAGGGCATAGCAGAGAGCTGGATCGGAAGTGGAGCAGCCAGGACTTGAACCAGAACCCATATGGGATGCCAGCATTGCAAGCAATGGCTTTACCCGCTACACCACAGCGCCGGTCCTCTAATTATTTCTTACAGACAACAAAACCCAGTCAGCTGAGTCAGGACAGGAGACCAGAGAAGGGATTCAGTGCAGTGTAGTCTGTCACAGGAGTCTACTGTTGCTATGGCTTTATTATTACTACAATTGAAATTCACTGTGAAAGTTTTAATTCTTTTGCAAAGAAGAGTCTATGTCTGCATTGCTCGTCAGTGAAAATGGACAACATTTCCAGAGAGACTCTCGATGTGGCAGTGTCTCTGTGACCAGAACGGAGGAGCTGGGTCTGCAGCGAATCTGTGTACGAAACGGAAGGTTTCCAGAGAGGGAACGTGGGCCTCACAGAAAGTACACGCTAATTATAACTGGCTCCTCTCTGTGCGAGCAGAGCGCCTCATTTCGCAACCTCTGCTCTCAGGGCATTGCAGGGCTGGGGCTTCTCCCAGGAAAGGATGTCTCACCACGGGACAGCAAGGCAACTGCGCTTGAAAATGCGATTGTTCAGGCGCCTCATTAATGTAAGCTGACATTCCTTCTCAATTGGGGCAAATCATCAAAGCTTTGTTGTATTGAGAACCTTGAATTCAGCAACCAACAATGTGGGGGAACGGAGGGAACATGAGGGGGCGCTTCCATGGCCAAAAGAAGGAAGTGCAGGCGGGGGGGGGGGGGGGAGAGGACACACACTTAGGGAAGCCAAGGGAAGAGCGGAGCAGAGTGGACAGGGCCAAGCTGGACAATGGAGAGGGCGCCCAGGGGGCTTCCACCAGAAAACCACCCCAGAGGCAGAACCAGCGGCAGCTTCTCCTCCAGGATGAGGCTACAAGGGTGCAGGGAAAGGGGAAACATTCCCTGTTCCCTGACTAAAAGTGCCGCACAATCTCCCTTCCAGGGCACCCTGCCCAGCAGCTCAGTGCCTGCCCCCTGCAGCCTCGAGCCCCCCATTTCTGGTCATGGGTTGCACCTCCCCAGGGCCCCCTCAGGGCAGTCTCCCTGCCGTTCTGGTGTGATTGGCTCTAGCAGGTCTGATGTGGAATCATTGGGTTCACTGTGGAGGCACAGGGCAGGGACGGGTGAGCGTGAGGGCCTCATGCCCAGACCGTCATTGACCATCTACAATTGATATCTAGAATGGAACAAGATTTATAAGGTGAACTGTTTTTTTTCAATATGCAACTTTAATAAAATATTCATTTCAAAAACCAAAATAGTCCCAGATGGTCCTTTCTGCGCTCCAGAACAATCCTGGAGCACACAAGAATCCCACACGGACATGAGGAGGCAGACAGCTCCTACTGCCCAGCAACCCAGCCTAGATCAAGGTGCAGGCGGGGTCGCAAGAATTCAACCCCCAGCAAGAATTCACCACCTTCCAGCCCTAGGCTCTCAAAAAACACCTGTGACCTCCTGAGTCACTTTTGCTCAATGTATCAAATGGTAGAAGAAATAACCAGCCTAAGGGCAGGCATCTGTTGTGCTGCATCCCATATCAGAGTGCCCGCTTTTAGTTCCGGCTCCTCTGCTTCCGATCCTGCTTCCTGCTAATGCAGACCCGGGGAGGCAGCAGCTGATGGCTCAAGCCCTTGGGTCGCTGCCACCCAGGAAGGAGTTCTGGATTGAGTTTGGGCTCCTGCATTGGCCTGCCCCAGCCCTGACTGTTGCAGGCATTCGGGGAGTGAATCAGCAGCAGATTGGATGAATGGGTAGTTTTCCCACTCACTCCCGGGCTGAGCCCGGACACTGCAGCGACCGATTCTCCAGTTGCAAGCCATGGACCATGCCATTTCTTCACTCAAGACACTGCAGTGACCCCTTCTCACCCAGACCGACAGCAAGTCCCACCCCTGCTTTTGAAGCCCCGTGCATCCGGCAGCACCTGCCTCCCCCTCTGACTGCCCCCACCCTTGCTCTCCTGCTCAGCCATGCTGTCTCCTTCCTCTTCCACTACCACCAGGCTCTCCTTCCTCGGGGCCTTGGCACTTCCTAACTCTTGGCACCGATGCTTTCCCTAGGGTCCTAGGATTGGCCCCTCCCCTTCTTCCCCCAGATATTGGGGTGATTCCCTTCCCCGAAGTCCGCCTCCTCCAGCCCTGCCCTGTTTAACACTTCAGCCCACTCTCCTCCCCGCCCCCAGCACTGCTGCTATGTTCCCTGAGCGCCTGTCCCCGTGCAGCACACCAGGTCGCTCACCCGGTTTACCACTCATTGGGTGTCTTCCCCACTACAAGAAGGCTCTGGAAGGGCAGGCATATCCGATTCGTCCACCGAGGTATCCCAAGTCCCCAAGGCAGTGTCAGGCACGTCAATGACACTCAACAAACAAGCTGGGTCTTTCTTGAGATCCAGGACATAAAACTGAAAACAGAGCTCTTCCCGTCAGGGGGAAACATGAGCAGAGTCCCTCGGACCATTCCCACGGGTTCTCCATGAGAGGAGAACTCTTTCTCCAATGACCAAGTGTGAAAACTCCTGACATTGGCCCTGACGCCGGGAGCCGGTTTTGAAGCTGTGAAGTGCTGTGAATGTCTGGTCCAAGGGCCAGGGACAGCGGTTTGCACACAGTTGGTGCCATTGGACATAGGTGCAAAGTGGGGAGCAGGACTGACATTGGTTGAGCAGCTGCTGGGCGCTAGGCAGTGTCTATGCCAGCGCACTTTGCAAGTGATCACAAAAACTGTCCGCTCTCTCTCCGTCCTCTCTCCTGTCCTCACACCAGGCCAGGTGCTCAGTAATGCTCCCTTGCTCCTGTTTGCCCGAGGGTCTGAGACAGGCACCATCCTCCCATCTCACAGGTTTAGGTCGCCTGCTGAACGTTGCACCACTCGTGCGTGGTAGAGCCAGGATGTAAATTTCTCCCAGACGAGCTCCAGCCCCTCTGACTCTGAGAGAGGATGCAGCATAGCCCCTCCCTGCCATCTTCCCTGGAGCAGAGCTGACCCAGGTTGCACCAGGAGATGACGGGGGGGGGGTGCTCTTCCTCCACCTGGGCTCACCTCCCCGCTCTGTGCAGTTGGCTCACCTGGCGAGCTCTCCTGCTACCTTCAGATGAATAGGTCTGCCTTTCCCACCCTCGTGACTGGATGGCCCCAGAGTTAGCAGCAGTTCATCTCGATCACCAGTCAAGTTCTGAAAGACAGTGCAGCTTCGTACTGAAAAGGTCCTTAGAATCCCAATGCTTGGTGAAGTTCGTTGGCTTAGGAGTCTCTCCCTTTCAGAAAAACCTGGATGATATCTGCTGGTTTTCTCCATCACCCTTCCCCAAATGTAACAGCCCTTGTTAGTCTATTTAATATAGCTCAGTTCTCCCTAAGGACCTTACATTCAGTTTCCATACCGGCCATATGAAGGAAAAGTCCCGATCATGCAGCCACATGACATAGCTGCATTTTAAGTAGCATGTTCTTGCGGCCAGCGCTGTGGCGTAGTGGGTAAAGCCGCCACCTGCAGTGCCAGCATCCCATATGGGCACCAGTTTGAGTACCAGCTGTTCCACTTCCAATCCAGCTCTCTGCTACGGCCTGGGAAAGCAGTAGAAGATGGCCCAACTCCTTGGGCCCCTGCATCCACATAGAAGACTCAGAAGAAACTTCTAGCTCCGGGCTTGAGATTGGCACAGCTCCGGCTGTTGCAGCCATCTGGGAAGCGAACCAGTGGATGGAAGACCGACTTCTCTCTCTCCCTCTCTCTGCCTCTGGCTCTCTGTAACTCTGCCTTTCAAATAAATAAATAAATCTTAAAAGAAAAAAATTAGCATGTTCTTTATGCTTTCCATATACCACTACTAGCTGGGATTTTATTTCTTAGCCATTGCTGAAGTGTTACGTGCCAGCTATTTTTACTGCATAGAGACAAAAGTGCTTAATATGTGCCTCAGACCTGTTTTGTGGGTGCTGAGAGGCAGCATCCAAATCTGTGGTTCCCAGATCTGTAGCCTCTGGCCAAAGCATCTCCACGAACCTCCTGCAGGTTAAATTTTCTCTTGGAAAGGTCAGCATGTGGCACAGTGGGTTAAACTGCCACTTGTGATGCCACATCCCCTATCAGAGTGTTGGTTTAAGTCAGAGCGGTACCCCTTCTTTTTTTTTTTTTTTTTTTTTTTGACAGGCAGAGTGGACAGTGAGAGAGAGAGAAACAGAGAGAAAGGTCTTCCTTTTTGCTGTTGGTTCACTCTCCAATGGCTGCTGCGGCCGGCACGCCACACTGATCCGAAGGCAGGAGCCAGGTGTTTTTCCTGGTCTCCCATGGGGTGCAGGGCCCAAGCACTTGGGCCATCCTCCACTGCACTCCCTGGCCGCAGCAGAGAGCTGGCCTGGAAGAGGGGCATCCAGGACAGAATCCGGCGCCCCGACCGGGACTAGAACCCGGTGTGCCAGCGCCGCAAGGTGGAGGATCAGCCTATTGAGCTGCAGTGCCGGCCAAGCTGTACCACTTCTAATCCAGCTCCCTACTAATGTGTATGGGAAGGCAGCAGAAGACAGACCAAGTGCTTGGGCCCCTGCCACTCATGCAGGACACCTGGATGGAGTTCCAAAGTCCTGGATGTTGCAGCCATTTGAGGAATGAACCAGTGGGTAGAAGACCTCTCTGTCTTTCCTTCTCTCTGTCACTCTGCCTTGCAAATAAATAAAATAAATCTTAATAAATAAGTTCAATTAAAAAATTCTTTTGGGAAATTTTGAGTGTGTTTCAGAATTGCTTTTAGAGGTGAAGAACTGTGGGATCTTGCTCTGCTAGCAAAAGGCTGGGTAGTCCTTCATTTGCATGGGGCTGGCCCATGTGCTAGAAGACATTCACCCTTCCAGCCTCATCTGGGCAATGCCTGCTGCTTCCCCCAGTCACTGTAGCAGCCACAGCTACCTGTGGGCAGTGTCCCAGGTTCCCATGGGTGAAAGCACCAGTGACACTGTCTCTGACAGCTGGGGATCTGGGGGACAAACAGCACTCAGTCCTGCCACCAGGGAGAGGGGCAGGCACCTCTCCTCCCCGTGGCAACTGTCTCCCACCCCTGCTGACCTTGCAACCTTTGCATTTATGTCCACCTCCGATTTCTCCCATATGCAAAGCCAAAGAAAATACTGACATTTTTCCTGGACCGTCTCCTCCTAAGAGGGATTCTGTTCTGTGGGATGACTTTGAAGTCTTTGTCAAGTTGATGATCAGGAGCACTTACTAAATGTAGGTTCCCACAGCCAGAGAGTAGGGTAAGAGACGGAAAACAACGGATTCATCAGGACCCAAACCAACGGGCCATCTCCACCTCCGCCCCTCATCAGTTCCAACTTGCTACTCCGCTGCCCCTCAAGGCACAGAGATTTCTAGAAACACCAACATAGCCTGCAAGGCCAATGGCCAAAGTTAGGATGAATATTTTGTAACTCCTTGGGCCCTGAAGGAGCCTGTGTGTCTATCAGGAACCATCCAGGGAGGCTGTCAGGTGTTACTGCGTGTGTTCTTCTTGCCCCGCCTCTTGTTTCTCTTGGGAACAATCGCCACACCTGCCGACGCCCAGGCTCCCAGCCCAGCATCCTGCCTGGCCCTGGAGCTGGGCAGTGCTCTCTGCAGCGCTCAGAACTTCCTGTTTGTTCAGACCCCTTTGTCTTCTACTGCGGCAGCGAGGAGAGAGGATTCCTCTGAGCGCCTTTGCTTTTGGCTTTGAAATCAGATCCTGGCGCACCTGACTACACTCAATAGCTGGAAACAGCAAGGATGTCCGATGGCCGAGAGCCCTTGTTTTAAGCCCTGCACGCCAGGAAGGCAGGGGCCGGGGTCTGCTCGTGGGGCTGCGCTGGAGGGGGCAGGATGCTCCAGCAGCAAAAGCAAACCGTGTTTCTGAAGGGAAACTCTACTGGACGGGGACTCGGAATACTGTCCTGTCAAGGGCCTTCCAAGCCTCCCTGAGGCACAAATGGGCTCAGACTTCTTGCTCTCTTACTTCCGGGGACACTCTGCCCAAGGGACCCAGGAGGGCCAAGCCCACCTCTGCTGCCTCTGAGGTGGTGACGAAGTGCAATGAATAGCAATTTACCCAGCATCACAGAGAAAAATGCAGTAGGATCGGAGCAGCACTAGAGAGCGGCTCCAGTGTCCCCAAGCCGCCTGGGCCTCCACCCACTGCCCCCTCCTCCACTCAGCGGCTCTCCTACGCCCTACGTCATTGTGAACACTTCACACAAACAGAACGGCCGCAAGACCACCCACGTGCCCGCACCCAGCTTACAAACTGAGCCCCAAGCCTCGTGGGGTTTCTTAATCCCAGCCTTGCACCCCTGCCCTCCCCAGCAGCAACGGCTCAGTCACAGCCATCGCCTGAGAGTGCCCGTCCCAGCAATGCGTGTGCCCTTCTTTGGGGTCACTGCTTAACCTTTTATGAACCTCACTGTCTTCATCTGTTTAAAAAAAAAACACTGTAGCAGGGATTAAAGGAAATGATTTGTGATAAATATTTAGCTGTTGTTGTTACGAAAAGGAAAAAGTCAGCAGAAAGAACTGGGTCAAAGGCGAGGCCCTTCCCAGCCTGCTGCTCTGTGCAGTGATAGGCCCAGATAGGCCCCCTGTATCCGTGCCCCGGGCCAGTGCCCACACTCGGCTTACTAGCCTGCAAGCCTGGGCCCCAACGTCCCCAACCCTGGGAGGCCTCTCCCAACGCCCCAGACAGCGACTCCGTGGCGCTTCCATAGCCCAGGAGCTGTGTCTGAACACTGGCCACCATGTTTCTGTGTCCAGTCCAGCCCACTGCCTGCTGGCCAGTCTTCACGGAGTGAATGAGTGACAGCCTGAATGTATGACAGTCAACAGACTCCAGCTCTCCACCCCAGTTAACACAAGGTGGTCTCCATGGCCCTATTTCCCATTAATAGGCATTTTTTTTTTGATGGGCAGAGTGGACAGTGAGAGAGAGAGAGAGAGAGAGACAGAGAGAAAGGTCTTCCTTTTGCCGTTGGTTCACCCTCCAATGGCCGAGGCAGCCGGTGCACTGCGCTGATCCAAAGGCAGGAGCCAGGTGCTTCTCCTGGTCTCCCATGCGGGTGCAGGGCCCAAGCACTTGGGCCATCCTCCACTGCACTCCCGGGCCACAGCAGAGAGCTGGCCTGGAAGAGGGGCAACCAAGACAGAATCCGGCGCCCCAACCGGGACTAGAACCCGGTGTGCCGGCGCCGCAGGTGAAGGATTAACCTAGTGAGCCACGGCGCCAGCCATTAATAGGCATTTTTCTCTTTGGTGTCCCAAAGGGAAAGAGACTGGAACAAACAGAACAGGAGGAGCACGGACTGACGTCCCCCACAACTGACAGCTTCAGGGAGACCGCTTCGTGCATCTGGAGCCTCTGCTTCAAGGCCTCTCGCCACTCCAGCTGTAGAAATCCTTAAGGACAGAGAAAGGGGCAAACCTGGTCTCCCGCCGAGCAAATCTGCTTGATTGCCACAGACACAGAACGTCGGGCAGCAGCCATCTGTTGTTTGGCGTGCTCCCCCGCACCCGGTGCTCTCTGCTGAAGTTGGCTGCTGCTGCGTAGCCCCCGCTTTAGTCACAGATTTCACAGGATGTGTTTCAGAAGCAGGAGCTAGTACCATCAGCCAGTATCAGCCAGTTTGTTTCCATGGCACTGAAAGGGGCACTCAGGCTTGCCCAGGAAGGAAATGGAGAGTGGGAAGGAGAGCAGGGCTTGGGTTGCGAGTGCAAAACACGCAGGTCAGGTTTTGTCTTGTGCTTCCTCTCTTTTAACAATATTTTTAGTTGTATCAGGTGAAATTCACATCACATGAAATGAGCCATTTGAAAGGGATTGAGCAGTGATTAGTACAAGGACACTGTAAAACTTTGGCAAAAATGGAATGAAAAGGTAACTTTACTTTGGGGCAAGAATGGTTGAAAGCCACACGTCCAAATGCTCTTCAAAACGTTCATGATGTCACTTAAGACTCCTGCGACCCACGTGAGAGTGTCTGGGTTCTACTCCAAGCTCTGGCTCCTGACTCCAGCTTCCTGCTGGTGCAGACCCTGGGAGGCAGCAGGTGATGGCTGACCAAGTGCTTGGATCCCTGACACCACAAGGGAGACTCACAGACTCCGGTTCCTGGTCCAGCCCCAGCTGTTGCAGGCATTTGGGGAGTGAACCAGGGGACAAAGACCTCTCTGTATCTGTCTCTGTCTCTTCCTCCCTGCATCTCAAAGAAACAAAAACAATCTTCTAAAATTGTGTACTATGAAAGACCTCTGCATGGATTTCAACTTTTTACACCAAAACAAAATTATCTTCTCATGTTTCCTTGAACTTTTTGGAAGTACCCTCTTATACTCACTACATTCACAATGCTGTGTAATCCCCACCAATATCTAGTTCCAAAACGCATTCATCACCCCAAAAGGAAACCCCATACACACTGCTTCCCTTCCTCCCAGTCCCTGGAAACCACCAACCAGCTCTGTTCCTGTGCATTTACCTAGTCTGGATGTGTCACACAAATTAAATTGTATAGTATTTAACATTTTGTGTCTGGCTGCTCTCACTAGCATGTTTTCAAGGTTCACCCACATTGTAGCAAGTGTCAGCACTTCATTTCTTTTTTTCAAAGATTTATTTATTTATTAGAAATTCAGAGTTACAGAGAAGAGAGGCAGAAGCAGACAGAGGGAGAGGCAGAGAGAGAGAGAGAGAGAGAGAGAGAGAGAGAGAGAGGTCTTCCATCTGCTGTTCATTCCCCAAATGGCTGCAATGGCTGGAGCTGTGCCAATCCAAAGCCAGGAGCCAGGAGCTTCTTCCAGCTCTCCCACGTGGGTGCAGGGGCCCAAGTACTTGGGCCATCTTCCACTGCTTTCCTAGGCACATTAGCAGGGAGCTGGATCAGAAGTGGAGCAGCCAGGACTTGAACTTGCACCCATATGGGATGCTGGCACTGCAGGTGTCGGCTATACCACAGCACCGGCCCCACTTCATTTCTTTTTATGGCTGACTAATATTCCGTTACAAGGCTATAACACCTTATGTAGTTTATGCATTCGTCTCGCCATGGGCGTCTGGGTTGTTTCCACCTTTGGGCTGTTGTAAATAGTTCTGGCTGTGAATCTTCACATCTAGGTATTTATGTGAGTACCTGTTTTTGGCTCTTTTGAGCTTATACCAAGAAGTGGATTAACCAAGTCACATCGTGATTCTGTTTAACTTTTTGAGTCACTGCCATACCATCCTCCACAGTAGTTAACCCATTTTTACCTTTTCATGTGCAGTGTGTGAACAATGGCCACATTTTCACCTGTCTGGGAAGCGCAGTGCAGTACGAGGACTTTCTGAAGGGCTGTGTCCCACGCACACAGAATGCATGGTCTGTATGTAAAGACACAGGTTTTGCACAAACTCACAAAGAAAGCAAAGGAAGTGGAGTCCTCAGCAGACAAGTTGAAGGATGGGTCAGAGAAGTAACAGACTGCCCCCTCTCCTTGCTGTGCTCTCCTTAGCTAAGCATGGACACACAGGAGATTCACTGTCTACTCCATCTCATTTTCACTTCTTTCCAGTTTGCCTCCACTCCTCTTCTATGCCCAGGACTGGAAGGTCACAGTGACTTTCCCACCCATGGCCAGGTTCCAGCAAACACAGCGGACTCTGTTAGCAGGTGATATAGTGCACACAGCTCCCAAGTCTGCACACACTGAACTCTATGCAGGCCACTTGTCAACACTCATGAGCCAGAACCAGAAGGAATACCTTTGCAAAGAAAACTACAAGCACGACGTTATTAATAGTAGCTGTGGAAGAGAAAAACTAAGCACCACCAGAGCCCCATGCAGTGAGACTCAGCCAAAGGAAAGAGCCTGACGCTGGCTTTTTGCTTAAAACCATCTGGAAGGGAGCTGAGATCCATGTTAAATTCATATTTCAGGGGCCGGAGCTGTGACATAGCGGGTAAAGCCACCACCTCCTGCAGTGCCGGAATCCCATATGAGCGCCCGTTCGAGTCCCGGCTGCTCCACTTCTGATCCAGCTCTCTGCTATGGCCTGGGAAAGCAGTAGAAGATGGCCCAAGTCCTTGGGCCCCTGCACCCACGTGGGAGACCGGGAAGAAGCTCCTGGTTCCTGGCTTCAGATCAGCCAAACTCCGGCTGTTATAGCCATTTGGAGAGTGACCCAGCCAATGGAAAACCTCTCTCACTCTTTCTGCCTCTGCCTCTCTGTAACTCTGCCTTTCAAATAAATAAATAAATATTTTTAAAAAATTCATAGCTAAGTGTTCTTTGGCTAGAAGGAAAACTACTACTGTCTTTTGTCTCCCCTCCCTCACCATTGGAGAGCTGCTGAATCAGCCGTTTGGGGGCAGGGGACACACTCAGGAAAGGCCCTTTCTTTTGGACATGACCAAGGGGCTGAGGGTAGACACAGGCAAAAGGGCTCTGGCAGCAAGGCTACAGGAGGCAGATGAGAGAAGGCGAGGCAGGGGCCAGTGCTGTGGCACGGCGGGGGAAGCTGCCACTCCCGATGCTGGCCCCAGAGCAGAGTGTTAGTCTGAGCCCCAGCTTCTCTGCTTCTGATTCTGCCTCCTACTTACGTGCCTGGGGAGACAGTGGAAGATCCTGCCACCCACTCGGGAGACCTGAATGGAGTTCCAGGCTCCTGGTTCAGCCTGGCCCAGCACCATTTGACTGTACAAATAAATGTAGTCATTTGGGGCATGAGCCAGTGGATGGAAGATCTCTCTCTCTCCTTCTCTGTTTCACATAAATAAATACAGAGAGAGAGAGAGAGAGAGAGGTGTCAGGTCTCCTGGACATTTTCAGAGTTTGGGGCCTCAGGGGAATGACAAGAGGAAAAGACAAGCGCTTGCCCATGGGAAGAACTGGGCTCCCCGTGGGCTTCGCAAGAAGGAGGCTCACCCCACAGGATCCTCCCAGTTCCCTCATAAGCCTAGGTGGCAGAGTGGGTTTTGAAATCCCAGTGTATCCAGCTACAGACAGGGGATCCTGGCACTCAGCACAAATCTGAGCTCTATCATTGCAAACAAAGGGGGCCATGTCTTCACCCGGGGAGAAGAACTCGTTCACTCCCTGCCAGTAAATACGACTGAAGAGCCAGACTTCTCGAGGGCGGCAGATCGCGAACTGTGATGTTGTCACTTAGAGAAGTGAACTCCCTCACCGGCCACAGGCCAGGGTGCCTGTCTTGACTTCTTAGTCATGATCTGACAGGACATTCTACATTGTTACTGGGTGTAGTAGATGGAGTTGCAGCCCCCACAAGTGTATGTCCAAATCCCTAGACCTTCGGAGTCCGAGCTTGGTTGTAGAAAGGATCTTTTCAATTGTTTATTTACTTACTTATCTGAAAGGCAGAGAGAATAAATCTCCCACCTGTTGGTACACGCCCCAAATATCTATGAGAACTGACGCTGGGCCAGGCAAGCCAAGAGCCAGGACTCAAAGCATAGGTGGCTGGGACCAACTACTTGAGCCACCACCTGCTGCCTTCCACAATGTGCACCAGCAGGAAGCTGGAACTGGGAGCAGAGCTGGAATCCAGACACTCCAGTATGGGATGTGGGCATCCCACGCAGTGTCTTAACCACCATGTACACCAAATGCCTGCCACAGAGCGCTTTGCGGATGTCATAAAGGATCCTGAGATGAGACCACCTGGGTTACTCAGGTGGGCCCTAAATCCCTTGGAAGAACAAGTATTCTTATCACAGTCACATCCGTGCGACCACAGCGGCAGAGCCGGCAGCGACGCAGCCCCAAGCCACGGAACACACGGAGCCACCAAGAACTGGAAGAGGCGAGAAGGATCCTCCCCTAAATGTCCCATGGCAAGCACAGCCCCGCCGACACCTGGACTTTGCACACCTGGCATCTGAAACTGAGAGTGAATGAATGTCTTTGAAGCCACCCTCTTCATCACCCAGCGAGGCTGGGCAGAGCGGTGATGAGGCGGGACAGACAGAATCGGGTCATCCAGAAAACTAAGCTTGGTCCCTGGGCTCACCACTGGCATTCACAGTGAACCTTCTTACCCTTTGGACTTCTGGGTCAGTTTCCTGTGGTGATCCTCATGCATTCACTCCTCGTGGCAGAGGGCAGAGCCCACCGTTCCGCCACGACCAGTGTTCTTGTTCCCATTCTACAGAAGAGAAAATGGAGGCTCTGAGAGGTCAGATGACCTGTTCAAAGGCACTCAGACCTGAACCTTGAACACAGGCCTATGCTCCAGCCACAGCATTACAAAAGCCTCAAGCCCCAGTGCCCTATGGGGCGTGGCTGCCTGATGGGAAAGAACTGATTACGGAGCTGCTGAGGATAGCAGCACTGGCAGGGAGGGTTGGAGCGATGGACTAAGACTCAGCTGGCCGAACCAGGAGGGTAGAGCTTGCTGACAGCAGGTGCAGGACAGAACATGGGCACCCAGGAGCCAGTGTCCCCAGAACTGGAGCCCACGATTCCTCTCCACCCCAAGGCCTCGAGTCCTCTCTCCTCACCCAGCTTTGTGAGGACGAACTAGGATGTGTCTGCAGAGAGGCCGGAGTGGCCATCCACCGCTGCATCTGGCCCCTGCTGCCGCATGCAAGGGACCCATCCTGAGATGACCCACGTGTCCAGCCGGGCCAAGAAGAGGGGACACAGGCTGGGCAGCAGAGCTCTGATGAGGTGGCGCCTGGGGCAAGCTGACGTCATTTGGAGTAGTCCCCTCCGTAGGGATGGCCTCAGGCAGGCTCTGACAGCCAGGGTTCCCCCTGCCTCTCAAGGAGTCCGCTTTTCAGAGCTTGGGGAGACCCGGGCTGCAGCCCTGGCTTGGGCTGGGGTGTAGACAGCTGTCAGCTTCTTCCCTGTCCTCCCCCACACACCCCCACCCCGTCCCAGGTTGGAGGGAGTTCAGGGGCAGGGAGGCAGCCGCCAAACAGCCTGCCAGATTTCCTCCTAGGCAGCCCTCTGTGCAAGATCAAGTCCCGGGAGGCTCGGCCACAGGACAACAGCACAATAAACCCCCTCCGCCTCCTCCCCGGCTCATTGTTCTGTGCGGTTGGTTTGAGTACGATCAAAAGGAAGGAAGAGCACTGCGCTATCAGGCCGAGGAAGAAGGATGCTCCCCTGACCGCTCCCGCTGCCCTCGGCCACCCTCGTTTTAAATGCGAGGAAACCAAAGGGCAGCATGCAGGCTAACCCCGACGCCGCGGGAGGAGAGCGAGCCCCGGCCTTCGGGTTAGCCTGCAAGCTCTGTCCACACTCGCCGCCCCCAGCACCCCCACCCTGGGTGGACAAGCCCTGTCCCTTAGGCCAGGCCAGGAGGGCATGGAGGCCCGCGCACAGGGGCAGCCGCCGGAAGTAGGCCCTGCACCCGCCGGCAGTAGGCGCTGCACCAGCAGACCTGTTGGTTGTTTATCCCTGGCGCTACCAGCCGAGGCGTGGGGTTAAAAAATAGGCCTGAAAAGGAGCTGTCCGTGCCCGCCTGGCCTGGGCTTGCTTCTTCAAGACACCAGACAGCTCAAGTTACCCAGGGGAAATGTGGCCCCCCTGGGCACTCGGGGCCTTTGCTGCGCTCAGCCCGGGGTTCAGGCGCTGGCGGGGACCAGTTTGCTCCGGGAGCAGTCAGCAGGCCTTGCCGGAGGCTGGCACCTCCGAGGTGGGCAGGACAGGGCCGAGGGTCCCTCCCGCCGGGCCGCCCCAGGGCGCCAGCGCGGTCACCTTTGTGGCTGAACCGTCAGCAAAGGCTCAGTGGGAATGGAGGTCAATGTGCTTCCTCAACCAGAAAGGTGGTTTCAGGGCGGCCCGAGCTGCCCGCGCAAACAAGCAGAGGCCTGCCAAGGGCGGGCTGGGGCTGCGGGGAGCTCCCACTGCAACAAAACGGGGACCATTATCAGCGGCGGCCCAGCCCCGAGGAGGGCGAGCCTTTGAAGGCACAGCCGGGCTGTCCGGAACTTTCCACCTGAGAGACGCTGAGGACTGGGGGTCAGGCCGCACGCAGCCCTCACAAGGCCTGATCAAAGGCTGCTGCCGAGGGGAGGGGACCCGCAGCTGCGGCCCGGCCGCCCCCACGGAGCCGCCTTTGCAGGGGCCTGTGGGAAAACCCAAGCACAGATGCGCCGTGCGTGCGGCCGGCCGAAGCCCTGCGCTCTGCTGGGAGGGGGAAAATCCAACCCCTCAGTGGTCCTGAAAAGAAAGGGCGCGCACACACACACACACACACACACAGATGCAAAGACCACCCACCTGATGCGCGCCTACCTTTCCGAAACAAATGGCTCCTGGCTTCCAGGGCCCACTTGTGAAAGAACAAACAGGCTGAGCGTTCCCACTTGGCTGCAAAGCTGCGTGCACGCGTTGTGGGGGTGGGGGGCAAGTCTAAGCACCGGAAGCTTAAAGTGCCTATTCAAGGGCTTCCTTGCATCCCCTTGCCTCCTTGGGAACCTGGGAGACAGCAAAAATGAATCCTCGTTTGGCGAAGGCTCACGGCCCTATGTGGACGCCGTTAGCATGGTACTCCCAGAATGCACTGCCTGACGCACCAGGGAACTGTACCCGGAGCGGCTTGCGGACACCTGCGGGCAGGCTCCACCCCAGCCGGCTGTGCGCCTGCCCCACTCTTGCGCTAGGTCAGCCTCGGCCCGCTCCGCCCTGCGCAGAACCCCACGCTTCGTGGAAGCTGCAGCGCGATCTTGCCTGCAGTGGGTCCAAGAACGCAAGCCACTTCCTCTGCACCTCCTTCCTTTTCAAAGGACTGGGAGAGCTCTTTTCTTTGCCTTCTTGGGGATGGATTTGGAGAGAGGGTAGTGGCCGTGGACATAAGTGAGTGCAGGAATTGGGCTGCCCAGGAGCCCTGGGGGAAACCAAGAAAGTTCCAGAACCGCGGACATGCAGCTGAGAAGGGGGCACCCCCTCTCCACCTTCTCTGCCTTAGGGACTGTCTAAGCTCCCAGCCCAGAGATTTACAGCTTATTGCTTTATCTTGTGACATGGATGGGGTTGACCCCATTCTACCGATGAGAAAACAGAGGTTCAAAGGGGTGACCCAGGTTCTGCAAGGTCACGTATGGCCCCCGTCCAGCTGGACTCCAGCTGGCAGGGAGGCCGACTCCCCAGTGCCCAGCCTTTCCCACTAGTTGCAGCCCTGCCCTGCCTCTCAGGCCCAGGAAGATGTGAGTCAGTGTTCCATAAATATTTATTAAATTGAACAGGGCTGAGCCGCCGAGCACACGTGGGCCTCCTCCACCCTGACCGGCAGGAATTCTTTGAGGGTCCTGGTTATGGAAAGAAACTCTCTGAGGCACCAAATAAAACTCTACTCGGAGGTGCAAGGAGGCCATTTTGGAAATTAATACCTAATAAAGTTTATGCGGACCCCCAAAAGGAGAAAACACTGGAACAATAAAAGAAGCAGAGTAGGTGTATAATAAAACTCCACAGTGCTGTCTTTCATCCAGGAAGCACACGGCATCTGCAGGCTTTAATCACATCTCCATCCCTCCCCAAGGCTGTAGGCGCCCACTCACGGTACCCCTTGTTGTAGGCGTGGGCTTATTCTGCAAACAAAGCTTTAGCACATCTCAGCGTGAGCAGAGTACGGAGCCGGACTTGGCAGCGCAGCCTCGTCCCTCAAACCAGCACAGGGGGCGGCCTGCAGCGGTGTCTCTTGGCTCAGCAAAGGAATCCAAGGTTTTTGTTGAGGGGGTGTGGGTGAGGGTAGGGTGTAGGAAGGTGGGCACAACCGGGGAATTAGGCTTGCAGACCTTGGCCTGCATGCAGTAGACACCCACCTCCATGCACACTGATGAATTTACGCACGCCTATGTGTGGACGCCTCCATGGGTGTGCTCCCAGGAGGGCCTCTCACTGGACGTAACGCCACACCAGACAGCAAGTGCCTTTGATGATGAAGGCTACAGGAAGGTGTCCAGGCAGGGGTCCACCCACAAAGGTTGGGAGGGAAACTGCTGCTAGTGGTCCGTAAGACCCGGATGTGGAGGTGCAGCCAGCCAGAGTTGGGAGAGGCAGCCCAAATTGCAAATAAGTGATCCTGTTAGTTCATTTCCAATCGAGTCAATCAATCAACCGACCAACCAATTAGCAATCAGCAAGCATATGGTTTTTGACTGGCTCGCCATTGCCAAATAGCATTAGGCACGCATTCATTCATTAGCTGCTGGAGCCCACCGAGATGGTGGCTCTACCTGGGGACCCTGGTCTTATTTCCTGCTCCTCTCTTGACTGCTGTGCTGTTATCTCCAGTGTGTGAGCTTCTGTTCTGCGGGAGGCCGTGGAGTTATAGCGAGGAACCCGAAATCCATATGCCAAACTTCAGACTCGCCTAAAAAGAGCTGTCACATTTCTAGCAGCCACTCGTCATTGTGCGTTTTCCTGGGCACTAAAACATGAGAAAGGGCCTGCCTTGTGCTAGTAGTAACCGGGGCAATACTGCTCTTATCAGATTGGACACTGGGCTCTCTAGTAAGATTTTATCTGAAGGGCTCTGGGGGGGAGAAGAGTAGGATGTGGAGGTGGACAAAGTCCACAGACTCCTAGCCAGCCCCTTGCCACTGTACTGTGGGACGTGGCAAGGAACCTGTCCGCAGCCACTGTGTGTGCACCGTGAGAACTGTGTGTGAGTGATGCCACACCAGGCATTCTCTCTACCCAGGTCCACCCAGCCAGAACGCTGGGCTTGTTAGAGTTGTAGATGCAGCAAGTCCATCTGGCTGTGGGAAATAAAAAATGAGCTTGTCCGTGAGCCAATCTTAATTTCAATGCAAAGACAGCATCCGCTTTGCACGGGTGCTGTGGAGACAGAGAGCGTTTGCAGCTGTGGTGATGGCGTGGGGGAACCCTCTACGTATCCTGTGGGCCAAAACCCCCAGATGGGGTAGTGGCCGGGGGCCCCACTTTTGTCTCCTTAATTTTCTCCCCTGGTTTGCCTTTGCTTGTTTGTCCCCACAGCCTGGGCCTAAGATAATTGGAGCCATGAGAGGCTGACAAACAGGTGGCTGAGATGGGACTTCCAGAGAGCCTTTAGCTGAGGCTCTGTCCTCCCAGTCCAGCCCCAGACAGGGCAACAGATAAAGAACTGGGTGAACAATCCAGAACGGTGCTCATTAGCCAGCGAAACTCGGGCAGGGGATCGGAAGGGAGGCCTTTGTCCCTGCGCTTCACCCTGCCACCCACACATGATTTTAAAAAGCCACCTTTCCAACACGCATGCCCAGGATAAAGCCTACAAAAACAGGGTGCAACCCTCTCATGACCTCCTCTCTGCGCCACGAATGCCCTCTTACAGGTGAGTGAAAAACAACGGCAAACAGACCCAAGCCTGTCAGGGCTGCGCCGGAGCCGGTGAGAAGGTGACTGTGTGTGCATTTGTGTGTGTGCATTGTGTGTGTTTGTGTGCATGCGTGCATACACATGGCAATGTAAGCATCTTTGGCTCCCAAGTTCCTTCACGCTGGGGTTGGGGGCAGGGAAGAGGGGGCAATGGTCCCATGTGTCTGAGAGGGGGATGGGGGGCACAAGTGCATCTCAGTTCTCACATTTACAAAGGGGGAAGGGGAAAGATACGGGGGAGGTTCCGGGACTGGGGGTGTGTCCCTGTAGGGGCAAATCCCTCTGCTGGGGCGGGCATTCGGTGCTGCGGTTAAGTCCTGGCTCTGCATTTTTTTAAAAAGATGTTTTTGTTCAGGAGTGAGGGGTGGGGAGAGGGAGAAGAAAAAAGAGAGAGAGAGAGAGAGAGAGATCTTCCATCCATTCACTCTCCAAAAGGCCACAACAGCTGTGGCTGGGCCAGGCCAAAGTCAGGAACCAGGAACGCCATGTGAGTCTTCCACATCGGTGGCAGGAGCCCAGCATCAGCTGCCTTCCCAAGTGCAATATAGCATTGCACTCAGAGGCTTAGTTCCCTGGCCATGACACAGGCCTCCCCTGCCACCCACATGGGAGACCTGGATAGAGTTCCCAGCTCCAAGCTGTGGCCTGGCCCAGACCTGGCTGTTGTGGGCATTCAGGGACTGCACTAGTAGATAGAAGATCTGTGTGTGTGTGTGTGTGTGTGTGTGTGTGTCTGCCTTTCAAGTAAAATGAAAAATGAGAAAGTTTAAGCCTCTGTGATGCTGGGGGGAACTGAGGGGTGTATGGACACGCATGGCGGGCGCCCACGTTCAAGCTTGCAGAGTGGAAGATGGGGGCGAAGCTAATGGAAGTCGTCGTGATTCTATGAAAATCCCCGTGCCCCAGGCTGGGACACGCTGGACACTCGTGAAGTTCACGTCCTGTACTGGTGAAGAGCCCTCGCTCGCACAGGACCCCCTATACTGAAAGCGAAAGTGCAGGTCTCAGAAGCCAGGAGGCGGAGCGTGTGTTGCCCTGGCGGGAGCCGCTGCCCTGTTCACTCTTGAACGACAAATGGAATCAATTTTCGGTAGAATCCACAGTCCCCACGTGCATGTGCTCAGAGGGGAGAGGGGACAGAGCCCTCGTTTAAATTCTGCCCTCCCCCATTGCTCCGAAGCCCCCTCAGCACCAGCTCCAGGCGGCGGACCACGGCTGGGTGGGCAACACAAGGGCTTGCTCGGGTCCGAGCCTCAGCCTGGGAGCCCAGCCCCAGGAAGCGTTCCCGGGCTTTGGCACGTGGCTTTCTCCTGGCTCAGCTTTGTCTGGTGGCACGGAAGGATCAAGCTTGGCTGACATGCCACATCCTTTGTGGGGGCCCGCGGTCCTCCCACCACATCCCACAGCCAAGCAGGGGAATTTGGCCAGGCGCAGGCACTCGGGCAGGCGCTCCTGGGCACCTCGACAGGAGGAGGAGCTGAGCGAGCAGAGTCCTTGGCACATGACCTGCTCAGAGGCCACCTTGCAGGTACCAGGGTTTTCCAAAAGTTCATGGAAATGCATATTGTGAAAATTACATGTAGCATTCATTTTTTTGCATCAAAATAAACCTTTTAGTTTCATTTAATGTGAACTTTTTAAAGATTTATTTATTTATTTGAAAGTGAGAATTACACAGAGAGAGGAGAGACAGAGAGAGAGAGAGAGAGAGAGAGAGAGGTCTTCCATCCGCTGGTTCACTCCTCAAATGGCCACAATGGCTGGAGCTGCACCGATCCGAAGCCAGGAGCCAGGTACTTCCTCCATGTCTCCCACCCGGGTGCAGGGTCCCAAGGTCTTGGGCCATCTTCCACTGCTTTCCCAGGCCATAGCAGAGAGCTGGATCAGAAGTGGAGTAGCCAGGACTTGAACCAGCACCCATATGGGATGCCAACACTGCAGGCAGTGGCTTTACCTACTACGCCACAGCGCTGGCCCTTAACATGAACTTTTTTATTTATTTGAAAAGCAGAGTGACAGAAAGAGATCTTTATTTTTATTTACTTGAAAGGCAGAGTTACAGAGAGAGGAGAGACACAGAAAAAGAGAAAGATCTATCCACTGGTTCATTCCCCAAATGGCCACAGTAGCCAGGGCTGGGTCAGGCCAAATCTAGGAGCCCGGAGCTTCTTCCAAGTCTCCCAAATGGGTACAGGGGCCCAAGAACTGGGTGCTGTTGGAAGCAAAGAGTATGGGGGAGGGGAGGGGGGTGGGTAGCGGATGCTCCCTGGGAGGCTGAGGCCAGAGGTGCCACTGTACCCTCTCCATCAGGTGAGGTCTAAGCTTTGCCCTGGCTCAGCGCAGGGCTCTGGGTCTTTACAGTGCTTAGGGTTTGCCTTATACTCAATCTCCACCCCCTCAAGCAACTCACCATCTCTAGTCACCTGGAGACAACAGCAGGTGGTTTTTTTTTTTTTTTTTTTTTTTTGACAGGCAGAGTGGACAGTGAGAGAGAGAGACAGAGAGAAAGGTCTTCCTTTGCCGTTGGTTCACCCTCCCATGGCCGCCGCGGCCGGCGCGCTGCGGCTGGCGCACCGCGCTGATCCGATGGCTGGAGCCAGGAGCCAGGTGCTTTTCCTGGTCTCCCATGGGGTGCAGGGCCCAAGCACTTGGGCCATCCTCCACTGCACTCCCTGGCCACAGCAGAGAGCTGGCCTGGAAGAGGGGCAACTGGGACAGAATCCGGCGCCCCAACCAGGACTAGAACCCGGTGTGCCGGCGCCGCTAGGCGGAGGATTAGCCTAGTGAGCCGTGACGCCAGCCAACAACAGGTTTCTAAAGATCAGAACCCATGACTCCTTGGTGAATTCTGAAACTCCTTGTGAAGTTCAAGAAGCCAGCCAAGGAATAGGGACCTGGGGACAGCAGTGCAATTGGAGACAGTGAGGTACAGACCGTTGTCCTCTCTACCAAGGTTAAGCTGCCGTTAGCCAGAGACTAACTTGGAATGGTGCCACCTTTCTACACCAGCTAGTGAGGCCCTCTGCTGCCCTGTGGCTCTGTTCAAGGCCCACACATGACCAAGTCTCCGGAGAGCTGCAGCCTGGGAGAGGCCCTGCCTTGGCTGGAAGGGCGTCCACCTGGAGCCCAGGCCTGGCCCTGCTGGAAGTAGGTTCCTGTGGGGAAAACCCTGCTCTTTCCCCTCTTCTCTGCGGCGACAGCTTTCTCAGTGTCCTCCGTTTACCTAAACAACTCCTGGAGGGACATCGGTTTCTCTTGTCCCCTCCGCCTAGCCCCAGATGATCCCATCATTTAGCACTGAAAACCTTGGAAGGGTGCATGTACATCGGCCACACTTCACAGGGCAGGAGTGGGGCTTTCTGGAAAGGGCAAGGCTCCCCTGCTTTGTCCCCCCGGAGCACCCCTGCGTGCCCTGCCACCACTGAGCCTGTCACCGAATCACAGTCCCCCAGCTTAGAAGTGCCTGAAGGTCAAGAGCTGCCTTCGAGACACACTTCAAGGGAGACTTAAGGGACAGATAGGGGTCTGGGTCGAGGGAGGGCCAGCCCGGGACCCCGGAGGCTGTTGGGTGCCGGGTGGGGGTGCCCGTCGAGGGGTGCATGTAGGCTGACTCTTCTGATCCTCGTGCCCACTCCCTGATACTCAGTGTTTTGCCCCCCAGGGCCCCTTGCTGGATTCTTCGCAGAACCACAGGGGTAAGGAAGGGCCTTATAAAATGGTCGGTGGGACACACGTAGGGAGGGGCGTTGGCTGGAAGCACCCAGCAGCTCTCATCACGGCCACCATTGCTCTGGTACTCAGGGGCCTGCCTCTTCCTTTTTTAAAAAATTAAGATTTTTTTTTTTTTTTTTTGGACAGGCAGAGTGGACAGTGAGAGAGAGAGACAGAGAGAAAGGTCTTCCTTTGCCATTGGTTCACCCTTCAATGGCTGCCGCGGCTGGCGCGCTGCAGCCAGCGCACCACGCTGATCCAAAGCCAGGAGCCAGGTGCTTCCTTCTGGTCTCCCATGGGGTGCAGGGCCCAAGTACTCGGGCCATCCTCCACTGCACTCCCTGGCCACAGCAGAGAGCTGGCCTGGAAGAGGGGCAACCGGGACAGAATCCAGCGCCCCAACCGGGACTAGAACCCGGTGTGCCGGCGCCGCAAGGCGGAGGATTAGCCTAGTGAGCCACGGAGCCGGCCTAAAAATTAAGATTCTTAAAAATGTATTTGAAAGATATATTGTACGTGTGTGTGTGTGTGAGAGAGAGAGAGAGAGAGAGAGAGAAAAGGGACATATTCACTTCCCACGTGCCTACAACCACCAGGACTAGGCCAGACCAAAGCCAGGAACCTGGACCTCTTGAGTTGGTCACACATGTGGCAGGGACCCAAGCACCTGACCCATCAGCTGCTGTCTCCCAGGGTATGTTAGCAGGAAGCTGGATGATAAGCAGAGGAGCCGGCAGCCAGGAGTTCTGACACAGGGTGTGGGCACCCTAACCTTGACTTAGCCTTCTGGGCCACACCCGCCCCCTGCCCCAGTTCTTCTGTCCCTGCTGTTTCCCACACGCAACTCAGTGAGTTACTTTATCTCAGAGACTGTCTCTTCATCTGTGAGATGGGATAAGCGGGTATCAGGGTGAGCACATCGCAGCCTCCACTGAGTGCCGTGACCACCGGCGATGGCGTGTGTTGTCATTGGTTAAGCAGGCATAAACACATTTGCTTCAAGGGTAAGGTTCAGGGGCCGGCGCTGTGGCCCAGCGGATTAATGCCCTGGCCTGAAGTGCCAGCATCCCATATGGGCATTGGTTCAAGACCCGGCTGCTCCATTTCTGATCCAGCTCTCTGCTATGGCCTGGGAAAGTAGCAGAAGATGGCCCAAGTCCTTGGGCTCCTGCACCTGCTTGGGAGACCCAGAAGAAGCTCCTGGCTTCCAGGGTAAGATTCAGAAGCAGCCTAGACTTTGTCCCAGGTGAACCTGAGTAAATCCCAAGTCTGCCCTTCATTGTCTGGGTGGGAATGCCTGCCCAGTGGATTGGGCATCGTTCTCTGGCTCAGTGTTCTGCAAACTCACACCATAGAGGGGCAAGAGTAAGTATTTTCGGCTTTGTAGGCCATAGGATCTGTGCCGCAACTACTAAGGCAGCCATGGACAATACATAAACAAACAGGCATGACTGAGTGCCAATGAAGCTTTATTTACACAGTCAGGCTGCAGGCTGGATTTGAGCAGTTCGCCCTGGTTTGTTGACCCCTGCGTTAGCCTACAGTGGCTGTGGGCAAACGGCTTGGGAAATTGGGGTTAGGGGTGCGGCACAGCAGGTGAAGCCCACACTTGTGACACCAGCATCCCATGTCAGAGTGCCGGTTTGAGTCCCAGCTGCTCCACTTCCCATCCAGCCCCCTGCTAATGTGCCTGGGAGAGCAGTGGAGGATGGCCCAAGTGCTTGGGCCCTGCACCCCTGTGGGAGACCCAGATGGAGTTCTGGCTCCTGGCTTCAGCCTGGCTTTGCACCAGTTGTGGCCATTTGGGGCATGACCAGTGGACGGAAGATTTCTCTCTCTCTCATTCACTCCGCCTTTCAAATCAAGAAACAAATCCTTTTTGAAGGGAGAGAGAGAACATCTGAGAAACTGATTTGTTGAAAGTGGGTGAGCTGTGGCCCTCACTCTCCAGATTCTTTAACTCCATGTACACAGCACCAGGCCCAGTGTTGCTGCCCCGGGGGTCACAACAGACACCCTCACTTCCTCCCACTCCACCCTCAGCCTGGAGTGCTCACAGCCCCCCTGGAACCTGAAGAGTTTTTGTGCTTCTCAGAGTCTGTGGTCCCGCCCCGCCCCTCCATCCCGTTTGTGCGCCATACAATTTGTAATCTCCTTAAAACCAAAGAAGCGAACTCTCTGATTCGTGTAGATGAAAATCAGCTGCGACCTATTAATGGCCCAGAGTCCAAGACAGAGTTTAGGAAACGCAAACACTGGACCAAATTAGACTGAAACGGCCTCTGTCTCCAGGGGCGAGGGGCGGGGAGGCGGAGGAGGCTGGGGGGGGGGGGTGGCGGGGGGGCGGCCATGTGGTTTCAATTCATTTGGATTCTCTTCCTATCGCTAATTCCCCCCAACACAAAGCATGTGCAGCCGGGCCCGGCCCCCGCAAGCCTCCTCGGGAGCCCCCCGCTCTCCCTGGTGGCAGCCTGGGTCCTGGTGAGGGGCCGGGGCTGGTTGTGTGTCTGTAATTAACAGGTTTCAAAGTGGTTATTTTGGAAAAGAGAATTTCAGTGGCGCGTTAAAGTCCTTTCATCAGCCATCAGCTGGCGGCCCAGGGGCTGCGCGAGGCCCTGGCCACTTAAGGCTTCAGAGAGCTGTGGATTCCCAGGGTCTTGTTGGAGAATGCGAAGGCTTTTTAGCCATGGGTTTTATTAGGCCAATGGTTGCCATGATTTGCATTATGTTGTTTGGTTACCAGCATCATAAAAATGTTTCTCTCGTCCTAGAGTACCTTGGATCATTAAAAAGGAGAAGCAAAGACAAGGAAAGCCCTGGCCTTGGTAGGAGTTACATAACAGCGAGCCGGGTCGCCCGCGGGGGAGTGGGGCGAGGAGGGGGCCCGGCGCGGGGTGGGGCGGGCAGTGAGCAGCGCCCCCTCCTGCCCTCCCCCGAGGCCTCTTTCCTCTTCCTGGTGAGTCGAGGGCTGGGAAAGCTGCAGAGGGAGTCTGGACTAGGGCGTTGCAGCACTCCTAGGAGTCGAGAGAGGCAGCCTCAAGTCAGGTGGCCTCTGGGTTGGGGCCGGGGGTCTCCTCAGAGGCTGGAGTGCCCCGTGAGCGAGGGGTGGGGAGGTGGCGTCCCTGGAGCCTTCCCCTGGCACCGCCAGCCCCGAGCTGTGGGAAGAGTGGAAACACGTATGGAATCCTGCAAGCCACAGAGACCGTTGCAAGCCTCTGAAACCTGGTGAGCTCCCAGAAGCGCCGCAGCGGAGGAGGGAACTTCAGTGAAACCGCATTATCTGATGAATGGAGCACCAGCCACTGGCTGGGCTTCCTGTCTTGATGGTGGCTAACTTCCAGAACTTTCTTTCATGGTGGACATGAAAAATATTCGGGGAGAATTGCGACTGAATCACCTCTGGTGCTTCCAAACAGTGGCCGAGCTGCAGGGCGGCAGGCTGTGCCCTGGGCGGGACGCACGTCGGAGCTGGGCCACACAAAGCTTGGGGCACGTGTTCAGAGAACCAGAGCGCCGCCGTGCTGGGAGGGACGTCGCAGTCCTGCTGGGCTAGGCTCTCCGTGCACAGAGAGGGACACTGAGGCCTCGGGGCACAGCCAGAGTTCCATAGCTGGATAGGGAGTCCATCCCAGGGTTCCCGATTCTAGGCCAGGATGTGCTTGACTATCTCATTTGTCACTGGACCACTGTTGCCCTTTTGGCTTCACATTTCTTCCATCCATTCAATATTTACTTTTTTCTTTCTGGTTTTGTTTTTTTTTTTTTTTTTTTTTTAGATTTATTTATTTGAAAGAGAGTTACAGAGAGCTAAGGACAGAGAGAGGGAGAGAGGTCTTCCATCTAATGGTTCACTCCCCAGATGGCTGCAATGGACAGAGCTGCGCCAATCGGAAGCCAGGAGCCAGGTGCTTCTTCTGGGTCTCCCACGTGGGTGCAGGGGCCCAAGGACGTGTGCCATCTTGTACTGCTTTCCCAGGCCATAGCAGAGAGCTTGGATTGGAAGTGGAGCAGCTGGGATTCGAACCAGCACCCAAAGGGGCTGCCAGTGCCTCAGGCGGCTGCTTTGCCTACTACGCCACAGTGCCGGCCCTGAGCAGAGACATTTCTATGAAGTGCATTGAAGAAGAGAAAGAAAATTCTGCCACCCTCTGCCCTCCAAATCCAGGTTTTAGGAAAGTTGGGTGGCCTCTGGGAGCCTGGGACTTCCTTGAGAAACACCTACCGTTCTGGGTGTACCTTTCAGTGTGAAATATGGTCCCATAGGATGAGAGTTACCTAGGCTGCCACCACCTGCAGCAACACCCTCACTCCCAACAGCCACCAGGGCAATGTGGCCCAAAGGATTCTGGGAGTGGAAATCAGCAGGGCCTCTCTGAGTTCAAGTTTGAGCAAGTGCTGGTGGGAATGCAAGCCAAACTGGCCCGCGTGTTTGCTCGGCCCCTCGTCTGTTTCCCATCACTCTCCTCCTACGGTTCACTTGTCAGTCCTTTACTCTTGTTTACCCCTGAATGAATTATTCCTCGATTATAAATCAGACAACTTGGCACTGAGCTTTGGATTATCTGTGATCTTTAACTTTCCCAAGGCAAAAGAAATGAAACTAGCAAATCTCTCTGCTTCTCATGGCCCAGTATCCAGATCATGGAAGTGCTGATCTGGAGGGGGTGAGCCAAGCCAGAGCCCCACTCCCTGCCCACGCACCTTTCCCCCCTTCCTGCCTCCACCCCCCCCCCACCGGCCCGCGCTGGAGGGAAACAACCCTGCAACTCAACAGCTATGCAGGGAGCACCTAGGCAGCAGATTCTAGTCCAGAAACCAGAGACACAGGGTAGAAAAGGCACTGTTCCTCTTGATCCTGTTTGCATCTCAGTGTGGGTGACAGTAAACCAACCACATACAGCGTGCTTTGGTATCCACAGGGGAGTTGGTTCCAGGACTCCCCTGCCCATGAATACCAACATCCAGAGAGGTTCAAGTCCTTCACCCACAATGGCATAACGTTTGCAAAGAACCCACCCACATCCTCCCTTTTGCTTTCATTCATCTCTCGAGTAACACAATGTAAGTGCTAGGTAAATCGGTGTTCCTCTGTATTGTGTAGGGAATAATGACAAGGAAAAAGCCTGCATGTGTTCAGGACTGATGCAATTTTTTTGTTCCAAACATTTCCCATCCACGGTTGGTTGACTATGCAGATGGGGAACCCACAGCTGCGGAGGCCCCATGGAGCTAGGGCGAGGCGCCTTGAGAAAGAGAAGCAGAGTGGGAGATGGCAGTGAGGGGTGCACACCATTTGACACTCACGGGGGTCAGGAAGAGGCAGCTCTCTGAAGAGGTGACATTGAGCAGACAGTAGATGTAGGGAGAGCAAGCCACGTTCAATCTGGGAAGACTGCTGCAGGCAGAAGGAATCCCAAGCGCAAAGGCCGGGGACAGGGAAGTGTTTGAAGTACAGTGAGCGGAGTGTGAAATGGAATGGGGGGTGGGGGCAACCATGGGCCCTAAGGTCAGGCAGTGGCCTGGGCCAGCCATGGAAGCGGCCACTTTGGGTTTCACCCTGAGCATCCCGGGATGGCCTAGGAGGCCTCGGAGCAGGGAGGAACCTGCCCGGGCGGTGCAGAGGCCGGGGATACACAGAAGGCCCAGCTCAGCCTCAAGGTTTGCGTGGAGGCACAGGGCAGAGGGCAGGTGCACCTCCGGGGCGGGGAGACCTTTGCGAGTGACCTGTTTTTGGCAGGGTGGTGTGGGCCTGGAAGCGCACCACCTCTCCACCAATGAGTCTTAAGCCCAGAAAAAATGAAACACTGGTGTTTACTCAGGAGGGCTGGGACCTGTGTGTCAGAGAACCCTCGGCCAACCAGGCCATCGTAGGCTCTGGCAAGTTGCTGGCGCAGGGCCTCAAACCCCCAGGTGGGCTGCTTGTCTACCCATTGGGGCCTCCTTGTGGACCCCCAGACACACTCAAGAAGCAGGCTTTAGGGGCTCTGGCTTTATTTGTGCCTGGCTGTGTGCTGTCTGGCCGGTTTCCTTCCCAGGGCCTTTCACTTTGCAGAAGTCAGGCCCCCTCACTGGGGAGCAGAGCGGGGAAAGGCTAAGGCATGGCCCACAATGCAACTCTCACCTGCTCCTTCACTAGCTTTCTGGAAGCCTGCTAATCCTCTTGGAACTATGCTGCCCGGCACAGGAGCCACTGGCCACAGGAGTGGCTATAGAAATGTAAGTCCATTAAGATGAACTAAAAGAAAGGATTCAGATCCTCAGTCTCCACAGCCACATGGGGCTGGCTGGCGGCCACCGGGTTGGACAGTGCAGAAATAGAACTACAGGAAGTTTGGTTGGGCAGTTTCACTTCTTCAACAAGAAGGCGGAACACATTAAAGTGCACTCAGCACAGGGCTACTTGGCCCGTCTCATTCTAGGTGCTCAGTAAATGGTAGCACCAGGATTTATTCCAGCCATCTCCATCCTTGCTTTGCCACCTGCTAACTGTCCCTCGACCTCCCTGAACTGTCCTTCTGTGACAGTAGTGTGCCCGGTGAATAATTGCCGTGCAACTCCCCATAGCATCGCAGGATCCTTCTTTTTCTGGGCCCTCTGGAACCATGAGAACTTCCTCATCAACCCACAGCTGACTTCGCTAGACCAATTTGGAAATTCCAGTCCTGCCAGCCTCCGCGGCGTGACACAGGGTGGCTCGAAAATGGATTCTGGAGCTAGATCAGCCATTTTCAAGAGCTTGCCCATGGTCGCTGGCGTGCACAGGTCAGATGAAACAAGTGAACAAGTTTGATCAAGAAAAAGAATCGCTGTGACTCAAGCCAGCCACATACCCTGCCCCAGTGTTCTAGAAGAAACCGTGGCCTGGGCCCCTGTTTCCCTGCTTCCACTTTCCCCCTGTGTTCAGCTCTCCCGGGGCCCTGTCAGCTGATTGGTATCTTGGTCTTCAATCAGTCTTCCTTTTTCCACTTGGGCGTTTTGTTGTTGTTTAACGTTTATTAACTACAGGCTTTTGGTGGGTGGAGGCTGGGCTTTGCCTGGGGCTGGAAGGAAGCTCTCTGCCAGGCCAGGATAAGGTGTGGTTTTTCGAGTCTAAGTTGGAATCCCCTCCACCTGCTTAATGCATTTCAGGAAAGATTTGTTTTCAACTCCCAAATTACCTGCTGGGATTTCTAGGCCTGAGATCCTATCTCCTCTGCTGTTTTCTTTCATTTCCGATAAGGAAGACAAAGAGAAAAGAGAGGCCCAAGAACAACATTCTTGCACTCCTTTGAATAAAATTACACGCAGGGAGTGATTTTCTCTGTTGTTTTCTATCAAACAGGCAGCAAAAGGATCTACCAGCCTCAGAAGCTCTGCTCCTGGGGAGGCACCGGAGGAGAGCAAGTGAAAAGGGTTTTACCGAAAACTTGCGGGGAGCAGCCCCTACTCAGCGAGTCTGATGGAACTTTCTAAACCTCTATGGCTTTCCAACTGCTCTACCTGCGACTTTATTTTCTCAAGCAATATCAACCCAGCCAGCTAGCGGCGTCTCCAAGGAGTCACCTTTCTCATGCACCCCACTGCTACACTGCTGGGGAACCCTTTGGGCTCCGCCATGGCACAGTCAGCTTGCACCACGGATAAGCCATGGCCAGCTCTTCCCTGGTCAGCTGCACCCATCTCCTGACAGTGTCCTTCCACCAGGTCAGATCACATTCCCCCTGTGCTTTTTTAAAGATTTATTTATTTATTGGAAAGGCAGAGATGGAGGGAGGGAGGGAGGAAGGGAGAGAGATTGATCTTCCATCTACTGGTTCACTCCCTGAATGGCTGCAACAGCCAGGACTGGGCCAGGCCAGGGCAAAACCAGGAGCCAGGAGCTTCTTCTGGATCTCCCACATGGGAGCAGGGGCCCAAGGACTTGGGCCATCTTCCACTGCTTTCCCAGGTGCATTAGCAGGGAGCTGACTAGGAAGTGGGCAGCCAGGACTTGAACCAGCATCTATATGCGATGCTGGTGCTGCAGGTGGAGGCTTAACCTTCTACTTCACAGCATCGCCCACCCCCTCAGACCCCTCAACATGACCTCAATGTGGTTCCCATCTCATTCAGAGTCAAAGCCACAGCCCCTATTGTGGCCTTGGGGGCCCTACGTGGTCGGCCCCTGTCAACCCTCTGACCTTCCCTTCCTCCTCTCTTCTCCCCTCCCCCATTCCTCTTTAGTTCCCCTAGCCTCCTTGCTGTCTTTAAACTCACCAGTTGTGTGTCTACCTCAGAGTCTTGACCATGACCATTCCCTCTGGCCAGCTCCTTGACTTTCCCAAGTCTTCACTCAAACTCTCACTTCTCAGTGAGAAGGCCACTGGTGAGTGGCCACTCTGGTTCATCTTTAAAGATTGCCATACTGCAGTGCACCCCGCACCCACCCTGGCCCCACTCTGCTGTGTGTTTCCCATGGCAGCCATCACTGCCCACACATAACGGAGCTGGCTTATTTATGATGCTGTTGCCTCTCTCTCTCTCTCTCTCTCTCTCTCTCTCTGTCTCTTCCCATTCCTAGAATCCTACACCTCAAGAGGACAGGGACCTTGGTCAGTTTAACTCACGGCTCCCTCTGTCGTGATTAGAAGCACTTGGCTCAGATCTGTTCTTCTGTGTCCATTATGAGTAGATATTGGGAGAGAGCTACATGGAGAAGAACCGAGGTCTCCTGTCAACAACCAGCAACACTGGCCAGGCTTGTGCGTGCTGCCTTGAAGGCAGGTGCTCCAGCCCCATCAGATTTTCCAGTGGCTACGACCTCATACGAGACCCTGACCCAGCCCAGGCGCCTCTCAATTCCAGAGCCACAGCAAATGGAGATAGAACAAATGACTATTATTGTTTTACTCCAACAGGATTCTGGACTTCACAGCAATAGAGACTTCAATAATTTACTGTTTTAAAGATAAAAACAAAAATACTTAATATGTATTTGCTAGTTCATTGAATAACTTATTCATTTTATGAATAAATTAATATTTAGAAAGTGATTAAAATGCATTACTTCACTTTAAAGTTTTAAAATAACATACTCTATTGCAAAAATAGTGGTGCTTTCCAAAACAAACAAAATTTAATGAGAAGGGTGACAGTGTTTTACATTTTTTGCAAATCTCTTTAATGTCTGGCGTAATAGAAGACAGCTGGATCCTCATATCTACTTCTGCATTCAATCAGCTGTGATAATGTTGTTTTGGTTGAAGTATGCGAAGGAAATCCAGCCTCAGAGAGAGAGGTTGCTGGGAAAGAGAGGAATGTATTAATAGTCTTTTCAGATAATTGTGGTTATTCTTCCCTGACACTATACCAAAAACTCAACAAATGCGAGTTTATGAAAGGTTACTTGCAATGTGGAATCTGAAACTATAGCCATGAACTTTTTGTACTCAGTTATGTTAAAATCCATTTGGTCTGGCTTGCACTTCGAATGATCTTTTGCCCATGCTCGATTGTGTAATACTGTGCATGGGGTCATTTGGAAAATATTGCTTCACTGAGTTGTGCCGATCTTCTGAGTTTGGTTGGCATATGTCATGATGAAAGCCGAAAATTCACATTTCTTAATAGCACCACTGAGCTCATCAGAAACTCCCGCCTGTCTTGGGAAGGTGTCAAGCTCACTGTGCCAGAAACAAGTTTTCAAAACTGGATTGGTTCTGGAAGCTTCCATCTTGGCCATCAAAAGTGTCAGTTGTCTTTCTTGACGTGACAGGCTCAGTTTGTTCGGTTTTGAGAAAGTCCCCAGCCTGAATAACGAGGCTGTTTGGTCCTTTGGAGTTAGCACGGCGTCCCAGGAACGTGGCGAGTTCAGCGCACAGCTCGGGCACCCCACGCGGGTGCTTTTCCTGGAGGTGATCACACACTGCGGGATGCCCTGGGAGGGCCGGATGCCGCTTCTCCAATCCATCCTGCAGAATGGAAAAAAAAATGTGTATGCTTGGGGCAGAGTTTCATAAAATTAATGATTTTGCCCACTTAATCCAGGACATTGTTAAGTGAAACTTGCTCCCTTTATTTTTTCCTGTGAGTTTGTGGTGAGCAATACTGTGACTGCCAGTCTAGTCTAGTGCCAGCAACTTGACCCAAATGTCCACACAGCAAAGAGGGCAAAATAACACCTTGGTATTGTGCTGCAGACAAGGGTCAGCGTACCTCACCTGCTTTAGGAAGGCGAGAACCATTCCACGACTGGGTGCGTTTATAGGAGACTGTGCTGCAGGCTGGCACATAGGTGGCACTTTGTGCAAAATCATAATGGCCACCGTTGTTGCATGAGCTAGAAAACACATTATTAGACATCAGCTCTTCTTGGGGCGGGACAAGGTATAGGATGCGTTGTTTAATGAAGGGCTATTAAGATCATCTTTATGCTTTTGTCTGAGTTGGAAGGCTCTGAGAAATTCATCAGACTTTCAGTTTGAATAAATGAAGTAAACAAGGAAGCTTACACGTGCCCCACTTTCCCCGCAATCCTTCTTCTTCCTCTCAGTCAGCAGAGAGCTCAGCGGCCCACAGAAGAACAGTGGGTTTCTCCAGACTAAACATGGACAAAGCTCTGGCATCGTCAGTACCTGCGGTGTAGGGCCCAAGACACCACGGGCCCCAGGCTGCGTTTGTTCCAGTGGTCCTGGCCCCTGTGAGCGTTGCACTGCTGTGGAAGAGGCAAGGGTACGGCCTTTCCCCCAAGTGCCTCCGAATTCCTAGAATGCGTTTAGCAGCTGAGACTCGTGTGTTCCCTCTTAGGGTACCTGGTGTGGGGAGCAACTGGGAGCAACTCGGACTAGACTAAGTTACTGGAATTAAGACTTATTCTATGCATCTGCTCTCCCACAACATGGTGCTGGGAGAGGAGGAAACAGCTTCTACACAGCTGCCTCCAGTTCAACCAATAAACAGCAGGACCTGCTCCTGATTGGAGGAGAGCAGCGTACTTGGCGTGTGGGTAGCAGAGTTGGGATTGGTGGAAGAGGACTATAAAGGAGGAGAGAGACAACATGCACCAGGAACATCTAAGAGGAACATCTATCTGAAGGAACATCTGAGCAGCCCCTGAGAGAGCCGCCCAGCGGTGTGCCGCTCCCCCGCGGAAGTGGGGAAAGTGGCAGGGGGAACCGCCCTTCCACGGAGGTGGAAGGGTCAGTAGCCAACCCGGGAAGAACCAGCAGCAAACCCGGGAAGGGCCGAGCAGACAAAAGAACAGTGCAGGGTCTAGTGTCGTTCCTCCACGAAGAGGGGGAGCGACATAATGGTGCCGTGACTCGGATATGAAGCCTAGGCAGGGCTTAGTGTCGTTCCTCCACGAAGAGGGAGAGCGACATAATGGTGCCGTGACTTGGATATGAAGCCTAGGCAGGGTCTAGTGTCGTTCCTCTGTGAAGAGGGGGAGCGACAACCTGGGTTCGATTCTCAGCTCTGGCTCTGATTCTGGCCTCCTGCTAATGTCCATCCTGGGAAGCACTAGGTGATGGTTCAAATAGTTGGGTCCCTGCCACTCATTTTGCAGACCTATTTTTTTTTTTTTTTTTTTTGACAGGCAGAGTGGACAGTGAGAGAGAGAGACAGAGAGAAAGGTCTTCCTTTTTGCCGTTGGTTCACCCTCCAATGACCGCTGCGGCTGGTGCACCTCGCTGATCCGAAGCCAGAGCCAGGTGCTTCTCCTGGTCTCCCATGCAGGTGCAGGGCCCAAGCACTTGGGCCATCCTTCACTGTACTCCCGGGCCACAGCAGAGAGCTGGCCTGGAAGAGGGGCAACCGGGACAGAATCTGGCACCCCGACCGGGACTAGAACCCGGTGTGCCGGCGCCGCATGCAGATGATTAGCCTATTGAGCCTCGGCGCAGGCCACAGACCTATTATTATATTATCTATATTATATTATCTATCTATATGATTATATTATTATTAATTAGCTCCTGGCTTCAGCCTGGTCCTGATCCCAGTAATTATGCGCATTGCAGGGGTGAACCAGATAATAGATCTCTCTCTCTCTCCACCCATCCATCTCTCTCTCTCTCTCCCCTTTCTGTCTCTCAAGTTTAACAATCAAAAAAAAATTCTTTTTCTGACGTGGACTTAGAGCAGGGAGGTAGTTGTTTTCCCCGGGCCACATCCTCTCGCTGCAGAAAAAGCAGAGTAGCTTGGGGCCCCCACCTGGCTGGACCCTGCTGCGCGGGGCGTGAGGGCAAAGCTGCTCTGACCGGGACAGCAGGCAGCACTCAGAGCGGCCCGTAACGAATGGTTATGTCCTGGGCCCTGGGAACTGGAGACCTCGCCACATCTGCTCACCCAGTCGGGGGCGGGAGGAAGCCGCCGAAATCTTCATGGGACCAGTGCATGGAGGCAGAGGGGCAGCCTAAAACCACAGCTGACCTCGGGTCTGTGACCACTGCTCGGTCACCCCACCCCCTTTAATCCCTTAAGGTCCCCAACAGGCAGCCTTTCCCCCTCCTCCTCCAGGTCAGTGGGGTCAGGTGGACATGAGCTGGGCAGAAACTTACTGAATGAAGGCAGAGACAGGTGTCTGAAACCCCTTCCTGCTGAATGCTGAGCTGACCCAGGTGGACGGTGCGGCCGAGGCCCACATCCTACACTGTTGGCATTTTCTTTCCTAGACCTCTTTCTCTTTCTGCTTTGTAACCCAGAGAGGTCTCTGGGAACCGGTCACCAGAACGAACTTTTCAAAGAGCTAAGGGTGGCCGGCGCCGCGGCTCACTAGGCTAATCCTCCGCCTTGCGGCGCCGGCACCCCAGGTTCTAGTCCCGGTTGGGGTGCCAGATTCTGTCCCGGTTGCCCCTCTTCCAGGCCAGCTCTCTGCTGTGGCCCGGGAGTGCAGTGGAGGATGGCCCAAGTGCTTGGGCCCTGCACCCCATGGGAGACCAGGAGAGGCATCTGGCTCCTGCCTTCGGATCAGCGCGATGCGCCAGCCGCAGTGGCCATTGGGGGGTGAACCAATGGCAAAAGGAAGACCTTTCTCTCTGTTTCTCTCTCTCACTCTCCACTCTGCCTGTAAAAAAAAAAAAAAAAAAAAAAAAAAAAAGCTAAGGGTTTGGGGGGCGGAGCAGGGAATGCGATATCCTAGGCTAAAGAGTAGCCTTCCGTGCCATGGTCCCCGTGCCAGCATTTGGAGGCATCCAGAAACTTCCACCCAGTGCTGTGCTGGAACCAGTGCCTTCTGAGAACTGGTTTCACCCTCTATCCCCAACTTCACAGTCATGATGCCACATGAGTACTTGACCTGATGGCAATATTTACACCACTGCAGTCAGCAGAGCTACAGACCAGGCCTGCCTTGCTCCAGGGCTGGTGCTAGGCATTTACCAGCTCACGGATGCCTCCACTGTGGCAAGTATCACTGTAGGATGAGTCGCAGACTAATCACATTGGATTTCCCTGGGTAGGGGTGGGGTGGGGGAGGGTGGCAGTGGGACAGGTGTGCAGTGACCAAGCGTGCAGACTATAGGACCTGGCTTACCTGAGCTAACTGAGTCAGATTCTCTGGAGGTACAGCCTGGGGCAGCGCGTTTTTAGCAAGTCCCTGAGGTTATTCATGAATTCGATAAAGTTTGAGACTTCAGGCTTGGGGATGGGAGAGACGAGTGGGTGTGCTTCTGGCTCTTGGCATCTGGAAGCAACAGCTGGCTTCAGTCCCAGTTGGCCTGAGAATGGACAGCTGTTTTCCCTCGAGACAGAAACTTCATGGCAGGAAAAGGAGGTGGGAACTCCGGGGTCCCAGCTACTCCCTGACAACATGATTGGTTTTGCCTGGATCTCAGGATGTCTCCACTTTCTAATCTTGAGACGTTGACCCCAGACAGCATGAGCAACTGCCCGGATGTTTGCATCAACGGGAACAAAGTCAGTATCATTCGCACCCCAGCAGGCATGGTAGAGCTCCGAGAAAGGCCACAGCCAGTGTTCCACATTAGTTTCCTCGCGACAGCAGTTTACTCTCAGATGTAGACATTAGCAGGAGCTTGCACGGCCAAGCATGATTTGCGAAGCAAAGTCCTTGTTGGTTTTTTCCTACTGAGCCTGGACGTGAAGGTCCTTTAAGGCAGGAAGTAAAAAAGAAAAGGAAGAGAGAAATCATCCTTCCTCCAAAAGTGAAACAGTTTGTAGGGAGCCGACTCAGCTCAGACTTGTTTGCACCTGCCTGGGCGAGTGGTGTGAATGAATTTTTTCCTGAGAGCTCAGCTGTGTTAGGTAACAGTCCTGGGAGGTAGGTATTGATGAGAAAACAGAAGACCGTGCCAGGTTCTGTGAACGCAGAGGTGGTAGGGAGAAGAGCCGGAGTTCACACTCTTAATTTTTGTAACCAAAAAAACCAATGCAGTTTCCCCTCCAGCACGATGCAGCGTTTTCTGCTGCCTGTAGCTGGAGCCCAGAGGAGTCCTTAGCAGGCAGCCGGAGCAGTGACCCTGGACTTGTGAACTCCAAGTACTTGAACTCCTAAACCACCAGAGCTCCTTAGGTCCTGCTGCAAATTCAGATACGTAACCCAAAGCTACCTCTACGCCTTGCCGGGTTACAAACCTTGAAATTACAACTACTCAATTCTTGGCCGTTAGACCATCCACCAGAATGGATATGCTTATGCATAGACTTTAGGCCCTCCCATATCAGACATTTAAACTTGCTGCAGTTCACTAAGTTTGTGATCACACACTGTATGTTTGTCCTAACTGTTCAGGGCTTTTATTTATTTATTTATTTATTTTTATTTCTTAGAGTTACAAACAGTGAGAGAGAGAGACAGAGAGAAAGGTCTTCCTTCTGCTGGTTCACTCCCCAAATGGCCACCACGGCCGGCGCTATGCTGATCTGCAGCCAGGAGCCAGGTGCTTCCTCCTGGTCTCCCATGCGGGTGCAGGGGCCCAAGCACTAGGGCCATTCTCCACTGCCCTCCTGGGCCAGAGCAGAGAGTTGGACTGGAAGAGGAGCAACTGGGACTAGAACCTGGTGCCCTTATGGGATGCTGGCGCCACAGGCGGAGGATTAACCAAGTGAGCCATGGCGCCAGCCCCCAGGGCCTTTATTAAACATGAAACTTCATTAAGCAAGAGGAGAAAGAGGCCAGATGGCCAGTTTCAGGAAAGTAAGATGTGATCGCGGATTTTTTTCTTTGTCAGGTGTCCTGGCCTTCTTTTTGGTGTGTGTGTTTGCCTAGAACTGCTCCTCCTGGTCCAGGACCTATCTCTACTTTGAAATCATTCCCCCAGCAGATATATGTGAGTACTTAAGTTCCTGGAAGATGCATATGGTAAAAATGTATACTATGCATGGATTTCAAAATACCTTGCACCAAAATTAACTTATCTTCGAATTCCATTTTCTTTTTGAAGTACCGTCTTTAGTGAGGACTTCCTGCATGTATCAGGCACTGGGCTGGGTGCGGGGAAGCAGAGGAGACAGAGAAACCTCATACTCAAGTTTACAGTCTCCTGGGAAGCAGCTATGCTGCAAATACGTGTGACAATAAATATGTGATGGTGCCTTGTCTCCAAGGCTATGGAGGAAAGTACACGGCACAAGCCGGCCCTTGCAGCAGGAGCGCCGCAGGGGGGCTGTGTAGCTGGGTTGGTTTGGTGGCTTGGCTGGGAGGAAGGGGGCCCTGGGAGCTCTGATTGAGATGCTTGCCGGGGGATGTCAAGTGTGAGACTGTGAAGAGGGAGGTGGGTGTGGAAGTGAGCCTCAGGGGGCGGGGGCCTCACCTGGATGCCGTGGCCTGAGCTCTGCCGACGGGGAGGCGCTCCCAGAGGGGCAGGCATCCCAGAAGCCATTTCTAGAAGGTGCCATAGGAGAGGCCAGTGTGGCATCCCCCAGGGCACATCCGACTGCCCGCTCGGCTCTCCGCCTGCCTGGGGCCGGCTGGGAACCGGGCCGGCTCTCGGGCTGAGCAGCTGACCTGGTCCTGCACACCAAGCTTGCAGGCTCTGAATTTTGCCTTTTAGCTGAGCGTGCAGAGTTAAGAAAGCAAGCAGACCTATTCACAGGGACACGCGCATGGTGTTGGAGCCGTGAGTTCTGGTCGAGATGTTTTGTAGAAAAGGAGCAAACCTGCCTTTCTAATCTGTGGAATTCAGGCAACCCGATAAGGGCCAGCGATGGATGGCCGTGGTGGGGACGACGCCCTGAGCGGGGCTCTCAGCCTGCCCCTTTCCAGATGCTTCCTTCCAGGCTCCTGCGGCAGCTTCTCCGCAGTTGTCAGAGTGGTTCTGTGGCCGGGGGGGCCGTGCCTCTGACAACCGCAGTCGCTAATGTGAATTCAGCCCCGACCGGGTTCTGTGCCGAGCCCTTTGCTCGCGGCCGGGCACCGTGTGTGTGGTCTTCACATCGCTGCTTTCATTCTCTGCGGGTGGGGAGGGTGGACACGGAGCACACAAGAGGTTGGTCCGTGGCCCGTGGACACCTGGCTGGTGGGCTGAGGTCTCCAGTGGGGTCGCCCTCCCCACCCCTCTCCGGTGGGGTGCCCTCCCGAGCTGGAAGCCTGAGGGCACCCACGTTCGAGTTTGTTGCTAGGCCTGGGGCAGTTTGGCCCATTCTGAGGCTTATGGTTTGTTTTGTGTTTTAAAGATTTATTATTTATTTGAAAGGCAGAATTACAGAGGCAGGGAAGGAGAGAGAGAGAGAGATCTTCCACCTGCTGGTTCACTCCCCAGGTGGCCACAATGTCCAGAGCTGGGCCAGGAGCCCTCTCCGTGTCTCCCACGAGGATGGCAGGGGCCCTATCACTTGGGCCATCCTCTGCTGCTGCCCAGCCACGTTCGTAGGGAGCTGGATGGGAAGCAGAGTCGCTGAGACCCTCATGGGATGCTGCATTGCAGGTGGCAGCTGAACCCGCTATGCAGTACCAGCCCCCTCTTCTGAGGGGTCAAACCCACAGCAGCTGTTAACAAACAAGATGAGGGGAATGAGGTGTCCGCTTCAGTCTCTTGAAAAACACAACTGCAACGCGCCTCCTGGATGGTCATGTTTCCAGGCCAAACCTCTTGGGCAGACTTGGAGAGCCTGCCCAAGAATATGGCACTGTTTCTGAGATGTCTGAATTCTCCTTTCCCCAGAGCAGGGCTGTGGAAAGTTCCAGAACCCTCCTCTCCCCAGCTCAGAGGCCAGCTGCCTCTATAAAATAACCAGAGCTGTCTGATTGGAAGCTTGTCCCGGCTCGCGTGTGGAAGACGGTAATGACCTCCAATGCCAGTTAGGAAAGCTGAGAGCTGCCTCCTTCATGCCTCAAACGATGACCGAAGTGCCTGTTGAAACTCTAGATAGCGGAGCAAAGCAAAACAAACCAGAGCCAGTTGGGGATCCAGGGGGTGGCTTAGTTTTGTGCAGTGGGACTTGGGAGGAACTGTGGGAGAGGGTCAGAGGTCAGCCCAGATCTCAGCTGCCAAGCGGCTTTTGGCTGTGCCAAAAGAACCAGTCCTTTGCGTATGAAATCAAGGCCCCGGCCTCTGGCTCACCGTGTGCAGAAACAGCCCCCCTGCATCAGCTGTGAGGAAGGTTCCCGGATTAGATAAGGCCTGGAATGCATTTGATGTTGAGCAAAACAGTTCCTTACTTGCCAGGAGAATGTTGGCCCCTCAGCTGAAACGTGGTGATATAAACGGAATCCCTGGGGACTGTTTCCCTCTCCCCCGCCCCGGGGTGCGTGTTTGAGGAAGGTGTGTGGCCCAGGTGTCATTTGGACTTGAGTTTCTTGGGTCCTGAGGCTCCTTTGGGCTTGCTTGGTGGTGGGATCTGGCTATTGGGAGGCAGGCTGAGTGCTACCAGGAGCGTGAGAAGCAGAGTAGCAGCCTGAGGTCGGAGGGCAGCAAGCCATGGCGGGGGGCTGAGTCAGAGGGCAGCAAGCCACTGGGCAGGGTCTGAGGTCAGAAGGCAGCAAGTCATGTGGGGGGCTGAGGTCAGAGGGCAGCAAGCTGCTGGGGGTGCTGAGGTCAGAGGGTAGCAAGCCATGGCGGGGGCTGAGGTCAGAGGGTAGCAAGCCATGGGGGGGCTGAGGATAGAGGGCAGCAAGTCATGGGGGGGGGGCTGAGGTCAGAGGGCAGCAAGTCATGGGGGGCGCTGAGGTCAGAGGGCAGCAAGCCATGGGGGGCGCTGAGGTCAGAGGGCAGCAAGCCACGGTGGGGGCTGAGGTCAGAGGGCAGCAAGCCATGGGGGGGCTGAGGTCAGAGGGCAGCAAGCCACGGTGGGGGCTGAGGTCAGAGGGCAACAAGTCATGGGGGGCGCTGAGGTCAGAGGGCAGCAAACCACTGGGGGGGTGCTGAGGATAGAGGGCGGCAAGCCTTGGTGGGGACTGAGGTCAGAGGGCAGCAAGCCTTGGTGGGGGCTGAGGTCAGAGGGCAGCAAGCCTTGGTGGGGGCTGAGGTCAGAGGGCAGCAAGTCATGGGGGGGCTGAGGTCAGAGGGCAGCAAGCCATGGGGGGGTGCTGAGGTCAGAGGGCAGAAAGCCATGGGGAGGGCTGAGGTCAGAGGGCAGCAAGCCACTGGGGTGGCTGAGGTCAGAGGGCAGCAAGCCATGGGGGGCCGTAAGGCAGGAGGTTCTGCTCTCGTTTGACCCGTTGATAATGGCAGCAGCAATGAGGTATCACACTGTGCGTTCTGACTCACCGCCCTGCTAGATAGCCGGCTAGACATGCCCACGGGCTCAGCTGGTTTTCCATAAGTCCTGCCTGACAGATCCAACACACATGACTAAGGAGCGGTCTCAGGACCAGCTCTGTGGCACAGCGGTGTGAGCCCCTGCCTGTGTCCCTGGCATCCCATATTGACACCAGTTTGAGCCCCAAATTCTCTGCTTCTAATCCAGCTTCCTGCTAATGTGCCTGGAAAGGCAACAGATGGTGGCCCAAGTTGGGGCCCTGACACCCATGTGGGAGACCAGGATGGAGAACGGAGCTCCTGGCTCCTGGCTCCTGGCTTCTGGCTTTGGCCTGGCCCAGACCTGGCTATTGCAGCCATTTGGGGAGTGAACCAGCAGATGGGAGTGCACTCTCTCTCTCTCTCTCCACCTTTGAAATAAATTGGGGGAAAATAAAGGAATGTTCTGGATAAATCCTTTTGAGATTTTCGAACTGAGTGACAGTGGAGAATATTCATTTTCTCTAACAAACTCCTTTAGGAACATTGCTAGGGAAGATTCAGGCTGTCTGTGTCAATGGTCTGACCCTGCGGGAGGCTCCTTTTTAGATTCTAACAGGGCTCAGAAATGCGCCCGCTCTGGACTTGTGAGTTTTCTCAAGAACAGGAGTGCATCTGTAGCTCTCTAAAATCCTTTGATGTGGTTTCCCAACCTTTCCTGTCAAGCAGGTTCCAAAGGATTCCTCTCCAGCCTGCACCAGAGACCACCAGCCGCTTAGCAGGTCCTCAGGTGGGCCGAACACGTCCACGAGAGGGGCTCTCAGCCTTCCCGTGTGGAGAGTGTGATAGAGAAACGGACCCCCAAAGATGTCCACATCCCAAGCCCTGGAACCTGTGGCTGAGTTTTACGGCAAGGAGGGGTTAAGGTAGCACGAAGATTCAGGTTGCCAGTCAGTTTACTTCAGCATGGGGAGGGGGACGTCCTGGACTAGCCAGGTGGGCCCAGTGTCGTGGAAGAGTGGGGGTCTGGGGGATGGGATGTGAGAAGGCCTCAAAGGGGCCATGGGCCAAAGGATGTGAGCAGACAGAGGAATGCGTCCTGCCCTGGGGCCTCTGCAAAGGGGCACCTGCCTGCATCCCCCAGGAGACCCACGTGCGACTTCGTGTGGGGGTGGATGGGGACACACAGACACACGGAACTCCCATCCGCTGGTTCCCTCCCCCGATGGCTGCAGTGGCTGGGCCAGTAGGTCTATATAGACCTCCCACTTGGAGGCAGGGGACCCGAGTGTTTGAGCCATCAGCATTGCCTCCCAGGTCTGCGTGAGCAGAAAGCTGGAGTCAGGGACCAGGGCTGGGGCTCCAGTGTGAGGCACGGGTGAAATGCTGACCTCCAGAGTTGTGAGATAATGAATCCGTGCTGCTCTCAGCTACTGCATCGGTAGCAACTTGTGATAGCACCCACAGGAAACGGCTCTGGAATTAGCATTTCCAACCCCCAGCTCACAACACCACAGTTTGGAAACCATGATGGCGCCTCAGCATTCTCTGACCACCATGCAGAATCTCTGCCCAGCCTTCTGAACCAACTCCATCTACACACGGGCACTTTTGGGCTGGGTCTCCTGCTGATAAGCCACATTCTGCTCATAGAAGGGTTGCTCAGGCCTCCCCTCCGTGTGGACCAGACCCTCTATGATGTTACAAATGAGCTCTTCGCCGGGCCCACCTGGAACACGAAACATTCTGCCAGCCCAGGGTCCAGGGGACTTGTCTCCCTCCTGGGTGGCAGCCACAACTTCCCTGAGCTCTGGACTATGGAGTTCGCATGGCAGAACCATGGGGCTGGCACTGTGGAGCAGCTGGTTAAGCTGCTGTCTGCAGCACCAGGATCCCTGATGGCCGCTGGTTCTAGTCCCAGCTGCTCCACTTCCTGTCCAGCTCTCTGCTGTGGCCTGGGAAAGCAGTAGAAGATGGCCCAAGTCCTTGGGTCCCTGCACCTGCGCGGGGAAATCCGGAAGAAGCTCCTGGCTCCTGGCTCCGGCCTGGCTCAGCTGCAGCTCTTGCGGCCATTTGGGGAGCGAACCAGCAGATGGAAGCTCTCTCTCTCTCTGTCTCTCCTTCTCTGTCTGTAACTCTGCCTCTCAAATAAATAAATGAATCTTTAAAAAAAAACCTTTTCATTCCATTTTCTACGAACATTTTGCAGTGCTCGAATACATGTCAAGGGCTTAGAGAACTGTCTGGCCCACGTTCAGTGCTGTAGAAGTGTGCATTTATTGTTGCTCATCGTCCTTGCTGTTGTTCCTATTAAATGAGTCTCCAACCTTGGGGCAAGGTGGCTGGCTCATCAGGAAAAGGAGCTGCTTCTTCCTGGCTCCGCCTTTTCTCGCACTTGGAGCCACTGGGCGGAGTTGCCGGCGCGCAGCGGGCTGGGGCGCAAGGGTGACAGCCTCTTCTGAAACTTGTCTTCCCACGAACATCCCCTTCAGGAAGTAGGCTCTGATGTGCCACGGCCAGATGAGTAATGGTTGGGGAAGACAAAGCCCGTGTTGAGAGTTATGCAAGCGCAGTGGGGAGTGAGCGTCTCCGATGCTGACTCACGGCCACTGGCAACGCAGCCCGATTCTCCCAGCTGTGGGCACGGGCACCGCGGCTCAGAGCGTCTCCGCTCGCCGGCTGGCCCAACAGCAGCCTTTGGCATTCAGTCCCCCTGGTTCTTCAGGACGTAGATCCTAAGTCCCTGAATGTGATGCCGGAGAGGAGAGAAGATGGGCTCACTTTTGGCCAGCAGGTGCCCCCGGCACCCAGGGCACAAAAGCTGCTCACAAGAGCTGCTCCCTGTGGGTGTGGCAGCCACCCTGCCCTGCCCACCGTGTGGCCTGGGTCTGGGCAGAGGGGGCGGCTCTCAGTGGCTGCTGCAGAACAGCCCCTGGCTTGGCCAAGAGAGGAGTCTGGGGCAGATCAGGAGGTTCAAAGAATGTCACATCTGCACCAGGCGTCAGCTGTCAGCCACCGTAAGCAGGGCACACACGTGTGATTCGCCACGTCCTTCAGTATCGCTTGGGACCGAAAACAACAGCGCTGGGTGTCTTGACTTTCTCTTGACTTGATCCCCATGACAGAGGTTTGAGTGACAGTATTTTATCACAGCGAAAACCATCAGAACAGCTGCGGGAGCTGATCTGCAAAGCTCAGCAATTTGCCTTCTTGATCCCCAGCATGTGGGGAAGGGGAGAGGAGGGGAGAGGAGAGGGAGTGTGGGAAGGAATCTGCTCCTCCTGTGTTCTGTGCTGGCCTTCTGGGGCCCGGCAGCCAGCTGCACCCCTGTCAGGCTCAGGCACTGCCCCCGTCCAGGGGGGCAGAAGAGCCGTGGGGTCAGGGAGCGGCCGGGCCGCGGGGAGCCGCCGCTGCCGGCACGCTCCTCCTACTTCTGCTCCTCCTTGTGCGCTGTGTGAGTTAGACAGATTGCATAACTCTCTGCAAACAGGGAAAACTTCCTTGTGCCTGTTGATCTTGGAAGGCCTGGAACCACATAGTGCCCCAGTACGGTGTCTGGAATACATCAGGCGTGCGATGATGTGAGCGGGGCTATTTTTATTATAAATACAAGCGTGCTTCAAAAAAAAGTTTATGGAAATGTGTATTATGAAAACAACTTTGCATGCATTTCAAAATTTCCTTTGTATCCAAATAAACTTACCTTTTAGCTCCATTACTCCACAAACGTGTTGAAGCGCTCTCATATAAATATTACAGGCCCTTGGGCCAAACGCCACCAAGTTTGTTGAATCGTCTAGCTAGGAGACACTGCAAAAAGTCAGCTAACTGAGTGTGCGTGAAAACAAGCCTGAAAGGAACCTTAGTAAGCATTGCCTGCTTCCAAGCAATGGGATTAGGGGGATATTTGTGTTTTCTTCTTTATACTTCATGGTATTTTCTAAGCCCCTTTAAATACATGTTTTATACCTGAAATTTTAAAAAAAAATCTATTTAAAAAAAAAATGTCTTTGGTCTCAGTGTGCTGGCTCTGCTCAGAGTCGCACTAAGGCATCCACAGCGAGAGTCGTCCAACCTGCTGCTAAAGCCACGGGGAAGGACTCCGCGGCCGACCTGTAAACTGTTCTTTCCTCTTTCGCACCACGCAGCTTGCGTGTAGCAGGCCCTCGAGTGTCTTCTAGCCCCTCACAACCTCCTGCACCATCCAGGAGGAAAGCTTCAGCCGTGGCTATTATGTCACCCTCACATTTCCTTTCTTGCCTTTAGCTGCCAGGAATCCTTGAACAAATTTAAAGCTCAATTACTGGAACAATTAACTCAGGTCTTTGGCATGATTATTTTCCCTTCCTCCTCTATGGTTTAAATTTCTCCTTCTTATTCAGCTAACTTACTGTACATGTGTCTTTTATTGTAAACTGCCTCAAGTACACTTTGAACATAAATCATAAAGTATAAACAGAATAAATGAAGTTTTACTCAGTCTCCAATGAGAACCTGTGGTCAGTCTGAGCATTCCTCTTGCCAAACATCTCGACCCGTAAGTGCCAGCAGGGCCATGTGATGAGCAGGAAGGAGAAGGCCTTCGAGTCAGGGTCCCTCATTTTAGTGGAAAATGTATCCTGGCAAACAGAGATTCATTTGGAACTAATTATTTCACCTTTTAATGATTGCACAATTACTCATTCTGATATGTGCTGTGAGCCTCTATTGGGTGGCAGACATTGTTTTAAATTTTATCTCATTAATCTTATGAGATAGGTATCATTCCATGTTTTTCTTTTTTTAAAATATTTCTTTATTTGAAAAAGAGAGTTACAGAGAGATGGGGACAAAGAGAGAGAAGATGGGGGGGAGAGAGAGAGAATGAATCACTGATCTGCTGGTTCACTCCCCCAAATGGTCACAGAGCCCTGCCTAGGTCGAGCTAAAGCTAGGAGCCTGGAACTCCATCTGGGTCTCCCACTTCAGTCTAAACACTTTGGCCATATTCTGCTGTTTTCCCAGGTGCATTAGCAGGGGGTTGGATCAGAAGTGGAGCAGCTGGGACTTGAAACAATGCTTACATGGGATGCCGGCGTTGTAGGCAGCGGCTTGACCCATGGAGCCACAGTGCTGGCCCTGGTAGCTCCTTCTAGTTGATGAATGAGAAAACTGGGTCTCAAACACTTAGCTCACTTGCCCCCAATCTCCTAGCTAGTAAGTGGTTAAGTCTGTGAAGGAAACCCTGTTCTGTCCAACTCCCAGAGAATCCCCCACCCTACTGTGCTTCATCAAAGCCAGCTGTGCATTCTCTAGGTGGGCTTTGTTGATCAGGTGGACAGGGATGAAGCCCTTGGTTGACTGAGTTCCATGTACAGAAGCAAGACAAGAGGCTCCTGTGGACACAGGCCTGGGGTTACCGCTGGTAGACTCACTGTTTGAAATGAAACGCTGGGGTGGCACCTTCTCATCAGGAACAGGAGGTTGCAAGAAGCTGCCTGCCTGGGCTCTGGCATCCACAGAACTACAGGCTGTGGAGGCAGGAGGAAGCAGTCACAGCCCAGCAACCAGAAGCCTGGATGCTTTCACTTCTCAGGGCGAGATCACAGATACGATAGCCTGGCAGGTTCTCAAACCACCTCTGGGTTCTGAACCAGAGACCTCTACAAAAGCTCTGGCGTAGAAAACCATAAGAAGGAGGACTTCGCTCTGCAGACGAGCAACAACGCAAAGATACCCAACAACTAAGAAACATGTCAACAACATCAACATGTTGGGTGAATTTTGTCCAAAAGAAATGAAAATAATAGAACAATCTGATAAAGACTTCAAACTAAGCATGTCTAAATACTCAAAAAAGAATAGCAGCTATTTTAAAAAAGGGATTGGTAAAATAGAGCAGGCAGAAATTAAATAAGAACTGGAAAATTTTCAAAAAGAACCAATTAGAAAAGGAAAGGAATATATATATAGGTTGGATACATTCTAGACAGGATGTGGATGAACAAGGGATTGATGAATGGGAAAGTAGATTGAGGAAGTTACCAAAAGGTAGCCCAAAGTCAGAGTGAAGGGCATGGAAGATAGATCCAGAAGCTCCAAGTATATGTAGCAGGAATTCTGGGAGAAGAACATTGAGGACATGATGCAGAAGTAACATTCAGAAATTTTAAATGCTGAACAAGATAAGTAAAAATAAATCCACTTACATATGTGTGTATATATATTTACATATATAAAATACTGAAACTATAGAAATTCTAGGATAAAAAGGCCGATATTTAAAGTCTTCAGAGGGACAGGTCTCTCTTCTAGTGGTTAGGATGCCACTCGGGTTGCTCACCTCTCATATCAGAATGTTTGGGCTGGAGGCCCAGCTCTGCTTCCAATCCAGCTTCCTGCTAATGCGCATCCTGGGAGGCGGCAGGCGATGGCTCCAGTAGCTGTGTCACCGTGTGTGAGACGGGACTGAGTCCTCAGCTCCTTACCTTGACCTGGTCCAGCCCTGCTGTTCCTTACATTTGAGGAGCAAACCAGGGAGTGGAAGACCTCTCTTTCTCTCTCCCTCCCTCTCTCTGTCTCTGCTTTTCAGGTGAATTAATTTTTAACAATTTCTTAAAGAAATAAAGTTACCAGAATGAAAAGACAGGTTATTTATAAAGGAATGCCAACTACATTGATAGTAGACATCTTGTTAATAACAGTACATTCCAGAAAACAATGGAGTAGTAGCTTCAAAAATCTGAGGGGAAAAACCGTTCATCTAGAGTTTTAGACCTAACTAAACTAACGTTTAAGAGAAAGTCACAAATAAAAGGCATCTTTAAAAATAAAGAATAAATTTTGGGACTGGCGTTTAGGCTGCAGTTTGCAACGCCAGTGTCCCATATGTCGGAGTACCAATTTGAGTCCTAGCTACTCCTCTTCTAATCCAGCTTCCTGCTAATACGCCTGGAAAGGCAGTAGAAATCGCCCCATGTACTTGGTCCCCTGCCGCACAAATGGGAGGCCAAGAAGGAGTTCCTGGCTCCTGGATTCAGCCTGACCCAGACGAGGCTGTTACTGCCATTTGGGGAGTAAACCAGCAGGTGGAAGATATTTCTCTCTCTCTCTCTCTCTTTCTCTCTCTCTTTCTCTTTCTCCCTCTCCTTCCCTCCCTCTCCCTCTCTCCCCCTCTCTCACTCTACCTTTCAAATAAATAAATAAATACTAAAGATGAATAAAGTTTATTTAAATATTGAATCCTTACTAAAAGAACCATTGAAAGATGTATTATAACAAGATGAAAACTGAGTCTCAAGGTAGCATACAGCAATCAAGGAACTATAACAGGTACAGAGACGTTCATTAAAATGCCTTTATTAGAACTGTATAAAAATAGCCGTTTCAAATAAAAGTTCAATCAACACATTAGTGAGGTAGTGTTGTGGGAGCGGTAATGTTCACTGGGTGGTGAAAGTGTGCTAAGAGTGTTGCTTTGTTCGAGAGACAGATAAGATAAATGAAAATTTTTAGGCTTTGAAACACTTATGGCTGAATGTGTTACAGTAAAACTTCAGGGTAATTATGAATAGAAAGGAACTTCAGTGTATTGCTTCCAAACCAACAAAGAGGAAAATAAAGAATACAGAAAATCTTATCAATCTAAAAGAAGACAGGAAAGAAAAATAAATAAAGAGAGGACCAGAGAAGGAAGGCAAATAGAAAACTCTAAGTAAAATGGAAGAAATAAATCAAACATGACAGGAACCACAACTGAGAGAGGGTTAAATGCATCTATTAAGAATCAGAACTTATCAGATGATAGTTATTTAAATATACAACTATAGGCTATTTTCAAAATTTATACCTAGGGCCGGCGCTGTGGCTCACTAGGCTAATCCTCCACCTGCGGCACCAGCACACCAGGTTCTAGTCCTGGTTGGGGCGCTGGATTCTGTCCCGGTTGCCCCTCTTCCAGGCCAGCTCTCTGCTGTGGCCAGGGAGTGCAGTGGAGGATGGCCCAAGTGCTTGGGCCTTGCACCCCATGAGAGACCAGGAAAAGCACCTGGCTCCTCCCTTTGGATCAGTGCGGTGCACCGGCTGCGGCGGCCATTGGAGGGTGAACCAACGGCAAAGGAAGATCTTTCTCTCTGTCTCTTTCTCACTGCCCACTCTGCCTGTCAAAAAAAAAAAAAAAAAAAGCTTATTAACAACATAAAAATATAACCACAAACTGATAGACCTTTTACTCAGAATCCAACAGTAGAGAACTTATATTCTCTCAAAAGACCACATTGAACATTTACATAAATGAGACAATAGGCCACACAAAGGAAATATGAACAAATTTGTAAGAGCTAGTAATATTTAGAGATTGGACTCTAAATATCTTGTAAACTGTCTTATAATTTTTTAAAAACTTGATTCCAAAAGACAGTTTACAATATGTTTAGAGTCCAATCTCCTAATTAACTAATGTTAAAAAAGAAATCTCAATGGAATTATATTAAAACATACTGCCTGCAACACCAGTATCCTGTGTAGACACTGGTTCAAGTCCCTTTGCTCCACTTCCGATCCAGCTGCCTGCTAAAGTGCTTGGGAAAGCAGTAGAAGATGGCCCAAGTGCTTGGGCCCCTGCACCCGTGTGGGAGGCCCGAATGGAGGTCCTGGCTCCTGGCTTCAGTCTGGCCCAGCTCTGGCCATTGTAGCCATTTGGGGAGTGACCCAGCAGACGGAAGAGTCTCTCTCTGTAACTCTGCCTTTCAAATGAATAGTTAAATTACAAAAAAAAAAAAACTTAAAGATATAGCTAAAGCAGTACTTAAAGGGAAATTTGTAACCTTAAAATTCATTCCTAGAAAATAGTAGGGTGAATACAAAGGAGCTGAGTGTTTGAAGCTAGGGAACAAGGAAGTGTGACTGATGAGAGATGTTACTGGGGCAGAGACGTCTGGGAGCGGAAATCATGAAGGATGAGCAGGAGGGTGAGAGCAGTGGCTGGCACACGACAATTGCAGTCTCCACGTGCAGTTGGCGGGGACAAGGCCTAGCCCATGGCCTGTTAACGTAGCTGAGGACGGTGGATGGACAGATGGTTGGAAGTGAGGTGGCCGGGCAAGTCAGCAACAGCGATGCCAGTGTCGGCTGTGGGAGTGGAAGGGAAGAGGGTGAGGCGGGCGCCCGAGTGTTCAGTAGGAGGTGTTGTTGCTGATGGCAACGGAGCTGGCAAAGGGCCAGGGAGGCCACAGGGAGGAGCAGCCAAACAGCCAGCTTCTCCCAGGACACAGGAAGGGAAGGGGCTTGGAAGGAGCAGCGGGAGGCGAGGAAGCCAGGGGGCCTGTCTTCAGCTTCTGGGCTGTGTGGAAGTGGGGGGCAGAGCAACCCCCCTTTTGGGTGCTCTGCGGGAGATGGCATCCTCAGGACCAGCCAGGGGTCCATGACAGCACGCAGAGGAGCCGAATGAGGAGTCCAGGGAGTTCCCGAAAGCTCATGGAGCTGATGGATGTCAGGCCAGTCACAATAACACTGCCACCCCTACAGGAACATACAGTCCACCAGGGCGGAGCTCTGTGTCTGCTGGCTCACGAACGTACCCCAGGGACCACAGCCGAGCCTGGGTGCCCACTACACTGGATGCTCGATAAATACCCTTAGATCAAATAGTAGTAGCTAATATTTACTGAGAAACAGTGTGCCAGCGATAGGAATAAGCGATTTAAATGTGATACCATTAAACCCATTTTACAGATTAAGAGCAGTTAAGTAACTAACTGGTTTAAGGTCATGGGGCTAGCAAGTGGCAGAAATTCAGGTGCATGAAACTGTGGTTTGCTGTAGAGCCTCCGTATCCTTAATTTCTTTTTTTTTTTTTTAAATAAGATTTCTTTATTTGAAAGTCAGAGTTACACAGAGAGAGAAGGAGAGGGAGAGACAGAGAGACAGGTCTTCTATCCACTTGTTCACTCCCCAATTAGCTGCAACAGCCAGAGCTGTGCTAATCCAAAGCCAGGAGCCAGGAGCTTCTTCCTGGTCTCCCATGTGGGTGCAGGAGCCCAAGGACTTGGGCCATCTTCCACTGCTTTCCCAGGCCATGGCAGAGAGCTGGATGGGAAGTGGAGCAGCCAGGACTTGAACCTGCGCCCACATGGGATGCCGGCACTGCAGACAGCGGCTTTACCTGCTACACCACAGTGCCAGCCCCTGTATCCTTAATTTCTAAATCAGCCCACCTTCCTCTGATTAGTGGGAGTACAGAAGTCTCAAGGTAGGAGCCCAGGTGCTGGTAGGTGACCAAACAGGCTTGAATGTCACACAGCATGCACAGGAGGACAGCTATAGCTAACAATAAGGAACTGTATATTTCAAAAGCTAGAAGAAAGGATTTAACTTTTTTTTTATTTATACATTTTCACTTTTTATTGGAAAGGCAGAGAGGTAGAGACAGAAGTCAGAGATGTCTATCTGTCGGTCCCCAAATGCGTGCAGGCTGAAGCCAGGAGCCTAGAACTCATTCCAGGGCTCCGACATGGATCTCAGGGACCCGGCAACTTGCGCGGTGACTGCTGTCCCCTGGGGGTGCATTAGCAGGTCGCTGGATGTGATCCCAGCGCTCTCTGATATGGAACTCAGGCAGCCCGAGCGGCACCTTGGCCACTGGGCCAAACGTTTGCCGCGAAAACTAGAAGAGAGGATTTTTAATGTTCTCACCACAAAGAAATGATAGACATTTGAGGTGATGGGTGTGCTGATGGCTTGAATTGATTACACAATGTATACGTGTGCAGAAACACCACAGAGAACTCTTCATCTGTATAATTATATGTCTGTCAAAAAATTTCTAAATGCTTTTAAGTTGAACAATAAATATGAACGCTAATTCCGAAAGCCAGTCTACACTCTCGTCCATTTCTCATTGACACCCAGGCACCTTCTATCAGTTCCCAGAACTTTTCAACTCCTTCTACCTCATCCTCACTCCCTGCATCATCTCCCTTCTTTGTTATTTTTAGTTGCTGCATATCCCCATCCAGACACCTGGCAAACCCTCGGCTATTTCCCGCTAACATCTTTCAAGGGCAGTCAGGTGCACCAGGACCTGATTTCTAACCGTGTGAGATTGACACGTGGGTCTTACAGCAGGCCCTGGAGCACCGGGCTGACTCACTGTTGCATTGATTCCAGAGAAAAACTCCTTCTGGGAAAGCTCTTTGAAGTGCTGGAATTCTCCTGACCTTTTAAAGGATGGCTCAGGCTATGACGTGGAACGTGGAATGCATGTTTCAATGTTTCAGGAACAAGAAGACAGAAAGTGAATATGTGGACCTGGGTGGAGGAACCTGGGCTAGTGCCCGTGTTTCTGAACTAAGCCTCTGTCACGCCCCACCGTGAGACAGATGTCCGCTCCCCGGGTCAGGGCACGTGGCCTCTTTGGTGAGTTGGACCAAAGCTCAGTACCCACAGTGCACTGGTGCTCTTACACCCATCCGGGTTCTCTGGATGCCTCCAACAGCAGGTATTGCCTCCAACAGCAATACCTGGCCAATATAAGCCAAACGGAGTTTAAAAGAAGGAAGTTGGGGCCTCACTGGATTAAGGCAAGACTGGAAAAGGGTAGAAGCAAGCAAGCTCCAGAAATTAGAGAAACAGAAGCACAAGGAGGGTCCGGTCAGGATGCGCCGCTTCACCTGCACTGCCATTCTCCTTGCCACACTATTCAAGGCTCACTTTCTGTTGAAGGAGCATCTGATGGGCTTCACTTGGGTCACCAGCTGCCTGATCGTACAGATGAGATCCATAGATGGTTTCCTATGGGGGAAAGATAACCCCCCAAAAGGAAATGAGAGTGACGGGAGGAAGGCGCCATGGGTGCTAAGCATTCCGGTGCAGCAAATACCCACAGCCCCTCCTCCTGCATGAATCGTGAAGAAGACCCAAAACCTTGCCTATCCTTTCTTTCTTTCTTTCTTTCTTTCTTTCTTTCTTTCTTTCTTTCTTTCTTTCTTAAGATTTTATTTATTTATTTGAGAGGTAGAGTTACAGACAGTGAGAGGGAGAGACAGAGAGAGAGAGAGAGAGAGGTCTTCCATCCGCTGGTTCACTCCCCAAATGGCTGCAACAGCCAGGGCTGCACCAATCTGAAGCCAGGAGCCAGGAGCTTCCTCCAGGTCTCCCATGTGGGTACAGGGGCCCGAGGACCTGGACCATCTTCCACTGCTTTCCCAGGCCACAGCAGAGAGCTGGACTGGAAGAGGAGCGGCTGGGACTAGAACCAGCGCCCATATGGGATACCGGCGCCGCAGGCGGAGGATTAACCTACTGAACCACGGCGCCTGCCCCTGCTGTCCTTTCAGTCAGTCCGGGATTGCTCTGATTAGAAGGGTGCCTTTGGGTGTCAGGCCAGGCGAGCTTGCACATAGTCATCTCCAGCAAGCAATCTTTCTTGGGAGGAACTCTAAATTTACTGTTGGGTAAATGTTTCCTGCCAGGCCAAGTTCCCCTTCATGCAATTTTATCTTCCTCTATAGTTTGAGTTTAATTTTCCTTGAGTCTTAAATAATTCTTGGCTTGCTGTTGATTTAGATCCTTATGGAAATTTTCATGAGTTCTTCCTCTTTTCAGTAGCCTTATTGCCCTTTGCTACTTTTCCCACTGGTCTCCTTTTGTTAAAAATTGAGACCCGGCCGGTGCCGTGGCTCAATAGGCTAATCCTCCACCTAGCGGCGCTGGCACACTGGGTTCTAGTCCCGGTCGGGGGCGCCGGTTCTGTCCCGGTTGCCCCCCTTCCAGGCCAGCTCTCTGCTATGGCCCAGGAGACCAGGAGAAGCACCTGGCTCCTGCCTTCAGCTCAGCGCGGTGCGCTGGCCACAGCACTCCGGCCGCGGCAGCCATTGGAGGGTGAACCAACGGCAAAAGGAAGACCTTTCTCTCTGTCTCTCTCTCTCACTGTCCACTCTGCCTGTCAAAAAAAAAAAAAAAAATTGAGACCCAACACTTCTCGGAGGACTGTCACAATGATCCACGTGGATCCCTAAAATGAGACCCTACCTTATGTCGAGTTGAAGGGATGGAAAGGTGCTCTGAATCACTGGCATGTACAAGTTTTTAGTTTGGTTTTGTTTAACGTCTGAAATATCGTCCTAAGATCAGTAGGATTGATGGCCTAGCCTTAGAGGATTGTTGGAAAAGAGGAAAAACCCTCAGCTGAAAGTATTATAATTTCTGTTCTTCCAGACTAAGCCCATATCTTGGTATATTTAATGAGATATTTTAAGTGAAATTTTCATATTCAAGTATACCTCAAAAGGTTCATAGAAACATGGAATTTAAAAGTACATTTATTTGAGCGTAAGAAGGATTGAAACCCTTGCATAGTCTTTTCATAATATGCATTGTCCATGAACTTTTCAAAGTCCCCTTGTATGTGTGCCCTTTGATCGACAGTTATTTTGTTAGTCATCCTTTTTATTTCACTGTGTAGTTATTACTTTTCAAAGTATTTTCACATGCATAATTTCAGACTGTTTCTTGGATGATTGGTTACAAGAGGTATTTTGTCTCCATCTTATTCATGTAGAAACTGAGTCATCGAAAAATTATTATTTCCACCTAGGTCACAGAGCTAGTTTAGTTATAAAACTACACCAAGAACCAAGACGTCTTCACTTCCAGATGTTTGGTTAGTGAAGTCCACGGGTAAGACACCCAGGTCTTGTTAAGAGGGCTCCTGCCCTTGTACTGCACATGGACAGGGTCTTACTCTGACCTTTTCTAGTCTCATGAGCCAAAGAGACATGACCACCCCGAACCCATGCTCCCGGGACCCCAGAATCCCTTCTGATGTGGCCAAGTCCATTGGAGTGTGTCCTCATAAGGGCAGTCTGACTTCTGACATAGTCCTAAGCCAGAGGAGCAGCCATGGGTAGCTGTTGGCTGCTATAGGGAAATAGAGCTGGCCTTGTAGACTGAGATGTGCCCCGCCCCCAGCCGTGTAGGCTGGAGCCAGGGTGGGAAGAGGAGGCCTGGGGGCAGGAGCCACCCCTCCCCTGCGTCTTTGTTTCTCTGAGCAGCTCCCTAAGGTGTCCCAGCAATCTACATTCACACCTGGCTTCCCAATTGTAGGAAAATATATTTTTTCATTGTAGGAGACAGAGCATATTTTGTTTAACAGTCAGTGAGCTTGATTTATACCTTTTAAATATTTAGACATGTGATACGGAGCCCTCCATTTCTGCTCCTGCCCCGGGGCCCTGCACATGCTGGGGGTGGGCGTGCAGTGGATTTTGTTGGACCATGCTGGCATTTTTAAAATCACAGCTTGCATTAGTTTCCAGCCTTAACAACTGGGAGGTTTCATAGAATAGAGACTTCTGGTTTCTCTTGAAAAGCAAACACGGGAAAGAGACACTCATGCAATTCAGGGCCTGCCTACCTGGCCAGCAAACAGGGGCTGGGGCTGAGCAACACCCACGGGATCCAGATGGGGCAGAACTGCTGTTCCCACCTGTCTCCTTTCACTCACCCCGTGACCTCCGACCTCTCTGACCCCTGGGGGCGCTTGAGTTTGTCACCCTGATTTAAGTCCTGTGTTAGATACTTCTTTCCACAGAAAATCACCCTGCTATCTCACATTGAATGCATTGCTTTTGCCTCTTTTCTCAAACTTCCTTCCAAGACAGTTTTTTTTTTTTTTCCCCATTAGCTAAATCTCAGTCCTGAAATGCCCATGGAGGTAAATGCCTATAATTTGGGCATCTTCCTCCCTGACTTGGGGGTCTCGGGAACTCATTAAAACCACAGTAAGGGATTTCAAGAGAGCAGTCTGAGACCCCCCCCCCGCGCCCCCCGCCAACCAAGGCCTTTCACCAGCCCATGCCAACTGGAAACCCGACGGAATGGATTTTCTTGTTTTGGCCCCTGGTGAGGGAGGGAGATTTTTGATACCCAACAAAGAGCCTTTGTTCGGGTTTGCGTCAGGACAGAGAGCAGTGCACCCCCCGAGCTCGGGCCCTGGCTTCTTCCAAGTCTCATCTTCCCTTTTCTGCCCCAGAATAGCACCCAGCCCTCCCGCCATTGGGGCCTCGCCTTCATGTCGCCGGCACGCCACCCCCGCCTCGGCCCGCCTGTGGCTCTGGAAGACAGCTTTGCACGTTAACCTCCAGGGGCATTCACTGGGTTTCCTACGGGGTCTCCAGCCCCATGGGGCTGCCAATAGGCTCTTTACACTCCATAGATGGGAGAGAGAAATCTGCTTGTTCGGTTGCAACTGTCAAGCAAAGGGCGTGCTGAGCTCAGATAGAAATAGCAGCAGGGTCAGGGCAGGGCAAGGCCCCAGCATTTCATTAGCTCGCCCAGCTAAGGGTGATTAAATGCACACAGTGGCCCAAGAATGGGGCCATGAGGGCAGCCACACAGTGCAGCACAGAAAAATCATTCTTTGGCCGCTGTCAGATGGCTGAATGGGACTTAATTATCGGGATAATGAGAACTGATTTTCATTGTTTTAATTTGGGGGAAGGGGTGAGAAAGGAGGAACTTTTTTCCCTCCTCTGAGTAAAAGGATGCTAAGCTGTAGGCTGTAGCGGGTCCCACATCCTCCTGGCTGGGGTTAGCTGAACTTCCTGTTTGCAGCCCTTCACCGAAGCAGTAAGAAAGAGTGATAGGATTGTCTTCTGTGCTGGGTTTTCCTCTAGGCCCTGTAATCCCGGCAGGATGTGTCCTCATAAGAGCGTGTCTGTGCTGGCATCCACCCCTAGCAGCTGCATGGACACAGAATCCCCTGGACAGATCTGCCTGTGCTTGGCCCCTTCGGATGCTGCCAGCTCATGAGCCAATCCTGCCCTGCTCCTGTTTTTTTTTTTTTAATACAAGATCTAGAACACTAAAATGATCAGAACTTTGAATTCCTTGCAGTCTGTTTGAGGTTCGAGAGCCCAACACTGTAGGGATTGTAAGACTTGCAAAGCCAGAAGCCCTTGACAATCAAGACAAGCTCTTAACTCTCTGAATCACAAGTCACTCATCCATCTGCCGTTTCCTCATTATTCAACCCAATTCACCTGCCACCCTCCCAAGGCCTTGCTGTTCATGCAGAAATGAGAGAGTTATTTGTTCTCTAACTTGATGGCTCATTGCTCTGTGTAACACATACCATTAGTTGGATGATCAAATAATAAGTATTGGTTAAGTTGGGTTTCACATGGCTCTAGGTGCTATGGGAAAACAGGACACACCCACCCAAGAAAGTCTGCTGGGGTCACCCAGAGCAATTCGAGAAAAATGCAAGGGATCCCTAATTTAACGTGAATTCCTGGCTAACCAGGACAAGGAAGAGAGGGTGGAACAGTGAGAGATGAAGGCTTGTGATGTCGCCAAAGTCAAGTAGAACATCAACCAAGGGTGAGCAACAGAACAGAATGGTGTTGTCTGAGAGAAGAAAGGTGACATCATTGAAGAATCTAGGTGAGGCCGGCGCCGCGGCTCACTAGGCTAATCCTCCGCCTTGTGGCGCTGGCACACCGGGTTCTAGTCCCGGTCGGGGCCCCGGATTCTGTCCTGGTTGCCCCTCTTCCAGGCCAGCTCTCTGCTGTGGCCAAGGAGTGCAGTGGAGGATGGCCCAAGTGCTTGGGCCCTGCACCCCATGGGAGACCAGGATAAGTACCTGGCTCCTGCCTTCGGATCAGCTTGATGCGCCGGCCGCAGCGCGCCAGCCGTGGCTGCCATTGGAGGGTGAACCAACGGCAAAGGAAGACCCTTCTCTCTCTGTCTCTCTCTCTCACTGTCCACTCTGTCTGTCCAAAAAAAAAAAAAAAAGAAAAAAAAAAGAATCTAGGTGGGCCATAAAACTGAACCACAGAGAAGCCTGTGTAGTGGCGTAGTGGGTAAAGACGTCACCTATGACATCAGCATCCCATGGGGGCCAGTTTGTGTTCCAACTGCTCCACTTCTGATCCACATCCCTGTTAAAGGCCTGGGAAAAGCAGCGGAGGATAGCCCATGTGTTTGGTCCCCTGCCACCTAATGAGAGACCTGGAAGAAACTCCTGGATCCCCGCTTTGGCCTGGCCCAGCCCCAGCCATTGTGGCCATCTGGGAAGTGAACCAGCAGATAGAAAATTCTCTCTTTCTCTCTCTGACTTTCAAATAAACATATTTTTTTAAAAGAAGACTGAACTGCAGAGAGGGCCAGATGTAGAGGAGCCATGAAAACCAGACAGAGTGTATTCTCAGCTCCGTCTTTGGCCATAAGAAGTGGTCATTGCTGTCGTCTGCTTTTGTTCCCATCTCTTCCCTGCAAGTTCTGCAGAGGGACAGGCAGGCAGGAAGAGCAGCTGCCTCCTGCAGAGAACTTTCTGATGCCTACAGGGGCTTAGCTTTGGGCTCCAGACCAGTGCTGGTGCCCTCTCTGGGCTGCCCGGCTGTGCCTTCAGGACCTCCCAGGGATCCTCACTCTGTTCAGCTCAGCTGAAGCTCATTTTTCTTGAAGACTTGACAGGACATAGGTTAAGTTCTTCAAACATGGCAGTCGGGTTCCTTGTGGCGAGGAATAGATGGCCAAAGAGAACCAGCTGTAATGGGTTAATGGCCTACCTTGGCCCCTGTCCAAAGAGACAAGCTGTGGTCCTTTTCAGGAGCCACATCCTAAACACAGCCTTCACAGAAGGTGGCTGCCCATCAGAATCAATTAGCCATGCCTGTCAGGAGGGGAATGGCCTCTCTGGCCGAAACAGGGGCTCCATCCCTCGGCTGCTTTGCCCTGGGAACTCGTGTGGGTCATAGGGGAAAGGGGAGTGTCTATGGCGCGCAATATGCCTAGGGCATGCTCTTCTCACCACTGACATTTTCTGTGACCCAACCAACGGCTCATTGCGAAGCCAGAGCAATCCTTCGGGTTTTTGCCTGGGCCTGAAGCCATTCAGATCCGAAAAGAGAGAGGGCTGGCAGCTCCTGGTATCTTAGTAGTTGCACCTTTTGTTTTAAGATCTGTGGATGCTTACAAATGGCTGGAAGAGCCACGCCGACACCTATCTTTCCCTCTCCCGTCTGTCTTGCCCACAGCAGCCAGTGGGGTCTTTCTCAGAAGCAAAACCCATCTAATCTCCTCCTTCACTGAGATCCCTATTGGTTGTCTACTGTCTATAGAAGTGCTCTCCACATTTTCTTGCGAGAACTCCCCGTCAGTGAGCCATTTTTGAGCAGGTACTCCTAATATACATAGCTTATTTTTACAGGATGCACATGTGTTAATTCACTGGTATGTACATCATAAAATCCTTCTGCTACTCTCATTCTAGCTCTCTCTCCATGATTGTTTGCAAACACATCTCTCCCAAAGTTGTCCTGGAAGTCCATGACTTTTATTCCTTTCAAAATAGCTTGTAAAATGTTTGCGGCTTTTGAGTGTTCCTAACACAAAGACGCGATAAGTGTCTGAGGTGCTCACTATGTCAGTTATTGTGATCTAATCATGACACGCATGTGTTGAAATGTCTCAGTGTATAAATATATGCAGTTAGTATGTGCCAATTAAAAATAATAGTTTTTTTTAAAGATTTATTTATTTATTTAAAAGGCAGAGAGGCAGAGGCAGAGAGAGTCTTCCACCTGCTGGTTCACTCCCCAGATGGCTGCAATGGCCAAAGCTGTGCCAATCCAAAGCCAGGAGCCAGGAGCTTCTTCCAGATCTCCCATGTTGGTGCAGGGGCCCAAAGACTCGGGCCATCTTCCACTGCTTTCCCAGACCATAGCAGAGAGCGACATCGGAAGTGGAGCAACCAGAATTCAAACTGGCGCCCATATGAGACACTGGCGCTGTAGGCAGTAGCTTTTCCCCCTATGCCACAGTGCCAGCCCCAAGAACATAGGTTTTTTTTAAGAATCTAGTTTTAAATAAGGTTCTTATTTCTATTCTGTAGAAACTAGAACTCTGGGACATAGAAACCATTCGATAAATGTATATTGCTGATTGTCAAGATCATGTTCCTGGTGGGCAAATGAGTTACGTCTAAGAGCTATCTAAAATGAAAGATGGCAACACAATTCTAATTAGTGAGACTGAAGCATTTAGCTGGAGTTGGAAGCAGCCTTTCTAACGGAAGCCAGCGTCCCACTCCCACGGCCACTGTGTTTGCCTCTTTGTCACGTCGTTTAGCCCACAGCTTTGATAGAATCTGAAGAATCATTTCATTTTCATGCACACAGCCACTGCTGAGGCCAACCCCTTCCTGTGTTTGTATGAGGCTTTATGGTTTTCAAAGCAAGTAGCGTGACTCCTCTTCTGTAGATAACTTAATGGAGACACATTAAATGACCTGCCTCGCAATGATACAGCTGGGACTTCTGATGCCCAGCCCGACACCAGACAGCCTCTCAGAGGGTTAGAACGAAATGACACAGCACAATGTTAAGTCGAAGAATAAACAAATGTCACTGGAAATTCCAAGGAGACCTTGGGACCAGTGTCTACCAGAATTTCAATAGCATTTGCTGCCGTCGGCCTCACGGATGTGTAGACATCCTGCCAACTTTGCACAAGATACAGACATCTCAAAATCAATTTAACGAACTTCCATTTATCTTGGAAACACACATGTAGACTAGAACTTGGCTTGGATGAAGAGATTCACACCAGGCCCACAGCCCCGCTACTCTTGTAAAGTGCTTCCCGAACCCCAGTGTTGAAGACCTCGCTGTTTTGTTTGACTGTGCAGGCTGCCTACACATGCACCCTGCCAGCGAGAGGTTAGTCCTGACTCAGAAACAAGAGGATCAGTGACTGAATCACCCCACTTACTAGAGCCCCTGCTCTGTATTCCTTGGAAACCTCTTGCCTCAGTTTGGGCTTGACCCAACCCACTTAGAAGGAGAGAGAGCAATTTTATAGCCCGGCGTGGAGTGACTCCAAGCCAATTGTATCTATTTCCAAATGATCTGACGCAGCAAGTAGATCATATTTCCCTTGGAGGCTTGGCTGAGAATGATCAGGCTGGTGACAATGAACCAGAATGAATAAAATAAGACTGTCAAGAAAAATCTGAAAATGGCCCCTAAGGAGGTAGAAGGAATGAAATGCGCAGGGGTGTGGTGCTTTCCGGGGAGGTGGAACAAAGGGAGGAGGGCTAGGTGATCTTGCAGGAAATCCGAGAGAGTCAGCAAGGACTCCAGGGAGCCGGGAGATTGGCACATGCCCAGTTCCTTTATTGGGAGCAGATCCTGAATTTCAAGCCCAAAATTATTCACAAAATGTGCCTCTTAGTTTTGCTTTGACCTTTAATCAGATTTTTTTTATTGGCATTTTTTATGGTTGGTTACCTGTCCACTTTCCCCCCATGTCACCAAAGGAGGCTGGGACTCCGAAGGCATTTATCAAAGTCCAACTCATCCCTGCATTAAATTATTCTGGTCTTAGGGAATAGTGATTATGAGTTCCAGGAACGGGATGTGGGAACAGCAGAGAAGCTAGATTTCATTTAAGGTTTCTGGAAAAAAAATAAATACCCTGTTGCTAAGATGAAAATAGAGTTGGTTCTTCACAGATCACGGACAGGGAGCAGCCAAGCCCTGGAGCCAACTCCTAACCCAGATGAGTTTCTGTTCGGATGGACAAGGGCACATCCCCGAGCACCAGATTCTGTGCACACACATCTGGTTCGTTGTTCTCTGCTTTGGTTGTGCAAAACATTTTCAAAGGCCAAGACACCGTGAGAGCTGAGCTCTTTGAGGCTGTCCTTTGAGCGAGAAGAGGTGTGTGCCTCTGGCTGTCCGCTTGGCAGTGGACGCCTTCCTGCTTCTTTCCACCCAAATATTACGGCCATCGGGCTTGTTAGCAAGAAACAGTCTTAAAAGGACCCCAGTTGCTTCCCTTAGCTTCATGCTCTTTGCCGTCATCTCAACTGGCATGTTTCGGGCACTTGCTGTGTGCCAGGCACTTTTTCAGAATGGAACAAGCCTGCCTTTGCTTGTCCTTAATGTCTCAGCAGCCTAGCAGGAGAGGCAGTGTGGCTAAGTGCCAGGGGCAGAAACAGCAGTGCCAACCACTGTGGAGACTCAGGGGAAGGAGCCATGGTATGGCGCTCCATCGAAGAGTAGACGTGAGAAGGGGGAGAGAGCGTACTGTAAGGGGAAGCCTACCTGTCTCTCACAGGTCCGTGTAGCCTTTCCCCAAATAGTTGTTATCTGCTTGTTACTTGCCAGGAACGAGGGGCTGGGATCAAGGAGGAATAGGACATGGAGCGTAGGGTGGGTGGCTGAGAGGAAGGAGGTAGCAGCCGGAGGAGGGGCTGGAAGTAGACGAGGCCTCCCAGGGAAGGGTTTTGCTTGCCAAGCTGAGTCTGGGCTTTGTTCTGTAGAAAAGGTCTTTATGCAAGTGCTGGTGCAAATCCCCGTCCCATGCTTTGACTTCCTACCCTATGAGTTAGAAGTATGTGATGTGTGTGTGTGTGTGTGTGTGTGTGTTCTGTGCTTCTTCCCCGTCTGGTTTCTGGGCTGCGGTGGGAGCCTTGTGAGGATGGGGAGCCTTCTGGTCATAGTCGCCATTGCATTTCCAGTTCTGGGCACAAGTCTAGCAGTGGTGGGCCCCTGGCAAATATTTACTGAACTGACTATCAGATCTGGAGGGGTCTACATTGTGGCACACATGCTAAGCTACAACTTGTGACACTGGCTCCCCATATAGGAATGTAGGTTCTCAGCTGTTCCACCTCTGATCCAACTCCCAACTAAAGTGTCTGGGAAGACAGCAGATGATGGCCCAGGTACTCAGGCCCCCGCACCCTCGTGGGAGATCCAGGTCTGGGTTTCCTGGCTTCATCCTGGTCCAGCTCCGACTCTTGAAGCCATTTGGAGAGTGAGCAAGCAGATGAAAGATCTCTCTGTCTCTGTCATTCTGCATCTCAAATAAATAAATAAATCTTTAACAACATCAGATATGTGTGGGGTTAGCTGTACAGTTTGTACAGTGGAGGGAGATCCAAAGCTGGGTGGCCCCGTAGGAGGGATTTGCAGTAGCAGAGAGGTGCTAAGAGCCTAGCCTGGGCAGGAGTGGCACAGATGCACAACAGATTTAATGACAACATAGATGGAACTTGGTGAGGGAGAGGGAGTCACAGGTGGCTTTAGGGCTTCCATTTGGGGGTCTGAGTGGCTGGTGGTGGCGCGGATTGAGAGAGCAAAGATAGAGGAGCCTGTCTCGCCGTGGGAAGCTGGAGAGCGTAGCTAACGAGATCAGTTTTGGACATGTGTGGCTTGAGACAAATGCGCAAAGTGCAGCTGGAAGTGCCCACCAGCGGGCAGTTGGAAATCCATGTGGGCAATTTGGGAAGATGGTTGGGGCTCAGGTCACAAAATTTTGGTGACAGCAAGAAGAGCAGGCAGAGTTGAAAGAGAAAGCAGAAGTGCAACGCTGGAGGAAACATCATTTGATGGGAGGGTGGGAGATGCAAGATGTGACCAGTCGAGATGGGGGAAGATGTTGTCAACTCTTGAGAGATCTTGGCCCCTATCCAGGACAAGGCAAAAGTCAGTGGGAGTGGGAGCTGCCACCTAACTCCTCTTGGTTCTTTTCTTAAGATTTTATTTATTTATATGAGAGGCAGAGTTATAGACAGAGAGAGGGCGAGACAGAGAGAAAGGTCTTCCATCTGCCGGTTCAACCCCTAAATGGCCACAATGACCAGAGCTGTACCTATCCGAAGCCAGGAGCCAGGAGCTCCTGCATGGGTCTCTTACATGGTGCAGGGGTCCAAGCACTTGGCCCATCCTCCACTGCTTTCCCAGGCCACAAGCAGAGACTGGATTGGAAGAGGGGTAGCCGCAGGAAGAGGATTAGCCCACTATGCCACAGTGCCGGCCCCCTGCCTGGTTCTTACCCCATCAGTGTTCACGGGGACTCATTCCAGGTGAGGGAGACGAGCAGAGAACATGACTGAAGGTGGCTTCTGGTTCCAACTCCCAGAGGGAAAGAGTCTTTTCAGGGGGGCTGGTTCCAGGTTAGTGCTGGTCTTGGCCCCTGCTCAGGTTGCACCTGCTGCCCAGCTTCCGCTGCCATGTACAATCCTGTGCCTACAAACAGCTCACTCCGCCTGCCCTCCAGCCTCCCCGCACCCCCGTCCCTGCCTCTCCACTGGTGCAGGCTAGGGCTTTCTATCCTTATTCTACTAAAAATGTTTGGGAATGAAATCGAAACTTAAGGAGAAACCAGTGCACAAATCCAAGTGGAGATGCTTCCGCAGAAGGAAGGGGTGGTGGGGTCCAGGCCCCACCTCCCTCTCACTCCTCATCCCCCTGGGAGCTCCTTGGAATCTCCAGTGGGCCCCAGGGAGGGGAAGCCGCCTGGGTCTTGGGCCTGCCAGCCTCGGCTCCTCGGCCCGCTCTCCTTCCCATGCTGTGTGGTGCTTCGGCTCCCCCCAGCTCTACAAGCCGGGCGGATACAGTCAGCGGATCAGGAGTTCCTGCTGTCTTCTCCATTCTGCCTCCCAGGTGAGGCAAAGTGGTCTGGGACCCCCTGACACAGAGCCCCATCCCCTTCGCCCCCGTTTCCTCCAGACCCTCAGGCTGTGCTTGGGAACAGAGTCATTTAGTCCCTGTGGGTCGACCCCTGGCGTCCCTGGAACAGGCTGCTCACGAAGGGGACTCCCAAGACATAAGCGCCAACCATGGGGAGAGGCCCCAACTAGATCCCACTGGAGACCCCCGCTCCCACCCCGGATACACACAAGGGACCCTGTCTGGGAGTCCCGAGGTTTCCTCTTGGAGAGTTCAAGAGGAGATGGTAGATTAGGAAGGAGCAAATGCCCTAACCCGCGGTGCGTGCTGTTAATGCACCTTCTAGAAGGCTGCTCTACTGAGGGTTCCTCAGCTCGCGTCCTCCTGGGCCCAGGTGAATCCTGTCCATCAGGAGCCTGCCTGGCTCCGTCCTCGCCCTCCCCCAGGGGCTGCCTGGCCCCAGTGCCAGCCCAGCCCTGTCCTGCTGCATGCTTGCGTGCCGGCTCGTGCGTCACGGCTATTCATCTTGTTTAGTGCTTGGCTTGGCTGCAGATGCTGTAAATACGGTAATTTTAGACTCTCTGATTGGAAAGGATTGCGGGGAGGGCGGGAGAGGAGTGCGGATGGATTCTCTGTGGCGGAGCTGGCTCCCAGAGGGCTCTGCCAACCTGTGCAATCCTCTGCAGGCTGCTGCAGCCCTCAGTGTTCTGTGCCCCTTTCCTGGGGTCTGGGGCTGCGCGAGAGCCACGGAACCAATGTCTCTGGGCTTTTGCCTGGAGAGCTGTGGGTTAGCAGCCGGCATTGCAGCCGCAGGACTGGAAGCATGGTTGGTGATGCATAGGGTGGGGGTCCTGGCCCCACCGAGACAATGCTGAGGGCAGGGCTGATGGCCTAAGGTTAGCCCCCAACCCGGGTCCGCCTTTGGTGTGTGCTGGGGATGAAGCGGGGGTGCCCAGGCCTCTGACCCTTTATGAGCTCCCCCCATCCCCCCCTTCTCTCCTGACCACCCACACAGGGCCGCCTCTCCCCTGGGCCTGCAGCCTGGCGCTCCCAGGGCTGTCAGCTAACCCCTCCTCTCACCCCTCTGCCGCATAAAGACCTCATTTGCATCTGGTGACAGGACCCCTGAGCACTGGTAGGGAAAGATTCCAAGCCCTAGGGAGTGAAGGCAGCCAAGCTGGCATCTCGGAGCTCCAGGGACATGTCACAGCCTTCGGAAGCCACCAGTCATAGGCCTGGCTGGCTGTCCCACCTCTGCAGGTCAGCCTACTTCCAAAGCTCTGGACCGAGGCAGACTTGGAACCATCCCCAGCTGTGAGCCACAGTCTTAGCATGTTGCAGCCTGGGGGAGGTAGAGAGGGACCGGCCCCGATTTCTTTGAGCCTGAACCTTCACTGAACCAATGAGAAGTGGGGCCAAGTCCCAGGTACAAGTAACCACAGGATTGTTAGCCGGAGCCGGTGTGTAGCCCATGCCTGGACATATTTTATACAAGGACTCAGAAGATGGAAGGAAGGGTCTAACAGGTATTTCTTGGCTCTGTGAGTCGTGAAGGTTACCTTGTTGGAATCCTGCTGCCGTTCCCGTCCAATGATGCTAAGCTTCTGTGTGGTGGCCCCTGGTGACAGGAAGCTTGTCACCCACAAGGCAGCCTGATGAAACTGTGGCTGGCGCTGTCACCTAATAACTCTTGCTGTTTTTGTGGTGGGTCCGGCCTGGAGGAGGCTAAGGGGGACTTGGACCCCTTAGCAGTGTAGACTGTGCTACTGCAGGACAGGGACTACAGGGCCTCTGCACAAGGGCACGACAAGGAGAGGTTGTCCCACCCCTCTAGAGATGGGCCTGCCCTCCTTCCCTGCGAGCCAGCCCCCCTTTCTGTGCACAGCTGCAGGGGCTCCCTTCTGACCCACGGAGTGCCAGCCACCACACTTTTGCATGAGTTGAGTTTTCCTTTCTGGAAATCTGGGAGTACTTCAACACATTCACAGAAAATGTCATTAAAAGATAAGTTTATTGGGCCCGAAAAAAAAAATCTGAAGCCCGTAGGTTTATGTTGGTGCAAACATTGTTGAGATCCACGCAAAACTCTGTTTATGGGTGGATCTCAAAATTCTTTTGCACCAAGACAAATTTACCTTCGAAGTCTGTTTTCTACGAACTTTTGGAAGCACGTTCCCGGGCACAGGAGGGCATTGTCTGTCCCTGAAGGAGCCAGTGGGCCTGAGATGCACGCCCCCTGCTAAGAGCTGTCGTGTAGCAGTTGTCTGTGGGTGAAGTGCGGGCGATCACAAGGTGGCCTCGTTCCTGCTCACGAAGCATTGCTGTGAAACTTCTCTAGTTTGGACTAATTTAGGTGATGGTCTGAAGAACCTCAGGCATCCAGCTTCCCCAGTGGCATGGTCCTATTTTTCCATCCCATAAAATCCATTCGCATCACAGCTGCCTCCCTGGGAGAGGTGTTCCCTGTAGAACCAGATGAGCCTTTGTGTGAACTGCATTTCACCTGTTGAAATGTAAGTGCGTGTGGAGTAGGATTCTGTATCAGCAGGGACACAGGGGTCAAAACTCTAACCTCGTAACCCTTGCAACGACCTCTGTTCTAGAGAGGCAGGGGCGAGGGGCGGGTGCAGGTTTTCTGCAAAGACTGGGAAGTAACAAATCGGAGAAGCAGGAGTTGTTTCCTCACATTTCAGGAGTAGTTTTAAGAGGCGTTCACAGCCACGAGGAATCATCAGAAAAGAAACAAATGTGCTAAGAGAGGAACACCGGGGGCTGGCGCTGTGGCACAGCGGGTTAGAGCCCTGGCCTGAAGCGCCGGCATCCCATATGGGCACATAGTCCCGCTGCTCCACTTCCAATCCAGCTCTCTGCTATGGCCTGGGAAAGCAGTAGAAGATGGCCCAAGTCCTTGGGGCCCCTGTACCCGCGTGGGAGACCCAGAAGAAGCTCCTGGCTCCTGGCTTTGGATCAGCGCAGCTCTGGCTGTTACGGCCATCTGGGGAGTGAACCAGCGGATGAAAGACCTTTCTCTCTGTCTACCTCTCTCTGTAACTCTGCCTTTAAAATAAATAAAATAAATCTTTAAAGAGAGAGAGAGAGAGAGAGAGAGAGAGAGAGAGAGGAACACCTAGCAGGGGTGGGGAGGGAGGTCGGGGGTGGGGGCTCGGAGGTGTCCGGAACAGGTGTAGCGTATTTCCTATGATGTAAAATTCTCTCTGTCCCCGTGAGAAAGTTTTGCCAGCTCCTGCCCCGGCCCTGCCCAGCCATATTTGAACGTCACAGCACTGCCCATTCCATTCCATCCCATCCCACGCCCGGTGCTACATCTCCCCCCTCGTCTCCAGCCCCCATCTCCACTTCGGTCCTGTCCTGTGCTCAATCCCAGATCGCTTGCCCCTACCAGCCTCTTCCCTGTCTTCTCGCCCCACCAGCAAGCCCGATGCTCACGCTCTGGCCTGGCAGGCAGCACCAGTTCCTCCCGTGCTGGGGCCCCAGGGGCGGGACCACCCCGCGGAGTACTCCGAGAGCGCCTGGCACGTGGTGGCTGCCACTCTGTTGTTATCATGCTTTTATAACCCATCTCCTTGCTGTCGCTCGGGCCACTCATCACCCTCCCTCTCTGCCCGGCGGCCTCCACCCTGCCCCGCTCCCCTTCACTGCCTGCCCTGGTCTCCTGTGTCTGATGGTAGTCACCTTCTTTTATCTGTCCAGCTCACTCACTTACATCCAGAGTTTATCTCTCTGTTTCCAGAACAAAAATATCTTCAGGTCAAGGGCTTTCTCTCGCACATAGGGGTATTTATATAACACCTAGCACAGCATGTATACAGTAGGTGCTTATTTTGAACTGTGATATCCTTGATAATAGCAAGAGCCCTGCTCTACTGAGCATTCCTCATGGGCCAGGCCCTGGGGGTCTCTTCTCCCTGGATTAATCTTCACAGTGACCCAGTGACTACTACCATTAGTGCACTGGATGCAGTAGGAAAGTTGAGGTTCAGAGGGTTTGTGCTGGCCTGAGAGCGGAGGTAATGAACCCAGCTTTGTCCGTTCTAGAACTTGAGCTTGAGCTCACAAAGGCTGTGTTCTTCTCGGGTGAAGACAGGGACTGTGTCTTTCCCTAAGTCAGGACTGCACGTTGGCAACATGTGGGCCCAGTCTGGCCCATAGATGTGTTTGGGTTGGCCCGTGCAGTGTTTTTTAAAAATTAGGAAATTTTACATCATCTCTAAATTCCTGGCTTCTCTGGAAAGCCTGAGAGATCCAGGAACTCTTGAGTTTCAGCCTGGCGACACTGGGCTGCTTGCAGAGAAGCACCTGCCCCGGCTTCGCCACAGCCCCTCTCTGCTCGGCCCGGGCAGCCGGGGTGCGGAGCAGCTGAGTTTGCATCTTTTGCACCTGACCGTCTAGTTCAGTGCCCCCTCCTGTGGGGTGCTGGCATTTGGGTGGGCCAATTCTTGGCTATATTTGAATAGGACCACCCCACATGTTGTAGGGTGTTTGGCACCCCTGGTCCCCACCCACTGGTCAATAGTACCTTACCTGTGAACATGTCCCAAGCATGCCATTGCCTGGCAAATAGCCTTGTCTCCCCAGTGCTGGTACCACACCAGGGTCTCGAGTAAACACATTAAAAAGACCTAAAACATAACACCCTTCACTGAACAATTCCACATGTTTAAACTGTCTCAAGGGGCTGGCGTTGTGGCATAGTGGGTGAAGCCTCCACCCGTGACAACAGCACCGCATACCAGAGTGCTGGTTTGAGTCCCTGCTGCTCTGCTTCTGGTCCAGCTCCTTGCTATTGTGCATGGGAAGGCAGAGGATGGTCCAAGTGCTTGGGTCCCTGCACCCATGTGGAAGACCTGGGAGAAGATCCTGGCTCCTGGCTCTGGCCTGGCCCAGCCTGGATCACTGTGGCCATTTGGGGAGTGAACCAGAGAATGGAAGATCTTTCTCTCTGTCTCTCCCTCTCTTTCTGTCATTCTGCCTTTCAAATAGATAAAATAAATCTTTTTAAAAAACAGTTTCTCATGAATGTGGAGGCAGAAAAATACAGTATTTTTACTTTTCTTTTTAAAAAGATTAATTTATTTGAAAGTCAGGGATGTGGGGGTGGGGGGATACAGAAACAGAGAGGTCTTCCATCTGCTGGTTCACTCCCCAAATGGCCACAATGGCCAGGGCTGGGCCAGGCTGAAGTCAGGAGCCAGGATCTTCTCCCAGGTCTCCCACATGGGTTCAGGGGCCCATGCACTTGGGCCATCCTCTGCTTTTAAAAAGTAAACTATTGGAGCAAATTTAGCACATTGCCCTACACACCTGTCCCAGAGTGGGAAAACAATGAGTGCTAACAGGTCCCCATGGAGGAGTTTCCGTTCTGCTCGCCTCGGCCGGTTGGTTCCAGTTCTCTTTCTTCCGAGTCCTCTTGTCATGAGAGTGGCTATGCAGCTGCCCGCCGGCCACCAGCCAGGAAAGGCCACACTGACAGGCACAGCAAGGGGAACTGAATCACGCGCTGTGTTCGAGGGAGAAACCTCACGTGATTATTGCCTCTGCTCTGCCTATAAAAATACTCTCTGCTGATGAAGAAGTTTCAGAATATACTAAAGTCTTAAAAGTCCAGAATCACTTCCAATCGCATCACCAGGAAACAATCACTGTTTGCAGTGTTGCCCGTTTCCTTCCAGTCTTTTCTCCCGAGTGCACATGTGGGCGTTTGTTGGTGCTGATCTTGTCTCACTTCTAACAAAACTGGGATTGCACAGCTCAAAAAGCCTCCCCTGCCTCCCCAGTAGTTACGGATTCGCTGTCATCAGTTTAGCCAATCCCACTCCTCATTTTTTTTTTTGAGAATTTATTTTATTTATTTGAAAGACAGAGTTACAGAGAGAGGTAGAGACAGAGAGAGGTTTTCTATCCGCTAGTTCACTCCCCAGATGACCACAATGGCCAGAGCTATGCCATCTGAAGCCAGGAGCCAGGAACTTCTTCCGGGTCTCCCATGTAGGTGCAGGGGCCCAAGCACTTGGGCCATCTTCTACTGCTTTCCCAGGCCATAGCAGAGAGCTGGATCGGAAGTGAAGCAGCTGGGACTATAACCGGCTCCCATATGGGATGGCAGCGCTTCAGGCCAGGGCTTTAATCCGCTGTGCTACAGCGCTGGCCCCCACCACTCCTCTTTTTTTAAAGATCTACTTTATTTATATGGAAGGCAGAGTGACAGAGAGAGAGAGACAGAGAGACAGAAAGAGAGACAGAGAGAGAATCTTCCATCCTCTGGTTTGCTCCCCAGATGGCCACAAGGGTGGGCCAGGTCAAAGCCAGGAGCCAGCTGCTTCTTCCAGGTCTCCCACATGGGTGCAGGGGCCCAAGCACTTGGAATGTCCTCCACTGCTTTCCCACATTAGCAGGGGGCTGGATCGGAAGTGGAGTATCCCATATGGGATGCCTACATTGCAGGTGGCAGCATAGCCACTGCACTAAACACCGGCTCTGCCGATTCTCTTTTGTTGGACATATAGAGTACTTCAAAAAGCTTATGGAAGAATGGAACTAAAAGACACATTTATTTTGGTGCAAAAAAAATTGACATCCATACGTCATTTTTCATAATATACATTTATCATGAACTTGCTAAAGACCCCTCATATGCATGGATTTCAAATTTTTTTTGCACCAAAATAAACTTATCTTTAAAATCCTCTCCTTCCTTCCTTCCTCCCTCCCTCCCTCCCTGCCTCCTTCCATCCCCTTTCCCATCCTTCCTTTTTCTTTTTTATCTGGGAGGTGGAAAGAGAGAGAGAGTAATCTTTCATCCACTGGTTCATTTCCCAAATGCCTGCAATGCTCTGGGCTGGCAAGGCTGAAACCAGAAACCAGAAACCAGAACTCAATCCAAGTCTCCCACGTGGGTGGCAGAGATCCACATACTTGAGCCATCACCCGCTGCCTCCCAAGGTGCACATTAGGAGGAACCTGGCTTGGGAGAGAAGTAGCAGGGACTCGAACCAGGCACTCCGATATGGGACGGAGGCATCCCAAGCACTGAGCGAACCAGTGAGCCAAATGCCTACCCGTGAGCATCTTCATTCTTTTCCCCACGAACTTTTCCAGCTGCCCTCATGTAGTTGCTTCCCAGTGTATGCTCTTATACCCAGCATAGCAGTCAGTTTTCTTATTCGCCAATCTTTGGGGCCATTCTGATTAGTACAGAAGTGAGCGGTGGCAGCTCATGTGGGAGAGCTGTCCCCTCTTCCCCTCTGCCTGGGGAGATGGCTCTGGCTCGGCCCGGAGGAGACGGGGGAGTGGCGGGTGGCCTGAGGTCCAGTAGGGAATGACCAGGCAGGAAGACGTCAGGTTGCCATCTTGCTCCTCTTAGTGCAGCTGAAGACAAGCCGTGTGCCGAGAGCCAGCAGAGGCGATGCGGGGTCGGGTGGAGATTTGGGGCGCCCACTGCAGGAAGCGAACGGGGCCTTCGCCAAGGGACGAGAGCTGTTTGGCAGCACGGAGAACCCAGTGGAGCTCACTCATCGGCACAGACAGGCCGCTCTCCCCAGTGAGGCTTGGAGACAGAGCAGAGGTGGGGTTAGGGGAGAGGGTGGGGAGACCTGGATTATCTCAGCTTTGGGGAGTGGACTGACACACCCAGCTAAGAACCACAGGGGCTGGGAAGAGCCCCACGAGACCTTTTCCCCCCGAAATAAGAAGATTGTTGTGACACATGAGTAAAAGTCATCTTTGCAGCCTGGGCAACAGCGCTGGGAGACGGTCTTTGCCGAGTATCGCGGCTCGAGAGCCTCTTTGGGAGTGGGCCACAGACCTTGAGTTACCATAAGGCAAGAACAACACCCGTGGACACTTTCTATGGCACGTGGCGGTTACGTCTTGCACACTCCTTAGGCCCGTTTCCGTGGGTGCATATTGATGAGGGGCTCCCTTATTTTGCAGACAAGAAAACCGAAGCTCATGAAGGGTGATGGGTTCAAGTGCAGACAGGTAGTCAGCAGTGGGGTCAGGCCGCAGACCAGCTCCAGGGTCAGGCTTGTGATAGTTGACCCATTCTCTGTTCCCATTCCTTCTGTCCTTGCTAGATTACCTGTTTTTTTTTTTTTTTCCTTTTTTCTTTAAATGATAGAGACAGACAGAGAGAGAGAGAGAGAGAGAGAGAGATCTCATCCACTGGTTCACTCCCTTAAATGCTCACAACAGACAGGGCTGGGCCAAGTCAAAGCCAGCAACTAGGAACTCAGTCCTGGCCACCCACATTGGTGGCAGAGACCCAAGTGCCTGAGCCATTGCTGCTGCTTCTCAGGGTCTGCATTAGCAGGAACCTGGAGTGAGCAGCAGAGCTAAGTGCTGAACCCAGAAACTCGGATATGGGACTCAAAGATCGTAAGCCACGTCTTAACCAGGAGGCCAGAAGCCTGCTCCCACGATGGCTTTGCTGGGAAACAAGTTTATCGGACACCCGTGACCTTGACCTCCTTAGCAAGCAGAATTAACTGGGCGAGCTAACAGGAAAGTCCAGTTCTCGCCGTGTGCAGAGAATGGTCTCAGTGTTCTACCTACCAGACTGCTCTCCTGACTGGTCCTGGAACAGCTTGCGTGGCCCTGCCACAGCGGCTGTGCCTTTTAGGTAGCTCCTGCAGCTGGCGTCTTCTCCCCCAGATGTGGACCCCACTCCTTCCCTGACCTCTACCAGCCTAAGTTGCACCCTTTCCACCATGAACCCCAGCCTCTGGCACCTCCTGTCTTCTGAATTTTCACTTTGTTTGCCTCTAAGCATTTATCACTTTCTATTATATGAGGATGGTGTTCATTTCCTTCTTTAAATTTTTCATTTTCACTCCTCAAATGCTCACAACAGGAGGGGCTGTGCCAGGCCAACACCGGGAGTCTGGAACTCAATCTGGAATTTCCACGTGGGTAGCGGGGACTTAAGTACTTGCGCCATCACCAGCTACCTCCCAGGGTCTGCATTGGCAGGAAGCTGGAATCAGAAGCGGAGCAGGGAATCAAACCAGTCACTCTGATATGGGATTTGGGTGTCCCAAGTGGCGACTTAACTGCTGTGCCAGACAGACCCCTTGTTTTCTTCTTCTTCTCCACCACTGTGTGAGTGTGACAGGATAGGGTAGCTGTCTGTTTTGTCTCCTGCGGCTTCCCTATACCTAGATACGCTGGAACATAGCAGGTGCTCAAAATGTAACCATTGAATGAGTAGCAGAGCAGGTGTTAGAATAAATCAAGTCTTCTAAAGTGTTAGCATGGTGACTGGTTCACAACAGAGAGTCATCACTTACTGTCCCTTTCTCTCGTCCCTTGTCCTGTGTTTAGGGTTATCTGCTCAATGTCATTTCTTTAGAATTAAAATATTTGGGAAAGACATAACTCGTGAAACTCTAATATCCAGTCTACACGGCAGGTATGCGAAGGAAAGGACCTCACAGTGGCCCAGCCAAGAAGTGGGTGCATCATGCAGGGAGCACACCAGGGTCTTCTGGTCTGCCCAGTGTGGGCTGGGGACCATGCGCTCTCGGAGGATGTTTGCTGTGCTGTCTCTGATTCCAAACAGCTAAGGAGCGGGCTGGGCAGAAGATGGAGCCCAGAGGGAGTGTAGCCTCCCTCTTCTACCTGCTGGTCTTCCTGCCTTCAGGGACAGCAGATCAAGGACTGTGTGCTCCTTGATCTGCCCAAAGCTGCAAAGGGTCCCTCCTCTTTGGCTGGGGCAGAGCTGAGCTATACCCATTCTCAGTAGATGGCATTGCATGTCCACCGTGTGTCCAGGGCTATGCTGACACACCCCTGCTCAGGCCCGTCCCTGGAACCAACAACCTCCCAAGTGCTGTGCTTGTCTGCAGCCTGCTTAGCTGGCCCGCCCTCCTGTACAGCCCTCCAGGCTGGGCCGGAAGGCGAAGGTCAGGTGGAGGATGCTGGCCCCAGAGGGCCAGCCTTGGGAGCCTGTGTGCGGAGAAGGGGCTCACCCATCCCAAAGAGCAGGTGTGGAGAGGCTGTAGTGAGCAGGGGGAGTCAGAGGAGGGAGGGAACCCCAGGGGGGGCTGGGGTGTCCTGAGGAGCAGAAGGGGCTGGAGAGAGAGAGGAAGTGAGGAAGACACGGAGGGGCGATGGCAGCAGGGAACCTGAGGGAGGTTTGCTGGGAACCGCTCTGCGGGAGCCTCTGTGTGGCTTCTCACGGAAACCCAGTGTGGAGACCACAGCGAGGCTGAAAGCACTTGCAGTTGCACGTGTTTCTCTGAATGCCAAGGCCGAGCGGAGGCCCCACCCATGCAGGTCACAAGCCAGGGTCAGTAACCTCCCTGCTGCTAACCTGCATCTCCCGAGGTGTCCCAGGGAAGGGCTCCCCCTCCCCCTCCCAGCCTATCTCCTGCCCCCCACCCTGCTCTTCTGCTCACACCCTGGGCTTCTCATCAGCCTTAAATAAGCCATTTGCTGTCTCGTCTCCCACTTCCCATCCCGTAACACCCTCAGGAGTCCCCAGCTCCTGCAGCCGTCCTGGTCACCAGGGAGAATCTTCCATACCTCCCACAACTCCCAGTGAACATTTCCTGCCATACTCCCATATCTGAGGTCATTATCTTTTCCCATTTATTTATTTAAAGGGGGGTGGGGGAGAGATTGATCTTCCATCTATTGGTTCACTTTCCAAATGGCTGCAGCAGCCAGATTTGGGCCAGGCCAAAGACCAGGAGCCAGGAGCTCCATCATGTCCTGGTACATGGGTGTCAGGCACCCGAGCAGTGGGGCCATCTTCCACTGCCTTCCAAAGTGCATTAGCAGAGAGCTGGATTAGCAGATCAGAATGGGATGCCAGCTGTTGTAAGGGGTGACCTGACCCACTGGGCCACAATACTAGCCCCTGGGATCATTGTCGCTATGAACATGAGTTACTATGGCACTAACTAGATATCAGCTTCTGAAAAATGAGGGCTTGGGGTTGATATTCCTTGAATCCCGTGCAGATTTCCCAGGTGCACGAGGAGTCCCTCCATGCTTGTGGGCTGAAGACACTTCCCAGAGAGGTTGCCCAGGGAAGGGAACCGCCAGCTTCCCTGGTGCCTGCCGCCTGTGCCTGGTCCCTGCAAACCCACTCCACTGGCCTGGAAGCCGTGAGATTGCCATCAGAAGGGCCTGCCCTTCAAAGGAGCAAGTCCTGAGCCTGCTGGTTATATGCAAAGTGGAAAAGGCACTGCGACTGTTCCCTGCATTTCCTGCCTTTCAATTGAGTGCAGACAGACACATGATTTATTGGGCATTTCCTAGCCTTCGATTCACGGTAGGAAACCAGCCTGAAAAAAAAAAAGGTGCAAATTTTAAAAAGATGTGTGAGCGTTTTGAGGGGGCTGGGGGAGAATTCCTGTGTACCATTAAAGCAAAAAGAGGAGAGCTCTTGAACAGCAGTATCTCTGATCTGGGGCCACGCGGACCATAAATTCACGCCACCCTCTGACAGCTCAAAGCTGTTTGTGTTGCTGCTGGGGGCGTGGGCAGCAAGAGGGAGGCTGTGAAGTCCTCTCCAGGACCCATTCAAGCCTGGGTCTGGAGGCTGGCTGTCCCCGACCCCAGGCAGGAGCTGAGAGTCCTGGGGGTGTGGGGGTGGCCTTCATAGCCTTTCAAGCATTGGTTTCAGAGAGAGAGAGTGCGCGAGTGAACCAGAGAGGGCCCAGAACTAGGGGCTCAGTGGATGCAAGCTGGAGTGAGCGACGTGGCGGCTTTGCTGCGTTGTCCCCTGCTGTGTGCTCTGTTCAGTCCCACGGCTACCCTAGTGAAGAACCGCAGATGGGGCCTGGACTGGGTGGCTTCCAACCGCAGAGGTTCTGCGGGCCCGAAGTCTGAAACCAAGGTGGCAGCAGGACCGCGCCCACTCAGGGCTCCAGGAAGGGGCCATCCAACCCTCTTGCTGGCTCTGACGGTCACCTGCAGTCCTCGGTTTGTGGGTGCATGGCTCCAAGCTCCCCCTCGGCCTCTACCTGCTTCCTCCCCTGGCATCTGTGTCTTCTTGTGATGCTCTCCCTGGGATGTCTGCCCTGGGTCTCTCTCCTCTTCTGGAAGGACCCACCTGCTCCAGTGTGACCTGATCTTAGCTTAGCTCTTAATGGTATCTGCAAAGACCCTCTTTCAAAAATAAGCTCATAGGCCCAGTTAGTAGGAGTTAGGACTTCTGCATATTTATTGGGAGGGCACAGTTCAGTCCACCATAGGAGTCAAATGTTTCTTGTCCATGGCCTCATGAAGAACATATAAGCTACACACAGTTACATGCAGTTACTCTGTGTGTGTGTGATAGCTTCCTGTGGTTTATATGTAGATAGTGTCACATGTACACACACGAATACACATGAGTACCTATACATTTATATGTAGATATACAAGGGTACTTCAGAAAGTTCATGGAAAATGAGATTAGAGGATAAATTTATTTTGATGGAAAAAATCTTGTCATCTATGCATATGAAAGAGGGTCTTTAAAAAGAATAATGTATGATATGAAAGACATTCTGCATGGATTTTGAAGAATTTTTGCACCCCAAATAAGTTAATTCCATTTTCCATGAACTCTTTTTCCCTAGTGATTTATTTTATTTATTTGACAAGCAGAATGAGAAGAAGACACAGATAATCCATCCATGGGTTAACTCAACAGATGGCTACAATGACTGGGGCTACGGCTAGTCCAGGTCAGCACTAGGAGCCCAGAGCTCCATCCGGGTCTCCCACGTGCGTGGCAGGGACCATCTTCCGCTGCCTTCCCAGGCCCCTCAGCAGGGAGCTTCAGCAGAAGCAAAGCACCCAGGTCTCAAAGTGGCACTCTGATACGGGATGCTCGCGTCACAAGCCGTCACTTAACCCACTGCACCACGAGGCCGACCTCTTCCACAAACATTTTGAGGTGCCCTGGCACCTATAGGAGATATTTATAATGTTTATGCATATATCTATACAAATACCTGTCTTTGTATTTTAGACTTTTTTTAAAAAAAAATTTGAAGCTCAGAGAAGAGAGAAAGCTCCCTCAGCTGGTGTGCTCCCCAAATGCCCGCAATAGCCAAGACTGGACCAGACCACAGCTAGGAGCCAGGAACTCCATCCTGGTCTCCCACACGGATGGCCGGAATCCAGCTACTTGAGCCCTCAGTGCTGCCTTGCAGAGTTTGCATTAGCAGGAAGCTGGAATCAGAGGGCGGAGCCGTTTATGAACCCAGCTACTCTGATGTGGAATGCAGGCGTCTTAACCAACATCTTAATTGCTAGGCCAAACACCCACTCCTATGTTTTTATAGTGTCACATTATGACATATGTAGTCATATAATATGACACTTATAAAATATATGTGATGCTACATAAATACAAATCACAGGTGCAATTCTCAGTGAAGCCCTGCTTTTATTAATCGCAGGAAGAAGACCACAGAGCTGCTTATACACCTTTTTCTGTGGTTTCTCCCCTACACAGTTGGTGGCAAGGGTCTGTCTTTGTCACAGACACAAGCACCTGTATGGAACTGGACCTCGGGAGAAGACTGGCACTTGGGGGGTGGGCAGAGGCCCCGTGCATCTGCCCAAGGTATTCCCCGTGTGGCGGCAGCAGCTCTGCTGGCCACGCTGTTCTCCTTGCCCTGGTCTCCCATGAGAGTCAGAGAGCGGCTTGTCCGCATGGGGTTCACAGTCTCAGTAGTTCTCTGTGTGCGCTTATGAAGGCTGTACGTGCGCTGAGTGTGAATTGTGTTTTTATGGTGCCAGAGAGGAATGGATTCTTAATGTGGGGACATGTTCAGTTCAGTAAGAAAAACTCTTTGGAAAATGCATCTTTCAAAAAAAAAACACTGTTTCAAGGCTGATGCTGTGGCATAGCAAGTAAAGCCACCACCTGCAGTGTCGGTATCCCGTATGGGCACCGGTTTGAGTCCCAGCTGCTCCACTTCCAATCCAGCTCTCTGCTATGGCCTGGGAAAGCAGCAGAAGATGGCCTAAGTCCTTGGGCCCCTGCACCCACGTGGGAGACCTGGAAGAAGCTCCTGGCTCCTGGCTTCAGATCAGCTCAGCTCTGGCTGTTGTGGCCATCTGGGGAGTGAATCAGCAGATGGGAAAACCTCTCTGTCTGTAACTCTGCCTCTCAAATAAATAAATAAATAATCCACTGTTTCATTCCCATTTCACCTCACTGCCTGCTTTGTTCTGATCAGGGCCATACATGCACAAAGCAAACAGTCTGGTTTAGCCGGCGCCTTGCGGCGTCGGCACACCGGGTTCTAGTCCCAGTCGGGGTGCTGGATTCTGTCCCGGTTGCCCCTCTTCCAGGCCAGCTCTCTGCTGTGGCCAGGGAGTGCAGTGGAGGATGGCCCAAGTGCTTGGGCCCTGCACCCCATGGGAGACCAGGAGAAGCACCTGGCTCCTGGCTTCAGATCAGCGCAGTGCGCCGGCTGCAGCGTGCCAGCCGTGGCGGCCATTGGAGGGTGAACCAACGGCAAAGGAAGACCTTTCTCTCTGTCTCTCTCTCTCACTATCTACTCTGCCTGTCAAAAAACAAACAAACAAACAAAAAACAGTCTAGTTTTTAGCACGGTGAAGGCTTTTCAACCAGCGAGGAAGACCCAGAGCTGAAGGGACGCTTGCCCAAGTGGGCAAGGGTACAGACAGTTCTAGAAGTAGAAGTCTCACCTCCCTGCACCCAGAAGAGGCTCCCTCCACTCCAGCCTTCTCTCCTCTATCCCACTCTTGTGCGATGTTCCCAGTGAATGATCCAGCTGTTCATTTGAGTCTCTCCGGCTGAGCCTGCCTGGATATTGTAGGTGGTCACAATAATAGCACTATTTTCCCTTCCAATGAGGTCATAAATGGTTTTTCTTTTGTAACTAATAATTTTTATCTATTTATTTGAAAAGCAGAGAAAGAGGGGGGGGGAGAAGAAGGGAAGAGAGAGAGAATCTTCCGTCTGCTGGTTCATTCCCCCAAATGATTTTAATAGCTACAGCTGGGCCAGGCCAAAAAGCCCAAACCTGGAACTACATCCAGTTCTCCCCCATGGCCGTCAAGGTCCCAAGGACTTGGGTCATTGCTGGCTGCCTTCCAGGGTGCACACTGGCAGGGTGTCTGACTTCCCTTGTGGGTGTTGCAGTGCACTCCAGTGCTAGCAGCCGGCTCGGGTCTGGGCCGGGTCATCCAGCGTCGGTCCTGTGACTCTGGGCAGGGAGCACCTTTCGCTTTCTCCGCAGAGGCAGTACCGCTCGGTGGTGTTGGAATCTCCTCGCCGAGTTTCCATCCCTGGGTGAACCTGAGCAGGCTATGCCGTATCGCTCTGCACTTTGGTTTCCTTGTCTGCAGGGCACAAGTGCCGGCCTTGGCAGGTTGTTGAGAGGGTTGAATGAGGTAATCTAGCAGAAGGTCTTAGCACGGCCCCGGTAGCAGTGCGGACTCCATGTGCGTTAGCTGGGGTCTACAAAGGTTAATGGAATATGTCTATTTTGTCTTCTAATTCCATTTTCCCACAAATGTTTTGAAGCATTTCCTGGGGCCTTGTTCTCCTAGCTGCTGCCATCTGCCTCATGGTGTATACCCCTGAAGCTGTTTTTGCAGAACGAGACCACGTGACTAGTTTGGAACCTCCATAAATGTCCCCGTCTCCCTGCTTCCAGAAAGCATTGGGCTTTTCCCTTTTCTCCCCCTTAAAGCCTGTAGCAGTCTGCACCTGCCGGTTCATAAAAGCCACCCTTACAACAACATCCACCTTCTCCTCCGGGAGACGGGGCTCTTAGCAGCCCGTCCTGCGAGATGGAAAGAACCACTCAACAGATGGGGGCCAGACCTTTGGAACTGAAAACCCCGGTTTTGAATTCCAAACCCCTGCCTGATGAAGGCTGTGTGATCTACAAGGTGAGAGAGGGAGTTCAAGGTTGGAATCAAAGGCTCCGGGGCAGATGGGGAAAGGAAGTGCTCACGGGCAGAGGCACAGGCAGCACCCAGTCAACCCTGCACTTGCCAAGTCCGTGCCCATCTCCACCGCCCAGCACTCTGCCTCGGTTTCCCGTGGGCGTGTTGTGTGCTTGCCTCTCTTCCGCACTCTGCAGTGTTGTTGTTCACTGTTTGTTCTAGCGCCCAGCCACCAGTACCTGAGCACACGGGAGTGTATGATCACTTTATGGAGAAGAGACCCGGCTTGTCCCCTTCACCAGCCGTTCGCCACAGAGGCGCCTTCCCCCACGTCCTCAAAAACACTGCCTATCTAAATGATATCCTATTAACGAAACCAGTGTTTAACGCTGGTCCAGTGCGTGGCACACACATCACAAGGCCAGGAGGGACACAGTGCAGGAAGAGCGTGGCTCAGAAGCCCCTGGGAGTTTTCCAGACGGAACCCTGAGCCCGCACCTGGATCCCGCCTGCCCATCCCGCCGGAGGTCACGGCGGGGCTGCCCCCGAGGCCGTGGGAGGGCTGAGGGAGGCTGGCGGGAGGCTTCGGCACGCCTTGTTGGCTCTGCTGGGTTCTGAGAGGGCTGCACCTTGGCCTTGGCGGAGGAGAAGAGTTCTTTATTTCCTCCAGCCCCGAGGCTGCCAGCCCCCAGGCCGAGGTGAGCCCTGTCTCCTCCTGCAGGCCCCATGCAGCGGGGCCAGGCGGGTGGGCAGGGGGCTCCTCTGACCCTCCGTGCACGCCCGTTCCTCCTCCTCAGCGCTACCCCCAGCTGTTTTTCCTTTCTCCTCCCCACCCCCAAGGCCAGTGCCCAGTTATTTACCCAAAGAAAACAGGGAAGTGACACGGTAACAGAGTATGCATGTTGTGAAAATCTGCAGGCTGGGGCTGAAGGAAAAAAAAAAAAAAAACAACATTCTTCCATAAGTAGCTGCCTTGTTAATTCATTTTTTTCTCCAGATTAGAACCAGCCATTTCTTGTGCTCCTTCCAGCACCTTCTGTGGTTTCCTGACAGCTGCCTGAGAGGGGTGAGACTTGGCTTGAAAAATGGGCCATCGGTCATGCTTCGGGGTGGGGGGGGACAGAAACCCCAATTGCCCGGCTGCTCGGATTCACTGCTCTCTTTCTAAACGGGGACGGAAGAGGGAGAGGTGGCGGGAGCGGGCTGTGTAAACGCCGAGGAGTGACCTGATTTTCCAGAAGAAATGACAGCCCGGTAATGAACGGTCCTTGGAACGTGTTTTTTTTTTTTTTTTTTTTTTTCTTTCCAGCCTCCTCTTGAAGTTGGTTTGCGATCCTGGCAAACCCGAGCTCTATAGCCTTGAGTAACGGTCCCAGGCTGAATCGCGGCAATTAAAAATAATACTGGCCCTGAGAGAGAACTCTCGGGCACGCCCCCACATACACACCCTTTTCATGAGATGCCAAAGATCCCTCTCCCAAACCTGCTCCGGAACAGCTGGCTGCGTCGGAGCAGCGGGCTCCAGCCCCGTGCACCCCACGTGCGCTGGGGAGAGGCTGGGCTCACTAGTGGCACTTGCCCGGCCTGGGGTTGCGGACAAGAAGGGGGCGGTCTGCGTCTTTTTTGGAAGGCGGGACCCTAACCAGTTTGGTGCCCGATTGTTCTTTATTGGATTCTTTAAACCTCGGAGAGAAGCCTGCAGCCGCCAGTATCCCTCGGGCGCCAATCTCCCTGCTCCTCATTTTTTCCCTTTGTCCATGACCGCTGTCTCCCTTGTAGCCTGCAGGTGCTGGCCCTACCGGGCTGCTGTCAAGAGGGGCTGCACCGCAGAGGCCTGGACGGGGGCCCCCGTGAGCCTTGCCGTGGTGTCTGTGCCAGGGACAGACACTATGCCCAGTGCCGGGCAGGCCTGGGATACTGAGTGCTGGGTGCAGGCCCAAGCCAGAGCTTGGCTTGCACGAGACCCCCAGCCCCTTAAAACCACACAGTGTGTCAGTTCCCCATGACAGCACCGCGCAGCCTCAGCATTCTGCTGTCGCCATCACAAGAACCCCAGACAGGGCTGGGCTTTGGGCCTGCCATGGTCCCAGTGATCAAGCAGCATGGAAGAACTTGGGACCAAGGCAGCACATGAGTCAGAGGATAGGTTTTGGTGTCCAGGTTGGACCCTGCTCACTGGGAGAGTGGGGTGGGCAGAGGGTGTGCCCATCGGAGCCGGTGGCCTGATGGAGCGGGGGAAGCTCAGGGCAGCCATGTTGGAGGCTGGTCAGGGCTGGCCCGCCCTAGGCAGCACTCTCACCGCGGGCCACCAGGTTCCCAGGGGTGAACACAGCCGCTCCCTGCACTGGGCCACGTTCCAGCCTCTGGTTGTAGGTGAGCAACTCGATTTCCGACCATTGTTTCCAGAGAGTCTACCCGCGGTGCAGGAAAACTCGGCCCACACACACCCCCTAGAGAGGTGGCCCCGTCCCTCGCCACGAGGAGGTCAGAGAACCCTTTTCTCATCCCAGGCCTTGATGTGGATCCAAGGGAAGCAGCTTCTTTGAAGTCAGCTGCGAGCACAGGGCCCAGCTGCGAGGGTGTGGACGGGAGTCGGGCAGGATGCGCGGCCGTGTCTGAGGCCAGCCGCAGGCCCTCCCGTGAGGACCAAGTTTCCTCCGGCCAAAGGTGACTTGGAGTCACCAGTTCGTGGTCTGGAGGCGGTGTTGCGCGTCAAGGCCGCTGGGCTCAGGCTCTTGTGTCTCTGTGCAGCCCTCAGAAGAAACCGCGTGTGTTCCAGACAAGTCTCTCCCTTGCTCTCAGCCCTTGGCTTTTGCATTCTGCCGTCTTTCTTTCTTTTTTAGGTTTATTTATTTATTTATTTAAAAGTCAGAGTTACAGGGAGAGAGAAGGAGAAGCAGAAAGAGAGAGAGGGGTCTTCCATCTGCTGGTTCACTCCCCAGTTGGTTGCAACGGTCAGAGCTTTGCTGATCTGAAGCCAGGAGCCAGGAGCTTCTTCCAGTCTCCCACGTGGGTGCAGGAGCCCAAGGACTTGGGCCATCTTCTGCTGCTTTCCCGGGCCATAGCAGAGAGCTGGGTTGGAAATAGAGCAGCTGGGTCTCGAACCGGCGCCCATATGGGATGCCGGCACTGCAGGCAATGGTTCATCCACTTTGCCACAGCGCCAGCCCCTCTGCCATCTTTCAAATGCCTCCAAACAGCAAGCATGGCCCTTGCAGATGGAGACGCTCTAGGGAATGAGTTCTGTGGACGTTCAGTTTTAGGAATCAGAATGGGACTCCTGCGACTGTGGCTGAAAGTTTTTTCCTCTGGGTTCTGGGTCAGGACGGCTCTCAGATTCCTCCTCCTCCTCTCGCTCAGGCCTCGGCCTGCTGTTACCAGAATCTGAGGTGTTAGGCACGAGAGGAGTCCTGTAGCCCTGCTGATAAAGGGTGTGCAGACAGATGACCACCCTGGGGTTTGAACTCTCCTGGGACGGGCTGCTCACTGATTGTAAAGACGACTGAGCCATTGTTCTAGAGGCTTTGTCCTCAGGCAGTTCTCTCCTAAACTGGGTGGAAATCCCGCGCTCTGTGACTTGGATCAGCTGGCCCAGTTTGCAATCATTCCCAGACTCTGGGCAGCAGTGTAGCCAGATTCTCAAACCTGGGAAAGCAGGTGCATCATAAAGGCCCTTCCCCCCGAGTTGCTGGGGGGAATCTATCTCATGCCTGATGGTGAGTATTTTGGTTACACGATGGACAGACTGACTCTTGTCCTATGTATGTTCGTGATGGGCTTAACATCTCCATGTCACTGTTGTCTTGTGAAACACGGCGGCAAAGGTGCCGCTGTTGGCCAGTGGTGTCTCCCTCCACCAGTGCAGCCTGGGAGTGCACGTGGCTGTCTTCCGCCTGGGGCTGTTTGGTTGCACTGATCAGAGGCCACTCTTGCAGGTGGAAGTGAGCCCGTTTGCACCCCCTGTTGGGATGCTAGAAATGTGAAGACCACTCTTCCAGAATAAGGTGAGTGCACGAGCTCTGGGTGCCACCTCCTCACCTTGCCCTTGGTTTTGTCACCTTCATCCTCTCCCCTGACGTCAGCAGATTAAGTGGTTCTAGGACTTCTCTGGGCCCGATGCACACAACCTGATGTGCTTCTGACCAGAATGCAGACTCTGTGAGGGCAGGGAGTCTGTCTGGGTTTTGCCTCTCTGTCCTTAGAGTTTATAATTGATTAGCTGAATGACTGACTAGTTTTCCAGATGCAGAAACAAAACTATTTCCAGCTCTCCGACTCTGTGTTACAAAGTGAATCTGGCCTTTTCCCATGGAACCACCTCATTTATCACTACGTTAGATATTAGGAAAACAGCATCAAGGTCCAATAGCAAGCAGCAAGTGCTACAATCTGAATGCGCCTTCCAATTCTCATTGTAATAGTTGGGAGAGATGGCAGGTCACAGGAGCTCTGTTCTCATAGATGGATTAAGGCCCTTATGTCAGGAGCGGGTTAGTTAGCACAGGAACGGGCTCCTGATATTATTTGTCTTTTATTATTATTTATGTATTTATATATTATTTGAAAGATGGAATGACCAGGTAGGGCGAGAGCGAGAGAGAGCAAAGTCTTCCATCTGCTGGTTCACTCCCTAAATGGCTGCGGCAAGCCAGGTCTGAGCCAGGCTGAGCCCAAGGATCAGGAACTCCATTCAGGTCTTCCCCATGTGTGACTGGGGCCCAAGCACTTGGGCCATCTTCCAGCGCTTTTCCAGGTGCATTTGCAGGAAGCTGGGTTGGAAGCGAAGCAGCCAGGACTCTAACTGGCACTGTGATATGGGATGGCAGCCTCACAAACCGTGGCTTAACCTGCTGCACCACAACACAGGCCCCTGGCTCCCGATGAAAGGATAAATTCAGCGCCCTTCTCTCTCTCTATGCTTCTCTGTCTCTATGCTCTCTCTGGCCGTGTGATGCCCTCTGCCACGTGGTGTCACAGCACAAAAACCCTGGCGGGTGCTGGTGCCATCTTTTGCATTCGCAGCCTCCAGGAGGGTAAGAAATGAATTTCTTTTCTTTGTCATAACCCAGTCTGGTATTCTGTTCTTGCAGACTAAAGACAGCAGCAGGTAAGCATTCAAGGCTAGGCAACCCCTCAAGCTAGCGTGCCCCTTGTCTCATATGCCCTGTCAAGCCAGCTTCACTCGTCGTGTGATTTTGATCCAACCGCAGGGAGCTCATACTGGTGGGCACGGTAGCAGCTACCCCCATTGCGAGGTCCCCGGCAGCCTCCCTCAGCTCCGCTCACAGCCACAGGATGATAGCTTCCCCCTGCCCTGCTGGGAGAAAGCCCCCAGGACCTCGATGACGGGGGCGTGTTCTCGTCTCTTCTCTGGACACTCAGCAAGTCCTGCTTCTACAGACACTACTTTCACTACATGGTTTCCTAGCTCTGGGACCTCGAGGCCTCCTGTGCTCGCCAGCATCCCGTTCCCCACTGCTCTGCTTTGTCATCGGGCCCCACCTTGCTTATCCAGCTGAATTTCCAATTACTCTGCCACTGTCAGGCCGCATAGTTTTTTGCTTTCTTCATATAGTTTGCTTGGTACTTCTTCAATATACGTATTTTAGTTAAAATCTCATAGAGGCTCATACCTTCTTGGTTTTTTTAAAATAGATTTTATTTTTTAGAGTAGCTTTAGCAAAGTACAGAGTTTCCCTACAGCCCCTTGCCTCTGCCAGCGCCAACATCCCACACCACAGAGCTGCATCTGCTACAGTCGTTATCTTTGACACATCGCTGTCACCCAAAGGCCACCGTTTATATTAGAGTTTGCCCTTGGAGGTGTACGTTCTGTGGGTTAGGACAAATGTATAATGACACGTATCCACTCACAGTATCTATCCTATGGAGTGGTTTAATCACCCTAAAAGCCCTGTATGTTCATACCCCTTCTTTTTATAATCATCATTCCATTTTCTAGTTGTCAGGGATAGTGCAGCTTCTACCTTGTGCACGGAGCCTCTCCCCTTGGCTCCAGTCCACAAAGATCTCCCCTTGGCCAGTTCTCCTGCAGCACCCGCAAGCAGGGCACCTCTGCCTGCGCCATTGTTGCCTGCTTCCACAGTAGCCCTGTCTCTGTGACTAGAGTGTAAGTGCCGGATAATTGGGTTCCACCACTGGGCCTGGCCTCTGGTCAGAATTCCCTAAGTAGAGCTACTCTATTGCAGAGTTCACATTGCAATCTTGCCAGCGGAACCCCTGTAGTCATGTGACTCCATAGGCTTGTCGATGGAAAAAACCCAACCCAGGATTAGAAACAAAAAATTATCTCGATGATCACTCAGTGCAATTCTTCAGATGATTATTGAACAGCGACTATGTGTGAATTATCAATGATATCAAAATATATAAAATGGTTGATCCTATACTCAAAGAAACTATCGTGTTGTGACACAGGAACATAAGTAAGCAGATCAGCTTAATACAATATGGAAAGTGCTCAAATAGGAACAGGGACAAAGGATTTGACATTGGTATAGAGTCTGAAGAATCAGTGGGAATCTGGCAGGTGGAGGACATACCTGCAAGAAGGGACAACTTAGTAAATCAATGTCTAAGAGAGTACTTGCCAGAGAGTTGCGAGTGGTACCACTTAGATCCTGACGCCAAGGCCGGAAGCTCAACCGTTGAGTGCTTGTGTACCACCCCGAAGTCAGCCTGTATGGGATAACTAGTAGAACAGGATTCAGTCACCTTCTGGAGTCAGAAAAGAGGGATACAGCCTAGCCTGCCTGATCATTGCCTGCTCTTCCAAAGACTGGGTGGAGACGAGCTGTGGACACCAGCGTATTTTCTCATGTAATGCTACCCTGTGCTGCTCTGTTCTCATTGGGCTGTTCCGGTCAAGCCGTGGAGTCAGAACCTTCTAGAACTCTCACTGGCCAATCTCTGGAATGAGCAGCCATTTTCTGTAGCCCTTTGCTTCAAACCTTGCACTGTTCTTGGCCCCCCTCATAAATTCTTCTTCTTCCTCTCCCTCCTTTTCTTCCTCTCCCTCCTTTTCTTCCTCTTCTGCCCCCTTCTTCCTCTCCCTTCTGTCTCCTTTCGCTTTGCTGGGTATCAGAAGTCTGGTTAATTAGATAAAGCCCAGAGTCAGCAAAAATGGAGCCATTTCCTTCTCCCTGCAGCTTCCTGCCCCAACTGACTTGCCAGGTGATCACTGGCTGCCATGATGGGGCTTGATGGGGTTGGCTTCTGTAACGCGTAAGTGTGTAAAGGACGCTAGCGTCTGATTGGAGAAAGGGCTGAGACCGGCGTTGTGGTTCTGGGTCCCTCTCACTTCCTCTTTTTCTATTCTTTTCTGCGTCATCAGCGGGAGTCTAAGGCTTCTGGAACTTGTCTTTGTTTCACCTGGGAAAGTCCCAGCAAGCGAGAAGCGCTGAGATCTCCCAGGAGGGGTGGGTAACCTCCCTCACCCAAATTGTTTGGGCAGAGCAGCCCCCGTAGGGGCGAGGAGGATGATCAATTGGCAACTTAAGGAGTCAAAGCCCCTCCCCGCCTTCTCCTCCCTCTGCTTATTGTGCCCAGGAGGGCAGTGGGGTCAGCTGCAGCACACTGAAGGGCCAGTTAGCCGTGCCGTGAAAGAGGCTCGTTTTGTGTTTCGGTAATGAGCACTCTTTCTCCCCTTGGATGCACTCAGATTTCACAAGTCGCAGGGAACCTGTCAACTGCTGTTTTCATTGTATGGGGCTCACAGGGAACTTGGATATAGGGCAAGCTTGTTTCAAAGAAAGCAGGGGAAAGAAAGTCTTGAATAGCTGCAATGTGCTGTCATATGCAGATCGCAGCTCCAGTTGCCATGGGACACCTCTGCCCGCCGAGAGGGCAAGATGCCGCACGTCCTTCGCTGACGCGACTGCCTCCTTGGAGATGGAAATGCCACCGCCGGGAGGCCACGGCTGCCGTGGGCGCTCAGGTTTCCCAGCAGCCTCTGCCCCCCCGCTGGCTGCTCATCGGGAGTCTCCTAACCCCAGGGGCTGAGGGAACAGCGAGGCAGGGCAGGTGGAAGGGTCTCGCTTCATGGGACGCCAAGCGTTGGTTCTCAGAAGGGCTGCTAGGGCCCGTGATTAGAGATTCTGGTCCCCTGTTCAAGGCAGGGTTCACTTTCTTTGTTTATCTTGCCCTCTGAAGACCCTGGGCAAAAGCATTCCTTTCCTGATGAGTTCATTTTGTAGCTAACATTATTTTTTTTTTCCCTTATCTATCTAATGTGGCCCAGAGAATCAGGACAGGCCATGCCGGTGAAAGGAGAGAGCTAGCTTGCCCTGCTGTCCTCCTGGGGTCTCTGCAGCCAGGTCTCTCTGCTCTCCAGGTCCTTGTTGTGTGTCTCCTCCCGCACAGTGGGAACAGGGTGTACGCACGTTGCTCAACCAGGAACCATGTATAAGCCAGACCCGTGGGCGAGCCTGGGATTAGGGGAAGAATGAGGTTTCTCCAAGGGGTCCTCCGACCATGGGGATGGGGAGACGTGGGATCAAACAAGGCTGTGGGCAGCGAGGTCAGAGAGGAGCCAGTGGGAGCCAACACTGCACGCTTTAGGAGGAGGTCATGGTGGAAGATACGGTGGAGCAGGGGAAACTGCGAGGAGTGTTTCCAGCACTGTTCACTGGTCACCCTAGAAGCGTGGCCAGGCCTGTCATCAGAGAGGCTGAGTCTGAGGGCTGAGCCAGTACCTGGGGCAGCCTGTGGCAACTTCCTGCCCCTCTGCTTTCCAAGCCCCACCCCCGTCTTCACCACTAGCTAAGCCACTTCTCCTCTAGGGAGACACTGGTGCCCAGAAACCTTTCCTCGAAGAGGATTTAATGCTGCTAGGAGAATAATGTTTGCATATGACAGGCCTTTTTTTTTAAAAGATTGGTTTATTTATTTTAAAGTCAGAGTTACAGAGAGAGGGAGAGAGAGATTTTTCTGGTTCACTCCTCAGATGGCTGCAACAGCCAGGGTTGGCTGGGCTGCAGCCAGGAGTTTCCTCCGGGTCTCCCATGTGGGTGCAGGGGCCCAAACGCTTGGGCCATCTCCCACTGCTTTTCCCAGACCATTAACAGAGAGCTGGATCAGAAGTGGAGCAGCCGGGACACGAACCAGCACCCATATGGGATGCCAGCGTTGCAGGCAGTGGCTTAACCTGCTTCGCCACAGCGTTGGCCCCAACAGGTCTTCAAAATATTCATGGAATAGACATGTTATGAAAAAACCATGCACCAATTTCAAAATTTTGTTGTGCCAAAATAAGTTTATTTTGTAGATCCATTTTCTGTGAACTCTTTGAAGTTCTCTTGTATGAAATAATTTAATTTTAAAAAATTGTCTTGGGAAGCAAGGAGACAGAGACAGAGAGGGAGCTTCCATCTACTGGTCTCCTTGCTAAATGCCTGGAATGAGCAGGGGGACACAAAGCGGGTAGCTAGGAACTCAATCCAAATCTCCCATGTGGGTAGCAGGAATGCAACCACTTAAGCTAAGTAAGCTAGAGTCAGGAGCCCAAGGCAGGAACTGAACCCAGGCACTCTGCTATGGGGTACAGGTTTCCTATTCAATATCTAGCTAAGATATTGGAAACAGTTTGGGGAGGCCAAATGCCCTCCCCAAAACCATATAACTAAAGGCAATGTGACCTGTGTCCACTAGGAAAAGCCCTGAAGGCATTCAAAGGCCTGAGGTTCAAAGACTGGACACACACACACATACACGCACATGCACACAGACTCACACACTCACACACACACATGCACACACACGAACTCACAGCCTAGTTCATGTTCATATTTACTTTTCAGTTTGCAAGTCACCGACGTGATGGCATTGCCTTTAACCTTGCCATGGTTCCATGAAGGGGTTGTGTGAGCCTGGAAGTCTCAGGCAAATGTAAGCTCTAACGACCCTTCCAGGAAAAGCATGGAGCATCCACAGAGGTGAGGGGCAGGGACTGCGAAGCAGCCGCGAGTTTTCTGATTGGTGAGCACCCAGGGCAGGCAGCCTTGCAAGCTAAGGCTAGACCACGAGGCTGTGCCGCGGCTGTGGGCTTCGTCAGGCAGAGTGGAGAAGGAGTCTGGCTGGTGTTCCTAGCTCTGGGGCTGCTGGAAGAGATAGCATAGGCTTATAGCCTCTTCCATCTCGGAAGTCTACAGTGGATCTCACTGAGCTAAAATCCGGGGCCGGGCAGGGCTGTGCTCCCTTCTGGGGCTGGGGAAGAATCTGTTTTCTTGGCTTTTCCAGGATCCGGAGGCCACCTTCATGCCCTTTTCTCTTAGGCTCCGTCTTCCGTCTTCAAAGCCTGAGACCTTGCATCTTTCACCCTCATTCTTTCTTAGTCACCTCTGCCTCTGCCTCTTGTTCCTCTTCTGCCCTCTCCCCCATGTTTAAGGTCACCTGTGGTTGCAACGGGCCCACCTGGATGACATCCGGGAACAACCCAAGTTAGGAAAAGAGCAGCCTTAACTCCCTTTTCCATGTAAGGTTCCAGGAGTGAGGACATGGGTGTCGTTGAAGAACCATTATCCTCTCTCTCTACCACATTTGATCAGTGGATTGGGTTTTGGTTGTTAGTTGGTCAGTTACCAGCTCTTCGATAGGTTTTTGGTTGTTAATTTGTCAGTTGATTGGTTGTTCAGTTGGTTTTTGGTTGGTCGGTTTTTGGTGGATCGGTTGGTGTTTGGTTGTTGGTTATTGGTTGTTTGGTTGGCTGGTTTTTCAGACTCCCCCGACCCCTACTTAGGTTGTCAACCAAATGTCCAGCACTGATGTTTGTTAGAAGAAAGGGCACGTGTGCGAAGGGCGGCAGGAGGTAGACGTGGAAAATGGATGCCCAACTTTACCCCATTACCAGTCAGAATCAATCTATAAGGCACAATCCCCCAAACTAGGGCACGTGACATTTTCTGGGGGAAGTACTAGCCCACACACCCCATGGAGCCCAATGCATTGCTCTTTTATTTCCATTACAAACACCTGTCCTCACATATTTGGCTTCTGTCTTGTGTCCTCTGGCTTAGAAGCAGGGAAGTTTGAAACCCACTTCGAAATGTCTGCTCAACCTTTGAGATCTTATCTCTAATCCAAATACACTGGTGGGTTCTGCTAAGTGTCTGTTGGCCCCCTGGAGCCTCTCAAACCCACAGTGGGTTTCAGCCTCTCTCACACCCATCAGCCCAGCCCTGCGTGCTGGACCCTGCCCAGCCGCCGCCCAGACTTTGTATTGCAAACTGGATTCCGCCTTGCAGGCAGCTAAAGCTTGCTCTTCAAGAAGTTCATCAAAACTCTCCAGAAAAGACATGGCCATTGGTCACTGGCTCCGAGCTGAGCCTGCAGCTGGCCAGTTCCTGGCTGACCTCTTGGCAAACCTGCAATTTTTGTCCCACCTGAGGCTCAACTCCTTGTTTTCTGGTTTCCTTGCCTGAGCATCCGGTTCGCAGTCAGCTCCGCCCACCCTGCGCCTTCGTCCTGGGGCAGCCCCACTGCTCACTGACAGATGATCACCGGGCATCTAGAGGGGCTGCCCCACCATGCGGAATCCCACCTCATCCCAGGACATCCACCCATCCCCAACCCGTGGCTAACCCTGCCCTCCCCAAATGTCCTGGCTCTCTCTCTCTCTCTCTCTCTTTTTTTTTTTTTTTTTTTTTTTTTGACAGGCAGAGTGGACAGTGAGAGAGAGAGACAGAGAGAAAGGTCTTCCTTTTTGCCGTTGGTTCACCCTCCAATGGCAGCCATGGCCGGTGCACCACGGCCGGCGCATCGCGCTGATCCGACGGCAGGAGCCAGGTACTTATCCTGGTCTCCCATGGGGTGCAGGGCCCAAGGTCTTAGGTCATCCTCCACTGCACTCCCTGGCCACAGCAGAGAGCTGGCCTGGAAGAGGGGCAACCGGGACAGAATCCGGCGCCCTGTGTCCTGGCTCTTATGACTCACCTTCTAGTTGTGCCTTCAGTCTTGACACTCTGTGCCCAGTCAGCCTTGACTTCCTGTCTCTAAACCGCCTGTGTTGCACCAAGAGCACCAACAGACCAGAGTGGCTGATGCCTGTTGGCCTCTTATGCATTCACTCTCCTAAACCTCCTACAGTCCTTTGAGGAATGGATGCGAGTCCATTTTACAGGTGAGGAGACAGAGGCAAGAGAGATTCTGTAGCTTACAGCAGGCCCTAGAGTGCCATCATCCCTCACCTGCATTGCGCTGATAGCCTCCCTCTTTCCACTCTCGCCTACGTATAGTCAGCTCCCAGCAGCTGGGGGCCTGTGCACACGGCACCGCACACCACCACCTGCCTACATCCTCCAGCGGGTCTCACCTAGTCGAAGCCAGAGGCTCCCAGTGACCACTGGCCTGCAGGATCCGGAAGGGCTGCAGAAGGGCTGGGCCTGTGTTCATGGCTGTGTGTCCAGCCTCGTGAATGGTGCCAAACACATATCAGGGCTTTTCAAAAAGTTCATAGAAAATGCAAAGTATAGGGGCCGGCACTGTGGTGTAGCAGGTAAAGCCAGCGTCAGCAATGCTGGCATCCCATATGGGCACAGTTCAAGACCCAAAAGCTCTACTTCCCATCCAGCTCTCTCCTATGGCCTGGGAAAGCAGCTTAAGATGGCCCAAGTCCTTGGGCCCCTGCACCAACATGGGAGACCTGGAAGAGGCTCCTGGCTCCTGGCTTTGGATTGGCCCAGCTCCGGCCATTGCAGCCATTTGGGGAGTGAACCAGTGGATGGAAGACCTCTCTCTCTCTGCCCCTGCCTCTCTGTAACTCTTTCAAATAAATAAATAAAGAAATCTTTAAAAAAAAGAAAATGCAAAGTATGAAAAAACTATGCAGGGATTTCATTTTTTTGCACCCAAATAAACTTATGTTTTAGTTTCATTTTTCTACAGACTTTTGGAAGTCCCCTTGTATTTGCTGAATGACTGGATGGCGCTCCAGGATTCCCTCCGGAAGCTGCGGGCCCAGGGAGGCTCCAAGCCACCACCCCGGCTGCGTGTCCCTGGGCCAAGAGGGAAGCCCTTCCCTGGGCTCAGAGCTGACTCCAGCTGCACCCTGGTGCTTCATCCCCTACAGAGCCCAGCAAAGCAGACCCTGCGGCACGTGCTCCTGGGCTGGCCTGGATTTTCCCTGCTCATTAACTGCCCCCCTTTGGAATGCACTCACCTGCTGGAGGAATGCCACCCGTGTCTTCTCGGCCCCCACCCAATCCCAGCCAGCTGAGGACTGGAAGCAGCCGCTTCTTCTATCCCGACCACACAGATCCTCATTCTCAACCCTCAAAACTCCATCCAGGAGTGGCCGTGAGGAATGTCCACACCACGTATCACAGTGGCTGGATTCAAGTCCCAGCTCAGCTTCTGACCCAGCTTCCTGCTAATGCAGATCCTGGGAGGTAGCAGGTGGTGCTTCAAATACGTGGCTCCCTGCCACCCAAGCAGGAGACCTGGACCGAGTTCTGGGTTCCTGACTTTGTCCTGGCCCAGCCCTGAGTGTTGTGGGCATCTGAGGAGCAAACCAGCGGATAGGACCCTCTCTATCTCTCTGCCTTCAAATAACAAATATATAATATTTTTTAAAAAGATTTGTTTATTTTAGTTGAAAGTCATAGTTACACAGAGAGAGAATGAGAGGCAGAGAGAGAGAGAGAGAGAGAGAGAGAGAGAGAGGTCTTCCATCCATTGCTTCACTCCCCAATTGGCCACAACAGCCGGAGCTGCACCGATCCGAAGCTAGGAGCCAGGAGCCAGGTGTTTCTTCTCAATCTCCCATGTAGGTGCAGGGCCCAAGGGCTTGGGCCATCCTCCACTGCTTTCCCAGGCCACAGCAGAGAGTGGGAATGGAAGTGGAAGCCAGGTCTCGAACTGGCGCCCATATGGGATGCTGGCACTGCAGGTGGCGCCTTTACCCGCTATACCACAGTGCCGGTCCAAAAAAATATATAATGATTTTAAAAACTCTGTCCAGCCCACTGGACATTATTTAAAATAACAAAACTGAGAAATCTTTGTGACTTTCTCCCCAAAGACACCTCTTGTCCTCCCACCTGGTGCTTGAGCAACCTACACAGGGGCACCCTAGGGCTGCCTCACCATACCCGGGGCACTGAGTTTTGAACCCCCCTGAGCCCACTCCAATGGGGCGAGGAGCCTAGCCACTTGACAGTAGGCAAGTGACACGGGCACGTGCCCCCGGCACGGCTCTGTGGTCTGAGAGCCCTGGTTCTGGGCGCGCGTCCCTGTCTCTGCTGTGCAGGTGAGAACAGTTGGATTTTACTTTCTCATGGCTGCCAGCAAGGCAGCACCTGTGGCAACCTCATTAGTCAGTTCCAAGAGCTCCTTGGTGGATGGTGAGAGGCTGCCAATATAGCAAAGGGTTTTTTGTCTCAGGTTTCGGGTGTAGGGCGTTGTGGGGAAAGAGACCCAGAGAGGCAGGGCCAGGCCAAACCTCTGTCCAAAGCTGCTCTCAAGTGCAAGAACAGGAGAAACGTCTTGGACGGGATTTTCTGACTGCTTTGATAACTAAAGTCCTTGGCTTTGAAGAAGCGTCTCAGGAATGACTCTTTCTCCAGCGAGAAAGCATGCAGACAGACGCGGAGTTAAGTGGTTTTCGGAGCATCTGTTACATGCCCGGCCCTTTAGATGCGTCTCGGTGGGAAACACTCACCAGCGGCATTGTGCCAAAACCACGGGTCAGCAGTACCAAGAGAACAGATAGATTTTTTAAAGATTTATTTATTTATTTGAAAGGCAGAGTTACAGAGATGCAGAGGCAAACAGACAGAGACAAAGAGGTCTTCCATCCACTGGTTTACTCCCCAGATGTCCACAACGGCCGGAGCTACACTGATCCGAAGCCAGGAGCCAGGAGTTTCTTCCTGGTCCCCCACATGGGTGCAGGGACCCAAGGACTTGGGCCATCTTCTACTGCTTTCCCAGGTCATAGCAGAGAGCTGGATTGGAAGTGGAGCAGCCGGGACTCGAACCAGCGCCCATATGGGATGCTGGCACTGCAGGCAGGAGCTTTACCTGCTACACCACAGCACAGGCCCGAGAATAGATATTTTTAAATCCCAAGTTGGAAAATGAGGAACTCGAGTCTGAGAGGTTATGCAGCTTTTCCAAGTTTATAAGGATTCCAAATTAGCAGAGCTGGGATCTCAACTCAGGTCTGCCTGACTCCAGAGCTCCTACACGGTACTTCAAAAGTTTGTGGGAAATGCAAGGAAAAGTTTATTTTGGTATAAAGCATTTTTGAAAACCATGCATAGTTTATTTTTTTATACTACACTTTTTAAATGAACTTTTTGGAAATTCCCTCATATATATGAATTTCAACATTTTTTTTCCACCAAAGTAAACTTATATTTTGTTCCATTTCCAAGAACTTTCTAGAGTTTGTTCGTACTAGCTCCCTCTCTTGCCTGAAGGGCCCTTCCCCCATCTCTCCAGATGTTGAAGGACTTCATCCTCACCCAGGGTGGGAATCTGTGACGGCTGTAGGTCCAGCCGTTTTGGAGTGAAAATGAACTCGGTGGGTTCTTCTTTGTGTCTTGGCCCCGTCTGGCCGTGGTGAGCTGGGATTCTCCCAAGGGAGGTTACTGGGGCCCTCAACCCTGCTCATTCTAGAACTTTCCCCAGGAGCAGTCCCAGCCCAAAGACAGATTCCTCACCAACAGCCAAGTTCATGCTGTAGGCACCAACAGTGCTTCCAAAGAGCCAATGGCAGAAAGCCTGTACTTACTTTCTGGTTTAGGGGCAGTGTTAATTTTGCAACAGATGCAGGCACACGCAGATGTGTTGATTAGGGTCCCAGCAGGAAGCAGGTGTCTTTTGGAAAACCATGTAGTGAAAGACCAGTGTCCAGGAATGGGCAGGCGGAGTTCAGGGGAGCCTCAAGGAAAGCTGAGGCCCCCCCTGGGACTAACAAAGAGTGGGAAGCTGTGGCCGCTCTGGCCCTAGAGGAACCCTGGGAGGACACAGGGGCCTGGCAAGAGCCGCGACCACAGAGGAGGCCGCCTGGTGGGAGCAGCAGTCCCAAGGGACACCAAGGCAGGGACACACAGAGACAGCAAGGGATGAAGAGACGTCCCTTCCTCCTCTTCCTCCTGCCAGCGCCTCACAGTGGCCAGACCCCAACCGGACCAGAGGGGGAAGGTAGCTGGTGAACCAAAGCTTGGAGCTCAGCCCCCCGGGGCACGGAGCAGGGCAGGTGGACAACAGGACTCCAGGGGCACCATGATCCTTTTGGTGAACAATGCAGGTGAAGCTTAACCCATGTCCTTTTCATACAACTGGGCCATGGGCATGGCCAGTGCCGAGAGATGCTGGGAATGTAGTTAGGGAAGGATCCAGGCTTGGCGCTTTGAAGACGAATTCATTAGCTACTTGGAAAGAACAACAGAGTGGGGGAGAGAGAGAGAGAGAGAGAGAGAGAGAGAGAGAGAGAGAGAGAGATCTTTGCTCTCCCGGATCACTTCCCCGATGTCCACAACAGCCAGGAAGTCTGGGCCAGGCTGAAGCCAGGAGCTCGGAGCTCCATCTGGGTCTCCCACCCGGGTGGCAGGGGCCGAAGCACTTGGGCCATCTTCTGCTGCCTGCCCAGACACAGCAGCAGGAAGCTGGGTTGGAAGCAGAGCAGCCAGGGCTTGAACTGGCGCTCTGAAATGGGCTGCCAGCGTCGCAAGAGGCGGCTGACCTTGCTGCGCCACAACAGCAGCCGCCAGGCCCTGGTGCCCGGAAGTTCCCGGGGCAGAGGCATCCTCGCCTCTGAGCGATCCAGAGGCGCCCTCTGAACCCCATGGTTGGAGGCAAGAGCCAGTCTGGACTCGATCTGGGGCAAGCACGGGAGAAGGCATAGCCGTGGGCCACAGGTGGGTCTGGGCTGGGGGCTCTGCCTCCTGACTGGGGTCTGGAGCCTCACCCAGCTCTCTTCCACGGCAGATCCCAGAGCGTACACACAGAGTTCAACAGCAAGAGAAAACATCTCCTTATCTGATTTAGAACATAAAGGAGAGACCAACGGGGCAATTCTGTTGGTTTGCCGAGATGCCCTGGAAAGCAAGCTTGGGAGGCCAGGGCCTGGGTCAGGCCCGAGAGACCAATGCCCTCTCCTAGACTGGTGTAAACAGATGGCGCTGACGGCTGACGCGGAGTTTAGGGGTTAGGAAGCAGAATTTCTGGTTTGATTCCAAGTCTTTTCCAGTGCTGATCTTTTATTTTTTTATTTTATTTTGACAGGCAGAGTTAGACAATGAGAGAGAGAGTGACAGAGAGAAAGGTCTTCCTTTTCCACTGGTTTACCCCCCAGATGGCCGCTACGGACAGTGCGCTGCGCCGATCCAAAGCCAGGAGCCAGGTGCTTCCTCCCGGTCTCCCATGGGGTGCAGGGCCCAAGCACTTGGGCCGTCCTCCACTGCACTCCTGGGCCACAGTAGAGAGCTGGACTGGAAGAGGAGCAACCAGGACAGAGTCCGGCGCCCCGACCGGGACTAGAACCCGGGGTGCCGGCGCTGTAGGCGGAGGATTAGCCAAATGAGCCATGGCGCCGGCCTCCAGTGCTGATGGTCAGCCTAAGAGCAGAGAGCCGAATTAAGCTCCACCATTACTGCTGCTCCAGAAAGGCGGCAGGGAGAGAGCTGGGTTAGCACATTCAGGCCTCCCGGGACCCCAGGGAACTGCGCCTCCACGGGATTGCTACAGCACAGCATGGCTTCAAGTGCAGGAGAGCCGGGGTTGCAGGGTGGAGACCTTGGGGCACGGCTGCTCCTTGAGTCTCGAGGAAGCTTCTCTGTGTGCAGCCCCAAGTTAGCTCCCCAATCGTGTTTACGCAGGCCGCTCTTACGACTCTTACGTACTCTTATGTAATGTGCTCTTATGCACATTACGACTCCAAATGCCAGGGTTCCCACGGGTTGAAGGGCTCTGTCCCATGAGTCCCAAGCTGCCACTGTTCTTCGGACCAACCTGCTATGGCTTTGAGGGTTCCCACAACCCCCTCCTCAGGTTCAATAATTTGCTGGAGTGACTCACAGACCTCAGAGAACAATTTACCTAGGGTTTCTGATTTCTAATAAAGGATTCAACTCAAAGAGTTGTATCGGAAGGGGTGGGCAGAGGGGCCCAGGGCTCGCACGTTCCCTCCACCTCCACCTCCCCCTTGACCTGCTGGACCTGCTGTGCCATTCTTTACACACAGACAGGAGCGGGCCATTTGATGTAGTGGTTAACACATCACTTGGGGCATTGCATCCTGTACAGAGTGCCTGGATTTGAGTCCCAACTCAACTCCCATTCCAGCACGCTGGAGGGCAGCAGGTGGTGGCTGGAGGTCTCCTGGTACAAGTGTGGGAGACCTAGTTTGAGTTCCTGGCTCCCAGCTTCAGCCAGGCCCAGCCCCAGCTCTTGTAGTCCCTTGCAGCATGGAGCAGAGAATAAGAGTTCTCTTAAATGGAAAAAGACAGATAAACACAATCTTGTCTGAACTAGGTCCATGAATGCCTTTGGATAATGTGCACACCACGTCCAGCAAAAGAGCTCACAGGAGGTGCACCCCAGGTCCAGCAGAGAGCCTTGGAGGGGGCGTCAGGAAAGGGGGGGGTCGCAGGATGGCAAGGAGCAGAATCCCACGGGACTGCAGGGGAGGCAATGTGGATGTAGACCCTGTGCCTGGATCCACGTGCCTTCCAGCGTGTGTGGTGGCTATGGGGGTGACACGAGAAAGAAGCAGAGGCCAGAGCACCCGAGGGCTGTCTGATAGATTGAAAGTCCCATGTGGCTCTGTGCGAGTGGAGGCGTTTGGTGGCCCGGTCATAGTCCACTGGGTGGACCTGAGGGCTTCTCCACCTGCCTGGCAGCCTCCTCTCTGGTCTCCTCTGTGTTATGTGCAGAGTAGACGGGCAGGACACATCGCAGGGCCCTCTGGGCTCCCCGTGCTCATGAGGCCACTGCCAAACGCCCTTTGCACACCGAGCTCCCTCCCCAGCCTCCCAGAAGCCCCACACCTTCTGTTTCAAGTGCTTTGGCTAACAGTTTCCACCGCCCCTTCCGTCCACAGAAGCAAGGCCCCAGCCGGAGCCGGCCGGAAAAGGACCTCCGAGTTCTCAATGAGCTGGGGCGGCTCAGAGATGCCTTTTATTCCTGGAGCACAGGACGCAAGGCAGGTTTGCAGGATCCAAGGCGGAACAGCACCTGGGTTTCTGGGGTGTTTGTATTTGAGGGTAGAGGTGCCAGATTCTGCAAATAAAAATACAGAGCACCTATTTAAATCTGAATTTCAGATTAAAAAAATGAATACTTTTCTCGTATAAGTACGTTCCATAAAATATCTGGAACATATGTGTATTGAAAAATGAGTCCTTGCTTGTCTGAAAGCCAAATTGCGTTGCGGGTTCTGTGTTTTATCTGGCAACCCTCCTTGCTTGGTTCCTAAACACCAGCAACTCCCAAACCAGCCTGGCTGGCTAGAGCTGAGCCTGCTGTGGGGGGCACAGCTAACAACCCAATTCCTGCTCCTCACCACATCCTTTCCAAGAAAGCTGGCTGGCCTGGCCATCAGGGCACCCAGGAAAGAAAGGGGAGCAAAAGCCACCAGCGGCCCACGGACACTGTGCCCCCTGCTGTTGGGCTCCCTGAGGCCAGCGGCCACAGGGGACATTTAGCACGAGGGAGCAGGGATGGTGAGAGGCCTCAGGGGGCAGGAGGAGGCGTGGGAAGGGTTGGTGCCCGGGACAGGGAAGGGTCCAGTTTGGCCACTGTTTTTTTTTTTTTTTTTTTTTTTTTTTTTTGGACAGGCAGAGTGGACAGTGGGAGAGAGACAGAGAGAAAGGTCTTCCTTTTGCCATTGGTTCACCCTCCAATGGCCACCACGGCCAGCGGCCTGCGGCCTGCGCATCGCACTGATCTGAAGGCAGGAGCCAGGTACTTCTCCTGGTCTCCCATGGGGTGCAGGGCCCAAGCACTTGGGCCATCCTCCACTGCACTCCTTGGCCACAGCAGAGAGCTGGCCTGGAAGAGGGGCAACCGGGACAGAATCTGGCGCCCCGACCGGGACTAGAACCCGGTGTGCCGGTGTCGCAAGGCGGAGGATTAGCCTAGTGAGGCACGGCGCCGGCTCAGCACTGGTTTTGAAGGGTCAGAGGGAAGAACTGATCTCTTCTAGAACGTCCACTTTCTCTGCGGCTTCCACTGTCCCAGGACAAAACAGGACCTGGCTCCCCGCTCCCCGCACTTGCCCTTTGTTCGATGCATGTCCTCGCCTCCTTCAGCCCCTCGGTGTTCTAGAAGGTACTGTCGGGGAAGGAGCTAGTTGTGTGATCAGCACATGACTGGCTCCAGGGTTCTAATCCCACTCCTGCTTTCACTGGCGAGGTGACCTGGACTGCTTAATGCTCTGCACCTCAGTCTCCTAGCCTGCACTTGGGGACCCTTGTCAGGGTTAAATGAGTGAGCGGGTGAGAAGTGTGGAGAGCAGCCAGCACCGTGGAGCAGACATTGTTGGATTCAACATCTTCAAACAAGCTCATGGCAAGTCATGTTCTGGAAACAAACACACAAACAAAAAAACTATGCATGGATTTCAAAATAAATACATTTGTCTTTTAATTCTGTTTGTCCAAAAAACTTGTGAAGTGACTTCCTACAAGAAGTGGGCTTGGTTTTTTTTGTTTGTTTGTTTGTTTGTTTGTTTTTTTCCCTGTTGCTGCTCCACTGACCTGTTCCCTCCATCAGCTGCACTGACTTGGTTCTAAGTCTCGGCCCACCTGCCATCCTTGGCACAAACACCTGCCCTGACATCTACTGGTCCATGTTTTTTTTTTTTTTAAAGATTTATTTATTTATTTGAAAGTCAGAGTTATAGAGAGGCAGAGGCAGAGAGAGAGAGAGAAAGAGAGAGAGGTCTTCCATCTGCTGGTTCACTCCCTAGATGGTCTCAACGACTGGAGCTGCGCCTATCTGAAACCAGGAGCTAGGGGCTTCTTCTGGGTCTCCCAAGCGGGTTCAGGGGCCCAAGGATGTGGGCCATCTTGTACTGCTTTCCCAGGCCATAGCAGAGAGCTGGATCGGAAGTGGAGCAGCTGGGACTCGAACCAGCACCCATATGGGATGCCAGCACTGCAGGCAGCGGCTTTACCTGCTACACCACAGTGCCGGCCTTGGTCCATGTTTCTTTTCCCCTCTTTGATATCTCTGTTTCCTTTTGGTTTATTTTCCTCCCCCAGGCCTGTCTAACAAGGCTCGCTTCCCCAAAGGTCCTAGTCTCATCTCTGTCAAGTTATTTTTATTTATTTGAAAGGCAGAGAGGAACAGAAATAGAGAAATCTTCCATGAGCATGTTCTCGCCCTTGCAGGCCAAAGTCAGGGAATTCAACCCAGGTCTCCCACATGGGTGTCAGGGCTCAAAGCACTTGAGCCATCAACTGCTGCCTCCCAAGGTGTGCATTAGCAGAAAACCGGAATCTGAGATCCAGGTACTCGGGTCTGGGATGCAGGCGTCCCAAGAGGCACCTTACTGACTGTACCACACCCGGGTCCCTCCCGTCCCCTTCCCTGGAAACGTCTTGTAGCAGATGGGAGGCAGCCTTGGGGGCACACAGACGTCTCTGCAAGGGTGGGCGTCCCTGCAGGAGGGAGCCTGCGCTCAGGACGGGGAGGACACGTCCGCTCTGCACCTGCTCTCTGCATGAGCATCGGCCACGTTTACAGTGATCGCTGCCCAAGCGGCATAGATGGGCTCAGGAGGAGGGGAGGGTGACTTTCGGCTGGGATCTCCGCCTTCTTTGCTGAGGATTCTGCCTTTGAGACAGGACCCGGGGGAGGGCATTCAGCGTATAGTTCAGTCTGAGCAGAGACTCGGAGTAGGAGACACGGAAGTGAAGAGAGGCTTTGGTGATGCAGGGAACGTCCAGGCCTCAGCAGAGGGTGCGGTGAGAAGCAGGTATTTTGGCAGGGACAAGGGGGGAGTCTTCCGGGTCTCTCAGAGTCAGCCAGGGACCCTCCCCTGCCTGCTTGCCCCCAGAAAGTGCCAAGGATGGAGAGATTCCTGGGAGGGTGTGGGGCTCTCTGCTGGCCTCCTAAGACAGGCTGGGGGGAGGGGTGGTACAGAGGCGCAAGCAGGCCTTGTGTGCATTGGGTCAGCCCTTCAGGTGTGCACAGCACCTGCAGCCCTGCAGGAGCCGCTGGGCCCTTGACACAAGGTGACTCTCACTGGTGAGGTAAGAGGGAGCAGAGGCTGTAACACGAGCTTGGAAATGCAGGCCCCACCCCCATCACGTGTGAGCGCCCAGGAAAGAGTGTCACGGACACCAGGACAGTTGAAAGTTACACAGCAAGCCGACACACCACGGATGTCTTCAAAATGTTTACGGAAAATGCAGATTGTGAAAAAAAAAAAAAAAAAAACCACGCGCTGGGTTTCAAGAGCATCGGCACCGAATGAGACTTTCCTTCCAATTCCATTTCCCAGGAACTTTCGGAAGCATCTTTTTGGCTCTTTCCTGCTACCTTAGCAAACACACCTTCATGGCACGCTGCAGGCCAAGAGTGAACTTGGGAATCGCTCCGAGCCCCCTGCCCTGCAATGTGATGCCCCAGGCCGGCCACAGACGCTGGCTCCATGTAGCCCAAGGCCGGGCTTTGAGCCCACAAGTGGACACTCAGTGCACATGTCCAGGCTCCACACCACCCCCAAAGCCACCCCGAGGGCACATGTGAGTGGCGCAGTCCACCCTCGCTAGCCACAGAGCTTGGGGATCAAGTTCAGGAAGAGGCCCAGGTACGCCAGGGTCTGAGTACCCGACAGTGGGGCCCCTGCTGATCCCTGGTGGACCTGGCCTTTTTCCCTGCAGATGCTTTGCCCACGGCCTGTTATGATGTGCAGGCCACATCACAGGCCCCTCCCTCCACAGGTTGGCCAGTGAAACCCGGAGGGAGGAGCCTTCCCCGAGCTGGGACTGGGTATGCGCCGAGCAGCTCAGGCCCCAGGTCATTCACGTCTCATGCCCCACACGCAGAGGGAAGCTTGCTTTCCTCTCTCACTCCCCACCAGCCCGGGCCACTTGGCTGGCCTCCTTGGCAGAAAGGTGACAAAGGGATGTGTCTCAGGAGAGTGGCATCCCTGGGCTGGCAGAGCCAGGAGCCGCCTTGGGGCCATGACCTCCAGCTCCTGGCAGGGCTTCCTTTCACCCCTCGGAGCTCAGGCAAGGGCGGGGGACCCTCAGAGCAGGACCCTCACAGGGTCTGACCCGGCTGTGACCAAACCTCTTGTCCTCCTGCCTGCACTCATGGCCCCTGGACCAGGCTTCCCCGCTGGGCCTTGCCTGCTGTTTCCAGCCCTCACCTCACTGCAGCCAGTGTGCCTTCTCCACTGTGCTCCCCCCGCCCCCCACATCTGCCCCCTGCCCTTCCCCCATCCACTCTCCTTGTTTCCATCAAAGCCCTCTCATCTGTCAAGGTGCACTCGCAGCCTCACCTCCAGGGAAGGCTCCCAAGGTGCCCATCAGTCCTCGGCCAGCTTCCTCCCCGGGCTGCTCCCCACCTGGCCGCCACATTTGGTTCCCACACAATGCCCGTGCGAGGACTTCATACCATATGGCCTTTCACTCTTTCTGAGTTACCTACACATCATGGCACCGGAAAAGACCAAGAGCACCTCTTCCAGCCCTCCCACCACCACAGGAGAAGATTTTGAAACAAATGAAGGGCAGTCACGCGACGTACAAGGGGACTTCAAAAAGTTCATGGAAATTTGGGGTTGAAAGGTGAGTTTATTTTGGTTCCCCAAATTTTGAGATCCATGTGTACAAGGGATCATTGGTAGGTTCATGGAGGGTGTGTAGGATGGAAAAACGCATGGATTTCAGTTGGTCTTTTTAGTCTCATTTCTCCGAAAACTTGTTGAAGTTCCCTTTTCCTCTTCATCTGGGCAAACGGTGCCTTCCTATTTCCTGGCAGGACGAAGCCTAGTGCTGCATCACACCTGTGCCCACCTGTGGGTCTCGAACTCTTGGCACTTGCATAACTAACCAGGCAAGAGAGAGATTCGCAGAGGTCCTGCAGATTTTCTCAGGCCACTCCGCCTCCCTGCCTGTCCCCCCAGCCCCTGCCGCCAGGGAACACCGGCAGTTCCTTCTCTTCGCAGAGAATAAGCCCAATTCCCACTCCCCTTGCTGCCCCTGCATCTCAGCCCTGAGTTTTCACTCGGGAAGTCGCACCCAAGACGGACGAGAAGCCGGAGCGGGAGGCTGTGGGCAGGAGCAGGGAGGGGGTTAGGTAAGTGGCCACGGAATGGGTCTGAGTTAGCACACGCGGGGCTTCAGCAGAGGGCGGCAGCAGTCAACGCCACACTGGGCAGGGGTGGGCAGGGAGGTGGAGGGGACACAGGGCAACCTATCCAAAGCCAGACCCCTCAACTTCAACTCCCAGTAAACTCCTCGAAGCAAAAACAGCTGGAATAGGGCAGAGCCAACGTTTTTATGCCTTTTTTTTCCTTCCCTCTCTGGTTGTCCTGCTCACTGCAAGGAAGAAAAACAGAATAATGATCCACGTCGGAGCGTGTCACCCGAGCAGCTCCGGAAAGACACGGGCAGACGCCCGGCCCCGGCGGCCGACTTTCTCTGTTTCTGGTGATTTTATAAATATTCGGGGAGTTTGATCTGAGCCTGTCAGTGGGGAAGCTGCCGAGGGGGGGCAGATAACTCAGCCCCCCGGGTGTTCCTGGACTCTCAGAGGCCTGCTTCTCATTAGTGTTGCCAAGGCAACGGCTCATCTGCTGCAGATCTCATCAGTGCCTGCAAAGCATCCCCAGCACGGTCCGCTTTCCGCTTCACAGAGAATCTGGGCCATCCGTCTTCCCAGCACCCCTCCCCTCGCCCCGCCACCTCCTGGCCCGGGGAGGAGAAGACAACGAAAGCCAGCAAGAGGACCGAGGACCGCAGTCACAGCCCTTTCGGAGCAGCCACCAGCCCCTGCAAAGGCCACGGCGCAAAGCCGGGGCGTCAGGGTCCCCGAGGAACCAAAGGGACTTGCAGCGCCAGCTGCCTGGACTCTGGGCTCTCCCCGCCTGGCCTGCCCTTTGCCCTGCACACACACCTTCGTTCCTGACCAAGGCAAACATTTGCAGGCTTCCCAAGGTGCAGCCTCACCGGTCACTGGACTGATCAGTTCCAGATGCCCGAGGAAGCCCAAGCCTCTGTGTGTGCACGTGGGAGTCAGTGCGAGGAGGAGGGGCAGGTTGCATGGCCAACTCAGCCGGGGGGCGATGCGCACCCAGAGCTGGTTGTCGGCTCAGTCTTTACACACTCAACTGTCACCCCCTGGAACTCCAACTACTTGCCCAGCGGCAAATCACTTTCTCTAGCTCTGAGCTCCAGGGGGCCAGCAGCCGGGAGTCCTGCTCTCTGCTATAGGCCAGCAGCCGGCACAGAGCCTGCACGTAGCACTCCTCAGCTACCTGTGTTGCAAGAAGCAAACCCTATGCTGCCGACCAAGCAGGGGAACGTATCCGCTGCAGGGCCTGGGTTGGGTTTTCTGGCTGCCTTTCTAGCCTGTCTTTGTGTGAAAACCCAGAGCCTCAGCCTCTCCCAGCCCCTCCTGTCTGTGGAATGCAGTTCACCCCAGCACTCCTGAAAGATCTGTACTCAAAGCCCTGGGGAGATGCAGACTCTCAGGCTGGAACTGCAAAGCCAGGGAAGATTTCTTCCCTAGTGACAAACAGCAGAACCAGGAGCCCACGTCAGCGGGGTGCCCACACACCAATCCCTGGCCTCCTTGCTTCCCGCGCCCACTTTTTCTCACCACGTTGGCCATGGAGGAGCAGACTCCCAGTGGCTCTGCTGAGCTGAGCAGGAAATACCCGGAATTCATCGCATCCAAGCCCTGAGACAGAATCACATCAAAGTCTTATCCCAGGGGTGGGGTTGTGGCTCAGTGGGTCCAGGCGCTGCCTCTGACACCTGCATGAGCGCCGGTTCAAGTCCCTGCTGCTCTGCCTCCCACCCGGCTCCCTGCCAAGGCACCTGGGAAAGCAGCAGAGGATGGGCCAGGCCCCTGCCATCCGTGTGGGAGACCCAGGTGGAGTTCCAGGCTTCTGGCTTCAGCCTGGCCCAGCCCGGGCTGCTATAGTCATTTGGGGAGTGAACAATCTCTCTCTCTCTCTCTTGCTCTCGCTCTCGCTCTCCTTCTGTCTACCCTCTCACCCCACAGCTCTGCCTTTCAAATAAATAAATAAATACATCGTTAACAACAAAAGTTGGGGCCAGCACTGTGGCATAGCAGGTAAAGCAGCCGCCTGCAGTACTGGCATCCCATATGGGTGCCAATTCAAGTCCCGGCTGTTCTTCTTCCAATCCAGCTCTCTGCTATGGCCTGAGAAAGCAGTAGAAGATGGCCCAAGTCCTTGGGCCCCTGCACCCACGTGGGAGACCTGGAAGAAGCTCCTGGCTCCTAGCTTCGGATCGGTGCAGCTCTGGCCATTGTGGCCATCTGGGGAGTGAACCAGCGGATGGAAGACCTCTCTCTCTCTCTCTCTCTCTCTCTCTCTGCCTCTGCCTCTCTGTAACTCTACCTTTCAAATGAATAAATAAATCTTAAAAAAAAAAGTTTGACCCCAGGCTGGGGCAGGGCAGCACCCTCTGCCCTTGGCTTCTGAGCCTCACCAAAGCAGGGCCCTGCCAGCCTTTGTGACCCAGCCTGATGCTGGAGTTTGAACACTCAGCCAAGTGATATGAAGGAAGTGATTGACAGAAGCTCAGCACACAGGGCAGCTCACCGGCCTGCACTGCATGGTCTCTCTATCCGCCCCGGTGCTCCGGTGGGAGAGTGTACCGGTGAAGCTCAGACATCCCAGCCCAAATGGCACCGATAAGCATGGGTGGCAGGCAGCGTCGCGCAGATCCCTGCTTCTCAAGTATGGAGTCACCTGCGACCTTGTCAGAGGTGGAGCCCCAGGCTGCCCCGGAATCAGAGAGTGTGAGTCAGGGATAAAGAAGCTCAGTGCACCTTCTGAAGCCCCCTCGCAGGTATTAACAAGGTGACCTAAGGACGCAAGGCATGGCAGGGTGTAAGACATAGTGGAGATGCGGGCGCTGTGGTGTAATAGCTAAGGCCGCCTTCTGCAGCGCCGGCATCCCATACAAGCACCGGTTCGAGTCCCAGCTGTTCCACTTCCGATCCAGATCTCCGCTAATGCACCTGGGAAAGCAGCAGAGGATGGTCCAAGTCCTTGGGCTCCTGTACCCATGTGGGAGACCCGGAAGAAGCTCCTGGCTCTTGGCTCCTGTCTCCCGGCTTCGGTCTGGCCAAGCCCTGGCCATTGCAGCCATTTGGGGAGTGAACAAGCAGATGGAGGATCTCTCTCTCTCTCTCTCTCTGCCTCTACCTCTCTTTCTCTGCTAACTCTTTCAAATAAATAAATAAATCTTAAAAAAAAAAGACATAGCAGAGAGCAAGACGGAAATGTGCCAATTGCCATCCCCAGCCTCAGTGGGTCCTCACTCCAGTGGGGCTACTGGGCACCTAAACGATTTTGAGTGAGTTAAGCCTCCTCTCTGAGTTTCGGTTCGGTCACCTTTGAAGCAGAGGGGCACATCCCTGCCCGTTCTAGAAACGTGGTCCCAACAGGGCCGAGAGGTCAGGGAAAGGTTGTTGCGCTGTGGTTCTTAGAAGACTGACCCAGGCTGAACATCACAAACAAGAGAGCGGACAATGGGTGCACGCAGCCAGCGCAGCCTCCCGCTCCTCCCCTCCCCCTGCCTCACTTTTTCTTTCTTTCCCTGCGGGAGTTGGGACTTGCAGCTCACCAGGCCGCCCCAGTGCTCGAAAGCTTTAAATAAATACAGGCTGCATGCTGCTGTGACGGCCCTGCCCCCACCGCTGCCGCAGGCCCCTCCGGACCCGGGGATGTCTCCCTCCCTCTCCCTGGCTTCCTCTCCTGCAAAGCCAGGCGCGGCTGGGCCCAGGAGAAGGTGTCTCCTCGGCAAGGCACGTATGCTGCTCCCAGGGGCCCTGCGCGGGCGGCCCGGGAGTCCTGATCCAGCTCACCCTCGCCTCTTCCTGGGTTTGTTAGAAGCTGAGCAGCCCGAGTCTTATGACTTGCACAGATGTTTCTGCTTAAGGAACCCTGGCGTCTTTATGGCCTGTTTTTTCCACTCTCGCCTCTCTTCCTCTGTCCCAGCAGCCCTGAATGCAATTTGGACTTGATTTTCTTTCTAATGGTTGCAGGGAGAGAGAAGACATTCCCCCCTCTTTCTCCTTAGCTCTTTAAATCTCTCTGTCTCTCTCTGTCTCTCTCTCTCTCACACACACACACACACACACACCATATGCATGCAGATCTGTGTTCATGGTGTGCATTTCTTACCATTGCACCAACATTTACTCCTGTAGCAGACTGTGCCCTGTTTCCAAGCCTTCTCCCTGCCTCCACTCACACCTCACCCCCATGCGCTGCTCGTCCCCACACAGGGCACCTGCACAGCAGACTACTGTGTCTGCCCAGGTGCGGATCCTGAAAGCTTGCCCTTGTCCCGACTCTCCAGTGAGCCGTGAAGAACTCTGCAGTGGCTCAGGCCCTGTGCGCCCAGGGAGGTTTTAGCCACTTGACCAAACAAGAACTGAACCTGCAAAGGCCACATGTGGCTTGTAACACTGCCCGGCCAGCTGCTCTACCTAGGCTCAGGTGGGGCCAAGTTGAGAGTTGTTCAGGAATGGAGTCTGTTGAAACCAGTCTGGCTACTCCTCAGATCAACACCTGTAATTCGCTCCACTTGCTGGCTTAGTGGAGTGCTCCCAGCCACCTCCCCTGCAGGGTGCAGGGCCACCCATACCACAAGTACAGTTCCCAGGGCAAAGAAAACCTGGCGAACTCAGGTCTTCAGCTTATGGTCTGTGCGAGGCAGCAAAGGCTTTTGGGGCTGGAAGGAGATAAGCATTCGGCGTGGGGGTGGAGATGCTGCTTCCCGCTCAGAGTGCCTGAGTTCGAGACCTGGCCGCCTTTCTGGTTCTAGCTTCCTGCAAGGGCAGCTTCTGGGGCGCATCAGTGATGGTTCAAGTGCTTGAGTCCCTGCCACCTAGATTAGGAGGCCCAAGCTGAGTCCCTGCATCCTGCCTTTGACGTGGCTCAGCCTCTGGTGTTGTGAGAGCGGTGAAGGCTGAACCTGCAGAGGACAGATCATCTGTCTGTCTCTCAGCCTTTTAAATACACATTCAATTTACCCTTTTTTTAAAAAAAAAAAAAGAAAAGGTTTCTGGGTCTGACTCTGGAGACTTGGAGTGGACGTGAATTTCTACGCTGGGCTCCTGCTGGGGGTATAAACAGGTCTGCCTGGTATCCTACCTGCCCACCTCCCGCTTGCCTTCCTTGGGGTTGGTTACACTGCTGGTAAGGGGCCATCCAACCTTAAAGTTCTCAGTGTCTCTGGGCCTTTCTCCCTAAGAGGGTAAGTAATGACATGCACTGGCCTCCTGGGCAATGCTCATAACGTACCGGCAGCTCCTTCCCACTGTCAGGGCTGAGGGAGAGGGGGTGTGATGGCATCTTTAGAATGTCCCACGGAGGGGCCTTCCCAGATGGCTCAGCGAAGCCCCACCAAGCACTCAGCAGGTCGGGACTCCCCCACCGAGAAGGGCCAGGCGGCCACACCCCCTGCCCTGCCCTCCGCCTTCTAGCTCTTCTCTCCCCTCCTTCCTATTGAACAAGTTCAAGCTCTGGGTCTTGTCTGTCCTTGTCATGGAGGCTGAGTTGTAGCATTTCCCCCGCCCCTGCCCCAGTGGATTAAGGGGCTTTGCTTGGAAAGGCAGCCACAGCTGGATTCCCCAGAGCTCGGCGGCCTACACAGGCACAGTGGGAAACTGGAGCTGGAGGGAGATCCAGCAGGAACAAGAGGAACGACCGTGCTTCCGGCCCGGTTCTGCAGGGCGGCCGGATGTGCTGAGTACAGCCACACTCGGAATCACGAGGACATCTCTTGTCACACATTCACCCCAGGAGAGGGAGCGGGGAGCTGGCCTTTGGCTTGTCCACTGGTAAATAAACCCCTTGGGAACAACCCTCCAACATGCACGCTTCCCCAGAAGCCACCACATGGCAATAGCTGAGATCCTGCTGGTGGCCAAAGCCAAAGAAAGGTCCACTCAGTCTGTGGGCATTTGCCCATCAGAGCCAGGCCCTCTGTGTGTGGTGGTGGTGGTGGTGGTGTGTGTGTGTGCATGTGTGTGTGTGCATGTTATAGGGGGTGCCCAGGTCGTGGTTGCTGCTCCCCAGTGTTCCCTACAACTGCTGCACAAGTGTGTTTCACCCTCATGCTAAGGGGTGCTGGGTTCCTTTGCCCTGTGGGGCTCTGACCTGGGACCTGGAAATGACCTTCGGACTTGTAAGCCTGAGCCCTTGGGATGGGGAGGTGATGGGCCAGCCACGTGCATGACCCACCTCGTCCTCTGTCCCTCACTTTCTCTTCTTCCACTACTGGATCCCACTCGGGAGTTGGAGCCCTGGAACCAGCCTTCCCGCACAGGGCTGGGTGGAGTCGAGGACACACTCAGGGGGCAGTGACCTCCAAGGGGTCACTCTCCCTGTCTCTCAAGATCCCATTCCCTGGCCAAGCCCTTCACTCCAGATGCTGTGATGTTGTGTCCCCCCATATCCAAGTGCACAAAGGGATGCTTTCCAGGACATCAAGCACCACAGAGACCACTGATGCCTCAATTGCACTGTAGATGTGCAGAACAGGTGCAGAGGGGTGTGTGTGTGTGTGTGTGTGTCAGGGAAGAGTACTGAAGGGCCCAAGTGCTTTATTCATATGCACACCACACAGGTTTTTATTTTTAGACTTATTTATTTACTTGAAAAGCAGTTACAGAGAGAGACAGACAGACAGACAGAGAGATCTTCCATCTACTGGTTCAATTCCCAAATGGCCGCAATGGTTGGGCTAGGCCAAGTGGAAACCAGGAGCCAGGAACTCCATCCAGGTCTCCCATGTAGGGGCAAGGGTCTAAGTACTTTGGACATCTTTCACTGTTTTCCTAGGCACATGAGCAAGGAGATGGATTAGAAGTGGAATAGCTGGGACTCAGACAGCACTCATATGGGATGGGGGTGTTGTAGATGGCAGCTTGACCCGCTGTGTCACAACACCAGCCCCACATCCTACTTTTAAAATAGTAACAATTAGGGGGCCAGCACCATGGCATAGTAGGTTAATCCTCCACCTGTGGTGCCGGCATCCCACATGGGCACCGGTTCTAATTCCGGCTGCACCTCTTCCAACCCAGCTCTCTGTTGTGGCCTGGGAAAGCCGTGGAGGATGACCCAAGTCCTTGGGCCCCTGCACACACATGGGAGACCAGGAAGAAGCTCCTGGCTTTGGATCGGCACAGCTCCAGCCTTTGCAGCCATTTAGGGAGTAAACCAATGGACAGAAGACTTTTCTCTCTGTCTCTCCCTCTCACTGTCTGTAACTCTACCTCTCAAATAAATAAATAAAATCTTTAAAAAAAATAAAAAATAGATAGTAACAATTGGAATAATTCTAAGGTTTGTTTTTTAAGTATGTATTTATTTATTTGAAAGTCAGAGTTATACAGAGAGAGGAGAGGCAAAGAGAGAGAGAGGTCTTCCGTCCGCTGGTTCACTCCCCAATTGGCTGCAATAGCCAGAGCTGCGCCAATCTGAAGCCAGGAGCCAGAAGCTTCCTCCGGGTCTTCCCATGTGGGTGCAGGGGCCCAAGGACTTGGGCCATTTGCTACTGTTTTCCCAGGCCATAGCAGAGAGCTGGATCGGAAGTAGAGCAGCCAGGACTTGAACCAGCGCCCATATGGGCGGTGGCTTTACCTGCTACGCCACAGAGCCGGCCCCAATTATAAGGTTTTTGACTATCACTTAAAATCTTTGTCTGTGCCAGGCCCAAGTCTTTGCATGCATTATCTCATTCAATTCTCAAAAATCTCCTGTGAGTTACAAATATTAGTGTGCATCTTTCAAAATGTGAAAATAAGTGCTGAAGAATTAGCTCAGTTGCCAATCATCATAGATCAGAGAAATGGCAAGGCCAGAACTAAAGTCCTAACCCCTGGGCCTGTGCAGTGGTGTAGTAGGCTAAGCCTCTGCCTGAGGTGCCAGCGTCCCATATGGGCACCAGTTCATGTCCCTGTTGCTCCTCGTCTGATCCAGCCCTTTGCTGTGGCCTGGAAAAGCAGTAGAAGATGGCCGAAGTGCTTGGGAGATCTGGAGGAAGCTCCTGGCTCCTGGCTTCAGATTGGCCTAGCTCCAGCCTTTGTGGCCATTTGGGGAGTGATCCAGCAGATGGAAGATCTCTCTCTCTCTCTCTCTCTGTTTCTCCCTCTCTGTGTAACTCTGCCTCTCAAGTAAATAAATAAAATCTTAAAAAAAGAGAACGTTTTCAAAAAAGTCCTAGCCCTCAGGGGTGGCAAGTTATCCTAGCTTTTAGGACACCTATGTCCCACATCTGAGGGCCTGGATTCAGTTCCTGGCTCTGGCTCCTGACTCCAGCTTCCTGCTAATGCAGACCCTGGGAGGCAGTGGTGATGGCTCAAGTAGTTGGGTTCCTGCCACCCAGTGAGTGAGCTCCCAGTTCCTGTCTTCAGTCCCAGCCTAGTCCCAGTCTTTGCAGGCATTTGGGGAATGAGCCAGCCAACGGGAAGGCTCTCTTTCTCTCTCTCTCCCTTCCTCTTTCCTTCTCAAAAAGAAAACAAAACAAACAAACAAAAAAAAACTTTTTAAGAGACTCCTAGAGCCCAAGGTCTTGCCCATGACGTCCTTCCACGCGCACACAGTGAAACAAGGACATCGTGGACAATAGCACGCGCAATCCCCACAGTGTTCTTGCCACAAGCAGACACTGCTGTAAGCACTCTAGGTGGAGTCCTCTGTCCTTTCTCACAAAACTCTGTCTTTGATATTACTACCTCACTGTGTTGGTGAGGAAACTGAGGCACAGAGCATTTTGTGTCAATGCCCTTTAGTGACGGTCATTGGAAGACCTCCTGGGTGTCTGGCCCTGCACTGGGGCTTGACATGGAACCCAGAGCTGAGGACATTGTTCTCATCTGGGCTCCATCAGCAAGGTCAAGGTCATATTCCAGGACTTGAGACAAGGGTGGTAAGAACCATATATCCCAGGATTTCCTAAAGAGATGAGCACAGCAGGAGGCAGCCACAGAATCTTGTTGTCCACCGAGGCCCACGGTCAGAGCCAGAGCAGCAGCAGGGCTGACAGAACTGGAGCCATCTGATTCCTGGCGCGATGGAGCCTTAACAGCCAGGTCAAGCCTCACTCCACAACTCTTTAGCTGAGACCTTGGGCCAGTTAACGAACCTCCCTGGGTTTCTTTTCTTTTCTTTTCTTTTTTTTTTTTTTTTTTTTGGCAGGCAGAGTTAGCCAGTGAGAGAGACAGAGAGAAAGGTCTTCCTTCCGTTGGTTCACCCCCCAAATGGTTGCTAAGGCCGGAGCTACGCCGATCTGAAGCCAGGAGCCAGGTCCTTCTCCTGGTCTCCCATGCAGGTGCAGGGCCCAAGCACTTGGGCCATCCTCCACTGCCTTCCCGGGCCACAGCAGAGAGCTGGACTGGAAGAGGAGCAACCAGGACAGAATCCGGAGCCCTGACCGGGACTAGAACCCGAGGTGCCGGTGCCGCAGGTGGAGGATCAGCCTAGTGAGCCGTGGCACCGGCTCCCCCTGGGTTTCAGTCTTTCAGTCTGGAAAGCAGGGACAGTGGCAGTGCCTCCCCCACGTTGTGGGAACTAAGTAAGCTGCCCTGAAGCAGGGCCTGGCCCATGGGGGCTCTCTAGGGGGCTCCCCACCTCTCATCATCCCTTGGCCCTGGGTGCTGAGGGGTAGAGGCCTCTGACCCCAGAGGCAGGACAAGAAAACGGTACGAGGCACTGATTAGGGCATGCCCCTGTAGGCTCGGGGAGAGAGCAAATGGGATGGGCCTACATCCTTAATGTAAAAGGTTGGCACGTGGGCTGGAGCTCTTTTTCCTTAGTTGCCAGTTGCCAAGAGACAGGTGTCTTGGGCCCCTGGGCTGACTGGATATAGAGAATCTCTCCAGGCTGGCACCTGGCCGTGGTGTCACTGTTGCTCAGTCATGGGCATGGAGAGAGGCTTCTGCGCGTGTGCACAGCTCCTCCATCATCCAGGACAGGTGGACTGGTCTGCCCCCGGTCTGCCCCCGGTCTCCCCTCTATCAGCTTCCCCAGCCCCTGTCTGCCTTGCAAGAAAGCTGGGGGCAGGGGTGGCGGAAGGCAGCCGTGAGCCATCTCTGGCAGTAAATCCTGCCTCAGAGAGCAGACAGCTGAGCTCCCCAGCCAGGGCTGCATCCACTCAGAGACCCCTCCCACCCCCAGCAGCCCCCCCAGTGGCTTGGGAAAGGCATGGCTCACTGGGCGCCTTGGCTATCAGACAGGGAGGGGGCCTGATGACAGACAAGAGCAGCTGAGAAGAGAGGACAACCTTTTGAGGGTGGGACAAAAATGTTTGTCTAAGGGGACTCTGATTCCTCAGCTCCCCACTGCTCACTTCTGAGACTTTGCCCCAGGGTTTTTATGTGTTTGAAACCACAGTTTCCCCTCCCAGGAACCCCATTAAACTGAGTGAGAGAGAGGGAGACAGAGAGCAACAGAGAAGGTGTGTTTGTGGGCACAAGGGTTTTCATACAGAGCACATGGAAAATGGAGTTAACAGATGTTTATTTTGGTGCAAAACAATTTTGAAATCCACGCATATGAAAGGTCTTCAGAAAGTGACAAGGACAATGCATATTTTGAAAGAACTATGCATGGATTTCAAAATTTTTGCACCAAAGAAAACTTATCTGGAGCCCACGTTTGGCACAGCAGTTGGGTTGCCACTTGGGATGCTCACATTCCGTATCAGAGTCCATGGGTTCGAGCCCTGGCTCTGCTTCCAATCCAGCTTCCTACCAATGCACACTGCGGGAGGCACGCCAGCAATGCCTGGGGTTGGGCCAGGCTGGAGCCAGGAGCCAGGTTTTCCACATGGGTGGCAGGGACCCAAGCACTTGGGCCATCACTGCTGCCTCCCACAGTGTGCAGTAGCAGGAAGCTGGATAGGAAGTGGCGCTGGGACTCTAACCCAGGGACTGCAGTGTGGGGCATGAACATATCATCCACTGAACTAAACATCCACCTCATAAACTTGTCCTTTAATTCTATTTTTTAGAAAAAAACTTTATCTATTTACTTGAAAGTCAGAGTTACACAGAGAGAGAAGGAGAGGCAGAGAGAGAGGTCTTCCATCTGCTGGTTCACTCCCCAGATGGCTGCAACAGCCGGAGCTGCGCCAATCCAAAGCCAGGAGCCAGGAGCTTCCTCCAGATCTTCCCATGCAGGTGCAGGGGCCCAAGGACTTGGGCCATCTTCCACTGCTTTCCCAGGCCACAGCAGAGAGCTGGATAGGAAGTGGAGCAGCTGGGACTCGAACTGGCTGGCGCCCATATGGGATGCCGGCACTACAGGTGGTGGCTTTACCTGCTACGCCACAGCGCCGGCCCCCTTTAATTCTAACTTTCAGGAACTGTTTGAAGTCCTCTCGCATGTCTTTCCTGCACATTTGTACTCTGATGTACGCTTCCGTGCCCCTCTGCGTGAGCTCATTCTCCCTCCTTCACGTCTTCCTCTGGAAACCTCAGCGTCTCCGAGAGAGGGGAGAGTTCTAGACTCTCTAGACTCTCCCTCATATGAAGTTTCTCTCAGCGATCTCACCTAAAGGCTGCTGAAACGTGCGGGGCTGCGGGCGTAAAGGGGGCGATGGAGCTGGAGGTGACCACTGACGGGCCCCGCCCAGGCCCGGTGTCCCTGCGCCTCCCTCCACCTGGCAGTACAGTTCCTCGCTGGCTTACTGTGGGGCTCAGGTTCCAGGGGGATGGGGACAGGAGGCGCACCAAGGCACCTCCCATGTGGCAGCTTGGGTTTCCTGAGGCTGAGCTGAACTAGGAAGCTGTGGCCTAGATTTTGCCCCAGATTCTCAACTGGGAGTTTGCTCAGTGCTCCTGAGCCCGGGCAAACTACAGAATTTCAGCAACCTGCTTGGCTGGCTGAGAACCCCGGGCCTCATGATTGACTCTGCTCCTGATCACCCTCTGTACTAGAGCAGGACAGTGGCACTGAGCATCCCACGCGTGGGAGATGAGTGCACACTGAGTCTCGGGAACACGTGCTTCCAGGCGTTTCCACAGATCCACCTTGGCAAAGGTGTTTAGCTTCCACTGCTTTTGCTATGCACTTGCCTTCCTTGTAGAAAAGATGGCCGAGGCCAAGGGATCCTGTTTTGTCTGGGAAAAAAAAAAGAAAGAAAGAAATGCATCTATGAATACATCAACTGAGTACAACTGTGTTTTTGCACTGGTGGGTATTTCTCTGGAATTAAAAGCCCAGGCAAGGGGTCCGGTGCTGTGGCACAACAGGTAAAGCCGCTGACTGCAGTGCCTGCATCCTATATGACTCCAGTTTGAGTCGTAGCTGGCTGCTCCACTTCTGATCCAGCTCCCTGCTAATGCACCTGGGAAAGCAGCAGAAGATGGTCCGAGTCCTTGGGCCCCTGCACTCACATGAGAGACCCAGAAGCTCCTGGATCCTGGCCTCTGATCAGCCCAGCTCTGGCTATTGCAGCCATTTGGGGAGTGAACCAGTGGATGGAAGTTTTCTCTCTCTCTCTCTGCCTCTGTGTAACTCTGCCTTTCAAATTAATTAATTAATTTAAAAAAATCCCATGCAAGGCTGCTGCTAGCTTGAATAGGCCAAATTTGCCCTTGTGTTCCGAGCAAGGGTTATTACATGCCTTTGGCCCACAAAAATGACCAATAGCTTTTGCGGAAGGACAAAGTGACTCGTGATCAGAACAATGGAGCAGGCTGAGTTAGCCTTCCCAGTGTCTACATGGAGTAATTTACAAAAGCAAAACATGAACACAGTCTAGATGTTCACTGTTCGACCTAAGTGGTACTGGTTAAATTGACATCCGTCTGATGGAATATCCTAGGCAGTCATTAGAATTATGTGTCAGAAGAGGCTTAGTCTCATGGGAAAATGTCCACAACATATCATTAAAGGGAAAAAGCAGATTACAAAGCAGTATCTATAGAACATAGCACTTCTGTTAAAGAAAAAAAAGTATTGTATACATTTTTAACTGGAAAGAAATGTGAGATCACTCGAGGGAGTTCTTGGAAAATGAGATTTAAAATTAAGTTTATTGCAGTGCAAAGCAATTTTGAAATTTGTGCATAGCTTTTTTTTCATAATACACATTTTGCATAAACTTTTTGAAGACATCTTGTATATCTGCAAATGTTAGCAGGTCTTCTGTGTCGTTGGATTATAGTTGACTCGTATATCCTCTTGGGAATTGTCTCTAGTTGCAAGTTTTCTCTCATGAACATGTATCTTCCAAAGCCAGGAGGAGAATGACATTCACAAAAGAGATTATCTGGAAGGCTGGCAGATGCGTCTCCTGGTGCTTAGCCCATGCCTATTCTGTGTTCTGCTTTGGCGTTTCGTGGTGGAAATGCACCCTTTCCCATGAAGGAAATTCACGGAGCGAGCAGCACAGGCAGTAGCCAAGGTCCTGAGTGCACCATAAGGTGCCTTTGGGAAGCTCTCGTTTCCACTGGCCCCGGGAACTGATTGTACCCAAACTGGCTGTTCCCAATCAGGAGTGAGCATCCTCAAAGCATCTGAAGTGGGCTCCCAGAGGTTCACGGACACCTGTGAACCTTGGCAGCTGCTCCACCCCCGGCCTAGGCCTTCGTGCAGCATCTACGGCTCGGCGTTTTGGGGATCTGCTGGTGCAGTGAGGAGCGAGGCTGGGAGAACAACGGCCCTTCTCCTCTCGCGGAAGGAAGACGGAGTCGGACCATCTGGTGTTGTCTGCCTCGCTCGTGGGACGGTGTTCCCCGCAGACTGGCTCCCCGTGGGTGTCCAGGGGGCAGTGGATGGGTTCATGGAGGGGACAGTTGGGCCTCTGTGAAATTGCCGTGGGACACGTAGACCTCAGCCATCCCCTGTCTGTCACAGACCGAAAAGGACAGTCCAGCTCAGCCACTGCTGGTCAGCACCTCCTTCAGATGCAGACTCGAGATCCTATCTCTTCTCACCACGAGGAAAAGGCACCACAAATGCTCCAGCTGTCCTGAAGTCACTAATCCCGTCCGCAGCAGATCTTGGCGACAAGACACACCCAGGAGGGGGGAGGGGAACAGCTGTTCCTCCTCCTGCTCCAGTATTCCAGCCAGTCACCTCTGCTGTTCCAGGGGTGCCCGTCATCTCCTTCTGGTACACGGGAGGTGGTGGCCTTTCTCGGTCAGCCTGTCCTCGGAAAATCCATTCCTCTCTTGTATTGGAAAATTCCTCTTGGGCCTGTCATTGCACAGTACATCAGGAGACCAAGGTTTCCATTTTCTCAGAAGAAATTAACCAGCGACTGTCATTGAGAACAAGTCTGTTCCTGGAATTTTTTTATTCATCCTCTTAAAGCCATAATCTGGGAGAGGCCGCCTGAGGCAGGGGCCTGGGTTGTACCACAGCAGAGAAACAAGCCAAGATTAGGCCAAGTGCGGTGCACTGAGCCTGGGGTGTGAACCCAACAGGACATGGTCAGCTCAGCCCTGGCACCAAAATCACCCATGTCGTCCACTGCTGCTTGTCGGGGGACATCTGAGTACGGCAGACAAGAGAGAGGAGTAGGAAAGGCCAACCAAGAAACACTTCCCCTAGAGTGAAACTAGCTTTTCATCAGACCCTCAGAAAATCCAAATGAAAAGACCTGCATTGGCCGATGGCAGGAAGTCGACCCCAGCTTGCCAGGGCTCAAGAAGGCAAACATTCCCTTTACAAATGATGGACAGAGAGCCCAACAGATGAACGGGAGGACTCTCACTCACTGTTTTAGCTCCTGGGATTTGCTAAGGCAGGGCAGTGAGCTTGAAGAAACAGACCCAGGTCCCCTTTGCTCTAGAGTCCCATGGTGGTCTCAAGTCTGATTTTACATCTGAATTCTCAAGTGCAGAGCTCCTAGGGAACAGAGACGCACATACAAACTGGTGGTGTAGTGGGAACTCACAGGCCTCACGGTTTTGTTATCTGTGATGAAGAACGAGAAGCTTCCTGTTGATATTACTGTCAGACCATGCGACATACACCAACTCAAACCTCATCCACTCAACAAATATCTACCAACACCCCTTGTATGGCTGTACACCAAATACCACGCTCTAGAGAGAGGATTCCAAGGCAAGTTGGCTGTCATCACCCTCCAGAAGCTCCCAGACCAGGAGGGAGAGCACGCAGGGAAACTAAGAAATTGTCACAGGTTGCCAACTCAATGTAAGGCTGCTGGTCTACCCATGGCCTCCCAGGCACTGCCCAGGAGGGGAGACTTGCAAATTAGATATGACGATGAGTAGGAGTTAGGAGTTTCCCAGGCAACTGGATGGATTCCTCATAGCAGACATAAGTACAATGCGCTTGGCACTTGAGCTCCGGGGAGTCAGGAATGCAGTGGGTGACAACATTTTGGAAAAGAGGTACAACACCCATCAGGAGCCGTGGTTGTGCGCTTGGGCAGTGAGTCCCGAGGGCTCCTGGCCCCAAACAAGTTTTTGTTTGTTTGTTCTTCGAGAGAGAGGGAGGGAGAGAAAGAGACCTCATCTGACTTGATAATTCCCAAATTCACACAATGGCCAGGCCTGGGGCGAGGCGGACTCTGGAATCCGGGAAGCCAGGTCTCCCACATGCATGGCAGGAATCTAATTCCCTGAGCCATCGCCGCTGCCTCCCGGGGTCTGCATTAGCAGGAAGCTGGGGTCAGGAGCCGGAGCTGGGATAGATACAATGTGGGACACAGATGTGGGACACGAGCATCTGAACTTCTAGGCTAAGTGCTGGTGTGATGGAACCAACGAGCCCCTGGCAGCAGAGTTCTGAGGCCAGCGGTGTGTTCATCATGCGGGACTGCTCCTTCCCGGGAGAGTGAAAGCCCAGCTCTAGTGAAGTGTGTGCACAAAGATGCCTGGATGCAGATGGAGGGCTCGCACAATGGCGGGCACAGCCTGCTGAGGTCTCAGGCCTCTGATTACGCCCTTGCTCCCTCTGTAGCCTGCCCCGTCCACGCCCTCTCCCCCTGAGCGCCTGGTGAACATTTACTTCAATGCCATCTCCTGTAGGAGGACTCTGCCAACACCCCCAACCTAATGACCGCTCCTTCCTTGCCCACCTCACCTTGGATTAACAGGTCACTGCACATTCATTTCTGCGTCTGTCTCTCTGAAGGCAGGAAGTGGCTCCTTCCTCATGCCTGCAATGCCAATGGCTGACTAAGTGCCTGCTGCAGCTCCAGTGAAACGCTGGATTCACGCTGCGCCAGTGCTGTACCAGTTTCCTCTGGGAGCTTCTGATAGAGCAGGCAGCTGTCACTGTTGCAAACTCCTTCTTGATAAATCATGGAGTGGCTGATACCTCTGTTCACAGATAAAGAAACTCAAGGGTGCAGAAGGGAACCAAGTCCAGAAGTCAGTGAGTGGTAGATCGGGGTGTAAGGTGCGAGTGTGCAGTAGACCCCCATGAGCCCTAGGTGGAACCCGAAAGCCTCAGAGGTCACAGGCCACCCTCTACTCAGGAGCGAACCTCAACAAATCAGAGTCCACCTGAAGAGTTGCAGGGTGCCAGGCCAAGTACGTTCTGGCAGGTTCTCCTGTGCTGTGGAGGTGGAGAGGAGCCCCCACGGCCCCCCACGGTGTCAGGTTCCCCCTTTTGCTGTCAGCAGGCACGGAAGAGCCTTTAAGAAAACGGAGTATTATTATTTGTGTGTTTTTACAGTGACTCAGTCTGTAGTAACTGGGTTAAAGTCCACTTTGAGAAAAGGAGAACAAAAGACCTCCTGTTAGTGCTGGAAGTTTGCCTCTTAAGATATCACTGAGAGGGACTGGAAGGAAAAAAAAATCCAGCAGGGCAGAGGAAGCTGCAGGCCTTCGGGAACACAGCAGCCCTTCGCACAGGAAAACACGGGCGCCTTTCATCTCAGCGCCCTCTCGGAGCTGGCCGCTCCCTTTGCTGCTGGTTTATGGCCCACGGCGGGGCTGACCGTTGGACGCAGGCGGGTGCTCTGAACGCAGGGAGGCTGCCGGGAGTGCTGGTGGTGCGGGCAAGTGTCCCCAGCCAGCCAGACCCAGGTTGCGGAGGGCAGCAGGAAGACGCGACCACACACACGTGACCGTGCGCCCAGTGCTCGCTGCCGTCACGTATCCTGACTCGTTTCGTAAAAACCAGGGGGCCCGTGCGGCTGCCCTGGCTGCAGCAGAAGGTGGATGTCACTGGCTGGCAACGCGGCCTTGCCCTGTTAAGGAAATCTGGGGGCAAGCAGGCTTTCAAGTGGGTGGGGCCAGATCTCCAGGTGGAACCTTCGAGAGTGCAAACACTAGTCCTCTGGCTCCAAGACCAGAGGCTCACCCTTGCTTTCTTAAAATGACAGAAGAAAATAAGAGAAAACAAGATAAGAAAGATTCTCATGGGACGGGCATGTGGTGCAGCAGTTAGGATGGGGTGCCCACATCCCGTATCGGAGAGCCTGGATTCCAGTGCCCCCTCTGCCTCGATCCCAGCTTCCTGCTGACTCACACCCTGGGAGGCAGCAGCTGAGGGCTTTAGTGCTTGGGTCCCTGCCACGCATGTGGGAGAGCAAATGGAATTCACAGCTCCCACAAAATGCACTGGAAATCTCAAATTCTTCCTCCATTCAAAACTACTTCCCATCACCATCTTCCATCCCAGAGGCCCCCAAAGGTTGGACCTTGGCTTGCAGGTCCCAGGCCCTTACACTGCAGGCTGGGCCTACTGGGTCTCCCAATTGAAAGAGTCAACCCTAATCACTGTATTTCCTGAATAGGTCAGTTTTGCTGACACTTGACCCAACACCAAATGAAACTTACTGGGCCAATCTGTGCTCTGTCTCTCTGTGGGTGTCTCGGTCCCAGGGGACGCAGCAGGTGTGGTTGGGCAGCCCGAGGGCAGGGCTAGCCTCTAGATTTCTATGCTGGTGCATGGTGGCTTGAGAGGATCTGCACTCTTGGGCAATGCCTCCATCATCAGTGCAGCGAGGGGACCCCAGAGGCCAACCCAGTGCTCTTTGGATGGCCTCAGTGGGGGCAGGGGTCAGAATACTTGTGGAATCACTGGAAATGTAGGGCCTCATTAACCCCTGGCATTGGGCCAACACGCCTGTGGCCCCTTGAATTTCTCAGGTCCACCCAAGTGGCAAAAACAGCAGGCCGGGGATGAGGACTGCTTAACTGACCTCAGAAGAACCTCATTAGCTAAAAGCCCGAGTCTCGCCAGCTCACAGAGGTCGGTGGGGCCAGCGCTGGGAAGGGCCCTCTGGGGCCACAGTAAGGGGGCTTGGTGCAGCTCTTCCACGACCGGGGCTGTTAGCAGTCCCTGCCCTTCTTGGTCTGGTAAAGCCCAAGCTCACCACCAAAGGGGCCCAAGTCATCTTCCTAGTGGGCCGTCCCTGGTAGTCTTCGCAGAGAGAGACCATTTGGCTTCTGAGCACATGGTGAGGTCTTGCCCAGCCCAAAGCACAAGGACTGGGATATTTTCACACTTTACAGCACTCGACAATGTCTCGGGTGAGGGTACTCAGGAAACACAAACTGAGCGACTGTGTGCTTCCTTGGGTTTGAAACTTGTGTTAGAGCTGGGGCTCAACGTTTGCTCGTGGTCAGTAAGTGAGCACACGTAAGCAACCTAAAACGGAGTAGACCAAAAAAAAACCTTTTCCTGGGCCCCACACCTGCCTCCAGGGATCATTCTGGGGCCACGTGCTGAAGCATCGGACCCTGGAGCTGGTGTCATGGCCAAGTCTCCCCCGTGACTTTGGGGGAGGTCTCGATGAGCTGTGGGTGATGAAGAAGGGCCAGGTGGGACACCTCCCACCGCACACCGCCACTGTGAGCCCAGCTGGCAGTGTCAGTATCATTTCTGTACAGTTTCGGTGCCCATAAACATAATGACCATCACTGCCACCAACTTTTCCCTAAAGGAGTCTGGCGGAGTGAGCTCATTATTGTTTACTGAGCACATGGAGTTCTTTGGAGAAAGGCCTTTGTAAATATGAGGCACGATTCAAGGATATCAGTTTGCTAACTCTCAGAGGAAGTGTTTAATGGGATCAGGAGTGAAGATCTTGATGACTGAGCTTCATTCTTTATTCAAATATGCACAGTGCTCCCTGGCTCAACTCTGCCGCTCATTCATGTGGCTATTACCCTATTTTTTCATTTCCGTATAGTCATAGTAGGGGTCTAGCAAGCACATACCCACTGCCTTCTCTCCCCTGCTGTCAGGTGCAGTGGCTTTTGCTCGTTCCTTTTTCCCCTTGCCTTTCTATGACACTGGTGGCTACCCTCTCGTCAACTGAAGCCCTCAGAGACCTCAAGCCAGCTCGCTGCCTTGACCACCCTATTTCTCATCGCCACTGTGAAGGGCTCTTTCTCTCTGTTCATTGCCAACCGCTTCGTGCAGACTCTTGCTGTCCCAACATGCTCTGTGCTTTGCAGAACCTGTCCCTGGGCAGCTGTGGCGGTGTGGCATGTGCACAGCCCCGAATTGCCCCAAGACCTCTCTGTACCCTTTTTGGCCTCTGGCCAGGCTATTCCCAAACCTGCCCATCTCCCACCTCTTTCCTGCAGGCTGCCCCAGCTCTGTCCACCACGTGAATGGCTTTCCTGCTTGTCCATCTTTCTGCTTGCCTCCCAGATCCAGCTTTTCCTCCCCACCCCTCTCTGGTTTGCCCTGATGGAAAGCCCAGTATCAAATGTCCTTTTGCAGGGTACCAGGACTCATCCCCTGCCTGCGTCCCCAGGCACAGATACTACACCCTCATGTGGACAGACACACAGACTCATCTGCACATTCATCAACACACAGATGTAGACACAGACATACAGGTAGACATGCACACATACACAGAGGGACACACAGCCAGATACACACAGACACTCAGGTCCACAGACACACGGACAGACTCCCATGAGTGGCCTTCACCAAGCTCATGGTGTGGCAGGCATCTGGGTTGGTAACGAAGACACCAGCTAAGATGCTGGCATCCCCCACGTCAAATGCCTGGGTTTGATACCCAGCGCCAGTCCCTAGCTCCAGCTTCCTGCTAATGCAGACCCTGGGAGACAGCAGTGATAGCTCAAGGAATTGGGTCCTTGCCACCCACATAGGAGAGTTCCCAGCTCCTGGCTTCAGCCCCAGCTTGGGGACTTTGTGGCCATTGGAAAAATGAACCAATGGATGGGAACTCTGTCTCTCCCCTTATCTCTACCTCTCAACTAAATAATTAAATACTTTTTTTTTAGTGTGAATTAGGAAATCTGCAGGATGAGGCAGGACAGTAGGCTGGAGAATGAGAGACAAGTTGGGTGCAGCTCAAGTCCAAAGGCAGGCTGGAGGCAGATTTCCTCTTGTCTGGCAGACCCCCGTCTTTTCTCTTAAGGCTTTCAAGGGGATGGATGAGGCCCACCGCATCATAGAGGGTAATCTGATCACTCGGAGTCTACCGATTTAAACGTCAATCTCATATCAGCCATACCTTCACAGTACTATCCAGACAAATATCTGGGTACTGTGGCCGACCCATGCTGACACACTAAGTTGCCTGCCACTCCCTGCTCCAGTAAGCCGGTGCTCACATCCATCTCCGAAAGCGCTCTCAGCTCCTAAAGCTCCTAAACCTACACACCCTCACAGTGACCCAAAGCAAATATTTGTTGAGTGAGCAAATAACGAGTGGCCTTTGGGATGGGTGGCGCTCTGCTCAGCGCCGCACACGGCTGCGGGGGCCCCGCGGCTGGTTCTGCTAGGAGCTGAGCACAGAAACACGGTGGTCCAGACACATTCCTTGTCGAGCCCTCTGGTCTCCTGAGGCCAGGGGCCTTCCCTCCAATCCCCCACAGTGTCGACTGCGGCCCCTTGCACCAAACAGGCCCTCAAGCACTGGTGGGTTAATTATTCATCTACTTCAGGCTTTGGGGGCCTCCCTTATGAACTCATAAACCAGAGTGGCAAACTCTGTTTCTACTTTTATTTATTTATTTTTAATGGCATTTCTTTGGGAGGAAGAGAGACACCCAGAGAGAGGGAGGGCTCTCATCCACGAGATCACTCCCCACATGCCCATAGGAGCCAGGGATAGGCCAGGACCAAAGCCAGGAGCTGGGAACTCAATCCAGGTCTTCCACGTGGGTGGCAGGAACCCAATTATTTCAGCCACAGCTGCTGCCTCCCAGGCTCTGCATGAGCAGAGAGATGCAGTCAGGAGCCAGAAACTGAACCCAGGCACTTGGGTAAGGCTGTGGGCATCTTAGCTGGAGACTAACTACCCACCCCTACATTCGCACCATTATTTTTAAGGCTCCGATGGGAAGAGCTATTTGCATCATCGACAAGGGTATCCACAAGCGAACTTTAAAACGTTTGTGGAAAATGGCTTTAAAAGATAAGCTTTCTTGGTACAAAAAAAATCTTGAAATCCATAGTTTTCCCATGATACACACTTTCCATGAACTTTTTGAAGACCCTACACGTACAATATGATTTCAAAAATTTTTTGCACCAAAACAAATTGTATTTTTCCACAAACTCTTTGAACGGCCCTCGCGGACCCCACAACAGAAGTCTGCAGGGATGGCATTGTGGGCGGTTGCTATTTTATTTCCTATACCTGTCAGTGTCTTCCAACTTGTCCCCCAAATTGGCACTCCTGTCAGAACCGTGTGTGTGTGTGTGTGTGTGTGTGTCTATGTGTTCCAGTCCGGGTTCTTCATATAAAGGCCGGGGATGTCGTAAAGGCTGGGGAGGTCGTAAAAGCCCACCGAAGTCGGAGGTCATAAAAGGAAGCTAACTGCAGAGGGTTGCGCGGGACTTTGCGCTGTTTTAATGACGCTTTAGTGTCAGGTAACGAGGACCTTCCAATAGAAGCATCTGGAAAGTGCGTGATGGCCGGGCTGCGGAGAAGGAGCCGGGAGCCGGGCGTCCGGGCTCTCTGGCCCTTGGCCACTCCTGCTGTCTCTCCAGCCGGCCACCTGTCAACATGTGGTCAGCCTGAGCCCGGACAAACGACACCACACCAGCCATGGTGGCAGCGCCGGTTCTTAAACTTCGCCGGCCGGGGTCTCCGGAGGGAAGTGGTCACCTGTGGCCCGCATGAAGCGGGGCTGCAGGAAGAGTACAGCGGCCCCTGAACTGTGCACTTCTGGGGCCGCTGAGTGTCGGTAACTCCCAGAAATGCCAAGGGGAAACCGGACAGCTGGAGGCCCTTGGACACCTGGTGGCACAGGGGTTGGGGTGGGTCCGTCTAGCAAGCCAGCCGTCACTGGTGGCCAGGAGCGCCCCCAGAAGATGGGGACCCGGAACGAAGAGGCCAGGCTGCCCCAGGAACTCACCCAGCCCAAGGCCAAGTTTGTGAAATCCCCCTCCGACTGGAAAGGATCCCAGGCCAAGTGCTGGGGTTTCCAGTGTGGTACCTGCTAGGTGCAGATGGGCTGAAAATAGTCTGGAGATTTTCCAGTTGTGTCCAGTTAGCAGTGGCCACCGAGACCCCCCTCATCCCCTACAGGGACCTGCAATGGTAGCACCAGCCATACAGGGCCGATTTGTCTCTGATGCCCTCGGCCCTCCGGTAAAGCCCACTGCACCGGCAGGGCCTGCCGAGGACAGCCGGCACCTGCTCCTGGTCCTCATGAGCTCAGGCGCCCTGCCCCCTTCCTTGGCCCTGTGTCTCCACAGCTGTGACCTCAGAAAACACCCCTGTGGTGGCACCACGGTCCCCAGACAGGCCTCCCTGGAAGTCAGCGAGTGTCAGGGCTGGAAGAAAACTTAGTGCTCATGGACCCCCAGTGCCCTCACTGGCAAGCAGTGGGGCCCTCGGGGCCAGGCTCCCTGAGGACGGGGCAGGGCTGGCTCTGGTCTTGGGCGCTGCTGTGTCTCACGAGGCTGGACGTGACAGGGCTCCACGAGTAGGTGGCGGGTGAGCGAGTGAATGAAGGGCGATCAGACTCTTCGTTCTTGTCTGTTCTTCAGACGAGATACTTCGACAGCTCACGTTTTACCCTTGGCTCATCCGTAAAACAAGTCCACCTGTGTGTGTTCCTTCCAGGCTCCGAGGTTCTCACCTGGTGTGGCTGGGGACAAGGACCACAGTGGCTCTTGCAAGCATCCAGGGGCGGTGCACCCACTGCAAGGCTTTGCTAACACTTTGTGTTGGCTTTGCGGGGCCCCTGGAACCAAGTACCACAGACTCGCGTGAGTGTGGCTGAATGGAAGTTGATTCTCTCGTGGTTCTTGGAGGCTAAACCAAAGGTGCCAGTAGAGTTGACTCCTTCTGGGCACACGAAGCCAGAACCATGCCAGGCCTTCCTCCTACCTTCTGCTGTCCAACCTTGGTGTTCTTTAAATCACTTTCAAAACTTATTTATTTTTTTTAATAGAAAGGCAGAGAGGAGAAGAAGAGAAACAGAGAGATACCTCCCATCCACCTGTTCACACCCCTTGTGGCATAAATGGCTGCAACAGTCAGGGCTGGAGCAGGCTGAAGCTGGAGCCTGGAACTCATCTGGATTCTCCCGCGTGGGTGGCAGGGACCCAAGTACTTGAGCCGTCCCCCGCTGCCTCCCAGGGTGCATTCGTAGGAAGCTGGACTCTGAAGCAGAGCCAGGACTTGAACAGAGGCACTCAGATGCGGGATGTGGGCATCGCAAGTGGCAGCTTACCCACTGTGCCACCACGCCCACCCCAATCCTTGGTGTTCCTTGTGGAAATGTCTCTGCAGTCCGTGTCTTGGTGATCACACGGCTTCTCCACGTGTGTCTCTTTCCTCTTCTCACAAGGATGGCACACATAGTGGATTAACCCCCTGCCCCAGTATTATCTTAACTAATTGCTTTTACAATGAGCCTGTTTCCAAACCAGGTCACATTTGGGGGACACTGTCCCACACCGTACAACCTTCCTGAAAGTTTGTCTTGTTCTCCACCTCCCCCCAGCCTCCCTGTCCTTCTCTTCAGTTGGGGGTATGGGATTCTGGAATGCAGTCTCGCCGGCACACTAGTCCAAGCATTTAGTTGGTTAGCAGAGGGTAGTGCTGTGTGTCTGACATGAACACCCATTACCCCTGCACTCGGAGGACTGAATTCTGCCTCCGTGTTCCCAGTCCGAGCTACACGTTGCCATCACCTAGGGAGCTTAAAAAACACACTGAGCTCAAAGTGCACAACCCAGGAATTGGGGTGGCCTTGGTCAAGGTGGGACCTTGGGGACTGGTGCCGTGGCGTAGTGGGCTAAGCCTCTACTTGCAGCACCAGCATCCCATATAGGCACTGGTTCCTGTCCTGGCTGCTCCTCTTCAATCCAGCTCTCTGCTGTGGCCTGGGAAAGCAGTAGAAGATGGCCCAAGTCCTTGGGCCCCTGCGCCCACGTGGGAGACCCGGAAGAAGCTCCTGGCTCCTGGGTTCAGACCAGCCCAGCTCCAGGCTGTTGGCGGCCATTTGGGGAGTGAACAGCAGATGGAAGACCCCTCTGTGTGTCTGTAACTCTGCTTCTCAAATAAATAAAATCCTTTAAAAAAAAAAAGTGGGATTTTGGCATGAGTATGTTTTGAAAGCTCATCAGAGGATTCTGGGAACACCTATATCAGATGTGGTGCAAATACTCTCTTTTGGGGAAGACAATGAGGCCACCTCGCATTCACAGCAACAGGGGTTTCTGCAGCTCACGACCTGGTGGGCCCGGTACCTCTCAGAAAGAGCCACACCAGGCTTCTGAGAGGGTCTTACCCGGGACGGAACAGGGGGCGCCCAGGTTACACATCCCGCATCCCCACGAGGCAGGAGAAAGTAAACACATGTGAGGGGAGTTCGAAAAGTTCATGGACAAGGGCATGGAAAGGTGAGTTTATCTGGGTACAAAAACATTTTGAAAACCGTGCACATGAAGGATCATGAATAAGTTCATGAAAAATACACAGGAAAAACCAGGCATGGGGGCGGGGGGGTTCCAAAATCTCCTGCACCCAAATAAACATTCTTTTAAAAAGATTTATTTATTTATTTGAAAGGCAAAGAGAGAGAGCGAGCGAGAGAGAGAGCACTCCTCCATCTGCTGGTCCACTCCTCAAATGTCTGAAACAACCAGAGCCCAGGACTCCATCAGGGCCTCCCACATCGGTGGCAGGAGCCCAAGCACTGGGGCCATCTTCTGCCACCTTCCCAAGCGCATCCGTAGGAAGCTGGATTGGAAGTAGAGCCGCCGAGACTCCAATCTGTGCTCCAATATCGGATGCTGATGTTGCAAGGGACGGCTTCACCTACTGCGCCAGACCACCAGCCTCCCAAATAAACATTTTTATGTTGCATTTTCCACAAACTTTGCGAAGTCCCTCCTCTATGAGAACAAGGCGCTGTCATGGTGACTCCAACCTATCCTTGGAGACAAAGCACGGTGACACCAGTGAGACTGACCTTTTCTGGGTGACGGCGCAGGCCACAGTCTGAGCAGAAACCAGCGTGGGGGTATCCCATGCCTCTGAGCCCACGGGAGGGTCCCAGGAGGCCCCCAGGGTTCCAGTTCCAGGGAAGGCAGAGGCCTGGGGAGCTCAGACCAGCGCTGCTGTCCGCTCTCCACCCGCCTAAGCCTGCATCTGCCCAGCCCCAGCCGTGCTAACAGCCCTCTTTCCTGTTCTGAGAGGTAAGTCCCGTGTGCCAACAGCAGTAGGCCCAGCGTCTTCCCTCCCGACCCCTCCACCCCAGAGGAAGTGGCAGCCAGCCCCACCCCAGCGCCCTCCCTCTCTGGCCCAGGCCCCCACCCCCACCCCCACCCGGGGAGGCTCCTCGCCCCCTCCACCCTTTTGTGTTTACACTGAGAGCTGAGCTCCTGCCCGGCTTAAGTGCAGTTCTGGCCCGATTGTTTGTTTTTAAGTGAAGTTACAACTTTGCTCCTGGATTTATTGCAAATTCCATTTATCTTCTTCTGCCCGGGGTCTCTGCACAAAGCCTGGAGAGCTTGCCTCCCCAGCTGCTGACCCATACCCAGCGACTAAGGGGAGAGGATGGGGAGGAGGCGCCCGGGAGGAAGGGCCAGAGGCTGTCCCCCGCGGCACTGGGGGCACAGCAGGGGCCACGGGTCACACGGGAGGACAGGCCCAGGGCAGGCCAGCCGCCCTGCCTCTGCCCATTGCTTACACGACCTCAGTGGGAGGAGAGCAGGCCGACAGGCAAAGACTTCACTGCTTTGACGGTTCCCCTTCTACCTCCAGACACCACCGCCTCCATACACGGCTGACCAGGAGCAAACAACTCCCAGCTGCAGCTCACTGGGGGGAGAGAGAGAGAGAGAGAGAGAGAGAGCGAGGGGGTTGGGGGAGAGAGGGGGGGGAGAGAGAGAGAGAATGAAACTGAGCTGAGCAAATGGAGAACAGAGAGGCCAGGCCAGCTGTGCTATTGGCGTGGCCTTCTGAGACAGGAAGTGCCCATGGCCTGCCCTGCCCTCACAGGAGTGTGCTGGCTAGGAGCCAGTAGGAAATGCTCATGGCGGCGTAGGGAGGGGGTCCCAGGGCTGGGAAAGGGGAGCTGCTAGGCTCTCCAGGTCTGAGGGTTTGAGCCCTGCCCGGCCCAGCAGAGCAGCTGGAGGGTCACCCAGTTGTCAGGGCCTCCGCCCCACGTCACAGCCCCCGGCCGTGGCAGTCAGGCCTTGGGTTCTCGGCCCAGGACCTCTAGGAATGGAAGCAAGGGGGCATGAACTGGGCAGGACTCTGTGGCACTGGGAACCATCCCAACTTCCAAAGAGGCGCTGTGGCTGAACGAGAGGACAGACCCTCCGGGGCGATTTCACTGGCCAAGGCCCGGCTCCAGCCCCTCCAGAGCTGCTGGGGCCTGCTTCCCCACCGCGGCCTGCCCGTCGCTCTCCTGCCTGGATCCCTCAGACCCCTCCAGGGATCCCCTCGAGACCCCTGACAGCTGCTCTAGGACCACTGCTTTCTCCCTACTCCTCCCCTCCCTTTGCTCACTCTCATCCTTGTCTCCTGTGCTCCTACCTCTCCCCAGTCTCAAGCCTCTGCACCCCAAACTTTCCCTGGGCCTGCCACAAGGGGCCCCACATGAGGTGACCACCCTCTTCCCTCTGCACCTGCTGGGTCCTGCCTGGGGGGCACCAGCGGACCCCAAACTCCTCTCAGGCTGGGCCCCGTCCCTGAGCCTTGCACCCTCCTCAGACCCCCAGAGCCCACCTCTGGCTGCAGAAGCTCCGTCCACACTCCTTCCTCTCCTGTCTCCTCTCCCCCAGCTCAGGGCCCCCTGGAGTCCCCAGCCTGAGCGAGCCACCTGGGTCCACCCCGATCTCAGGCCTGCTCCTACCTCTCCTGCTCTGGTTCCCATTTCCTGTCAGGTCCCTTACACCTCTGCTCCCACTTCCTGTCCTGGGGCCCTGGAAGCTGGCTGCTCAGGGCATCTCTCCATGACCAACCCCTTGGCCGCCTCCCCTCGGCTCCTCGGCCTCCCACCCGCCACTTGCGTCACCTCCCTGGGTTCTCCCAGGTACTTCCGTCTGTCCAAACACTCTTCTGCTCCAGCGCCTGCCCTGCCCACTCTCCCAGGCAGCCCGTCCTCTGTCTCATGCACAGGCCACGTCGCAATCGTGACCTCCATGGGCCCCAGTGCTCTCACTACTAAAACCTCTACAGAATTTCTGCACAAAACCTAACCGACCCTCTCCTCCCTCAACCCCTCTCACCTCTCAGGACCACCTGCCTCTCTTTGTCTCCACCTCCCGCACAACCCTCCTCACCGTCTCCTTCTCTCCCCCTTCCTGGCGTGTCTGACTGGCCCCAGGAAGCCGGGGAAATCCTGCCTGGCGTTCTCCCTTACATTCCTCCCAGCCCGCGGAGCTGTTTCAGCTTGAGCCCTCCTCTCCCTTCTCTCCCGGGTGCGTCTGTCCCTGGACACAGAGCCCATCGTGGAGGTCTGTCTCCCTTGCAGAAGCCCAGATGGGCTCCCCAGCCAGGAGCAGGGCCTGGTCTGCCCGGCCAGCCCAATCCTCCGGCAGCCGCCGGCACTCAGCAGATACTGACTGGGAGCCACCATGGCCCAGGCGCCTTTGCTCGGATCACAGCCACCTGCTTCCTTCTCCCCTCTCTTTTTCTTCGCTTGTTTTATATGCCAGAGGCATCGCCTATCTGCCCTCCCGTATCAACCCTTTATTCAAGCCCACTCAAGGCCTAGCTCCTCCAGGAAGCCTATGAGGGGACTTCAAAAAGTTTGCAAAAAGTGGAAATAAAAGGTAAGTTTATTTTGGTGCCAAAAATGCCTTTAAATTCATACCTAGAAAGTTCATGAAGCACGTATATTATGGAAAAACTATGCATGGGATTTTAAAAAAAAATTGTACCAAAAGAAACTATCTTTTAAATCTGTTTTTCAACAAACTTGTTGAAGTGACCTGGCGTAAGTTTCCAAAGGTAGACTCAATTTCCTGCTTTCATCATTTTCCTTTAGACTTGGGTTTGGTTTCTATAACTGCATCTGATGTTAAGTGTGTATGTGTGTGTGCGCGCACACACGTGTGCAAACTCCATGGTCGTGGAGCCCTAGGACAGCCCAAAGAACAGCTCTTATACAACATTGCATGCTGTGCACATTTAATGAGTGTGCGCTGCATTGAATCCAGTCTTACTCCCTCGTTTCACAGTTGATAAAGCCACGGGCAGGGCTGGCCCCGGGTCAGAAGGTGAGTCAGTGGCAGAATCATGTCTCAGCCCCAGTCTGCTGATTTCTGACGCAGAACCCAGGAAAATGGGCACACGCTCTCCACACAGGAACTCAACTGCCCGTTCCCCTGCTGCTCCTCCTCCAAACCAGACGGGCTAGACTGAGAACAGCGAGCCCTTGGAGTGGCACCCAGGGGTCACCAGGCCCGTTTTCCACCGCCACTTCCAAGTCTGTGCTTAATATCAGACACCAAGAATGTGCAAGTATAACCTGTTGTGGGACTTGCTTGCCTCTCCCAGCCAGGGAGGCCACTGTCTTATGAGGTCTCCAGGGACAATCTCTGCCCTTGTCTCTGCGTCTCTCCCACCCTTCCGCCCTCTGCTGCCCATGCTCTGTCTCATTTCTCCCAGCTGGGTCTCCAGACACGTAGGAAGAGCTGCTCCTGCCCTACCTACAACATTGTTTTTTCTTTAAATCACTTATTTATTTGAAAGGCAGTTACACAGAGAGAGGAAGAGACACAGAGAGAGATCTTCCATCTGCTGGGTCACTCTCCAGATGGCCACAGTGGCCAGGGCTGGGCCAGGCTGAAGCCAGGAGCCGGGAGCTCCATCCAGGTCTCCCATGTGGATGCAGGAGCCCAAGCACTTGGGCCATCCTCTGCTGCTTTCCCAGGCACATTGGCAGAAATGGAGCAGCACTGGAATGCCAGCACTGGAACTGGCATTCATGGGATGCTGGCATCACAGGCAGAAGCTTAGCCCGCTGTGCCACAACACCGGCCCCATGGTACGGTCTTTATTGTAGGATTTCTGAGGCTTGTGAAGTCTGGGAGGAATGGTCCTTTGTAGAAATAAAACACATCAACAGATGGGTGTGTTTTGTAGAAGCTGAACAGGACGCCAGCTCTGTATGTGAGTGTCCACACTGGGGAGCCACACAGGCAGCCTCAGATGAGAATTTGGAGAACGCTAAGCTTTGCCGCTTGGGCTGCTCTCAGCTCTCCACCAGCAGATGTGCCCCGAGACATCTCAGAGCCTGTGTATCCTTTTCCTTTGCTCCTCTTCTTGCTTCCAGACTAGCTGTGGCCTTACCGCAAACCCAGGGAAGAATCTTCTTTTGCAATGATAAGGAATTGGTTCACAAAAGTCAATGGCAGGCCGGCGCCGCGGCTCACTAGGCTAATCCTCCGCCTTGCGGTACCAGCACACCGGGTTCTAGTCCCGGTCGGGGCGCCAGATTCTGTCCCGGTTGCCCCTCTTCCAGGCCAGCTCTCTGCTGTGGCCAGGGAGTGCAGTGGAGGATGGCCCAAGTGCTTGGGCCCTGCACCACATGGGAGACCAGGAGAAGCACCTGGCTCCTGCCATCGGATCAGCGCGGTGCGCCGGCTGCAGCGTGCCAGCCGTGGCAGCCATTGGAGGGTGAACCAACGGCAAAGGAAGACCTTTCTCTCTGTCTCTCTCTCTCACTGTCCACTCTGCCTGTCCCAAAAAAAAAAAAAAAAAAAAAAAAAAAAAAAAAAAGAGTCAGTGGCAGGATGACGCACGAGCATGAGACTCAAGTCCTTGCTGTGAATGTCAGAAAACTGGCTAAGTAGAGAAAATTCTCACGCCCACTCGACGTGGCTGCAGAACCGGACGCTTGGACAGTGCTGCACACCGCATCCTCTACAGGTACGGAAGCAGCCATTGCTCCTGCACAGCCAGCGATCTCCGCCAAGGCTAAGCTGGAGCAGGCTGACCCAGCAAGGCGCGCTCGCACTTGGACGCTTCAGCTTGCGTGGGAAGTCCAGCTGTCTCGCTGGGGCCCAGGAGACGCACTGACGAGGGAAGAATGCCTGTGTTTGGGGCTGGGCTTGAAAAGTCTCCTGTTTGTGACACACTCTCACAGAGGAGCAGAAAGAATTTCCAGCTGTCAGCAGGGTGAGGCAAACCCTCCTGATTCTGTCAGGAGCTGTTTCCATACTCAGGCCTCTCCTACGGCTCCTCCTGGCCACCACATCAAACACCCAGTCCCATGAGCCAGCTCGGGAACCAGCTGAGCCTTTTTGAGAAACAGAAGGACAAAGCTCGTGGGATTCCACTTGCAGGAGGTACCTACGGTGGTCACACACAGGCAGAAAGGAAGAACATGTAGCTGGGCTTGGGTTGCAGAGGCGGGGAGTTAGTGGTGCATGGGTACAGAGTCTGAGTTTTGTTAAGATGAAAAAGGTTCTGGAGATGGCTGGTAAGGGTGAGTGAGGATCAGTGTGAATGTGTTTGATACCCCCAGAACTCTGCTTTTTAAGCAAAAAAGCAATGCCAGTATCCTATCAGAGCACTGGTTCCAGTCCCAGCTGCTCATCTTCCCGCCCAGATCCCAGATAACACACCTGGGGAGGTGACAGAAGATGGCCCGAGTCCTTGGGCCCCTGCCACCCCTATGCAACACCCAGATGGATTTCCAGGCTCTTGGCCTCAGCCTGGCCCAGCCCTGGTCATTGTGGCCATTTGGGGAGTGAACCAGCAGATGGGAGACCTCTGTCTCTCCTTCTCCTGTGTCATTCTGCTTTTCAGATAAATAAACTAAATATTTTTTTAAAATGATGCAAATGATAAATGTTGTTATGAATATTTTACCATAAATTTTTTAAGGGAAAGGAAGGAGGGAGGGAAGGGGGGGGAGAGGGAAGGGGAAGAAGGGCCTTCGTCTCGTCTTCGGAAGGCTGGGGGGGAGGCCTTTTCTTCATAATCTGCTCCAAAACACATTCTGGTCGTTCTAAGAAAGATTGAATGTTTGAGTCAGAGAAACTGGGGCTCAAGTTTAGGGCCTGCCGTTGTGAACTCAGATATAACGTCCAACAGAAATGCCTAAGATCGAAAGAGTGGCGATGTGAGACTGGTTCCTGTAAGCCGTAAAGTGCCCACGACCTTCTGCCTTCCCCCTTTCCTGGAGCCTGGCTGTGGGAGCCACGTACCGTGGCTTTGGGGCACTGCTACTTCGGAGACATAAGCAGGGATGTGAGCTCGCAAAGCCACCTCTGCGGCCGGGGCAGGGCCTGTCAGAGCTTGGGGCAGCCTGGTAGCCCTCACGGCTGAGAGCAAAAGTCCTAGGAGCTAGACTTGCTGAGAAAATAGATTGCGCAGTCTTTGGGAGGAGGCACTGGCACAAGGTAACCCAGATGCCACTGGGAAGACCCTCCTAAAAAGCCTTGATCCCTGATAGCAGTCTTTTTTTTTTTTTTTAAATCAGATCTTTATTTCTTTTCAATGAGATGAAATTAACATACAATAACACCATTTTCAAATGCGTGGAAAAGGGGTTTGCGGTAATGATCTGACAACAGACAGGTTAACAGGAGAAAAAGGCAGACGGAGTATTTAAAGAGTGAGACGTAGGCCGGCGCCGCGGCTCACTAGGCTAATCCTCCGCCTAGCGGCGCCGGCACACCGGGTTCTAGTCCCGGTCGGGGCACCGGATTCTGTCCCGGTTGCCCCTCTTCCAGGCCAGCTCTCTGCTGTGGCCAGGGAGTGCAGTGGAGGATGGCCCAGGTGCTTGGGCCCTGCACCCCATGGGAGACCAGGAAAAGCACCTGGCTCCTGGCTCCTGCCATCGGATCAGCGCGGTGCGCCGGCCGCAGCGCGCCAGCCGCGGCAGCCATTGGAGAGTGAACCAACGGCAAAGGAAGACCTTTCTCTCTCTCTCTCTCTCTCACTGTCCACTCTGCCTGTCAAAAAAAAAAAAAAAAAAAAAAAAAAAAAAAAAGAGTGAGACGTAGACACTTGTGCGCCCCAGGGGAAAGGGTTCTCCTGGAAGGACCAATGGACCTGGGTGGGAAACGCACAACAGCTCCCCACCAAGCCGCACTGGCTGGGCCCCCACTCCTCCGGCTTCTTTCCAGCCACGACTTTAGCTAGGGCAGCATCAGGCAGCTCTCTGACAGTCTGGGCTCTGAGCAGGTAAGGGCGTCTGAGGCTACAGCCTCTCCCCGCACCTGCTGTCCTTGAATTCAGAGCAGTCCGCAGAGCAGGGGGCCAGACTTCAGGGCGGCTTTCCCGGGGCTCCTGCAGTTTCTTCACTCGGTTGGGCAATCACTACCACGAGCTCATTCAGAACATTCTCATCACTCCAGAAAGGAAGCCGGTACCCCTGGGCCGGCCCTCCCCTCTGCCCAATTCTCCGTCCCCCGTAGCTACTGCTCTGCTGTCCATCTCCTCCGACTGGCTGGTTCTCAACATTCCCTTCGAGTACAATCACACGCTATGCGACATTCTGTGTCTGGATTCTTCTGGTTAGCATGACATTTTCCAGGTCCTTCCGTAATGTCGGATGCTCGAATCCCCTGCCTTTTATGGCTGAATACTGTTCCATGGGATGGACAGACCACGTTTTGTTTTTGCCTTTAGGCATCCACCCACATTTGGGTTGCTTCCACTTGTTGGCCAACAGGAACACTGTTCCTATGAATGCGCATGTATAGTGTGTATGGACACGCATTTTCAAATCTCTTGGGTTCGTTTGTAGGAGGGGAATTGTTAGGTCATAAGGTAACTCCTTGGTTAACTCTTTGAGAAACCAAAAAACTGTTTCCAAAGCAGCTGCACCACTTTAGATTCTTTTTTTTTTTTACAGGCAGAGTTAGACAGTGAGAGAGATAGACCTTCCTTCCATTGGTTCACCCCCCAAAATGGATGCTACGACCAGCTTGCTGCACCGATCCCAAGCCAGGAGCTTCCTCCTGGTCTCCCATGTAGGTGCAGGGCCCAAGCACTTGGGCCATCCTCCACTGTACTTCCAGGCCACAGCAGAGAGCTAGACTGGAAGAGGAGCAACCAGGACAGAATCTGGCACCCCAACCAGGACTAGAACCCTGGGTGCCAGTGCCACAGGCAGATGATTAGCCTAGTGAGCCACGGCACCAGCTTAGCTTCTAACCAGCGCTGGCTGAGGTTCCTGAGCTCTCCGTACTCTCACACTTGCTATTGTCTGTCAGTTCCTGCGACAGCCATCCTAGGGAGTGTGAAGCAGTACCTTATTGTGGTTTTTTTGTTCATTTGTTTTTTTGGATTTGTTTATTTATTTAAAATCAGATTTGCAGAGAGAAGGAGAGACAGAAAGATGCTGGTTCACTCCCCAGATGGCCACAAGGACAAGGGCTGGCCCAGGAGCCAGGAGCTTCATCTGGGTCTCCCATATGGGTGCAGGGGGCCCAAGGACTTGGGCCATCTTCTACTGCTTTCCTAGGCCACAGCGGAGAGCTGGATCGGAAGTGGAGTAGCCGGGAGCACCCATATTGGATGCCGGCACTGCAGGCAGATGCTTAACCTGCTATGCCACAGTGCTGGCCACCTCCCCTTATTGTAATTTTGATTTGCATTGTCCTAATGACTAAAAGCGTTGTCATTTTTCATGTGCTTATGGACCATTTGTATATCTTCTTTGGAAAAATATCTTCAGATCTTTTGCCTATTCTTAAAAGTTGGATTGTCTTTATTGTGGCGTTATAGGAATTCTTTATACACACATATTCTGGATATAACTCCCATATCATATTATCATATATGTGACTTGCAAATATTTTCCCCTTACCATCATGGTATTTTCCCTTTCTTGACAGTGACCTTTGACACACAAGCATTTTTAGCTTTCGTGATGTCCAATTTGTTTACTTCTTGTTGTTTTCCCTTTCTCTATGTCCTAGCCAGGAAGCCATTGCCTAATCCAAAGTTAGAAGTTTCACACCTGGGGCAGGCATTATGGCGCAGCAGGTTAAGCTACCACTTGGGATACATGCATGTCGTCCTGGAGAGTCGGTTCAAGTCCCTGCTACTCCCCTTCTGACCCAGCTTCCTGTTGATCCAGGAGGCAGCAGGTGCTGTCCCAGGTGCAAGGGGCCCTGACTTCCACATGGGAGGTCTAGACGGAACCCTGGGCCTCTAGCTTCGTCCTGACCCAGACTTGGGGAGTGAACCAGTGGCTGGAAGATCTCTCTCTCTCTCTCTCTCTCTCTCTCTCTCTTCCTTTCTGTCATTATGCCTTTCAAGTATAGATGAAAATAAACAAACATTTTATAAAATAGTTATACCTATATTTCCTCTAAAAGCTTTATATTTTTATCTTTTATGTTTAGATCTATGACTCATGTGAGTTAACTCTTGTTTATGGGATGAGGTAGGGGTCCAACTTCATTCTTTTACATATGGACATCCACATGACCCAGACTCATTTGTTGAAAAGATGATTTTATACCTATTGTGTTGGCAAAATATCAAAAACAAGTCTTGCTTCTTTTCTGTTACAAACAGTTAACACTCTAAAGCACCACCCAAACGCTCAATGGAAGAAGCCAGATGCAAAAGGACGTCTACTGTAAGACTCCGCTTACGTGACACGTTCCGCATCGGCAGCTCCGTGGAAACAAAATGCAGGTTAGAGCTGTCCAGTGACCAAAGGAGGGGGAGTTGGGGCTGACTAGCAAGAGGTATGGAGCTTCTTCCTGAGGGATGAAACTGTTCTGGACTTGTGACTGTCGCACAGCAAAATGAATACAATAAAAACGATGTAAATCCGTATTTAAAAATTATGTTTCCTCTTCATTCGGTTCAAAATAATTTTAAATTGTCATTGCATTTTCTTCTCTGAACCATGCATTATTTAAAATGGAATATTTAGCTTCTGAATATTTGAGTATTTGCCAAACATCTTTCCATTTTTTACTTCTAAATTAATTATTTTTGATGAGTTTGAATTTTAAAAATTTGTTTAGTTTTCCTTATGGCCCAAATTATGGTCTATCTTGGTGAATATCCAAGGAGAACTTGAAAAGAAATATGGATTCTATTCTGCTGTTGTGGGAGTTATTCCGCGCATGACAGTTAGGTCCAGTTGACTGTAGTGCTGTTCCAGTCTTCTATATCCTTGCTAACTCACCTGATTTTTCTCTTTTTGTTCCACTAGTTCTTGGGAGAGGAATGATGAAATGTATGTATTTCAGTTATAATTGTGGATTTACCTATTTGTTCCTTCATGCACCGTGACACTCTATTGTGGAAGCACACACATTTGGGTTTGTTATATCTTCTTCAGTTTTCTCCCTGTCATTACAAAATGACCCCTTAGATCTCTAGTGATTTTCCTCATTTCAAGTCTTCTTTTTCTGTGATTAATGTAGCTACTCTAGCTTTTTTATGATAAGTGTGGCATGAATTTATTTCTTCATTCTCTTACTTTTAAAACGATTTGCATTTTTATATTTAAAATTAGTGTCCTGCTTTTTATCCCACAGAACAATCTTTGTCATTTAATTGGCTGTTTGGGCCATTTGCATTTAATTACAAATACATACACCTGTTTGGCTTAGGTGTGCCATATCACTGCTTGTTCTCTATTTGTCCCACCTGTTGTCTGCTACCTTTTGCTTTTCTATTTTTTTAATTGTTTTGAAAGGGGGGGGCGGGGAGAGAGAGAGAGCGCAAGCTTCCAGCCTCTGGTTCACTCTGCAAATGCCTGCAACAGCCAGGGTTGGGCCAGGCTGAAGCCAGGAGCCAGGAGCTCATTCTTGGTCTCCCACATGGGTGACAGGGACCCAAGTACTTGAGCCACCACCTGCTGCCCCCCAGGGTGTGTGTTAGCTGGAAGCTGGATCAGAAGCAGGACTTGGACTCAAACCCAGGGAATGCCTCTCCCCTGCTGCACCAAACACCCACCCTCTTGTTGCCTTCTCCGTTTTCCCAGGGCTCTTTGTAATGACTTCATCTGATGGAGAGCATTGCCTTCCAGCTGTGTGCTCCGATCTTCTGTGCTAGTTTATGAATTTTATTTCTAGAGATGTTACGACCTCCACAGTACTGTTCTTATTTTTGCTTCAGTATTTTAAAGAATGTTGGCATGAGGGGCCAGCGCTGTGGTGCAGTGGGTTAAAGGCGCTGCCTGCAGTGCCCGCATCCCATATAGGCGACGGTTTGAGTCCCGGCTGCTCCTCTTCCAATTAAGTTCTCGGCTATGGCCTGGGAAAGCAGTAGAAGATGGCCCAAGTCCTTGGGCCCCTGCACCCATGTGGGAGACCCAGAGGAAGCTCCTGGCTCCTGGCTTCAGATCAGCCCAGCTCTGGCCTTTGCAGTCATTTGGGGAGTGAACCAGAAGAATGGAAGACCTCTCTCTCTCTCTCTCTCTCTGGCTCTACTCTCTTCTGTAACTCTGTCTTTCAAATAAATAAAATAATTCTTAAAAAAAAAGAATATTGGTATTAAAAAGGCCTTCTTACTCTATTTACCATTTCTTCATGCTTTTGTGTAGATCCAAATATTATTTCTTTAACATTTCTTGTAATGCTGATATGCTGGTGCTGAATTCTCTGAACGTTTAACATTACTCCTTCACGTTGAATGAGTAGTTCCACTGGATACAGAAATCTAGGTTGATCAATTTTTTTCTTCCAGCCCCTTAATGCTCTCATTCCATGGACTTCTGGCTTACATAGTTTTGATCAGAAGTGTGTATAATTTTCTTATATTATCTATAAAGGTCTATAAAATCTTTTTTCTCAAGATTTTATCATTAATTTTTAGTAATTTGATTATTACATACTTTGGTATGGCTTTTCCCCCCTTGGGTTGTTATTTATTGTGATTCTTGGATTTGTGGTATTTATTTACAGTTTTTATCAAATTTAGAAAATTTTTGGCCATCATTTTGTCAAAAAACTATTCTTTTTTCCCCAGTTATGCATATATGAGACCACTTGATATTGCCCAGCAGATTGCAGACTGTTAATTCCCTTTTTTCTTTTCTTTTTGGAGAGGTAAAGTTAGACAGTGAGAGAGAGAGAGACAGAGAGAAAGGTCTTCCTTCCGTTGGTTCACCGCACAAATGGCTGCCACGGCCGATCCGAAGCCAGGAGCTAGGTGCTTCCTCCTGGTCTCCCATGCGGGTGCAGGTGCCCAAGCACTTGGGCCATCCTCCACTGCCTTCCCGGGCCACAGCAGAGAGCTGGACTGGAAGAGGAGCAACCGGGACTAGAACCCCATGCCCATATGGGATGGCGGCGCCACAGGCAGATTAACCAAGTGAGGCACGGCACCAGCCCAGAGACTGTTAAGTTCTTTCTGCAGATTTTTCTAAGTCTTTTTCGACCCTGTGATTCATTTCGGATAGTTTCTAGTGTTTTCAGTTTCACTTGTTTTTCTCCTGTAGTATCCAGTTTGCTTTTAATTTCACCCACAGATTTCTCCTCTCAGATATTGTAGTTCTCATCACTAGAAGTTCGATTATATATCTTTATATATCTTTCAGTCCTTCTCCTTTCCACTTGTTTTTCTTTAACTCCTTCACATTGTGCGTATTTATAATAACAGTTTTAATGTATCTGTCCACTCATTCTTTCAACCCTATCACTTTTAGGTCTTTTTCTCATAGAATGGATCAGATTTTCCTGCTACCCGTTAAGCCTGGTGATTTTTTTTTTTTTTTCCAATTGGATGCTGGATATTTGGAAGTTTCCATTGTTAGGTTTCTGTGGTTTTTTTAAGATCTTCTTTTAAAGAGTGTTGAGTTTTTATCTGGCTGGCAGTTAGTTCCTTGCAGATAAGACACTCTTTGCAGGAGCTTGTTTTAAGGTTTTTGGAGTGAGCCTAGTGCTTCTTTCGTGCTGGGGAAGTTTGGTCCTGCTGTTCGGCCATGGCCCTTGCTGGGCCTCTACTACATGCCCTGGGCGACCCCGCTGGTTGATTTTTGCTGAACTCGTAGTCCCGTGCGAACTCTCAGAATTGCTGAGTGTGCAGCTCCAAGCTCCCGGCCGTTCTCTGCCCGGCCCTAAGGAGCTAGTAGGAAGCAAGCACTCAGCGGGACACACGTGCAGATTTCTGGAGCTTTCCCCCAACAGCCGGCTCTTTCCTGGAACTCTAGAGCGGCTTCCATCCAAAGTCACCTCAACCTTTCCTTCTGTTTACCTGCGAGACCACTGTGTGCTGTCTGGGATTCTTCTCCGTGCGGTGAGGTCCACAGTGTGTCTCTCACCAGGAACCCGGATGATCACAGCATCGCTTCATTCTCTCCTCTCCGTCAGGGATCACAAGTCCCTACCGCCCGTCCTGCAGTGCCTGAGGCCGTGGTACACTTACTTTGTCCCGTTTTCTTTTTTTGTTTGTTTTTGTTTGTTTTTGAGAGGCAGAGTAGACAGTGAGAGAGAGAGAGAGACAGAGAGAAAGGTCTTCCTTTACTGTTGGTTCACCCTCCAATGGCCACTGCAGCCTGCGCACCGCGCTGATCCGATGGCAGGAGCCAGGTGCTTCCTCCTGCTCTCCCATGCGGGTGCAGGGCCCAAGCACTTGGGCCACCCTCCACTGCCTTCCCAGGCCACAGCAGAGAGCTGGCCTGGAAGAGGAGCAACCGGGACAGAATCCGGCACCCCGACCGGGACTAGAAATTGGGTTGCCGGTGCCTCAGGCAGAGGATTAGCCTATTGAGCCATGGCGCTGGCCTACTTTGTCCCGTTTTCTAGTTGTTTACAGTAGGAGAGAAAATCTGGGTCCTGCTATTTCTCAGGACAGAACTGTTTTGATAAAGAAATGATGGGGGATGGGGGCAGGGCTAGCATGGGGGAACAGTGGCTTAAGCCACCCTTGCAACGCTAGCATCTCATATGACAGTGCTGGTGACCAAGTCCTGGTTCAAGGCCACTCTGCTTCCAATTCAGCTCCTTGCTAATGTGTCTGGGAAGGCATTGGCAGAGCTTGGGCCCCTGCCACCCATGTGGGAGACCCAGATGGAGCTCCGGGCTCCTGGCTTTAGCCTGGAACAGCCTTGACTGTTGCAGCCATTTGTAGAGTGAACCAGTGAATGGACGATCTCTCTCTCTCTCTCCCCCCTACTTTCAAATCAATAAACAAATCTTTAAAAAAAAAAAAAAAAAGCAAGAGGAAAGAAAGGAAGGAAGGAAGGAAGGAAGGAAGGAAGGAAGGAAGGAAGGAAGGGAGGGAGGAAGGAAGGAAGGAAGGATGAGAAACGGCAGGTCTGGACAGCAGCCACTGCTGACCTGACTGGAAAGTGGAGAATCCCAGGTTTAGGAGGCAGCAGAAAAGCTGTAGCACTGGGTAAACCAGGCATGAACAACAACAGGATGCCAGAGAAGGAAGCAAACAGAAAGTGGAGGGTCCTCGACACACACCTGCATGTGTTCCCGGAGGCGGCCCTCTTCCATCGCTCCCTGAGACCCACTCCCCTCCTGTCATGCTCCCCTGTGCCCCGGAGGGCCACTGCCCTCCTCTGCCCGCCCTGTGCCCTGGAGGGGTGACTACAGACTGCAGACTGCAGAGTGGAGACCCACTCCCCTCCTCTGCCTTGTGCCCTGGAGGGGTGACTACAGACTGCACCAGTGGTACTCATTGACCTCTGGTCCCTGGTTTCTTGTGCTCCAGCAAAGGGAGGTCTGAACAGGTGACCGGAGGGTAGAGCGGCGTTCATTCCCTGGTTCCTGCCCTGACAAACCAGAGGGGTCATTTCTGTTCCCCCACCGCAGGTCACCCCATCCCGGAGCCAACCCTCTCCTCTCAGGCATTCAGGCCTCTTCAATACTTTTTTTTTTTTGACAGGCAGAGTGGACAGTGAGAGAGAGAGAGAGAGAGAGAAAAAGGTCTTCCTTTACCGTTGGTTCACCCTCCAATGGCTGCTGCGGCCGGCACACCACGCTGATGATCCGAAGCCAGGAGCCAGGTGCTTCTCTTGGCCTCCCATGTGGCTGCAGGGCCCAAGCACTTGGGCCATCCTCCACTGCACTCCCTGGCCACAGCAGAGAGCTGGACTGGAAGAGGGGCAACCAGGACAAAATCCGGTGCCCTGACCGGGACTAGAACCCGGTGTGCCAGCGCTGCAGGCGGAGGATTAGCTTATTGAGTCACAGCGCCAGCCTCCTCAATACTATTAAACCTCAAGTATTTCTCAAGTATTTCATTTGCCTTTGTCCCTTTAAATCCTGCCCATAGCTTGGGAACTAAGCTGTACTACGTTCTCATCTTTTTCCCATCAGAATTCTGACTGATACTAGTCCATCTATACACATATCCATGCCCCAACACGTTCATTCCCGTCTAATACCCAAGAGTTAGGGGATCACTTACCAGAGTCCAGCTTCAGTTTGCTCTTGGTCTAGCCCTGACTACTTGAGTCCTTACAAATCAGACACTGAAACTCAGGGGGCCATACCTTAGCAGTGCACCTAGGGCACTCCTGCCTCGTTTCTGTTCTCAGTCCTACCCTGGACTTTCAGATCAGCTGCTCTGCTTCATAGGGTAACCTAATTCTCTCCAGATCTCAGCCAAACATACAACCTGGTGAAGGCTGAGACAACAGGAGGAGAAGACCACACACATGGGGACTACCACCATTTGGGGATCACAGTCAAGGTCAAGTCCACAGAAGGGACTCAGCTTTTAGCCTTAACCAGTAGGGCTCGACACACAAGGAAGTGTTTTCCCTCCTAATACATGCTCCCTGGAGAAGACTTATTTTTATTGTTTAACTAGATAGATCACTAGCATGAATAAAGACAAATATTAAAGATAAGGATTGACAATAGTAACGGAAAGTCATGAGTTTTGAAAGGTCAATCTTGTGTAAAAGTTCATCAAGAAAGGAAGCGAGACAAAGCTGGGTGCTGAAGTTGCTCCCAGACTGAAGCAGATTTACAAATGGAAGCAGCAGAAGATGGGCCAATCCTTGGGTCCCTGCCACCCATGTGGGAGACCTGGGCGGAGGTCCAGGCTCCTAACTGCTGCCTGGCCCAGCCCTGGCCATTGTAGCCATTTGGGGACTGAACCCCTGAATGGAAGATTTTCTCTCTCTCTCTCTCTCTCTCTCTCTGTCTCTGTCTCTTCCCCCTCTCTATTACTCTGGCTTTCAAATAAATAAATACAACTTCTAGAAAACTTAAAAATATGGTGGAAGGAATCCACAACCAGAGCCAGAGTTGGTGACAGTCTAGCCTGAAAGACTCGGGCCATCATTAGTGAAGGTCCTAAAAGTGAGCACAGAACATCTCGAGCAAGCACCCTGGACCCCCATGCTGAGAAAGGGAAGAGGAAGAGCCCCCCCACCCCATCGTTCTGTGGAAACCCATGAAACCTACTTGCCTTCCTGGGAAGTTTATGTCTGGACAGGGTACCTTTGTGTCTTCCTTTGATCAAAGGAACACTTAAGCTCCTTGGAGGCCCTGAACATGGCAAATCTACTCACTCTCCAGGGGTGACTTTTGTCCTAGAGTTTCCCTGGCTCTTTGCCCCAAATAGAATGCCTCTTCCCTCTGTCCACACTAGGAGTCCGTGCCAAAGCCTCCAAGGCCACTGCTCTCAGGTCAACCCCGGCCCCCTCTTCTCCATGACTCCTTCCACCATCTCGAGACGGTCAATAGCTCTCCAGGAGTCAAACCCACACTCATGCGTGGGCTTGAACGTGACACTGCATCTTTTTTTTTAGAGAAAAGGCCAGTGTTTTCCTGCTGGTTGTTGACATTAAAGGCAGCCAGCCTTACCTGAGAACACACCCAGGCAGGTTGTTGGACTGGATCTGACCAGAAGTCAGCAGGCCCCCGCGGTGGCCGGAGAATGACACCCCTTCCCTACAGCCCCTGCCTGACCCCCTTCTGACCTGTCCTCACCTTGGGCAGCGGCTGTAATCTGACGCATCACATGCCTGTGTAGGCTCCAGTGCCTGATAAGGAGCTTTCCTGAAAGAAGAGCCCGGCTCACCTTGGAGCTGGCTCTTCACGCTATTGGCTTAGAGGGTGTAACCCTTTGGCCCCTAACCCTTAACCCTGACCCTAGTGGACTAAGCCCTCTGGACCTGCCCTAGGGAAAAGCCTGTATTTAACATTTTTTTTTTACTAAAGGACAGAAGAGACAATCCACCCAGTGATTTGCGATTGTTAATCAATACCCCAAATCCCTAAGTCGGGATGACAGCAGGCTTAAGGCTCTTTAACTCTTCCTCTTCTCAAATGAATCTAAAGCTTATCCCACCCCTCACCCTTCATTACCCACCCCCTACTCCACCCCAACACATACTCCAATCACATTTCAGGCCCTCACCTGTCAACAGCCTGAATTCACTGGATCTGGGATGAGCTTTGGGAAAACCTGACACAAAGCCTTGCAAGTGACTGTCCAGGGGCAGCTCCAGAGCCACTTTGTAAAGGAAGCACAAGAGGTGGAGGGTTGGGTGGCACAGGGGCTGGGGACGAGGCCTCTCCTCGCTCTGTTTGGGCAGCAAACCCTCTGTTTCTGCTTGGGTGGCGTGTTTACTTAGGACGGCTTTCTCTGAGGCCGAGGGAAGGGGAGCAAGGCCCTCCCAACCCGCCCCTTGGCACCAACATTGTAAAAGTGGCCATCCCCTGTCCAAGACGGTTTGGACTTCGCATTGGATGCTCTTATTTCTCATTTTTTTTCTTCCCCTTTTCACTCAATCCCTGGCAAATTCTATCCTATCATTCTTTGTCTCATCCATCCATACATACCTCTACCCACCCACCCATCTGTCCACCTATACACGCACCAATCCCTCCATCCCTCCCTCCCTCCATGTACACATACATGCATCTATCGGCCCACCCACACACGCATACCGGATGGCAGCTCCTTCTCAGTGGGAACCCTTCTTGTTTCCCTCCAGGCCTTCAGTGGCACCCACTTCAGCTTCATGTCCCCCAGGACCCCACACTGCTGCCAGGAGCACCTTTCTCTCCTCCTCTTCTCTCCCATCCCATTCTCCTCTCCTCTCAAGTTCCTTTCCTTTGGTCCCTCCTTCTCCTTCCTCTACTCCCATGCTTTAGGGCCTACCCAAGGCAGCCACCATGGACATCCTGCAGCCATTCAAATCCAAAGAGGGCAGCGGAGCCGGAAGAGCAGAGAGCTTCACCCCAGCCACCCCCGGTTTGCCTGGGAAGAGCTAAGTTGACCTTTCCCCTGGCCGCCAGCACCTGGGTTAAGGCCTCCAGGGGCCCCCAGAGTGCGTCTCTGGGCAGGTTGCAGTCCACCCTTCAAGAGCGAACCGTACGTTCCTGAAGCGGAAGCAGCCTCTCCCGCTACGCCTTTGGAAACGAGAGTCAGGATTCAGTGGCCCAACAAGACTAAAACAAGGCTGTCAGCAAACAGGGCTCAGGCGCTCTCCTCCCCCGTGCGACAGTGACTTGGAGTCTGTGCTCAGGGAGGGGAAGGGAGTGTCACAGGACCCAGGGCCCTGGGGTGCAGGAGGCAGGTCCGCAGCCCTGGTACCACCCTCCCTGCCCAGGCAGAAGCACTGGTGGCCCCGTGAGCTGCAGGTGCAGATGAGTCAGCATCCGTCCACTGAGGGCCCCTCTTCTTATCTTTATTTGTTTCCTAAGGAGGGATCAGGCCTGGGGCCTGAGCAACTGGAATGTGGGACAAGCCTGCCTCCAGCCCAGCCCGCCGCCTGCACTCCCACTCCCCTCTCTGCCATCCAGGGCCCACCTGGCCCAGAACCACAGGCTTTGTGCTGGAGGGGCCTTGGCCATCATCTGCTCCTGACCCTCTCGAGGGCAGGTGAATCCTCACCTGTGATTAGACCCCCCGCGAGGCCGGCGCTCCTAAATACAGTGGGGCCGGGGGTACAAGGAGAGGGAGCTGCGCTGACTTCCAGTACACCAGGCGGGCGTGGATTCAGTCAGCCCGGCCCATGCGGGGCCACACTGTGGCAGCCCTCGTGCAGATTTGTTTTGATCAGTATAGCCACGGCCCCTCTTCCCCTGAAGCAGATGGTCAAGCTGTCAAAGGCCAAGTGAGGGAGGGGACAGTTGGGGCAGTGCGAGGCAGTGGCATTTCACCTGCAGGCCAGAGCGTCTTCCTGTCGTTTGCCTCCTCACCCAGAGCCTCGCTCAGGGCTGGCACGTAGGAGACACTCAGTAAATGTGTGTGGAATGGGTGAACGAGGAAGTGACCCAACAGCGCCGCCTTTCCTGAGAGCTCCTGCTTTCTTATGGGATTTGACGTTGTCTGTCGTGTCCATTTGAGAAACAAAACAGAACACCTACCCAGGGGCAGGGCTGTGTGGCCTAGCAGTTAAGACAGCAGTGAAGATGCCTGAGGGTCGTTATTGGGGTACCCGGTTCCGTCCTCGGCTGCAGCTCCTGACTCCAGCTTCCTGCTAAGGCACGGCCTGGGGAGTGTGGACTTGGGTCTCTGCTACTCACGGGGGAGACCTGGAACAAATGGCTCTGCTCCTCTTCCTTTCCACCATTGTGGGCATTTGGAAAGTGAACTAGCAGGTGGAAACACTCTCTCTCTCTCTCTCTCTCTCTCCTTGAAAAAAAAAAAATAAGCATTTTCTAAATAACCTGACTGAACTTGGCATCATGAGGGCTGCTCTTCCTATGGCTGAGCTGAGTGCTGTTCGCTGGGTTTCGGAGGTGCTTGTGCTGGGTCACCGCTGGGGAAGATGATACCCCTGAGATCCTGCAGAGTCTTCCAGACTTGTTCCCCCACCCCACCCCCCGCTCAGACCACACCATGGAGAACAAGGCAGGCAAAGCCCCTTGACAACTGATTGGATTTAGATCTGAAAGCAGAGAGGGGTTAAGACTCCCTGTGCCCAGATGTCCTGACCACAGACCAGAGGCTCCGGAGGGCGCAGGGGAAGAACAGTGCCACGGATCGCCTCTCTCTTCTCAGAAGAGGGGAAGGGTCCCAGGGAATTCTCTTAAAGCATCCAAATGAGCAAACCCAGAGCCGTCGGCTGCCAGGTTTCCGGGCAGGCTGGCCAGCTGTTCCATCCCCCGACACTGCCTCACCTTCAAAGACCTGGGAAGAGTGGGCCCTGCTGTGAAATGCCCCAGACCTCAGGACATGCCCACACAGACGTGCGGCTCTCGGCCCCCAGAGAACCTGTCTCCAAGGTGCGGCAACAAGGATCCTCTTCCTCCTCCCTCTTTCGCTTCTTTCCAAGAAGAGAAACATAGGGTGGAGGCAGGACCACCAAGCACAGATGTGCGTGTGAAGTTGTGCAGGCCGTTCACTGCACCCGGCTGACTCATCTAGAGAGCAGCCTGGGCCTGAAATCCAGCCACCCTCTGCTTGCCAAGCTGTGCCCTGGCATGGCTGTATCCACACAGAGGAAGGGGGCCTTTTCCTAACTTGGATGCAGGTGCCATGTGGACTGGTAGTGACCCTGGGTGGAGAGCCCAAAGAACTACACGTGGGCGGGAAATAAACATCATTCCATTGCCACCTCCAGGTGCTCCTCAACGGGTCAGGTATACTAATAGGAAGACTTCTTAGAAGGCGATAGAATATGATAGATAAACCAATAGGACAATAGGCTTGCAGCTTTATTTTCCTATGTTCTGAGGTCAGATGACAGTGGGAATTGAACTATTGAGACCTACTAAGGAGCGATCAGATGTCTTCTTCCTGTTTAACTACTTGAAGGAGAGTAGAGATTTACAGTAAGTATAACCTGTCTGTGTTGGCAGCACTGGGGGTTTGGAATCTGGCCCAGACACGGCTGTAGCTTCGCTTACTGTGAGCCCGCTGGTCAGGAAGTGGGCCCCTGAAAGATGAGATAAAATGGGCATTTTCTCCCAAAATGACTCTCCCCAAGGAGCTGCAGGCACCTCAGCTCACAAGCCGTGTCCAGAGGAGTAGCGCTCGGTGCTGGCGTACACGGACGGACAAGCTGCCTACAGGAGTCGTGATGCCAGCGCAGGCTCGCTGGGTGCAGAGCAAAGGTCACAGTGCCCATCGCCAACGGCTTTGCAGTGGAGGCTTGGTCAGCAGAGGCAGCTCACGCCCTTGCCCCTCTCGGAAAGGGAGCCCCAGCATGAGCGCCCTTGGTGTCTGCCCATCCGCCCTGTCTTCCTCACCATCAAAAACGGAGCTTTGGTTCTGGGGGGAGTTAAGAGACAAGATGGGAGCAGGCCTGCAAACCATAGCTCCCTTAGCATTTCCAGTGCCTCTGCAGACCAGAGTCTGAAATGCAGCCTCTACCCCCAGAACCCCAAGTCCCATGGCTCCTGGACCATGCACTTAGCTGTGAGCAAGCCCTGGTCTTGCCCAAGGGAAGCCCAAGCTTAGCCCCAGATTCTGGAAGAAGCGCCTAGGCTACCAGGACTGTGGGAAACTCAGAGGATACAGGGGCCATTCTCAGTGGTGTGTCCCATGGGAGCACCAGGCCAGGAAGATCAGACCAGGGTCACAGGGATCGTGTCAGAAAGCAGGAGTCTGCAGCAGCCAGGCGAGGCCCTACCCTCAGGGTGTCCTGAGTTGTGTTGAGAAGACAGGTGCTTGTGAAACGCCTGGTGAGCGGGCTGAGGTTTGAGTGCTGCTTGTGCCAGGCACAGCTCAGAGAAAAAAAAAAAAAAAAGCTGGGGTTGGAGGACTCAGGGGCAGGAAAGGCTGACAAAGTGGCTGAATTCCCAGCAGGCCCTCACTTCTCCCTCCACTCCCACCGCACACCTCACGCCCTCTCAGCCGCCTATCAGTCTATGACAGATCACCGGAAACCCAGGGACTTCACACAATTTAGCATCTCACCCTCAGCTACCGGGGAGCTCAGCTAAGCAGGTGTCACTCGGGATTTCTTGCAGTGCAGCCAAATGGTGGCTAGGGCTGGCATCATCTCTACTGAGCTGGACGTGCAAGACACACAAGATCCAATCACACGGCTGGCAGTGATGGGCTAAATATTTGGCCGAGAACTCAGCTACGGTTCTTGACTGCAGCAACCATCCCCGGGCCCTCTGTCTGTGGCTAGGACTTCTCACAGAAGGGTGTCTGCTTTGGAGAGTGAGTGTCGTTGGAAGGAAGGTTCTAAGAGGCAGGTACTGCAAGGCTTCTTCAAACCCAGGCTTGGGAGTTCCAGCATGCTGCTCCCACCGTATTCTGTTGGTCGAGCGAGTGCCTGTGGCTAGGCCAGACTGAGCAGGTGGAAGCAGACATGGAAGAGAGGGGAAGGGAGTGAGGGCTACCACCGCGGATGCTAACACAGCTTCCTCTCTATCGAGACAAGACTCTCCATTGAGCTGAGAGAGAGAGAGGAAATGCGCTCTGAGCTGGGGAAGCCGACAAGACTTTGTCCCTGCATTGGAAGAAGGTACTTTTTGAAGTCCAACCCTGTTCTCTTACCTTGTATCCCAAGGCACATTCTTAAGACTCCGTCCAGAATGTGGGAGAAAGTGGGAAAGCATCCTTGCAACATCCTAACCACGCAGTCCACATTGAAGAGTGAGTTTGTTACATGGCGGTTGCTGCAAACTTGTTTCTCTGCCCTTGTTGCAGCTCGGCCTTTAAGGGTCAGGCTCTGGTGCCAGTGACATCCCAGGGGCGGTTGCCTTGGAGATCTAGAGGTCAAGGCTGGTAGGGGAGTTCTTGCCAGGATGACCTCACGTAAGATCCCTAATAATTGAGCTATGAAGGAAAGACGGAGCCCTAAGCTCATCCGATGTGTGTGCACAGGCAGAGCAGGGTGGCAAATGCATAGTCCTAGCATACGGGTCGTGAGACAGCTGAGTCCTTCCACTCCCTCTGACTTCCTGCCGTGTGCTGTCCATCTAACCCCACTGGACTGAGGCCCAGGAGTGTCATCTGCAAGGCCAGAGGCATCTGGCTGATTGAGACTGCTCTTCCCAACCAGCTGGATAATTCAAGCCCAATAACTCACTTCTAAGCCTGTAGTAAGCGGGCTTCCCCAGCCTCTGCCTGTCATTCCCCCATCAGACACTGGGGGCAGAGTGGATGGAGTACTGTGCACACCATGCACACACCCCCCCACACACACTGCTTCAACCTCCAATCCCAATAGCAACAAAAGTGTGTTTTTATTAAGGTAAATATATTTATTTTCATTTTATTCAAAAGACAGACAGACAGGAGGAGATCTTCCATCTGCTGGTTCACTCTCCAGATGCCCACAGCAGCTGGAGCTAGGCCAGGGCAAAGCTGGGACACAGGGACCCAGTCCAGTCTTCCACACCAGTGGCAGGAAACCAACTACTAAAACCAACTACTTGGACCATCACCTGTTGCCTCCCACGGTGCACATTCAGAAGCAGAGGAGCCAGATTCCCAGCCACTCCCCCATGGGATGTGGGAGACCACGTGGCTTCCTCACTTCCCTAACTATTTTCTTTTATCTTCCTCTAGTACACAGAACTGGGTTTGTATTCCTGGATCCATGACACAGTCTCATCTTTGTACTGGTCACTGGGCACAAACAAGACACAAGCAGCCCATTCCTTTAAAAAGCTTTGCCTTCTGGCTCCACAGAAGGAGTCTTTTCCAAATGCCTTGGCTTTTAGATGGCCCAAGTGTGCCATTATTCCGGGCCATTTAAAACCTGGGTTCCCAACTGGTATATCATTTCATTTTAATGATCTATGCTTCCTACAGAAACATGGAAAATGACTATTTCTCTTTTCAATTAAACACGTCACGGGCTGCAGATGAAAGCCAGCTCCTCTTTTAGCCGGCCACGGGGAGTGGGCGCGGAAGGGGTTAACCCGGCACCGGCCTACCTGGGCCAAGAAGCAGCTGGCCAGGGCGCAGGGCGCATGCGCAGGTGGAGCTTGTGCAGGCCCCAGGCGGGCGCGCACAAAAGACTGCTTTGTTCTCAGGGCTCTGTTTTAAATATCTGCCGAATATTCCCCGGACCCTGCGCCAGGTCCCCCGGCCTGGCTGCAGGCGCGGCACAAGGGCGCATTGTGGGTCCAAGCGAGGGGCCAGAAGGACTGGGGGTCCCTCCGGCCCTTTGCCCCGCTGGGCCGTGCGGGTGGGTGCAGGGGACGCTCCTGAGAAGGGTCTCATCGCACGAGTGAAACTTGGGCAGGGGAGCCAAAGCAGGCCCGCGAGGACATGTAGAGGCTTCGGCCGCGCATAGCCCACGTCTCCGTCCCCGGGGCTCCGGGCTTGCGTGAGCTGGCTTTCTTATTGGGCCATTGCCGTACTGTTTAGAAAGTGCCCATCACTCAGACACGTTGAAAAGCGTGGCATTCCAGCGCAAACCAGCCTGAGGTCCTCCCGCCGCCCCCTCCCCACCTTGTGGTCCAAGATGCCTGCAGCCAAGGCGCTCCCAGGCCCACCTGCGGGAGAATCACACCTTCCCTGGAATGTCCCCCCTGCCCTGCGTGACTGGGATGCGGGTCCTTGGGCTGGCAGAGGCGCTGCCCCGCCCGCCCCGCCCCTTCGTGGCCACTCCAGGTAGTTCTTCCCAGCTCAGGTGTTCCCTTACCTGCTCCTGCCAGGTTCTTCCTGCGTTGTCTCCAGGGAGGTTTGCAAAATAGGAATCGCCAAGCCCACCTCGCATTCCCGTTTTCTCCTTTAGAGGGAGAGACCAGGTCCTGGGCGTCGAAAGGGAAAGGCGACTGTGGGCCTTGGCAACCCTCAAAGGTGCGTCTGACCTGGAGGTTGAGCATAAGCAGGCGCCCCTGGCCCAGCTCTGGACAGAGCCCACGCGCCGCTCGGACCCTGGAGGGGAAACTGGGCCTCCCGTGGGCAGGTGAAGGCGGGGGGGGGGGGGGTGGATTCAGAAGGAAATGGCTTTGTAGTTTTGTTGTACCTGTCCTAGGCCTGACCGGGACCCCCGGTGCCCCTCTTCATAGGGTGGGTTGCGATTTGGATAATAGTCTGGGTGTGAAGGGCTCCACCCCCCGAACTTCATGGATTCAGGTTGGAACATAATCCTCCCATGGCGTCTGGAGGTGGAGCCTCGGGAGGTGTTTGCCCAGGATGTGGCCTGGAGGATGGGTCCCGGTAGCTCCGTGAGGAGGGCACGTGCCTGCCACCTGCGGTGGGCGCCTTCCTCTGCAGCGCCAGACCAGAGGGGCCCTCAGTCTTGGACCGGGACCCTCCCAAACAGTGAGCCGAAATAAACCCTCCTTCAAAAGTGTTTCCTTTCTGGCATTTGTTACAGTGACTATCTATAGGGTCAGACTTAACATTTCCTAGCTGCAAGAAGCATAAATACCTTAACTACTCCCGGGACATCATTTAAAAAATATATATTGCTTGATTTGAAAGGCAGAATTACAGAGAGAGAAAGGCAAAGAAGAAAGAGATCTTCCATCCACTGGTTCACTCCCCAAATGCCGTAGCAACCACGGTTGGGCCAGGCCAAAGCCAGGAGCCTCTTCCAGGTCTCCCACGTCATGGCAGGGGCCCAATCACTTGGGGCATCCTCCACTAGCAGGGAGCTGGATCCAAAGTGGAGCAGCCGGGACTTGAACCGGTGCCCATATGAGGTGGCGGCATTGCAGGTGCAGCTTAACCCGCTATGCCACAGGGCATCTTTTCAATCATACTTTCTAATTTTTCACATTTCACATATGACCCCATTTTGCCAATACTCTGAAACCTGATTAACAACTGAAGGGTCGTGAACCAACCCCCTTGTTTTGTAAATGAGGAAAGTTGCCCACCACCTCTCAGAAGGCCAGGTCTCAACCCCACACAGGTCTCACACTAGTTAGTCCTGGGCTGAAACCCCTTCGTCAGGGGGAGTCTGGCTCCAGTCATTTGAGGAAAGGTTCTTGGCCATCAGGGGTCTTCGCAGTGTGTCCCCAAGAACAGCTGAGCTGGAGGGGGCGGGACATACTCTCCCCAAGTTCAGGGACAGGAATCCCGTCTGCTGCCAGGGTTGCTAAGTAGCAGAGGAGCCCTGGGTGTCCGCTTCCAGGCGCTCATCGGCCTCCTGGGAATTCCTTCAAGAAGACTTGAGCATCCGTTCCCCACTCCGTGGCCTGCTCCCCGGCTCTCATGCCCCCTGCCAGCAGCCCAGCCTGGAGCCACGTTGTATGGACAAGCACAACCCAGACTTTGGCCTCCCTCCCTGATGAGGGCGCAACCCCGTGATCGCTCCTGCCACAGAAGGGTCCCAGATGCAGGCTTGCTAGGAGAAAAGCCTTCACCGAATGCTTCACGCCCGGCTTGCCGTCCAGGGCAGGGCTGCCAGGATTCACACCCTGTGGAGCCCCAGAGGGTGGGGGCGCTCTCCCTGCCCATCAATGTGGACCTCTGACCGTGGCACGCCCTTCTTTTTGTACGCACTGCACACTGACCACCAACGACAACCACCCCGACCCCGCGAGCAGGCCGCTGGCTTCATGCTCTCCAATTCCGTGAATGGACTCGCATTTTTAGTGCCTTGCGTGGGCACACTGCCTGCCGGCCAGCAGTTCCCTCTCAGCAACGTCAGCTTTTGACTGTTCAGCCGTGTTTGTGCAAGACCTGAGTATTTTCTTGCATTTTGACCTTATTATTTTATAAGAATGAGTGGAAATGGAAAAAAAATGAAGTGCTGATGCTTGGTGATAAGAAGGGAAGGTCTCCTAAGCCTACATAATTGAGACAAAGATGGAAACCATTAGGCGCACTGAGCGTGGGGAACATTTAGCCACGATAAAAATGCTCGCTGGACGGAAGCCAGTCAGCTGCGTGCTCAGTTGTGAAGGGGAAGAAGATGATCGCAGAGCGTATATGGAAATCTGAACGTGCACAACGATTCAGCTCAAAGATGAGCGTGATCAGATGCCGTGTCCCCTCCGATCTGAGCTGCCTGGATTTGTGAGAGGTTTTTCAGGGCCAGTTTAGGGAGACGCTGTGAGGCTGGACGTCGAGAAAGTCCAGTGATGATACTGTTCCGCTTCGTGAGAATAGAACCTTCCTTCGCAGCAAGGAGCGTGCTGCCTGCCCTGTGCCCCGTAGGGCTTCCGCAAGTGTCAGGTATGAAGGGGGGCGTGGCCAGAGGCGGGATCTCAGAGCCACCGCAGCACCCAAGCCAGGGAGCAGGGCGTGCCTTCATGGGCTGCAGGGGATGGGACCTGATCAAGAAAGGTTCTCAAGCTACAAGGCTTTCACGGCTCCGTGTGCCTGGCTTCTAGGAAATCCTGAGAGTCAGCCGCAAAGGATACGAGGCACGCCTTTTCCTCTCTGGGCACCGGCTCCTTTTACAACCATTGTACCAGCTGTCCCTAAGATGGGGCGGGGGTGCAGGGGAGCGGCGTGGCAGAGGGACTTGCCTGCACCCACAACTTTTGCACAGTCTGTTCCCTGTGCCAGCCTTACCTGTCCCGCCTCCTTGGCTGCCTGCCCAGCCCTGGCCGAGCCCGGAAGGCCCGGCCCACGTGTCCCCAGGCTCCTGTTCCTGGTCTGCTCTCTCTGCTTGCTCGTTGCACACCCCCCTACCCATCACTGGCTGCCGCATCTCTGAGCAAGTTTGCCAAGTGACCAAGGAACACGAGACCCCATTCGGCACCCTGTTGGTCTATGCCTGGGACTGGTGCTCCTGGCGTGACCTGGCACAGCGCAGACACTAACCTGTCCTTATTCTCCAGAAGCCTAACCATTTGTTTCTGAATTCTCTTCTCTCTCTCGGCTGCCAAGGTCCCCTCGCCTAGGGCCACTCTCCAGCCCCAGGCCCCACAGCACCGCCCCTCCCGGCCCCTGGATGCCTTTCATTGAGAAAAGCCCCTGACTTTTCCTTCAACCACGGGCTTCTCGCTGAATTCTTCCCCTCTCCGCAGGCAGAAAAACAACCCAGAAGTGCTCTCGGATCCAAAGCATCGCTTAGGGAGGGCAGCCAAGTGAACCCAAGAACTGCTCGGCGTCTGGGCTGTGATGTGATGTCTGAGCCGCCTCGCAGAAACACCCGGACCCTTCCAGGGGAGCCGGCCAGCCAGGGACGCCCTGCTCGGTGGGCTGGGGGTCCTGAGGACAGAGGTGGGGAGCCCTGATCAGGGAATGGAGCCCGCCTGGGCCCGGTGGGTGTCCCTGGGCCAGTGTGGAGGAGGAGGGGTCTGCTCTCTAACTCTTTCTTGGCAGTGCACACCACGGCTCTGCTGCCCTGAGTGGTGGCCATGGCAAGAAACATCCAGAAAAGGCTATCAGAGGCCGGCTCCGAGAAGCCCACCCTTGGCCCAACGCCCGCCTCATCCGAGCTTGCTGCGCCCCCCGCCCCGGCCTCGTTTTGCAGCCACCAAAGCCGTCGCCTCGTGGCTGAAATGCCCTCTGCACAGTTTAGCTCCCTTTACTCTCCAGGCCCCGTGGCTCCTTCAAGCTCTCTGGGGCCGTGCCCAGAGTCCACTCGATAGAAAGCTGACTCTTCTCCTGTGGGGCCAACAGCTCTGATCAGGACATGTCTGTCCGGGGGTGGCTTGGCAGTGCCGCACTCTTTTTTTTGCAAACGCGCCTACCTCCTCGCCCGCCCCAGCATTTGCATTCTCCTGGCCGGAGGAGCCAGGAGCCGGGCCCAGCGAGGACAAGGCTTGATTGAGCCAGGCTCCTGTGACATCCCGACCGTGAGAGTGCAGCTGGGGCAGTTTATAAACAGTGTGCGAGTCCCAGGGGGAGATCAGCCCTGGTCTCGCGCCCACAAGCGGCTATTGTTCGCTTTCTTGTTTTGCTCCCAATGTTTCGATGTGCTCAGGGCACAGAAAAGCCCGGGCCGGGGGCCAGCAGCCAGGGCCAGCATGAAGCAGGGAGACCTGTGGGGTGGGACCCCAGGGCCTTGTCCCTTTCCCTGAGATGGGCCAGGGGAGGGGTCTCTTCGCGGCCAGGGCTGTTTTGGACAGCAGTGGGCCTGGGTCGTTCCAGCGAGCAAAGTGTGAAATTGTAGCTCAGGCTCACTCGATTGGCAGCTGGGCACAGCTGTCCAGCTTAGCTTGGGGCTGTCCATGCCAAGGGCTGGGGGAGTCTGATTCCTTGCTGCTGGCCAGGGCTGCTGAAGTTTGAGGGGAATAACTGAGAGCTAGGCCCCAGAGTGCATCAAGACCCTGGGCTCCAGGGTTCAGCCTTCGGATTTGACTCCTGGCTCCAGCTCTTACCAGCTGTGCAAACTCAGCTCCTCTGAGCCCCAGCTGTCTCCTTGGTCAGGTAGCTCCTACTCCTAGAGCCGTTGTGGAATCACCAAAGTAGAGGCGTCTGGCACAAGGTGAGCCCTCGATACCTCTCGGTTCTCTGTACCGTGATCTCCAGTGATCACTACGACACCACCCTGAAGCCACCCCCTGCTTGGAGCCTCTGCGTTTGCACCCGTGTGCAAGGAGGGCACCGCCAGGGGCGTGGGGAAGGAGATGCCTTGGGGGAGCAGGGAACCTTCACCTTCCTTCTCTCTCCCCCCCAGCCCCATCCCTCTCTCCAGGGCTCCTGTTACCCGACCCCCCCCCCGACCCCCTTACCAGGCATTCTTAGCTCACCACATGGCCACATGGCCCCAGCAGGCCCATCAGACCCTTCAGTCCTGCCCCGATGCCTGTCCTCCATGCACCCACCTTGGAGGCGACCACTGTCAATCATGACAGGGGATGGACATAGGACAGAGGTGGGGTCTTGGAAAATTGCTAGAGCCAGGGGCCAGGGGCATCCAGGCTTTGGTGTGAAGGGACGTGGGCAGAGGGGGAGGAGAAAGAGGAGGGAGCACGTTCGGGGATCCCGAGACAGCTCGCAGCCCTCTTGGGACTTTGCGCTTCTGCCTCCCTCGGATCCATGGCCTGGATCCTTTTGCCAGTAGGGCCCTGGGAGCCTGCCTGGGCAGGGCCATATGGTTTGCTTATCTTCCTTATCTCCAGCACTCACCTTCCATTTGGAATGTTTATCCCAAGAAGATAACGATCAGATTTCACTTAGGGTGATTGAACGGGCCTCAGCGCAATCGCAATTTCAAATGAACGGGGATCTGATCCAATAATAGATTGGCTGCTGGAGGCCCTGCTAATGGACACTCCCAGCCCCTCCAGGCACCCTCAACCTGCTTTCCTGCTAGTGACCCCTCTTCACTTCCACTGGCTTTCTGAAGCCCAGCGAGTTCCGTGCAGGATATCCGTCGAGCAAGATGGAACTGCCTCAAACACGGTTTTAAAAACCAGAGATCTGACAGTGACCCGGGGATTTTCGATAGGAATGAAATGCAAGCCATAAGTGCAAGCTGCACATGTCATTGTACACTTTCTAATAGCCACACTAAAAAGGTAAAAATAAGAAGGTGAAATCAAGTGTAAGAATACATTTTATTTATGATTTTTATATCTGCCATATCTACTTAGTGTAACCAATATAATCATACACTTTATTCAACTCAAATAATATCATTTCAACATGCAACCAGGATAAAAATTATTTATGAGATATTTCACGTTTAATTTTTTAAGATGTTTTTTATTTATTTGAAAGGCAGAGTTACAGAGAGAGAGGGAGAGACAGAGTGAGATCTTTCATGCGCTGGTTCACTCCCCAGAAGGCTGCAACAGCCAGGCCTGGGCCAGGCTGAAGCCAGGAGCCAGGAGATTCTTCTGGTTCTGCCACATTGGTTTGGGGGCCAAGCACTTGGACCATCCTCTGCTGCTTTCCCAGGCCAGCAGAGAGCTGGATCAGAAGTGGAGCAGCTGGGACTCAAACCAGTATCGGTAGAGGATGTCGGAGTCGCAGGGGCAGCTTAACCCGCTACACCACAGCGCTGGCCCCACACATTGACTTTTTGTACTTAGTCTTCAACAGCTAGTGCGTTTTACAGGAGGGAACTCCAGAAATCCATGGAAATGGAATTAAATGATAAACTTAGACGCTGGCCTGGCACATAAGTGTCTGGCCCAGCAGTTAGGGCCCCTGCATCCCACCCAGGATGCCTGGGTCTGAGTCTCAGCTCTGCCTCCGACTCCAGCTTCCTGCTAATGTGCAGGAGGCAGCAGGTGACAGCTTAAGTGGTTGGGTCCCTGCCACCAGGTGGGAGACCTGGATTGCTTCCCCCATCTTCCTATTCAACCCTGTCTCCCTATTCAAGTGCCTGTTGTGGACACTTGGGGAAACAAAATAGCAAATGGGAGTTCTGTTTGTCTGTCTCGCTCTGCCTCTCAACTACAAATAAAATGAGGTAATATAAAAAGAAAAGTTTTTTTAAGAGCTAAGTTTCTTTTGCTGCAAAAAACTTGAAATCCGTGCATGCTCAGTGTCATCAGCAAGTTCATGGGGAATGTGTGTTAGGCAAACACCGCATGCGTTTCAACTCTCGCCTCCAAACTGAACTTACCTTTCAATTCCCTTTGTCCACGAACGCTCTGAAGTCCCCTGGCATTCGTCATTTCATCTGCTCGTAAAGTTGTCCAGCGCAGCCTCCGTCACTGGCCGCTCGGCGCTCTTTCCTGTCCGCCACCGAAAGTGAAGACGGTGCAATTGTCAACAAGCACGGTGCCAGCGGCTCCGCTGCACTTCGTCAGATGCGGGGAGGGGAGCGGGCGGCCTGGCAGGACGGGACGGAGTCAGCTCTGGGGCAGCGCTGCCCATGGACGGGTCCCGAGTCCAGGGACCAGGAGACACGCATCAGATGCTGATAGGGCGCTCAGGCAGGGCAGCCACTAGTCGATCACACACCACATTTAAATAACGTCTGTATTCTGGGCACAGAACCGAGTCTGTGTCTTGGGGTTTGCATGTGATCCTGGTTTCTTCTGAATCTGGTGAGGCTTGTTTTTTTTTTTTTTTTTTTTTTTTAATTTCTTTTATGTGTCTGAAAGACAGAGTTACAGAGAGGTAAAGAGAGAGAGGTCTTCCATCTGCTGGTTCACTCCCCAATTGACCGCAACAGCTGGAGCTGCACTGATCTGAAGCCAGGAGCCAGGAGCTTCCTCCAGGTCCCCCAGATGGGTTTGGGGCCCAAGCACTTGGGCCATCCTCTGCTGCTTTCCCAGGTACATCAGCAGGGAGCCGGACAGGAAGTGGAGCAGCCAGGACCTGAATTGGCGCCCATATGGGATGCCAGCGCTGCAGGCTGGGGCTTTAACCCACTGTACCATAGTGTCTCCCTTTTTTAAAATATTCATTTATTTGAGGGGCCGGTGTTGTGGCACAGTGGGTTAAGCCGCCACCTGTGATACTGGCATCCCGTATGAGCTCTTTGCTAATGTGCCTGGGAAAGCAGCAGAAGATGGCCTGAGTGCTTGGGCCCCTGCCCTCCACATGGGAGACCAGGATAGAGGTTCTGGCTCCTGGCTTCAGCCTGGCCCAGCCCTGGCCATCACAGCCCATTGAGGACTGAATCAGTGGATGGAAGATCTCTCTGTCTGTCTCTGTAACTGTGCCTTTCAGATAAATAAAAACATAAATCTGCTAAAAAGAGAGATTTATTTGAAAGAAAGTGACAGAAGAGGCAGAAACAGGGACACTTCTCCAAATTCCTGTACCAGCCAGGATGAAGCCTGGAGCCCAGAACTCCATGTGGGTCTCCCATGCGGGCGGCAAGGACGCAGTGTTTGAGCTGTCACCCTCCGCCTTCCCAGGTGCCGTGGCAGGAAGCTGGACGGGAAGTGCAGAGCAGCTGGGACTGGAACGGGCGCTCTGCTGTGGGATGCTGGGATCCAGCGAGCACCCGCCCCCGGTGAGTCTTTAATGAGGAGATGATGTAACAGGCCTCCCATAAAGTGGAGCCATGCCTAGCGCCTGCCTGAGATGCAGACAAACACAGCGCAAAGGGGTGGGGAGCAGGAGGTTGTTGGAGCCCAGTGAAGGAGAGGCGGGCAGCAGCTCCCGCCCCGTGGGACCACCCCGCATGGGAGTTGCACTCTGGCCTCTCTTCAGTGCAACGTAGAATTCTTGGCCTTCTCTTGCATTTTTATGCGTTGACTGCTGTCACTTTTATCTCTGGCTGCCTCCCAGTGCCTTAAAGAGTGCCTACCACTTCTTCAAAGCATTTGCTGACTGCATAAACAGTTCTAGGAGGTGGTGGTGCGGGGCCTACTGGGCGGACCTGAGAGGGGTGGCCAGAAAGGCGGGCCGTGGGAGCAGCGACCAGCCGGCCGGCCGGGCGGGATGTGCACAGGCCGAGGGAGGTGGCGGGCTGTGCCGGTGACTCCCCCTGGGAATGGGGAGAAGGCCAGGGACTCCCAAAGTGGAGGAGTGTGGTGGCAGCCCAAGGGCAGGGAGCCTGTTCAGTAAGCGGCTTGTGGATCCCCCTGGTGAGGAGAGACCACCATGGCAGCTGAGACGGGGTGTGAATGAGACGTGAAGAAGTGGCTCCCTGGTGGAGACGGTAGAGCACCTGGGCCGTGGCAGCCAAGTTCAGGGGCAGCCTCCATGTGCTCCACACACACACACACACACGCATATGCACACACGTGTGCTTGCCCGCCCCCACAGGCTGCCCGCTAGGAACATTCAAAGGCTGCCAGTGCCCCTTCTAGAACAACTACGAACATGGCTCTCTGCTCAAGCTTTGGTCTTTGTGTTTGAAGAGGGGAAAAAAGAGAGAAAGAGAGAGAGTGAGGAGTTGAGGTCCCGCAGTTAGCTCCCTGGGTGTGCGGAAAGGATGGACATGGCTGAGTTGGTGGCCTGCGCTCTGCAGTCCCCTGGCCTCACCCTCAAGGAAGAAAGGTCAAGGGCTGTGGGGTTCTGGGAGGAGGGAAGCCAGCACCCCTGTGTACCTGGATCTGCCTGGCTTGGTGGGGGACAAGCAGACTCTGGGAGCCCAGGGGGCTGAGCGAGCGTGGTGGTGTTGTGCCATGGCCGATGGATCCCACAGGCCAGCCAAGCCGGGTTGTGAGCATCAGAGAGGGTGGAGGTACTGAAATGCCCCTACTCAGAGAGGGAAGGATTGGAGGTGGCTCTTGGAGGGCAGGGAGGGAGAAAGGACAGCAAGCGGATTGGAGCCGTGCATTTGGGGGACTCTGAGTAGTCAGATTGGACAGGTGTGTGTGAATGGGAGTGGGGGTAGGTGGCAGGAAGTGGCTTGCAGCCTGACGTCTCCTCGCTTCTCCTGGGAGCCTGGCCTTGAGTTTGTAGGTTTAGGAGAGCCACGGAAGAGTTGGGGGGAAACGTGGCAGCAGGACTCACACAAATTAAAGGGAGGTGCACTGGACAATGAGGTGTAGGGCCACTCCATCTGTCCCTGACAAACCCAGTGGGAGAGGTGGGGCAGGGCCAGGTTCAAGGCTGTGGGAGTCAGCCAGCCATGATTGTCTACTGCTTCCTGCAAGCACAGATCTGTGTGAATTAGATACACGTGACTCTGTGGCACAGCGGCAGGAATATAGGCCTTGAGTCAGAAGTTCTGGGTTCTAGGAGTAGCCTCTTTGACCTGGAGCAAACAACCTCTTCTCTCAGCCTCAATTTCCTCATCTATTAAATGGGCCTGCAGGGAGCTACCTTCCAAGCTTGTTGTAGCGGGCTTGGCTCAGTGCCAGTACAGAGGAATGCATGCAACAAACATGATACGCCAGGCCTCAGGAGGTGTTGAGGAGACAGGGGAACCAAACTCTGCTCTTTATGGAGCTTGTACTCGGAGATAACAGGACAGCAGATTCTCAGAGACCAGGGTGGCAGGTGCACGGGTCGCGGCATTCCTAGAGGTGGGACACCCAGGCCTGGCTCAGTGGAGATGGCCATCTGACTCACAGCGAAGGAGAGTTTACCAAGCGCTGGGCTGGGGTATCTAGGAACAAGGGACTTTGGGAGAAAGGAGCAGCAGTGGGTGACCATGAGAAGTCACCTGGTGGGAGCTGGGCCATGGGCGGGGCAGGACCTACTCAGTGGTTCTTCCCTCTGACCATCAAACTGCAGTAAGTAGAGTGCGGGGCGGGGCGGGGCGGGATGCACTGAGAAATGTAGGCAGGAGTCTGAGCCCCAGACCTCACCCTTTGTCTTAATAGAGCCTGATACTGGTTGTGTGTGTGTGTTAATGAGCTCACCCTGCTCCTTATTTGAAGGGAGATTTGAGAAGAGAGTAGAGGCCAGGAAGTTTAGGTGGAGAGAGCTTTGTTAATAAAAAGAATAATGACTATTGACAATCATACCTACCGTGATCCTGTACACCGCCCGCCAGCCCTGTGCTAAGGGATTTAGTTTATTTCTTTCTTTTTTTTTTTTTTTTATTTGACAGGTAGAGTTATAGACAGAGAGAGAGAGAGACAGAGAGAAAGGTCTTCCTTCCGTTGGTTCACCCCCTCCAATTGGCCGCTACAGCCGGCGCTGCGCCAATCCGAAGCCAGGAGCCAGGTGCTTCCTCCTGGTCTCCCATGCGGGTGCAGGGGCCCAAACACTTGGGCCATCCTCCACTGCCCTCCCGGCGGGCCACAGCAGCGAGCTGGACTGGAAGAGGGGCAACCGGGACTAGAACCGGAGCCCATATGGGATGCCAGCACCACAGGCGGAGGATTAACCAAGTGAGCCATGGCGCTGGCCCCAATGGATTTAATTTCAAATTCCGTTTGTTCGCTGCTGGCACAGAGGCAAGCAATTGGCATTTTTGTGTTACCCTCGCATCCTCCAACCCTGCTGTGATCGCTTTGTGAGTTCCAGGACTTTTTTGGGCAGTTCTTTTAGATTTTCTTCCCAGAGAATCATGACATTTGCCACAAATACAGTTTTTGTTTTGATTTTGAGATGGGAAGAGAGAAAGAGAGAGAGAGAGAGAGAGAGAGAGAGAGAGAGAAAGGGAGGAAGCAGCCATCCACTAGTTCACTCTCCAAATGCACACAATGGCTGGAGCTGGGCCAGACTAAAGCCAGGAGGTAGGAGCTGAACCCAGGTCTCCCACCTGGGGAGCAGGAACGCTGCAGGCTACCACGTGAGCTAACTGCTGCCTCCAGAGTGGACATCAGCAGGCACTGGCGTCACAAGCAGAGCCAGGACTGGAACCTAGATGCTCTCTCTCTCTGATGCGGGAAAGGAGAATCCCAACCAACATCCTCACCACGAGGCCAAATGCCTACCCCAGAGGCAGCCTCCTTCCCCCTCCTAAGCCATATGCCTTTTGTCTCCTTGTCTGTGTTACCGTGTTAGCTAGGATTTCCAGTACGATGCTGAAAAGCAGGGGCGAAAGGGGCCGTCTTTGCCTTGCTCCTAATGTAAGCAGTAAAACTTGCGAGTTTCTCACCATTAAGCAAGCTGTTAGCTCTAGAATTTGTGTAGGTTTTTATCAAGGTAAGGAAGTTCCGCCCCATTCTTCGTGTTCTGAGCGTTTTTATCATGGTGGGTACTGGATTTTGTCAAGTGCTTTTTTTCATGGATCAATATGATTGTGGGATTTTTTTTTTTCTGTGGTCTGTTCATGCGACAGTTTGTATGAATTGATTGTTCACATGTTGAACCAGACCTGCGTACCTAAGATAAGTCCCGCTCAGTCACGGGGTGCACTTCTTTTTATATGTTGCTGGGTTCACTTTGCTAATATTTTGTTGAGGATTTTTGCAGCTGTGTTCGTAAGGAATAATTAGTCTGCGATTTTCTTTCCTGTAATGACTGTGTCTGATTTTGGTATTAGGGTAACACTGGCCTCATGAGTTAGGAAGTCATCTCCGTGCTTCTGTCTCTGGAAGAGACTGTGGAGAATTGGTATACAATCTTAAGCATTTTCTAGAATTCACCAGGAAACCCACCCGGGCTTGGTGTTTTTGGTGGTGGTGGGGAGAATGTTGATGACTGACTCAATTGCTTTACTAGGTATAGGCCTAGTTACACTGTCTCTTCTTATCTGAGTTTTGCCAGATTGTGTCTTTCAAGGAACTGGTTCATTTTATCTAAGTTACCAAAGTAGACACAGAGTTGTTCAAAACTTTCATTTTCTATCATAAAAGAGTCAGTGGGGTCGACAGTGATTCCTCTTCTTATTTCTGATATTAAGATTCGTGTCCTGTCTCTCTCCCTCTTCTCCTAGTTAGCCTGGTTAGAGACTCATTCGCTTCATTCAAAGAACCAGCTTTCAGTTTTGTTTATCTGCTCTGTGAATTTCTGTTTCCAGTTTCATTTATTTCTGCCCTAAATGTTATTGTTTCCTTTCTTGTGCTTGCTTGGGATTTAACTACTTCTTCTTTGCTAGTGCCCCAGGTTGAAGCTTACATGATTGATCTCTCAGATCTTTCTTCTCTTCTGTGAACTCAGTGCTGTAAATTTCCCTCTACACTATGCTTTTGCTACATCTCACAAATTTTGATAACTTGTGTTTTCATTTTCGCTCAGTCCAAAGTATTTTTAAATTTCTCTTGAGATTTCTTCTGGGGCCTATGTGTTTTTGCACAAATGTTGTTTAACCTCCAACTATTTGGGGATTTTCCAGCTATCTTTCTGTTATTGATTAATTCTCTTGTGGTCTGAGGACAAGCACTGTATTACTTCTGTTCTTATAAATCTGTTAGAGTGTTTTGACTCTGAGTGTCGTCTGTCATGGTGACTGTTCCGTGGGAGATGGAGAAGAATGTAGTCTGTAGCTGTCCACTACATCCACTGATTGATGGTGATGCTGAGTCCGTCCTGATCTTCTACCTGCTTGTTTTATCCCTTTTCGACACAGAAGTGTTGAAGTTTCCAGCTGTAGTGGTTGGTTTGACCATTTCTCCTTGCAACTCTATCAGATTTTTTTAGATTTATTTATTTACTTGAAAGTCAGAGTTACAGAGAGAGAGAGGGAGAGACAGAGAGAAAGAGAGACTTTCCACCTGCTGGTTCACTCCCCAGATGGCCACAATGGCCAGAAGGCTGAAGGCAGCAGCCAGGAGCCTCCTCTGGATCTCCCACATGGGTGGCAAGGTGCCCAAGCACTTGGGCCATCTTCTGCTGCTTTTTCCAGCCATTAGCAGGGAGCTGGATCAGAAGTGGAGCAGCAAGGACTCAAACCAGTGCCCACATATATGGGATGCTGGGTTGCAGGGCAGCGGCTTAGCCCACTATGCCACAGCACAGCCCCAGCTCTGTGAGCTTTTGCCTCATATATTTTGATGCTCTGTTGTTAGGTGCATACCTGTTAAGTATTATTATGTCTTCTTGGAGAGTTGCCCCCTTTATCATTATGTAACGCTCTTCCTTATCCCTGACGTCTTTTCTGGGTCTGAATCTGCTCTGTCTGAAAGGATACAGCCGCTCCCGCTTTCTTTGATTAGTGCTCCCATGGTATATCTTTCTCCATGTGTTTACTGTCCATCTGCATGTTTTTATTTATAAAGTGTGTTTCTTGTAAACAACAGATACTGGATCTCGTATCTTGATCCACTGGGACCAGCTCTGAAGGGGAGTCCAGAGGAGGCTGGGCGCGGCAGGGAAATAGCGATTAAACCAGATCCCTCGAAAATAAACAAGAGCTTTAGCCAAACCATTCTATTTCCTTATTTCAAAGGGCGGAGGAAAAACCAGTACCAGATGGAAGATAAAATTGCTCTCTGTCCCTGTCCTTTATGGCTTCTTTTTATCCTGCTCCGCTGAGGAATGGGTAGATGTGGTCAGAACATGTAGCTCACTTAAAATAGCATTAGAACCCTACATGTGCGCCAGGAAATCAGACCAGCGCCTTGTGTCTTTGCATTTCCTGAGAGGTCTGGGAGGACCACCCACCCTCCTCAAAGGCCCAGACTGAAGCACCACAGCATGAGGGCCCAGTTTCCCCTCCGACAGAACTTTCTGGATGGGACAGGGCTGGAACCAGTAGCCCAGCGTCTCTCAGCTTCCACGTTGGTCTTTGCCGCTGCCAGTGGCCTTGGCCAGCCTCTCCCCAGGCTGCCTCAGCTGTGCTGCGGGGGTGCTCTGTCACCCACCAGCCCCATGCTCCCCTGTACTGTTCCATCTGTTCCTTCCACCTGTGCCCAACAACGCCCTCTCTTCCTCTCCTCTTCCAAGAAGCTTGGTTCAGGCTTGCCCTGGCACTGCTGGCGCCCTAACGCACGCAACAAGCGTTTACTTGTTCATCTAGTGCAACGCAACAAGCGCTGACTGAGTGCTGGGACAGGAAGTTGCCCCTAAGGTTGCAGGGATCGGGAGGGTTGGGTAGACATGCAGGGTGCCTACCTCCCTCCTAGCACCTTCTGACCCAAGACCTGTGCCATAGGACCCCTTCCTTTCTGCCGCTTCTCTGCCCCTCTGAGGGACCCCTGGGGTCTTTTGGAGGCGTTCACTCTGCCCCCTGAGGCCCAGGGGATTCTGTGAGGCCATCTCAGGGCCGTGTGCAGTACTGCCTCTCAGAGTCCTGGTTGGCTTCCTGGGGCTCTGCCCAGGTTCCTGCCGCTGCTTTTCACAGCCCACAGCCCACCCTGCAGGCTGCGCTCCTTCCTGGATCTCTGCCCCAGGAGCAGGCATCTGCTCCCCTTCCCACCTCCGCTCGGGCGTGCTTGGTGTGGACTCTCCTAAACGCGACACCAAGCACTGCTGGTGCAGGTTCTGACCATGCCGTCGTTTCCCGTTGCTGTGGGTGTTGTTTACGTGGGCTCCGCCCACTCTGGAAAAGCTCTCTCCCGCCGATGATAAGGGACTTTTCCAGCAGGATTAACTAGAGAAGAGAATGAACATAGGCTGCCGGGTCAGTACTCAGCGGTTGGCATTCAGCGAGTTACTCTCCTGGGCACACTGTTTTACGTACCTGAGAGCAAAGCTTTGACTTTGCCTGGTTGGTTTCTTTCTTTTTCTTTCTTAAGGTAAAATATATATTATATGAAATTTGCCATCTAAACACTTTGAAGTGTACCGTGTGCAACCATCACCAGAGCTTTTCCACCTTTCCCAGTGGAAACGCTGCACCCGCTAACACTCTTCCCCTCCCCTCCCCCAAGGCCCTGGCAGCCCAGTCTACTTCCTGTCTCCATGATTGTCGTGACACTTGGCAGCTTTGTAACTGGAACTATATGAGAGGACTTCAAAAAGCTCATGGAAAAATAGAATTAAAATAATGATGAGCTTATTTTAATAGGTTTTGAAATTTTGAAATCTGGGGCCAACACTGTGGCATAGTGAGATAAGCCTCCACCTGAGGTGCGGGCATCCGTAAGGGCGCTGGTTCAAGTCCCGGCTGCTCCTCTTCTGGTCCAGCTCTCTGCTCTGGCCTGGGAAAGCAGCAGAAGATGGCCCAAGTGCTTGGGCCCCTGCACCCATATGAGAGACCCAGAAGAAGCTCCTGGCCCCTGGCTTTGGATCAGCCCAGATCTGGCCATTGTGGCCATTTGGGGAGTGAACCAGCAGATGGAAGACCTCTCTCTCTCTCTCTCTCTCTCTCTCTCTCTCTCTCATCTGGCTCACTCCCCAAATGCCTGCAATGGCTGCGGCTGGGCCAGACAGAAGCTGGGAGTGAGGGACTCAAACCAGGGCTCCCACGTGGGTAGCAGGACTCCAACTACTTAGCCATTACTGCTGCCTCCCAAAGTGAGATGGAGCAGGAAGGCTGGAGTCCGGAGAGGGGCTGGAGCTTGAACCAGCACTTGGACACAGGGTGAGGGCACCCTAGCTTGTGGCTTGGCCCCTGGGCCAAACGCTCAGCCCTATTTTCTCCTTCTTTTGACAGCGGCCGTGTCAGAGGGTGTGAGAGCCCTGTGTGTGTACACTGTTGTGTGAGTACTGTCACCGAGGGCTCTTCAAACACAGTCCCCTCCCCTACTCCTCTGTTATTGAAAAATTGCTGTCTCTCAATCGTTTTCTAAGTAAAACTGCAACACAGATTTGTGCATGAATCTTACTACATTTCCTAGGCAAGTATTGCCAGATAACAGACAAGGCTCCTAGTTGAATCTGCATTTCAGATAAATAATTTTCAGTATAAGTGTGCCCCAAGTATTGCCTTGGATAAGCGTATTCCAAGAAAAACATTCATTGTCTACCTGAAATCCAAATTTAACAGGATTTCTTACCTTTTCATTTGTGAACTCTAACAGCACTGCCATGGATACCGTTCCCGGGAGTGGAATTAATTCCATTTTCCTGCAAACTTTCTGAAGCGCTCCTCTATTATAGTGAACATCTGCGCACTCAACGGAGCACAGAGAACGTCATGGAATTTTTAAATCCATGATTCAAAATACCCCTTGAAGCTTGAAGAATTTTGAAACTGATGGGATAAAGCTACACAATGACAAAAGCACATGCCCATGCACATGCATGCACACACACGTGCGCGCATACACGTACACAGGCACACACAGGCACACACAGGCACACAAATGTGCGCACACACATGCACACACACGTGCAGGCACACACGTGCAGGCACACATGCACACATGTGCAGGCACACACACACACACAGGCACACACATGTGTGCACACACATACACGTGCACGCACACACATGCACACACACACGCACACACAGGCACAAAGCGGGGAAGGCTGGTTCTTCAGCCCTGCCTGATTTGGGGTAAGTTGTGCAGTCTCTTTGGGACCCAGTGTCTTCATTACCAAGATGACAGGGTTGGGCTAACTGCTCCCCCAGCCCCTTCCTGCACTGACTTTTCCTGCTGGTGAGGACCCTGTGGGGAGTATCAGGTTATGGGAGAAGCAGATCTGCGTGTCAGTCAGCAGGGAAGCTCTGTTATTAGGAAACCAAACAGATTGCAGCCCTAGGACTGGCCAGAGCACAGCGCACACTCGAATCAATCCCGGCTGTCCCCGGGGGCAGCCCTGGCACCAGTCACTGCCATGGAGCACGGAGGATTCGGAGGTCTTCGGGAGGGATCAGAGAAAGACAGCCGAAGGAGTGAAGCCTTGGAAAACGGGTTCTCCGAGGGGAAGTTAAAGAAAGGGAATTTCTCAGGCTAGAGGAGAGAAACGTTAGGATGGATCGAGCTTCACGCCCTTAGCATCTGAGCAACTGGTGCCTAGAGATCAAGGCAGCTCCTCCCCCTCCCCTCCCCTCCTTCCCCCTCCCTTCCCCCTCCCCCCTCCTCCTCCTCTCTCCCCCCTCCTCCTCCTCCTACCCCTTCCCCCTCCCCTTCCCCCTCCTCCCTCCTCCTCCTCCTCCTCCTTCTTCTTCTTTCTCTCTCTCTCTCTCTCTCTCTCAGGCCCTCTGCTCTGTCCTCCACTCCCCACTTGCAGACAGACGTCACACCCCCACTCCACACCCAGCTGCAGAGTCCTCGGCAGGTTAGTCTAGTCATTCCACTCTCTTCTCTTTTCCTTTTTGAGAGTATGTATTTACTTACTGGAAAGAGAGAGCCCCCACCCACTGGTACAGACCCCGAAATGCCCCCACAGTGGCTGCGGAGCCGAAGCTCGGAAGCCAGGAACTCCACGCAGGTCTCCCACGTGAGCGGCGGGAGCTACTTGAGTGATCACCCCGGCCTCCCGGGGTCTGGGTTAGCAGGAAGCTGGAGTTAGGAGACAGCGGTAGGTCCCTGCTGTGGGACAGGGGGGTCCCAGCCAGCACTTCAACCATCCCCAGTCACTTCATCTTCAAGTATAGGGCTTCCTGAAAGGACTTCAAAAATTTATTGAAGAAAAATAGAATTAAAGGATTAGTTGGGGCAGGCACTGGCTTAATGGTTAAGATATTGGTGGGGACGTACCTTGGAGCGCCTGGGTTCAAATCCCAGCTCCACTCACGATTCCAGCTCCCTGCTAATGCAGACCCTGGGAGGCAGCAGTGATGGCTCCAGGGGCTGAGTCCCGGCCATCCACGTGGAGGAGCCGGATTAAGTTCCCTGCGCCTGGCTCCAGTCCAGCCTAGCCCTAGCTTCTGTAGGCTTGGGGAGTGAACCAGCAGATGGGAGCATTCTCTTTGTATCTCTCTTTCTGCCTGCCAAATAAATACAAAAATAAAAATAAATGGTTATGTTCGTGCAAAAACAGTTTGTAATTCATATGTAGTTTTTCATAACACATTTTCCATAAGCTTTTTAAAGATCCCTCCTATGCGTGATTTCAGAATTCTGGTTCCAAGAATAAATTTATTGGGGGCCAGTGTTGTGGGGTGCTGGGTAAAGCATCCTCTATGTGTGCTGCTTCCTGCCCCAGGTGCTCCACTTCTGATTCAGCTCCCTGCTGATGCCTGGAAAAGCAGGGAAGAGTGGCCCAGGGCTTGGGCCCCTGTCACAGACATGGGAGACCTAGATGAAGCTCCTGGCTCCTGGCTTCGGATTGGCACAACTCTGGCAGTTGCAGCTATCTGGGGAGTGAACCAATGGATGGAAGACCTATCTCTCTCCGTCTCTGTCTCTGTCTCCGTCTCTCTCTCTCTCTCTCTCCCTCTGCGTCTCAGTAACTCAGCCTTTCAAAAGAAAAATATTTTAAAAAAATTCTTACAGCAAAATAAATTTTATAAATTCCATTTTCTATGAACTTTTGAAAGTACTATCATATAGTCATTCCCCCTTTCAAGCCTAATTTTTCTATCAGAAATGTCTGCTCTTTTGCTGGAGAGAGGCCAACACTCAGGACTTACTGACCCTGATTATCCACAGCAAGAGTTTCCCTGCCTAACAGGAAGAGGCCAAGAGCAGCCCGAGGACCCGGGACCCTCCCCAGCTGTCTCGGCCCTGTTGTCTGCATTCTGAGTATCCAGGATCCTGCTTCTCTGAGCAAACTCAGAGCCTAGTGCCACTGAAAAGCGTCTTCCTCTTCTTTGATGTCGCGTGTGCCTCTCAGCAGTCCTGCCTGGAGTCCCCACCCACTTGTAGGACACAGAAAAGGAGACGTCAGTGGACAAGTGGACAGGGTGACCATTTGCGGCCTCTTCCCTGTGTTGGGTGTAATCAGACCACAGTCTCAAATGCAGGCATGAAAACCCTCCTGCCTGCCTGGACCTGGGGAATACAGGCTCTGCCCAAAGCCCAGTGACCAGGTATTCACCATCCAAAGTCAGCCCAGAACCTGGGGGTGAGTCAAGACGCGTCCAAGGGGCCAGAGCTGTGGCGTAGCAGGTAAAGCCACTGCTTGCAGTGCGGCATCCCACATGGGTGCCGGTTCGAGTCCCGGCTGCTCCACTTCTGATCCAGCTCTCTGCTATGGTCTGGGAAAGCAGTGAAAGATGGCCCAGATACTTGGGCCCCTGTGCCTGCATGGGAGACCAGCAGGAGGCTCCTGGCTCCTGGCTCCTGGCTTTGAATCAGCACAGCTCCGGCTGTTGCAGCCAATTGGAGAGTGAACCAGCAGATGGAAGACCTCTCTCTCCTCTCTCTCTGCCTCTGCTTCTCTCTGTGTAACTCTGACTTTCAAATAAATAAATTAAAAAAAAAAAGGCCTATCTAAGTAGCCAAAATGATCTACGTGGGCCCACAAAGGTGTACTTGAAACAGCACCCAACCCAGAGCAGCTGTGTTGCCCAGGTTGCTGGTGAGAAACCTGGGATAAAGCCTCCGGGGCAGGGACAGCAGAGCTCCACACTCATAATCTGCCGACCTCGCATTCACACGGAATCTCAGCAGATGTGTGCACCCCGCTTCTCAACCCAGAGCGGAATAAAAGAAACAAATTCAACCAAGAATCGCCAGAGCGCAGCAATATGCATAGATACAATACTACGCATACCAGGGTCTTCAAAAAGTTCATGGCGAAGGGGGACTAAAAGATAAGATTTAAAAAAAAAAAAAAGATTATTTGAGAGGGAGCATGATGGGAAGCAAGAAAGAGATCTATCTACCAGCCCACCCCCACAGTGACCCCAACACTGGGCCACGAGCCAGAATCTTCATCCGGGTCTCCCACTGCTCTCCTGGACACGTCAGCAGGGAGCTGGATCAGAACTGGAGCAGCTGAGACTTAAACCAGGGCTCCAATATGTGATGCCTGTGATGCCTTTAAGCAAAGGCCTAACCCTCTGTGCCACACCGCCACCCCAAGCTAAGTTCGTTTTGGTACCAAAAAATTTTGAAATCTCTGCATAGATTTTTCACAGTAGGAATTTCTCATGAACTTTTTGAAGACCCCCTCACAGGCGTAGATTCCAAAAATATTTGGCCCTCAAATAAACCAATTCTTGAATTCTATTTCCATGCGTGTTTGAGGAACCCACATTATCTCAAATGCTTTGGCACCAGTGGCATAAACACCCAGCAACCCCAGAGCAAAGAGGTGGAATGAAGTCAGTATATTCTGTATTTTAAAACCTAGTGGGGGCCGGCGTCGTGGCTCACTTGGTTAATCCTCAGCCTGCAGCGCCAGCATCCCGTTGGGCACCAGGTTCTAGTCCCGGTTGCCCCTCTTCCAGTCCAGCTCTCTGCAGTGGCCCGGGAGTGCAGTGGAGGGTGGCCCGGGTGCTTGGGTTCCTGCCCTCACATGGGAGACCAGGAGAAGCACCTGACTCCTGGCTTCGGATCGGTGCAGCTCCAGCTGTAGCGGCCATTTAGGGTGTGAACCAATGGAAGGAAGACCTTTCTCTCTGTCTCTCTGTCTCTCTCTCTCTCTCTCTCTCTCTCACTGTCTAACTCTATTTGTCAAATTAAAAAAAAAAAACCCTAGTGAGTATGTGACTTTTTTTTTAAGATTTCCATCCAAATCAACTCAATGTTTTCGATGCGATGTTTAAAAGGACAACCCAAAATGACTTGTGTGGCTCTGGATCTGAGAGGTTTCCCTGCGGCCCGGCTGGAAGCTCCAGACGATCCTCTGAAGGACGCCAGGGCGCCGCGGTGCTGTTGCTGTGCCTGATACGCTATTTGGAATATACCGGCAGGGACCCAACAAGCTTTGACTGTATTCGGTTTGCTGGCTTCGCCCGGCCGTCTCTTTAAAAGGCTGCCTGCTTTGAACTAATCCTCTATTTATAATCCAGCCGGAGAGAGGCCTCGGCGATGTATACAGATTCCTAGGGTCAGCCCCGAGCTCCCCGCCTCGGCCCTCGCTTCTCCAGAGAGCACCCTGAGTGGTGGTGGAAGCACCCTGGGGTGGGGCTGGGCAGGCTGCCCAGCTTGCCCAGCAATGCACCCCGCGTTCTCCACGGGGAGCCCTGGGCACGTCTGGGGCCCCCAGTCAGGAGCAGATGAGGCTCGGCCAACCCCGCCCGCCACCGCTCGCTCTCGGTCGCCCTTGACCGAGAGGACCGAGAGGACCGGGGCTGCAGCCCCCAGGCGGGGCTGGCTCCCTCCCGGGCCGTTCCTGTCTTACAACGAATTCTCTCCCTGCGACAACGCCAACTTCACATTTTCCTTTCTCCCCTTGCACAGATTGTTGCAAGTCATGGCAGTCTAAATATAGCCCGTCTGCTTTCCAGATGCCTCGCCTCGCCATCCAGCCCCGGCATTTTCCTGATGTCTTTCCAGCTGCCTCTTTGCGCCTGCTTTTTTTTCCCCCCTCCTTCTTTCTCACCTCCCCCCACCTGATACTCCTGCCCTCTGCCTCCCAGGCTCCTCCTATCTTTCCTGCCTTTCCTGTTCAAAGGAAAATTCTAGAGGCAAAACCCAAAGCCTGGAGCCCCCTGCCAGCCCTCAGCAAGAAGCCACCGTGGACTCTTGCCCAGACCTCCACTCCCAGGCTTCCCGGAAACCACTGAGCCTCCTTCCTCCTCATCTGCTTCTCACACTTCTTCCATACACTGGTTCATTCCCCTAAATGGCCACAATGGCTGGGAATGAGCCAGGCCAAAGCTAAGGGCCAGGAGCTTCCTCCAGGTCTCCCACGTGGGTGCAGGGTCCCAAGGACATGGGCCATCCTCTGCTGCTTTCCCAGGTGCATTAGCAGGGAGCTGGATGGGAGGCAGAACAGCAGGGACTTGAACCGGCGCTCCAGATACGGGATACCTGTGTTGCAGGTGGCGGCTTTCCTCACTGCACTACAGCTCCGGCCTCCTGGACCCAGTGCCTTCCGATCCCAGGGCCATAATTTAACAAGAAGCACTGCAGTGTGGAGTGTGTTGATGCCTTGTTTGAGGTGATCTATTGGCCCCTTTCTGCATTGACAGCAAACATGTGACTCATATGGCTCAGGGAACATGTGTGTTATGAAAAAAAAACCGTGTGTGGGTTTCAAGTCTTTTGCACCAAAATAAACGTATCTTTTTAATTCTACTTTTCCACAGACATTCTACTTTTCCACAGACTACTTTTCCACAGACATTTTTAATTCTACTTTTCCACAGACATCCCTTCATACACACGTGATTCCCTCCTTTTCAATGTTCTTGATCACTGTTTCCTAACTCAGTGGTCGCCAAGGGACTCCTGGCCTACAGGTAGAGAGTGCATTACTATTAAGTCAGTCTGTTCATTTGCTCATTCTCAAAAAAGAGTTACTGGAAGCCTCTTCAGGCCAACTACTGGAGATACAAAGGTAAGAATGAGAATTGGGGAAGCAGGCTTTGTTTGGCCCAGTGGTTAAGACATCCGCACCCCGCATCGGAGTGCCTCGGTTAACCCCAGCTCCAGCTCCTGACTCCAGTTACCTGCTCATGCAGACCCTGGGAGGCAGCGGCCATGACTCAAGTAACTGGGCTCCTGCCAGCTGCATAGGAGGCCCGGATTGAGCTCTCAGCCCCTGATTCTATCCCAGCCATTTGGGGAGTAAACCAGCAGGTAGGATTTCTCTCTCTCTCTCTCTCTCTCTCAATTTCTTTATGTGACAGATAGAGTTAGACAGTGAGAGAGAGAGAGACAGAGAGATAGAGAGAAAGGTCTTCCTTCCGTTGGTTCACCCCCTAAATGGCCGCTACGGCCGGAGCTGCACCGATCCGAAGGCAGGAGCCAGGTGCTTCTCCTGGTCTCCCATGGGGTGCAGGGCCCAAGCACTTGGGACATCCTCCACTGTCTTCCCGGGCCACAACAGAGAGCTGGACTGGAAGAGGAGCAACTGGGACTAGAACCTGGTGCCCATACAGGATGCTGGCACTGCAGGCGGAGGATTAACCAAGTGAGCCACAACGGCGGACACTTCCTTCAGCTGTGTTCTGAAGGATGGGTAGGAGTTTTCCCAGCAGAGACAAAGTCCGCATGCAGATACTCCAGCAGAGGGAGCAGCAGGTGCAACGGAGGGGGCATCCATTGGCTGGCATGGCAGGTGCCTGGGTAGGACCAAAGGAGATGAGGGTGGACTGGAGCTGGCCCCAGTTAACGGGGGCCTTGTGTGACCTGCACGCTTGCAGTTGGTCCTCAGAGTAAGGGAAAGCACGGTCAGTGTCAGTGCTGAGGGCTATCTCTGTCCTGGGAACATTCTGGGCCGTGCCCACCTTGCCCAGGAAGATGAAACTCTGGGGCTGCACCTGCACTGGGGAGTGTCCACGCTCATCCTTCCCTTGTTTGCTTCTAAACCAGGCACCTGGGAGGCACCCGGCGGACAGGACCCAGCCACTAGGAGCTGGTTAAATGTTGTCACTGCCAGCACCTGGTGGTCAAGTGGCTCTGAGCCTCAGTTTCTCCAGTTGCGACTGGAAGAGAGACGCAGCCCTGCCTCCGCCGCTGCGCCACCTAGCAGGATGTGGCGAGTGTGAACAGGGCTGTTTCTGTGGGTGGTTTGGACCCCCGTGCTGCTTGGCACTTGCGGCCCGCAGTTGGCCAGGGTCGTGCGTGGTTGTAATGAGGCCTGATGGGAAGACCCCGGACTCCACCGCGGCCTTGAGCAGCTGCCAGCTCCGTGACCGGGCCTGCTTTGCAACTTGCCTGCTAGTTATTTTTTTTTCCAGGGTGTCTGGTTCCTGCAAACAGGCTTCCCAAAAACCTTGTCAGGTTCCAAGAAGCCCCTTTGGCGTCGTGGTTCCCCAGCTCCGCGGGAAACCTCAAGACGGTCTCACTCCGTTTGGCTCTGTGCAAACTCCTCTCCCTGGCTTCCCCATTAGGTCACAGACCAAGGTGCAGGCAATGGCAAGGAAGCCAGCCCAGCTGGCCGGTCGTGATGGCCTGGGGCCTGCAAGGTAACTCCGCTCCCGGCGTTTACCCTGGGTGGGCAAGGTGGGTGGACAGTGGCAGGAGGCAAATGGTGAGGGTGCGCGCGTGTGTGTGTGTGTGTGCGTGCGTGTGCGAACGCGAGCTCACTGCCTGCCCCTGGCTCCGGTGCTCATGCTGATCTCGCTCTCAACACAGGAACAGAGCCTGCATTGTTAGCCGGCCTATCTCCTGGTTTCTGATTCTCCCGGGGCCGCGGCAGCCTGAGCAGGTTCGCAGCTGCTCAGGGATATACTTTCCAGCACATTTAGGACTTGGAACAGCCCCAGGTTTCAGGAACACATGGTGGTGGGGGAGGGAGGAGGCTCAGACAGATGTGGGCAGGAGGGGCTGAAGGGAGCTCCTTTCTTTCTTCAAGACCAATCTCTATTTTCATCATCTGATAGCAGGAACAGCATCCGAGGACGCGGGATGAGTTGCAAACCTGTGCAGGTCAGCGGCGAGGGCAAGCGGGTGGGGGGAGATGGGCAGATTTGGTTCATCCAGGCGGAGGTCTTCTTGTGCAGCACGGGCCCCTGTGACACACAGCTCTGCTCCGGTTACAGTCTCCGCCCAGCCCCAGGCTAGCCAGGGACGCCCACCCGCGGGGCACTCCCGGGAAGTCAGCCCTGGAGTGTGCCTACGGCTTCCAACACCCAGGCCCGAGGGCGCAAGGAAGAAGAGAGGAGGTTCCTAAGATCCAGGGACCTGGGGGACACCCAGACCTGCCCCACCGATCGCTGCTGTCTTTTCTCTGTTTCTCAGTGAGGAGGTAGCGCCAGCACCAGGGATCTTCAAAAAATTTCTGTAAACGCCAGATATGAAAAAAAAAAAAAACTATGCGTGGATTTCAATTTTTATTTTTTGCACCACGATACGCTCACAGTTTAATTCTGCTTTTACCAGTCTCCCTGAAGCACCTTCATGCTTTCCCAGCCTCTACTGTCTCTGCTTCTCCGAGGCAGATCCACCGTGGGTTCTGCCCACAGCCAGCCACAGCCACCCATGCGCCCATCTAAGCTCTGCTGAGGGCCTTCTAAGAGTCAGGCTTGGTCCAGGTGCCGGCTTTTAGCAGGGGACAGAACACAGTCCCTACCCTGCGAGAGCCCCCAGTTGAATAGAGAACCCAAAGGAATGGGCCAGCTTGGGCAGCACCCTGAAAAGGGGGTGCCAAACCAGACCTGAGCCCCTCGCTGCTTCGGACAGACCTGTGATGCGCTCACCTGAGTGCAGGCGGCACCCCCAGGGCCCCCCACCAGTGGCCTGGGGCCTGAAACGCTGCAGCCCGAGGCCCACAGGTGCCCCCAGCTAGCTCCCTGTGGGACCGTGAAACTCCATTAAAGACACGTGCCCAAAACCCCCCGGCCACGGACAAGCCTTTGTCTCGTTCTCAGACTGCTTCTGCCCCTTTCCTGGAAGGGGTGACTGAGGATCAGGGTCCATCCCCCAGGACACTGATGTGTGCAGCCGGGGCCCTGCCCTGCCCGGCTCCAGCCTCCCTGGGCAGCAGCAACAGAGCCGGCCTGTGTGCGGGGCTGGGAGCAGCTCTCGGCCTCCCACACAGAGCCCCTTTCTCCTGCGCCCTGGCACGGAGCCTGCTCACAGCCTTCCATTCAGAGGCTGGGCTGACGCAGAAGGCGGCTGCGGGCCGGCAGGGTGACCTTTGGGCCTGCCTGGGATGGGGGGTGGGAGAGGGACCAGGCAGGCCTGATTCTGCTTGTGTGTGCACATATGTGCGCCTGTGCACGCATGCATACACACACACACACACACACACACGCATGCAAGGAAGGCAGGGGACTCTGTTCCTGGTTGCCAGCCCCCAAGGGTCAGTGGCTTCCTCTGCTCTCCAGAGACCCCGTTCACAAACACAGCCCCTGTCTTTGGTGGGGAGGGGTGTAGAGATGAGTTTAGGGTTTAGACTGCACAGCCCAGACAAGATAGCTCCTCCGTGCCGTCCAGGCCCCGTGCTGGCTGACAGCTCTCTCAGCACAGATGGAAGCTTCCTTGACCAGTGGGGCAGCTGCCGGCCCCACGTGTGACTGTTCAGCACTGAGCCATGGCTGCTGCGGCCGAGGAGCTGGGCTCTGCCACATTTTATTGGTGACACCTTCCCTGGACAGCAAGAACCTATCTGGGAGGGCACGCTGGGCTCTGAAGCCAGATTCAGTTGGGGACAGCAACTTAGCGGTGACATGTGGCTGGACCTCTGGGGATTCAGTCCCCACCCCAACCCCATTAAGCGTGTAGTTAAATAAGAGCACTGTGTAGGGGCCGGCGCTGTGGTGTAGCGGGTAAAGCCGCCGCCTGCAGCACCGGCATCCCATATGGGCGCCGGTTCGAGTCCCAGCTTCTCCTCTTCCAGTCCAGCTCTCTGCTATGTCCTGGGAAAGCAGTAGAAGATGGCCCAAGTCTTTGGGCCCCTGTACCCATGTGGGAGACCCAGAAGAAGCTCCTGGCTCCTGGCTTCGGATCAGCTCAGCTCTAGCCATTGGGACCACCTGGGGAGTGAACCAACAGACTGAAGACCTCTCTCTCTCTCCCCTCCTCTTCCTCCTTTCCCGCCCCCGCCTCTACCTCTCTCTCTCTGTAACTCTGCCTTTCAAATAAATAAATAAACACTGTAGGCAGGGGCTGGGGTAGGGGGTAGAGATGGGGTCCAACTCTCCTCTTAGTCCAGCCAGCCCTTCCTTCTACAGAGGCCAGGCTGATGGCTTCCAACCTCTGACTTTGGGTCTGGGGCGGGCACAGGTCTCCAGGCTGTAGCTTTCGCTCTGTGCACCCGGCTTCATCCTCCATGAACAAGGGTTCCTGGATCTGCCGGGGAGCCCAGGGGAGCCAGGCTGGGCATGGATGACGCCAGCAGGAGGCAGTCCCTGCCCTGCTCCTCTTGCCTGCTGCATTCCGCCTAAGCTGGTGCCCAAAGACCAGTTTCTCTCCTTCCTACCTGAGCGAAGATTTACCTGTCCCAAGTCCCATCCCGTAAGACTTCAGCCTCACCCCCGTCTTCCCCAGCGTGACTCCCTCCGGCAGCTCGCAGACAGGGGAGAAACGGGATCTGAGTGAAGACAAACCAGAAGGTGGCCCAGCCAGCCCCCAGCCCCCAGTCCCCAGGCGGGGGAGTTGCTTTTCCAAGGGACAGGCGGGCCTGGGGGCCTGGAGGAGAAGGCACCGCCAAGGGTGGAGTGGAGGGAAAAATCTGCTCATTGCTCCCCCAAATGACAGCTGCCTCGCCATAGTCCCAGGGACCAGAGAACTCCTAGGATCTGACCCTCCCCCTTCGGAGAAGCCTGCAGCCCCTGCAAGATTCCAACAGGAGCACCAGGCAGAGGAAAAGGAGGGAGGCGTGGAGCCGGGCCAGCAGGTGAGGTGAGATGGGGACAGCTCCCGGGCTGCTCACCTCCTCCGCTCTGCTCTGTAGGGGTCTCCTAGCCAGCCCTGCCTGGAGAGGCTGGTGCCATGTCAGAGGAGCCGCCTGGACCACGGATCTGGGGCCCAGCACGCCCAGCACAGGCAGGCCTGTCCTCATGGAGCCCGGCACCGGGGGTTCATCTGGATGACGAGAGCTGCTGGTGACAACGGCTGGGCAGGAGAGCCGGCAGGTGCTGGGGGAGCCAGCAGGCACGGGGTGAGACAGCCCCGCCAGGCTGGGGACGCTGGTTTTCCCACGGCCCCTTCATCCCTGGTGCGGCAGGGACACTCACGGGGCCCTCGTCACCACCCCTCTGCACTGAGCAGGAAGGCAGGAGCTGCAGTGCAGAGGGGAGGACGGAGGTTCCGGAAGTCACCGCGAGGCCGCGGGAGCTTTCTCGCCGCTGCCTCCCACCCCTTGGATCACCATTGTCCCCACACTGTCACCATGCTTGACGTGCCAAGCCTGTCTGCTTTCTCCTCCTCCTCTTCCTCCTCTTCCTCCCCGTCCCTCTTCCTCTTCCTCCTCCCTTCCCCTTCCCCTTCCTCTCCTTTGTCTTCTTCAGATTCATTTATTTATTTGAAAGCCAGAGTTAGAGAGAGAGGAAGGAGAGGCAGAGAGAGAGAGAGAGAGGTCTTCCATCCACTGGTTCACTCCCCGGAAGGCCTCAATGGCCAGGGCTGGGGCAAGCAGAAGCCAGGAGCCAGAAGCTTCTTCCAAGTATCCCACATGGATGCAGGGGCCCAAGGACTTGGGTCAGCTTCTGCTGCTCTCCCAGGTGCATTTGCAGGGAGCTGGATCGGAAGTGCAGCAGCCAGGTCTTGAACTGGCGCCCATATGGGATGCCAGTGCTGCAGGCGGCGGCTTAACCCACTACACCACAATGCCAGCCTGTCTTCTTATTTCATTTCATCCTCACTACAGCTCTATGAAGTAAGTACAATTACCCCATCTTACAAACGGAGAAATCGAGACTCGGCGAAGCTTCTAACCTGTTGGAAGCCACACAGCTCCTTTGAGCCAGAAGAGGGAGCGTGATTGAAGCCCTGGCTGTGCGGCCCTGGGCTGCCCAGCCACTCAGGAGAGGAGCGAGGGGGAGGGAAGGCTGGCGGCGGGAGGGTGGAGGAGGTGTGGGTGTGCCTCCAGGGTCAAGGGCAGCGGTGGGGAGGCTCCCACGGACCAGCTGCAGGCACACACGGATTTTTCCCTCCACTCCACCCTTGCGGTGCCTTCTCCTCCAGGCCCCCAGGCCCGCCTGTCCCTTGGAAAAGCAACTCCCCCGCCTGGGGACTGGGGGCTGGGGGCTGGCTGGGCCACCTTCTGGTTTGTCTTCACTCAGATCCCGTTTCTCCCCTGTCCGCGAGCTGCCAGAGGGAGTCATGCTGGGGAAGACGGGGGTGAGGCTGAAGTCTTCATCTGCCCGCCTTCTAGCCAAGCAAAGAAAAATAGCCCTTTGCCAAGATCTTTCATCTCATCATTTACTCTCGCAGATGTTTTCTGCAACATAAACAAGAAGCAAAGAATGCCGGGGAGGAGAGGAGGGCGGGAGGAGAAGGAAGGGTGAATGGACAGCTTTGAAACGGAGGGCAGGAAACGGGACCTCAGCAGGGTCCCCACTGCCCTGGGAGCGTGGGCAACCTCAGGTCACTGCACAGGGCCAAGCGGAGGGTCACTGCCTGGGGTGTCTTTGAAAGAAGGGTTCTGGTGAAGCAGCCCAGCCCTGGAGTGGGTGGTCTCCCCGAAACAGCCTCCCCCTGCCTGGGAACCGACACATGGAGAGCAGCTGCTGGGCTCCTCGGTGCTCAACCTGGAGCCGCGCCCTGCTGGGGCACGCACCTGCCCACCTCGGTGCTCTCTGAAAGCTGGGCAGGGTTCTGGGGTGGGGGTGCCCAGCCTGCCTGCCAGCACAGCTGTCAACAAGACTGATGGGAGGTACGGAACCCATAATGGGAGTTAAGAATTAGTTGCACGAGGAGGAGAAAGAGTCAGGCTGCCAAGGGTTGGAGGGACACATCCTACAATGGGTGAAGAAATGACCCTGGGAAGCCAGGTGTCTCCAAGCTCGACATCTCATGGGGTTCTTATGGATGTCAGCAGCCTTTAAATTAATAAGCCATGGATTGCAAACTCAAAAGCCTAGAGGGGCTGGCAGTAACCCACATGAGTGACATTGGCCGGGGCCCGTGGTGACCCATCTACGGGGGCAGCCAAGTTCAGTTTCAGTTTCTCAGTGGAGATTTAAGAGAGCTCAGAAGTCCAGCGTTTTGTATAAAATCCCCTGTTCTTAAACATATTCGCCACAATTAAAAACAAAAACAGAGTAAACCCTGTGTGGGCCCCTCCAGGCGAGCCTGTAGGCTGGTTTTGGTTTCTGAATCATGGGTTTGAGATGCTTTGCAAGATGTCAGTTTAATGAATCGATGCTAACTTGGTGTTCACTCTTCCTGTTCTTAACAAAGGGGTTTGTGAACAGAAGGTTGAAGAAGAATCCAACAGCAAGCTTCGGTTGGACACCTGCCGTCTCCCCCAAATGGAGCTATACCATGTGATGGAATCAGATTCAGAACACTTGCCCTCAGCCCTCAAGGATTCATTCTGTGGCTGGGATACAGGAGAGGGCACAGGAAGCGAGGCCAACCCTTGACAGTGTTTGGTTGTGTGCATGGAACATTCAGGCGAGGGGAGACACTGGGCGACGCTTCCCAAAGGAGGTGCTGTTTGAGCTGAACCTTGGAAAACCAGATAACTGGAAGGTCTCTCATCCAATCCAGGAGGGCAGCAAGGACTCTGTGGAGTCAGAACCTAGGACCACAGATATTGGGGGGAGTGGGGGGGCTGCCTGATAAGAGACAGTGGCCATGGTACTCCTGCCACCACACTGTGCACCCTGCTCACCCACCCCCACTGCCACCAAATTGTGTGTAGGGTCTCTTAGAGGCAATTAGTGAGTGGGTGGTTTGAACCGAGTGGCAGGGCAGCCATGCTTAGGAGTGATGGACAGCCCTTGTGTTCAGTAAGCTTTTGAAAGGAGAGAGGGGGAGATACTTCTCAAAAGGGCCCACAGGGCTCTCTGTGCACCCAGGGTTTCCCACAAACAGCAGCAGCTCTGAGCTTCCTGGAAGGAAGAGAGTGGAAAGGAAGCCAGCCCTGGGCTTCCTGCCTGAGTCCAACACAACACAGGACATTGTGATGATCCCCAGGCTGTGGAACAGGAGACCGGTCAGGGTGGAAAGCTCACTGAGGGCAGGACCGGGGTCACTGTCCGCTCTGGGACCCCCCCACCTGCCCAGGATCCCAGGGCTGAAGATAGCCGATGGAAATGACTTGTCTGAGGTCACAGAGCCAGAAACAGCTAAGAGGTTACTCCCAGATCTCCCTGACCCCAAAGCCCAAGGACATCAGCATTTCCAAAGATTCCCCAAGGTCACTTGAAGGGGGTGGCTTACGGTTACTGGATGTGGCCCGTCACGGGTCGCCAGGGCTGATGGAGGGTCAGCGTGTAGGAGGTGTGGTGTGCACACACAACCCAGGAAGCCAGCCGGGGAGTAAACCAGCAGGTGGAAGATCTCTCTCTCTCTCTCTCAACTTTGCCTTTCAAATAAAATAAATAAATCTTTAAAAAAAAAAAAAAAGAGCAAGAGAGAAAGGCCATGGGGAGACTCTGGGACCCTGATGGGACCTTTGTCCAGGCTGATGTCCGTCTGTCTAATGGCAGATTTTAGGTGAGTCACTCAACACATCCCCAGTTGCTTCAATTACGTTGTCTTCCAGGCTTCATTGTCCTTAAGAGCACTATAATTTGGGGCTGGCAGTGTGGTGCAGCAGGTTAACGGCCCAGGTTGCAGTGTAGATATCCCATATGGGCACCAGTTCAAGTCTCGGCTGTTCCACTTCTGATCCAGCTCCCTGCTACAGCCTGGGAAAGCAGTGGAGAATGACTCAAGTCTCCCTCGTGGGAGACCCAGATGAAGCTCCTGGCTCCTGGCTCCTGGCTTCAGATCAGCTCAGCTCTGGCCGTGGTGGCCATTTGGAGAGTGAACCAGTAGATGGAAGACCTCTCTCTCTCTCTCTCTCTCTATCTCCCCCCTCCTCTGTAACTCTTTCAAATAAATTTTTTAAAAATTTTTTAAAAAAAGAAAAGCACCTTGAGGTCCCCACTCTGCTGCCTGCTGCAATGACTTTGAACTCCCACCAAAAAAGAATGCAACTGGCGGCTCCCCTCTCTTCTGGGTGAATTCATGTGGATTCCTAATGGTTGTGCTTTCTCCCCCTAAGTCTTCAGAAACTTCCCCTTTGGCTGTGGCTGAAAGAGATCATCCCTGGGCCACAAAGCCAAAGGCCTCAGGCAGCTGGACATGGGAACTCCTTGCACTGTGCGTGGACATTTGCCCCTCCAGAACCCCACCACCACCCACACACTCATTGCTGGGCACTCTTGCTCTCTGGCGTCAGCTGACTTCAGCCAATGGAAGGCCACAAGAGGAGATGGAAAGGTGGGACAAGCCAGGTTGTTTATTCCCCTGGGTCCAGTCTCCTACTGACTGTGTTATTCCACTGCCTCTATCTAAGGCCATGCTAGTCCTGCTGGGTGGTTCCCTCCTATTCTCTCTCTCTCTCTCTCTCTCTCTCTCTCTCTCTCTCTCATGCCTCTGCCCCTTGCCCTGCAGGCTCTCCATCCCTGCTAGCCCTGGAGTGGGTCACCATGCCTTTGCAGCTTCCCCCAGTTCACCCGTCCTTCTCAGTAGTCCCGTTCCTAAGTCCTCCTCCATCACCCATGGGAGCACGCCGTCATTCTCCTGCCAGGGTGCCAATGGAGGCACTCACAGTTGAGCGATGCTGCCTAAAGGCTGGGCCTATGGTGCTCAGGCTGCAGAGACTGCAAGAGTTGGTGAGGGTTTAAATGCACAGGATTTGTGGTCTGGACTCCACCCCGTCTAGCTAGGGCTATTAACTTCCCCGAGCCCCTACATTCTCTCCTGTAAAAAGGGAATAGTAACCCCTTCTTACAAGTTCTTTGTCAGGTTTTGATGAGGTCCTATTTACAAAATCCTACAGCTAGCCCTATCAGCACGTAACATACATGAGTTCTTTCTCTTTTTTTAGATTTTATTTATTTATTTGAGAGATAGTTACAGAGAGGGAGAGACAGAGACAGAGGTCTTCCATCTGCTGGTTCACTCCCTAAATGGCCACAACAGCTGGAGTTGGACTGATCAAAGCCAGGAGCCAGGAGCTTCTTCCGGGTCTCCCACGTGGGTGCAGGGGCCCAAGCACTTGGGTCATCCTCCAGTGCCCTTCCAGGCCACAGCAGAGAGCTGGATCAGAAGAGGAGCAGCCAGGACACGAACCAGCACACACATGGAATGCCAGCGATGCAGGCGGAGGCTTAGCTCACTATGCCACAGCGCCAGCTCCCCATTTGTGAGTTCTTATAGATTATGATTGAGAGAATTATCATTATTATTACGAGATATTATTATTATTGCCTAATCACTTAAAGTGTTTCTTTGGTGATAGCATTTCAGTATTTAAAGCAACCACCCCAAATGATTGCAACGCCAGGGCTTGGCCAGGCCAAAGCCAGGACCCAAGAACTCCATGAGTGGAGGGGTCCAAGCACTTGCTGCCTTCCCAGTGCACTGGCAGGGAGCTGGATCGGAATCCAAGTAGCTGGGACTCAAGCCAGCACTCCAATATGGGATGCCAGCATTGCAGGCAGCAGCTCATCCCCCCATGCCACATCATCGGCCCCCGTGACTTACTTTCAAGGGGAAGTTTTTGGTGTAAGAACACTGGGAAGTCTTTGCATTCTGTCCGGTACCCCTTTCCTACTCCTTTTCTTCAAGCTCTCCGAGCCCCCATCTCACAGCACGACTCCCATGATGCCCTGTAGCCTGCCCTGCAGAGCTCATCCCAGCCCTGTCCCCTCCCCCCCCCCCCGATGATGTTCTGACCAGAACAAGATCCAGAAGATTCTTTTAACTTTGTCCAAAAGCTAAATCTGAAAGAGGTCAAAGGTTCTCTGGCCAGTCACATCTCACCCGACTATTTTTAGCTAGTGTAAGGAGAAACAAGGTTCCCCAAAGATCTGGACCCTGTGAAATTTGGAGATTCTTCCCAGATGCAGGAATACGACCCTCCCTGCTGAAAGAGAGTGAGTAGTTCCCTCCTTCACCGCCCAGGTTCTCAGTTTGCTGCTGCTGAGCCTCCCCCTGTTATGTCTTGTTTGCATTGCATCAAACTGGGTTGGTCTGCTGGTTTTTTCTTTTTTTTAAAGATGGAGAGAGAGAGAGAGAGAGAGAGAGAGAGAGAGGTCTTCCATCCAATGGTTCACTCCCCAGTTGGCCGCAACGGCCGGAGCTGCGCCAATCCGAAGCCAGGAGCCAGGAGCTTCTTCTGGGTCTCCCACACGGGTGCAGGGGCCCAAGGACTTGGGCCATCTTCTACTGCTTTCCCAGGCCTTAGCAGAGAGCTGGATTGGAAGCAGAGTAGACTCGAACGGGCGCCCATATGGAGTGCCGGCACTGCAGGTGGCGGCTTCACCCTCTATGCCACAGCGCCGACCAGGCTTTTTTATTTTTGTAAAAGATTCACTTATTTATTTGAAATTTATCTGTTGATTTACTCTCCAAATGGCCACAACAGCCTGAGCTAGACCAGGCTGAAGCTAGGAGCCTGGAATTTTATCCAGGTCTCCCATGTGGATGGCAAGGTCCCACGTACTTGGGCCGTCTTCTGCTGCTTTCCCAGGCACATTAGCAGGGAGCTGGACCAGAAGGGGAGCAACCGGGACTGGAATGCCGACACTGCAGGCAGAGGTTTATCCCGCTGTGCCAGAACTCCGGCCCCGTGGTCTGCGGGTTTCCAGCTCCAACCCTAACCTTTGCACCTGAGCCTTTTACTGCTGAAGTGTAACGTGTGAGCTCATGCCCTGTTTCCCTCTATCTCCCACGTCAGAAGCTTGGTGGTTTTCTGTACACCTACCCCGATGGAAACATGAGGCCTCTTGCATATTCAACCTGGACAGACTCCTTTCCCAGCCTCTTCTGCCAATGCCCTCACACCTCTCCTCTCTCTCCTTCTCTCTCTCTCTCTCTCTCTCTCTCTCTCTCTCTCACCTGGGAGTTCCAAGCCCTGGTGCACTCCTCCTGCTCTCTCAGCCCCTTTCTCCCCTGCTCACATAGATTCTGCAGGGGGAAGCCTCTCCCAGCCCAGACAGCTCTGCCCTTCCCCAAACTCCCACATATCCCTCCACTCGCTGCTCTGTTGTTGGAATCCCTTGAGCTAGAAACCCAGAGATGTTTCCATGACTTTTAAGGCTGTATTGGCAAAGCAACAAGGAGGAGGGAGTGAGGGGTCAACCTTAGGGCTTCTGCTTGTCCCCGTACTACTGCCGAGGGCAATGCCATGGGAAGGTGACCTCCCCGCAGGCTCTGGGCTTTCCCAATGGGACGACACAAGTGGATACTCAACGTTGGGCTCCTCTGCTTGCCCACTCGGCAGAGAGGATATTGGAGAGATGGAGACCATGTTTTAAATCCACAGATGTGGGCACAGCTTCACTCAGTGATTTATGGTCTCGGCCTGTGCTTCCAAAACTGAATAAAGAGCTACTCCCAGCCAAGCGCCTTATTAGTCATATGTGTGAAATGGAAACATGGCTTTGTCAGAAAGTGATCCCCTGATCCCATCCTGAACTGTGTCTACAATCAGGTCTGGACGGAAGATTCTGGTAACAGCTGGACATTGAGAGAAGAATTCAGAGGGTCACTTTACTAACAAAATCACAACACGCTGGCATTGGCCATTGGAGTAAGCTAGCTTCACATTGGGATAGCCCCAGAGGGGCTGTCCCATAAATTATTAGATTATGAGTGCTTAGGCTTTCTGATTTGTTGTCTTAACTACTCAGCATTGGTCTACTCCTTCCTGTACCCAGGCCCAGGGTCTTGCTGGGGACTTGCACACTGTCCCATGCCCCCCAGCCCATGAGATTTCGCAGGAGCCAACTTCACCCTCACCCTCCAGGCCTCAGCCATCCACGACATTGCAGTCTCTTGGGCATAGTGATTGGTTTAGAAATGGACATGTGATCTCTCAGAGCCAATGAGATACCTTGAGTTTTTCTAGGACTCTGGGAAAGCGATTCATTCTTTCTCCCTTGGATCTCAAATCTAAGAAGTAGAGAGCCTGCCATGGCTTTCATCTTTCTGCCCCATGAAACCAGCAAGAATCAGCAAGTCCCGATAATAAATTGTTTTAGCCCTGAAGCTGATAGTGTCTGATGCTAGCCCTAATTCTGGATCTTTCCATGGCAGTAACCATTGGATTTCCCTTTTTCTAAAGCAGTTTCAGACAGATTTTCTGGAGCGAGCATGTGGTACAGCCGTTAAGACACCTGCATCTCATCAGAGTCCCTGCTTTCGGGTCTGCTTGCAACCCCAGCAGACAGGTGGTGGCTCAAGTACCACTTGGGTCCCTACATGGGAGACCTGGATGGAGTTCTAAGCTCCTGGCTTCGGCCTGTATTGTGGCCCCAAGTATTGTGGGCATTTGGGGAGTGAAACAATGGATGGGGAACAAAACCTCTCTATGTCTCTCTGCCCTTCAATTTAAAAAAAAAAAAAAATGAAGGCAAGAGTGTGTGGTGCAGCTGTTGAATTGTTACTTGGGCTACCTGCATCCTGTATTTCAGTGCATGGTTCGAGTCCCAGCTACTCCACTTCTGATCCAGCTTCTTGCTCGCGTGCACCTGGGAGGCAGTGGATGATGGTTCAAGCACTTGGATTCTTGCCACCCATTTGGAAGACTCAAACGGAGTTCCAGCCTCCTGGCTTCAGCCTGGCCCATCTCTGGATGTTGTGGGCATTTGAGGAGTGAACCAGCAGATATAAGATTCTCTCTCTCTCTCTCTCTCCCTCTCTCCCTCTGTGTGTGTGTGCCTTCAAATAAAATGGAAAACAACTTTTTAATTGAAAAAAGACATATTTTCTGCCCACGATGACCCAAGACTCCCCACTTACAGTTGTCGTGTACATGTACACAGGGCACCCACAGACGCGTAATACATACAAGAGGGTTTCAAATGTTCATGGAAATGCGGGTTATGAAAAAACTATGCCTGGATTTCAAAAGTTGTGTTTTTGTTGTTGTTGTTGTTGTTATTTGGGGTGGGGAGGTTCTTGTTTAGATTTTACTTTTTTGAAAGGCAGAGAGAGAAAAACAGAGATATCTTTCATCTACTGGTTTCCTCCCCAAATTCCCACAACAGCTGGGGCTAGGCCAGGCTGGAGCCAGCAGCCAGGAGCTCCATCTGGGTCCCCCATGTGGGTGGCAAGGACACAAGTTCTTGAGCCATTACCTGCTGCATTAGCAGGGAGCTGGATGAGAAGCAGAGGAGCCGGGACTCGCACTCGCGAGCTCCCCTGTGGCATTGCCAGGATTCTAAGCCATGGCTTAATCTGCTGAGCCACATGCCTGCCTTGGATTTCAATCTTTTTTTACATCCAAATAAACTTAACATTGAATTCCATTTTCCTTGAACTTTTCCAGCAGGCATCATCTGAGCCCTTGACCTGGTCTCATCAGCCACAGGCCTTGAAGAAGAGAAGCACTGTGGATTTGCTGATTGGAGCCCAGGGAGCTTTGAGCTCATTGAGAAAGAAAGTTTCAGGCCCTAACAGTGCTGGCTCCTTCCTGCCCTAATTGAGGTTGAAAAGAAGGTATCCTTGCAGGAGTTCAGGAACACTCTGTCTGTGGAGCACTTGTGCAGCTTCAAGTCCCTTCACTCCAGAAAGCCCACCGGGCCTGTGGTGTGACCCCTGCACGCGGGTGGGACTGCCTGGCATTTTCAGACTGATGCAAACAGTGGCCTTGTTGATCTGAGAGAGTCCCAGATTAAGCTGATTTCGCTATTTTTAATCTCTCCGGAAATAAGCAAAGAAGAGAAGTCTAATTGCAAACAGACTGAACTTTACATAGGAAATATGTGGGTCCCCTGAGGCACCTCGAAAGTGTCTGAAACCCTAGCTGCCTCCCTGCCTCCCACCCCCCACTCTGCCGAGCACGTAGGCTGCACCCAGGGCGGCCTGGGGCTGAGGGTGCGTTTGCAGTCAGGAGTCCAGCAGTGGCCTTGGACTGGCCAAACCAGCCCAGCCAGCCCCTTGGGCCTGGGGGCAGGGGCTCTGCCTGAGAAACAGGAAGACACTTTGCCCACAGCTTGCTCCATGGTTTGGGGGAGGCTCTTTGTTCTCCTGCCCCCATTCATTTGGGGTTTTCTGGTCTCTCCCTAGTCTGTGCTTGTCACATTCCAGGCATGGGGGATCGCAAGCACCATCATCAAGCCCACCACACATGCACACACGCACACGCACTCACACAATCACACACATACGCATACAAAAACACACACTCACACACACTAATTCACACACTCACACAAGCACACTCATGCACTGCCACACATACATGCACACTCACACACACACACACACAAACATGCACTTACAGAAGTTCACACAAACACATTCACACAACTTATACAGTCACACACTCAACACTCATACACATACCCACATGCACACTCACACGTTCACACAACTCACACACACATACATGCACAACACATTCACACACAGACACACCCTCACACACATACACTCATGCACTCAAACACATTCACACACCCACATACATGCAACTCACACAGTCATACACACACACACTTACACAACTCATAAATTCATTTACTCATACACACTCACACTCACACACACACACACACGTGCTGTTCCCACCTCACTGCATTCCCACCACAACCCCATTTGCCACACAGACCCAGGACTTGTAGCCAAGTGGAGCCCAGTAAGGACTTGGAAATGGTTCACATGGCCCCCAGCCTTCCATGAGACCCCACAACCGCAGTCCCAGCCAGAACCCTGGGCCTCTCTGGCAGCTGTGCTGCTGGGTCACTGTGGGAGGTGGGACCAGGCCCCGTGGCCTGCTGTGCCTCAGTTTCCCTGCCTGTCAATTTGGACAACCATGACCGCAGCTAAATTCTGAATTGTCTGCCTGCTGGTGGGACCAGGCACCAGGGGCGTCCAGATTTATGGCACAGAAGTCCCAGAATGAGTCAAAGAAGAGTGACTCCAAAATAAGCCAGGAGCGCAGTGCCCAGAAAGGCAGCCAGAGATTAGACACGCTGCGGAGGGGACCGTCCCGACGACTTCATTGGGGGTTCCTGCTCACTAACAGCCACTGTGTTTCTGTAGCTCCCTGGCGAAGGGAAGCTCGGCATTGGAGCCGTCGGTGGGCGCTTCTGCCGAGCGCACCCTGGGAGCTGGGGCTCTTCCAAAGGAAGTCAGCATGGGGCTCCAGGGCTTGGCGGGACAGCTGGACAGCTGGACGGTCTTTTGGTGAGAACGCCATGGTTCTGAGCAGGCAGGAGTGGCAAGTGCCCCTCCTATGCTGCTCTGTGGGTGGGAGCGGGGCCCTTTTTCTGGGGGCATTTCTGCTGCAAAAACCCCTCTTCCCTTGCATTTGCTGCTTGGGCTCATGAGTCTGTAGAGAGGGCACTAGGCCAGGCGCACAGATGTAGAAGGAGCCCAGGAACTGCTCCCGTGGCTGCCATCCCTGGGAAGCCCAGCCCCACTACCACCGCCGCCACGCCCAGCGAGCCCAGCAATGACTTTCCGACTCACGTCCTCTGTTTCATGGCAGGGCAGAGGCCTCCTTGCCACTTGCTCCTTTTGATCCTCCCCTTCATGTGGAGGACAGCCCCGGCAAGTTCACCCTTGTCTCCCGTTGGAGTGCTTCAGGCAACAACGGAAAAGCTTGGTTCACATTTGCTAGCAACATGGCCTCAGGCCAGAACTGGTGCACTTGTAGGTGGATTCACAAATCTCTCACTTCCATGTTGAAGACCCTTCCTCCCCCGCCATGGCCAGCTCCCACCCCACCCACCCAGCTCCTGCTCATCTCTGCTGCAAGTGCTAGGCGCAAGGCGAGCCAAGCCAAGCAGGTGTCTGTGGGCTCACAGCCCCTCCAAGGGTGAGGGGTTCTTCTGTGGCTACCAGATTGCACCCTGATGCCAGCCAGCTCCCGACGTCTGCCACCGGCCCTCCCAAGATGCTAGCTCGTGGAGACACAGCCCAAACCCTTGATCCAGCCTCTGCACAGTCCAACTCTGTCGGCAAGACAAAACTCCCTGCCGGGGGAAGCCAGCCTGGACTGTCCGTGGGGCTGCCTGACAGCCGGGCAGACCACCCATCCTGGGTCAGCCAGTGTGCTTTCAGACTGACACGCACTGTGCCAGCGGGGTGAGGAGGAGGGCACAGGCAAATGTCAGACTCTTGGAGAAGCCATTGCTAGCGACGTGTCTTTCCCTGGCAAGGGGCACACAGGGACCTACAGTGAAAAGGAAGCAGGCAAAGCCCTCCCTCGGTAGCCCTCTCCTCCCTGTCCCACTGTGCCTTCCCCCAAGTGGATTCATCTTGGCCAGGCCCTGCTCTTTGTCCTTGACCATGCGATTCTCTGCAGTGTCTGGCTAGGTCTTTCCTGTCTTCAGAAGTCCAGCTCCACCGCTGTTCTCCATACTCTTCCTCTTTCCCCCCGGGGGCTCTGCGGGCCCGCGTCTCCTCTCCTCCTCTACTCACTGCCCTTTCTGGCTACTCTTCCTCCTTGAAAGTTCTCAGCTTCCGCTGTGTTGGCCTTTGTCTCCCTAATGAGTTTGTGTACCTCCCAATCTTGTCCCAGAGTTCTTTGTATGCTCCAAGGACACCAACACACACACACACACACACACACACACCAGAGGCCTGTGTGATAAGGGCTTGATCCCCAGATCCTATGCTAATAGACTAAAGAGGGAACTGAATCCAGCCACGGGACCTGAAGGTAGAGCGTCGGGAAGCCATGGATTAAGCGAGGTTGTTGGAGACCCTGCGATGGAATCACGGTGGCTGTCTGAGACCATGGGCAGGAGCATGCTCCCTGTGTCTCTGCTTCCTGGCTCAGCTTGGGGGCCTTCCTATACACACACTGCACCGGCCACTGCCTTTAGACCAAGGGGCCCCCGATCGTGGTCTGTGAACCTCCAAAACTGTGAGCTGAAATAACCCTTCTTCCTTCCCAAGTATTTGCTAGAGTGGCAGAAAATCGACTATCACCAGTTTATCCAAACTGAAGTTATCAAAGCAATGCGTGCCCAGGAAGAGCTACAGGAACCTGCAGTGTGGCCCACTGGGCCCTCTCTGGGGGCAGCCACGCACCAGGTTTCCCCTTCTGGGCAGCCCCCTGAGAGTCCTCGATCCCACAGAGACCTCTGGAAGATGACGGCTGGGTAAACAGTGTCCCGCAATCAAGCAAGACCATAAACGCAAAGCTGGGGAAGTAAACAATGTCGGTTTTACAGCTCCAGGTGATGAGGACGGAATTTATAGACTCGGCGACCGCTCTGAAGCCGGGAGTCCCAGGGGCTCAGATCTGAGGCTGGACGTCCGAGAGCCTGAGGTCCTGTTTTCATTCTCCTCTGCGTCCTTTCCTCCTGGAGCCCCTGGAACGTTCAACACAATGAGGACCAAAGCATGGATTCACTATCGTTTCTCCGTCCTTACTGGTGTGAGGGACGCGTTGCAAAGCTGCTTTGTGGAAGGCTGGTTTGAGATGAGTGGAAAACATGCTGAGGCCTTCCATCCCAGGATTTCCAGGCTCTAGGCAGAGATGAGGGGCTATGGGCCAGGGAGTCGGGACAGCGACTTCTCCCCGACCAGGGACGGCCGACGATCTGGTGAGCCCCCAGGGGCTGGGGAAGACTCCCTTTCTCCAAAGCCCATTGGTACAGACTGGAGTTTCCAAGGTCAATTGACAAAGGGTGGGAACCTAACGCTTTGCTCTTTGTATGGCCTGGAATAAAATGGGGAAATCAGTGTTTTCCTTTACAGCAATCTAGAAAGTACTAGCCAAAGGACAAGTTACAGCTACCCGAGCATCAGGGAAGTCCTCCAGATCATAGCGGGTGGAATACAGCCTTGGGTAATCACGCTCCTCCCTGCCGGGGACGGGACGGCCAGGATGCAGCGTCACCATCACCCTGCGAGGGTGTTCTGGTCACAACCTTTCGCTTGCTTTGCACCAGGAACAGTGCTCCTCATTAATCTCCTCTGCATTCTCCTGAAAACAGGCGGCACCCGGGGCGTGGGAATTTAATCCAGAACATTCTCTCCTGTGTGGTTTTTCTGTCGTCTGTAAACAACGCTAGCTGCTCATCTACAGCTCCCCACCATGCGGGCTAGCTCTAGGCAGGAGCCAGGCCTGGCCCAGCTCTGACACGGACCAGATCCTGTAGTGTCTTCTAGAAGTTATCATCATCGCAGGAAAAAAGCTGTGCCTGGGTTCCCGCTAAGAGGAACAGACTGCTAATCTGTGCCAGGAAAACAGACAGCGGCAATGAGCTGGAAATAACTTGCAAACTCCTTCTCCAAAGGAATCACGCAGAGTGAAACCCACAAACACACACATATACACCCACATACATATACACACAATACACATGTATACATACATGCCCACACATACATATACTTGTGCAATATATGCACACATGCCCCATAAATATACACAGCATGCACACAAATATACACACACACCTATTCACACATATATACACATCTAATTACAAACATAAATGTCCAGGGGCTGGCACCGTGGCGCAGTAGGTTAATCCTCTGCCTGTGGCACCAGCATCCCATATGTGCGCCGGTTCTAGTCCCAGAAGCTCCTCTTCCCAGACAGCTCTCCGCTATGGCCTGGGAAAGCAGTAGAAGATGGCAGAAGTCCTTGGGCCCCTGCACCCACATGTGAGAACTGGAAGAAGCTCCTGGCTCCTGGCTTCAGATTGGCGCAGCTCCGGCTGTTTCAGCCATTTGGGGAGTGAACCAACAGATGGAAGACCTTTCTCTCTGTCTCTCCCTCTGACTGTCTGTAACTCTACCTCTCAAGTAAATAAATAAAATCTTTAAAAAAATAAATATTCAATACAAAAAATTTGGAAAATACAACTAGAAAACTATTGCTAATATTTTGTTATAGTTCCTTCCAATATTTCTCTATGAATAGTCATCCATATTCTACTGAGGAATATATAGTATATGCGTTATGTGCTACATTATATATTACATAATATATAATTATATGAATGAAGAGATATAGACTGTTCCCAATATGAGTATGTCCACATATTTCATTTAAAATTTCACATAAAACATAAGAACTCATCAGTTTTAGGCCGGCGCTGCGGCTCACTAGGCTAATCCTCTGCCTAGCGGCGCCGGCACACCGGGTTCTAGTCCCGGTCGGGGCGCCAGATTCTGTCCCGGTTGCCCCTCTTCCAGGCCAGCCCTCTGCTGTGGCCAGGGAGTGCAGTGGAGGATGGCCCAGGTGCTTGGGCCCTGCACCCCATGGGAGACCAGGAAAAGCACCTGGCTCCTGGTTCCTGCCATCGGATCAGCGCGGTGCGCTGGCCACATCCCGCTGGCCGCGGCAGCCATTGGAGGGTGAACCAACGGCAAAGGAAGACCTTTCTCTCTCTCTCTCTCTCTCTCTCTCTCTCACTGTCCACTCTGCCTGTCAAAAAAAAAAAAAATTAAAAAAAAAAAAGAACTCATCAGTTTTGTATTTTCTATTCTAATGTAATGCATATTAGTTATAGAAAATCAGAAAATGTGTATGAACCAAAAGAAAAGGCAGAAAGTCACACATATCTCCACTTGGCTTTGCTGTGTGCTCTTCTAAGGATAAAATGCTACGTCCAACGATACAGAAATAGTGTCAGGTTGCATGCTCCATGCCAACCGGGCCTATACCAGTGACCATCTTGAACCACGGTTTCTCCCTTTGCCTTGGAAGGCACTCCTGCCATGGCTTCCCCTCCCCAGACCATGAGCACTGTCCTCTCTGGGTGGGGACAACAGCTGGGATGTGGGTCACTGCTCAGCCTAGGGTCCATGCCGGCTCCCTTGAGTTGCTGGAGGCGTTGTGAAAAGGAGATTCCTGTGTTCTCAGATCTTCCTTCCAGGGGCAGGCAAGTGGCCTTCAGTAAAATGCTGGCGAGGCGCCCATGTCCCCTATCAGAAGGCCTGGGCTGTTGGCCCAGCTCTGCTTCCGATTCCAGCTTCCTGCTCACGCAGACCCTGGGAGGCAATGGGTGATAGCTCATGTGGTTGGACTCCTGCCACCCACACGGGAGACTCAGACTGTGCTCCCAACCCCCAGCGTCCCCAGCTGTCGTGGGCATCTGAAGAGTGAACCAGTGGATGGGACCTCTCTGTCTCCGTTTCTTTCTTTGTATCTTTGCTTTCAAATACAACAAATATGGCCGGCGCCGCGGCTCACTAGGCTAATCCTCCGCCTTAAGGCGCCGGCACACCGGGTTCTAGTCCCGGTCGGGGCGCCGGATTCTGTTTCGGTTGCCCCTCTTCCAGGCCAGCTCTCTGCTATGGCCCGGGAGTGCAGTGGAGGATGGCCCAAGTGCTTGGGTCCTGCACCCCATGGGAGACCAGGAGAAGTACCTGGCTCCTGCCATCGGATCAGCGCGGTGTGCCGGCCAGAGCGCCGGCCGTGGCGGTCATTGGAGGGTGAACCAACGGCAAATGGAAGACCTTTCTCTCTCTCTGTCTCTCTCTCTCACTGTCCACTCTGCCTATCAAAAAAAAAAAAAAAAAACAAATACAACAAATACATGAATTTGTTTTAAGTTCACAGAAAACAAAAAAAACTATGCATGGGTTTCATTTTGGGGGGTACAAAATCAACTTATCTTTGAATTCCATTTTTTCATGAGCTTTCTGAAGTCCCTCGTACACTAACTTTCTAACGCAGCTCAATGTAATTCAATTCACCAGAGTTCCCACATGGCATGAGGAATGCAAAGATGAGGTCCCATCCCCAAGGAACTCAACCTAAAGCATTTCATTGATGCCACACCACCATGGCACACACTTTATGAAAAACAGATTAACGTGGACATGGCGGGGGCAGCTAAGAGGACAACTCCACAGCCACCTCGCAGTTGCGTTCAGCCAGCTGTCAGATCTCTGAAAGGGTCAGCCCAGGCATTGTTCACTCCTCCTGTTTTCCCACAGCCCCTGGCTGCTCCCCTGCCCGGAGCCCAGTCACACCGCTCATCCCATCTTGCTTCCCATAGCCGCTCTTACACCCCTTGCTGTCATGAGTCCTGCTGTGTTCATGGCAGAAGCAAACCTAGGCCATGTAGGGCCAGGTTTTAGGGCTATAGTTTGGAAGCCAGAAAAGTAGGACCAGAATGATAATTGAGATTGAACATGGTCCATAATCCCTACTATTATTTTTTATATTTATCAAGTATAACTATTCTTCCATGGCATTTTTTTTACAGGCAGAGTGGACAGTGAGAGAGAGAGACAGAGAGAAAGGTCTTCCTTTGCCGTCGGTTCACCCTCCAATGGTCGCTGCGGCCGGCGCACCGCGCTGATCCGATGGCAGGAGCCAGGTACTTCTCCTGGTCTCCCATGGGGTGCAGGGCCCAAGCACTTGGGCCATCCTCCACTGCACTCCCTGGCCACAGCAGAGAGCTGGCCTGGAAGAGTGACAACCGGGACAGAATCCGGCGCCCCGACCAGGACTAGAACCAGTGTGCCAGCGCTGCAAGGCGGAGGATTAGCCTAGTGAGCCGCGGCGCCAGCCTCCATGGCATCTTAAATATGCAGTGTGAGTGTGTTAAGCCATATGTTAACTCATAAGTCAAACACATGAGTCCATGCTGTACACATAACAACTTAGTAAGTGCAATGATGGACTTCATCTTAGAGACAAGAAAACCTAGGCACAGAGAGGTTAATGGGATCCTGTGTGGCCCGGGGTCACACAGCTGGTGAGCAGAGGCCAGCGCCCATTCCGGCCCCTCACAGTTGGGATCACAGACACTGGGAGATAGAAAAAGGCCTTTGGGTTGGGAGTGCAGGCTGGCGCACAGGGGCCCCAGAGAATCTTAAACCCACCCAAAACTGCTTTCGGACGATGTCCCAGAAGGGAGGGGTTTAAAGAGTCTGTGGCTCCCGCTTGGCTCTGGAAACTGAGGCCAGGGGAGGCGTGGGGCTCGGTGGCACGCCGCCACAGCAGAGGCAGCTGCAGGCCAGCGGTATTTCCACCTGTGTTGATGAGCCAGCGTTCAGGAAGGTGTGCATGTCTGCACCTGCTCCTGGAGGAATGCGGCAAGGGCGGGCACCCTTTGTCTCGCTCCGGTGGCTTGCAAGCAAAGACCCCAGAGCGCTTCGCAAGCGTCCGTTCAGGCACTTGGCGCCTTATGCACTGACAGAATGACAGTCTCCACTCAGCATCCAGAGACCGTGTCTCGACGTGCAGGCTGGGCCAGCAGGAGGCCAGCTGTGCTCTCCCTGTGGGACCACTCTGGGCCTGCTGGAGCGAGCTGTCCCTGGAAGCACGGAGCATGGAACACCCAGAGCCAAAGGCCTGGAGCTTGGCCATCTGCTTCCAACATGTGGCCTGGACAGTGGCTCAGTGCAGGAGCTGGGCGTGTTCCTCCCTGCATCTCAGATGAGGAAACTGACGTTCAAGGTCAAAAGCAGGGAGTTTCTGGAATCTCAAACCTAGTCTCCCAGCCCCTACTCCAGATCTACCTTCATACACACCAGATTGTCTTAAGCACCCATAGACATCCAAATGCCAAGGCAGTTGTGGGCAAATAGCCTGGTGGTTGATTCTCCTGTTCCACATCAGAGAACCCGAGTTCATGACCTGGCTCCAGCTTCCTGTTCATGTAGACCCTGGGAGACAGCAGTGATGGCTCAGGCGGTTGGGTCCCTGCCACCTCCATGGGAGACCTGAGTTGTCTCCTGGCTCCTGGCTCTGGCCCCGGCCCAGCCCTGGACATTGAGGGCATTTGGGGAGTAAACCAGCAGATGGAGTCTCTCTATGTCAAATAAATACTAAATTAATTAAAATACTAAAGCGGGACAAGGATCTCTTGGTCCTAAATGGAGCTCGCCCTAAAGAGCCAGTTCAGGGACCCCCTCAGCACCAAGGGCCAGCTGTTTTGTCTGCGAGTGAGCAGGGCTATTTTTGCGCTCCCTGGAGGCTGGGTGGTCTTGTAGCTCCCCGTGCACCGTCCTCCTGCACTGCCTTCCCCGCCAGCCCTCTTCACATTAGACTTCCTACACTCGCTCCCATCCTTGGAGTCTCTTCCTTATCCCCCACCAAACCCTTGTCCTCTCAATGCCTCCCCAACCCCACCTCCTGTAAGGAAACTTACACCTGTCTCTGTGCAAGGAAAACAGGCTTCCTTCTCTGTTTGCCCTGCTACTCCTCCTTGGTTCTAATCCCTGCAGTTCTCAAATCAGTGCACATTTTAAATCCTGTGTGTCCCTTATTCTTGGGCCTGGCTTTGGCCTTGGTATCTGCCCCCTTATACTGGAGAACTTCAGCAAGTTCATGGAGGGGCAGACATGAGCCCGGATGTTAAGGTGCTGGTTAAGACGCCAGTGGTCCCACATCAGACAGAACAGCTGGGTTTGATACCCAGCTCCAGCTTCTGACCCCTGCTTCCCGCTAATGCAGACCCTTTGGGGGCAATGGTGATGGCGTAAGTGATTGGGGTCCTGTCACTCACATGAGATCCGGATTGAGTATCTGGCTCCTGGATGCAGCTCAATCCAGTCCTGACCATTTCAAGCTTTTGGGGAATGAACCAGCAGATGGAAATGCTCTCTCTGTCTCTCTCTCTCTCTCTCCCTCGCTCTCTTTCTGTCTCTGTTTCTCTATTACTCTCTATAACTCTCAAATAAACACATAAACTACTTTTTAAGATTTATTTATTTATTTGAAAGGCAGAGTTACAGAGAGGCAGAGGCAGAGAGAGACAGAGAGAGAAAGAGAGAGGTTTTCTAGCCACTGGTTCACTCCCCATATGGGATGCTGGCACAGCAGGCTTCGGCTTTACCTACTATGCCATGGCACCGGCTCCCATAAAACACATTCTCCAAGAGCTTTTGAAGACCCTTTCTAAACGTTTCTTCACACTGAGGTGCACCTGTGCTTACCTTGCCAAGGGCAGAAGCCGTGTTAGACAGCCTACACACCGGGGCTCATTCCTGCAGCTCTGGACCCAACTAGGGCTGTGATGGTAGCACCCTTAGGCCTCAGCCAGGTGCTCCTGGGGTGGTGTTCCTGTTCCAGGCCCCTTTGTGATGCCTGGGGCTGAGCTGTAGGATGCTGTCTGTGTCCCCAGGTCCTTCTGGGACCTAAGGGAGCAGTTCATGCATAGACCTCTCTCCAGCAGTGTCCAAATGTTCAATACCTGGCTCCCCAGCTGTAGATCAGATCTGAATGTTGGAAGACTATTGCATTTACAAAAACAAGTGACTCAGGGGCTGGCGCTGTGGCATAGTGGGTAAAGCCACCACCTGCAGTACAAGCCTCCCATATGGGCACCAGTTCAAGTCCTGGCTGCTCTACTTCCAATCCAGCTCTCTGCTATGGCCTGGGAAAGCAGTAGAAGATGGCCCAAGTGCTTGGGCCCCTGCACCCGCATGGGAGACCCGGAAGAAGCTCCAGGTTCCTGGCTTCGGATTGGCGCAGCTCCAGCTGTTGCGCCCAATTGGGGAGTGAACCATTGGATGGAAGACCTCTCTTTCTCTCTGCCTCTGCTTCTCTGTAACTCTGCTTTTCAAATAAATAAATAAATAAATAAATAAAAGTAAAACTCATGGCAACAGTTTTTAAAAAATGACTCAAAAGTAAAACAACAAAGATGTATTTCAGAACTTTCCTAGTTTTTCCATGATAGGAGCAACTTCTTTGCTGAGTCAGACAGTAGTTTTGTTTTCATGATTTATTTTGTTTATTTGATAGAGTTACAGAGAGAGAGGGAGAGATGGAGAGACAGAGAGAAGGAGATCTTCCATTCACTGGTTCACTTCCGCTATGGCCACCATGCGGCTGGGCCCAGGCCAAAGCCAGGAGCCAAGAGCTTCATCTGGGTCTCCTCTGTGGGTGCAGGGGCCCAAGGACTTGGGCCATCTTCCACTGCTTTCCCAGGCCATAAGCAAAGAGTCGGATGGGAAGTGGAGCAGCAGGGACCTGAACCGGCGCCCATAAGGGATGCCGGCATCGCAGGCAGTGGTCTAACCATTCTGCCACAATGCCAGCCTCCAGACAAAAGTTTTGGAAAACTGGGAGGATATTGCCTCATGTTCAAGATTCCGTGTGATTTGCAATGTCACTGCCAGAGATACAGTACACTTTCACATTCAATCTTTGTTATTAACGTTTTCTATATCACTTTCTTCAGCCCAGATGTCAACATAACAATAAACGCAGACCCAAGTGTTGTGATCTATTTTTTACTCTTTATCTTTGTTGTTGGTTTTTTTTTTTTTTTTTTTTTTTTTTTTTTTGACAGGCAGAGTGGACAGTGAGAGAGAGAGACAGAGAGGTCTTCCTTTGCCATTGGTTCACCCTCCAATGGCCGCCTCGGCCGGCGCACCGCGCTGATCCAATGGCAGGAGCCAGGAGCCAGGTGCTTTTCCTGGTCTCCCATGGGGTGCAGGGCCCAAGCACCTGGGCCATCCTCCACTGCACTCCCTGGCCACAGCAGAGAGCTGGCCTGGAAGAGGGGCAACCGGGACAGAATCCGGCGCCCCGACCGGGACTAGAACCCGGTGTGCCGGCGCCGCTAGGCGGAGGATTAGCCTAGTGAGCCGCGGCGCCGGCCCTTTATCTTTGTTTTTCATATTATTTATTTAGTCGTAATTTTACATCGTTTAATTTTTTTTATTTTTTATTTTTTGACAGGCAGAGTGGACAGTGAGAGAGAGAGACAGAGAGAAAGGTCTTCCTTTGCCGTTGGTTCACCCTCCAATGGCCGCCGCGGCCGGTGTGCTGCGGCCGGCGCACCGCGCTGATCCGATGGCAGGAGCCAGGTGCTTCTCCTGGTCTCCCATGGGGTGCAGGGCCCAAGCACTTGGGCCATCCTCCACTGCACTCCCTGGCCACAGCAGAGAGCTGGCCTGGAAGAGGGGCAACCGGGACAGAATCCGGTGCCCCGACCGGGACTAGAACCCGGTGTGCCGGCGCCGCTAGGCAGAGGATTAGCCTAGTGAGCTGCAGCGCTGGCCACATCATTTAATTTTTAAGACAGGTTGTGCCTCACAACTAGCTTGCAGAAATTCCTGAAAATGTAGCAATCAACTATCCCAAACCAGGGCCGGCCACCAGCTCACCACTGCCCCGGCCCCCTTTCCTTTCCGGCGGCCACGCTGGGCCCATGCCTTTGTTAATCGCTCCAGCTGATCGGGTCACATGAGTCAAGAGAACGTTAGTCCATGCTCAACTTCTCCAAATAAGCGAGGGCCCCAGCTTCGGTCCAGTGGAGTGACTTAACGATCTGCTTCCTTCAATAAACTCAGCTCAGATACCTGAGCGTGGCTGTCAGCGCAGAGGGAGGCCTGAGGGTGTGTGTGATGTCATTTAGCAGGTTTGAACTTGGCAAGTGGATGACATTGTGAGAAATGGATTTTCTTAGGCCGATTTGGGGAGTTTGGGGTGTTTTTTTAAGAGTTAAGCCAAGGCAAAAAATAACTCTTGCCACACATCACATCCCGGCTGGTCAGCCTGGGAGAAGCTATTCTGGGACGGGCAGCCTAAGACGCCTCCTTAAACTCCAGGCAAACTGGACTCAGGATGTGGGGTTTCTATTTCTGTCCGTGTCCCTGCCTTGCTGTGTCACTCCTGGTCGGTGGGTGCCCCGGCTGATGCCTCAGTTTACTCTCTAAAAGCGAAGGAACTGCCTTTACCAAGGCCGATAGACTTTTGAGCCACAGAGCGTGAAAACAAAAGATAGTTGTAAGGGTTTGTGGGAGGGTTGGTGATGTCTGCTGGAGGAGACGTTCCCATCAGTGGAAACTCTAGAAGGCGCTAAGTGTAAGTGGCATCTTACAGGAAGTGACAAATGGGCAAGGTTTAACTCGGAGGAGGAGGAAGAGGAGGCAGGGGAGATGCAGGAGGACTGCCTGGAAGCCATGTCACTGTGTTGGGCGAGGAGCCACTGTCCTCTCTTGTGGGACAAAGAACGAGCACCCGATGCTGCGGCAACAGGAGGGGAGGCAGGCCCGCCCGAGTGAGGAGTGAGTGAGTGTCCCTCGTCTGGGTTGGACGGCGGAGCTTCCTGTGTAGGGAAAGAATGTGACCCAAGCTATGAGAGCCTCATGGGGTGGGCAAACCTGGAGGTGATGTCAGCCTCCCAGACCCCTGGGGGATACCGCGTCCTGGGCCACAGGGTAAGAAGTCCCCTCTCTCCTGCTCACCAGTAGGCCGTGTGGCTCTCTCAGAACACGAGGGTGTGAGCCAGCGCTGGGAGCGCCAACCTCTGGAAGGATCGTTGCCTGCTTCCTCACAATCCCCACCGTGCCGCGGGCTTCTCTCATCTCCCTTCCTTTGCCAGCAGCCTGAAGGGGAAGGGACGGGAAGCCCCCACCCCCCTTTTAATAGCAGAGCGACTAAGACCCCCTGACTTGCTCCAGATCACAGTCGAGACTCAAATTCTTCCCTTGTCACACGTCCTATGCCTCATCTACCCCAAGCTGTCTCTAATCAACCGCACTAGCTTGTCAGCCTGTCCCGTCCATAGCTTGTCAGCCACCCCATTCCATCTTTTGAAATAAGAAGCCGTGTGATCTCCAGGAAAACCAAAAGACCCGTTCTAGCTGTCCAACACTCCAAGCTAGGAGCCTCTTCCCAAAGTTCCCTGGGAAGCCCGTGGATCCCGAATTCCAGAACCGACCCAGTGTGGACTGTCTCTACAAAGACATGATCCCTCCCACTTGAGGACGTACCCTGCCTCGTTAAACGAGTCCCATGGTTTGCAATAACTTTTGCTTACACCACAAAATTGTCACAGATTCTGGAAACACAAAGGCCTTGGAAAAAAAAAAAAAAAAAAAAGACCCCGCATCCCTGGAAGTCATTAGTTCTTCGTTTAGCAATTGCTGAGTTAAGCACCATAAATATGGTTCCCATCCTGCTCCCTCCCCCCTGGCCCGCCGCGCGTGTGCCCGTGCACACACACACACACACACACACGCACACACACACGGTCTGCTGGGCATATGTTCAGAAGAAAGCAGAGACGCGGGGGTGGGAGAAGAAGATTCACATGTCCTCACTCCAGAGCTTGTGCACTTGAAGAGAAAAGTGGGGGCAGGGAGGGGCCGCAAGGCTGCCCTGGAAATGGAATAGTCAAAGGATTTATGGCCTTGGAGGCTCTCACAAGGCATTAGTTTTTTTCATAAAAATCTGTAGCTTATGGCATTTTTTTCGTATAGGGCAGTACACAAGAACCCTGAAAGGGGAAGGAAGCCAGGAGAAAGCCAGCTCCATTAGTCACGCAGCTGCGTATCCTGTCACAAAGGGACCCAGTTGAGTAATCACCCAAAATATGCCTGTTATTTTTTTTTGTCAGGAAAAAAAAAAAAAAAAAAACAGGGCCTGCCAAAATGTACTGTAAAGAAGAAGAAAAAAATCTGGTCTCCCAGCCCCAGAGGGGGAGAAGGAAAATAAAAAAGAAACAGCTGTAACTGCTCAGCACGCCCGGGGCTCCCCAGTTTCTCTTTGAAAGGAAAGGCCCTCAGAAGCTATACCCCGGCGGAGCCCGCCAGCCCGAAGACAGCAAACGGCAAGAGGGTCCCGGGTATGGACCGCGCCCCTGCCATCCACAGTGCCAAGGGCTCAGAGGACGGGAGGAAGGGAAGGTGCGGAGAGGGTATGCAGGGGAGAAGGAGACGCGACCAGGGCACTGAAGTCCCCTGATGGACCTGGGCGGGTGAGCTCCTGGTTCCAGAAGGATCCCGTGGCAGCCCTGCACGGTCCCCTGACACCAGAGCTGGCCCAGGCTCCGCTGTGCCCCTGCAAGCGTGGGGAATGGTTTTCCTGCCCAGATGTCTATCACCATTGGAGGGCCCTGCTATAGATTGATGGAATTGTGAGTCCCACCTGTGGTTGCCTTGACAGGGCCAAACCAAACGATTTCGCGGTCCTTAAGCAGCCCATGGGCTGGACACTCGTCGCCCCGTGGGCCTAGAGCGAGAACTGTGTGCGAGGATGTCCGCCTCCGGCCGGCGGGGAGGGACTGGCCGGTCAGAGCTGCCTGCAGCCCCAGGTGTGCCTCCTGGATGGATTTCCCAATCGTCCTGGGGGCTCCTGGATGGATTTCCCAGGCTCCTGGTGGGGAAACTGAGGCTCGGCAAAGAGAGGCATTCCGAAGTCACCACTTCCATCCCTCTGCCTGTGGGTTTCAGAACCAGGATGTGAGGGACGTTCAGTCCAAGAGCAGAGCACTCTGGAAAGTCACAATTTCCCCACCTCTATCATTCTAATCCAGCCAGATGAGTCCTCGGGGAAGGAGAATTTCCATACCCAAATAACAGGAAAAAGCAATGGAGGGCTCGGCGTTGTGGTGCAGCGAGCGAAGGACGGCCTGTGAGGCCAGTGGATCATACGAACTCAGGTTCGAGTCCCGGCTGCTCCACTTCCTGTCCAGCTCCCTGCTAATGCGCCTGGGAGAGCAGCAGAGGAAATCTCAACCCCCAGATGGATTTCCTGACTCCTGGCTTCCTTGCAGCCGTCTGGGAAGTGAATCAGCAAATAGAAGATCTTTCTCTCCCCCTCTTGCTCTGTAATATAAACAAATACAATCTTTAAAAAAAAAAAAAGGCCAACAGAGAGGGTCAGGTTAAGCCGCAGCCTGAGACACTGGTGCCTGGTTCAAGTCCTGGCTGCTCCACATTTCCTGGGAGGTAACAGATGGTGATGGTGGGAAGCTGGGTTCCTATCACCTACGTAGGAGACCCGGATGGAGGTCCAGGCTTCAGGCTACTGCCTGACCAAGACTTGGCTGTTGTGGGCAATTGGGGAGTGACCCAGTGGATAGAATCTCTCTCTCTCTCTCTCTCTTTCTCAGCCTGTCTGACTGCCTTCTCAAGTAAATGCATAAGTCTTTATAAACAACAAAGGACAACAGAGGAGGGATAAGTCAGATGCCATTCTGGGCTCCCTCCGAGGGTAGCGAGTCCCTTCCTGCCTGCACTCCACAGGGCCGGGCTGGGAGAAGATCTTTCCAGGGAGGCTCCAGGGACTTGGGTCCTAACATGTGGCGGCTTGGCCATTATGGGTCAAGGGAACTCCTGCCCCAGCCCAGGAACCAAGTCAGTGCCTGGGCGGATTGCTGGAGGGAGGCCTGAGTTTACCAAAATCAGGTCCTCCCCAGCTCTTTGACACCTGTCAGAGGCGAGGTCCCAAAGCCAGTCCTGCGCTCCAGGACTCGGGCCTTCTCTGGCCACTGCTTCTCCTGGGGGTGTGGCTTCCTGCATCATGGGAGGGCAGATTCTCCCCCAAGCTTGTCCCTCACTGATTCGCTGGGAATTTCAGGCAACTCACATGAATGCCCTGTGACTTCTTTTTCCCTCCCTTTAAGATTTATCCATTAGGGGCTGGAGCTGTGGCGCCGGCATCACATATGGGCTCTGGTTCAAGTCCTGGCTGCTCCTCTTCCCATCCAGCTCTCTGCTAACGACCTGGGAAAGCAGTAGAAGATAGCCCAAGTCCTTGGGCCCCTGCACCCGCATGGGAGACCCAGAGGAAGCTCCTGGTTCCTGGCTTCTGATAGACCCAGCTGTGGCCACTGTGGCCATCTGGGGAGTGAACCTGCAGATGGAAGGCCTCTCTCTCTGTCTCTCCCTCTGTCTGTCTGTAATTCTACCTCTCAAATACATAAATAAATCTTTAAAAAAAAAAAAACAGATTTATCAAGTAGTGATCAGAGGCTCTGAAGGCCATGGGCAGGGTCCTGAGGATTCAACAGTGAACAGAGCAGATACAGTAAAGCCCAGGCATCCGTTTCCATTCCTTCTTCCTTTTTTGCTTTTGTTTTTGCTTATATTTATCTATTTTATTCATTTGACAGGCAGAGAGGAGAGAGAGAGAGATCTCCCATTGGCTGGTTTACTTCCCACAAGCCTGCATCAGACACAGCTGGGTCTGGCCAAAGCCAGGAGCCGGAAACTCAATCCAAGTCTCCCATGTGGGTGGCAAGGACTCAGCCGCTGTGCCGTCATGGATGCTTCCCAGAGTCTGCGCTGGCAGGAAGCTGCCACTGAGAGCAGAGCGGGGACAAGAACCCATGCCCTTCAACACGGGATGTGAGTGCCCCGAGCAACGCCCCGCCCACTGTGCCGAATGCCTGACCCCTTCCTTCTCCCTTGGCTTCCTGATGTCAGCTCCTTGCGTGGAGTTAAGTTGGCCAGGATTGAAGGCTGGGGAGTAAAAATAAAATAGAGCAAAATAGGAGCCCACACACACTGCAGAAAGCCATGTGCTAATGCTAGTGTTTCCAAAATGCTTATAGATAGATGACAGCTCCTTAGCAACCAGACCATAATGAAAACTCCACAAGGGCACCTGGAATTGACTCTCCCAGACATTCCAGCTTATCAGGAAATGGAGAGCCCTGCCTGGGACTGTCTTAAAAAGCACAAGCCACCGTCAGGCTCATGCCCATCACCCAGCTTATGTCAAACAAGCTACAGCACTGACCCGGGCCCCTCCCGGGCACAGCCTTACTCGCATGAAGTCCCCAAGGGCTGTTGTCCTCCTCAGAGAAACACCGGAACTGTCGGTGCAGGCCCTTTGAGTCTCGTTCCTGGGTGACAGACCTCTCGCCCTTGAACCCCCAAATCGCTGGTGAGTAAAGTCACAGAAGGTGCCCCCAGTACGGGCCTTCCCCGTTCACTAGTGTGCAGCTACAGTTTAGGCTCTACCCCTCCCTCCCCGTGCCCTGGAAGGGGCCAAGACTAGATGCTCAGAGCAGAGGACCCCACTTGCTCCAGACCAGGCGCTCCAGCCGTGTCAGGCCTTGCAAGCCTGCACTCGGGGAGCACCCCGGGAGGAGGTCTCATTTGCTGGCCTTGTGGTGTTTCAAAGCTAACAAGGTCAACCCCTTCCAGGCTGCAGGGAGCAGGCCTGCTGGGCACACATCTCAGGCAGCTGGCTAATACGCTCCGTCGTCACTGGGCAGAACTGAGAGTCGGGGCTGCTCTGCCGCTACGCCCTGGGAACGCACCTGTCAGCAGGCGGCCTTCAGCTGGTGGGTACAGAGGTAGAGCAGGAGAGGCTGCAGTGGGCGAGGACTTAGCGCCCTGACAAAGCACTCGCCGGCCAAGGAACGCCAGCATCAGGTGCAGCAGGAAAGGCCTGGTACCAAGAACGTCTGGGCTTCTGAGACACTGGAAAAGATTGTGTAATCACAGAACGGGCTCCTCTCCCTGGAATTATCTGAAAATAGGATAGACTCTCCAGTCCCGGCCGGGCCAGCACTGCCCGAGGGAGGGCTCACCGGCAGCTCTGAGTCTAGGAGAGGCTTTATTTTCACACAAAGACAAGACTGTTCATTATGGTGAGATAACCAGACGATAAAAGCGCTCGTCTTCGCTGTGTCTAAGTGCACACGTCGGCGGCACTCAGAACACTCACATCGTTCTACGACCATCACCACCGTCCACCTCCAGGACACTTTGATCTTGCCAGACTGAAAGTCCATTCCCATCGACCACTCACTCCCCAGCCCCCCGCCAGCCCCCGGGGAGCCACCATTCTGCTTTACTGTCTTTATGATTTGACCACTCAAAGCGGCTCACGTAAGTGGACTCAGGCAGCGTTTGTCCTACTCCGACTGGCTCATCTCACCTTGCACAGGATCCCCAAGGCTCAGCCATGTTGCCACTTGTCAACATTTCCCTCCTGGGATGCGCATTTGGCACAGTGGTTAAGATACACTTGGGGAGCCGGCACTGTGGCACAGCGGGTTAACGCCCTGGCCTGAAACACCGGCATCCCATATAGGCGCCGGTTCAAGACCCAGCTGTTCCACTTCCGATCCAGCTCTCTGCTATGGCCCAAGTCCTTGGGCCCCTGCACCCACGTGGGAGACCCAGAAGAAGCTCCTGGCTTTGGATCGGCCCAGCTCCAGCCATTGTGGCTAATTGGGGAGTGAACCATCAGATGGAAGACCTCTCCCTCTCTCTGCCTCTCCTCTTTCTGTGTAACTCTGGCTTTCAAATAAAAATAAATAAATCTTTAAAAAGAAAAAAAAGACACAGGGGCCGGTGCCGTGGCTCAATTGACTAATCCTCTGCCTGAGGTGCCGGCATCCCATATGGGCACCAGGTTCTAGTCCCGGTTGCTCCTCTTCCAGTCCAGCTCTCTGCTGTGGCCCGGGAAGGCAGTGGAGGATGGCCCAAGTACTTGGGCACCTGCACCCGCATGGGAGACCAGGAGGAAGCACCTGGCTCCTGGCTTCGGATCAGCGCAGCACCAGCCGTAGCAGCCAATTGGGGGGTGAACCAACGGAAGGAAGACCTTTCTCTCCATCTCTCTCTCTCACTGTCTAACTCTATCTGTAAAAAAAAAAAAAAAAAAAAAAAAAAAAAAAAAAAGTCACACTTGGTACCCAGCAGCCCATAGCAGAGTGCATGGGTTCAAGTCCCAGCTCCACTCCCAATTCCAGCTTTCTGCCTGTGTGCACCCTGGGAGAGAGCCGTGATAGCGCGAGTAGTTGCATTCCTGATAGCCACATGGGAGACCCCGATTAAATTCCTGACTCCCCACTCCCAGCTTCAGCCTGGCCCAGCCCCAGCAATTGCAGATATTTAAGGAGTGAACTCGTGGGTTCTCTCTCTCTCTCTCTTAAATAAATAAAATAAAATAAACATGGAAAGGATTCCTCCCTCTTCCAGGTACGACAAAATTGCATTGGAGGTGTATATCGCATTTTGTTCGTCCACTCATCTGCTGGTCAACACCCAGGTTTATTTGCAACTCTGGACTATTATGAACGACGCTGTAAGGAATGTAGTTCCTACAAGTATCCGTGCTGTCCATTCTTCAGGGTATACAAAGGTACTTCTAAAAGCTCATGAAAAATGGGATTAAAAGATAAGCTTGCTCTGGGCCAAACATTTTGAAATCCATGCTTGTGAGGAGTCTCCCAAAAGTTTGTGGAAAATTCATATTATGAAAACACTGTGCAAAGAATTCAGATTTTTTTTTTTGCACCCAAATCCACTCATCTTTTCATTCCATATTTCTACAAACGTTTCAAAGTACTCTCTTATACCCAGAGGTGGAGTAGCAGAAAGAAAATTTTTAAAAGACAAAGGCATTGTGACCCTGGGGGTGGGGAAAGTGGCAATGTACTCCCATCACAATCCAATACGGAGGACAGACACCTCCACTCGGAGCTGCAACAAATCTCAGTGAGCAGGGCCGGGGAAGCAGAAAGAGGGGCTGGCTGCTTCCTGGGGCCATCAGAGGAGGAGGAGCTGAAATGTCAGCTGGATCCTGACGGATGACTAGGAGTTCCTCCAGCAGACAAACGTGGAAAAGGCCTGGAAGAAAACAGCCCTTCTCAAAAAAGATTAGACCAGTGTTCAGCAGATCCTTTGACTCAGCCATTGTTATTTTTTTTAAGATTTATTTATATTTATTTATTTGAAAGTCAGAGTTACACAGAGAAAGAAGAGGCAGAAAGAGAGAGAGAGAGAGAGAGAGAGAGGTCTTCCATCTGCTGGTTCACTCCACAACTGGCTGCAATGGCTGGAGCTGCGCCAATCCGAAGCCAGGAGTCAGGAGCTTCCTCCAGGTATTCCCACGCAGATGCAGGGGCCCAAGCACTTGGTCCTTCTTCTACTGCTATTCCAGGCCGTAGTGGAGAGCTGGATCGGAAGTGGAGCAGCCAGGTCTCGAATCGGCGTCCATATGGGATGCCGGCACTGCAGGCAGCGGGCCTTACCCGCCACGCCACAGCGCCAGCCCCTCGGCCATTGTTCTAACAGGAAATCTCCCGCATGTTCTGCACTGTGCACACCGTGACATATGCCCAAAGCTGTGGCAGTGGTGTTTAGAAACTGGAAGGAGTGTCAGGCGTTCCACCTCGTGGTGAGGACGCCAGTGACGACACCTGCATTCCACATGGGAGAACCTGGGCTCCCTCGCGGCTCCAGCTCCTGACTCCACTTTCTTGCTAACACAGACCCTGGGAGGCAGCAGGCGACAGAGCTCAAGAACTTGGGTCCCTGCCACCCACGTTGGAGACCTGGATTCGGTCCTCTGCTCCTGACTTCGGCTTACCCCAGCCCTGGCTATTGTGGGCATTAGAGAATGAACTGTGGATGGGAACTCTGTTTCTCTCTCTCTCTCTCTCTCTCTCTCTTTCTGCTCTCAGGGAATGATTTACTTTTTACAATAAACTGAAAGCAGCCTATGTGTATATCCATCATTACAGCACTGGTTGAATAAACTACAAAACAACCATACTATGGGTTCATATTCAACCACCAAAAAGAACAAGAATAGGCAGAGGCGATGACAGCAGTGGGGGTGAGGGTGGGGGTGGAGTGCTCTGTGCATCAGTCAAGATGCAGCTTGGGACACTCCCATTCCAGGTCAAAGTGCCTGGTTCCAGGGCCATTGCTGTGTCACAGCAGGTTAAAGCCCTGGCCTGAAGCGCCAGCATCCCATATGGGCGCTGGTTCTAGCCCCAGTTGTTCCTCTTCTGATCCAGCTCTCTGCTATGGCCTGGGAAAGCAGTAGAAGATGGCCCAGGTCCTTTGGCCCCTGCACCCGCATGGGAGACCTGGAAGAAGCTCCTGGCTATTGGCTTAGGATCGACGCAGCTCCAGCCTTTGTGGCCATCTGGGGAGTGAACCAGCGGGTGGAAAACCTCTCTCTCTGTCTCTACCTCTCTCTGTAACTCTGTCTTTTAAATAAATAAAATAAATCTTTTAAAAAAAACTGCCTGTTTCCAGTCCTGGCTCCTCCACTTTTCATCCAGCTTCCTGCTAATGTGCACCCTGGGGGACAGCAGGTGACGGCAGAAGTGCTTGGGTCCCTGCCACCAAGGTTGGAGACCAACATGGAGCTCCAGGCTCCTGGCTTTAGTCTGGCCCGGCTCTGGCTGTTGTGGGAATTTGGGGAGTAAACCAACCAGCACATGAAAGATCTCTCTATCTGTGTGTGTGTGTCTGCCTTTCAAATAAAGTGCAAATAAATAAATAAAAATTTGAAAAATAATAATAGCAACAAAGAAGGTCTCTGTGGGCTGATGGGGCAAGGATTCCAGACTTATTTTTAATTATAGCAGGGAGATGTCCGTGTGGACCCAGATCCTGTCCCTGGAAGAATGCACGTGACACTGTTGGCAGCCGTTACCTTCGAGGGGAGCAGCTGCAGCTTCAGGGGAGGGAAACCCAAGCTTCACCTTGTGCATTCTGGTGCGCGTTTTTTAGCCCCGTATATGCATTGCATTAAAAGACTTGTAACCGGGCTCTGAGGCTGATGGGATTATGGGCCATTTTTATATTCTTTATGCTTTCCTTAGTTCAAATGTTTTAAAAGGGAAAGCCGCAAATTTTCTGGAATTGTTTAGTCCCAATGGCTCCAAAAGGCATAGGATGGAACTGATGTTTAAAGGGCCAGTTCTAGAAGTTTCTCTTGGAACTTTGTAGGGATTCCTGTTGGGCCAGCATGAGGTCATCATTCTCTGATACCAGACACTGAGGGTGGTGATAAGAGAACCAGGCTAAAAGCAAGAGAGGGGGCCATTCCTGTCCAACCATCTCAGGGACCTCTGCACTCTTCTGCACTAACCGTGGGGACCCACCGCCCCAGTACAGAAACCCAGCCACACAGGGTTAACCCTTGTGCCGTGCTTCGCTGAGCAGGGTGGAGGAGGGGGTGGTGAGAGCAGAGGGGCCTGCCCAGCCCAGCCCAGCCCAGCCCAGCCCCAGCCCAGCCCCAGCCCTGGGCGGCATTAACAAGATGCAGGTGTTTGCACAGTTGCTGTAGAGAGGAGGAAGGCGGAGGCATGGGAGCCTGCAGTCCTGAGCAAGTGTTTTTTTTGCAAGAGGCTGGCGTTTGGGGGTGCAGAGGAATGCAGCAGTTTCTGGCTCAGGCCTACGCTGTGGCTCCCCCTGGGTGCACGTGTGTGTGTGTGTGTGTGTGTGTGTGTGTGTGTGTGTGAGAGAGAAAGAGAGAGAGAGAGAGAGAACAGGAGAGTGTGCATGCACACACACACACACACACACACTCTGCCACCATAGATCTTTTCCCAGCAACACCTTAAACACCACGAATTTGGCCTTCGCTGGCCTTGACCCAGGACTGGCTCAGACACTGCCCTCTGCTAGTCTGTATTCTCTGTCCTGCCGTCCTCTCTCCACACTCCACTCCCTGCACCACCACCATCACTCCCATCTCCCCTCTGTCTTCCTAGCATCAGCCCTTTGGGGCCTTGGCGAACTGGATCTCCTGCTGGGCCCGCCCCCATTTCTTAAGTCCCTTGGGCTCCAGCTTCAAGTCTGCATTTTTGGAGACTTTCTCCCACCCACCCTGCCCCAGCCCCAACTTTCTTACAGTCAGGGAGGGAGAAGTCACGCACAAGGGCCTGTCTGCCCTGGGGCTCAGCGGGGGTGCCCAGCTCCTGCCCCTGAAGCTCCTGGGAAATGGAGCCATTAGAGATGGAAGGTGAGGAACACAGGACGAGGGAAGCCCGGGAGCGCCTCCCCTTGGCCACCCCAGGGGCAACTGTTAGACCCTCTGAGTGAGGATGCTAACACGCCGAGAGGCACACCCCAAAGACTCAGAGTCCAGACCGGCTGATGCAAAAGCAAGAGGATTTATTCGGCGTCTGCGCAGACAGGCCTCCTGAACTCGGGAGTCCAGAGAGCGCCCCCAGCACAAAGCCACATGGTTTATATACCGCAGCGACCAATCAAAAGCACTATAGTGTCCATGCACACAGCAGTCCAATCCGTGAGCTGCTCATGTGAAGGGCATGCGTCTTCTATCCAATCAGCTACGGGATCACATGGGAGGCATGCACCTCGTCGCCATTTTGTTGTTTACTTCTTTAGTAGTTCCTTTCCCTGTCAGCGCCATCTTGTTCACCCTGAGGGGGACTACGTCTGGCTCCCTTCGTTCCCCTGGAGGGAGAGCAGTGTCCCGCTTCCCACACCGTTATTTGAGTATTAGGAGGTATACAAACTGGGTTAAATCTTAGCACAGCCAGGCACAAGTGTCACAGCTAGCTAAGCATAGGGTCCCTTATTTTATAGCTGCACCTAATTTTAGCTTTGGGGGAAAAAGTTTAGGGCTGTAATTTTAAACTTTAATTTTTATTTGGGGCAAAGGTGACTTCTTGTTTTTAATGGTATTGGCTTAGGTCACTCCATCTTGGTTTGATTTTTAATGTTCTTCACAGCAACACAAGCAGCAGTGAGGGGCCGCCACTCTGTGGGGAGCTGGGCTCTGTCCAGGGCCCTTTGCCCTCCTCTTCACATCCCCAGGGAGATGAGATAGGCACGGAGCCATGGAGGGAACAAGGAGTTGAGAGATTTCCAACAGTTTCTGTCCCTGGCCCTGCACCCCTAACTCCACCCCCTTGCATGCTAATTTAGTCCGCCCACTTTCCCACAATGCACTTTGTGTAAACCACCATGATGAGCAGGTGCACACTGAGCTCTGCATGGTGACGCCATGGCAACCTTCCCAGAGGTCATCACCACACTGAACCCCACCCAAACTCCACCCTGCTTGTATATTCAACTAGGGCACTGCCCACTACCCAAAGTGGACCACTGACCTGGGGGCCCTCTTTCTCATCTTGTCCCCTCTCACTCTCTGCTTTGCACAAATCTTGCTCCCTTCCTGGCGCTTAACCTACATCTCTGCTTTGAATCCTTATTTCACACAGGGGCAAGAACCCAAAATACAACAGCCAGGGACCCTGTCCCCACAAGACAGGGAGGAGGGAGGTGACAGACAGGCCCTGTCTTCTTGGGGGCAGAGAGTTGCTCTCCATCTGCCCAAGTCGAAGACATTCAGAGCAAGTTACTTCCGTGGTTCATTTAGTTTGTCTGCTGTGTGAGACCTACTAAGGAATACGACGGCAAGCAAAGACTTCCAATGGAGGAAAAAGATCGGGAAGACCCTGCTGGACCCCCGACACGCTGCTGGGCCTGGGAGCGCTGGAGTCTCGAGTGCAAGCGAAGCGTCTCCAAATGGAAGTGAGCTCGTGACGCCCAAGATGGCGGAGAGAGGTCAGGGCGCTGGCTCCAGGCTGACCCCAGGGTTGCAGCAGGCAAAAACCCAGCTCCTGGAGCCAGGGCCTGTGTAGGACAAAAAGCCAGACCATGTATGTGCAGGACAACTGTGTACCCAAGAACCCAGCACCCCGAGATCACAAGGGAGATGAGAGCTGGCAGGAGCTCTGGCCTGCCCAAAACAGGAGGGCCGAGGGGGTCAGGAGTCAGCTCCCATCCTGCCTCCCCAGGCCTACGTCCCTACGAAAACAGACTGAGCAGAGACAGCACCCCGACTGTCGGCCCACAGCCACAGCAGCTGTATGGGGAAGGAGGCAGGACGGGCCGCCAGCACTGGGTGCCACGTTTGGAAGCTTCGAAGAATCTCCTTTTGGAGGACAGGGTCTGTGGCCGCTAGCCCCACATCTGAATCGGAGCATCCTGTTCCACCAGACGGAGACGCGGGCTTGTCACCGTCCACAGTGGCAACGTCCGCCGAAGATCCGGGGTGTGGGGACCCCTCACTCACTCCCCATGTCCCACATCCAGTCTCAAGTTGGGTATCCTCCCTGTCTGCAAACCACATGCACCTCCCCCACAAGCACTCTTCCTCCAGCCCACTCTGGGACCCGGCCCGCCCAGGCCTGGCTGGAGGTAATAGGCCAGCCCCGTGGCCCTGGCTCCCGTGGAGGGGCTGCAGCCCCCAGACCTCTGAAAGCACAGGCTGCCCCGTGAATGGGGCTCACACTCGAATTCTCAGCTCCTTTCAGGAAATTGCCAAGTGAGCCCTTGGCTTTCTCCTTCCCAGCGCCCGCCCCGTTTCCATAGCAACCGCCTCCGGAGCCTCTCCCAAGTCCCACCCGGCCCCCGCCACCCTGGGCGTCTCATCTGTCTGGGTGGGAACCAGGATTAGAGTTCATCGGGCCGGGTGCTTTTCCCAGCGCCGCTCTGCCTCCGTGATCCCTTTGCTGCCGCCCGGCCTCTGCCCCCGGCTTTTCAAGTGCCCCAGACTTAATGACCGGCCCTGGGTTTCCTCTTCTTCCCTTTCTCTGCCTCCAATAAAGCCGGAGAATTAACCCGGGTTTTAAGTGCCCCGGTTCCAAGCTGCATATCAAAGAGAGCCTCCCCAAGCCGCTTCTGCATTTCAAAGGGGCTGCTCTGCGCCTTTCACTTTAACCCGCACGTTTTGGGGGACGGGTTTTATCCAGAGGTCAAACTCTGGAAAAACAAACGGGCCCCCCTTCACCCCCTCCTGGGGTGCTGCGGCCATTAATACATAAACCGCGGGCGGGGTGGCTGGGAAACAGGCTGCACGCCTCTGCCACCCCCTGGGCCCCGAGGGAGCAAGAGGGGCAAATGCACACCGTGGTTCCCGAGCGCAGCTTCCAGGCTCCGAGGGGCTGTTTCCCCCGCTCCTGGGTCCCCTCTGGAAGCCCTACCTGGGCGGACCTCGGCACTCAGCCCCTGCAACCCAGCCCCGGGGCCTGGGCCCCCACTCCCTTCCTTCTGCAGTGGTCACTGCAAAGCCTTGGTAGGCACTCGGCGGCGTCCAGCGGCCCTACAGCTGGGCCAGAGTCCAGGGGCCCGCTCTCTCCCGCCCTCCCGCTGCGAGACCTCGCCCTGCTTCCTACCCCCAGATACCCCTCCGCACACACACACACCACTGTCCCCACCCTCAGCTCCATGTACTCTTGCCATCACTTCCACTCCCCTAGTACCCACCCCCACCACCACCACCAAGGACTCACTGGTGAGCTTGGACCCTCCCCTTCCTCCCTGGGAGGCATCTTAGGGCCCCCTGCACGGACCCCAATCTCACTGCTGCGGACTGTGAGGTTCTTCCTCTGCTGTATCCCAGACCCGGTCCCCAGGCTTTCTCGGGCGTTAAGTCCCTGCCCAAGGTGCAAGGCCTGCCTCCTGGTTGACCAGAAAGCACTGGTTGGAACAGCGGGGCAGAAGGCACAGCAACTTTATGGAACTTGCTACCCAGCACCAAGTGGGGAGAGGGGAGGGGAAGCGGCACTTGCGAGGGGCGCAAGGCAGGTGTCCCCTTCTCACCCTGCCACTAGCTCATTCCTTCATGGCTGCGTTCCCACACTCATTCACTCGCATGGCCCGCTACGTGTCAGGGGAGCGAGGTCATCGGGCCAGCAATGACTGACAGTGCAATGAGACAAACCCTGTGCTCCATGGGCCTCCAGGGCAGACTACAGCCTCTCTCTCTCTCTCTCTTTCTCTCTCTCTCTCTCTCTTCCTTCCTCTTCTTCCTCTTTCTGCCCTCCTCCCCCCACCCCGCATTCTGCCTCTCCATCGTCCTCTTCCACTTCCTCGTCCTCTCCTCCCTCCTCTCCTCCCCTTCATTCTCCACCGACCCCCCTCTCCTGCTCTTCTTTGAGGGGCTGAGAGCAGAGACAGACAAGCAGAGAGCGCCCATGCACTGGTTCACACCCCCTTAATGCTCTTGATGGCCAATTGAGCCAAGGCTGAAGCTGGGAGCCAGGACCAGAAGTGAACCCAGGTCTCCTTAGGTGAGTGGCAGGGACCCAGCTGCTTGCGCCATCACCTGCTGCTACCCAGGGTGCACAGCAGCAGGAAGCCAGAGTCAGCCCAGAGCTGGGAAGAACCCAGGCACGTGAGTATGGGATGCGGGAGACTTAACGCCACCTTAAACGCTAGGCCTGACACCTTTCCCTCCAGGTCACTTTTAAGGCAATGCAGGTACAGGGCGCCTTTGCCTAGGCACTCATTTCTGGGTTTAGCTTTCCCTCCTTCCAGCTTATGGGTGGGTGGGTGGGGAGAGAGTATTCTTGCTCCAGGATCCTACTTTGTGTCTTTTCCCTCCAGGCTTCCACCAAAACACTGCCCACGTCCTCGGCTCCCCACGTGCTCCTCTCCGTATCCTCTCTCGTGGGCCAGCTCCCTCCCCCACTGCCACCCTCGCCTGCTTGTCCCACCAGCCTTTCTGTAGTCCCCACGGCGCCATCTCTAACTGGTACCTTCCTCTACCTGGTCTCTGCCCGCACTCAAATCACAGTCCTCCCTGCTCCGCCGACCAGAGACCGCGTCCTAGGTTCAGCTCCAGAGGCAGGTGTTCAGGGCCGTCAGGGTTAGGTCAGCTGGAGAGCAGAGGCCTGCAGAAATGAGTCAGCTGTGCAACTCCTCCACTGTCGCTGTGACCCAGTGTCACATCCGCGTCCTTCATGGGTCTCTGTCTTCAACTCCTTAGGACTCTGGCTTACTGTCTGCTGTGGGCTCAACATCCGATACTCACCTTACCTCTGAAAAATGGAGTGAGAGAGTCAGAGAGGTGCCTGCCTCCTCCGAGTACCTGCCTGGGTCTTTTTTTTTTTTTTTTAATATTTAGTTATTTGAAAGTCAGAGTTACACACACACACACACACACAGAGAGAGAGAGAGAGAGGAGAGAGAGAGAGAGGTCTTCCATCTGCTGGTTCACTCCCCCTATGGCTGCAACAGCCAGAGCTACACCGATTCAAAGCCAGGAGCCAGGAGCTTTTTCCAGGTCTCCTATGTGGGTGCAGGGGCCCCAGGACTTGGACCATCTTCCACTGCTTTCCCAGGCCACAGCAGAGAGCTGGATCAGAAGTGGAGCAGCCGGGACTAGAACCAGCGCCCATATGGGATGCCGGCACTGCAGGTGGTGGCTTTACCTGCATGCTACAGTGCTGGCCCCTGCCTGGGTCTTCTGGTAAACCCTGAGCCCTCTCTTCTGTGTGTCACACCTTGAGAAAACGTCCCCTGTGAATGCAGAGTCCTGGAGGAAAGGTGGAAACCCCGCGTAGGGCGGGTGTATGCAGGAGACTGGCCCAGCCCTCCCTCGCCCACTGTCTTAAGCTTCTGTGGGCTAGCCCAAAGTTATCCTTGTGGCCGCACCATGGCTCACTAGGCTAATCCTCTGCCTGTGGCACTGGCACCCCGAGTTCTAGTCCCGGTTGGGGCACCAGATTCTGTCCTGGTTGCTCCTCTTCCAGTCCAGCTCTCTGCTGTGGCCTGGGAAGGCAGTGGAGGATGGCCCAAGTCCTTGGGCCCTGCACCTGCATGGGAGACCAGGAGGAAGCACCTGGCTCCTGGCTTAGGAACGGTGCAGTGCACCGCCTGTGGCAGCCATTTGGGGGTTGAACCAATGGAAGGAAGACCTTTCTCTCTCTCTCTCTCTCTCTCTCACTGTCTAACTCTGCCTGTCAAAAAAATTTTTTAATTAAAAAAAAAAAAAAGTTATCTCTGCTTTTCATTTCCCTTAAGGCAGATGGAATTGAGGATCTGCCAAGCCGGGTGGTTGCTTTCGTTCTCAGGGGACAGAGAGGACTTTGCTAGGTGCCACTGGACAAGGCTGCAGCTGCAGAGGTGGCTTTGGACTCCTGGAGGCCTGGAGTCAAGTCCCCCCACCCCCGGTGCCGTGTGCCAGCTCAGCAGTGGCCTGACCTCTGCCAGCCTGGCCCCCTGTTCTAAAATGGAAATAATAGCGATGACAAGCGTACGGGACTGTTGTGAGTTTTGAATGGCACAAAGCGAGTGCATGCCTGGCGCAGAGTAAACGCTCCCTAAATGGTGCTGTTGCCGCTGCGATCGTTATTATCCTTGCCACCGCCACCACCATTGTCCCTAGCAAAGTCCTGAACATTTAGATCCTTGTCTTACTCATGTCTGCACCCTCGGCACCAGCTTCAGTTAAGGTGCAGTTAATGGTAGCGAAATGGGGTTTCAGGCGGCTCACTTGGCTAATCATCCGCCTGCGGCGCTGGCACACCGGGTTCTAGTCCCAGTCGGGGCGCCGGATTCTGTCCTGGTTGCCCCTCTTCCAGGCCAGCTCTCTGCTGTGGCCCGGGAGGGCAGTGGAGGATGGCCCAGGTGCTTGGGCCCTGCACCCGCATGGGAGACCAGGAGGAAGCACCTGGCTCCTGGCTTCGGATTGGCACAGCGCACCAGCTGAGGCAGCCATTTGGGGAGTGAAACAATGGAAGGAAGACCTTTCTCTCTGTCTCACTAACTCTTCCTGTCATAAAAAAAAAAAAAAAAAAAAAAAGCAAAATGGGGTTTCAGAAGGTAAAATGCTCCAAAGAGAGGGTGTGGCATGTTCATAGGCCCTGCAGAGGCTGCCACTCACAAAGGCGATCCCGATTGAGGTACTGCCTTCTGGGTAAGGCCTGCCCCAGTCCAGGCTGTTGCAGGCATTGGGGAGTGAACCAGGGGATAGACATTCTCTCTCTCTCCCCCTCTCTCTCTCTTTCTCTCTCTCTTCTCCCTCCATCTCAAATAAATTGAAATAAATTTTTTAAAAAGAAAACTACAGTTCTCTAAGGATTTTTTAAGATTTATTTATTTAATTTGAAAGTCAAAATTACACAGAGAGAGAGAGATTGATCTTCTATCCACTGGTTCACTCCACAGATGGCCAGCGCCGGGCCAGGGCAAAGCCAGGAGTTCCATCCGCGTCTCCCACATGGGTGCAGGGGCCCAAACACTTGGGCCATTTTCTTCTGCTTCTCCCGGTCATTAGCAGGGAGCTTGATGGGAAGCGGAGCAGCCAGCACAGGAAGCAGTGCCCACAGGGGATGCTGCTGTCACAGGCGGCGGCCTTACCTGCTACACCAGAGCCCCGGCCCCAGTTCTCTGAGTTTCAGCAATTGCATGTGGCCTCAATACAGATACAGAGCAACCCCATCACTCTCTCCACGGCTTCCTAACAGTCCCTTCCCCAGCCCCAGCCCCTAAAAATCACCCATCAGGGTTTCTGTCCCTACAGTTTTGCCTTTTCCAAAATGTCATACCAAGCGCATTCTCCATAGCCCCCAGAATCTGCCTTCTGTCTCTTAGCCTGATGCACGAGAGAGGGAAGTTCATTTTCACTGACAAGTGCACTCCCCTCTGTGGCTGGACAGTCTGTCCATTTGGTCGGGGAAGGATAAGGGGGTTGTTCCAAGTTGGGGCCTTTATGCACGAAGCCGTTATAAACATTTGTATGCGCCTTTTCCTTTCTCTTGTTAATACCTGGATCGTCTGATACGCTCCTGCTTCTCACTCAGCCGCCTGTTTCCCCACGTGGCTGTGCCGTTGGCATCACCACCAGCCATGGGTGACCGCTTCGCCACCTCTTCCTTGGGATTTGACTTTGTCCCTTTTGTTGTTGTTGTTGTTGCTGTTTTTTCCTTTTTGTTTGAGCTGTTCCAACGTGTATGAGTGGTTTCTCTTTAGCATGTGAATTTTGTTTAATGAACGACATTGACATCTTTCCATGTGTTGCCATTCATAGTTCTTTAATGAATCGTATGTTCTAATATGTTGCCCATTTTAAAAATTGCTTTCTTTTGAACAAGTTTTGAGTTTTTTATATATTCTATTTCAAAGTCTTCTGTCATATATAGATTTTGGAAATATTTTATTTATTTATTTGAAAGTCAGAGTTACAGAGTGGCGGGGGGATCTTCTATCTGTTGGGTCACTTGCCAGGCCAAAGCCAGGAGTCAGGAGCTTATTGTATATCTCCCACGTGGGTGCAGGGGCCCAAGCACTCGGGCCATCCTCTGCTGCTCTCCCAGGCACATTAGCAGGAAGGTGGATTGGAAGTGCAGCAGCGCCCTTATGGGGTGCCGGTGTCACAGGCCACAGCTTTACCTGCTACGCCACAGCGCCAGCCCCTGCAAATATCTTCTCCCAATCTGTGGCTTGTCTTTGCATCTGTTTAACAGCGTCTTGTGGAAAACATAAGTTTTTAACTTTTTTGAAATCTAATTGATCAACTTTTCCTTTTAGAGATTGTGCTTTGGTTTTATATTCAAGAAATCTTGCCTAACCGGTATCACAAAGCTCTTCTCCTTATGTTTTCTTCTTTTATACTTTCTCTCTTTTTTAAAAAGATTTATTTATTTATTTATTTATTTGAAAGTCAGAGTTACACAGAGAGAGGAGAGGCAGAGAGAGAGAGAGAGAGATCTTCCATCCGATGGTTCACTCCCCAATTGGCCGCAACGGCTAGAGCTATGCCGATCCGAAGCCAGGAGCCAGGAGCTTCCTCTGGGTTTCCCATGTGGGTGCAGGGGCCCAAGGACTTGGGCCATCCTCCACTGCTTTCCCAGGCCATAGCAGAGAGCTGGATGGGAAGAAGAGCAGCCGAGACTAGAACCGGCGCCCATATGGGATGCCGGTGCCTCAGGCCAGGGCGTCAACCTGCTTCGCCACAGCTCCAGCCCCCTTTTATACTTTCTCAGAAGAGGCATCCGGGGAACCAGTGTGGCCTCCCCCAGGCAGACGGGACAGCGACAGAGACAGACTCGGGAGCCGGGCGCCCAGCCTTGAATTCAGAGTTCCAGAACCTACTACCATCAACGCGACTGGGGCTTCTCTGAGCCTCAGCTGCTCATTTACCAACTGGGAAGAATCAAGTACCTCTTCTTTGGGTTGTTGTATGGATTAAATGAGTGATGCCTGTGCACGGACTTACACACAAACTTACTATAAGTGAGTATAACAATACACCCAGTAAACTTTGGCTGTTACTGTTATTTGGGGATTGAGAAGTCCTGCTATTAAGAAGATGTGTGAGGGGGGTATTCAGCCTAATGGCTAGGCCATCAGTTAAGGTGCCCTTGTCCCATGGCAGAGTATCTGGGTCTGAGTCCCAGCTCTGCCTCCTGACTCCAGCTTCCTCCTAACACAGACCCTGGGAGGCAGCACTGACAGCTCAAGTAGTTGAGTCCCCACCAGCCACATGGGAGACCTGGACTGGGTTCTGGCTCCTGGCTTCAGCCCAGCCCAGTCCCAGCCATGGTGGACGTTTGGGAGAGTACACCAGAGAGTGGGAGCTCTCTATCTCCCACCTCTCACATAAATAAATAAAAATGTTTACGAAGAAGGAAAACGTGTGACTACAGCATCTTCCCCACATCTTGACACCCCCACCAAGGCAGGGGTCCGGGCCATCTGAGCAGCAGGATGGCCACTATCCACAGTCCTTGCCTCAGTGACCTCCTCCTCCATGGTAGACCAGCTGCTTCCGGGAGCCACGAGCCAGGGAACACACGACAGCCAGTGCTGGGTGGGGGACAGGCAGTCTCTGCCTTGGTGCCTGCTGTAGCTCTCAGGAACACAGCAGTGAGCATCCCCAGATGCCCTGGGCTCCTCGGACAGCGCTATGGCAGGGACACTGGCAGGCCTGAGCCACGGGGCCGACCAGCTGCCCTGCAGGGAGGAAGCCACTTGCTACCCGTCCCCAGCTCTGGGAAGCAGAGTCCGGTTTGCCACTGAAGTTAAGTCGCCTGGAGGGGAGGTCAGGAAAGGACCTAGTTTTGTTCCAAGGCAGAGGGGAGCCCTTCAAACAAAGCAAATCACTGAGGGACAGAAGGAGAGGCAGGGGCGTGGGGACAGACGGGGTACACGCACCAGCTCCCCCACTGCGTGAGCTGCGGGCTCCTGACACTCGTGCAAGGACAGTGCCACCTCCCTCGGGGGCACCTGCTGCTGCAGGGTGCAAGTGGGGGAGCAGGGCCGAAGCCCGGTGCGCCGAGCTCTCTTCTTGGACGGAAGCCGCAGGCCCCAGTCTCTGCTCTGCCCAGGGTGGGATGGAGCAAAGCTCTCTGGGGAACAAAGAAGCAGAAAGCGGAAAGCGGTGCCCGGTTCTGGGACAGCCGGCCGCCTGAGCCCCGGGGGACCGGCCCGACTCAGCCCTGCCCTGGGAGGGTCTTCCTCCCCCTTCTTTCAGGGGTGCTTCTCCTCCCAGCCCTGGGGAGAGCAGGGCGCCTCCCTGTGCGGCTGAGAGGAGAGGGTGGCCAGTGCCGCCCGGAGCCGCAGAGAGGAGGACATTCTTGCAAGTCCATTCAGCTGCTCCGCTATTTCCTGCCCTGCTCCAGCACCCGCATGCTCCACCTGCTCCTACTTAACCATTTCCTGTTTACCGCCTGCAGCCAGCGGGAGCACCCCGGATAGACACCAGGGCAAAGGGCTAGACTGGGGCTGGCCCGTTTCCTGAGCAGGCAAGGCTGGGACCACGCTGCTCGCAAGCAGGGCCTGGCTCCTTCCTCTCAGGCAGCTCCGTCAGTGCAGGGGCAGGAAGCGCTGGCCAGGCCTCCCCCAGGGCTGGGTCTTTGCGCTGGGAGGCGAAAGGAGATGTCTCCCGGACTCAGGGTGGTGTCAGTCACCCCTACCCAGGGATCGGCCGTGCCCTGCGGTAGCCTCTTCTGTCCATGTCTCCTGCTTGCCTGCCTGGGGCGTCTCTCCTGGCGCCCGCTCCCCGCATCAGTACCATTCAGGAAGACACAAAACGACCAGGTCATTTGGCACTTCTCTGTGACGCCAGCCTCCCACAGGAGAAATCTCTGGGGAGTCCTACTGTGGCCATTCTAGCACTTGGGAGTCAGCACGCTCCTGTATCTATGGCTTGGGCAAATCGCCTAACCAATCTAGGCCACCCCAAGGAGTATAACGTATGTGAAAGTTCCTGGCATAGAGTAAGCCCTAGGGGTGGACATTTGTCACAGTAGTTAAGACACGGCTGGGGACGCCTGTGTCCCGTACAGCGGTGCCAGTTCCAGTCCGAGCCCGCTCTGACCCAGCTTCCTCCTGATGTGCGCCCCGGGAGGCTGCAAGTGATGAGCCCAGTGCCTGGGTCCCTGCTAGACACGTGGGAGACCCAGATGCAGTTCCCGGCTCCTGATTTCAACCCAGCCCAGCCCCGCTGTCGCAGGCATCTGGGGAGTGAACCAGCAGATGGAAGATATTTCTCTCTCTCTCTCAAATAAAAAAAAAAAAAGAAAAGAAAAGAAAAGAAATATGGAAATATGGGCCGGCACTGTGGCCCTGCAGGGTAAGTCACCACCTGGGACCCTGGCATTCTGGTATGGGAAGTGGTTCGTGTCCCACTGCTCCACTTCTGATCCAGGTCACTGACAGGGCACCTGGGAAAGCAGCAGAAGATGGCCCAAGTCTTTGGGCCCCTGCACCCACATGGGAGACCCGGATGCAGTTCCAGACTTCTGGCTTCATCCTGGCCCAGCCTGGGCCATGGTAGCCATTTGGGGAGTGAATCACCAGATGGAAGATATCTCTCTCTCTCTCTCTCTCTCTCTCTCTCTGTAACTCTGCCTTTCAAATAAATAAAACTGTAAAAATTTTTAAGAAGTACTGATACATAGTAATGAATACTATTGGTATATAGGGTTAAAAGAAAAAAGTTCCCTTATGTACAAGAGTACTTTAAAAAACTCATGGGAAATGGAATTAAAGATGCTTATTGTGGTGTAAAAAAAATGGAATCCATGAATAATTTTCCATACTATGCATTTTCCATGAATATTTGAAGCTCCCTTTATATTTTTTAAGATTTATTTATTTACTTATTTGAAAGTCAGAGTTACACACAGAGAGAAGGAGAGGCAGAGAGAGAGAGAGAAAGAGAGAGAGGGAAAGAGAGAGGTCTTCCATCTGCTAGTTCACTCTCCAATGAGCTACAACAGCCGGAGCTGCGCCGATCCGAAGCCAGGAGCCAGGAGCTTCTTCCAGATCTCCCATGTGGGTACAGGGACCCAAGCACTTGGGCCATCTTCTACTGCTTTCCCAGGCCATAGCAAAGAGCTGGATTGGAAGAGGAGCAGCCGGGACTAGAACCAGCGCCCACATGGGATGCCAGCACTGCAGGGAGAAGTTTTTACCGCTATGCCACAGTGTCCACCCTTCTTGTGTACTGTTTTTTAAATCAGGGTCACAGATCCCTTGCCCCTTGTCCCTCCGCAGCTGTGGGCTGACATGGACAGAACGAGACCAGGTAGAGGATTCTCCCAGGACTGAGTCTCCACTGGGTGAGGGACTGCCCCTCCTCCCCATCACTGGGTAGGTGGGGCTGGGGTGGCCGAGAGCAGCATGGTCCATTTGGGGAAGTGTGGCTCTGCAGGAGACCTCGGCAGAGGCAAAGAAGGCTGCGTGTGCATCCCGAGAGCAACTCACCCCCCAGCGTAGGAAATCCACTGAGCCAGGCCTCACACGTGAGGCACCCCCTTCCCAGGCACCCCGGCCTCTTGTTCCCAAGGTAGATTTCTCCACCTTGCCAGTTGGGGTGGGGGTAATTCTCACTGCGGGGTTGCCAGCACCCCACCTCTCCAGACTGGGTGCCTGCAGCACTCAGCCTCCACCAGCTGTGACAATCGAGAACCACTGTAGCCTGGGCCCTCGGTCCCCATTCCACGTCCCACCTCCTGCCTCCTGCTGCCCTTCCTCCCCACCTCAGCCCACCCAGGCCTAGCAGGTGGTCTCCCCAGCATTCACAGGAGGAAGCAATGCCAGCCGGCCTCCTGCATGTGGGAGGGCAGCCAGGAGGCAGCGGGCAGCCTGGCAAGAAAAGCCAGCTCGAGGGCCGGCGTTGTAGCGCAGCGGGTTAAGTGTCCACCTGTGACACCATCCACATCCCAAGTGAGGGCTGGTGAGAGTCTGGCTGCTCTGCTCCCAATCCAGCTGCCTGCTAGTGCACCTGGGAAGGAAGGTGAGGACGGCCCAGGTGCTCAGGCCCCCCTGTCAGCCACGTGGGTGACCCGGATGGAGTTCCTGGCTCCTGGCTTTGGCCTAGCCCAGCCCCAGCCGTTGCAGCCATTTGGGGATTAGACTAGTGGATGGAAGATCTAGATAGATATACATAAAGATAGATATAGGTGTAGGTGTATAGAAATAGATACAATGTGTCCCTCTGCCTTTCAAATAACTGAAATTTTTAAAATGTCCGCACTGAGCCAGGGAGCAGTCAGCAAGGAGGCAGGAGTAAGGCTGAGGAGAGGGCAGGCGGGCCCTGAGCCCAGTGCTTTCCACCTGATCAGCAGCCCCCCCCCCAATCCGACCCCAGGAAGACTGCTGGGAGCCAAGGAGGCATTCAGCGCCCGGACAGTGTCACGTTGCTTACTGGAAACCCTACCAAGTCCAGCCCAGGCTAGCCCTCAAGTAGCCAAGGAGCTCAGGCTGGGTCAGGGAGGTGACCAGTGACCGGAAGCCTCACCTGGGGCTGGCAGCTGAGCCACAAAGCTTCCAGCACCACGGCTGCCTAAGTGCTCTGCCTCCAGCCACAGGACCGAAGAGAGCCCTAAGAAGGAGGCACCGCAGGAAACGGGCAGGCTTCACGGGGGAGCTGTGTGTCCAGGCAGAGAAGCAGACAGAAGACAAGCGACCCTGAGAAAGGACACCTGTGCCCATGTGCAGGTGAGCTGTGCCCTGAGACCTGGCCAGGCCAGCCACTCTCCGCCACCGGTGCAAGACCCCGGGGCACAGCACCTGAGCCCTGGGCCGTGGGAGTAAGGGGGCTGTGGACCTGTCTCTCAGGACAAGTGGCTGGCTGGCACTGAGGAGGACTGGGCAGCTTGCACAGTGCCCCCCAGTCTCTTCTCCCCTGAAGTTCAGGGTGCCTGGAGGCCAAGGTCAGCATGGGCTGGTGTGAGCTGGCAGCCATCGCTACAGCAAAGACCTCAGCCCAAGTACATCGTGGCCTTGAGCAACTCCACACGGAGGCACTGAGGCTCCCCTGTGCCACCCAGGGACAGAGAAAGGCAGCTCTCTCCTGGCCCAGGAGCTGCTGTCAGAAGGTTGCGACTCTGGCGCTGACATGGGGTCTGCATCCCTTGGCATTGACACATCAGTTCCCCAGCTGTTGTTCTTCTTTGCCCAGTGCCCTGGCCACAGGCCACGCTTTCCCTCCAGGCCATCCAGGGAAGACCCCATGGCTGTGAGTCCAGCCCTCAGTCACTCCGGGGTGGGGTGGGGGGACAAAGGAGAGCCAGAGCCAGGTACCTGGGCCCAGCCCTGGTGGGAGGAGACTCCTGGCCCTGGGGGTCTCAGCCGCCCCACCCAATCTCAGGAAAGGGCTGGAGCTATTTCCCTCCCAACCTGCCTGGGCCTCTCCTTTCTCACTCAGGTGGCTGTGCCAGGAAAACCCAGAACAGCTGAGTGGGCTTTTCAGGACTGGCCTGACGCCAGGGACGAGAGAGCCACACAGCAGGCATCGCGCGTGCTGTCCACAGGCCTTTCCTTGGGGACCCTCGGGACTTTTTACCACAAATCCGGGTTGTCTGAGCTCTGGGGAGATCCAGGGAGGAAGGGCCGCACGCCACCCTGCTAGCAGCTTCGGCAGCAGAAGGGGCGACCACGCTTCACTCAAAGGAAGCAAAACAGCAGGAACCAGAGGCCGACACTGCAGCCTGGTCAACAGTATTCAGAGTTAAAACAGGAATTCACTTTTTACAAACTTTTACTTACTTATTTTTAATTTTTACATTTTTATTTTTTACTGTCAGACAGAGAGAACACCCATCTATTGGTTCACTCCCCAAATACCCACAATGGCCAGAGCTGAGCTCGGCAGAAACAGGGAACCGGGAACTCAACCTGGGTCTCCCATGTGGGTGGCAGGGACCCACCTACTGGAGCCGTCACCTGCTGCCTCCCGAGTGTGCTTTCGCAGGAAGCTGGAATCGGAGTGGAGCCGGGAATGGAACCCAGGCTCACTGATACAGGATGTGGGCGTCCCAACTATAGGCCAAACACCTACCTCAAGAGTTCACTTTTGGGGCCAGCACTATGGCATAATAGGCTAAGCCTCCACTTGCAGTGCTGGCATCCCACATGGGCACAGGTTCAAGTCCTGGCTGCTCCACTTTCAAGCCAGCTCTCTGCTATGGCCTGGGAAAGCAGTGGAAGATGGCCCAAGTTCTGGGGCCCCTGCCCCCATGAGGGAGACCCAGATGAAGCTCCTGGCTTCGGATCAGCCCAGCTGATGGATGTCTTCCATCCATTGCTGCCATGTGGGGAGTGAATCAGCAGATGGAAGACCTTTCTCTTCCTGTCACTCCCTCTCTGTCTATAACTCTGCCTCTCAAATAAACAAATAAAGCTTTAAAAAATTTCACTGTTTATGAAAACCCTGTACAAACCTAACAAACATAGAGTGGTGAACATGTGTGTGTGGGCGGTGTGTGTGAGTGTGCATTGGGAGTAGAGAGTGTGTGTGTGTAAGTTTGTGTGTGTGTGTGCATGTGTGAGTAGGGGGTAGTGTGTGTACATTTGCATGTGTGAGTGTACGTGTGTGAATGTGAAGGTGTATGCATTTGTGGGGGTATGTGCATGTGTGAGTGTGTGTATGTGGGTGGCTCTGTGTGTGTGAGATTGTGCGTGTGTGAGTGTGAGTTTGGGGGTGGTGTGTGTGTGCATCAGTGTGTGAGTGTGCATGTGGGGAGTATGTGTGTGAGTGTGCATGTCTGAGTGTGTGTATGTGGGTGGCTGTGTGTGTGATTGTGCATGTGTGAGTATGTGTATGTGGGTAGCTGTGTGTGTGTGTGATTGTGCATGTGTGAGTGTGTTTGGGGGTGGTGTGTGTGTGTGAGTGTACATGTGTGTGTATGTGCATATGTGGGTGGTTGGGTTGTGTGTGTGTGCCTGTGTGTGAGTGTGTGTGGGGGTGGTGTATGTGTGTGCATGTGTGAGTATGGGGTAGTGTGTGTGCATATGCATGTGTGAGTGTACATGTGTGAGTGTATGTGAGTGTGCATTTGTGGGGGTGGGGTGTGTGCATGTGTGTGCATGTGTGAGTGTGTGTATGTGGGTGGCTGTGTGTGTGTGTGATTGTGCGTGTATGAATGTGAGCGTGTGGGGGTGGTGGGTGTGGGGGGGCGGCTGGGTGTGGGGGGGTGTGAGTGTGCATGTGTGTGAGTGTGTGTATGTGAGTGGCTGGGTGTGTGGGTGATGTGCGTGTGTGTGGAGGGTGGTGGGTGTGTGTTGCAGGCAGCAGCTGGAATAAAACAAGCCAGACCATCGAGCCGAGCTGCCTTCTCCCCCTGCCAAGCAGGGCCCAGCTCTCCTGCTTGGGAGGAGGCAGCCAGTGCAGGCCACTGTCCTCTTGATGGGCGCCTGGACAGCCTGCCCGACCGAGGCCGGGCCTTTGGGAAGTCCTCCCGGCCACCCTCCTGTCCCCTGCCGCGGCCTCTCACCGCCTCCCGGTCAGCTGCCCAGCCCTATTCCACGCGTCCTCGCTGTCCCTTCCAGATGTGCCTTCCTGGAGTCCTGCTGCGGCGGCCCCCAGCCTTGTCCAGACCACTTTGTCCGCAGCCCCTGGCAGAGCACTCAGGACCTCCCAGACGCATCTACTCTCGGCCTCGCCAGCAGGAGGTCTTTCCTAGACGTTTTCCGGTCTGCTGCTGTCCCCCTGTGCCTTGAGCCTCCCTCCTGCCCCACCCCCATCTTGCCCACCCATGCATGGGAACCGCCGCTGGTTCCTGGTTCCTGGAAGCCTTCCCATCGCAAGGCCCCTTGGAGAGTCCGTTCCCCAGGAGATCCTGTAATCCTCAGCTTCACATCTGGAATGCTCCCTTCTCCCCCTGAAGGCCTTGGGATCTGCACTGTTCATCCTGCCCTTGCTAGCACCCTGGGATGGGAACTGGCTCCCAGATAAGCACAGCAAATAAAAATCCTAGGCCCCCAGGGAAAGGTGAACTCCAAATAAACAATGAGAGCAAAAATCGGTGTTAGTCTGTCCCGTGCACTATCTGGAGCGTATTTGCACTAAATACGTGTTGTTCACCCAAACTGCAGCAGGTCACATGGGGGCTGGGACTCAGCGGAATCCCTCGGGTCCTGTATCCGTGATCCATTCGTAGTCCTGCTTCGGCAGAGAATCATCAGCTCTGATCTGCTGGTGGCCCCAAGACCCAGATCCGTCCTAAATGCCTTTGGTGAAGCCTGAACACCTGTACCAAGCTCCGAGGAGGCCGCCTGTGGGACTCCCGCTGTCCCAGTGCTACCCCGTGTTCTCCGTGCTCCTCCGCAAGACTTCACTAGCAGCAGACGGGGATCAGGCGGTGAAACCCTGCGTGCTCCCCACCAGCCTGCTTGGTTTGCAAGCTCGGGTCAGCCCTGGAGGCTTCAGGCAAGCGATGCAGCACCTCTGGCTCTCGATGTCCCCCTCTCGAAGTCAGTGACACTAATAGTGACACCCCCCCACACCCCGTATGGGACTGTCATGAGAATCAAACGAGCGTGCAGAAGTTGAGTGACTGCCCTGACTTGCATGGAACCTGGCGTAGTTGGTGATGCTGGAAACCAGTCGGTGGCTGCTGCCCTTAGCAGAGTCTCTTTCTGCAGGCTCTTTCTCTCTCTCTCTCTTTTTTATTTGACAGGTAGAGTTATAGGCAGAGAGAGAGAGAGAGAGAGAGGTCTTCCTTCCGTTGGTTCACTCCCCAAATGGCCGCTACGGCCAGCGCTTCGCCAATCTGAAGCCAGGAGCCAGGTGCTGGTCTCCCATGCGGGTGCAGGGCCCAAGCACCTGGGCCATCCTCCACTGCACTCCCGGGCCACAGCAGAGAGCTGGCCTGGAAGAGGAGCAACCGGGACTAGAACCTGGTGCCCATATGGGATGCTGGCGCCACAGGCGGAGGATTAGTCAAGTGAGCCACTGTGCCGGCCCCCTGCAGGCTCTTTCACGAGCTGCTGGCCCAAGGGATGGCCGTGTGTGGACCTGAGTAAGCAACAGAGCTGCAGCAGAGACTCAGGAAGGGCCCTGCAGGGAAGGCAGGAGGTTCTCCACGGGGACCCCCACCAGGGCCATGTTCACAGTGGCTCCCTCTGAGCGTGCAGGCTTCCTCCTGTCTCCAACGCAGTTGCAAACCCGTGCCAACCCGCCTCAAGCTCCCAAAAAGGATGAGTTTCACATCGTTAAAGGACTGGTGGGAACAGCTTTCCCAGGAGGGAGAGCGCCTTCGGCCTCCTCAGGGCCTGCAGCTCAGCACCAGGGCCTCAAGGCCTCCTCAGGGCCCTGCAGCTCAGCACCAGGGCCTCAAGGCAGATGTCTCTGCGTCCTGAGGGCCGCCAGCAAGCTCCAGAGCCTCAGCCTGGGACAGGACGGGTGGCGGAACTTGAACTTTTTTTTTTTTTTAAGATTTTCTTAATTTATTTTAAAGACAGAGTTACAGAGAGAGGTAGATACAAAGAGAGAAGTCTTCCATCTGCTGGTTCACTCCCCAGATGGCCGGAGCTGAGCCGATCTGAAGCCAGGAGCCAGGAGTTTCTTCCAGGTCTCCCACGTGGGTGCAGGGGCCCAAGCACCTGGGCCATCTTCTGCTGCTTTCCCAGGCCACAACAGAGAGCTGGATCAGGAGAGGAGCAGCCAGGACTAGAACCGGTGCCAATATGGGACGCCAGCACTTCAGGTCAGGGCTCTAACCCGGTGAGCCACAGCACCAGCCCTGAAGTTGAACTTTTCAAGGGGGTCTCTGGATCAACTCAACCAAAATCAAATCCCTCAAGGATCAAGCTGATGAAGGGCCACTGTGTGCAATCACCAAATTCGCAGATTTCACAAGGACTCCGTGAACAGTCTCAGGGAAGCTGTTTCTCCTCACAGCCATTAGAGGGAAGAGTCAATATGTCAAAAGCTGCGAAGCCTAGAACGACTCCATGTTCTTATAAATACATTCTTCTGAAGTTGACTGAGTCCTAGGATGTGTTCTAGCCATTTGGGAAGTAAACCAGCTATGGGAGCTCGCTCTCTCTCTCTCTCTCTCTCATATGTCTGACTCTCAAATAAGTGAAAATCAGAATTAAATGCATTCTTCTTATGAACATATTTTTAACAATATAATACTTTCCTTAAATATTTCATTTATCTTCTGAGTATGTATTCAGGGAATATATTCACGCAGAACATGTTGAACCGAATGGAAATGCATTCTGACTCACATGCGCTAAACATATTCGGGCAGGACGCAATCAGATGTGCACAGAAAAGACACGCGTCGACTGTATTTCAGGAGACTGTTGCTTAAAACCATGTTCTGGCAATAGGACGTTTGGTAAAGTCAGAGAATTGGCGAACTGACTCGTGAATCAGTTTTCTTCCAGAGAATTGGGCTGTTTCTCATGGGAGGGAATCAGTGCCTGCCTCTCAGGGTCATCTGCTTACGATTTGATTCGGAGAACTTAGAACAGAGGCGCTCAAACATGAGTGTGTGTTGGAGCCACTGCCAAGCCCGGCTGAACCGCGGATTCTTGGAGCATAGCCGTGGGAGGCTCTGGGGCAAGGTGGGCTGGGGCCCAGGAATCAGCATGCGCAATGCAATCCCAAGGTCGCTGCACACTTCACTGCGAGAACAGGTTTTGGGGTGGTGAGTGCTGAGTCATGAGGAGTTACTGGAATGTTCTAAGATAGGATTTTTCTTCTTTCAACATGCTTTAAAATTACATCCAGCACTAACGCTAATTGTGTATGATAATCTAATTATCTATGTCCCATCATTCTAACACAATTATCTTTTTGTAAATAGCCTTCTACACGCATGCGATTGCCAAAACATACATGTTTATTTATGTTCTACCTTAAAATGCACATGTGTGTTTATCTTCCCTTTAATGCCACGTGAGAAACATTTTCCATCACTCTGCAAAGGCATGACCGCAATGGTTTCTCAAGAAGACACACATTACACCACGTACGGAGTTACTATCGTTTGTTTAGCTTGTCCTCTAATGGTTTCTGTCTCTTACAACTCATTTCCGGGACTGGAACTAGTGGTGTAGTGGGAATCTCCAGTGGCTCCCTACAGTGAGAACACAGTCAGAGGCTGACAGCCTCCCGGGCTGATCTGAAACATGAGCCCAGTCTTCCAGGAAGTCACTCTCAGAGAGGCCTAGGACTCGGGGCACAGTCGGCCGTACAGAGCAGTTTAAGATCAGGTCACAGAAGAGGCTGGACGAGTAGGGGTTATGAGCTTCTTCCAGAATCAGGATTTGAAAGTAGCCCGGACAGGGAGACACTGTAGGGACTTAACGTGTGGCAGCACTGGATGTGCAATACGGACATGGCACTTAGCTCTTTAACAGCAGGCCTAATGGAAATGCATCACGGACACTCCTTGCTGCACCACCCAGCAGGTCTGGGTATCATCCAGAGAGGTCCCTCTGAGTCCCCCCGTTCCCATCCTACCCTCTCCCCGGAAAGTATTAGCCAAGTCGCACTTCTTGCTTAAAACTACTCTTGTGCCACTGTTCGCTGTGCAGGTGTGTACTGTACTGAGTTCCTCCAATTTCTTTTCCGTGAAGGCACTATCTTTGTCTTATTGACACTGTAGTAAGTGCTCACCAAATAGTTGTTGATTGAATAAGTGAATGGCTGACCTCCCCAGGCTCCTGAGGACCGCCCCTCGGGCTGCCCCTTCCTGAGGCGCTCTGTAGGGGGCGCTCTCATTACTGCCTTTACCACAGCCTCCACCTGGGATGCAGGCACCTGTGTCTCCAGCCTGGGCAGCGCTGACCTCAGCTTTATCTCCTGGATCTGACCTTTTGGACACTGTCACTAGTGCTCACTCTGGACAGATTTTTTGAGCCTGACAAAAGGTGCGTCAAAGCACAAATGGTGTGCAGGGTGTTTATCAGCGGGCTGGCCACTCGAGTGGCCACACAGTGAGACACGGTAGGAGCATTCTCTGTCCAGCATGGGTCTCCTTCCTTGGCCGGCTTCTCCATCTCCCCTCTGAGAGCCTGCTACCTCAGACAGGATCTGTTTATAAACCTGGAATAGGGGCCAGCGCTGTAGCATAGCAGGCGTGGCCACCGCCTGCAATGCTGGCATCCCATATGGATGCCGGTTCGAGTCCCGGCTGCTCCACTTTCGATTCAGCTCTCTGCTATGGCCTAGGAAAGCAGTGGAAGATGGCCCAAGTCCTTGGGCCCCTGCACCCCTATGGGAGACTCGAAAGAAGCTCCTGGCTCCTGGCTTCAGATTGGCGCTGCTCCAGCCGTTGCGGCCAATCAGGGAGTGAACCAGTGGATGGAAGACCTCTCTCTCTCTCTCTCTCTCTCTCTGCCTCTCCTTCTCTCTGTGTGTAACTCTGAGTTTCAAATAAATAAATCTTTTTTAAAAAAATAAACCTGGAACAATGATGATTTTACTTTCCATTTCCTATCTCCTTCCAAGCACAGAATCTCTTCAAGCCTCACGTAGGGCTGCCAAGGGCCCATCTCCCATAGCGCTAAAGCCCCAGCTCATATTTTGCAACAATCAACACACATTAAGGGCAGAGCTCTGGTCTCACCAACTGCAGATCAAACAGCCAGCATGGGGGAGCCACCGGCCCCCCACCCCCACCCCCACCCCCACCCCCGCCCCCACCCCCGCCCAGCTTCTGCTCCCTCTGCCTGGGATTCTGGATCTCAGGCACAAGGTGGAGAGGAGAACTTCCTGTCCCAACCCAGCTGTCAGGAGATGAGCTGGAGAGGGCCGGCTCAATCCAGTTGGGTCAGGTTGAGGCCCAAACAACCAGGCGCCTCCTGGTTCCCACGCTCAGCAGCAGGCCTGAAGCAGAAGTGGTTTCATCATCCATAATCTCTCACCTCTGCCTGTGTGCTCTTTGCATAATGACCTGCTGCTTGGTTCCCACATCACAATCACTGTATTTATCTATGCAAAACAGCACCTCATTAAAAAGAAGAAACATCACTAGTGGCCCAACCCCTCATTAGAGTATAATGCACAGGCCCTGGGCACACCCGGGGTGGAACCTGGCCTGGTCAGGCCTTTAGGCCCAGAGCACCAGCTCTGTCCCCACCCTTGTCCCATTCCTCTTGAGTGAGCTCTGCTCTCCCCCAAAACTGAGAAGTGGGGGGATGACTGACAAGGAGCCCAGTGGGACTGAGAAATGGGCCCATTGGGGGACCCTCTTCTCCGAGGGATCTTCTCCCAAACAAATAGTTATTGCCATTCAAAGCCCCTCTGAGTGCCATCAGCCCAACTTGTACAATGATCTTTGCAGAACACTGGCCTGTTTTTAGCTCTGCTTCCCACTAGAATGAAAGCATCAGGGACTATAACCAGTGCTTGGCACACAGTAGGCCTTCATTAAATATTGACAGACTGCTCGATTTCATTTTGCCTCTGTAATAAGGAATCCCACGACGGTTTCTCCACTGAATGTTCTCATCCCTTCTCACTACACGGACGCCAGCCCTGGGGTTGCCCTTACACAATCCTTTCTCCTCTTGTGAGCCAGGTTCTCCACACTGCAAGTCCAAATGCCTTCATTTTAAACAAAAAGCGGTTTTTGAAATAATAAAATAGTCATTTATCTCATTTAAAAGGCACAGAGATGGAGAGAGAGAGAGGGAAAGAATCTCCCATCTACCAGGTCACTCCTCCAAATGCCTTCAACAGCCAAGGCTGGACCAGGCCCGCGTCCAGAATCTGGAACTCAGTGCAGGTTTCCCACGTGGGGAGCAGGATCTCACATACTGAGTCATCATCTTCTACCGCCTCCAGGGTGCGCATTAGCAGGAAGCTGGGTCAGAAGTGGAGGAGTCAGTACTCGAACCAAGTCCTCTGATACGAGATCTGGGTGTCCCAAGGGGGGGACTTAAGCTGCTGTGCCAAACACCCACCCCTTGAATGAAGATCTTATGCTGCTGTACTGTCTAAATGACTTTAATGTGCAGTATTTAAGATATACACAAAAGAAATAAAGAACAATACAACAGCCAGGCACACAGTACCCAACTTCAAAAAGGCCCCAACAGTGCCATTGCAGTGAAAGCCCCACGCCGAGCACTCAGCCTCCCCTTCACGAGAATGCGGGCCCCCAGCGTTGGTGCCTCTCTGGGTCCCCAGTCAGTCCAGGGGAGCTTTGCCATCAGAGCATCCTGCAAGCCGGGGTCAGACCTGCGTTCTCAGCCTCGGCTCCACCCACACACCGCACCTGTTCCGCGGCCCAGTTTCTCTATCTGTCAAATGGTGATAATAACACCCGTCTCTTCCCCACTTCTCAGAGTGTGCAGATGTCTGAGATAAATGCAAAGTGCTGGGCGCATCAGGGAACAGAGGCACCCAAGGGGCTGGGTAGCACAGCAGGCACCCAACCCTAGCTTCTCACCGTCCTGCGCCCTGGCCCCCAAGGCCAGCACATCCACACCACCTGCCAGCCCTGCCTGTCCCTAAGGGGAGGCCAGTGCCGGGGCTTGCAGGGTCCCGGCGCTGTGTCGGGAGATTGTCGGCACCCCCACACACACTGAGCACCAGGGACTTGTTTACTCTACAGAACGGGCAGCTCCTCACCAGAGTGTGTCAGGGCCCTTCCTGGCTCCCTCCCTGCCTCTCTGTGAGCCGGAGCTGGGCTGCCCACACGGTTAGCTCCTGGACCGTGGTGGAGGTGACCATGTCAGCTGCGCTTGCCAAGAAATGGGGTCCCTGTGCTGCTGCTGTCCGCGTGGTGTCACCCCAGTAGCAACAGTGTCTGGGCGGGTGTGAAGCAGAGATCTACAAAGGTCAAGACTCCCTGCTTGAAGAAACAGGTTAAAAACAAGAAAAAACACCTAGATAATTGCTCCTGCAGCCATCTGGCCACCTGGCCCCAGACACCAGGGGGCTCCTTCCAGGGTGCGGAGCAGAGCGTAAGAGGCTGGTGTTGCCGAGAGAGGGGCAGCAGCCACTGTCGCTGGTCTGAACCCGGAGAGGCCTCTGTAGCAGAGTGGCAGTGCAAGCTTGCAGGAAAGAGAGATGACCAACACAGAGGCTGTGCCCGGGGGAGCAGCCGCTGTCTTCAGAAGCCGTTCCCCCTGTGTGCTAAGTGCTTTGGGCGCACAAGCCAGAGTACTCAGAATGCCGGTGTTGCAAACGAGAGCAAGGAAGGGGGCAGCTTGGGGCTCCCAACCTTGACTCTCAAGGTTTCACTGCCAATTCCAGCCACTTGGCCTGTGGCTGATTCAGGATCTACCTCGGAGCAGAATGGCGCTCCAAGCAAAGTCCCGAAGAGGTGGTCCGCAAAGCTGACCACCAGCAGGGGTGCCGGTGGGGGACCTGGAAGCTTGGCTCTCTGCCCTGAGACACCAGGAGCCGCCGTAGAGGAAAGCTGAGAGGGTCAGCCCCGGCCAGCAGGGCTGGCGCTGGGAATCTGCCGAGGGTGGAGAGAGACCCTGGGGCTTGGGACCGAGAGAGTTCACCTTTAGGCTTTAGTTCCGTCCCTTACGCCCCGCGTGACCCTGGCAGAGTCCTTTCATCTCCCTGGCTCTCAGCTTCCTCATGTGTGACACAGGGGAGGGGGACTGGTTTACAGGAGCCCCACCCCCATCTGTAAGGGATACGTTCCAGGAATTCCAGCGAATGCTTGAAACTGCAGATCGAGGGGCCGGCACTGTGGCATTGCAGGTAAAGCCACCGCCTGCAGTGCTGGCATCCCATATGGGCACTAGTTCGAGTCCCGGCTGCTCCACTTCTGATCTACCTCTCTGCTGTGGCCTGGGAAAGCAGTAGAGGATGGCCCAAGTCCTTGGGCCCCTGCACCCACATGGGAGATCTGGAAGAAGCTCCTGGCTCCTGGCTTCAGATTGGCACAACTCCAGCTGTTGCGGCCATCTAGGGAGTGAAACAGTGGATGGAAGACCTCTCTCTCTCTCTCTCTGCCTCTCCTTCTCTCTCTGTGTAACTCTGACTTTCAAGTAAATAAACAGATCTTTAAAAAGAAAAAAAGAAAGAAACTGCAGATCGTATCAAACCCATTATGTACTATGGTTTTGCTCCTCGGGAGGCATATCTGTGATAAAGTTTAATTTATGAATTAGGCACAGTAGGAGGTTCACGCTATCTGAGGAAATAGAGCAATTACAGCCAAAGGCTATAATGAGGGTGTTGTGAGTGTGGTCTTTCTCCCACTGTGCCTCTCGGTGTTCCGGTGTTCCGAGCCTACCCCTGCTCTCCTGCTGATGTGAGCCATTGAGGTGGAGTTGAGATGGAGGCTTTCTGAGTCGTGGTTGGCCACCCTGACCGGTGACATCAGAAGGAAAGCATTTCGGAGACGGATGGTGAGAGAGTTCAGAACGCTACTCAGAACGGTGTGCATGTTAGAACTGACGTAGACCCATGGATAAAGGGGACGCCTGTGCCTCCAGGGTCCAATCGCATCAACATCCTAAGGACAGCAACAAGACAGGGAAGGGCCCACACTGGGACAGCCCTAAAAGTAAGGCTTAGGGAATCCTGAGCAAAATCGAATGTGGACTTAGGACTCATGTGTGTGGGGGGGGGGGGGGGTGTAGGTGATGGGCTGCGTGGTAAGGACGCCACTCAAGAGGCCTGATGCCACCTCAGGGTACCGGGTTTCGATTCCTGGCTCGGGCTCCTGATTCCAGCGTCCTGCCAGCGCAGGCCCCAGCAGGTGGCACATGATGAGTCAAGTAGTTGGGTTCCTACCACCCGGGGGAAGCCCTGGATTGAGTTTCCAGACTCCAGCTCTGGCCTGGAGTCCAGCTCTGGCCCAGTCCTGGCTCTTGCGTGTATTGGAGAAACCAGCGGATGGGGAGCGTCCCGCATCCCCAACCCCGTCTCGCTGACTCTGAAAGTTTTTACAAGCAGAAACAAACAAGGACAAAAGGGTTCTAGAAAGTTGAGTTCATGGGTCCACGTTATGCAGTGGGTTAAGCCATTACCTGTGACAACGGCATCCCATATGGGCGCCGGTTCAAGGTTCGGCTGCTCCACTTCTGACCCAGATCCCTGCTAATGCACCTGGGAAAGCAGCAGAAGATGGCCCAAGGGCTTGGGCCCCTGCATCCACATGGGAGATCCAGACAGAGTTCTGGGCTCCTGGCTTTGTTCTGGCCCAACCCTGGCTGTTGCAACCACTGGGGAGATGAGCTAGCAGATGGAAGATTCTCTCTCTCTCTCTCTCTAACTCTGCCTTTCAAAAAAAAAAAGGTCAAATAAATCTTAAAAACATATTGCTCTAGTGTGTGGGGCGCATCAGAGCAGGCTGGAAGTCTCCCTTCCCCAGGGGCACACAGCATCCTGACCTCATTGCCCTACGGAGGAGTATAAAGCAATGGACTCCAAGTTGGGCAACCGCACTCCAGGTCCAGGGCTCCTGCTGGCCATGACTTTGGACAAGGCAGTCATCTGCCGCCGTGCCTGCTTTCTCGTCTCTAATCGTCCTGGCCTCCTCCCTGCCCCACGAGGAAGCTGTGCGAATCCCCTGAGGAATGTCCACACAGCACTTAGCTCGCAAGGGGAGGAGAGTCCCACACAAACAGAAGGTGACTAGGATTGTCGTGACAGCTGCTGCACTCCCCAGCTCTTGCCCAGCCCCTCATGGAAATGAACCCGCTGTGAGTCACTATTAGCTCCAGCTCAAGGTTCAGTTAGGAGAATTCCCCTGGGCATCCTGTTCAGGTCTTGCCCCGTGGCCGGACGAGAAGAAGGCAGAGAACAAAGTCAGGAAAACGCAATGCCACTGTGCCCCCAAAACCTGACTCCACTTTGCTTTCTACCCACTTTGCGGGATCTCCGCACTACCGGGTCGCCCGACGGCAGGGGCACCATTGGCCGGCATTTAACTGACACTCAGTGAACATTTGTTGAAGAAATGGATGAGGCCGGCGCCGCAGCTCACTTGGCTAATCCTCCACCTGCGGCGCCGGCACTCTGGGTTCTAGTCCCGGTTGGGGCCGGTTCTGTCCCGGTTGCCCCTCTTCCAGTCCAGCTCTCTGCTGTGGCCCGGGAAGGCAGTGGAGGATGGCCCAAGTCCTTGGGCCCTGCACCCCATGGGAGACCAGGAGAAGCACCTGGCTCCTGGCTTCGGATCTGTGCAGCGCTACCAGCAGTAGCGGCCATCTGGGGGGTGAACCAATGGAAGGAAGACCTTTCTGTCTCTCTCTCTCTCTCTCTCACTGTCTAACTCTGAATCTGGCGCCCCAACCAGGACTAGAACCCAGGGTGCTAGTGCCACAGGCAGAGGATTAGCCAAGTGAGCCACGGCGCCGGCCCACTGCCTTTTTTTAAAGACCTGCTGTATGCATAGACGGGCACACTGTGTCTGTTTTCTGTGCCCAAAAGGCTGGTGAGAGCAGTCAGGTCAGAGAGCAAACAGCCTGCGTGACACCCGGAACACTGTGGGTAGGAAGTCGCCCGTAGCCTCCATTCCCTCTCTGGGACGTGTCCCTGGTAGGTACGGGACCAGTGTGGGTCCTCCAGCTCCCTCCCCCACCCAGGCCCAACCCCTCCACTCCTGAGCGAGGTTGGCCTCTGCCATAGGAGCAATGACTTCCGCTCTGACATCAGAAGGAACTTGTGCTCCCCAACACCGGCTGTGTGGCTCTCACGGAGAGCCCCTAGGAGGGCGGGGGGCCCTTGTTAAAGGCCTTCCTGACAGTGGAGAGAGGCCGTTCAGGCTGAATGTGTATCCCAAGGTGTAACGACTCCCCTCGCCTGGGGCCTAATAACAGCAGGGTGGCTAACCCAGCCAGTGCAGGGCCCAAGGACTTGGGCCATCCTCCACTGCACTCCCTGGCCACAGCAGAGAGCTGGCCTGGAAGAGGGGCAACCGGGACAGAATCCGGCGCCCCGACCGGAACTAGAACCTGGTGTGTCGGTGCTGCAAGGCGGAGGATTAGCCTAGTGAGCCGCGGCACCGGCCCTGGAGTACACCAATCTTAACAAGCTCGGAAGATTTTTGCAAATGTGTACACCTATGAAACTACCACACAGATTGAGATACACAACATTTCTTTTGTCCCACCTCCCAGGCACTACCCACTACTCAAGATGACCCCTGTTCTGCATCATCACACGTTCATTTTCCTACTCTTGAATTTCATGTCCGTGCAATAACAGAGCATATACTCTTTGATGTCTGGCTTCTTTCACTCAAAAACAGCTGTGTGTCAGTTGCTTTTTCTTTTTGATTCCTGTATAGGGTTTCATTGTATGAATATTTTATGATCTAAGTATTCATTCTTTTATCAGTGGACATTTGCGTTGGTTCCAGTTTGGGTTCACTATGAATAAAAAGGCAAGAACGTTCTTCTGCATTTTTTTAGGAGGACATATGAATTCACTTCCCTTAGGAATACCAGGCTAGTCACACATCATGAAACTCACCCTCTTAAAGTGCACAACTCAAATTTCAAAAATGTTGGGGCTGGTGGTGCTGCGGTGCAGCAGGTTAAGCTGCTGCTTGAGATGCTGGTAACCCATATGGGCACGGGTTCGAGTCCAGCTGCTCCTCTTCTGACCCAGCTCCCGGCTAATGTGCCTGGGAAGGCAGCAGAAGATGGCCCAGGAACTCAGGTCCCTGCCACCCATTGGGAGACCCAGATGGAGTCCTGGACCCCTGGCTTTCTGCTTGGCCAGCCCTGGATGCTGTGGCCATTTGAGGAGTGAACCAGCAGGTGGAAGACCTTTCTCTCTCTGTCTCTTCTCTCTGTGTGTCATTCTGTATTTCAAATACGTAAATAAATAATCTTAAATTTTTTTTCAAAAAGTCCATGGAAAACATAAGTTTACTTTGGTGCAAAAAGTTCTTGAAATCTATGCATATGAGGGGTCTTCAAAAAGTTCATGAAAGATTTGTATTATGCAAAAAATGTTAGGGGCAGGTGTTGTGACACAGGGGATTAAGCCACTGCTTGAGACAGCTGCACCCCATATTGGAGTGCCAGTTCAAGTCCCTGTTCTTCCACTTCCTACCCAGCTTCCTGCTAATGTATCCTGGGAGACAGCAGAGGATGGCCAAGTCCTTGAGCCCCTGCCACCCATGTAGGAGATCCAGATAGTCTTCCTGGCTCCTGGCTTCGGCCTGGCCCAGCGCTGGCTGTTGCAGGCATTTAGGAATTGAACCGTGGATGGAAGATCCTTCTTGTCTTGTCTTTCTTTCTTCCTCTCTCACTCTCAATGCTCACTCGTGCTCTCTATGACTTTCAAGGAGAATGAATAAACATTTACAAGTTGTAAAAATCTCTAAAATAGCTTTTAAAAAACTATACATGGCGGGGGCAGGCGCTGTGGTACAGCAGGTAAAATCACTGCCTGCGGTGTCGGCATCCCATATGGGCGCCGGTTCGAGTCCTGGCTGCTCCACTTCCGATCCAGCTCTCAGCTGTGGCCTGGGAGAGCAGTAGAAGATGGCCCGAGTCCTTGGGCCCCTGCACCCACGTGGGAGACCTGGATGAGACTCCTGCTCCTGGCTTTGGATCGGTCAGCTTACGGCCGTTGCGGCCATTTGAGGAGTGAACCAATGGATGGAAGACCTCTCTCTCTCTCTCTCTCCCTCTCCTTCTCTTTCTGTGTAACTCTGACTTTCAAACAAGTAAATAAATCTTTTTAAAAAAACTTTCTGCAACAAAATAAACTTACCTCTGACTTCCATTTTCCATGAATTTTTTTGAAGTTCCCTTGTATACCTCAGGATGAGGTTGCTGGTTCGGGGGTGGCATTAGCTTAGTAGGTTTTTCCTAAGTAGTTGCACCAATTTACACTGTTCCCGCCCCCGACAGTGCACCAGCATCCGAAGGGGCTCTGCCTCCCCTCCGGCTCTGGAATATGGGTCAGTCTGTTTAAGTTTTCAGTTTGGGGCTGGCGCTGTGGTGTGGCAGGTTACACCCCCACCTGCGGTGCCGGCATCCCATGTGTGTGCCCGTCCAATTCCCAGCTGCTCCACTCCAATCCAGCTCCCTCTTTTTTTTTTTTTTTTTTAAGATTTATAAGGAGAGGCAGAGAGAGAGAGAGAGTTCTTCCATCCCCTGGTTCACTCACTCCCCAGATGGCTGCAATGGCTGGAGCTGCATCGATCTGGTGCCAGGAGCCTCTTCCAGGTCCCCCACAAAGGTGCAGGGGCCCAAGGACTTGCACCATCTTGTACAGCTTGCCAGGCCACAGCATAGTGCTGGATCAGAAGAGGAGCAGCCGGGATTAGAACTGGCGCCCATATGGGATGCCAGCACTACAGGCCAGAGTGTTAACCGGCTGTGCCACAGTGCTGGCCCCCTAGCTTCCTCTTATCATGCCCAGGAAAACAGCAGAAGATGGCCCAAGTCTTTGGGTCCCTGCATCCACATGGGAGCTCCTAGATCCTGGCTTCAGATCTGCCCAACTCCAACTGTTACAGACATTTGGGGAGTGAACCAGCGGATGAAAGATTCTCTCTCTCTTTCTCCCACCCCCACCCCCCCCCGCCTTGTAATTCTGCTTTCAAATAAATAAACAAAAAAGTTTTCAATTTTAGTTTGGAAATATGTGATCTCAGGTGGTTTGAATCTACATTTCTCCGGCCACTAATGCTAAAACCTTTGTTCATTGCTTTTAGCTTGGAAACTTCGCTAAATGGAGGTGCTATGGCTAATGCTTACCTCTTCTGGTAGCTGCTGGAGGAGTTAAGGATTGGGGTACCCCAGAGGGCCCCTTCAAGGGTGAGATATTGACATCCCCAATCTTTGATCACATGCCACTAATTGAAGGGAAGTTTAATATGAAATCAGGCCATAGGAACTCAGTTGTTCATTTTCAAATAATCAATCTTTTATATCTAAATTCTAGAACTTTCCTTGCAATATATCCTTAACCCAAAAGAGGGAGAGAGAGTATTCTAAAGTAATTGTAAAAAAAAAAAAAAAAACACAGTAGGGGTGCACATTGTCGCAGTGGGTTACGCTGCCCTCCAGACGCCCACATCTTGTATCAGAGTATTTGGGTTTCACTCTAGCCTCTGCTTTAAAAAAAAAAAATCGATAATTTATCTGACAGTGACAGAGAGAGAAAGAGAGCGGCTTCCACTTCCGATTCAGCTTCCCGCTGAATCCGAGTACTTGGATCCCCAGCACACACGTGGGGAGCCCACACGCAGTTCTGGGCCCTGGCTGTTGTGGCTTGGGGGAGTGAACCCTGGGATGGAAGGTCTCCTTCTTCCTGTCATCTTGCCTTTCTAATAAATGCAAATTCTACAATAAGCACAAAAATACCAGTCAAGCTTCCGGGCAGAGTTGGCTACCTTTAAACAAAAGAACTTTGCATTCAAAAGTAATGGGACCAGCACCCCATGTGGGAGCCAATTGGAGTCCTGGCGGCTCCACTTCCGATCCAGCTCCCTGCTTTTTGGCCTGAGAAAGTAGTGGAAGATGGCCCAAGTCCTTGGGCCCCTGCACCCTCCTGGGAGACCTGGAGGAAGTTCTCTGCTCCTGGCTTCAGATCAGCCCAGCTCCCGCTTTTCGGCCAGGCTTACTGTGTCCTTAAGGAAAGGTGAGGAGAGAGATAGGAGCTGCGAAAGATTCCTTGGGACAATCACTTTGTACAGGGCTCTGGGAGGAGGACGCTGCATCTCCCACCCAGGACCGGCGTAAAATGCCCAGGACCTTTGCATGGAGGAATTTCAAAGACTGGATGCGAGGCAAGATCCCAAGTTCCCAAACCCTCCATGCCGGGCCCTCCCCGCCAGCGGTAAACTCCCATCTCTCCTGCTGACGTGTTTATGTCTTGGGAAGCCATGGGGGAGAAGGAGTGAGCCGCACGCTAAAGTAAACAGAGCAAAAATCATCCCACAACCTTTATCAGACACCAAAACAGTGTTCACTATGGAAAGTTTCTTCTAAATAGGGCCGTGGAAAATTACAGATATAGAATCCTATCACCTCGGGGCTGGAGGGACTTCGGAGGTCATCGGCTGCACCTGGCGCCTGCTCTGGAATTCACATCACAGCCGCCCAGCTGGCCCTGCTCGCGCGGCCCTGAGCCTGCGGCTGCCACAGCACCTCCAGGAAGTTTGCCATTGGCTGCCGGACCGTTGTTAGGCGGCCATTCCTAGGTTGAACCAGGGTGCTCCTTCCGGAAACTTCCATCCTTCAGCCACTGAGTACATTGAGTCCGTCTTGTCCTGCGTGCCCTTTGAGGGTTGTAAGGGTGACTCTGGTCCCCTCTAAGTCTTTTTTTTCCCCTCAGACTGAGCACTGCCAGTTCTCCCAAAAGCCATGCAACCCGTTAGAGACCTTGGCCAAGACCAGCAGCACATCTCTTCTTGCTGCTTTTCCCCGTCCCCAAGACCGGCTCCCCGCCCAGGCCTGGGCCACCTGAGCCGCACTCCCAAAACACAGACGGTGGCTCTACGACATCTTTGTGCCCCCTCTCAGTGCAGACACTGTCACACAGGAGCACGCACTTACTTTTTAAGCTTTTAACCAATGTTGCGCATTTTTAGAAAATAAAAGCACCCCTGTAGACCCCACGCAGACTTCCCAGGAGAGGGCTGGGCTCTTGCTAATCCAGCCCCAGGCTCTAAGTCCAAGTATTTTCCAGATGCTCCTGACAACTGCAGAGCGGGACCCTCGGGGAATGGCCAGACACTTCCTGGTGTTTGTCTGCCCTGGTCAAGTGGCCCAGACCCCGGGCAGGTGAGGAAGAGGCCCCTGGGCCCTTCAGAGAGAGAGCTGGCTGCAAACAGCCCGTACCCAGGCTTTCCCTGATATGCTGGTCAGCTAGCAGCTGCCCCAGCGGGGCGGGGCCCGAGGGAAGTGCCATCTGGTGATTCGGCACACACAGGTCCTCAAGGCCTCGCCTGCAGCCACCATCAGGGACTGGAAATCAAAACCAGGCCAAAGAAGGTTGCGGGAGAGGCAATTTTTTTTTTTTTTTTAGTTAGTTATTTGACAGGTAGAGTTATAGACAGTGAGAGAGAGAGAGAGAAAGGTCTTCCTTCTTCTGGTTCACTCCCCAAATGGCCGCCACAGCCGGTGCTGCGCTGATCCGAAGCCAGGAGCCAGGTGCCTCTTCCCGGCCTCCCATGAGGATGCAGGCACCCCAGCACTTGGGCCATCCTCCACTGCCCTCCTGGGCCACAGCAGAGAGCTGGACTGGAAGAGGAGCAACTGGGACTAGAACCTGGCGCCCATAGGAGATGCTGGTGCCGCAGGCGGAGGATTAACCAAGTGAGCCACAGCGCTGGCCCCGGGAGAGGGCAATTTTGATCAGCCAGCAAGAGGAGACAAAGGGCTTATTTGGTGAGTCAGGCCCAGGTGACGCCCATTGCTCAGTGGGCCAAGCAGCGTTAAGCAGCACCAGGACCTTTGAAAAGAATCTTGCTAGATAATGGAGCGGCGGAGCTCTGTTTCTGGTGGGGAGGCTCCCTCGCTACGATTTTAGGCAATAATCTTCCCCTCCCCATAAGACGGGGAGGGACACCTGCTCCTGAGATGCACGTTTTTAATGCTTTGAAGGGAAGTCTATTAGGATACAGCCAATTGCCTGAATAATGGAGCTCTCTGGAAAGAAGACACGGTGAATAAAAGTCCCAGGACACAGCCTTCTGGCCAGATCCTTTTCACATTCCCATGCAAATACACAAAGGGAAAATGGCACGATTTTAAAAGCCAAGGGGGGCCGGTGCTGTGGCATAGAGGGTAGGGCCACCACCCACACTGCCGGCATCCCATTTGGATGCAGGTTCGAGTCCCGGCTGCTCCTCTTCCGATCCAGCTCTCTGTTATGGCCTGGGAAAGCAGAGGAAGATGGCCCAAGTCCTTGGGCCCCTGCACCCAAGTGGGAGACCTGGAGGAGGCTCCTGGCTCCTGGCTTCGGAACAGCACAGCTCTGCCATTGCAGCCAGTTGAGGAGTGACCCAGCAAATGGAGGACCTCTCTCTCTCTACCTCTCCTTTTCTCTCTGTAACTCTGACTTTCAAATAAATAAAATGAATCTTTAAAAAAAAAAAAAGAACCAAGGGATCCTATCAAAAAATAAAACTCACATAGCAAAATTCGCGGGTACAAATGAGGTCTAATTACAGCACCAAGGGGATGGGTATGAAATACCCATAATGGCTGACAAACGCTCAACTTCTTCCATGAAACACACACACATAAACCTTTGGCCAGCAGCACAGCCGTTAAAAGATCCCCATCTGGGTGATAAGGCCTGGGAACACACCTCTGACAAGGAGGAAGGGAACCAGGGCCAGGTGTCCCCCCTTGGATGGACGCGCTCTCTGCAGAGCTGGCTTGGGCGGAGACTGGAGATGACCAGCCGCTGTTTGCAAAGGGCCTTCCTCGACCTTCTGGGCGTATTGGGCAGCTGCTCCCAGACCCCAGACCGTCCACCCTCCCTCCAGGCTGCACATCAAGCGTTAGGAAGAGGCCTTCTCAGAACAGTGCGGTGCTCTGTGCAACATGAAGAAGGATCCTCCCCAAGGCCTGGGAAGAAAGGGAGAAGCAGATTTCCTCTGCACTCTTCCCAATAAAACTTCAGCACCAGGGGGCTTCCCAATGTTTCAGGAAAAATGAAATTAAAAGCTGTATATTTTGGTGCAAAAAAAAAGTTGAAATTCAGGCACAGTTTTTCAAAAGACACAATTCCCATGAGCTTTTTGAAGTCACTTCACATAAACTCTCACAAGGACTCCAAGTGTGTTGCTGTGGATTCGTTCTGAGGGGAGGAGTATGGTGGGGGCAAGAGGCGCAGAGCCACCACACAGACACCGGGAGTTGGGGGAAAGCGGGCCAGAGGCGAGCACCCCGCAGACTCGTTTATTTCAGTTGGTACGGCAGCTTATATAGCCAGCTTATATGCACCACGCGAGTGCAGGGAGGTTTGATAGGCACATGGGAAGGGCTTAGAAAGGTAGACCCTTGGCCTGGAGAGAAACCGCCCACATCCCAGACCACAGCGCTTGGGTTCCGTTCCCAGCTCCACTCTCAACTGCAGCTCCCTGCTAATGCAGGCCCTGGGAGGCAGCAGGTGTGGGCTCAAGTGCTTGGGCCCCTGCCACCCACATGGGAGACGAAGATGGAGTCCTTGACTCCTGGCTTTGGCCTGGCCCTGCCTGTTGCAGGCATTTGGGACTCTATTTGGTTCACTTAACCAGTGGATGGGAGATCTGTGTGTGTGTGTGTGTGTGTGTGTATGTATGTGTCTATGCACATATACTTCTCTAATTAAAAAAAAATGACAATTTGTGACTCCTTCAGTTAAGTTGCCTCCCGTTTTGTTTGTGGCATCTCAAGAATTAGATCAGCTCCTGGGATGAGCCAGCCCAGCACTCCCTCTCCTCTTCTTCACAGGCCCGACACAGGGGGACTTCAAAAAATTCACGGAAATGGTATTCAAAGTTTGTTTTGGTACAGCAAATGTGAGCTCCATGCCCTTTTTTCATAATACACATTTCCCATGAATTGTTTGAGGACCTCGCTTAAAGCTAGATGGGAACTGTTTACCTTCTGCTTGGAGGAAAGAAAGCCCTCTCCTGAGACTGATGTTGGGGTGCAGAGGGTTAACCTGCTGCCCGTGACGCTAGTATCCCATGTTGGCACTAGTATCCCATGTCGGAGCGCAGCTGGAGTCCTGAATGCTCTGCTTCCAATCCAGCTCCCTGCTAATGCACCTGGGAAAGCAGCAACAGATGGCCCAAGTGCTTGGGTCCCTTCCATGCACATGGGATGGGATTCCACTGTGTAGACTTTTTTTTTTTTTTTTTTTTTTGACAGGCAGAGTGGACAGTGAGAGAGAGAGACAGAGAGAAAGGTCTTCCTTTGCCGTTGGTTCACCCTCCAATGGCCGCCGCGGCTGGCGCGCTGCGGCCGGCGCACCGCGCTGATCCGATGGCAGGAGCCAGGAGCTTTTCCTGGTCTCCCATGGGGTGCAGGGCCCAAGCACCTGGGCCATCCTCCACTGCACTCCCTGGCCACAGCAGAGGGCTGGCCTGGAAGAGGGGCAACCGGGACAGAATCCGGCGCCCCGACCGGGACTAGAACCCGGTGTGCCGGCGCCGCAAGGCGGAGGATTAGCCTATTGAGCCGCGGCGCCGGCCCTGTGTAGACTCTTGCAACAGAGGCCTGCTCAAGGCCGCATCATGACCTGTCTCAGCTGCCTTCTCTCCTCCATTCTCTCACCTGACTGATCCGGAATCAGACTAGCAAGCACAAGCAAAAACCCACAAAATACTCGCACACAACATAGAACAGAAAAGGCAAAACGCAGAGACTTCTGGGATGCTATCCAAGGGCCCTCTGCTCCCTGATGGCCTCGGGCAGCCATGTGTGTGCTCAGTAAACCCTCGGTTCTGAGTAATGCAGACACTCCCAGGAAGCCAACGAGGAATGCGCATGCAGAGTTCATCCCCTCGGCTCCTCGCACCTGGGTTAAGGGCGCCGTCAGCTGGCATCCAGCCAGGAGCGTCTCACAGGAGACCCGAGCAAAGACCAGCAAAGGCAGCAGGGCTGTGTCGGTCGGCCATGGATGCCTTGTCTGACGAGCCTGGCGTATTTCTGTTTGGAAAGCCAAATGCCAAGCACTCAGCTCCATAGAGTTCATGCAGAAACACACCGTTTCCTGAACTCGATGGATGGGAAGAGGATACTTCGTGAGGACAGGTGAAGACAAATCATGAAGCTGCTTCACTCAGAAAATAATAAACCTTGGGACTTCACACAGGCAAAAAACAAACGAGCAAAAATAAACCCAGGGGCCAGCACCATGGCTCAGCAGGTTAAACCACAGCCTGGGAGACCAACATCCTAGATCAGAACCCGAATTTCAACTCCCAGCTGCTCCTCTTCCAATGCAGCTCCCTGCTAATGCACCCGGGAAGGCAGGGAGCCCTGGATGGAGTTCCAGGCTCCTGGCTTCAGCCTGACCCAGCCTTAGCTGCCATGGCCATTGAAGGAATGAACCAGTGGACAGAAGATCTCTTTCTCTCTGTCACCTGGCCTTTCAAATAAATAAAATAAATCTTTAAAAAAATCATAATAGGGGCCGGTGCTATGGCGCAGCAGGTTAACACCCTGGCCTGAAGTGCCAGCATCCCATATGGGAGCCAGTTCGAGTTCCAGCTGCTCCTTTTCTGATCCAGCTCTCTGCTATGGCCTGGGAAAGCAGTAGAAGACGGCCCAAGTGCTCGGGTGCCTGCACCCACTTGGGAGACCTGGAAGAAGCTCCTGGCTCCTGGCTTTGGATCAGTGCAGCTCCAGCCATTGCGGCCATCTGGGGAGTGAACCAGCAGATGGAAGACCTCTCTCTCTCTCTGTCTCTACCTCTCTCTGTCACTCTGCCTTTCAAATAATAAAATAAATCTTTAAAATAATAATAATAATAAAAGCCAAGCAGTTTTGGGTGTAGAGGCCTGGGGAGGTAAGATTGTCAGATAAAATCCAGAACAACAGGTAAATGTTCACTCTGGGTACACACAAATAGCTTTTTGGGTTATGTCCCAAAGAATGGACGGGACATACTTGTACTTTAACAATTCTTTACTACGTATCTGCAGTTAAGACTGAAGTCGGTGTCCTATATTTGTGTTTGTTAAATCCAACGATCCTGCTTGGACGAGAGATCCAGGCAGAAGGAAAAACAAGCAGAGCCTCTGAGTGTTAAAACCAGAACAAAATGACAACAAAACCAGAACGTAAGAGACATGGGGGCTGGCGCCGCGCCTCACTAGGCTAATCCTCCACCTGGCGGCGCCGGCACACGGGGTTATAGTCCTGGTTGGGGCGCCGGATTCTGTCCCGGTTGCTCCTCTTCCAGTCCAGCCCTCTGCTGTGGCCCAGGAGTGCAGTGGAGGATGGCCCAAGTGCTTGGACCCTGCACCTGCATGGGAGACCAGGAGAAGCACCTGGCTCCTGCCTCCGGATCAGCGCTGTGCGCTGGCCATAGCGTGCCGGCCACGGTGGCCATTGAAGGGAGAACCAACGGCAAAAGGAAGACCTTTCTCTCTGTCTCTCCCTCTCACTCTGCCTGTCAAAAAAAAAAAGACATCGGGTCTGCTTCGTCCACAGTGGAGCCATCAGTGCTTACGGAGGGGAATGTCATGGGTGTCTAACCCCGCCTGTCTCGCGGTAGGATCTTGCCCATCACAGGGAGTAAGTGTGTCTGTCTGCCAGGCGTGTCGGGGGCACCCTCGGCAACAAACCTGAGCCACAGGGGTCGAGGTCAACACCAGCCCGTGGGCTCCCAGGCTCTGTGTTTGCCTCCCCATCCACCCTCTGCTCTCCCAGAGCTCGTCCCTGATGCCTGGGAGGGCCTATGTGGGCTGGTCCCATCCTTCATCCACAGGAGCCTACAGCCCAGTGCAGAGCCAGGTCACAGGGAAATCACCCAGGACGTGAACACTAGGACCCACCTGCCCCTTCCCACAGCCTGGCCCCAGGGCTCCTTAGCTTCCGTCCAGTGCACCCACAGGCCTTAATGAGTGTCAGGACAGGACAGGAGTGGAGACTACTCATGAGCCCACCGAACATTGCCAGCGCCTGCAGGGCAAATGGCCACACTCCCTGTCTTTAAGTGCCTCTTGCCTCTTCCTCGGATGTATTCCGGCAATGTCTGTCACTTTGGGGAGGAGGTTTTCCATGTGGTAGTTTTTTTTTTTTCTAAAGATGTATTTTATTAGAATGGCAGAATTACAGAGAAAGAGACACACATGTACACAGACAGATTTTTCATCAGCTGGTTCACGCCCCAGATGGCCACAACATATGAGGCTGGGCTGGACTACAGCCAGGAGCTTCCTCTGGGTCTCCCATGTGGGTACCGGGGTCCAAGCACTTGGGCCACCTTCCTCTTTCCCAGCTGCATCAACAGGGAACTGAGTCGAAGTGGAGCAGCCGGGTTTAGAACTGTATGGGAGGCTGGCGACGCAGGCGGAGGCTTGACCTGCTGCACCGCAGCGCCAGCCTCTCCATGTGGTGTTTGCATGTGAGAAGCCATCTCCGTGCACAGTCAGTACAGATGACCGGTGCACACACTGACCTGGATCCGCACAAGCTGAGGCATCAGCTAAGAGGTCCTGTCCAGGAAGTGGCTGGGCTGTGAAATCAGATTTGGGGAGGAAGAAGAGGGTCTGCCGGGCCTGGGGGAGGCAGGAGCCCTGGCTGGGCTGAGGGGCCGCCTCCAGGGGTTGAGAATGTCCCGTTCAGGTGTCGCCATGAGTCCAGAAAATGGACAGACTCCGTCCATCTTAAGGAGCAGGGGTCAGGGGGAGGGTTGTAGTTCCACTATTCTTCATGTTTTAGTTCACAGCAATCGTCTGGAATAAAACTCACCAGTGAGCGCATTGCCTTCACAACATCTACCTCGACAGCTGGGCGGGCAGACACAAGGCTGGGAGCTTATAAAAAAAAAAAAAAAAGCCCCTTGAGGGGCCAACGCTGTGACATAGCGGGTAAAGCCGCCATCTGCAGTGCTGCAGCCGCCATATGGGCTCTGGTTCGAGTCCCGGCTGCTCCACTTCCAATCCAGCTCTCTGCTACGGCCTGGGAAAGCAGCAGCAGATGGCCCAAGTGCTTGGGTCCCTGCACCCACATGGGAGACCCGGAAAAAGCTCCTGGCACCTGGTTTTAGATAGGCTCAGCTCTGGCCATTGCGGTCATTTGGGGAGTGAGCCAGCAGATGGAAGACCTCTCTCTCTCTCTCTCTCTCTCTCTGCCTCTGCCTCTCTGTAACTCTGCCTTTCCAATAAATAAATAAATAAATCTTTAAAAAAAAAGCACCATGACTTCTTTTTTTTTTTTTTTTTTTTGACAGAGTGGACAGTGAGAGAGAGAGACAGAGAGAAAGGTCTTCCCTTGCCATTGGTTCACCCTCCAATGGCCGCCGCGGCCGGCGCACCACGCTGATCCAATGGCAGGAGCCAGGAGCCAGGTGCTTTTCCTGGTCTCCCATGGGGTGCAGGGTCCAAGCACCTGGGCCATCCTCCACTGCACTCCCTGGCCACAGCAGAGAGCTGGCCTGGAAGAGGGGCAACCGGGACAGAATCCGGCACCCCGACCAGGACTAGAACCCGGTGTGCCAGTGCCGCAAGGCGGAGGATTAACCTAGTGAGCCGCGGCGCCGGCCAAGCACCATGACTTCTTAAAACTCTGATTTGTTTTTCCTTCCCTTCAATGCTTTGTTCTTTTTTTTTTCCTTTACTATTTATTTATTTATTTATTTGGACAGGCAGAGTGGACAGTCAGAGACAGAGACAGAGAGAAAGGTCTTCCTTTACCATTGGTTCACCCTCCAATGGCCACTGCAGCCGGCGCACTGAGCTGATCCGAAGGCAGGAGCCAGGTACTTATCCTGGTGTCCCATGGGGTGCAGGGCCCAAGTACTTGGGCCATCCTTCACTGCACTCCCTGGCCACAGCAGAGAGCTGGCCTGGAAGAGGGGCAACCAGGACAGAATCCGGTGCCCCGACCGGGACTAGAACCCCGTGTGCCGGCACCGCAAGGTGGAGGATTAGCCTGTTGAGCCACGGCGCCGGCCTGCTTTGTTCTTGATAAGCCTACAGCCAGGATTAGCTGAATGTCTGAACGAACCAACAAGTGTACGGCAGATGTCAAAATCTCCTGAGAAATATGAGCGGACCTTGAAACCAGGAAACAGGTCTTTGTGGGGAAAGCCCCTGGAACAGGCCCGGCAGCACCGCATCCAGGGGTGTGGGACAAGTCACTCAAACTCCAAGGCCTCCCAAGCCTTCGCTGTAGATGCAGTTCGGAGAACTAAGTGAGATGTGGTAACTGGAAGCGCTCGGATTGTGTGCTGTTGTGCAGAACCAGGATCATCAAACGGGATTCTCAACCCAGCTTTCTCCATCTTCAGCCACGTGATGGGCTCGCATCAGTTAACCTAACCAGGCCTCAGTTTTCTCATCTACAAAATGGGAGTAACAATGACACCAACGTTATCAAATTGTCCTAAAATTTAGGACACCTGCGAAACAGCAAAGGTGAGCTTATAGCTCCTCTTCTCTGTGTTGCTAACCTCGGCGCACAGGACACTTCAACAGTCATGGAAAAGGGGAACGGAAAGGTCAGTTTATTTGGGTGCAAAAAAAATTTTGAAATCCCCGTGTGTTCTGTCACAACAAGCATTTTGTGCGGACCTTTTTGAAGACCCCTGTTATTTTCCACCTGGGTTGTTGTTCTGCCGTTGCCCTGACTTGTAAGTAAATTAGGTGATAAGTGATCCCTTGATCCTTTTATTATTATTATTTGATTATGATGATTAAAGCAGGTGGCTGTCTGTTGGGCCAAAGGTCATGTGTGCAAAGCAGCCCCGGGATCACCTCAAGAGGTTCGCTTTATCAGGGACCTGCGCCCAGGGACCTGCGCCCAGCGACCTACCACCCAGGTGCTTGCTCGGCTCAGGTTTCCTTAGACTGTGTCTTTCCCAGGAGCCCCACCCACAGGAGCCTCGCCTTGGAGGAAGTGTGCACGTGAGGGAGGCAGCCACCCTCTCAGGGAAACATGCAGACCCTCCCCCAACAGCCTCTCCCCACCCCCGCACCCTCAAAGCAGCCGGGAGCCCCAGGAGTAGAGCCCACACCACAGAGGGGTTTGCTTTGGTTTTCATCTTAAGATTCCCAAATAGGGCATTGATAGACGCCGTTCACCACTCTTCCTAAGCCTCCATAGCAACCTACTCTGCTTCCCTTGTGGGGGGTGGGCGTTTAGCTCAGCGAGGGTGGCACTCTCCCGCCCCACATCAGAGTGCCTGGCTTTGAGTCCCAGCTCCAGCTCCAGGCTCCAGCTCCCTGACAAGGCTGGGAGCCAGCAGTGATGGTTCAAGTCCCTGGATGCCTGCCAGCCACCCGCACGGAGACCTGGACCAGGTTCCCAGTTCCCAGCTTCAGCCCAGCCCAGCCCCAGCCACAGTGGGCATTTGGGGAGTGAACCAGTGCATGGTAACTGTCTCTGTCTGTCTTTCTCCCTCTTGAATAAATAATTTTATTCAAGAATCTGTCTGATGGGGCCCTGTGCCATGGCGCAGTAGGTTACCCCTCCACCTGCAGTGCCGGCATCCCATATGGGCACCAGTTCTAGTCCCGGCTGCTCCTCTTCCAATCCAGCTCTCTGCTGTGGCCTGAGAAAGCAATGGAAGATGGCCCAAGTGCTTGGGCCCTGCACCCACATGGGAGACCTGGAAGAAGCTCCTGGCTCCTGGCTCCTGGCTTCGGATTGGCGCAGCTCTGGCCGTTGCGGCCATCTGGGGAGTGAACCAACAGAAGGAAGACCTTTCTCTGTCTCTCCCTCTCACTGCTGTAACGCTACCTCTCAAATAAATAAATAATTTTTTAAAAAATTAGGTTGTTTATTTTAAAAAAAGAAAAAGAACCTGTCTGAGCCTTGTGAACTCATGGAGGAAGGGGAATAAATGAAGACCATGAAAGGCACTTGTGGCCGGCGCCGCGGCTCACTAGGTTAATCCTCCGCCTTGCGGCACTGGCACACCAGGTTCTAGTCCCGGTCGGGGTGCCGGATTCTGTCCCGGTTGCCCCTCTTCCAGGCCAGCTCTCTGCTGTGGCCAGGGAGTGCAGTGGAGGATGGCCCAAGTGCTTGGGCCCTGCACCCACACGGGAGACCAGGAGAAGCACCTGGCTCCTGGCTTCGGATCAGCGTGGTGCGCTGGCCGCGGCGGCCATTGGAGGGTGAACCAACGGCAAAAGGAAGACCTTTCTCTCTGTCACTCTCTCTCTCACTGTCCACTCTGCCTGTCCAAAAAAAAAAAGAAAAAAAAAAAGAAAAAGAAAAGAAAGGAGGCACTTGTGTGAGGGTCGGGTTGGGAGCCCTCCCAGCGCACAATCCCAGAGGCGTGACCCCAGAGTCTGGGTGCTCATGACAACATGCTAGGCCCCCTCACCACAAAGGGACAAAGTCCTCTGTCTCTTATCACCCGGGGCCACTGAGGCCCAGCCTGTCCCTAAGCCCCTCTCCCGGCAGGTAGTGCTGGAGACACCGTGGGGCCAGGCTCTGCTCTACGACACGGCTTCAGCAGCTCTCCTGCTCGATATTAAAAATAGCTTTGTCTCTTCCAGCGAGATGAGGCCCGGGAGACAGGCGCCTGCTATTCTAATCTCCGCCTCATGGCTAGCTCTCTGCGGGCTGGAGCATCCGTCAACACTTGCAGGGTGTCCAGTTATAAAGCAGGGCCGGCCCCGGCTGCCTCTGAAGACAGGCTCGGCGGAGCGCTCCTGGGCCGTCCACGAGGCGAATGCGGGCGCCTGCAAAGTCGTGTTCCCACCAGGGACTGAGGAGCAGTGAGGGGTGCCCCCACCCCGCCCCCACACACACAAACTCAGGGGAGCCTGCGTTTCCCAGGCCACAGCCTGCAAGGACTCCCCTTGAGATGCAAACTCAAACAGCACTGGCAATCAGGCGGGGCCTCCCCCTCCCCGCCCCCACCCCCACCTCTCTTCCTCCCCCAAGCCCAGCTTGTACTCTGAAAACTCTAGACCCCGCGGTTGCCAAGGGAACCGAGCCTTTTATTCCATCCCAGTGGCTGGCTGGCTGGCCAGGGCTGAGGAGTGGGGCAACTGGTGCCCAGGCCTTTGGAAGCCCCCATGGGAGCCCCCCTTTTTCCCAGGGCGGGAGGCTGGGTGCACCCCCACTGCCTTTTCACCCAGGCCCAGCTGGGTGGGACAGAGCCCTGGGGCTCTCAGGAGTCCCCCGGCTGCAGCGCCTGGGGAGCCGTCCTGGGGCCCTCCGCTGGCCCTGGCCCTTGCTAGGGGACAATAGCTTCCATGCAAGGGGAAATTCCATCGCCCAGGGTTCAAGTCTCCAAGGAGTTGCTGGGGCCTCTGTTTGGCCAGGAGTGGCTCAGAGGAGCCGCTGCAGCTGCCTGGCTGGTTTCCCCCTCACTGTGTTTTGGTTTTAACCCCTGAGCTGCCAGGGATTGTTTCTCCCCAGCCAGTGCCTGGGAACGAAGAGAGGAAAAGAAATGAGGCTTTGTTCCCTTTGGGGAGCTAATTGGGAGAGACAGGCGGTGTGGTCGGCTCAGCTCCACCGCGGTGGGAGGCTCCCAGCCCTGGCCGCACAGGCTTCCTCACCCCAACCCACACCCAGGAGGCTGGGAGCCTGGGGGTGCTCGCGGTGCCCGTAGGGGCTGGCGGGGGTGGGGGGCGGGGGCAGCACTGCAGGGACAGCTGAGAGCCATTTTCTGGGGCCCAGAAGGTCTCCGGAAATGAGATGCTGGGAGCTGCTCCTCCACCGCGCAAGCCCCACAGAGCGGCTCCTGCTTTTCTCCCCCTACCGTTTCTTCCCAGTCCTGCAGAGGCAAGAAACAGGAACATGAAGACGCTACGTTTGCACGTACTGAGTTAATACATGAGGAACACTTTGCAATCCCACTTATCAAACAGTTCTTTCTACTTGGGAATTTCATTACATTGCAAATCATGCAAATTGGCATGAAAGTCTGGGCCACTGCTCTTTTAAGACCAAGTGGATTCCAGGTAGGGATCCTTAAAGAACCTAGGGATTATCTGGATCCCTTGTAAGAACAGCATTCGCCCCTTCCCAATGTCCAGCGCATTCAAGTAAGGACTGCCCGTGATTTTTATATCGCCCAGGTTATTAATAAATTTTAATATTAATAATCTTCGTGGGTTCTTGCCTTTTACGCAGAGAAGAATTCTGCATGCCGGCTCACATAGACCAGACAACGTGGTCGTTACCTAGTCTGATTGGCAGGTGGGCGTCCAGGTGAGATCAGGTAGGAGCATGGGATCACTCAGGGGGCGTGCTCTCCAGCTTACAAATCTAACCAATTTGATCCTCTCTGTCTGCCTATATCAAGTTCATCAAGAATAATAGAGAGGGGCCGGCACCGTGGCTCACTTGACTAATCCTCCCCCTGCAGCGCCAGCATCCCATATGGGCGCCGGGTTCTAGTCCCGGTTGTCCCTCTTCCAGTCCAGCTCTCTGCTGTGGCCCAGGAGGGCAGTGGAGGATGGCCCAAGTGCTTGGGTCCTGCACCCGCATGGGAGACCAGGAAGAAGCACCTGGCTCCTGGCTTTGGATAGGTGTAGTTCTAGCCGTAGCGGCCATTTAGGGGATGAACCAATGGAAGGAAGACCTTTCTCTCTGTCTCTCTCTCTCACTGAATATAACTCTATCTGTCAAATAAATTAAAGAAAAATAAAAAATATAAAAAATAAAAGAATAATAGAGAAAAGAAACTACTCTTGGGCAGCAAACAATAATGCAAAGGGTATCTCTGTTACCTACGCACACCTGTCTCGTTTCCAAAAGAGGACGCCTGAGCCAGGGCTGTGGCAGCTGGGGAAAGAGAACTACCATGGACTGACTTGGGACACGATGCACAGTCGTGTGCAATAGACAAAAGCCCCATGCAAATCTCACACGGGCAGCCGTAGCTCTGGCTCACCCCCGCCTAGGAGTTCGGCACCGTGACCCTCCAGCCAGCCCTGGTGTGGCAAGACTGTATTTTTAGGAGGCTGTGAGGCATCCTGGGGCAACCCCATGCTCAGGAGAGACACGTCCGTGTGCCTTTTGGGGTTGGGGTTGGGGTTGAGCCCCCACCAACTGGCACTCAGGAATTTCCCGGCCTAGAGACAAAGGCCTGGAGAGTCAGGTGCAGCGGCTGAAGGAGGAGTCAGGTTGGGACTCAGCCCCCTTGAACCTGCAGCGGCTGCCACACCCACTCCCACTCAGTACCAGTGATGCCGAGAGGCAGCCGTGCAGCGTCTTCCGGGGGTGGGTGCTGCACTCGGCCCCAGAACAGGCCCACCACGAACAGGGCTCCCTCTGGGTGTGCAAACAGACGCCCCTAAACCCCATCAGTGTCCACTCCGCCCTGCACCCTCTATTATTTCTTTCAGGTTGGAAGAAAATTGCTGGCTGGAGAGGAGTGGCCAGGGTTAAAACTGAAGCCTCATCGTGGCTGCTTTCACAGCCCCAGAGAAGCCCCTGGTCGGTGCCAAAGTCTTGTGGAATTGAATAGAGCAAGGGGAGAGCTAACCAACCCACCAGAATAGTAATAGCTGACGGTGACAGGGCGGGGGCGGGAGGGGAGCAGGTGTCACACGCCACGGCTGGGCTGAGTGTTTGATGTGCACCCATTTGTTTTAACCTCATGATAACCCCATGAGGTAAGAACTCTTATTTTCCTATTTTATAAACAGGAAACCAAAACTAGGTTGCAAACCAGATGATCTGAAGGGTAGCAACTATCAAGGGGAGGAAGCCAGGGAGGAATCCTACACGCATTTGCTTGGGATCCTGTTGCACGCCCACTGATGGCAACATCGCCCAGCTCGTGTGCAACAGGAAGAAAGATGTGGGGGTCCTCCGGGAAGCTTAAGGAGGTGGCTTGGGAAGTGGGAGACCGCCCCCCAACTCCATCCTGGCTCTGCCCTTCTCCCCATGAGCCCCACCAGCCAGCTCTTCCAGCTCCTGGCTCCATGCTCCTCCCCGATCAGCCGCAAGGTTGCCCAGATCTCTGAGCCGCCTGCCCGTGCTGGCGTGAGGACAGGGAGCCCAGACAGAGCAGAGCTGACGAGCGACTGCTCACTCTGCACCTGAGCCTCCGTGGCCACGTTTCGCTGTTTTGGGAAACAGGTGCTGGTTTTTGTGTTTTTTTCCAGTTCGTGAAGGGCGGCCGCGTGGAGGAAGAAGCCTTTCTTAGTCACATTTCCTGTTTCACACTGACATTTTCGGAGGAAACCCACAAGTCAACCTGTGCTAAGGCTGCTTGCCAGATGCACCCACAGGTGTCATGAACATCCAAACAGAGGCCACAGCCGGCCCAGCTCAACACGAATCAGTGGAAGTAAGATCGCTAAGAAGGGCTGATGGCCTGATAAGGTGCCCCAGAAACAGCAAATGACAGTGACATGCGAGAGACCGGAGAGATTATTAAACAGGACTCCCAGCCAGGAGGCAGAGAGAAGCTGGGGGCGATCTTTCCACTCCTCTCTCTGTAGTCCCGGCTTAGCCTCTGGTTAGGATGCAGAGAGAGGCTTGGGCGATTGCAAAAGCAGCCATGATGACTGGGTCATAAAATTAATTGCAGGAATCAGGATTCTTTAACAAACACCAGAGATAACTGTGATAACTGAAGAGCCGTGAAGTTGCCTTCACTCAACTGACCCCAGGACGACAGGCCGGCAGCAGATGGGGCACATGCCCACAAGGGCCCGGGGGCTGGTGGGCAAAGGATGCCGGGAATACCCCGAGGAGGCAGGAGTGGGCTGCCGGAGCCAGGGCAGCACAGTTTAGGTCCTGAGCACCGGTGGGTCCGTTACCATTGGCTCAGGGAAGACCTGCGGAGGTGACATTAAGTCTGGAGGGCTTCGTCCTTTTGTTCTGTTTCCTTTTCCACAGAGAGGCCTGGTGGCTAGGATGCCCACGGCCCACGGCCCATGGGTGCTTGGGTTCCAGTCCCTGCTCCAGCTGCTGACTCTAGCTGCCCGCCCATCAGATCCCAGGGAGGCAGGGGTGGGGGCACCGTTACTTGGCTTCTTGGCCACTCAGCGCAGGAGACCAGGACGGCGTTCCCGGCTCCCCGCTTCTTCAGCCTGGCCCAGTCTTGGCTGTTGCAGGCATTTGGGACGTGAACCAGCAGCAGGAAGATTCTCTCTCTCTCTCTCTCTCTCTCTCTCCTTCTGTCCCTGCCCCTCCTTTCTCTCAAATAAATAAAAAATTTAAACAAGGAGGCCTGTAGTTGTGTTGATGGTTAAAAAGGGGGGGGGGGGGGCAGCAGTAGCCGCAGCAGCAGCGTGGGAGGGACCAGAGAAAAAGCAGAGTGGGTAAAGGACAGGGGACGCCGGGCGGTGACCCTCAGAGTTAGGAAGGCCACCCCACCCCCACCCCGCTCCGGCAGAGCCCCCTCTGGTCCCTCAGGCCCCTCCCCCTCGGCTGGCTTCCCGGTTCTCCTCCACCTGACTTGGCCGCTAATCCTTTCACTCCCACCCCCAGTGTGCTCCCCCGGCCCCTGTCCCCACTCGCAGAGTCCAGCAGACTCGGAGGAGAAAGCCCTGTGACAGAGGCCCCCTTGTCCACAGACAGCCCCCTGAGTCTCGGCGGCCAGAACCCAAGCGTCAGGCCCTCCCACCCTGCTCCAGGCCCAGAACAACTCTTCCCGGGGCACCCCCACCCCAGCTGCCCCCTTGGCCACCTGAGCCCTGCCCCGTCAGAGCCCAGCTCTGCCTTCCTCCTGCCTTGGCCTGGATGCTGGAGGGGAAGAGGTGGCCCTGGGGTCAGGCGGGCCTTAAGAGCAGTCCCACAGCATCCACGGGGCCGGTGGTCCTCAGCGGGGCCTGAGGGGGGCGTGGGGAAGCGCGGGGAGGTGAGCGGGCACCTCCACGAGGCCCCCACTCTGCACCTCACACCTGCTCTAAGGCAGCTCCCCACCCCGCCTCCCCTGGAACACCCGCTGGCCGGCTGCTCCTTGCTCCCAAAGCACCCCCACCCCACCCCCACTGTTTGGCGGCTCCCCTTGCAATAACATTTCAAAGGGGGCCATGTATGTGGTGGCTCATTATTATTTATCTATTTGAAAGACAGAGAGACAGATAGACAGACACCCCAGATGCCCACAACAGCTGGGACTGGGCCTGGCCAAAGCCCGGAGCTAGGAGCCCAGTGTGGGTGGCAGAGACTCCACTCTCTTGAGCCAGCACCCGCTGCACAGTGGGAGGAAGATGGTCCACGGGGTGGTGAGTCCGTGTCCTGGCTCTGCCCCTAACAGCTCCACGGCCCCCATCAGCCCCTTACCTTCTTCAAGTCTCCATCTCCTTCCCACCACATCTGCAAGGTGGGAAGGAATAACAGATTTCAGGGCCTTCCTGGGAGGGCTAGAGTCGGCGCTTCTGTGAAGAGCCCCACCAGTGCTTGGCACAGTTCCTCCACGAGTGACCACTGCTTTCTTTATTTCTTTATTTGACAGGTAGAGCGGCAGAGAGAGAGCAGGAGACAGAGACAAATGGAGAGCGTCCATCTGCTGGGTCAACTCCCCAGATGACTGCAGAGGCCCAGGGCTGGGCCAGGCCAAAGCCAGGAGCCTGGAGCTCCATCTGGGTCTTCCACAGGGGTGGCAGGAGCCCAAGCACTTGGGCCGTCATTCCGGGATCGTTAGCAGGAAGGTGGATTGGAAGCAGAGTAGCCGGGGCTCAAACCAGACGCCAGGCGGCAGCTTAACCCACTGTCCACGCCCCCAGCCACCATCACTGTCTTTTCTCCAGGGTGTTAATCCCTGGCTGACTCTGGAGGGTCTCCCATGGGTGATAGCCGCAGGTAAGGCGGCTGGCAGAACTGGAAGTCTCGGCCTCCACTCGGTCTTCTCCCTCCCAAATTTCAGGAGACAGGAAAAGCCCTCGTGCTCCATGCTTGGTGTCTCCCCAAACACTTCCCCCAGGGGAAACAACTCCACAAAAGCCCAGGGGGCAGGCCTCGAGGGGCCTTGCTTTCCAAACCAGCCACTGCCGGCTCTGTCGGCCACTGTCTATATTTTTCTGTAGCCCAGGAATGGGGGGCTGGAGGCAGATCAAGTCTGGCTCTGGCATCGGCTCCTAGTGAACTCTGAAAGGGGGCAGGGGGCCAGTCGAGGGTCTGCACTGGCATCAGTGACAGGCCTCCTGTCCTGTCCAACAGGAGGTGCCCATACTGCTCCTGCCCCACCAGGCCCAGACCCAGAGGGCCACATCTATCCGAGACCGTCCCCACCTCTTGTCTGGAGATCCACATGCGGTATCACCTGTGAGTGTGCCAGGCCCACTCTTCACAAGCAGAAGCGGTCAGGAGAACCCCAGCCCAGGGCTCTTTCCACGGGGTCCCCGGTGTGCTCTGCATGCAGTGTCGTAAGTGGACTAGACGCTGGGGAGGCCCCAGCTGGACCTGAACAGATGGAGTCCTGGTGTCCACAGGTCGTATTAGAAGCTGTCTTGGCTACACTTACATCCTGTCCCGTGTTGGTGTCTTCAATTAAGTTCATGAACCAAGGTGCAAAACTTTAGCCAGAGCCAGCCAGACTCTGGGCTGTCAAGGCAAGGAAGCAGGGTAGACCCTCCCAGGGTGCCAGCTCCTTGTCACAGCTCTCCTCCCAAGGCCTTGGAGAACCCAGCTGAGGTCCCCACCCACGGGCCCTGGACCACACGAGCCCCCACGCAGTCCCTCAGATTGCTTCTTGCATCTCACCCAGCTGTGCCCCTCGCCTGGGATCTTCACCCCTGCCTTTGCCTGGCGGCCCCCCACTTCACCCTGTTCTTTTACACTGCAATTTGAAACACTGAGGGCGAGATCTGGTTGGCGTCTCGTCTTGGCAGTTGAGAGCTTTGATCCCCTAGTGCCTCTCCCGCCCATCTCGATCTGTGACAGCCACCGGTTCCCACCAAGCCTTCTCCTGTCTTTGTTGTTGCCCCCAATAAATAGCCATGAAAGAGACTGGACAGGACTGAGCCCTGCAGCCACCGCCAGGGACCTGTAGCTGTTGACGCCGATCCAGTGTCCCTGATCCAGCCGTCTTCATGCTAACAGCAGAAGAACGATTCTGTTTTCCAGTTCCCAGGGCCGTGCGACAACCACTTCAAACTGGCTGCTATAAAAAACAACCATTTTCTCCTTCTCACAGGGTCCCAGGACTCAGGGGTATGGATGGAGCGTGGTGGGGAGGGCTCCTTTCTGCACCACCACGTGCAGGTCTGCAGCTGGACGACAGGGGTGGGGCGACCAAACGCATCACGCATCTGCTACCTGCACTGGGATGGCACAGCCAGCACGGCCACACATGGAACCACACGTGGCCTCCCCACGTGGCCTCCTCGTGTGGCCTGGGTTTCTCCTAGCCTGGCAGCTGAGTTCCAAGAGTGAGTATTACGGGCAGAGGCTGTGGGGTCTTTTGCGACTGAGCCCCAGAGTCACAGAACACCACGTTCCCAGGTCAAGGGCAGAGGCCTAAGTCCTACTTTCTGATGGGAGCGATGTCTAAGAATTTTTTTAAAAGATTTATTTTAAAGACAGAGAGTCACAGAGACAGGTAGAGACAGAGACAGACAGACAGAGAGGTCTTCCATCCGTTGGTTCATTCCCCAGATGGCTGCAACCAGGAGCCAGGAGCTTCTTCCAGGTCTCCCACATGGGTCCAGGGGCCCAAGCACTTGGGCCATCCTCTGCTGCTTTCTCAGGCATATTAGCAGGGAGCTGGATCGAAACTGGAGCAGCCAGGACTCAAACTGGTGCCCATTTGGGATGCTGGAGTTGCAGACCAGGGCTTTAACCAGCTATGCCACAGCACTAAGAATTTTTATGCCCCTGCCTAAGAATTTTTAAGGGGCCAGCATTGTCTGTGATGCCAGAATCCCATATGGGTGCTGGTTCATGTCCCAGGTGCTCCACTTCTGATCCAGCTCCTTGCTATTGTGCTTGGGAAAGCAGCAGCAGCTGGCCACAGTGCTTGGGCCCCTGCCACCCACTTGGAAGTCCCAGAGAAGCTCCAGGCTCCTGGCTTCCATCTGGCTCAGCCCTGGCTGTTGTGGCCATTTAGGAAGTGAATCAGCATATGAAGGATCTCTCTCTCTCTCTCTCTCTCGCTCTCGCTCTCTCTCTCTCTCTCTCTCTGTGTCTCCCTCTCTGTCTACCTTTCAAATGAATAAAATAAATCTGTTTTAAAAGGGATTTTTGGCCGGCGCTGCGGCTCAATAGGCTAATCCTCCACCTAGCGGCGCCGGCACACCGGGTTCTAGTCCCGGTCAGGGCGCCGGATTCTGTCCCGGTTGCCCCTCTTCCAGGCCAGCTCTCTGCTGTGGCCAGGGAGTGCAGTGGAGGATGGCCCAAGTGCTTGGGCCCTTCACCCCATGGGAGACCAGGATAAGCACCTGGCTCCTGCCTTCGGATCAGCATGGTGCGCGGGCCGCAGCGTGCCAGCCGTGGTGGCCACTGGAGGGTAAACCAACAGCAAAAGGAAGACCTTTCTCTCTGTCTCTCTCTTTCTCTCACTATCCACTCTGCCTGTCAAAAAATAAAAAGGGGGGATTTTTATTTTATTTTTTTTAAGATAGAAAGGCAGAGAGGCAGAAAGAGAGAACGAGAGACAGATTTTCCATCTGCTGGTTCACTTCCAAATGTCCACAACAGCCGGGATCAGACCAAGCCAAAGCCAGGACCCGGGAACTCAATCTGGGTCTGCCCATGTGGGTGGCCAGGGCCCAACAGTTTGAGCTGTCACCTGCTGCCTCCCAGGGAGCAGAGCCGGGACTTGGACCCAAACACAACAACACAAGATGCAGGTGCACCAAGCGGTATCTTACTACGCCAAATGCCCACCCCCGTGTCTGAGAATTTTAGCTACAGCTGCGCTGGAAGGCTGCTGGCAGGCAGGAAGAGAGAGTGCAGAGCCGGACAGGAAAGTTAACACTGAGAGGAGGGCGGAGGCAGGTGTGGTTTTCCTGTGAAGATGGCTCAGTAGCTCAGGGCACTGTCATCTACCCTAGGATACCCACTTTTGGTCTCTGGCCCACACAGTTTTGTTTTTTTTTTTTTTTTAAGATTTATTTAATTGAAAGTCAGAGTTACACAGAGAAGGAGAGGCAGCAAGAGAGAGAGTGGTCTTCCATCCGCTGGTTCACTCCCCAGTTGGCTGCAATGGCTGGAGCTGCGCCAATCCGAAGCCAGGAGCTTCTTCTGGGTCTCCCATGTGGGTGCAGGGACCCAAGGACTTGGGCCATTTTCTACTGTTTTCCCAGGCCATAGCAGAGAGCTAGATCGGAAGTGGAGCTGCCAGGTCTCGAACTGGCGCCCATATGGGATGCCGGCACTTCAGGCCAGGGTGTTAACCTGCTGTGCCATAGGCTGGCCCCTGGCCCACATAGTTCTAGAAGGTCAGGGCCTGATGGTGCCCCCTCCAAGGGCATCTAGCCCAACCTCCACGCTTTAGAGCCTATGTGTGCCCGTTACATAGCTGCTCCCCTGTGTTTCCCCGCCTGCAGTCAGCTGGGGGTTACTATGACCTCCCTCATCCCTCTCACCCCCTGCCACTGTCACCTTACAGCCCACGTACTTCGGGGGGATGGCTACAAGGTGCAGGGGCCCTGTGCATTCTCATCGGAGCCAAGGTGGAAGGCTTGGCTGGGGGGAAGATGCTGGAACCCAGGGGCTTCTTTGTCACTGCAGCATGGCCTGGCTACTCCTGCTGAGTTCAGAGACCGAGGTCTAGAGAGAAGTCGGCCCTGGGGACAGAGGAATCCCCATGGGACTCCCTCCACCAGGAAGGCAGAGTCAACGCAGGCGCAGTGGAGGGACTTTGTGCTCCAAGGTGATGAGCAGGCAGAGCCATGCTTTATCATGTACAAAACCTGCTCGTGCACGCCGTCTTGCTCAATCCCCCCCGGCTGGGATGGCAGGCCCATCTTGGCCCCATTGTATGAGCACATTAAGAATCATGTTGGGGCCAGCACTGTGACGTGGCAGGTAAAACTGCTGCCTCAGCGCCGCCATCCCATATGGGCACCGGTTCGAGTCCCAGCTGCTCCACTTCCGATCCAGCTCTCTGCTATGGCCTGGGAAAGCAGTAGAAGATGGCCCAAGTCCTTGGGCCCCAGCACCTGCGTGGGAGACCCAGAAGAATCTCTTGGCTCCTGGCTCCGGATCTGCACAGCTTCAGCTGTTGTAGGGCAGTGAACCAGCAGATGGAAGACCTCTCCTCCCGCACCCCACCTCTGCCTCTCTGTAACTCTGCCTTTCAAATAAATAAATAAATCTTTAAAAAAAAAAATAAAAGAATCATGTCAAAGTCAGGAGATAAGGGAGCCAAGACCAGAACCCCAGGCTTTCCACACACACTGGCTGGTGGTCTGATATTTCTACTGGCCTTAAAAAAAAAAAGAAAGAAAGAATGAACGAGTGAAAGAAATTTATTAGGAAGGCAGAGTGACAAAAAGGTAGAAACAGGGAGAAATCTTTCATTTGCTGGTTCAGTCCCCAAATGGCCACAATAGCTAGACCTGAGCCAGGCTGAAGCCAGGAGCCCAGAGCTCCTTCCAGGTCTCTGGATGGTAGGGACCCAAGCACATGGCCCATCCACTGCTGCTTTCCTAGGTGCATTAGCAGGGAGCTGGATTGGAAGTGGGGCGTCCAGGACTCAAGCTGGTGCTCACAGGGTTGCAGACATCACAGGCATTGGGCTAACCTGCTATGCCACAAAAAATGGCTCTGAAAACCGGCAGCTTTGAAAAAGGATTACGGGGCTGTTGTGGCACAGCAGGTTAAGCCGCTGCCTGCACCACGGGCATCCCAAATGGGCGCTGGTTTGAGTCCCGGCTGCTCCACTTCCAATTCAGCTCCCTACTAATGCATCTGCGAAAGTAGCAGAGGATGGCCCAAGTGCTTGGGCCCTTACACCCTCGGGGTGCAGACCAGGATGGAATTCCAGAAACCTGGCTTCAATCTGGCCAGCCCCAGTCATTGTGGCCATCTGGGGGAGTGAAGGAGACAATGGAAGCTCGCTCGCTCGCTCTCTCCCCCCACCCATCACTCTGCCTTTCAGATAAATAAATACATCTTTTTTAAAAAAATTACTGATTGGCCGGCGCCACAGCTCACTAGGCTAATCCTCCGCCTAGCGGCGCCAGCACACCGGGTTCTAGTCCCGGTCGGGGCACCAGTTCTGTCCCGGTTGCCCCTCTTCCAGGCCAGCTCTCTGCTGTGGCCAGGGAGTGCAGTGGAGGATGGCCCAAGTGCTTGGGCCCTGCACCCCATGGGAGACCAGGAGAAGTACCTGGCTCCTGCCATCAGATCAGCGTGTTGCGCTGGCCGCAGCGCGCCGGCCGCGGCAGCCATTGGAGGGTGAACCAACGGCAAAGGAAGACCTTTCTCTCTGTCTCTCTCTCTCACTGTCCACTCTGCCTGTCAAAAAATAAAAAAAATAAAAAAAATTACTGATTGTCAAAGGCTTGGTTTTTTTCTCCGTAAGTTTATTTTTGTAGAACATTCATTTGCCTGGAGAAGGTTCCAGAAGCCCTGGTCGATAACTGGAGGCCCACAGAGGGTCACAGAGCGGAGGCCGGGAAACTCCACCCTCGGGAGCTCCGGGCCGAGAGTCCCCTGGGGCGGTCCCGGCAGAGTGACAGCTGCCCACAGTCCCAGTCTGACCGGCAAATGAAGAAGCTGGATGTGGACCACATCAAGCAAGATTTCTTCAAAAAATCCAAATCCAATTCATGTTCCCCTTCCTCAGGCCACAGAGCGCGGGGCTGCTTCCTCTTTCAGGAGAAAGGGGAATGGCTGCAGGCCCAGGGTGCTCACTCACGTGTGGGAGGAGGCGACAGCCAGAGGCCAGGGCCGGGGATCCCTCTGCTCTCCGGAGCCCTGTGCCACAGCCACAGGGAGCCCAGGCCCAACACCCCTCTGTCTCCCCAGCCCTGACTGCCCACCTGGGCCCACCCACACCCTCCCTGTGCTCCCCACCCTATGGACATGTGGCTGGGTAGCCCACCCACCCCCAGGACCTGAGAGTCAACCAGGCCCCGTCACTACCAGTTTGTGGCCTTGCGCAAGTTATTTCTCTCCTCTGGTCTCAGTGTCCTCATCTGTGAAATGGGGATGATAATGAGATCTGCCCGGAAGGGTTACTATGTGGATTCAATGAGGTCGTGTTGGTAAAGCAGTTGGCAAAGTGCCTGGTTCACGTGGGCCTTGCACATGACGAATACAAATTAATTATCCATCCGAGACCCTTGGGACCAGAAAGCAGAGTTTGCCTTATTTTAGGAGGCAACCTGGCGCACGGCCCGCTCCTGACAGGTGTTCCCTCCAGCAGGCACCGGCAGTGCCCGCCGCGAGACTGTTCACGGCTCTGCATGGATGTGCCAGCATTCGCTTGAGAGCGCCGTAGCCTCTACAGTTCAGCTAAGATTTTGCTGCCAAATGAAATTTGCCTCAAAGCTGATTCCCGCCCCCCCCCCCGAAAAAAAAAAAAAAAAGAAGAAGGCTCTCCTTGGGTTTCACACTTGAGATACAGGTTCATGAGTTTGGATTCGTCTGACTCCTATTTGCATGTTTGGGTTTTTCTGTCTTTTTTTTTTTTTTTTTTTTTTTTTGTTAGGCAGAGTTAGACAGTAAGAGAGAGACAGAGAGAAAGGTCTTCCTTCCATTGGTTCACCCACCAAATGGCTACTACAGCCAGCACACCGCGCTGATCCAAAGCCAGGAGCCAGGTGCTCCTCCTGGTCTCCCATGCGGGTGCAGGGCCCAAGCACTTGGGCCATCCTCTACTGCACTCCCGGGCCACAGCAGAGAGCTGGACTGGAAGACGGGTAACCGGGACAGAACTGGCACCCCAACTGGGACTAGAACCTGGTGTGCCGGTGCCGCAGGCGGAGGATTAGCCTAGTGAACTGTGGCACCGGCCAGGATTTTTCTGTCTTCTACATCACATATGTTCCACGTCTCCTTCCCAGTGAGCCTTGACTGTGAGTTTTCCTAACTAACTCCCCCGACGCTAACTTACCCCCTTTCCATCCAACAGCCCGTGGGGGGTCAGTGCTGCACAGTCTGAGATGGTTTTATGCCAGTATCTGCTACGCAGCCCCCATGTATCTCAGCCTACCCTGTGAGGGCAGGAATCGCATTTTCTACTTCTCTGATCTTCTTGGTAACAAATGCAGAGCCAAGTATACAGCCAGTGTTTAATACATGCCTCCTGAACAGATTGCTGACCGCTCCGTGATTCTTCTAATCTTGGCCCACACGGTGCTAGAAAAGACAACACGGGACACCACGTGGCTTCTAGGCTCACACAGTCTGAGGTTTTAGCCTGCCCAGACCCCTCTCCAGCTAGGCAGAAAATGCATATTAAGAAATCAATGTGGGGGCCGGTGCCGTGGCTCACTTGGTTAATCCTCTGCCTGCGGCGCCGGCATCCCATATGGGCACTGGGTTCTAGTCCTGGTTGCTCCTCTTCCAGCCCGCCTCTGCTGTGGCCTGGGAGGGCAGTGGAGGATGGCCCAAGTGCTTGGGCCCTGCACCCCATGGGAGACCAGGAGAAGCACCTGGCTCCTGGCTTCGGATTGGCTCAGCGCCGGCCATGGCGGCCATTTGGGGGGGTGAACCAACGGAAGGAAGACCTTTCTCTCTGTCTCTCTCTCTCTCTCTCACTGTCTAATTCTATCTGTCAAATAATTTTTTTAAAAAAATGAGAAGATTTCAAAATGTGCACCAAAATACATTCACTTATCTTTTAATTCCATTTTCCATGAACTCTTGGAAGTTCCTGTATATGGTTTTCGTTTTGTCTTGGTTTTGCCCTTAAGGCTCAGCTCTGCATCTGCGGCGCGAACATCCCACTCGCCCTGCAGGGTTTCCCCGCGAGAAGCCACGTGGGTAAAGTCCCAGCACAGCGCCCGGCATTCTGGGGCAGGTGGTGGTTCTGGCTTCACCATGACAATTCCGTGAATGAAAGCTCATGGGGATTTATGAAAGCTTTTAGCCCATTCTACACGCTTAGTACATCTTCTTCCTTTCATGTTTCGTTACATTTTGCCATAACATAGTTTCTCCATGTATTTATTATGCTAAAATAAACATAACAGAAAATTTCCCGTGTAAAATTCAGTTGTGCAGCCATCACCAACATCCATCTCCGGAAATTTTCCCACTCAAAACTACATCCATTTAACAATACTTCCCCTCCCCCTGCTTCTGCCGCCCCAGGTCGGCTCCCTGTTCTAGAAATTTCAAACGGGTCAGATGATCTTTGTTCGTGACTGGCTGCCGTCACTTGGCGTAATGTCCTCGGGGCTCTCTATGCTGTAGCGCGTGTCACAGTCTCCTTCCTTCTGAAGGCTGAGTGACACAAGTGTTCCATGGCGTGTTGGTGCCACCTCTCACTGCTAACCATTGATGGCAGCGCACAGTAGGCCCTCAGGGACCAGCAGCCTTCGCAGGTGCGCACACTAGGCCTCTCCACTGCTGTCACTCCCACCTGACAACGCCTGTGCATCCTGTCTGCGTGACTCGGCCAATCTAGGCCCCTCCTCGGCCTCACTCCCGTCTCCATCACGGTTCTCAAGCTCCCTCCCGCGTCGGCAGGCTGAGACACCCCCCGCTCTGGCCTTTCTACCCTGAAGACTCCTTGGAATCAAATCCCCTTCCTGAAACTTCCAGAAGCTCTGGGCTACCAGGAGACGCTCACTCACCAATCACGGACTTCCGACCTCTCTTTGCTGCAGTCTGGTCCCCTGAGCAGCTTCCTGAGCCTCCTCACGCCCCCTGGCCTCTCATCCATTCCTCCGTCCACGCATCTCCCCAGCCGCCCTGGGAGCCCGCCTGGCCCCGGCTTCCTCCCAAGCTGGATTTGCCATCAGAACTTGGAGGCGAAGTCCTCTCTGGGGAAACCTTTCCACACGACAGCCACCCTGGAGCTCCAGCTCCTGCCTAAGCCACAGAGCCAGCCTGGTTTTAACAGATGTCTGGGGTAGGGGGCCGTGGGGGCAGCTTACCCATCACTGACGGCCACTAGACATTGCAAGAGGGGTCTGGAAGAACATGAGCTCATGGAAGGCCACACAGCAGCCTGTGGGGGCAAATGTGGCCCTCACCCCAAGGAGGGTCCTACTCCCTGGGGACGCCCAGCCTGGGTCCTGGGTCTCAGCGATCCCCCGGGGAGCCCCAGCCTGGCCCTCATGCTGTAGGAGGCCCTCCCTCCCCCCCCCCCCCCGCCCCCGAGGAGCCGGCTAGGCCTCCTGGGCCTGGGCGATAGCGTCCTGCCTGCAACTGGCTGGCTCCTCCTCTCCCGCTCCGGTTAGAAAACTCCCCCGCGGGGCTGCACGCTGTGCGCTGCTCCTAGAAGCCAAGTTGCCTCTGGACGCTCAGCGTGCACCTTCTGCTGCCCCGCCCCCACCCTGCCTGCCTTAGTAGGAAAAGCAGCCTACAGCACAACCTACAACCTACAGAACACTGGGGAAGAGAGCAGTGGACAGGAGTCCGCAAGGATGGGAGTGCGGGGTGGGGGCGGGGACACACATCTACTCTTTACTTTTAAAACATTTTTTGCAAGTGAGAGAGTGGTTAATGAAGTAACCAGGCCTGTGGTATGGTAGAGTGTCTTATACCACTAGTGTTTCTGCCTCATTTACCCAATTCTTTTTTTTTTTTTAACCAGAGGAATTTTTCCATAGTGGGGAATCCCCTGATCTTGCCTTCAAAGCCCTCCAAATTTAGTTCCCTGTCTCTCTTTGTCGTGTCTTGGTCTGTGGGACACAGCCAGGCTTGGAAGGTGCATTTTGGCATGCTGGGGTAAAACGGGTGGTGCCTACCGTTAGTGATGCATCTCTTAGGTTCAGATCTTGCACCACGGAGGGCCCTGGTGGACCAGAATGAAGGCAAACTTGCTGGGATTCAGATCTCAGCCCTCTTGTGTGTTCAGTGGGTAGCTACCACATCTGTGACGTCACTGCAGGAACCCCGGGCCCCAACCTCTGAGCCCCAGAGCTCCTGTAAAGCAACAACTAAATTAAACCTTTGCCATTAGCTGATGTTGCCAACTGTCCCCTGTCACCCGGCTCACAGCCCCCCAAGGCGCACGCTGACCTGCACATCGGCTCCTGTCTCCCAGCCTGCACCGGCAGCAGAGGCTGGTGGCGCCCAGGGCACAGATGCCCGCAGAAGCCCTGAATTCAGCCCCCCTGGTGTGCAGGCTCCCACTCCTAGCGACTGCTATGATCTCAGTTAAGAGACTCTCAGGGGCAGTCGCAGGGGGCAGTGCCCATCAGCCCCCCTGCTGCAGTCCTGATGCCAAGCCGTGGCCCAAGGCCAGCCTTCCGCTGGGCCTTGGATTCCGTGCCCTGCTGCAGCCCAGGCCTTCGCTCCTGCTGCGTGCTCTCTGCCCGACCTCTTCCCCTCTCTCCTGAAACATTGCTGTTAGCACGCAAACGTGCGCCACCACTCCCGTCTTCAGAAACAAAGCAATCCTTGGGCGCCGGGTCTCCAGCTACCACCCACTTTCCCTCGCACGTGCAAGAATTCTTGGTTATGGCAATCCCTGCCTTCTCCCAGTTTCTCCTGACCCCTCCTTTGCTGGGTCGTGCTGCTCACCACCCCTAAAGCGGCCCTCGTCACAGATCTCAAGGATCCCCACTGGCCCGTTCGCGGCCGCTCCTCCAGCTGCAGACCCGGCAGGTTGCTCCTACGACACCCTGCTGACTCGATAACGTCCTCCGTAAGGCAGAAGGCCCCAGGGCTCCACAGGCGGCCTGTCCTCCGCCCACGTGTCCGCCCTGCCTGCTGAGGGGTCTGGATCCCAGCTGCCACTATTCCTGGCTGGGTGACCTGGGCCTGACTTGTGTCATCTGTGAAAGGAGGGTGTCCACAGTGCCCAGCTACAAGGGGTGCGGAGGAGAGGAAGAGACAGCCGGGTGGGCGCTGTGACACAGGCGGCCAGGCCACCACTTGGGGCGCCCGCACCCCACCTGAGCATCTCTGTTCAAGCCCCGCCTCTGTTTCTGATCCAGCTTCCTGCTGATGCACAGCCTGGGAGGCAGTAGGTGATGGCTCGGGTACCTGGACCCCTGTCACCCTCATAGGAGGCCCAGGGACAGGTTCTTGGCTCCTGGCTTCAGCCTGGCCCAGCCCTGTCTGTTGCAGGCACGTGGGGAGTGAATCAGCAGATAATAGACCTCTCTCTCTCTCTCTCTCACTTGCTCACTCGCTTTGCCTTTCAAATAAATAAAACTTAACATTGGCTGGCAAGTGTATTACATAAATTCTCTCCCCCACCCCCCATCCCACGCCTGGCCCCCTCTAACTCACCCAGGAGGCCCCCAGGAGAGCGTCACTTGGGTCTCTGCACACCTTCTCCTTTCTCAGTCACACTCAGGACGCCAGGGTCATGCCTTCCCTCTGGGGCCGGTGCCCCGAGCTGCCTTCTCCCGGAAGCTCCCGCAGTGTCCAGACTGGAACTTCCTTCCTTCCTTCCGGCTCTGGCCTCCACCCCGTGCCTGCAATGGTGGGGAAGACGCAGAGCCCAGGTGAATGGACACTGGATGAGCCCGTGGCACAGCTGCCACCATGGCCCTGCGGGGCTCTGAGGGGTGAGAGAAGCAGCTGCGGATACACCTTGACCCGGGCACCCCGGCCAGGCTGGCCACTGGGGAGGCTGGGAAACTCACATCACCCATGACCACCACTAGGGCCTCTTTGTCTGTCTGTGCCCTGGGTGACACAGTTGCGTCCCCTGGGAGTGATGGGTGCCCTGGAGACGTCTGGTAGCCAGTGCTCTAATAAAGCCCGAGCTACCCTGCCAGGCATGGGTTCGGGGAGTTCTGAGACTCGGTGGAATAGACCACCTCTGGAAACCGCTCACCCTGCAGACAGGAAGCGAGCCTGAGCCGCGTCTGTATCAGGCCGGCCTGGGTTGGAATCCCGGCTCTGGCCCTTGTCACCTGAGTCAGTCCCGGAAGAAATGGTTGGAACTGTTTGGTTTTTTTTCAGTGATAAAACAGTCCCTGTGCTACTGAGAAAGTACAATGAGACAGCATGCAGAGAACTTTGTGAAATGCAAATTTTCACTCATGGAATAGGACTTTTCCATAGGGAATGAAAATGGTAGACATAAAGGCCGGCGCTGTGGCGTAGCAGGTAAAGCCACCGCCTGCAGTACCGTCATCCCATGTTTGAGTCCCGGCTGCTCCTCTTCTGATCCAGCTCTCTGCTATGGCCTGGGGAAGCAGTAGAAGATGGCCCGGGTGCTTGGGCCCCTGCACCTGTGTGGGAGACGCGGGAGAAGCTCTAGGCTCCTGGCTTGGATCAGCACAGCTCTAGCTATTGTGGCCATTTGGGGAATGAACCAGACTTTTCTCTCTCTGCCTCTGCCTCTCTCTAACTCTGCCTTTCAAATAAATAAATAAATCTTTAAAAAAAAAATAAAGGTTTAAAAGCTGGTAAACATTAAGAAGCTCCGGGAGGGAGTAAGCTCTTGCTTTTTGCCCGTAAGGAATTGCTTGTATTTGACCTGAGTAGGGTGAGGACAAGTACGTTTCATTGAGTCGACTTATTTCATTGAAAAGCTGTTTGTAGGTGAAGTACTTCAAAAAGGGTGCTGGGGCATGCATTTGGCACAACTGTTAAGCCATTGCTCGGGATGTCCACACCCCCTGTAGGAGTACCTGCGATCGAATCCCGGCTCCACTTCGGATTCCGGCTTCCTGCTCACGTGCACACTGCGAGACAGCTCAGGTGGCTGGGCCCCAGCCACTCACGTGGAAGACCCGGATTGCATTCCAAGCTCCTGGCTTTGGCCTGGCCCAGCTCTTGTGGTTTCAGGCTTTGGGGAGTGAAGCAGCATAGTTAAGGTCTCTCTCGGTCTCTCTGTCTCTGTCTCTCTGCCTTTAAGTAAATAAATGTTTATAGAAAAATCCAATCAAGATTTTTTTTTTTTTTTGGTGCAGAAAAGGTTTTGAAATTTATGCATAGTTTTCTCATAACACACATTTTACCACAAACTTTTGGAAAACCTCTTAATGGTTGTATAAACTATGGCGCTATCTTTTGGGTTAGATTTATTGCAGGCACAGATAGGAAGATAGTAAAACGCTAATTTCACACAGTTCTCTCTTCTTGTTTCTCTAGAACTTTGTACATAAAGCAGCAAAGGACTTCTTTAAGTTTTTAACATCCTGCTCGACGGAACACGCTTCTAAGGGGGAAAGGGAATTAATACTGCTCGCGTCTCGGCTCCGCTGCGTGCCTTCCCATGCCTCATCACGAGGCTCCGCCAGGCCCCTGACATGAAGACCTGGCTCTCGGGCTGCAGCAGCAGGGGCCCGAGCGACTGGACCATCTCAGAGCCTCAGGGTAAACACACTGGGCCCACGAGCATCTGGTGGGGAGGGGAAGGCACAGGCAGAGCGTGAGCAGACCTCAGCCCAGAGACACAGCCCGGCTGCACGGGACTCGAAAGTAGAACCCTCCCAGCCCATAAAATGCAGACCTGGCCCGGAGACTGAGACTACAGTTCTTCTTTCTAGATGTTGCTGAACACGACATTCTGGATAAATGTACCAGTGCTGCGTGCCTCCTTGCTTTGGGGTCCCTGCTTGAAGCCTGAAGCCGGTCAGCCCACAGTGTCCACTCTGTTGCCATGAGGTAGGGTGAATGAGCCTGGGCAAGGCCAGCCGGAGGGGACTTCAGGAACTCCTGAGGGGCAGGCATTGCGGAGCAGTGGGCTAAGCCACCAGCCTCCCACAATGCCAGCCTCCCACAGGGGCACCAGTTCAAGTCCCAGCTGCTGCACTTCTGAGACAGCTCCTTGCTAATGCACATGGGAAAGCAGTAAAAGACGAAAGTGCTTGGGCCCCTGCACCCGCGTGGGAGACCTGGATGGAGTTCTGGGCTCCTGGCTTCAGCCTGGCCCAGCCCTGGCTGTTGTGGCAATCTGGGAATGAACCAGCAGGTGGAATCTCTCTTTCTCTTTCAATCTCTCTCTCTCCCTCTTTCTATCTCTGCCTTTCAAATAAGTAAATAAATAAATCTTTTAAAAAAAAATGGAAAAGGCCGGCGCCGTGGCTCACTAGGCTAATCCTCCACCTGCGGAGCCAGCACACGGGGTTCTAGTCCCGGTTGGGGCGCCGCATTCTGTCCCAGTTGCTCCTCTTCCAGGCCAGCTCTCTGCTGTGGCCCGGGAGTGCAGTGGAGGATGGCCCAAGTGCTTGGGCCCTGAACCCCATGGGAGACCAGGAGGAAGCACCTGGCTCCTGGCTTCGGATTGGCATAGCTCCGGCCATAGCAGCCATTTGGGGGGTGAACCAACGGAAAAAAGAAGACCTTTCTCTCTGTCTCTCTCTCTCTCTCACTGTATAACTCTGCCTGTCAAAAAAAGAAAGAAAGAAAGAAAGAAAGAAAGAAAGAAAGAAAGAAAGAAAGAAAGAAAGAAAGAAAGAAAGAAAGAAAAGAAAAGAAAGAAATGTATGGGGGGCCGGCATTGTGGTGCACCAGGTCGGAGCACTGCCTGCAAGGCCAGCATCACATATCAGAGCACTGGTTCAAGCCCTGGCTACTCTGTTCCTGATCCAGCTCCCTGCTAAGGGGAAGGCAAAGAAAGATGGTCCAAGTGCTTGGGCCCTGCCACCATGTGGGAGACCCAGATGGAGCTCCAGGCCCCTGGCTTCAGCCTGGCCCAGCCCCAGCTGTTGTGGCCATTTGGGGAGTGAACCAGCAGATGGAGGATCTCTCTCTCTCTCTCTCTGTGTCTCTCTTTTCCTCTCTCTCTCTCTCTCTCTCTCTCTGTCTCTCTTTCCCTCTCTCTCTCTCTGTCTCTTTCTAACTGCCTTTCAAATAAATAAATCTTAAAAAAAAAAAAGAATTCATGGAAAATGGATTTAAAGGATAAATTTATTTTGGAGCAGAAAAACATTTGAAATTGTACATTATTTTTATAACACGCATTTTCATGAGCTTTCTGAAGATCCCTCAAATGTCCACAATTTCCCCTCTCCTATAAGGGATGGATGTCGCCGAGCGGATCATAGGGGCATCCTTTGTATGTAAACACTAGTTGCAGCCAGCTAGGGAACCAGAAAAACTGATGAGGCCCACGAGATAATTAGATAGAGAGATAACAGGAGAACTGTGTCAAGGACACTGGGTTTGATTAAATGTTCAGACTCCTCTTGGCTTCCTCTTTCTTTTGCTCAAGAAAACAAAATTGCAGGGCCAGCGCTGTGGCACAGCCGGTAAAGCCACCGCCTGCAGTGCCGGCATCCCATATGGGCGCCAGTTCGAGTCCCGGCTGCTCTACTTCTGATCCAGCTCTCTGCTATGTCCTGGGAAAGCAGTATGTGGGAGACCCTGAAGAAGTTCCTGGCTCCTGACTTCGGATAGACGCAGCTCCGGCCATTGTGGCCATCTGGGGAGTGAACCAATGGATGGAAGACCTCTCTCTCCCTCTCTCTGCCTCTCCTTCTCTCTGTGTAACTCTGACTTTCAAGTAAATAAATAAATCTTAAAAAAAAAAAAAAGAAAAGAAAAGAAAACAAAATTGTGTAGCTTCTCTGGCTGGTGCAACGCCTGGATTCAGGGAAGAAAAATCCTCCCCTTGAACAAGCTCCCAGCACTGAAAGGGTTCCCTGGGAAATCTGTTGACAAATTCCTGGGATCTTGGACCAGCTGCGGCTCTCTGCAAGGTCTTGTGATCATGATTCAGTATCTCTGGAAAGACAGTGAAAGAACACACTCTCGAAATAGCATTCAGCCTCAGCATCCTAAAGAATGCATGGCGAAACGGCATCATACGCATTTTTGGCAAGGATATAGGGAAACAGGAATTCTCATAAACTGCTGGGGGAGTATAAATGGATGGTCTTGTCTTGCTTGCAGCAATTTGCAAAATCTATCACAATTTTAAATGTGTGAATATCCTCCTTTGACCTGGTTATTTTACAACTGGGAAATTTTCCTATAGAGATCCGTGCATGCAAGTGCTCAAAAGATACAAGGGGTCTTCCCAAGGAAAATAGAATTAAAAAATAAGTTTATTTAAGGCAAAAAAAATTCTGAGATCCCTGCAAATGAAGGATATTCAAAAGTTCATGGCAAATGTGTATTAGGATAAAACTATGCATGGATTTCAAATATTTTTTTGCACCAAATAAACTTAACTTTTAGTTCCATCTTTTTCCATGAACTTTTAAAATGCCCTTGTATGTTAATTTAAAAATAAAGTTGTTGCATATTTTTAAGAATGTATGGGGGGGCGTGGCTCACTAGGCTAATCCTCCGCCTGCAGCTCCAGCACCCCAGGTTCTAGTCCCATTTGGGGCACCGGATTCTGTGCTGGTTGCTCCTCTTCCAGCCCAGCTCTCTGCTGTGGCCCAGGAGGGCAGCGGAGGATGGCCCAAGTGCTTGGGCCCTGCACCCGCATGGGAGACCAGGAGGAAGCACCTGGCTTCTGGCTTCGGATCAGTGCAGCACCGTCCACAGCGGACATTAAGGGAGTGAACCAATGGAAGGAAGACCTTTCTCTCTCTCTCTCACTGTCTAACTCTGCCTGGCCAAAAAAAAAAAAAGAATGTATGGGGAGTGGGGTCAGCGCTGTGGTCTATTGGGTAAAGCTGCCTCCTGCAGTGCTGGCATCCCATATGGGTGCCGGTTTGAGTTTTGGCTGCTTCACTTCCGACCCAGCTCTCTGCTATGGCCTGGGAAAGCAGTAGAGGATGACCTGGTTCTTGGGCCCCTGCACCCACGTGGGAGACCCAGAAAAAGCTCCTGGCTCCTAGCTTCAGATTGGCGCAGCTCCGGCCGTTGCGGCCATCTGAGGAGTAACCATGGAAGACCTCTCTCTCTCTCTCTCTCTCTTTGCTACTCCTTCTCTCTCTGTGTAACTCTGACTTTCAAATAAATAAATAAATCTTTTAAAAAAAAATGTATCAGGGGCAGGCATCTGGTGCAGTGGTTAAGATCCTGTTTTGGGTGCCTGAATCCCACATCACAATGCCTGGTTCAAGTCCCAGCTCCCCTGCTTCTACTCTGGCTTCCTCTATAACGCACACCCTGGGAGGCAGCAGGCAATGGCTCAAGTAGTTGGGTCCCTGCCACTTATATGGAGACCCAGATGGAGTTCCTGGCCCCCGGTTTAAGGCAAGTCCAGCCCTAGCTGTTACAGGCATTTGGGGAATGGACCAGTGGATAGAAGATCTCTCTCTCTCTCTCTCTCTCTCTCTCTCTTTCAAATAAAACAAAAATGGTGGCATTGCCTGACGGGCCTTCAGAAGACGTTTTATGCACCCTGCCAATGCCACAACTGGAACCCGGCCGCCCCACCTCCAGAGCACGGCTTCAAGTCCACTCTCTGAGGAGCATAACGGAACCAGCAGCCATGGGTCAGCATGGTGGTCCCCCGGCTGTGGGTCGGAGAGGAAGTTCCCTGCCCTGCTCCGCCTGCTGGCGACTGAAGGGGCTTTGCAGTTCACAGGGCCCTCCCTTCCCTTCCTTCCCAACAGTCCGCAAAAACGCAGGGCGGGACTTTCTTTATTTTATTTTTTTATTTATTTTTTTTTTGACAGGCAGAGTGGACAGTGAGAGAGAGAGACAGAGACAGAGAGAAAGGTCTTCCTTTTGCCGTTGGTTCACCCTCCAATGGCCGCCGCGGCCAGCGCACTGCGGCCAGCGCATCACGCTGATCTGAAGCCAGGAGCCAGGTGCTTATCCTGGTCTCCCATGGGGTTCAGGGCCCAAGCACTTGGGCCATCCTCCACTGCACTGCAGAGAGCTGGCCTGGAAGAGGGGCAACTGGGACAGAATCCGGCGCCCCAACCGGGACTAGAACCCGGTATGCCGGCGCCGCAAGGTGGAGGATTAGCCTAGTGAGCCGCGGCGCGCCGGCCAGGGCAGGACTTCTTGTTCCCGTTTCTCCAGGGGGGATTTGGACAGCTTCCCGAACTTGCCCCCAAGTCACAGGACTAGAAAACCCGAGCGGCCCAGTGGATCTGGTGAGAAGCAAGGGAAGCTGCTGTGCCCGTCTGCACTGCAGGGCCCTGTAGGGGAATTTCAACAAGTTCATGGAAACAATGGAATTAAAAAAAATCAGTTTATTTTCATGCAAAGAAACTTTGAAAGGCATGTATAATTTTTTCATAATATGCATTTTCATGAACTTTTGGAAGACCCCTTATATGCTTAGATTTCAAAATTTCTTGCACAAAAATAAACCAGGTTTTTTTTTAAAGATTTATTTATTTATTTGAAAGGCAGAGCAATGAAGAGAGAGGGAGAGACAGAGAAAGAAGAGATCTTCCTCCCCAGATGGCTGCAGCAGTCTGGAACTCCATCCGGGTCTCCCACGTGAGTGGCAGGGGCCCAAGCACCTGGGCCATCTTCTGCTGCTCTTCCAGGCACATTAGCAAGGAGCTGGATTGGAAGTGGAGCAGCTGGGATGCAAACTTGCACTCCCATATGGGATGCTGGCACTGCAGGTGGCAGTTTAACCGCCTGCCCCACAACATTCGCCCTAACTTTATATTTCAACTCTATTTTTTCCACAATCATTTTGAAATCTTCTCTTACCTTTCAGCGGGCCTGGAGAGGAGGCAGCTCTGAGCTAAACGGTCTCTCCATCCCCATCAGATCCCCGTGGAAACGCCACCTCTAACTTCACGTTCATGTTAACAGTCAAGCTGGGTGTGCTGGGGCCCCACTCTGGCTCTTTTGAATGAGTGTCTTCACACAGATCTGTGTACACCATTGCTACTTAGTAATGCATTGCTGTGGGCTGACTCTGTCCCTTCAAAAAATCCCTATGCTGCAGCCTTAACCCACAGTAACTCCGAATATGGCTATGTTTAGAGATGAGGTCTTTAAAGAGGGAATCAAGTGAAAATGAGAGCATTAAGGTGGGCTGGTTTAAGCCGGTGCCGAGGCTCAATAGGCTAATCCTCCGCCTGTGGTGCTGGCACACCAGGTTCTAGTCCCGGTCGGGGCGCCAGATTCTGTCCCAGTTGCCCCTCTTCCAGGCCAGCTCTCTGCTGTGGCCCGGGAGTGCAGTGGAGGATGGCCCAAGTGCTTGGGCCCTGCACCCACATGGGAGACCAGGAGGAAGCACCTGGCTCCTGCCTTCGGATCAGCGCTGTGTGCCAGCCGCAGTGGCCACTGGAGGGTGAACCAACGGCAAAGGAAGACCTTTCTCTCTGTCTCTCCCTCTCACTGTCCACTCTGCCTGTCAAAAAAAAAAAAAAAAAAGGTGGGCTAGTTTAATGGACTGGGGTCCTTATAGGAAGAGGAGACTTGGACTCAAACACATACCTGGTGACGTGGAGAATTCGGCCATCAACAAGCCAAGGACAGAGGACTACACTGAGGTTTGGACATTTGTTCCCCGAGCTCAGGAATTTGGTCTCCACAGTCTTAAGCTGATGCTACTGAGAGTGGAAACTTTTGTCTTTCATTTTTTTTAAATATTTATTTATTTATTTGAAAGTAAGAGTTAAACAGAGAGAGGAGAGGCAGAGAGAGAGAGAGAAAGGTCTTCCATCCAATGGTTCACTCCCCAAATGGCCACCATGGCCAGAGCTGTGCCGATCCGAAGCCAGGAGCTTCCTCTGGGTCTCCCACATGGATGCAGGGGCCCAAGGATTTGGGCCATCTTCCACTGTTTTCCCAGGCCACAGCAGAGAGCTGGATCAGAAGTGGAGCGGCCGAGTCTTGAACCGGCCCCCATATGGGATGCCAGCGCTTCAGGCCAGGGCGTTAACCCGCTACACCACAGTGCTGGCCCCAGAGAGTGGAAACTTAATCCAAGTATAGCGTCCAGAGGAAGAGTCTTTGGGAAAAGATTGCATTGGATCAGGATCATTAGGGCAGAGCCCCCATGATCAAATCCTGTTGGCCAGGGTGGGCGTTTGGTGCAGAGTTCAAGCTTCTGCCTGGGACACCCACATCCCAAGTCATAGTGCCTGGTTCAAGCCCCAGCTCCCTTTCTGATGCCAACTTCCTGCTGATGCATATCCTGGGGGCAACAGGCAATGGCTGAAGTAACCAGGTGCCTGTCACCCATGTAGGACACCCAGACCGAGTTCTGGGCTCCTGGTTTTAGCCTGGTCCAGCCTTGGCTGTGGTAGGCATTTGGGGAATGAACTAATGGATGGGAGATCACTGTCTACCAGTCTGTCTTTATCTGTCTCTGTCTCCCAAATAAATGTTTTAAATAATAAATTAACACTTTTTAAAAAGAGATGAAGGAGTATTTATGTTATAAGAACGAAAAGGAAAAAGTTCAACTCTACAAAATAATCAGCCAAATAATCAGCTAAAAAAAATTTTTTTAGCTCAACAACAAAAGGGGGTTGCATCTGCCTTTGTAACTGGAGAAGTTTATCTGATAGGGGAAGCGGAGTGGGAGGGGCCGGGCTGAACCGAGAATGAAGAGGAGTCCAGCCTCGCTCTGCTCCTGGCTCCTTCCATCTGCGTATAGGTAGAGTGAAACCTCACAGCACAGAAACCCCGGGAGAGAGCGTGAGTATCGCAAAGACCTCGACTCATTCCAACGAGGACAATTTCTCTTTTAAAATTATGGATTTATGGGTTTTTATGATTTAAAAAACTCATTTTTAGAAACTTTGGTAAACATAGAAACTATAGAAAAAATACCCTTGCCAAGGCCCTACCACCCTGAGGTTGCCTCTGTTCACATTGTTGTGTATTTTTGTTGTGTTTGATATAGCTGTCATAGATGCACAGTTTCAGATTCAGTGTTACACATTTTTGTTTATAAAGCATTTCTGCGGCCGGCGCCGCGGCTCACTAGGCTAATCCTCCGCCTTGCGGCGCCGGCACACCAGCTTCTAGTCCCGGTCGGGTGCCAGATTCTGTCCCGGTTGCCCCTCTTCCAGGCCAGCTCTCTGCTGTGGCCAGGGAGTGCAGTGGAGGATGGCCCAAGTGCTTGGGCCCTGCACCCCATGGGAGACCAGGAGAAGTACCTGGCTCCTGCCCTCGGATCAGCCTGGTGCACCGGCCGCGGCAGCCATTGGAGGGTGAACCAACGGCAAAGGAAGACATTTCTCTCTGTCTCTCTCTCTCACTGTCCACTCTGCCTGTCAAAAAATAAAAAATAAATAAATAAAATAAAGCATTTGTGCATGTCATTATAACATCTCTGTAAACATCATCTTAGACAACTGCAGAACAGCCCATCGAGCTGACCAGTGTCTCAAATGTTAAACTGCAGAATTTCAGTACTAGAATTGAAGGGGTTATGTTAAAAATGCAGATTTCTGGATCTCATCCCAGAGTCATTAACTCAGAATCCCTAAGGGAGGAGGCTGGGAATCCTCATTTTAGGAAGTTTCTCAAGCAACTCATGAACTCACAAAAGGTCACAGACTCACAAAGTCCACATCAGCACAGGTTTCTATCGTCTTATCCCCCAAGCGGAACATTTCAGCAGTGAGCAGTGCTGCCTTGTACAAGTAAGTGTGCAAAGAACAGCTCTGTGCATAAAGTGTTTTGTGAGCTGTGTAGCACATCCTGAAGCGGTATTGTGATGTCCAAGGTGTGAATCTTTCAGTGATGCTGGATAAACACACGCAGCACACCTGCACACGCATAGGCGCACCACCTGCTCAGGTTTCCCAGAGACGTGCCCTGCCAGTTACTTCTCTGTATTCCTGGTTTTGTTAGCTCTTGTTTCCCAGCTCTTTTTAGCAATGTTCTATCTTTAAAAAAAAAAGTTTTTATTTATTTATTTATTTATTTATTAAAAGGTGGAGTGACAAAGAGAGCGAGAAGGAAGAGATTCTCCAAATCATTCCACAAATGCCCACAGCAGCCAGAGGTGAGCCAGGCCAAAGCTGAGAACCCATAACTCAATCTAATTTTCCCACACGGATGGCAGGGACCAAGTACTTGGACCGTCATTTGCTGCCTCCCAAGCTCATTAGCAGGAAGCTGGATCAGAAGCAGTGGAGTCGGGACTCAAACCAGGCCCTCTGACATAGGATGAGCACATCCCAAGTGGTGGCCTCACCCACTGCACCCCGTGCAACAGTGTTCTACTTTTATCAAGCATTGAGCGAAGTCACAATAAAGTCGGCAAGAAACGAGCAGGAGTCAATCAAACGCCCTCTATTCATACAAGAAGACTCTAGATTACTCCGTGCAAAACCGTGGCAGCAGATAACCCCGGCAAGGTGAAGGTCAGAAGAATTCCACAGCCTCCCCCGTGGCACAAGGGTCAATAAGGTTGGCAGAGGCCCAGCAAGGATGCATGTGTGGGTCAGGGCTGGGCTCGTCCTGCCTGATGGGGAGCAATCAGCTGTCAGAGGACACAGACCACAGCAGCTGAGAGGACGCGGGGACCCCAAGGAGGAGGCTTGGGTCACGGCGCCTTGGGCTGCTCAGGACAGGGCAACCTCCACATCCTTATGAGCCACAGGTGGATCAGGGAGAGCCACAAACCAAGTGCACGGAAGCCCACCCTTCTTTCTTTCTTTTTTTTAAAGCATTACTTTATTTATTTGAAGGACAAAGTTACAGAGAGAGGTAGAGCCAGAGAGAGAGAGAGAGAGCTCCCATTCCACTGGTTCACTCCCCAAATGACTGCAATGGCTAGAGCTGAGCTGATCTGAAGCCAGAAGCCAGGAGCTTCTTCCGGGTCTCCCATGTGGGTGCAGAGGCCCAAGGACTTGGGCCATCTTCTACTGCTTTCCCAGGCCACAGCAGAGAGCTGGATCGGAAGAGGAGCAGCCAGGACTCGAACAGGCATCCATGTGGGACACCTGTGCTGCAGGCTGGGGCTTTAACTCGCTGCGCCCCAACAGCGCTGGCCCCCAAAGCCCACCATTCTTAGACTGCTCTTAGGCCAAGTGCTGCAATGGCCTGGGAGAGGGGCAATGATGCAGAGACACGGACAGTGCTCTGGGCACCCAGAACACCCTCCACATCTGCCCAGCATTTCCCATGTATGAGGCCTGGCTCCGAAAGCTTTCCAAAGGTGAACGTATTCAGGCCCTACAATCAAGACTATAAAGCAGCTTTAGACGGGGCCGGTTCTTCCTCACGGAGCAGCCCTTCAGCCTGCGTCTCCCTCTTACCCTTCCAACCCGCACCGCAGCTGAGTGTGTGTGGCTGGGAACCTGCAGGGGGGCGCTGAGCCCTTGCTGTCCTCTGCAGCTACCTGGAAGAGCCCGTGCTCCAGAAACACGCAGGAACACGCGTGGCCTGGGCCCTGGTCCCAGCCCCTCCGCACCCACAGTCCTTGCCCTTGCTGCTGGCGCCTGAGCCCCCGGCTGCCCTCTCCCGCCCACTATGACTCCTCCCCTTAGGCACAACTCTGCCTTGGAAGCGGAGCACTGCAAAAACCATCCTCGGCCTCTGTCATGGCGCGCCTCCAAGGCCGTCCACCACGGCAACCAATTCCATGTGCCGTCCACTCCCACGTGGGGGAGATCTCCAGGACCGTGGCTGGCAGCAAGCCGGCCTACCCCTCTCACACAAACACGCCACGCTTGACAGCCACACTTGCTGAGTGGCACCTCTCCCTTCTGTTGGAAGGCCACAGGGTAGGACTTCCCCAGTCTGCAGGTGCACAGGGGCTCCAGACCACTTTCTCTTTAGGAAGCATGGAAAAGTGACAGAGACTTTAGCTCAGAGCCTTCCTCCCATTCTATCTTAACAACACCAGACCTGTAGTCCTACCACCCCTTAGATTAAGCCCCTCCAAAGACCAGGTTTGGAACACAGAAGGTGCTAGAATGTCCTCCTGCTCACTCCAGGGTAGCAGCCAGGCCCTGCCCCCCGACACGGGTGTATTTGGCACCTCACGAGCACCCTTCCAGGGCCCAGCACTGTGGTGCAGGGGGTTAAGCTGCCTTTCGTGTTGCCTGCCTCCCATATCAGAGCACTGGTTCGAATCCCTGCTGCTCTACTTCCGATCCGGCTCTCTGCTATGGCCTGGGAAAGCAGTAGAGGATGGTCCAAGTGCCTGGACCCTTGCACCCACGTGGGAGACCTGGAAGAAGCTCCTGGCTCCTGGCTTTGGCCTGGCCCAGCCCTGGCTGCTGGCAGGCATTTGGGGCATGAACCAGCAAATGAAAGATCTCTCTCTGTCTCTCTTTCTCTCCGTGTCACTCTGCCTTTCAAATAAATAAATAAATCTCTAAAGAAAAAAAAAAAGCCTCTCTGTTCACCATGCAAACGCACGGGGCGGGGCGTCCCAGCCATGGCTGCTTTGCATCCTCAGCACCACTCCCTCGGGAAGCTTCCCATGCTCCTCAGCGCCCAGACCCGGCCCTGTCGGCTCACACGACCCGCTCAGCTCGCGGGCTCCGAAGCAGCCCGGCCACAGGCCCATTGTCTGCTGCCTCACCCCCTGCGTGGCAATGACTGGTGAAGACGTGTGTTCCAAGTGATGTGATTGGCAGCTCCCAGGAGAATGGGAGTCTCCCGGCCCAGCCTTGGGCTCTGACCGCAGAGCCCGCCTCCCTCCACACACCTGTCTCCAAAGAGCTTCGAGCCACAGGCATTGCAGAGCTGAATGTGGGAGCTGGCAGAAGGTGGGCGGGTCCCTCGGAAGCCTGTTCCTACGCTGCACCTCTGTTCCTTTAATCCAGGTGAGTTTATTCCAAGAATGCTGTTGCCTGGGCGACACCCCTGGACTGAAGTCATCAGCCATTCGTGGGCCTAAGCTTGAGGGAACGCCACCCCATGCTGCTTCCAGTGCCTGGCATGCCCTGCTGGGGAAAGTTCATTGGCTGCTCCACCTGCTCGTCGGAGCCTCACCCTCTACCTGCTCTCCCTTCTGCAATACTGAGCATTTGCCTTTCTTAGTCTTTTCTAAGATTCCTTGTTTTGTTGGTTTGAAAGGCAGAGAAAGAGACAGACAGACAGAGAGCGGGTGACACAGAGAGAGCTCTTCCATCTGCTGCTTCACCCCACATTAACAGCCAGGTCTGGGCCAGGTTGAAGCCAGGAGCTACCACAAACGAAGTCTATCCCTGTCTCCCACGGGGTGTTGGGGCCCAAGCACTGAGGCCATCCTCCACTGCCTTCCTAGGTGCGTTAGCAGGGAGCTGGATCAGAAATGGAGCAGCTGGGACTTGAACTGGCACTCTGATATGGGATGATGGTAGCATGGGTGGCAGCTTAACCTGCTACACCACTATGCCAGCTCCACATTTTTCCCTTTTTTAAGAGATTTTTCTGCATAGCAGGTTAAGCCACCCCCTGTGATGCCAGCATTCCATATGGTTCATGTCCCAGCTTCTCCATTGCCAATCCAGCTCCCTGCTAATGAACCTGGGAAAATATCAGGAGATGGCCCCTGCCACCTATGTGGGAGACCCAGAAGAAACCCTTGGCTCCTGGCTTCAGCCCAGCCCATCTTAGCCCCAGGCTAGGGGGAGTGAACAAACATATGGAAGATGTCTCCCCTCTCTCTATAAGTCTGCCTTTCAAATAGGAAGTTGAGAGAGAGAGAGTTTTATTTATTTGAAAGGCAGAGAGACAGAGATCTCCCATCTACCGGTCCACTCCCAATGTCCACAGCAGCCAGGGCTGGTCCAGGCCAAAGCCAGGAGCCCAGAACTCAATCCAGGCCTCTCGGGTGGGTGGCAGGGGCCCAACTACTGGAGCCATCACCTGCTGCCTGTTAGAGTGCACATCAGCAGGAGGCTGGGATCAGAAGCAGAGCCAAGACTGCAACAAGCACTGCACGATGGTGTGCAGGCGCCAGTGCCAGGTTTAACCTCTGTAGTGCTTGCATCCCGACATTCATGTGTTATTATCACAGCTGGTTTTATCCAAAGGGGAACTGAGGCTTAGAGAGCAATGCCCTCGTCTCTACCCTCGCTACTGAGCAAGGTCACTTCCCGATTCGGAGGATGCACAGCCCCAGGCGTCCAAGATCCCACCCCCGACAAAACCAGCGAGTCCACTTGGCTTCCCGCTCAGTCTGGGCCCGGCTAACCACCTCCTGCCTGGGATCCGCACGGCGTGTCAATGCCACAGAGCTCTTCTTGAACCGGGGACCTCCATCGTCAGTCACAGCAGCTGTCTTATCACAGGGCCTCCCTCGGGACCCAGGCTCTGTGACAGACCTGACCTGGCCCTGGGACAGCCTCACAAGCCACAGGGTGGGCAGAGGCTAAGGGGACCCTTCTCCCCCTTTTAGAATCAGAGTGGAGACGGGGTTTTCCAGTTCTCTCCCAGTAGCAAGAACTGAACCGCAGATCCCATTATCCGCCAGGAGAGCCCAACACCCTGCCCTCCTCACCCAGGGCCACAGAAGAAAGCATGTGTTCCCAGGTGACCCGGGGCTGGCCCCACTGTGCGTCTTTAAAGAAGGCAGTGGGGCAGGCATTCGACCTGCAATTCAGAGGCTGGTTAAGATGCCCACTTCCTATGTCCAAGCACCTGGGCTGGATACCCCGCTCCACTCCTGGCTCCAGCTTCCTGCTAACGCATACCCTGGGAGGCAGGGGTGATGCTCCAGCGAGTGGATCCCTGCCACTCATGTGGGAGGCCTGGATTGCATTCCTGATTCCTGGCTTCTGCCTTGGCCCAGCTCCAACCACTGAGGGCATTTGGGGAAGAAACAAGTGAATGGCAGATTCCTCTCTCTCTCTCTCTCATTCTGCCTTTCAAATACATAAATCTTGCAATAAAAGCAAGAGGAAGGAAGGAAGGAAGGAAGGAAGGAAGGAAGGCAGGCCGTGGTGGGGCAGTGGGGACAGTGAGGACAGCGGACAGCAGAGTGAACACAGCATGGCCATGAACAGAAGCCTCCTGCGTCCCCTCCCCTTGGCTGCCTCGCCCCAGTGATAACCCAGCAAGGGCTCCAGACACAACTGGCTGCCTGTGGACCCCGCCTTTCTCCCCATACTGGGATCCAAGTGCCAGATAGCAAAGGCACTGCTTGCCTGCACAACACAGTTTTAACTCCATGCAGGCCAGAGGAGCTGGCTCCCAGGCATGGGCCACCCGGGGACTCCCTCCCCTCCTCACCTCTACTCCCCCCAGGCAAGGAGCTTGCCAGGCAAGACTGGGCAAGGAGAAGGAGCAGGGGGCAGGGCTGGCTCCAGCCTCCCGCGACTGCCCAGGCGGCACTAGGAACTTCCTTGAGATGCTCCAAAATGCTGGGCAAGGCCTGATGGGTCAGCCAGCGCCCTGGGCCCCTCCGCACCGCACCACCTACCTCTGCCCTCCCAGTCCCCCTCCCCTGCTAGGTGCTGTGACCCCCCCCCCAACCCACCCACAGGGACCCTTAGGCAGCCACATCCGGGTCTCCCTGTCCTAGCCCAGCCCTGGGGACCGGTTTGACAGTTAGAATCAGAAGGTGCCTGAAAAGCCTGGCTCTGCCTTCAACAGAGGGAGAGGCCGAGACCCATCCAGGACAGCCCAGGGAGGCCGTTTGGTGGTGACTGAACTGGGCCAGTTTCCAGGAATTCAGGAAATGTTTGCCCCGACAACCGGCACACAATGACGTCCAATAAAATCACTGGAATGGCGGTGGGGGTGGCAGAGAACAAATATCACCCACTTGCCGGTGGGCAGGCAGGGGTCTCACGTTCACACCGTGCGCTGGCCTGCGGGAGCGGGAGCGCCCAGAGGCGGACTCCCCACGTGAGACGCCCCTAAGCCGCCAGTGACAGCTGCCGATTTTGTAACCTCCCTGAGTCACCCATTAACAAGCAGCTCTGTAAGCGCTCCCGAGGCCGACTCCCTCCACTGCGGGGTGCGTGCACTGCTCTTCCTGCAAGGGGCACAACCACCCCGCCCCGGAGAGCTGTGCCCCTTGGACTTCAGTCCTGAGGTCAGACAAGAAGCCGGGGAGCCTGCAAAGGAACAGCACCAGAGAAAGCGAGGGGACTTGGAAATGTTTGCCAGAACTGGGATTAAAAGATACGTTTATTTTAGTGCAGGAACATTTATAAATCCATTCATGGCTTTTGCATTGCACGCCTTTTCCACGAACTCTTTGAAGATTCCTCGTAGGCATGGATTTAAAAATTTGTAGCACCAAAATAAGCTTATCTTTTAACTGCATTTTCCCATGAATTCTTGAAGTTCCCTTGTCCTTGAATTTTTTTTAATGGAGAAAGTTCTAGATTATTCTAGCAACCCAATCACTAGTTGCCTAGAGGACTCCCAGTTCTCCTTCAAGTTGGGTCCCTTGGCATTAGAAGGAGCTAAGTGCACTTGACCAAGCTTCCTAGTGCTTCCCTTTAAGCCCCGATGTTCTCGGCTCTTAAAGAGGAGGCTTGCTTTTCTGTTTCTGCCCCTTGGTGAGGTTGAAATTAGGAAATGGATGTATAAGAACCTTCGTCCTGAGTTGTGAATTGTTCTGCAAACACAAGTAGCTGTTGGTGATGGGCCTGAGAGCCCCCCCACCCCGGGGTGGGGGGTGAGAAAGCCCTTTTGTTGGCAGCAGGGACAGGGTGGGAGGGGCTTAGGCAACTCAGCCACGCTGCTCCCAGCAGCCTGGTTTAAGGAGCTGCCCTCTTAATCATCTCAGCTTCTCTCTCCTGTGCCTGCCTCTTTCTGAACTCTCTCTGAACTCCGCAATCCCCAGCTCACCCCACCCACACATCCCATAATCTCTCTCTCCCTGGCGTTTGTCAGCCCACCCTGACCCAGAGAGACAGAGTCCGCCAGGGCTCCTGGAAGAAGACTTCTCCCACCCCTTCCCACTCCCACCCTTTTCCCCCCTCTCACTGCGTCACCTGATGGGACCATCCTGGGAAGCCCCGCTTTTCCCCACTGTGGTGTCGGCAGAGCGAAACCACAGCTTGGCTGAGCCCTGGTCTTGAAGCAGAACAGGGTCCCCGTCCTCTCAGCGGGCTAGGGGGCTGCCTGAGCGGAGGCCAGAGGTGGGCTCGGGCCAGCCTAGTGGTGCCCAGCCCTGGGGACCACACTAATCCGAGGGAGGGGCTGGGAACTGGCATGGGCTCACCTGCGTTGTACGCTGGGCACCTTGCCCATATTCGCACTGCTGGAGGAGGTCATTATCCCCACTTAACAGATGAGGAGAAACAGGTTCCAAGATGCTGCTTGAACAAACGCATTCACAGGTCGTAAAGGATGGCGCGGGGATGCACACCCACTGTTCTCACCTCCAGCCTGGGCCTGGGGGCGGATCCTACACCCGAAGTCGCCACGGCCAGCCGGAGTCTATTTATAGCAGGTTTACTGGACTGGATCAAAAGAAAAGACAGCATAAAGTTCCAGAGACTTCTGGGTAATTTTATTGCAATCTCACAAGAAACACTGGAAGTGAACAAAGAAAATCAAAGCAGTTGCTGTTAGGGTGGATACCTTTAATATTTTTGTATGACCATCGCAAAACGATTCCTTCCTAACAGTTTCCTTTTCCCAAAGTGCAGAGCCGCTGTGTGTATAAATAGTAACCACCAATGTTTATGAACCACTTGCTATGCAAAAGCCTTATAGAGTAAAGCGCTCAGTTAATCCACCAAAGCCTGGGCAGTAGGTTCCACTTCTACCTGGCTTATAGAAAGAGAAAACGGAGATGCAAAAACGGACAGATTTGCTCCAGATCACTAAGGGAGCTGTGGAATTTGAACCCCAGTGGTCTGACATTGAAGCTTGCAGCCCAACCCATTGAACTTAATAGTACTTGCTCTGGAGCTTCCTGGACCCAAGGATGGCATTAAACCCAAGGAAGGCACCTACTATGTGCTGGTGCCAGACAGTGACTGCAGGATGGAAGAGACTGGAGGCAGGAGTGAGTAGGGGGTAGCTGGCTGACTCACACAGGCATTCGATGTTCTGGATCTTTCTGCCCCCTCCCCCTGGCATCAGGCTGGGAAGGCAGCAGCAGGCCCTTTCTGGATGAGCCTCCCTCCCAGCTTTGGAGACACCGGCCTTTCAGGACAGCATCCCCGGGCTGGCGGCACCTCGAACCCACCAGGTCTGGGCTGAGAGAGCAGGCAGTGCCTGCCACAGATGGGGCTGAGGCCAGGAGGAGCCCCCAAGGGAGGGAGCCCCAAACCCTGGCACGTTGGCTGAGCTGTGATGGCTGGGCTGCCAAGCGAATCCTCCTGTCGGCAGTGACTTGCAGGAAGTCCGGGCTGGGCTGGGAGGTGGAAGAAGACACACAGGCCTTGGCTATCCGACAGCAGGAACCCTCCAGCTGCCCTCCGCCCCCACCCCAGGGACGAGTCACCAAGAACTAAGCTTGTATAAACAAGGCCGCGGGAAAGCAAGGCCCTATCTGTTATCAGTTCTCCAACTCAGCCTCTTGGCGGGAGCAGCTGCCTGCCCAGACTCCTCCCCCTCCTGCTTTCTGCCTCCTCGGTGGCCAGCTTCTCCCTCCCCCCAGCCCCAGCCCTCAGGGAGTGGCCGAGCTCCTGTCGGTGGGTACTGCCCTATCTGAGCAGCAGTCAAGGGGAGACTCCGCTCTGGGGAGGCTCCCAGTTCCCGCCCGAGGTGGCCGCGGTGTGTGCGTGTGCGGTGTTGGAGGAGGTGGGGTGGATGGCGGGAAGCCACCTGTCTGTGAGCGAGGGGTGTGGCGTCCCCAGCCGGTTCCGGGCTACAGCAGCTTTGGCTCTGACGTCTGGCAGCAAAGCCTCGTGTTTTGGTCCTCAGGACGCGCGAATGTGCAGTTGGAACAAGGCGGACGGGAGGTCATCAGGTCCAAGGTCTCTTTCTGCACTGGAATTCGGGGAGGACCTGACCGAGGCTGCGGGGGAAGGCAGCTGGCCGGGTGCGCCTAGCCGCCTGACCTGTCTCCTCTTTGGACTTGCAATTAATTACATAAGCCTGGTCCCGACCCAGAGGAGGGGGCGGCCGGCTAACGCTCTCCATCCAGACGGTCACATTGCACCAGAGGCGTTCAGCTCCGAGCCAGCCCGTGAGCCTCGGGCATCAGCTTCCACGAAATGAAAATAGCTGAGCCACACCCCTGTGAAAATCAATTCCTTTTTTTTTTTGATATTTATTTATTTATTTGAAAGGCAGAGTTACACAGAGGCAGAGAGAGAGAGAGGTCTTGCCTCCACTGGTTCCCTCCCCAAATGGCCTCAATGGCTGGAGCTGGGCAAATCTGAAGCCAGGAGCCAGGAGCTTCTTCCTGGTCTCCCACACTGATACAGGGGCCCAAGTACTTGGGTCATCTTCTACTGCTTTCCCAGGCCATAGCAGAGAGCTAGATTGGAAGTAAAGCAACTGGGACTTGAACCAGTGCCCATATGGGATGGCGGCTCTGCAGGCAGTGGCCTTACCCACTACCCATACTTCTCAGAACTACTGGCTCGAAAGACAGAAAGAGGCCAGCTCCTCCCTCACCCAGTCCCTCACTCCCTCTCCCCCATATTCCAGGGGGTCCTTGATAAGGTCAGACAGGGCCAATGGACTCATGCCCCCAAAGGAAGACAGATGAAGTTAGCCGTGGGGCTATGGCATGGAGTTCCTGGGAGTTACAACAACCCTGCGAGATTCAAAGCCTGGCCCGCTCAGAGAAGGTTTGGAGATGGGAATGTTCCCTGGGACGAAAAGAAACCAAAATGTAGATGTCGGGAGACCTTGAGCTATACTATAGCAACTCTTCATTTCATGGAGAGGAGAGAGACACAGACGACCCCACATTGGTCCTGACAGGGGCACCGCAGGGAAGCAAGAGCCTGGGAGGCAGCCTTGCGCCTAGACCAGAGGTAGGCAAACCATGGCCCTCCAGCCATTTCAGCCCCTGTCTGTTTTTATAAATAACGTTTTATTGGGACATGACCACACTCATTCATTTACATCTTGCCTTCAACCACTTTCACTCTACAAGAGACTTGAGTAGTTTTGACAGAGCCCATTCAGACTGAAAACCTAAGCTATTTAATATCCGCCATTTCCAGAAAAAGTCTGCTGCCTCCAGGGGTAGGCGCCAGAAACAGCATCCCAACGCAGAAGCTGAGGTCCCCGCCCACAGGTGCCATCAGAGAACTACAGGTTTCCCAATACGCAGCCTCTCTCCCCACCCAAAGGCATCAGGTGGAACACGGGATATTCTTTGGCCAAGGCAAGAAGGGTCAGATTGCATCTGAAACCCGTCTGTAATTCATTCAGCAATGGATACATGTTGAGGGGCCTGCGGTGTGTCCTCGGGGTACTCAAAAAAAACCGAGCCAGGGTCTTCTCATGAGTTTCTACTCAATTCTTCTATTTATTTATCACCCCATTCCCAGACAGCTGTCCGCCAACCAGATTCTTTGTTTTACATAAGTTATTTATATGAATTTGAGAGACCGAGACAAGGGAGCCCATCCACTGTTTCACTCCCCCAAATTTCCCAAAAAGGCAGGGGCTGGGCCAAGGCTGCACCAGGCTGAAGCCGGGAGACAGGAACTCAATCCAGGTCACCCATGGGGGTGACGGGAACCCAACCACTCCAGCCATCATCTCTGCCCCCCAAGATGTGCATTAGCAGGGAGTCCGAAACCGCGAGCCAGATCTGGAACTCGGACCCAGGCCCCAACGTGGGACAGAAGTGTCCTAACCCCCAGGCTAGATGTCCACCCCCACCAACAGAGATCTAAAGTTTCTGTACCTCCCAAGAGTTCGTGCGCTGGACTCCATGGCCCAAAGCAGAGCTGACTTGGAGGGCCCGTTGTATGGCAGACGTTATTGTTGTTTACTGAATGAGGATTTACTTTCCTGCCCCAGGAGTGTGGTTTGGCCATATGACTGGCCTTGGCTGGTGAGATGCGAGCAGAGTGACACGGCGCTCCCAGGTTCAGCTGTGAGACAGACAGTGATTCGGCTGATCAGTCTCTTTCCGTCTGCTGTGAAATGATGATGCCCCAGATTGAGGTGTCCTGGTGTCACTCCATCAGCCCAGGATTGGAAATGCCCGAGCAGACTATGGCCAACTCACAATGATGTGTAGTCAGCATGAAGAAGAACCTTTGTTGGGGCCAGTGCTGGTACCCAGCGGGTTAACACCCTGGCCTGTGGCACTGTCTTCCCATATGGACTGCTGGTTTGAGCCCCAGCTGTTCCACTTCCAATCCAGCTCTCTGCTGTGGCCTGGGAGTGCAGTGGAGGATGGTCCAAGTCCTTGGGCTCCGGCATCCACATGGGAGACCTGGAAGAAGCTCCTGACTCCTGGCTTCGGATCTGCTCAACTCTGGCTGTTGTGGCCATTTAGGAAGTGAACCAGCAGATGGAAGACCTCTCTCTCTCTCTCTCTTTCTCTGGCTCTACCTGTCTCTGTAACTGTCTTTCAAATAAATAAAATAAATAAACCTTTGTTATTTCTTATTGTGAACCAGCATGATTTTGTGGTTAGCACAACCCCTTTGTTTTTGTATGGCAGTTTGTTCCCGTAAAGTTGATTTATAGATGATAGATAGATAGATCAATCGATCGATCGATCGATCTTCAATTTCCCTTCTGACTTTCACTGGGAAATGATCTACTGATTCCAAGAGGTGACATTAAATCCTCTATAGACTGTGTTTAATGTTACTGTAGATCTGGTTATCAAATATTTTTTAAAAATTTTTGAGAGACAGAGAGGAAAGACCCGAAGAGTTCTCATCCACTGGTTCTCTCCCCAAATTCCTGCAATGGATGGGACTGAGCTAGGCCAAAACTGGGAACTCAGTCTGGGTCTCCCATGCGGGTGGCTGGAACCCAATCCCTTCAGCTATCTCGGTTGCCTCCTAGGGACAACATTAGCAGGGAGCTGGAGTCAAGAGCCAGAGCCCAGCATGGAATCCAGGCACTTGAATGTGGGTTGTGGGCATCTTAACCAACATTTTAATTACTAACTAAAGCATCTGCCATATCACACTTTGTAAATAGGTGAAACCATCTAACTCAGTCTTACGAGAGATCTTCAAAACTTTCATGGAAAATGTGTATCATGAAAACAGATTCCAAAAATGTTTGCACTGAAATAAATTTGCTTTAATTTCATTGTTCCAGGAATTTTTGAAGTACCTTTGCAGATATCTTAGCCTGAAACTTCCGGCTGACCCATGAATTTTGTAAAATGCATGCCCGGTCTTTTGCTAGTCCTGCATTCTGAGTTCAGAGGACCCTACACCTCTCATCTCTCCAGGAGCTCCGGCTGCCCCTGCCCAACGGTACGCGCCCTGCTGTCTAATCGAAAACTTTTGTCGGCTTTGGGGCTGCTGCCCCCACCCCTGCCCCCTCTGGCCCTCCCCTGGCCCTCCCCTGGCCAGCCCTGGGGCAGGTTAGACTGCAGCTAGCACTCACGGGTTGGAGAGACCAATGTGCTGTTCCTGCAAAAACACTGGAGCACGCAGCGAGCCACGACTGACGCCACCGTCTGTGCCATTTGGCAGGAGGGAGGCTGCGACCCGAGGGGTGTGGCAGACAGGTCCCAGCCTTTGTCTCACCTGGCAGCCAGAGCAGCAGAGTCGTTGGCAGAGCAAGAAGGAAAGCCAAGGGCAGAGCTCATGGGCAGGGCAGGTGAGGAAAGCAACAGGGCTCACGGCGATGCCATGAGACATCAGGAGCTCCGAGCCCAAACTCCTCCCTTCTGGGAGACACAGGAAGAGAAGTTCTACTTTCCTTGCCTTCCCAGAAACCCAGGAGACCCAGGGGCTGCTGGAGGCTGAACCTCTGGAGCTTTATCCCCGGGTCCCCCTGCTCCAGAGCCGCACACAGCGGCAGGTTGGGTTCTCAGGCCCGGGAATGGGAGGGCCACGGTTAAGGCCTTCTGGGGAGTCCGTGGGGCAGGGAGTGAGGGCAGCTGGAATTCCTCAGTCCTCCCCCATCCCTGAGCCGAGAGGTATGGATGCCGGGTCCTCCCCCATCCCTGAGCCGAGAGGTGTGGACGCTGGGTCCTCCCCCCATCCCTGAGCCGAGAGGTGTGGACGCCAGGAAAGACCACATGGATGTGATGCAGGTAGTGGCCACCGTTCTTGTCATCCTTCTCTTCATTCTCTGTTGTGTCTCAGGAGTCAGCCAGGGTCCTCATCCGATGGTGACTCTGGCACCTGGCACGCGTCAACCCTGGGGCTCAATTTCTCCCTAAGGACACAGAGCCTGGCCACAGCCCCTCCCCCCACGCCCTGCAGGCTGCCGGGAGACTCTGCCGTCCTGGCATTTTGAGGGGCCTGTGTGCCCCTGGCCCTCCTGACCAGGGAGTTCTCCCTCTGGTCCCATGCACCCAGGTCCCCCTTCTCCCGAAGCTACATCCCACTCATACCTCCCTTGCCCGGTGTAGCTGAGGTCAGCAGGGGCCTGTCTGGTCCCAAGCCCACCCTGGTGCCAAAGCAGGACCCGACCGAGGATTTCAGGGCTGGCTTTCAGCAAAGTTTTAAGTGTCTCAGTGGCCGTCTCCATCCTGACACCTGTCCTTCCTGCCCTGGCCCTTCTTCCGCAGGCTGGGCCCCCAGCATGGAGCCCTGCTCCCTGCCCTCCCAGCCCCCAACATGGAGCCACACCCCAACTCCAGGCCTTGAATAATTTCTTCCACACCTGCCAGTTTTGTGAGCCATTCTCCCACGCTCTGCCGTGTCCTGGGTGGAGCCACCCAGTCGGCAGAGCATCTCAGTAGGTGTTTAAGAAGCGGCCTGCTCTGTACGTGGGGTGGGGACCTCGAGTGGCCCACAGCTCTTGCTTGCGAGGGAGATCAAGAAATAGGGCCCTCACCTGAGACAGGAACTCATTCAAGGCCATCAAGGTCAAGAGTGGCGATCGGAAGTGAAGCCCAGCCCTCGGCATGCAGAGGATGGGGGAGGGGGCCTGGCTGCCCGCACACATGGCAGAGCTGCAGGGCCAGGTGCTGCCAGCAGCCCCAACACCTGTGCTGATTGGGTTCCCTCCATGCCGGCTTGCACATGGCGGCACGCTGCAGCCTGAGCGCCCACTTGTCCCCCAAGACGGAGAACGGCTGGTCCCCAAGCAAGCCCTAACTATGTGTCTGAGAGCCCAGAAAGTCAGCCAAGGGGGTGCTTCCCAACCAAAGGCTGGGATGGTGACCCTGGCCGGTCCCCCATCAGCAGCCCCGATCTCCGTGACCCACAGATCCACATTCACCACCATCCCAAGGAGCAAACACCAGGTAGCTGGGGGCTCTGCTGGAGACAAGACCATCTCAGGTGTTCTGAGTCCCCAGCACAGCCAGGTTGGGGCAGGAGGTGGTCCGCACCCCAGAGCTGGACCAAAAATGGAGCCAGGACTGGACCCCAGGCCCTCCAACAGGAGATGCAGGCATCCCTTAGCAGTGACCTAACTGCTGTGCCACGTGCCTTCCGGAACCCCAGGCTTTCTGACTTCAGGGTCCACCGTGGTAATCAGCACCCCCTCCTGCCTCCCTTCCTGCCCCCACCCCCCACACCAGAACAAGAACTCTGCTCGGCCCACTTCTCCCAGAAAGAGTCCCTTTCTCCCAGAGCAGTGTGATCTGTGAGGAGCATGCGCACGGGGGAAGCATCCTCCCCACCCCACAAGAGGCTAAGGACCCCACAGAGACCCTCGTGCGACCACGGTAGGTAAGCGACAGGGGCCAGCTCTCCACCCCACACGACTAAGTGGGCCTGGCACTGCGGCTGATTTTGTACCCCTCTGTTTAAAAGCAGGACCACAGCAGGCGTGGAATATCGCTGAGCGGGTTTCATCATGCTGGTGTCTTCTTTGTTGCTTATGGGTTGATCATGCCCGGGTGGGGAGAAAAGGTGCCCCTTGGGAAAACTCGGGGGCGCACCTGCTTAGACTCAGTGTCACCCCCAGCACAGCCTCAGGGCCTTGACCGCCTGCACAGCAGGCGTGGGACTGTAGGAGGAAGTCACTTTGTAACCAGAAGCCAGGGCAGCCTCAGGAGTATGCCCCTGCCTCTAAGAAGGCAGGAAGGCCCTGCCTGCTGGGCCCCGGCTGGGCCAGCGCTGGGGGTCTTGGGCAGACCCGTGACCTGGCTGCCTCTGCTCTCGCTGAAACAGGTTCCTCCACCCTGAAGGTCCCCATGACTCCACTGACAGGTGCATGGTGAAGGGGACAGGGTGGGCATGAAAGGCCGGTTCTTATGCACACCCAGCCCCACTTGCAGAGAGGGTTTAAGTGAGCTCTACACTCCCTCCCTCGACCCGTGCCCGACAGCCCCCTGTGTGGGACAGAGGAGAGCTGGTGTCAGGGGCCCTTGGAGCAGGGCAGGTGGTGCTCCAGCCCTGGGCCCAAGCCACGGGGCAGAGAGACTTAGCCCACAGCAGCAGGGCTGGGGGAAGGCGGATACACGGCCCTGGCCCCCACCCTTCTCCACTCTGCTAAAACGAGGTGGAGTAGAGCTTCCTGCCCTCCGAGAAGCCCCTCACTTACAGATCCCCCCCAGAAGGTCTGAAGATGGGGTGGGGGAGGGTGCGTCCCAGCCTGCCCCGCGCTCCTAGCTCTATTAGGTCTTCCCCCTTGTCTCCGAGGGTTTTCTGGCCTGCACTGTCATTCACCGGCGGCCTTCTCTGCTCATTGCTGTCCCTGCCTCTGTGCACAGGGTCCTGGAGCTGGGACCCCCGTCCCGCTGCTGGAACCCACCCTGGCTAGCACACGGGCGCTGTCCATACTCACTCATTCAACAGTGACTCCATTCCTGCCATTGTGTGTGTCTTAGAATGCTTTATACACATTCTATTTTTTTTTTAATTTTTATTTATTTGAAAGGGAGATACAGAAGTATTCCATCATCCAGCTCACACACCAAATGCCTGCAACAGCCCAGGCTGGGCCAGGCTGAAGCCAGGAGCCCAGAATTCAGTCTAGGTCTCTCGAGTGGGTGGCAGGAACCCAAGTACTGGGGCCATCATCTGTGGCCTCCCAGGGTGTGCATCAGCAGGAAGCTGAAATCGGAAGCAAAGCCAGGCACTCTGATGTGGGATGCAGGCACCCCAAGGGGTGTCTTACCCGCTGCATTCCTCTTGATTTTTAAATACAACTCAGTAAAAGTCCATAAAATGAGTGTTCTCCCATTTTACAGATGGAAATGTTGAGGCTCAAAGTTAAATGCCTTGACCCAGGCTACTCAATCTGTAAGAGTCCAAGGCAAGGGGGCCAGCACTGTGGCATTTAGGCTAAGCCTCCACCTGCGGCACTAGCATCCCATATGGGGGTTGTGTCCTGGCTGCTCCTCTTCCAATCCAGATCTCTGCTATGGCCTTGAAGGACAGTGAAAGATGGCCCACGTGCTTGGGCCCCTGGACCCACATGGAAGACCCAGAAGTTCCTGGCTCCTGGCTTCAGCCTGGCTCAGCCCTGGCCATTGCAGCCATTTGGGGAGTGAACCAGCAGATGGAAGATCTCTCTCTCTCCCTCTCTCCCTCTCTGTCTCTCCCTCTCTTTGTAACTCTGCCTCTCAAATAAATAAATCCCAAAAAAAAAAAAAAAGTCAGAGGCAAGATTCAAACCTCAGGCCCATCCAGTGCCCCAGACTCCCTGTTGCAGACCAGCTGCTTCCCCAGCCTGAGTGCCCCTGCCGGCAGCACGGGACTGTGGACTTGAGAGCCTGCAACCCTGGGAGAAGCCCGTGGCGCTGGGGCCCGGGACAGGCCTCAGAACTCAAGCCGGGAGCTTCCCCCTGCCCGCGCCGGAAGCCTGGGAAGCGAGTGTTGTTCTGCCCGGCCTCCCTGGCTGTTTCCTACAATGCATCCAGCCCTGGAGAATGACAGGAAGAAACGGCTTCCGGCCGGGGCAGGGCACAGCCGGCCGCGTCCACAGGGATTTTTCCCCAGAGTAGCGGGGACTCTGCCTTGCCCTTGGACTGGGTTGGAGGGCAAAATGGGATGATTGGGAAGTGATGAGTTTGGGGTAATTATTACAGTTGGCTTTAGTATCATTGATTTAATTAATTAGAAGTCTGTATGATTGCGTATTTAATGATGGCTGTGTTTAACAACTGACTCACAGAAGGCCTGCAGATTTAGCAACCAGCTCTCATGAGCCAACACCGTGGACGACCAATTACTTCTCAGTCTGCCGTAAAACCAGGGGACACCCGTGCCCCCCAGCAGTGCTGGAACGGACACCACCACCGTGGCCAGGCCCCCTCACCGCCTGGTGCTTCAGGTTGTGGCCATCTGTGAAATGAGATTCTTGTGGGGATTCCAGAAAAACCTTCACAGAAAGACCCAGGGCACGGGGCGGGCGTCCAACCTAGCGGCTGAGCTGCCCTCATCCATTGCTCTCCTAGCTCGGTTCATCATCCTGCTCCAGCTCCTGACTTCAGCTCCCTACTGGGAGGCAGCAGTGTGAGCCCCAGTAATTGGATTTCTGGCACCTATGGGGGACACCTGTTCTGAGTTCCATGGCAGGTATTTGGGGAGTGAACCAGCAGGTGGGAGCTCTCTCTCTCTCTCTCTCTCTCTGTGTTGTGCATGCTCTCTTTCTCGCTCTCTCTCTCTCTCCCTCTCTCTCTGTTGGTCAGACCCTCCCCTTGCCCCAGCCCACTCTCAGCACACAGTAGGTACCGGCTGTCCCACAATAGGCGCTTCAAGGAAGGTGTAACCTAACAGCAACACAAAGCTGAGCAAAGTTCATCTAACCGTAGATGAGAAGAACAGCGGCCTGGTCCATTGTCCTGGGCATATGGCAGACGCCCATTGAACCCTCCAGACAATGAGGGAGGGTTGTATTTCAGCACAGAAGCCCAGCACCTGCCAAGGAGAGTGAGCACCCTCCCGAAGATCCTGCTACCTCTGGCAGCAGCTGCTGTCAGCCAAGCCTTCTTTGCGGTAATATGAAAGATAAAAGCGTCTAGCCTTCAAAATGTGCTTCCCACTCCCTAGCAGGTAGACAAGGCTGGAATATTATTCTCCCCCATCAACCCTTCCCGTAAAATTGATCCGAGGGAAGATGGATGCACTCAGACCCTGGTTCCCAAGCTCAGCTCCCCAGTGTGTACCAACCAACCGACAGCCGGCCACACGGGGAAGGGAAGATGCTAAGACACTGGCCATATCCGCGGAGGTGGGGGAGCTGAGACGGTGGGAAGATTCTATTTGTTGAGGATACAGGGAAGATGAACTGGGGCTGCGATCTTGAAAAGTATGCCTGGAAATTTCTAACAGTCTAAGCTATTTCAAAGAGTTTGTGGGAAAAGGTGCAATTAAAAGGTGAGTTTATGGGACCGGCATTGTGGCGCAACAGGTTAAGTCACCACCTGTGACACCCACATCCCGGACAGGTGCCAGTTCGAGTCCCAGCCACTCTACTTCTGATCCAGTTTCTTGGAAATGCACCTGGGAAAGCAACAAAAGATGGTCCAAGTACTTGGGCCCCTTCCACCCACAGAGGAGACCAGGATGGAGGTCCAGGCTCCTGGCTTCTGCGTGACCCGGCCCCAGCCATTGCAGCCATTTGGGAAGTAAAGCAGTGGTTGGAAGGGCTGTTACTCTGTTTCTACCTCTCTCTATGTAACACCACCTTTCACAGAAATAAATAAATCTTTAAAAAATGAGAGGTGGGTTTATTTTGGTGCACATTTTTTAAAAAGTGTTTTATTTTACTTATTTATTTTTAAAGTTTTATTTATTTATTCCAAAGTTAGAGTTACATAGAGAGAGGAGAGGCAGAGAGAAAGAGAGAGAGAGTCTTCCATCCAATGGTTCACTCCCCAGTTGGCCGCCACGGCCGGAGTTGAGCTGATCCGAAGCCAAGAGCCAGGAGCTTCTTCTTTGTTTCCCACGTGGGTGCAGGGGCCCAAGGACCCAGGCCATCTTCTACTGCTTTCCTAGGCCATGGCAGAGAGCTGGATTGGAAGTAGAGCAGCCGGGTCCCAAACCGGCTGGATGCTGGCACTTCAGGCCAGAGGCCAGAGCTATGCCGTGACAGGCTTCACACAAAACAAAGAAACAGGTCCAGGATACACGTGGTAGGAGAAGATGAAACCTGACACCGGGCAGTCCTTGGTCCGGCAGGGCCGGGGGTGGGGGGCAACTAATGGGGGACCCCAATGTATGGCCATATGAGAAAAAAGGAATACGGACGTAATACTTGTTTGCCCGGGAACTATAAAAACCCCGGAAACAAAAAACGAGGGTCTTGGTCTCCCAGCACTGCGTTGCACGGGAGGCCGGGGCCCCAGCACGCTGGACCTACAAATAAAGTCCCTTTGTTCTTTGCATTTCTATGAGTCTCACTAGTTCTTTCTATCTGGGCAATTGTCGCTCCCCGTCTTCATGGGGGAACGACACAGAACCCTGCCTAGGCTTCATATCCGAGTCACGGCACCATTATGTCGCTCCCCCTCTTCGTGGAGGAGCAACACAGGACCCTGCGCTGCTCTTTCGTCTGCTCGGCCCTCCCCGGGTTTGCTGCTGGTTCTTCCCGGGTTGGCTACTATCCCTTCCACCTCCGTGGAAGGGCAGTTCCCCCTGGCCGCATTCCCCACTTCCGCAGGGGAGCGGCACACCGCCGGCCGGCTTTCTCGGGGGCTGCACGGGTGTTCCTTCAGCCAGACGCTCCCCTTAGATGTTCCTGGTGCATGCCGTCTCTCTCCTCCTTTATAGTCCTCCTCCGCCAATCCTAACTCGGCTGCCCACACGCCGAGTACGCTGCTCTCCAATCAGGAGCAAGTCCTACAGTTTATTGGCTGAACTGGAGGCAGCTGTGCGGAAGCTGTTTACTTCTCTCCCAGCGCCATATTGTGGGAGAGCAGATGCATAGAATAAGTCTTAATTTCAGTAACTTAGTCCAGTCCGGATTGCTCCCCACAGATCCCCCTTTCTTTTTATTTTTTGGCGTTGATACGCGCCTGTCTTCGGTGTCCCGCGGCACACACCCTGCTCTACTTGCTAGAGTTGCCACAGGCTCTTACAAGTCCTATCAATCAGGCAAACCGAATCCGGGTCCTCTCTTCGCCATTTTGTGAGGAGGTTTTTAGGCGCTGATGCGTGCCTGTGTTCGGTGACCTGCGGCTCATACTTTGGTCGAGCCGCCTGCTGGCGCTTACCGCCTTAATTAGGCAGACCGAATCCAAGCCTTCTAATTGTTGCATTGTGGGGAAGCTTTACTGATGTTAATTCGTGCCTGTCTTCGGTGACCTGCGGCGCATAAGCTGCTAGCCGCCCAGGTGCTCATCGCCTCACTAATCGGGCAGACCGAATCCAAGCTCTCACATTGCAGTGTTGTAGGGAGGCCTTTCTATTTCTCTATTTCTCTATCTCCGGGCATTCCTATTTCTCCCATTTTACTTCTATCTTCCAGCATTCCTATTTCTCTCATTTTATTTCTAAACTTCTATTTCTCTTATCCCTGCAGCTTCCCGGCGCCTCGCCCCGCCCCGAGGCTGCTTCTCGGCACCTCGCCGGCTCTGAGCCGCTTCAGCCTCTCTCATCTGCGCGGCTCGGCTTTGCGCGGCTTGGCTTCACGCGCTCCGCGGTCTCCACGCCCTTCGCGTCTGCACCACGGCCTCACTCCAGCCCCGTTCCCTATCTATTCACGCCCCGTGCTCTCTCTGCACGCGGCGGCTTCCGCGAGTAACACAGCGTAGCTTACGTGTCCGCCACTAGCATTCAATCTAAGTTCCCCGGGCTAGCCTGGCGAATTCAACCCAGCATACGTCTCCGCCCCACGGTTTGGCTTCCCGTCCTTTGCTCCCCGGGCTAATCAGACGGATCCCAACCTGGCTTACGTTTCAGCTTCTGGTTTCAACTTTTCACCCCCTATTCCCGGGCTAACTTGAGAATCCCAAAGTGGCTTTCGTATCCGCCTCGGCCTGCCCCCCGCGGCTTCAATTTCCCTAACATTTTTCTCTACCCAGTATGTTTCCCCAAGCTTTCCTCCAACGATATTCCTCCCTCATTTCTCCTGGCCTCTCCCCACAGTCCGCATCTGAGTCTGTTTGTTCTAGCTTTCACTTTCGCTTTCGACCTTAGAGATTTCTCCCAGCTTCCCCCCGTAGTCCGTATCTGAGTCTATGCCTAGGCTTTCAATAGCTTCTTCCGGCACCTTTTTCGTCCGGCTTTTCCCTAGGCTGTTTGCTAGTCTCTCTCTCCGATATTTCCCCATTTCTTCCCGTTTCTTCCCTCCTAAGTTTCATATCCGTCCTAAGTTTCCTATCCGAGTCACAACACCATTATGTCGCTCCCCCTCTTCGTGGAGGAACGACACTAAACCCTGCCTAGGCTTCATATCCGAGTCACGGCACCATTATGTCGCTCCCCCTCTTCGTGGATGGACGACACAGAACCCTGCCTAGGCTTCATATCCGAGTCACGGCACCATTATGTCGCTCCCCCTCTTCGTGGAGGAGCAACACAGGACCCTGCGCTGCTCTTTCGTCTGCTCGGCCCTCCCCGGGTTTGCTGCTGGTTCTTCCCGGGTTGGCTACTATCCCTTCCACCTCCGTGGAAGGGCAGTTCCCCCTGGCTGCATTCCCCACTTCCGCAGGGGAGCGGCACACCGCCGGCCGGCTTTCTCGGGGGCTGCACGGGTGTTCCTTCAGCCAGACGCTCCCCTTAGATGTTCCTGGTGCATGCCGTCTCTCTCCTCCTTTATAGTCCTCCTCCGCCAATCCTAACTCGGCTGCCCACACGCCGAGTACGCTGCTCTCCAATCAGGAGCAAGTCCTACAGTTTATTAGCTGAACTGGAGGCAGCTGTGCGGAAGCTGTTTACTTCTCTCCCAGCGCCATATTGTGGGAGAGCAGATGCATAGAATAAGTCTTAATTTCAGTAACTTAGTCCAGTCCGGATTGCTCCCCACAGGCAATCTGAAACACAACAAGGCCAGGGCATTAGCCCACTGCGCCACAGCGCCAGCCCCCCTTGGTTTACTTACTTAAAAGGCAGTTGCAGAGAAAAAAGGGAGAGAGAGAGAGAGAGAAATAGAGAGAGAGAGAGAGAGAGGGATATCTTCCATTCACTGGTTCACTTTGGACAAGACCAAAGCCAGGAGCCAAGAGCTTCTTCCAGTTCTCCCATGTGGGTGCAGGGGCCCAAGCACTTGGGTCATCCTCCGTTGCCTTTCCGGGTGCACCAACAGGGAGCTGGATCAGAAGTGGAGCAGCTGGGGCTTGAACCAATGCCCAAATGGGATGCTGGCACTACGGGCAGCAGGTTTAACCCACTATGTCACACCGCCAGCCCCTATGCACTTATTTTTGAAAGCCAAGCACACATGTGAAAGTTCATGGAAAATGCGTGCTGTGAGAAAGCTATGCATGGATTTCAGAGTAAACACCTTTTAATTCCATTTTACATAAACTCTTCAAAGTACCTTCATATGTCACATTTTGAAGGACGATTCCCAGATCTCTAAATCATCTCCTTTTCATGCAGTCTTTGGGTCGATTCTGGGCTAATACTGAGGTATTGTGCTGTGAGCATTGGATCTGGAATGAGAAGACCTGGCTCCCCCTCCCCACTCCCTCCAGAGTCTTGGGCAACTTGTATGATCTCCGGGAGTCTCGGGCTGAAATGGACACTGTGTGAGGAGTGCACCACAGGAGACCTTCCCAGGGACAAGTCCCCATGTCAACGTTCACCGTGGCCGTGAGCCACTTGGCCACTTGGAGAGCTCCAGTCGGTGGTGCCGAGAGCCAGGAAGAGGGTTCCTTTGGTCTCCAGCACGCCTGTGAGCACCACATGCCTCCTCACAGCACGTGTGAGCACGGCAGGTGAGGGGCACGATGTGGTCAGCCTGACCTGTGCACATCCGGGCTCTCCAGCCTGCTGTACACCTGCTCCGTAGAGAGATGCTGTCAGAATGTTCCTGCTGCCTGGGCTGCGCAGCGGGACCTCCACTGCCATCCCCGCAGACTTCACAGCCTGGAACTGAACGTGATGGACGCCTTTCAGAGTCCACGCCACAATGGAGCAAGGATGGACACTGAAGCCCAAAGCCTCTCTTCTCCTAACAGCCGGCTCCTGAGCCTGGGCGATCTCGCCCCTGTGAAAGGGGGCTGGCCTTGCTGTCTCTCTCTTCCCTGCCCAGTCTGGACCTTTATTTTATTTTATTTTGAAAGACACAAGCAGAAATCTCCTATCCATTGGTTCACTCTCCAAATGCTCACAAGAGCCAGGGCTGGGCCAGGCCAAAGCCAGGAACCATGAGCCGGGAGCCAGGGGCTGGAAATTCAGTGTGAGCCTCCCACAGGAGTGGCGCAGAGTCAACTGCTTGAACCATCAGCTGCTGCCTCCCAGGTGCACATTAGCATAAAGCTGGAGTGGGAGCAGAGCCAGGCCCCAAACCCAGGCACTCCAATACTGGATGCAGGCGTCCCAAGCAGGGTCTTAACTGCTATGCCACATGCCCACCCGGAGTCTGCTTCTTTAGATGCAGACCTTGGGAGAAGGTCTCAGTCTCTTCCAAAAGTGACGGAACTCCATGGGGTCCTACATGGCATCATGGGTAACTCAGAAAAAGTAGTAAGGCCAGAGACCTTCAAGAGGCTGACAGATCCACTTGAACATGGACTGTGAGACCAGGGGGAGGTAGATGGCCTAAAGGTAAAGTTGCGACTTCGGCAGCCCAAGGGACACCTCACAGCTAGACACCCCCTCCCTCCCCATGTATGATAAGAGCTGTCACTCCACCCAAGGCACAGAGTGGGGCATCTTGTCCCCTGTTTCAAAGCCCTTTTAGCCGGCACCACGGCTCACTAGGCTAATCCTCCACCTTGCGGCGCCGGCACACCGGGTTCTAGTCCCGGTCGGGGCGCCGGATTCTGTCCCGGTTGCCCCTCTTCCAGGCCAGCTCTCTGCTGCGGCCAGGGAGTGCAGTGGAGGATGGCCCAAGTACTTGGGCCCTGCACCCCATGGGAGACCAGGAGAAGTACCTGGCTCCTGCCATCGGATCAGCACGGTGCGCCGGCCGCAGTGCGCCAGCCGTGGCGGCCGTTGGAGGGTGAACCAATGGCAAAGGAAGACCTTTCTCTCTGTCTCTCTCTCTCACTGTCCACTCTGCCTGTCAAAAAAAAAAAAAGCGCTTTTACTTGGCTTTCTGTAAATGTAACTCTTTTTTCTTTTTTTTTTTTTTTTTAATTTAAAATTTAAAGATAGAGAGCTCTCGTCTGTTAGTTCACTCCCCAAGTGCCTGCAACAGCCAGTGTTGGGCCAGAACTGGAGCCAGGAGGCGGGAGTTCAATCCCAGCCTCCCACGCGGGTGTCAGGAATCCAATTACTTGAGCCCTCACTGCTGCCTCCCAGGATCTGCATGAGCAGGGAGCTGTGGCCAGGAGCTGGCGCCTAGAATTGAACTCACGTACTCCAGTGTGGGACATGGATGTCTTAACTGCTAGGCCAAATGCCTGTCCCATAAATAAATTTCTTTTTATTTTTTTCAGATGTATTTATTTACTTGAAAGGCAGAGTTACAGAGAGGCAGAGAGAGAGAGAGAGAGAGAGAGAGAGAGGTCTTCCCTCCACTGGTTCACTTCCCAGATGGCTGCAACAGCCTAAGCTGCGCTGATCTGAAGCCAGGAGCCAGGAGCTTCTTCTGGATCGCCCACGTGGGTGCAGGGGCCCAAGCACTTGGGCCATTTCCATTGCTTTCCCAGGCCATAGCAGATAGCCGGATCGGAAGTGGAGCAGCCGGGTCTCAAACCAGCTCCCATAAGGGATGCTGGCACAGCAGGCAGCAGCTTTACCCACTACACCATGGTGCCAGCCCAGTAAATTTCTTGTGTGTCTTCTGTAGGGAGATAAATTAATACCTCTGGTGACGCCACCTACCTTTTAAGAAGCTATCAAATTTCCTTACGCTCAAAGGAAACTTTCTTTTAGCAGGGGTGGGGAGCCCCCTTTCTGCCACGGGCCATGTGGGTATTTATGGCATCATTCACAGGCTATACACAATCAAGTGAAAGATGAGCCTGCTGTGGATTCAGTGAACTTCGAGGCCCACCAAGTGATGTCAAGGGCCTGTGGCCCCAAGGCCAGATGCTCCCCAGCCCTGCTAAAGATTAATTCGCCAAGGAAGCAGTCACACCCCACCCCCACAGAATCACAGCCTCAGTAACTACAGCCGAAGCGTGTTACCCTCAGAAAGAATCGTCCCACAAGGATGCATGAAGGGAAGGGCCCGTCGGGCAGAAGGTGTCGGTGGGCGAGCAGCTCAAGGCAGGCCCATCCCCACACGTGATGGCAGCCTCTGACCCCTGCATCCAAAACAGAACGAACGCTGGTTTTGATTGTCCACCCGGTCACAAGACGCCGAAGCGCGTGGACGTGTGGGAGAGTCTGCAAAGACAAAGGTTCCTCTTCCTGAATCCGTCCTCCTAAACACGAGGTTGTGTTGGAGCCGGCGCTGTGGTGCAGCCCGGCAGGGTGGTTCCTACTGGGACAACAAGCTCTTCCCTGGCGGCCTTCCCTTCTCTGACTCACCTCTGCACGCACCCATTGTGCAGCCTGGAATCTCCTCTCAGAGAAACTGCTTGCACTCAGGGTTTGCTTCCAAGCAGCTAAGACAGGCAGGCACCAGAAACAAGGCCCCCACCCCAAACCACCGCTGGCTTTCACTGCTTCCCTCACCCATACCGGGGACCAGCGGCATGGACCCTGCCCACCTCCCTCCTGCTGCCCGCAAGAGCACAAGCACCCAGGGCAGCCCATCACATGCCTTGAAGCACAACTTCCCCTACCAGCTGGCTTTGCAAACAGATACCGCTTTTGACTTCACTTTCCAGTCCACCGACTGTCTCATCACATGCCCTGGAGCATGGAAGAGGAAGAACCAGACCTGGAATAGAAAGGTGTGGAACGGGCTTGGCTGCCCCACTGGTCCCTCTCTTTCTGCCCAGAACTGAGAAGAGACCCAACCTGGGACCCCAGCAGGCTGTGGTAACCACAGGACAAATTCAGCAAGCAAGGCCCTGGCCTCCAAGGGCCTCAGGGTCATTTGTCAGGCATGGATGAGGGTGTTTTGTTTTGTTTTGTTTTGTTTTAAGATTTTATTTATTTATTTCACAGGCAGAGTTACAGACAGTGTGAGAGAGACAGAGAGAAAGATCTTCCTTACATTAGTTCACTCCCCAAGTAGCCACAACGGCCGGAGCTGTGCCGATCCGAAGCCAGGAGCCAGGAGCTTCTTCCCGGTCTCACACGCAGGTGCAGGGGCCCAAGGACTTGGGCCATCTTCTACTGCTTTCCCCGGCCATAGCAGAGAGCTGGATCGGAAGAGGAGCAGCCAAGACTAGAACCGGCGCGCATATAGGATGCCGGCGCCTCAGGCAGAGGATTAACCTGGTGCGCCAGGGCGCTGGCCCCGAGGGTATTTCTCAAGTTCCTGGAAGGGGCAGGTGCTGTGGTACAGCAGGTTGAGCTGCGGCTTGAGACACACACGTCCCTTCTTGGAGTGCCTGGGATCAAGTCTTCCTCTGCTTCCCAGCCAGGTTCCTGTTAACATGCCTGGGAGGCAATAATGATGGCCCAAGTGCGTGGGTGCCTGCCACCCACGTGGGAGACCTGCATGGGATCCCTGGCTCGCAACTTCAGCCTGGCCCAGCCACAGCTGCTGCAGGTGTTTGGGGAGTGAACAAGCAGATGGAAGATCTCTCTCTCTCCCTCCCTCCCTCCCTCTTTTTTTTCTTCTTTCTCTGTCATTCTGCCTTTTAAATAAATGAATATATCTTTAAAGAAAAAAGTCCATGGAAAACAGAATGAAAATAAAAGTTTACTCTGGTGCAAAAATTTTGGAAATCCATGCCTAATTTCTTGCATCACATGCATCTTCCATGACTTGATGAAGATCCCTGAGACGCGTGAATTCCAAAATGTTTGGCACCAAAAAAAAAAAAAAAAAAAAAAAAAAAAAAAAACAAACCTGATCTTTTATTCCAATTTTCTTGAACTTTTTGAAGAACCCTCCCATTCAGAGATGTTTGCCGAGTGCTTGTTATATACCAAGCGCTGCTCTGGGGCTGGCCTAGAGCAGAGAGTGAAGCCAACCCAAGTCCTCACCCCAGGCCGGGGGCAGCTGTCTGGAAGCCTCAGTCCACAGAGGGTGCAAAAGACAGCAAGGGTTCTTGTGTCAAGCAGGCCTGTATTCAAAGCGTGACTCCACTCCCAAGCAGCTGTGTGACCTTGGACACTTTGCTTAACTTCTCTGTGCCCATGTCCTCCCCTGTGAGTCAGTCCCTACCTCACAGGTTGTTAGGACGGTTGGGTGAGTAACACCTTCATAAATCCCAGCTATGAAGGCTGTTCGCGAGGTGGTAGCTGGCTGTCATATAACCTGCTGTGTTGCCTGCATCGGCACAGGAGCCCGGCAACACGGGGTGCGAGTGAGGCTTCTAGGTAAACCCCTTCCACATCGCCTAAACACCCTGTAATGCCTTCACTTGTCCAATTCTTGATAGAGCTATGAGGACAGAAATAGTTTTCTGCCACCAGGGGGTCCTGGGGACTCGTAGGGACTGGTGGGGACTGGACCAAACCAGAAAGTACACCCTCCCACCATAAAAGAAACATCTGGTGCTGGCGCTGTGGTGCAGCAGGCTAAGCCACACCTGCGACACCACCATCCTAGATGGGTGCCATCGAGTTCCGGTGGCTCCTCTTCTAATCCAGCTCCTGCTGAGGCACCTGGGAAGGCAGTGGAGGATGGCCCTAGTGCTTGGGCCCCTGCACCCATGTGGGAGACCCAGAAGAAGCTCCTGGCTCCTGGCTTCAGATTAGTCCAGTCCTGGCTGTTGCAGGCCATTTGGGGAGTGAACCAGCAGATGGAAGACTCTCTCACTCTCTCTGTTTTTGGTTCTCTCTCTGTCACTCTGTTTCCAAGTAAATAATAAATAAAATATTTTAAAAGAAAAAGAGAGGGAGATGCACAAGTGTGTCAAAAAGTTCATGGAAAAAAAGAATTAACAGGTAAGTTTATTTTGTTATTAAAAAAAACTTTTAAATCCATCCATACAAGTGGAAAATGTGCCAGCGCCGCGGCTCACTAGGCTAATCCTCCGCCTTTCGGCGCCGGCACACCGGGTTCTAGTCCCAGTCGGGGCACCAGATTCTGTCCCGGTTGCCCCTCTTCCAGGCCAGCTTTCTGCTGTGGCCTGGAAGTGCAGTGGAGGATGGCCCAAGTGCTTGGGCCCTGCACCCCATGGGAGACCAGGAGAAGTACCTGGCTCCTGCCATCAGATCAGCGCGGTGCACCGGCCGTAGTGCGCCAGCCGTGGCGGCCGTTGGAGGGTGAACCAACGGCAAAGGAAGACCTTTCTCTCTGTCTCTCTCTCTCACTGTCCACTCTACCTGTCAAAAGATTTCCAAATATTTTTGTGTCAAAACAAATTTATCTTTTCATTTTCCATAAACTTTGGTGTCTCCTCATATTACCTAGAGTAGATGCACCTGGCCCGTTCCAAGAGTCCACACACCTCCAGTGGCCTGATACCCAAGCTTTTCAAAAGATGTCAGAAAACTTAATTATTTTAAGAATCTCTTGATTGGGGGCCCAGAATTGTGGCACACTGGGTTAAGCCACCGCCCACGACGCCGACATCCTATAGGAATGCCAGTTCGAGTTCCAGCTGATCCACTTTTCCCTGCTAATGCACCTGGGAAAGCACTGGAAAATGCCTCAAATACCCAGGCCCCTGCCACCCAAATGGAGTTCCTGGCTCCTGGCTTCAGCCTGGCCCAGCCCTGGCTGTTGAGGTTGTTTGGGGAGTGAATCAGCAGATAGAAGATCTCTTCCTCTCTCTCTCTCTCTCTCTCTCTCACTCTGACTTTCAAATAAATAAAATCACATCATTAGAGGAAAATCTGACTTTTAAACGCTGACTCCACATATTTAGCAACGTTGAGCAGAGCCCAGCACACTTGACTGGGTCCCTGAGTTGGTGCAAACTGTGGGTAGCCGTGACCTTGAGACTTCTTTGTCCCTCCTCTCCTCTCCAGCCTCTGCAGGCTGAGCACTTCGCAAGGCTTGGGTGCCACTCCCAGTCAGTGCCTGGAGCCTCTGACACCCCCAGAGCCGGGTGGAGCCACAGTGACAGAGGCAGGCCACCTCCTCAGCCTCCGCGGCACTACGTGTACCAGACGGTGACCAGGGCATCAGAGGCTGTGCCAGTCTCTAATTTCATGCTCTCCAGTTAAAATCTGTTATTGTGTCAGCATACAAGGGGTGTTCAAAATGCTCATGGAAAATGCATATGACAAAAATGCACATTGGAAAAAAACTGCATAGGTTTCAAAATGCTTCTGCACCAAAATGATTTTTTTTTTTTTTGAGAGAGAGAGTGAGAGAGATTGTTTGTGTGTGTCCATTCACTAGTTCATTCCCCCAAACACCTGCAACAGCTAGAGCTGGTCTGGAGCTGAAGCCAGGAACCCAGAATTCAATCCAGGTCTCCCGTGTGGGTGGCAGAGATCCACCCCCTTGAGCCACCACCACCGCCTCCCAGGGTCTGCATTAGCAGGAAGCTGGAGTCAGGCATTGGAGCTGAATTTCAAACCCAGGCCCTCTGATGGGAGCCGTGGGTATCTTAACCCCTGAGTAGATGCCCACCCAAACTGATCTTTTAATTCCATATTCCATGGACTTTGGAAGCACCCTTGTACAATTCTACCTACAGTACGGAATCTGATTTGTTTAAGTGATGATGTCAATAGCCCGTGTCTGATCTCCCTGACAAAAATGTAAACTCTGGGGCCGGTGCTGTGGCATAGCAGGTAAAGCCGCTGTCTGCAGCGCCGGCATCGCCTATGGGTGCCGGTTCGAGTCCCGGCCGCTCCACTTCCCATCCAGCTCTCTGATGTGGCCTGGGAAAGCAGCTGAAGATGGCCCAGTGCCAAGAGGCACTGACTCATCACACAGGTTCATTCTGAATTTCTTGCTATCATGGGTGGCGTTTAGGCAATGCTTCAGGACACAACAGGGCTCTCTTACAGGAACATGCTGAAAGAGGAATATGTATTTAACAAGCAAACTTACTAAAAATCATTTTTTAAAAAGATTTGTTTGTTTGAAAGTCAGGGTTATATAGAGAGAGGGAGGGCGAGACACAGAGATCTTTGTCCGTTTGTTCTCTCCCAGATGGCTGCAAGGAGCTTCTAAGAGCCCCTCACCCTAAGGGATTAGCCCTTAAAAAGGCTGCCTGTGATGGGGCCGGCGCTGTGGCTCAGTGGGTTGAAGCGCCAGCATCCCATATGGGCACCAGTTCGAGTCCCAGCTGCTCTACTTCCAATCCAGCTCCCTGCTATGTCCTGGGAAAGCAGTAGAAGATGGTCCAAGTCCTTGGGCCCCTGCACCCATGTGGGAGACCTGGAAGAAGCTTCTACTCCTGGCTTCGGATTGGCAAAGCTCCAGCCATTGTAGCCATCTGGGGAGTGAACCAGCAGGTGGAAGACCTCTCTCTCTCTCTCTCTGTCTCTACCTCTCTCTGTAACTCTGTCTTTCAAATACATAAAATTAAATCTTCAAAAAACAAAAACAAAAAACAAGTCTGCCTATGGCTGTTTGAAGGAGCAGTGGCATCCTGACCGTTGAGTGATCACCCGTGGTTTTTGGTCTCACTTACTTCGTCTGCACCAGGAGGCCCCTGCCGGCTGGAGTTCCCTGCGATTCAAGTACTCGCTGTGTTTGCACTCACTCCTCTGTTCTCAAACTGTTTGCTCAATGCTCTTTTATTAGGGGTTCTAGGCCTATTACAACAGAAAAAAATTAAGTAGCCTAGGGAAATGAGGAGTCAACACCAGGGCAAATGAGTTATTGTATTCTGCCCGCAAGGGAACTGACTGTTGAATTCAGGAATCATCAGCCGGGTTGCGGCACAGAGGGCTAAGCGGCAGCTGGTGACACCGCCAACCCATATCGGAATGCTGATCCGACCCCTGGCTGCTCTGCTTCTGATCCACTTCCCTGCTGATGCACCTGGGAAGGTACTGAATGATGGCCCAAGTGCTTGGGTCCCTGACACCTATGTGGGAGACCAGGTTGGAGTTTCTGGTTCCTGGCTTCAGTCTGGCCCAGCCCTGGCTGTTGCATCTGTCTCTGTCTCTGCCTCTGCCCCTCTCTCTCTATCACCAAGCCTTTTAAATAAATAAATAAATCTAAAAAAAAAAAAAATAGCAAGCAACTGTGGTTTAAAAAAAATCAGGTAAAATATAGATTAGCTCAACCCGGGTAGAAATTCATAACTGCATTTTGTTTTGTTTTGTTTTTCTAACACGCTTTAGTTCCCTCACGGTATGACGTAGCTAATACCTGTGTCCCTTGGGATCCACGGGGCGCTGGTTACAGGACCCACACAGATACCAAAACCTCCGATGCTCAAGTGCCTTATACAACAGGGTGTCTTATTTGCATGGAGCCTACGCACATCCTCGTTATACTGCAAATCATCTCTGATCACTTACTATACCCAGGCCATGGAAATAGTTGTTGTACTATATTATTTAGGGAATGACGACAGGAGAAAGTCTGTACGTGTTTGGTACAGATGGGACTGGTTTTCAAGCATTGTCCTGTGGTCAGTTGAATCTGCAGCTGTGGCACCGCAGCCACAGAGAGCTGACCACGTTCCCTGACTTTAAACGTGGCACGTCCACAGAGTCTCTTGATACTTCCTCTCTTCTCTCTGGCCTCTCCAGGAGATGGCTCGCGAGCTTACGTGATTCCAGTTAACTGGTGACGAAATTCACAACAGCTGTGCTTCCTGATGGCACGAAACTACCCCGTGCTGCACAGCCGCACTGCCTGGAAGACACAACCACGGCTACTTTTTAAAATAGGTTTGCACAGGGCCGGCGCTGTGGCGTAGCAGGTAAAGCCGCTGCCTGCAATGCCGGTATCCCTATGGGCTCTGGTTTGAATCCCGGCTGCTCCACTTCTGGTCCAGCTTCCTGCTGATGGCCTGCGGAAAGCAGCAGAGGATGGCCCAGGTACTTGGGCCCCTGCCACCCACGTGGGAGATTCGAATGAAGTTCCTGGCTCCTGGCTCCCGGCTTTGGTCTGGTCCAGCCCCGGCCATTGCCTACAGCAATGGCAACTTTCAGTCATTCAGTGGGTTATTGAGTGTCTGCTGGGTGCCACCGGTCTGGGACACTGGACACAGATGAGCCAACAAGAGCCCCGGTGCCTGCTTTACCTTCAATTTTGATGAGACGGAGACAGCCCAGTAAAGAATTAAATGAGTGCGGGCCGGCATAGTGGCATAATGCAGAAAGCCACCACCTGAGATGCCGCCATCCCATCCCCTATGGGCACCCGTTCCTGTCCTGGCTGCTCCACTTCCCATCCAGCTCTCTGCTAATGGCCTGGGGGAAACAGTGGAAGATGGCCCAAGTGTTTGGGCCCCTGTTTGGGCCCCTGCCACCCACATGGGAGACCTGGATGAAGCTCCTGTCTCCTGGTTTCAGGCTGGCCCAGCCCTGACACAGCCATCTAGGGGGTGAACCAGCGGATGGAAGATGGATAGATAGATAGGTAGATAGATAGATAGATAGATAGATAGAGAGAGAGCTAGAGATATATATCTCCCTCTCTCTGTGTAATTCTGACTTTCAAATAAATAAATAAATCTTTTTAAAAAATTAAATGAGCGGTGAGCAAAGATAGTAAAGTAGGCAGAGCGGGGGGGCTGCTTGGGGAGGATGTTAGAGTCACCATGTAACTGAAGGGGGCGCGGCAGAGAGCACTGAGATTTTTTTTTTTTTTTCAATGTTTCTTTCTTTGAAAGGTAGAGTGACAGAGAGAGGGAGAGACAGAGGCAGAGGCAGAGGCAGAGACAGAGACAGAGAAAGAGAAAGAAAAAGAGAAAGAGAAAGAGATCTTCCATCCACTGGTTCACTTCCCAAATGCCCAGGAGGCTGAAGCTAGGAGCCAGTAACTCACCTGGGTGTCCCCTGTGAATGGCAGTGACCTAAACGTTGGAGCCATCATCTGCGGCCTCCCAGGTGCACATTAGCAGGACACGGGATTGGAAGCAAATTATCTGGGACTTAAACCAGGCTCTGTACTAGCGGATGCAGGCGCCCCAAACAGTGCCTAAACCTGCTGTGCCACAAAACCCACCCCAACATTAAGCTTTTTTAAAAAAATATTTATTTATTTATTTATTTGAAAAGCAGAGTCACAGAGAGAGAGGGAGAAGGACGGACGGAGAGAGACAAAGGTCTTCCATCCAGTGATTCTCCCCACAACTGGCCACAGCAGCCAGGGCTGGGTGAGGCTGAAGCCAGGAGCCAGGTCTCCCGCATGGGTGCAGGGGCCCAGACACTTGGGCCATCCTCTGCTGCCTTCCCAGGCAGGAAGCAGGGTCAGAAGTGGTGTAGCTGGGACTAGGTTCAAACCGGCACTCGGATACGGGATGCCAGTGTCACAAGCAGAGGCTTAGCCCGCTGGCCACAACGGAGCCCCCAGCACTGAGCTTTTGTTTGAAGATTACCAAACGCTGGCAGCTCACTGCCTCCAAAGTCCAGCTCCGCTTGTCTAAAACATCTCCCTCCCTGGCGCTTCAAACTTGAGTAACTCATTGTCTGCACAGAAACAGTCAGCTAATACAGGTTAAGCAGCACGTTCCAGTCCAAAGTACAGCCCTGTGGGGCCAGCGCTGCGGTGTGGCAGGTAAAGCCACCACCCGCAGTGCCAGCATCCCATATGGGCGCTGGTTCTAGTCCCGGCTGCTCCACTTTCAATCTAGCTCTCTGCTATGGCCTGGGAAAGCAGTAGAAGATGGCCCAAGTGCTTGGGACCCTGCACCCACGTGGGAGACCTGGAAGAAGCTCCTGGCTCCTGGCTTCAGATTGGCCCAGCTCCGGCCATTGCAGCCATTTGGGGAGTGAAGCAGTGGATGGAAGACCTTTTTCTCTGTCCCTCTGCCTCTGCCTCTCTGTAACTCTGCCTTCCAAATAAATACATAAGTCTTTAAAAAAAAAAAAAAAGACCTAAAATAGGACAGCCATGTCCATGTTTTAATTTGAAGGAGGATGCTTGGGAAAATATTATGTAGACTTCCACATTCCCATTTGACCTACACTTCATCAAAGCATTTCAAACCCCCACTTGAAAGAATGTTCAGCCAGCCATCTCCTAGAATCTCAGACCGTCCATGTGAGTCACCTGACTTCATTCACAGGACGGGCCAACTCCCTTCCGCCTATAACTCTAGCCTGGAGATTGGAAGTGACCATCCAGGGCCACCAGCAAGTGAGGGTCAGGGTGACACTGGTGCCCTCCGGGCCTGGTGCCAGGCTGCGCATGGTTCAGCAGGTCTGCTGTATGTTGGGACAGACTCCAGCTCCCCCCGCCCCAGGGATACCTACAGCAGGTCTACAAAGGGAAAGTGCTGCTCCCTACCCCCCCATTTCCATGCAGCCCTGCACCCCAGAAACCTTCCCAGCACATCTGACCTGACCACGCACCAAGAGTTCTGCACCTGAGCTGCAGGTGTCACCCTCTGTGCAGGGAGCAGCAGCGGCAGCTCCAAACCTAGGCAGAGCCGCAGGATGCCGAGGGGGAAGCAGACTCCAGGACAGCACGGAACCAGCTTTCACCTGGGGCCCAAAGTCTGAACCGGCTGCCCGCTGCCCCCAGAGCCTCCGTGCACTCTGTGTGGGGGCAGCACACGGGTCAGCAACCGGGGACAGAAGAGGCAAAGGCAGGGTGAGGATCCGTGCTGATGGGCTGCTGTCTCCTTCCTCCTCTCTCCACTCAGGCTAGAGCCCTGAGCGCCTACATTTGCTCCCTTGGACCCCTAGATCCAAGTTGGACCCCTAGAAACAAGTTCTTTGGGTGGAAGGGGGACTGCTGGTTGCAATTGAATCATTACAGCCAATATCTCTCAAGAGGGAAGGCTCCAAGGCAGGCCTCCTGCGTCAGAGCGCCTGGCTTGAGTCCCGCCTACTTGGCGTCCATGCCAGCTTCCTGCCAGTGTGCACCCTGGGAGGCAGCAGCTGATGACGCAAATACTTGGGCCCCCGCCCCCCATGTGGGAGACCTACATTGAGTTCCAGGCTCCTGGCTTTGGCCCGGCCCAGCCCTGGCCGTTGCAGGCATTTGGGGAGTGGACCAGTAGATGGAAGATCTCTCTCTGTCTCTGTCTCTGCCTTTCAAATAAAATGCAAATAAATCACAAAAAAAAAAAAAAGACCTTGAAACAGGGACCACCAAGCCCAGCAACCATCCTGCTGGCTTCCAGAGCAGGCCCCAAGGTCACGAGTTTCAGGGAGGCGTTGGTGCTGGTAGCTGGTCGGAAAGGCTGCGGCTGCACCCCAGCTTCCCCACCCCCCACCCTCGGGGATTAAACCAGGATTCCCTCCCTCAACAGCCGGGCTGCAGTGCAGCCGACAGGGGCCATTCCCCATGTTGTGCCTCAGTTTCCCTGTCTGTAAAGGAGGCAGGGAAGAAGTCCAGCCTGTGTTTCCCACCCCAGCTCCCTGGGCAGCAGAGGGTGAGCAGAGAGGATGGGGACACCTTCCGGAAGGAGGAGCTGGAAGGAGACACATTCTCCACCAGGATGGGGGGGGTGCTCCAGGGGAGGGGGACAGCAGGGACCTGGACTAGCCGAGCAGCCCATGCAACCCGATGTTTGCTTCCCTCCTCAAGTGGGGGCTGGGAGCCTGGGTGTGGGGGTTGCACAGACCTGGGTCCCGGCTTGGGGGTGTACAGCTGTGCAACTGGGACTGGTAACTTCTCCCTAGCCTGACTTTCCCCGTCTATAAAATGGGGCTAATGGAAGTATTGGCAGGTTCTCTGATATGTGATTGAGTGACAGAGGGCTCCAGCCACTGCTGGCTCCTGTTATTTTTTTCTTACATAAATTTTATTTTTAAAAAAAGATTTATTTTATTTACTTGAAAGAGTTACAGAGAAGAGGTAGAGACAGAGAGAGAGGTCTTCCATCCGCTGGTTCACTCCCCAGATGCCGCAACGGCCGGAGCTGCGCCGATCTGAAGCCAGGAGCCAGGAGCTTCTTCCAGGTCTCCCACATGGGTGCAGGGGCCCAAGGATGTGAACCATCTTCCACTGCTTTCCCAGGGCATAGCAGAGAGCTGGATCGGAAGTTGAGCAGCCAGGACTAGAACCGGCGCCCATATGGGATGCCAGCACTGCAGACCAGGGCTTTAACCCACTGCGCCACAGAGCCAGCCCCTTCTTATGTAAATTTTAAAGTGAACTGCAACAGACACACCACGTGTGACTCGTGTGACTCGGAGACAGGAAACCCAGAGAGCAGGCAGGGCCAGCAAACCACCGGATTACGACACAGAAACACACTGGAGAAGAGGCTCTGTGTCTCTGAGGAGTGAATGCTGGTCCCCACGTTCTCAACAGGGCCTCTGGCCTGGGTCTTCTCACTCCAAAACTCCTTCCTCTGCATCTCATCCGATCCTCACCATAGCCCTGCCGTGTGGGCAGGATGAGTAAGCTTCCTGGGCCCCATGCTTAGAGGAGAAAAACAAGTCTCAGAGAAGCTAAGCAACTTGCCCAAGGTCACACAGCTTGTCCGTGGTTGAGCAGGGTCAGAAACCCAGGCCTACCGGAAGGGGCTGGAATGAGACTAAGCAGGCGAGGTGCCCCGGCTGTGAGACTGAAGGCCCTCACAGGGCGGGAGTTCAGCCTGCTGGGTAAGACGCTGGTGAAGGCGCCCGCATCCCACATGGGGTGCCTGGGTGTGATCCCAGCTCCAGCTTCCCACCAGTGCAGACCCTGGGAGGCAGCAGTGCTGGCTGGAGGAGCTGACTCCCCACCGCCCACAAGGGAGACGCAGATAAGAGTTCTTGGCTCCTGGCTTTGGCCTGGCCTAGCCGAATGTCTTGTTGTGGGCATCTGGGGAGTGAATCAGCAGATGGGATCTCTCTCTCCCCCCCATATTAAATATTTAAAACAAACAGAAGGCTTTCCCTTGCACCCCAGACACGCCCCCCCAATGCTGCCTCAAGCTGTGCCCTCCCCAGAACACTGAGGTCCCCAGAGCCTGCCACAGCCAGATCTTCTGACCGTGCTGGGTGTCTCCCATGAGGAGCCAAGAACACGTCCCCAGAGCCCTGCTGCAGGATCGGAGGCTGGAGGGCTGCTCTTCCATGTACCCTTGAGCCTGAAGGCCAGGAAAACAGGCTGGGTCAGGCAGGCCGCCACCCCCACAGCCCACCTCTGCCAGCCAGGCCTCTCTGTGGCCTCACAGCTACCATCGGGCTCAGGGAGGGTGGGCTGGGACCGGCAGGAGAGTGGCCCACATGGCTGACTCCCAGGACAGTGACTCCTGGATGCTGGCCTGACAGCCACAGGTCTCCTGTCTCCAGCCCCTGGGAGCCCAGCCATCTGGGGCTTGGCTTCCCTCCGCCTCCGACAAAGTGTGGGAGGTGCCCACTTGCTACGGGAGATTTATTTTGAACCCACAAAGAGAAATGTGGGTGACTGCGTGTATTCATGAGTCACCCTGCTTGTGCCTGGCTGGCTGTGGATGCGGCTTTCTCTGAAGAGAAGCTGCATCTGTTCACGGAGTGGCCGTAGGGCTTAGGGGACTCGGTGCAACCACCCACTAAGTCAAAGGCCCCTCTCCCCAGACAAGTTTCTCACCTGCTCCAGGTCCATTCCCTTCTTCCACAAAAAGGGGCCCAAACTGGTACTGACACTGTGTGATTGCCGCTACCACAAAACCAGCCACGGTTTGTCACATGTCTAACAGGCCAGGTACTACTCTCTCTTTTTTTTTTTTTTTTTTTTTTTTTTTGACAAGCAGAGTGGACAGTGAAAGAGAGAGAGAGACAGAGAGAAAGGTCTTCCTTTACCGTTGGTTTACCCCCCAATGGCCGCTGTGGCCGGCACACCCCACTGATCCAAAGCCAGGAACCAGGTGCTTCTCCTGGTCTCCCATGGGGTGCAGGGCCCAAGCACTTGGGCCATCCTCCACTGCACTCCCTGGCCACAGCAGAGAGCTGGCCTGGAAGAGGGGCAACCGGGACAGAATCCGGCGCCCCGACCTGGACTAGTACCCGGTGTGCCGGTGCCGCAGGCGGAGGATTAGTCTATTGAGCCGCGGCGCCGGCCATACTCTCTTCTTTTTGTTTGCCTCTTGCATGCAGTATTGGAAACTCACACAGATCTGTAGGTGCTTAGTTCTGAGACGTACACCGCACAGAGGAAACTTGTGCAGATCGTCAGGCACAGCTCCGTGAACTTCGATGCGCTCCCTCTGTCTTCCCATCAATCTCTGTCATCCTAGGTGGGGTCTGCCCGTTTGTGGCCTTCGTGGGTGTGAACTCCTACGCTATGGGCTCTTTGGGGGCTGCCGCTTCTCACTCAGCTTTACCTTCCTGCAGCTCTTCGGAGTGGTTGTATCTGGTCATGTGCTCTCTGGTGTTGCTGTATGGGACTCCGGGTGTGACTCTAAACCAGGTGTATTGTAGGAGCAGCATCAGCGTTCTAGCTTGCAAATGGCAGGGCTCTGGTCTGCTTACTGAGTTTTATTATCATTTAAATGAGTCTATGTAATATTTATTTATTTAAGGCAGAGTGGAAAAAAGAGAGAGAATGGTAGAATCTTCCATATGTTGGTTCAATCTCCAAATGCCCACAACAGTCCGGGATAAGTCAGCTTGAAGCCAGGAGCTCAGAAGCCAATCCGGGTCTCCCATGTGAGTGGCAGGGACCCCCAGTCCATGAGCCATCACTTGCCGCTTCCCAAGGTGTGCATTAGCGGGAAGCTGGGTTGGAAACAAAGTTGAAACTCAAACTCAGGCGCTCAGAAATGGGCTGCACGTGCCCCAGGCAGGGGCTTAACCACTGCACCCCCAAAACACCCATTCCTGCCCACTGGGTTTTTAGCTTAAGGTCACAGAGGCTGAGCCAGGACTTGAACCCAGATCCCTCAGACTCCAAAACCAGCTCCTTACCATGGGCGACAGAGCTCCCATCTCCCTAGAGCAGGGGAGCAGCAGAAATGAACTCTGCCTACGTGGTCAGGAGCTCCCTCTCCGTGAGGTTCAGCCGGGAGTCAGGGGGCAGTTACCTGACTGGGCTCGGGGGTGAACAAATTGGCCGTCACCAATATTTATTTTCACCGTACCCCCGGCGGGTAGCACAGGTACAGTCGTCACAGCCCTGTACCTTGAGACCTGGGCTCTGCCAGGATTTTGAAACAAGTGCAAATAGCCCGAACGTGGAGGAGATTCCTGTCCACTGACCAACAGTGGCTCTCCGTGGGCAGCCCCTGCCCCAGCTCCCCAGACACCGGTTTCCTTGTCAGTAACCCACACTGGAACTCTTTCAAAAAGCACGGTCAGCCCTTAGACCAGGCACCTCCAAGAGGTGCGTCCCCCCGTGCTGACCTGACCGGGAGAAGAGGCAAGGTTTCGTTCTGCTTCCCAGGTCTGGGACTCCCTGCTGGCCGCTGCAGAGGCGGGCAGGGCCTTCAGAAGAGGGGGAGGGGTGGGCAAGAGCTGGCTGCCCACCCGCCTCCTACTCTGAACTGAGGTAGCCTCCGGCCAACCTAGCCAGACATGACTCAATGGTTGGCTAGCGCAGGGGTGGGGGGCCCCAGGGGAAGAAGGGCACAAGGCCAACTCCCCAAGGCGGCCCTGGGGCACCCTCTGGTCTGTGGATCATTAACGAAGCCAACTCACGGCAAGCAGAGAAGGGGAAAGTCCAAGGGGGTGGCCTGCCCCACCTCCCGGGTCCCCTCCTCCCAACACTGCAATCTTGAGCCTCGTGGGGCGTGAGTTCATGACATTGGCTGGAGGGTGTGTGCTGAGCCATCCAACCCTACTGGTTGCTTGTGGGGCTCCAGCAGGTTCTGCACTAAGGGCCAAGGGAGCCGGCAGCTAACCTGGTCAATGTGCAGTTACTGTGTGCCAGGGACAGTGCCAAGTGTGCTCTGTGTCCCAGACACTGCAGGGGCGAAGCCCACCGTGGGGCTGGCCTGCCTGGGCAGGAGTCCTGACACTTTCTCAGTGTGACAAGTCTGAACTTCTCGGCCCCCCAGTGTCTCCATACATGAAACGGGGGACTTCTTCCTTGAGTCACTGTGAGTGAAGACACAGGTTCTTAGAAGAACCCGCAACACTTAGGAAGAACTGACACAGCGACGGGGTCATCTGCTCGCCACAGTAACCCCTTGGGATCGGCTGAAAAGCCCAAGGCTGACTCATTCACCCATCGGAGCTGGGATTTGAACTCTGGTCCAAGGGCCCCAAGGTCCCTTCTTCCTCCTGCTGTGACCTCTCTGCCCCTTCGGGAACCGGTGCTTCATGATCCAATGGACTCCCACACCCATTCATTCTAAGTCCGCCCCAGGGCCCAGGCCAGGGGCTGGGGAAGGGGACTTTGTGCCCATGAAATCGACCAACAAAGCAAGCTTGACCCTTCTGCCCCACTGCCCTTCGACTCCCACGGGAGCACGAGACGGGGCGGGGGTGGGGTGGGTGGGGTGTCGCCTGTCAGTGCTGGGTGCGCATTGCTCCCATGCTGCCAGCCTAGAGCACTGGGCAGCTGTGGAGGCCCGTTGTCTTCTAACCGCCTAGGAAAACCCACGGGCCGCCCCGAGTAGATGCAGACCATCTCGTCCACCTTCCAAGAGCTAGATGGTGGTGCCCGTGCCGTGGCGTAGCAGGTAAAGCCAGTCTGCAGCGCCCGCATCCCGTGTGGGCACCAGTTCAGTCCTGGCTGCTCCACTTCTGATCCAGCTCCCTGCTTGTGCGCCTGGGAGAGCAGCAGAGGAAGGCCCAGGTGCTTGGGTCTCTGCATCCACACGGGGGATCCGGAGGAAGCTCTTGGTTCTTGGCTTCGGATCGGCCCAGCTCCAGCCGTTCGTGCATTTGGGGAGTAAACCAGCAGATGGAAGACCTCTCTCCCTCCTTCTCTCTCTCACTTTGCCTTTCAAATAAATAAAGCTTTAACAAAGAGAGAGAGAGAGGTAGATGGTACAAGATCAGGCTCATGGGCCTGGGTGGTCTAAACCCCGTGGAGTCACCCTGGTGAAGCTAAGGCCTGGGGACCGTCAGTGTGTCACAGGGAGCCCCCTCTTCCCTTTACACCCACCCCTTCCTGCCTGCCGGGGCCTCCTGCAGCCAGTGACTCATCTGTGTGACCCAACCCCAGGGGCTGGCTCTGATGGAGGAAATACAGGGCTCTGGGGAAGCGCTCTTGGCCCCCCCGACCCGGTCAGCGGCCCTGCCAAAGGCCCACGTACACCTGCCTGGGAGAAACTCGGGGAAAAGGATCCATCGTTTTTGCTTTTAGTCAAGAGAGTAAGACCACAGGCCGCCGTCACCCACCCCAGACGCACACGCACACACCGTCACTCTACTTAGGGGACAAGAGCTTCGCTCTGCTCCCAGAAAGCACTGCTTTTCCCCTTCCTATACCCAGCCCCTGTATTTCTTCCTCTCCCGTGCCCCGCAGCAGACCCCAACAGTGCTGAGGGTGTGGGCAAGTCCCTCCCCGGCCCCTGGACGGCCTTGGCCTGGCCAGTGTCTGCCACAGAGCTAACTGCCTTTGAGAGGGGTCTGGTGGGACTTCCACCTCCCAAAACCTATTACTGAGTGCCAGGAACCAACAGTGACCGAGCGCCCAAATAGCAGTTTCTCCGCCTCCTTTGTAAAGTTATTCCTCCTAGGGACAGGACTCAAGGCTTTCGGGAACGATGCAGCTCCTCTCTGGCAGGTGCAATACCACCACCTCGCGTGGGGTCACCTGGCCTTGGCTGGGGGCTTCCAGCTGAAAGGACTCCAGGTTTCTCAAGATGACAACCTATTTCCCATGGCATCCGTGCTTGTGGCATGAACTATTGGTGACTTTGCTACACCCACATCCCCTTAACAGAACCCGAGTCCCCCCAGGTCCCTTGTGACCAAGCCCCCAAGCCCCCTGATGCTCCTCACACCCACCCCGCGTAAGGGTGGAGAGGCTGAGACTTGAAGCTAACTTCCTGGGAGGGAAATGAGCCTAAGGCTTCCAAATAAAAGAACCCTCTTCGATGCAGGCTTGCTGGTACGCCACGGGCTCTGCTCCCCTCACTTTAACACCCCACACGGATCACCCAAAGCAATGGCGAACCCGGGCTGGACAAGGATAGCCTGGAAGCTCCTGACCGCTGAAACAACCCTGGAAGCTGTGGTGCTGGGGCAAGGCTGGCCCCTCGGTCAGCCCCCTCTGAGCCCACGCAGCAGCCGGAGCAGGCGCTGCCCCTCCTCCCCGTTCCCACTCCGCCAGGCAAACTTCCAGCACCAACAGAGACAGCAACAGGTGAAGCTGTTGGGAGGTGAGAAAACCGAGACCCAGCAGGCCCCCCCACCCCGCCCCCTATACACGGCGAAATCGCAAACCAAGTAAGACAGCTCCATCACCAACAATTCTTGAAAAAAAAGAAAAACGGGGTTTATTGATTTTCTTTAAACTGCAAATAGTCGTTACAAAAAGTTTTTTTTTTCTTTTAAATAAATTCACACAAAGAAAGAGAAATAGAAAGCAATGGTAGTGGCCAGCCAAAGGAGTAATTACATTCATCTTTGTGTGTGCGCGCGCGCCAGTTCTGTTTACATCAACATCGGAAACTCCACACCTAGAATCCAGAACCTTAGCTCTGCCAGCGGAATGTCGAGACGGGCGCGTGGAAGTTAAAGGGTTTCTCTCGCTGACGCTCCCTTTCAGAAGGTGCCCCCGACAAGCTGGTTCCCTTCTGCACTGTCACAGAACCTCTACAAACATTCTCAGTCCTAGTCGTGAGAGGCCGAAAGAGAAAGAAACTCAATTTGCAGTCCAACACAAAGGGGGGAATTTCTAAAATAAATAATCCAACAGTTTTTTGCATTTTTTTAAATTAATTTTTCATTTTTTTAAAATAAAATAACCAAAAAAAGTGTAAAGTTACAAAAAATGTTGTTGAAGAATAATATATTAAAACTGTGGAAAAAAAAAGGAAAGACACGTCACAAAATTTTAAGATTAATATGAAGATCATAATTTAACATAAAAGAATATATTCTATGGATTTGTCATCCCGATAAATATGAACAAAATTAACAAAAAAAAGGCATAGTTTGGCAATAAATACGTTTTGATAAGTTAAATAAGCTTTTTTATATTGATGTGCAGTGACAAGCAAAATTTTTGCTCTCCAATTTCTGAAAGTTACATGAAGTTTAAATCCCAGGGAAAAAAAGCACGGTGTGGATGCTCTAAGGAGAGACCTACGGTATTCTAGAGCAAAAAACCATTAAAGCTACTTCTACAGGAAATCGCCTTACAGATACTGTATGTGGAATGAATACCATTAACTGCTCACCCCTTACATGGTTTTTTTTTTTTTAGCTTTTCTCTCATTTCTTTTTTTGTTATTTTTTTTCCGTAAAAGATGTCACATATGAACTGGGGAACTTTAGCACCAAAATCAAGTCTCTCATAGTCCACCTAGCATCCCCTTCCTCCCCACTTTAAAATAAAAAAGAAAAAAAAATTAAATCACAAAGTCCCACGGATGTCAAAATCTTCGTGTCCGCTTTTCTCAGCCTTCCTTCCTGCAGCACTTAGCAAACCTGGGCAAGATTAGTCAACAGGGGCTCGGGATGGAAGGAAAAAGACTTTCGGGCATCAAGATAAGGTTCCCCCCCACCCCCCAAACCCAAGTCTGCCAAGAACAACTCCTCCCAAGGTGGGGCGCGGGGTCCCGGGCAGGGAGGGAGGAAGAAGTGTGTAGGAAGCTGAGACAAGGGTAGGCACAGCTCTGTCGCCAGAGTGGGGAGCTGCTAGTTCTGGGTCACCTCCCCCTCCCCTCCCCTCCCCCCTCCCCCTCCCCCTGGGCAGAGGCTCCGGGAGGCCCAAGGGCGCCCCCTGGCGCTGAAGAGGTAATATAGTCACAGTGACAAAGTTCGGTTACAAGGCACTAAGTTGCTTCTGTAAACTGATACTGCTTTTTCTTTTGTGATTTGGCACTTAAGGCTTAAGTCGGAAACAGGCGTCTACTGACGAGTATGGGACTTGTCTGTTATGCGCGTTGAGTGGGCTGTGAAAACCGAGGGGGGGGGGGTTTCAAGCCAGAAGAAGCTACTGACAAATGGACTTGTCCTCATGTTAGGCATGGACACCAGGGGGGCGGGGGGCACGGGGAGGGGCACTCCAAGGTTCTGGGTGTGTAGGGGGAGGGGTTGAGCTTAACCTTGCTGGGGGCCTCGGGCGGGCGGGTAGGGGCCTGGGGGGGCGGGGCGGGGCGGAGCGGGCAGGGGGTCCCTCCCTACCCTGGCTTAGTCATCTGAGATGGAAAGTCTGCTGAAGATGGGCAGACGTCTTGAGTTGTCCAAGGTAGGGGAGGCGGAGCCACTGTGGCTGCTGCTGGAGCTGCTCAGGTAGCCCTCGTGGTCCGAGAGCGAATCCTGAGGGCTGGGGGGCGAGTCAAACATGTGGGGCGACTCGGACATGGGCCGGAAGAGGAAGGCGGTCGGGGAGCCGCCGCCCGGCAGCCCCATGCTGGGGGCAAAGAGGTTCGCCAGCTCCTGGCTGGAGAAGGCGAAGGGGTTATTGGTGCCATCGGGCAGGGTAGGTGAGCCCAGGAGGTCATCGGCGCTCAGGATGGGGGGTGGGGTGATGGACGTGGGGCTGTCCAGCAGCCCCGAGGCGGCGGCGGTGGCGGCGGCGCTGGGAAACCCAGCAAAGCTAAAGCTATGCTGGAGGCGGGGGCGGTCGGCGGAGAGGTCCCGGGCCCCGGCCAGGGCGCGGCGCTCCTCGGCGTTGTGGATGAAGTGGCAGCGGGGCCCGTAGGGGCAGAAGCCGATGGTGTGGAAGGTGCGGCACAGCTCCGTCTTGTACTTGGGGTGGCGGGTCAGGCTGCGCAGCTCGTGGATGCCGTGCGCGAACTGGCACTTGTCCCCGTACTTACAGGCGCCGTTCTCCTCGAAGGGGCGGCACAGCTCCGTCTTGTAGCGGCTCGAGTTGACCTGGCCGCTCCCGGGCTGCTTCTGCGGCGGCAGCAGCCGCTCGCCCCCTTCGGAGAAGGAGCGGTCGCGGAAGCGGCTGTCCCGGGAGCTCAGGGCCGCGGCCGGCTCGCCCTTGAGGGTGCTGAGGAGTTGGTTCTGGTGGAACTTGGAGCTGGGTAGGGTGACCGAGTGCCTCCGGGGGAAGCCCCCGCCAGCAGGGGTGCCCACTGCCTTTCTGTCCAGCAGGCAGCCCGCGGTGCTGGGAGCACTGTAGTTGATCATCTTGTTACCCTGCAGGGAGGAGAGGGCAGAGAAAGGGGCGGTCAGCCATGGGGGGCATCCAGCCGGGGGCAGGCCCCTCTCACAGGAGCCGTCTCCCCGCCCCCAACCGCCCCCAGGTGGATTTTGGTCCCATGAATAAGAAACCACAAAATGCTGGCTGACAAACTGCTTCTCCTTCTGTCCTGCTCCACGCTGACCCAGGCCGTGCACCCTCATAACCACTTGTACCTGTAAAACCAACTCCCTGACCTCCCCCCTGGGCCCCTCCACCCAAAGTACCCAGCTCAGCCCAGACCTGGCAAGACTCCCCTCCCCCTACCAAAAATGAAAAGCCTCAGAGAGCAAAGTTAACAGTCAAGTCCCCCTCTTGATCCGTCTCTGCTCCCACGCACGACCTGGCCCACGACTCTGGACTTCCTCGTCCAGAAGAGTGCTCCCTTCCCTGGGCAACAGGTGCTCACGGCTGCCTGAGCTCCCTGCTTGAAGGGGGCAGGACGGAAGACCTAGGGGCCCCGGTCTGCGCTGGGGAAGGGGAGGGAGGGGGCTCCAGGCTCCTCCAAGGGGCTATTCCACAATGCTCTCCCCAACCCCCTGGGCTGCAAAGATGCCTTTGCAGTGAGTGCCCTGGCTGCAAGAGCAGGCTTGAAGAAGAGTACCAGTGTTTAATCTTTAACGCGAAGCTGCAGATGGGAAGCCAGGGCAAGCACCCACCCCCCACCTCCCAATCAATAGCAGATGGGGGGGGGTGTTGCAGAGCAACTACAGGCAAGTTTCTGTTCCAATGAGACCCTGGTCACCTGCCCAAAGGGTGGACGAGCTTTGGAAAGGGTGTGATGGGGGGGAACCTGGGAGTTGGCTCCCAGGTCGTGTGGGTGCCACCGTGCCAATTCTAAAGTCGGCCCCTCGGGATCAGCCGTGGGGGATCGGGAATCTGTAACTGCAACCACCCCACCGAGCGGATTACAGGAACCCAGTGGAGAGCCGGTTCCCAACAATGAGGTTCATTTAAAAAGTCCTGCCGGGGGGAGGGGGCGAAGAAAGCGCACTAGATCAAAGAGCGGGAGCGCGCGGGGAAGGGGGGAGACTGCGGGAGCGAGTGGAGGTCGCGAGGGAGGAAAGCTGAGCATTCCAACTTCTTAAAAGTTGTTCTGCAGCTCCCGGCGTCCGGCACCCCAAGCCTGCAGCCCCGGGGCCCTGGCAGCTGCGCCGACAGCAGCAGCGAGCAGGGAAGACGGCAACATGACCCGACGTGTTGAAGACCGGGGAGAAACACTTCAGCAATTAAAAGCAGCCTAGCAGCTTCACCCTTTCAAACTGGGGGAGGGGGCGGTTGCAAAGAAGTTTAACAACCACCACAGGCTTTGGTTCTGTACATTGAAACCGCACTCCTGGAACGGCTCCGAGTTTGAAACCGGCTTTATCCAACACGGGCTGGCAAAGCTACAAAGCCCAAGAAGCAGGCCCCTCACAGGGACCCTTAAGCTCAGCCTGGCAGTTTGTTACGACCCCCTGTCCCCCACCACCACCACCAACACCACGGCCCATGAGCCGCGCGGGTCTTCGGGAGCAGCCCGGGGCCCACTCGCCCCCTAGACCCACAGCGCCGTCGGGCCCGGCGGCCCTAACCCCGCCGCCGACTCATTGGCAACATCTTTTCAATCACCACTGGAGGCCTTTCTCCTCCGAATGGATTCCCCAGCTCCTCCGAAGCAGAAAGCGTGGGGTTACCTCCCGGCCACGCGTCGCGCCAGACTCGTTTTCCCGCGGGACCCCCGCAGCCCCACGCCCAGCCCACAAGCCGGCCGCGCTTGCATGGACGCGTGCCCCTCCGCGCCGCGGCACCGGGGCGCACCCCGGCCCCAGCCACACGTCGCGGGCCGAGGACTCGCCCCAGACCTGCCCCGATGCCACGCAGCCTTCGCCCCCCAGGATCCTGGCTCCTAGACCCCGGGGTCATCCCCGCCAGGGGCCGTGGAGACTCCAAGGGTGCGGAGGACAAATTCCTTCAAACTCGGCCGGAACCTCAGGCGGAGACGCAAAGCAGCTCTTGCTTCGCCTCCCTCCTCTTCCTCCTGCTTTCCAAAGACCCAAACTTCCCCCCCGCCTCCCCGGGGACGGACGAGTGCGGCCGTTCTTAAGGCAAAACCGAAAAAGACTTTTCGAAAAAGCAGTCGCTCCGCCCCACTTTACCTTGCATAAAACTTCGCTCAAGTCGAAGATGGTAGCAGACACGAGGGTGGTGGTCATCCTGAGCGCTCGCACGGGGGGCAGAGGCGAGGGTCTGGTGCGTGGCGAAGGTCCCGGTGCGGGGAAGGCGCAGCCGCCGGCTCTGGGGTCTGGACTCCCGCGCGCCTGCTCCCAGCGCCCCTCGCCTGTCTCACTCTCCCGGGCTGCGGCGCGCAAAGCCCAATTTATAAAGTTTCAGATTTGGTGGGCCGGGGCGGGGGGGGGGAGGAGGAGCTCTAAAGTTATTTAAATGAGGAAGAGGAGGGGGAAAAAAGTTGATTGACACCGAGGTTGAATCAGCCATGCGGTCAAGCTGGGGGTGGAGTGGGGGGGGAGGAGAGAAAAGCAAGAAGGGGGAGGGGAGACGAGGAAAGAGGCGGAAAAAAAAAACCACTGCGAGCCGCGCACAACTTTTTTTTTTTTTCTTAAAGAGGAAAACTTTCGAGTCGGCGGGCTCGGCCGGCCCGCGCCCCGGGTGCGCGCGGCGCAGGGGGAGGGACACAGCCGCCGAGCCCAGGTCTGTGACGTCACCCCCCCCAGCTCGGTGCCTGTTGTCGTGTTGTTGTTTTCTGTCCGGCACGAAGGCGGGCTCGACTTTCTCCTTTTTTTTTTTTTTTTTTTTTTTTTTTGCTCGTCCCGTGCGCCCGGGCTGCGTTGTCCGACGGGTGCGGGTGTCCCCTGAAAACTTCGCCAGGCGCCCGCACCACTCCCGGCGTCTCCCAGCGAACCGGGCGGGCCGGCACGCACGCAGCGTTAGAGCCGAGGGTTGGAGGCTTGGAGGGGGTTTGTGTTTGTTTGTTTGTTTTATTTTTTATTTTATTTTATTTTATTTTTGCGGAGTGGGGGGCGGGGGTACTCGGGAAACTTTTTCGCCCAGCGGGGGCGAGCACAGCACGATTCTGGGCCAAGCACGCGTCTACACTCGCGCTCGCTTTGCAGCCCGCGCTTGTCTGGGTGTGGGCGGGGGGGGGGGGGCGTTGCCAAAAAAGACCACCGCTCGGGCTGATTGCTACTTTTAACAGGTCTAGGCGTGGCGCTTCTTTCACGCATCCAATCTAAACTTTTAAAAGCACAGGAAAACCCTAAATGCTTCCTCCCCGCAAAAAAAAAAAAAAGGAAAAAAAGAAACCACAGCAACGAACCACTTTCCACGCGCGCTCTCAAACACAGGCCTCGACTTCCCCCGTCCCCCACACACACCTCCCTCGCCCCGACACTAGAACAATGAAAAAAAAAGTGACTTTGGCTAAGCACGCAGGCGAATAGGGGGAGGCGACACTTTTAACTCATTGTCGTTTCCCTCCCGCCCCCACGGGGACGGAACATATGGCTGGGCTGGCCGCGCTGATTTGGCGGGCGGTGGGGAGGGGGCGACACGGGACCCACGAACCAAAAGGCCCGCGGTGATCATGAACTCCCTTTTTAAAAAATGATAAAATACCCACTTATTTACTGCTAGGTCCGGATGCCCCCCCCCCGCCCCTGCCCCGGCCTCCGCCCGGGCGCCGGGGCGCACAGCGAGGCGGAAATCGCGGGGCCGCGTGTCTTTCCTATTTCCACGCGGGCCGGGCCGCCTCCTCGGGCCTCGCGCGTTTCTTCCCAGCACTCGAGGCTGCCGGGTCTTGTTATGAAACCCCGCGCGCCGGGTGGCGGAGAGCGAGTTCCATTGCGATGTAATTAGGTCACCCCATTAGGAGCTCGCTTCTTTGGAAAGGACGGGGCGGGCGGAGCGCAGAGGGCTCGAGGCGCACCCCCACCCCCACCCCGCTCCTTTTTTTTTTTTTTTTTTTTTTCACTGCATTTCTTATTTATTCGTCAACCTCCGGGCAGAGCCAGGGACACCGTACCCACCCCAAGGTTTAGGCGCCGGCTGTTTGTCGGCTTTGCGAAACACCCAAGTTCGCAGCCGCGCACTACGTGAGCTCCGGCAGGGGCGGCTCTTATCGTGCGGCTCTGACAGCCTCGGCGGCGGCGGCCCCTCTGCTGCTGTCCGGCCGCCCGCGGCTCCCCCCGCCCCGCTCCCGTTTCCCAGCTTTTCTCGAAATCTGGCAAGCGCCGGGAAGGGAAATAACTTCCATCCACCTTAATCTAAATCACTCCAGTGGAGGTTTCTTTCTTAAAGGGATGTTTGCGCGTTCCCCTCTCCCCAGCTCCGGGAGGCGGGTGTCGGGGGGTGGGGGGCCGTGCAGTTTCCCGGTGACGAGGTAATGAGTTCCAGATTTCAGGACCGAGCGGGGCGCGCGTGAAAGCCACAAGGTTCTAGCCTGAGTCCCGAAGCGAAGCTATTCCGGCCTTCCATCCCGCCCGCCCCAGTCACCGCCACCCCCTCCTCCCCGCTCCCCGCCCCGGGCCGGCCGGTCTGTAACTGCGGGGACCCGGAGCGGGCGGGGCGCTGCAGGGACACGGGGGGCTCCCCGCAGGCCCCGCGCCGCGCCCCGAGCACTGTCCCGCGGCCCCGGCGCCCCGGGCTGGCAAAAGGAAAAGAGAAAAAAAAAAGTGCAGTTTTCAAAGAGAAAGCCGATTCCTCGAATTTCCTCCGCTTTTCCAACTCCCGCGGGCCCTGCCCTCCCCCGCTGCCCGGGGGTGCGGGCCCAGGGGGCGGTGGCCGCCCCGGGCCGCGCGCTCCGGAGTTGTTTACCGGCCCCGCCGACCGGCCGGGTTCGTTCCAGCTCCCAAGGCCGGTCTCTATAATTAAACGCTTTTTTTTTTTAATTGTCGGGTTGAAACGTCACTCAGGGGACTTTCCGAAGTCGAGGGAGGGAGCGAGCTCCTTAACCCCTGGCAGGCCCGGCGTCCACGGCGCGGCGGGCAGGGCAGGGCCGGGCAGGGCCGGCCTCCGCGCGCACGAGCCCCGCAGGTGCGGCGCTGGGGCCCGGGGTCGGCCGAGCGCGCCGCCGCCCGTCCACCTGCGCCGCGGCTCCCGACCCGGAGGCGGCCGCCCGGCCCCCGGCCCCGCCGGACTTCCGGGCCCTCCCCCCCGCCCGAGGCGGGCGGCCTGCGCCCCGGCGGCCGGGGGTGGGCCAGGTAGGCTGGCTCGGGGGGTGAGAGGTAGGGTGCTGGGGTTTGTGGCAGGGGGAAAGTGAAAGTTGTCGGCGCGCAGGGCACGCGGTGGGGGCGTCCGCTGGGCCTGGGCGCACCCCGCGGCGGGAGAGGGCGGAGCGCGCTGGGCCGCCGCCCCCCAGCCGGCCGCGCGAGGCGCCCCCTCCCCAGCGGAGCCCTGTGGTGCTGCGCTTCCTCCGGGGGCTTCACCTCATTTGCAAAATCCCCCAAATTCTTCGGATTAGGACCTGCCCTTCCCCCTACCACTGCTACCTGAAACCCCCGGGGTGGGGGGGCAGGGGGCTTCGAGGGCCCCGGGTTAGAGGCCATGGGTCCCCAGGGCGTCGGGCCTAGCGTCAGGCCTAGCGAGCGTGAGGACACCTGTGGAGTCTGGAATGCGGATTGCTGGGCTTGGACCCAGGACCCGGGGACAGAGGCCCTGGAGCGCTGCCGGGAGTGGGTTTTGGGGGGGGGGGCGGGGGGGTGCGGTATATTTCCTGCTGGTGACTTAAACGCTAAGGTTTGCGGATCTGCGTGCCGGGGCCCTGCGGTCCCGCAGTCCTGGACTGTGTTCTGGCCGTGTGACTTTGCAAGTGACCCACAAAGCCTGTTACTTAGTCCCCAGAATCAGGGGTAGGAAGGCGGCCTGCGCGGTGCCTGTAGCAGCCCTCCGTGTGCCCAGCTGGTGGCTCCTGGGTCCTCCTCACGCCACAAAGCAAGTTCTGGGGGGGTTCGCGTGGCCCACGGGTGCCACAGACTCCCGTGAATTGGTCAGCTGCTCATTTGCAGGTTTGATCTGGCTCACTCCAGGCTGGGAAGGGGGAGAGGGCCCTGGGCCTGGAGGCTGTGGGAGGACAGAGGTGGGTGCGGCGGGGTGATGGGTACCCGCTGGAGAGCACCCGATCCTTGTCACAGGTGTCTCTGAACGGGACCGGGTCCGGCAGCAAAAGCCAGGCTCCTCTCGTCCCCCGCTGCCCCTGTGCCCTGTGCCCGTGAGCCAGGCAGAGGCCTTCACCAGGGGCGGTTCAGGGTCTGTTGTACATGTCGCATTGCAGTGTCTGGACCCTGTGGGATAAGGCCGGGGGACAGCCTCCTGCTGGGAGGACTGAGAATCCAAGCCCTGTCTGGGGCAGCTTGGCAGGGGGTCGGAGGAGGTGGGACATTGAAGGCTCATTCTTAGGCTAATTGTTCCCTTGTTCTCTGCAGAGGTGCTCCACATCTCAGTCTGCAGGCTAGCCCACTGCTACACTCCCCTACATGCCCCTGCCTGGGCCTGCCTGGGTCAGACCTTCAGACCAGCCTAATGTGATTCTCTGAGTTCAGCCTTGACTTCCAACCCTTAAAACCACTTCTCCCACCCCCCAGGGCATGACCTGAGCAAGTCAGTTTTGAAGAAAACAAGACCTTGTCCCCTGCCCCAGGGCCTTTGCACTTGCAAATCCTGCCAATTCAACTTCCTTTGGCCCAAGAAAATTCTTTAGAGCCCAACTCAAGAGTCACTTCCACAAGAAAACAGTCCTGGGGCCAGCACTGTGGCACTGTGATCTAGTGGGCTAAGCCTACGCCTGCGGTGCCAGCATCCCATATATGTGCCGGTTCGAGTCCTGGCTGCTCCACTTCTGATCCAGCTCTCTGCTATGGCCTGAGAAAGCAGTAGAAGATGGCCCGTGTCCTTGGACCCCTGCCCCCTCCTGGGAGACCCAGAAGAAAGAAGCCCCTGGCTTCTGGCTCCAGATTGGCCCAGCTCTGGGCGTTGCAGCCATTTGGAGAGTGCACCAGTGCATGGAAGGCCTTTCTATGTCTCCCTTGCTCTGTCTGTAACTCTGCCTCTCAAATATTTTTTTTAAAAAACTTCCTGATGCCCACCGCTCCAGCCCCAGCCAGGACGAGGGGTCTGTCCTCTCACGCCCTCCTGGAATCTTAGTTTCTCTGTGTGCCCTTATTTGGGGTTCTATGTATTTATTCGTGTAACGTGGATTTCTTTTTTAACTTTTTAATTTAACGTTCAGTAAAATTGACCTTTATTTGGTGTACAGCTCTGTGTATTGTAACCACAATCAGGAAACTGAAAAATTCCATCACCTCCAAACCACCCCCCCTTACTCTCCCTTTCTACTCACATCTTCCCAGTCCCTAATCCCCGCAGTCCCCGATCTGTTCTCTGTCACCGGTGTTCATCTTCTCCAGACGTCATATAAATGCCATCACGCAGGAACGGGGATCTCGCAGGGCGTGATGCAGCCGACTTGTTGCATATCTCAGTGGTTCATTCATTTTTGTTGGTAAATAGCATTCCACTATGTACACAGAAGGCTGTTGATTCATTCACCTGGTGAAAGACATTGGATTTTTTCCAGCTTTATCTAATAGCCATTAAGAGCAGAGCTGCATCCATCCAAGTTTTTGTGTGAACTTAAGTTTTTATTTCTCTAGGGTAAATAACCAGGAAGGGATTGCTGAGTCATTTGGTAAGCGGACGAAGGTACCTGGAAAAGGTCTTGGAAGTGGTGGGGGTTGGGACCCCCTGCATCCTGTGTCAGTGCCTGCTTTAAGTCTTGGCTCCTCCGCTTCTGATCCAGCTTCCTGCTGTAGGCACCCTGGGAGAGAGCAGGCGATGGCTCAGGGATTTGGGCCCCTGCCACCCACATGGGAGACATGAATTGAGTTCCAGGCTGTTGGCTCTGGCCTGGATCAGCTCCGGCTTTTGTGGGCATTTGGGGAGTGAACCAGTGGATAGAAAAGCTCTTTTGTCTCTCTGCCTTTAAAATAAAGTGAACATTAATATTTTACAAATTTTGAAGAATTGAGAAGCTTCTCCTATAAATAATGCATACCACAAAAAGTTCATGGAAAATGAAATAAAGCAATAATTTATTTTGATAGAAAACAGTTTTGAGATCCGTGCATACTTTCATAATACGCATTTTCCATGCCCCTTCACTGACCTCTCTGCGTGGATTTCAAGATTGTTTGCACTTTTAATGCCATTTTTTCCACGAACTTTGTGAAGTTCTTTTGCGTGTTAAAAATGAGGCAAGAGCCTCTGCTGAACTATTCCTTCTCCAGATGCTGTACCATCTGTGCCTCCTACAGCTGCACATGGCGAGAGTGTCTGCCCCTCCACATCCTTCCAGCACCTAACAGTGCTGCTTTCTTGTTGTTACTGTTTTTTATTTTAATTGCTCTAATAGGTGTGTCCTGGGTAGAGTATTTCCATGTGGTTTTAGTTTGCCTTTTCCTAATGGCTAATGACCTGGAACATCTTTTCACATACTGTTTGCCATCTGTGTGTCTATTTAGATCTTTTGTCTAATTTTTTTAAGGTTTTTTTTTTTTTTTTTGAAAGGCAGAGTTAGCGAGATCTTCCATCTGCTGGTTCACTCCCCAAATGGCTGCAACAGCCAGAGCTTTGCTTATCCCAAGCTAGGAGCCTGGAACTTCCTCCTCATCTCCCACATGGGTGCAGGGGCCCAAGGACTTGGGCTATGTTCCACTGCTTTCCCAGGCCATAGCAGAGAGCTGGATGGGAAGTGGAGCAGCTGGGACTTGAACCGGCACCCATATGGGATGCTGGCAGCGCAGGCTGAGGCTTTACCCACACATCACAGCCCCAGCCGCTCTTTTGTCTAATTTTTAATTGGGTCATTTGTTTTCTCACTGTTGAATTTTGAGAGTTCTTTACTCCAGCTATAGTTCCTTTGTTGTATATGTAATCTACAAACATTTCCTCTGCTCTGCTCTTTCATCCTTTTATTCTCTGAATAAAGTATCTTTCACACAACAAAAGTTTCTCGTTCCAATGAAGTCCAGCTTTATCTTGTGTACATCATGCATTTGGTATCACAGTTAAGGACTTTTTGCCTAACCCTAGATCATTAAGAGTTTCTGTGTTCTAAAAGTTTTGTGTATTTTGATAGCTGCTGTTAGGTTCACAAGTTTTTATTATAAGTATTCTGTTTTGCTGTGCTGCACATTGTATTAATACATTGTTTTTATTTTTAAGATCTATTTATTTGAAAGGCAGACTTACAAAGAGGCAGAGAGAGAGAGAGAGAAGGGGAGAGAGAGAGAGGTCTTCCATTCTCTGGTTCACTCCCCAGTGGCCACAATGGCCAGAGCTGGGCTGATTTGAAGCCAGGAGCCGGGAGTTCTTCCGGGTCTCCCACGCAGGGGTAGGGGCCAAGTACTGCTTTCCCAGGCCATAGCAGAGAGCTGGATCAGAAGAGGAGCAGCAGGACTCGAACTGGTGCCCATATGGGATGCCGGCACTGCAGGCCGCGGCTTTACCCACTATGCCACAGCACCAGCCCCTAGAGTATCTTTTTCTATCCCCTCACTTTCAGTCTTTTTGTGGCTTTGAATCTAAAGTGAGTCTCCCATAGACAGCATAGACTTGGGTCATTTTTTTTAATCCTTTCTGCAAATCTCTGTGTTTTGATTAGATAATTTAGTCCATTTACATTTAAAGCAATTACTGATGAGGAATAACATCTGTTAATTTGCTGTTTGCTTTCTAGTTGCCTTACAGCTATTTTACCCCTCATTTCTGAGTTAACTACATCAGCACCCTTATCCACGGGTTATACATTCCGGGATCCCCAGTGGATACCTGAAACCATGGATAGTACTTCTGTTTATTGTTTTTTCTTATGCATACTTATCTATGAAATTTATCTCATTTATGAATTAGGCATAGTAAGAGATCAACAAAAGTAACTAATAATACAATCAGTTATAACAATATACTGTAATAGGGGCCAGCATTGTGGTGTAGAGTTAAGCCTCCACCTGCAACACCAGCATCCCATGTGGACACTGGTTCGAGTTCCAGCTGCTCCACTTCTGATCCTGCTGATATACCTAGGAAAGCAGCGGAAGATGATCCAAGTGCTTGGGTCCCTGCATGTACATGGGAGACCCAGAAGAACCTCCTGGCTCCTAGCTTCAGCCTGTCCCAACCCTGGCCATTGTGACCATTTGGGGAGTGAACCAGTGAATAGAAGATTCTCATTCTCTCTCTCTCTCTCTCTCTCTCTCTCTCTCTCTCTCTCTCTCTGCCTCTCCTCCTGTGTGATTCTGCATTTCAAATAAATAAAAAATAAATCTTAGAAAACAAAAGGAATACACTGTAATAAAAGCTACGTGAATGTGGTCTCTCTCTGAGAACACTTTATTACACCACTGTCGCCTGCTTATGGTGATGGGAAGTGACACAAAGTCTGCGTGGTGAAGTGAGGTGACTAAGCCGTGGTGACAGTAGGCTACAGTTAGGCTACTCCCTACGTGATATGAACAGGAGCACCCTGATGGCAGGATGCTGATCTGAGAACTGATGTGTGAGTCATGGGAGGGCCGTGTATACAGCGTGAGTATGCTGGACATGGGGGTGATCCGTGATCCACAGGAGGGAGGGGGATGGTACAGCATTTCACTGTCCTACTCCAAACGGCACGTCGTTTAAAACGTATGAATTGTTTATTTCTGGAATTTTCTGTGTACTATTTTAGGACCACAGTTGACTGTGAGTGACTGAAGCTGTGGAAAATGAAACCTTGGATGAGGGGAGGCCGCTGCCTGTGCTTTGGTGTTGTGTTGACTTTCTGTTGTTCAGTGTTTACGTTCCCTCTCGCCGTTTTCATTTCTGAAACTTTCCTTTGTGATTACCATGGGGATTTTCTTTACCTCTGAAAGTTATAACGCTCTAATTTGAATTTATACCAGCTTAACTTCAATAACATACAAGAGCTCTGTTCCCTTGTAGCTTCATCACACCCCTTTGATTCTTGACGTCACATAATTACATCTGTATACATTGTGTGCCCCAAAACATAAACTAACAATTCTTTTAAATGCAGTTGTCTACTAAATTATGTAGAAAACGAAATATAGAGTCAAAAACCAGACTGACAGGAATACTGGCTCTTAGATGAATAATTTTTTGCTCAGCCTCAGGTAGGAGAAAGGTAGACTTATACACTGTTGTTACAAGAATAGTAGCTTCCATAACTGCCCGTGCAGTTATGTTTATTGAGATCTCTGTTTCTTCATAGGGCTTTTAAGGTGCTATCTAGCGTGCTTTTCCATTTTTCAGGACTCCCTTGAGTGTTCTTTGGTAATGAAGTTCCTCAGTATTTGTTCATTCAGAAATGTCTTAACTTCTCCCTCACTCTTGGAGAAGCAGAGACAGAAAGAGGGTCTGCATTGGCAGGAAGCTGGAGTCCGGAGCCAGGGCTGGGGATTGAACCCAGGCATTCTGTGTGGACTCGGCGTCCTAAGCAGCCTCTTCACCATTTGGCCGAATGCCCCCCCCCCTTCTCTCTCACTTCAAAGGACAGTTCTGCTGGATAGCATTCTTTTTTTAAAAAAAAAATTATTTTATTTATTTGAAAGAGATTTACAGAGAGAGGTAGAGCCAGAGAGAGAGAAGTCTTCCATTCTGCTGGTTCACTCCCCAAATGACTGCAACAGCCAGAGCTGAGCTGATCTGGAACCAGGAGCCAGGAGCCTCCTCCAGGTCTCACATGTGGGTGCAGGGGCCCAAGGACTTGGGCCATCTTCTACTGCTTTCCCAGGCCATAGCAGAGAGCTGGATCAGAAGTGGAGCAGCCAGGACTCGAACAGGCACCCATATGAGATGCTGGCGCTGCAGGCCAGGGCTTTAACCCATTGCATCACAGTGCAGGCCCCTAGCATTCTTATTTGAGAGTTTTGTTATTTAATCTCCTTTCACATTTTAAATAGATTGGCCCACTGTCTCCGGCCTCTAAAGTTTCTGATGAGAAATCTGCTGGTAATCTCATTTAGGACTCCTGGTACGTGAACACTTCTCTCTTACTACTTTCAGGATTCTCCAGCTCTTCAGAGCCTGATCATGATGTATGTCAGCATGAGTCTTCTGTCTTTTTCAGCATCTCTTTCCTGGGGCTCATTGATACCCACCTCTCATCAGATCTGGGATGTTTTCAGCCATTATGTCTTTCATGCCCCTTTCATTCTCTCTCTGTCCCTCTGGGATCCCCAGATGTGTGCACGTCTGTGTATACATAGGGGGCGGATGAGAGGAGTGGGTTGTCAGCGAGGGTTGTGTGTTTACCGCTGTGTCGGTAGCCTTGATGGTGTTCCACAGGTTCCGTGGGCTCCGTCCACTTTCAATCTTTCTCTCCTCCTCAGGCTTGATAACTTCCCTTGTCAGGTTTCTAGATTCTTCTGCCTGCTTCTGACTGCTTTTGAATACTGTGAACCTTTCATTTCAGTTATTGTACTTTTTAGCTCCAGAACTCTGTTTGGTTCTTTTATGTTTTCTGTCTCTACTGATGTTCCCGTTCTGTTCATGTACCATCTCCCTGACTTTATCCACATCTCCCTTTATTTCTTTGAGCACCTAAGGCGGTTATTTTGCAGTCTTTGGTAGATCTGACATCGGGTCTTTGTTGGCAGGGGCAGCATCTGTTGGTTCATTTTTTAATGGACCATGCTTTTCAGTTTAATTGTAGGTCTTGTGTTTTACTGTTTCTGAAAACTGGACACTTAATAATGTAGTATCTCTGGAAATCAGATTCTCCCCCTTCATCAAGATATATAATTTTCACACACACACACACGCACACACACTAGAGAGAGAGAGAAACAGAGAAAACACTCTCATCCACTGGTCCACAACAGACAGCCATGGTTAGTCCGAAGCCAGAGCCAGGAACCAGGAACTCAATCGAGATCTCCCACGTGGGTGGCAGAGACCCAATGCTTGAGCCATCACCTGCTGCCTGCCAGGGTCTGCCTTAGCAGAAGGCTGCAGTCAGGAGCCGGAAGTGGGTATTGAACCCAGACCCTCCAGTGTGGGATGTGAGTGTCCTGATCAACATCTAACTGCTAGGCCAAACACGTGCCCCTGTGTGTTTGCTTGCTTGATGCGCTGTCATTGTGCCAACTCTCAGCCTGACTTACACATTTGAAGTCTTCTCAGGTCTTTTCCGAGCCTGAAGCTTTTCCTGAGAGCCTGCCTAGGCACTTTCTAACTTCCCTATATGTATAAGCAAGTGGTATTGAATGTCTTGTCTGTATGTCTGGCTCCAAAGAGAGGGGGAAAGAGAGAAATACAGTAGGAATTTGCAAAAAAAAAAAAAAACAAAAAACAAAAAAAAAAAACAAACAACAAAAAAAAACTCTGGGGCTGGTATTTGGGACAGTGTATAAAATGTTGCTTGGGGAGCCTGTAGACTGGAGTGTCGTCTTTGAGTCCCAGCTCAGTCCAGCTTCCTGCTAACGTGCACTACGGGACGCAGGGGATGATGGCTCCCATGAGTCCTTGCCACCCTGATGGGAGACTCGGATTGAGTCCCGGGCTCCCAGCTTTGGCCTGGCCCAACCCTTGCTATTGTAGGCACTTGGTGAGTGAACTAGTGGATGGAAAAAAATCTGTGTTTCTCTGCCTTTCAAATAAAATGAAAATAAATAAACAAAATATTAAACTTTAAAAAAAGAACTCCGACCCCTTACCCTGAAGTCACTTCAGTTGGAGAAAGAGGTTTGCAACAATGGGGGAAGAAGAAACAGCAATGGCCACCTACATCGCTGTCCGCCCCTCTGTGGGCAGAATCCACAGCCAGAGCACAGATCCCCGGTACCTGGAGGACAGGGTCCTTTCCGCCTGCCCTGGCTCTGACAAGCTGTATGCTGCTGCTCCAGGAACATGTGTACAGCTGCCTGCCTGGGCTGGAGGTGGGAGATGCGTAGCTGCTACTGAGCCAATAGCTGAAATTGGACAACATTAACCAGTTTCTATCCAAGCCTCCTCCTGGAAGCTGGAAGCCTGCAGTGGACTGCAGATCGACAGATTCTGACCGGGCAGGTGTCGGGCAGCATGGAAGACAGATCCCTGGTGCTTCCTACTCCGCCGTCTTCCTAGAATCTGCTTCTACAGGTAGGTGCTTCCAGCTCTGCTGGCCTGCTAGAATCCTGTAGTGGTTGTATGCGTTCCACATCTGGATCTGTGATCCATCTTCAGTTACTCTTTGTATGTGCTGTGAGGTTTATGTGAGATTTCATCTGTTAGCGTATGGATGTCCAATCCCAACACCGTTTGTTACAAAGACTCTAGTTTCTCCACTGAGAAACTATCACCTTTCCCATCAAATGACTGTGTGTGTATGGATCTCTATAATCTGTTCTGTTGATCCGCGTGTCCATCCTTTCACTGATACTACACTATTGACTGTTGTGGCTTTATACTAAGTCTTAAAATCAGATGATGTGATTTCTCCAAAACTTTGATTTTTTTAAGACTGAGCTATTCTGGTTTCTTTGCCTTTTCACATAAATTTCAGAATCTGTCTAATGCCGTTGAGATGTTTATTGGAAATGCATTTTATTTAAAGATCAATTCAGGAAAAATGACATCTTTCCTGTGTTTAGTCTTGTAATCCATGAACGTGGTGTGTTACTTACTTAAGTCTTTGATTTCTTTAAGCAGTTTTACAGTTTTTAGCATTCAGAGGCTATACATGTTTGTTTGTTTGTTTGTTTGTTTGTTTTATTTATTTTAAAGTCAGATTTATACAGAGATGCAGAGGCAGAGAGAGAGAGAGAGAAAGGTCTTCCATCCATTGGTTCACTCCCCAGTTGGCCGCAACGACTGGAGCTGTGCCTATCCGGTTCACTCCCCAGTTGGCCGCAACAACTGGAGCTGTGCCTATCCGAAGCCAGGAGCCACGAGTTTCCTCCGGGTCTCCCACATGGGTGTAGGGGCCCAAGGACTTGGACCATCTTCTACTGCTTTCCCAGGCCGTAGCAGAGAGCTGGATGGGAAGTGGAGCAGCTGGGACTTGTACTGGCACGCATATGGGATACCAGCACTGCAGGCGGCAGCTTTACCTGCTATGCCACAGTGCCAGCTCCTACATGTTTCCTTAGACTTAAACCTGGATAGTTCATGGTTTTGGAGCTATTATAATTATTTAAATCTTGGCTTCTAATTGTTCATTACTAGTTTATAGAAACACATTTGATATTGAACTGTGACCTCACAAAAGTCACTTTAGTTATCAGAGGATTTTTTTTAAAGGTTCCTTGAGGTTTTTTTGTTTGTTTGTTTGTTTGTTTGTTTGTTTTTACATAGACACACATGTTGTCTGAAAACAGGAATAACTGAAGTACTTCCTCTCCAGTCTTACGCATTATACTTCATGTGCCTGTCTCATTGCCCTGGCCAGGGCTCCCCGGGTGGTGTGGACTGGGCCTGGTGAGAACAGTTGCCCTCACCGTGGTCCCTCCCCACCAGGACGCACGCTCCCGGAAAGCAGGCGCTCAGGAAGTCCTCATGGGGAAGAATGAAGATTTAGTTCTGCTCTCCTTTGCTAACTTAGCCAGCCATGACACTGTCCTGGATGACGGACAGCAGGGGACTTCGCCGAACAGGCATAGGTAACACGAAGAGTAATCTCACAGCAAATACCCCATCTAGGCAGGGGCCCCACGGGGCTATTTTAAGCTGCAGAGCACTTGTAGATCAGCTTTCTAGCAAGCTGTACCGTGTCAAAGCATTTATCTACGAGAAATGGATGGCTGCCGTAAAATAATTATTTTAGATCGAGAGCATTCCATTCCCAAAGGGAATTTAAACAAACGCTCTCGGCTCTGAAAAGCAGGGGCTTTCTGGATAAAGAATCCCACTGCTCTGAAGCCTTAGGCCCTCAGACGGGTGGGGTTGTCTTGCTAAATTTATTTCAGCCGCTTATAGAAACAGAAGGGGGAGAGAGAGCCCACTGCGTGTACCCCAGGCCTCCTCTGTAGCCTCTGAATCTGCCAGGGCAGACTTCTGATTGGGTTTTGTTTTACTTTGGGGGCCAGAGAGGCAGACAGGCAACCTTGCAGCTGCATGGCTTCTGAGCCGTGGCTTCCCACCCTCCCTGTTACCCACCGGGCAGCCGAAGAGTGGACTGTCCTCCCCGGTATGCACGGAGCACCGGCTGCTGGCTTTTCTCTGTGGGCCCGCTGGCCCTTTGACCCCAGCTTTCATCCCATTTCAGAAAGGACCTGGGAGAGAGAGGTTACAGCTTTGCTTTCTCCCTGCATGCAGGGGGACAGGGGCCTTTGTCACTGACTCTCCCCAACCCGCTCTCAGCAGCTCCGCCACTTGTATTTTCGGGGTTGCTGGAGACAAAGCCTGGGCCTGGTTAGCCCTGTGTGCCTCCTCCTTGGCACAGATTCTCCATAGTCCCTGATACCTGAACCGTCTTCGCTGGCATAGCCCCCTGCCCTGTTGCTAAAACATGGACCTGCCACGTTGCTTTATTCAAACCCCTTTTTGTGCTGAATTTAGACTGCTTTATGGAGCACAGGTTAAGGGGAGGTGGCAGCAGGGGACCTGCATCCACCACTGGGGTAGGTGACGTCAGTGTCCAGTCCTTGGCTGGCTCTCCAAGGTTCCTGGCTGAACCCAAAAGGCCCTGGGTCTGGGAACTTGTCCCGTGGGATTAGGGAGGAGGAGGAGGCGCACGGGGAAGCTCAGACACACGCTGGACTCCAGACTCGATCATCGCAGGGGAACACGGGCAAGTGCCTTGCTCGGTGCCCAGCCCATGGGAACCCAAACACAAGTTTGGTTCCTTGGCAAGCTCCCGCTCCCCGGGTCACCATGGAAGATGACCAAGGAGCCCTACCCCCAGGAGAGAGGGTGGCTGGGGCAGAAGTGGGGGACCATTAGGCTTCTGGTCCTAAGCTGAGGGGCTGGTGGAGGAAGAGGACCCACACTGGCAAGCTGCAGAAGGCTCGCAAGCACACCGAGTTTCCTGTCTGGTCCTAGCACCAGCCAGGCTGCTTTGGAGAGACACCCTGCCCCAACTCCTTTTGAATGAGGCTGGGGGTGCAGCAGACCCCACCCTGGGGAGCCATCCTTTGAGAAGGAGGAACCGCCAGCCAGAGCAAGGACCAGACGGCTCTTGGAAAGCCGCCATGGGGACAGCCGGTGGGGGGAGAGGGTCTCCGGCACAGCCCTGCAACTTCTTTAGCGTTGGCTTCTCCCGCCAACTGCACCCTCCGTCCTGACCCCCAAGCCCATGCCTGCCCTTGTCTGACCAAAGGCAACCAGATCTGCCGCAGCTGCTGGTGTGAGAGCTGGCTCTCCCAGAGACCGGCGAGCAGCTGGAGAAAGATTCCTGCCAGCCCGGGGGTGTAAATATTTATACAACGTGGTGCGTGGGAAGAGGGCAGGCAGAGGGAGGTGGCAGGAACGAGGAGGCCCCGACACGGACAGACTTAAGCAGGCTGCACTCGGGGCTCAGCTGGGAGTGAGGCCGCCCGCCTGAATTCCTGGGGCCTTTCCCAGCTCTCCAGCCAGTGGCGAGGGGAGCGACGTAGGACTCACGTCACCTGTCCCTGGCGCATTCTTCTGCTTCGTGCACGGCCCTCATGTATGCGAGGCTCTTCCAGAAGTTCAAGGAGAAGCGACTTAAAGGATCAGGCGCTTGGGGCAAGGCATTTTGACATCCACACGTACAAGGGGTCGTCGAGAAGCTCATGGAGAAGGCATGTCGTGAAGAAACTACGCATGGGTTTCAAGATCATTTTTTGTCACAATAAACAGCTTTTATTCCATTTTCCCATAAGCCTTTTGGAGTCCCCTCACGTAGGGGAGGAGGCTGTGCCCTGAGTCAGAGATAAACCAAGTCCACCAGGCCCACGAGCAGGGGCCTGAGAGCTCCTGAGGGAAACAGCTTTAGGATCTTCGAGGATTCGGGACGCAACAGCGGCCTCCGGTGCTCCCTCCTGGCTTAGGGCGCAGGCGGAACGTGCAGCTGGAGCCAGGCTTTCTCTCAAGCCTCTGGGAGTCGGCAGTGCTTTTCTGGAGTGGCAGAGCATAGCGTGCCCTGGTGGGAAGGGCAGCGAGGCGCGCCCGCGGAGGTGGCAAGGGGCCTGCGATGGCCTTGGCGAGAGAGGCGCGAGGCCACCAGAACCTCACGGCCTGCGTCCCTGGGGTCCCCTGGGGCTCTCGGGCCTCCTCCCCCAGGGAGGCGACTCAGCTCCAGGTGTGCCCAAGCAGAGCGCTGATCCAGCCAGGAGCCAGTCGCATGGACGCCCCAGGATAGGAAGCAAGCCTGGGCCTGTGGGGACAGCCAGATGGACTCCAGTGCATTTGCCTGGGACAGCTGGGGAGCAGGGCCTGGCCACTCCCACCCCTCCCCTAGCTGCTCCACACAAGGAGGGATGCGGCTGCTACTTCTAGGGTTTCTCTACCGTCTTCGGACTCATCGCAAGTGCCACCTGCCTCCATCAGGGCCTCCCGGAGGTAGGGATGCTGGTGCTCCCGTGACCAACAGCCTTTAAGACACACCCACAGTTATTAGCCTCTTCTGGTATTCCTGACCCTCAAAATGCCCACTGCCAAAGGCGGGACACTGGGGAAGAAAGACCATCCCCTGGAAAACTACCTCTGTCTCTCAGGCGAAGAGTTCCGGGTGCCAGGCCACCTTCAGATGGAGTGAGGCTCTGAGACCCGAGCCCACCAGGAAGGAGACCCCACTGCTCTGAGCCTCTCCTCTGCCCAAAGCAGCGGGTGCTCCTCCCCTGAGCTCCAGCCTCTGGGAAGCCTGCCCAACTCCCCATCCTGCCACCCCGGGCAGATTCCACTGCGTCCTGAGACCGGGGCCCCAGGCCTGCACACTGTGGAGGCCAACACTGCCCCCAGCCCCAGCACGGGCCCTCATGCGGGGCAGAGTGCCCCAGCCCAGCCCACTCCCACGAGGGGCTCTGCGCCCAGGGGCCCCAGGGCTGGGAGGAGAATCTTGGGGCACCTGGGCCCTGCCTGCCGGCTGTGGTCTCCTCCTTGCCAACACTCAGAAACGGATGAACAAGAATAAAAGCCGCGTGGCCCCAGGAAAGCTCTGGGAAGGGCTGACGCTGAAGCGGGCAACAACAAGCAAACAAAAAGTCCAAGAAATGGAGAGGAGAGAAGTTCAGGAAACAGATGAAATAGCCCATCTGGGACTCCGGATGTAAAACAAGGCAGGCCAGAAGAGTAAAGGATGCTGGGAAGAGTGTGGTGGGAGGACTGGGGCTGAGAAAGCTGGGGCAGTCCACGAGTGCTCTGGAGAGAACGCAAAAGCGATGCCACCCGGACACGGGTAAGAGAGCGGGGGAGAAGAGGAGGAGCAGTGACATTCAAACAATTGCTCACATCCTCCACCCGAGCCACGCTGGGCCTTCTGGGATGTGCCGACGGAGCCTCCCGGGGTCTTTGTGGATTTCAGGTTCTTCCACTGTGCAACAAGGACAGTCCACTTGTCTTGCCCCGGCTTTCCCTCCGTGCTCCCAACTCCCCACCCCGACTCTTGGTGTGTTGCAGAGTGCCAGCAGGGCTGACCAGCAGCCCAGTTCACCCCAGAGTCTGGCGGCTTCCTTCATGGAGCCCTGCAGGGGGCTCTCCGGGGACTCAGTGCAGGAGCCCCATGCCAGGGCAGCGGCTGTGAGTGGGGCTGTGTGACTGGCATCTTCCAGGAAGAGGTCCAGCCCAGCCACCTGTCTCCCCGCGGATGAGGGCTCCCCTGAGCCACCACACGCCAAACCTGGTCACGCAGGGGTCTGTGGGCGGCTGGCACACCCAGCTCTCTGCAAAGCCAGAGAAATCTCAGCAAATGCAATTTGTAGAAACAACTTAGATTACTCAAAGTAGCAGCCACGCCTTCCCAGGGGAACCGAACGAAAACCACAGCTTTCCCACTGCCACGGTTGGCTAACAGCTTCTTGAAGTTCATCCTCACTGCCTCGTGTTTGTCAGCTCCATGGAAACTTCCAGAAGACGCAGGTCCCCTTCCTGGGTCTGGTGGCCTTGGCCACTCTCGGCCTCTTCCAGGAGCCTGTCGATGCCACTTTTCTCCACGTCTGTTCTGATTTCCCCCGTTTCCCTGTTTTATGAGAGCCGCCTCTGTCCATTCTTCCTCCTCCCAAGGGCAGCAGGAGCTGGAGACAGCTGGAGCAGCCCCAGGCGAGACGGGGAAGCACAGGAAGCGAAGATGCGAGCTGAGCCTGAGCAGCCGTCTCCCACGGCCTCAGTGGCTGAGGCAGGCTCCTAGGGGACAGGTGGCCACCACGCCACCCACACTGCCCCTCCCTGCGCAGCCCAGGGGAGCCTACACCAGCTCAACTCATCCGCCACGACCAAGCACGGTGGCCATGCCAGCCCTTCCTCCTGCAGGAATTAAGGCCTCGACCCCGGTTCTGTACATTTTAAAAGTTGTACTCCTTTTCTATCAGAAACGGAGACGGCCAAAAGCATAGAAGGAGTCATGTGTAGGCTGTGACCTTGCACACTCAACTCGCTTTCTTCCCATCCTGCCTGAACTTCAACCTTGTCAGAGCCCTAGAACCTATGACTCAGACTATTCGTTAGCCGCAAAGAAAGACAAACCAGGAACCCAGAGGCTGAACGACCTGACATTTCTTCCATTCTACGAGCTAATCTCCTGAGGAGGGCGTGTGGAAGTCACGTCCCATCTACCCTCCAAGACGCGAGCATGGCGAGCAGTGCCGGTGACGGCAGAGGCCGACTTGCCGCGATCTGCCCTCCAAAGGATGGGTGCCTGGTGCCCAGCCAAGCTGCCTGGCGCTCTGTCCAGCGAGTCTTAATGTTTGGGAGCTGCCCGGCTGCGGTGGAGGGGCGATAGCTCCCTGCTGCGGCTGCCCACGTCCAAGTCCTGGGCAGGTAACGGACCCCTGCCCTCCCTGGGTCTCCTCCTCCATCTCCTGGGGTTGTGGCGAGGACAGATGAGCAAACTCCTGGCACTCTCGGCGGCCGTGAGCCTCCACCCCCACCCAGCCACAGAAAGCAACCCAGTCAACTTTTGTTCTGTGTTAAGCAGCAATTGGCAGACGGAGGAGGAGGCTGGAGGCCTCACAAAGTGGGGTTCCATGGAGCCACTGGAGCACGGTCAAGTATCCCAAGCAAGAAAGCAAAGAGGGTCCCAGAGGAGCCCCGAGGCAGCTGGCGGGTGGAGCGCAAGCTGGGAAAGCCAAGGCCGGCCCCTCGCAGCCAGGGCCTCGGCGTGGGTGGGAGCACGCGGGGGGCTGCGCGCCAGTCTCCCCGCATTAGCTCAGCGGGGCCGCACCCCGCCCCTGCATGTGCTCACCTCACATGAAGCGCGGCACACAGGGCCCCAGCCCCGCCACGCACAGGCCGCTCGCGGAGCCTCCCGAAACTGCCGGCCGCAGCCCTCTGAGACCCAGTCACTGGGTGTTGCCCAAATGCAGAAATCCACCCTTTCCCGAGCGCAGTATGAGGATGGGACCAAATGCTGAGAAATTTCGTAGTTCAGGCACGATTTTCTTTTTTTCTTTGAGTAAGCGGAAAAAGCAAAGAATTCAAAAACAGTTCTGGAAATCTAAACGCCGACTGGGCCTTGGCAGTTTTTCGGCACAATCCTGATAATGTGGCTGTCTGTAAGGCACTCGCTCAGATCCATCCTGACACGTGGAGAGGACATGATGTGTCCTGGGAGACACGGCTTACTTCCACGTCCCACGGAGGCCAGGCGACGCGCAAGCCTGGCTGAGGGCTGATGTGTGCAGAGCAGTTCATCCTACCTCCCTGTCTCCACGATAAAATGTCTGAAGTTCATAAAAGCTGAAAAAATGTAACTTGTTGATTCTTGTCTTACTGGTTCCTGCAACACAGTGCGAGGCTACTTCAAAAAGTTCATGGAAAAATGGAATTAAAAATGTTTATCATTCGGTGCAAAAAAAAAGTCTGACCTCTGGGGCCAGCGCTGTGGCACAGTAGGTTAAGCCTTCGCCTGCAGAGCCAGCATCCCATATGGGCGCCAGTTCGAGTCCTGGCTGCTCCACTTCCAATCCAGCTCCCTGCTTATGGCCTGGGAAAGCAATAGAAGATGGTCCAAGTCCTTGGGTCCCTGTACCTACGTAGGAGATCCAGAAGCAGCTCCTGGCTCCTGCCTGGCTCCTGGTTTCAGATCGGCCCAGCCCTGACCATTGCGGCCATTTGGGGAGTGAACCAGAGGATAGAAGATGAATTCCCTCTCCATCTCTGCCTCTGTCTGTCTGTAACTCTGTCTCTCAAATAAATAATTTTTAAAAAATTCTTACTCTATACAATTCTTTTTAATAATACGCCTTTTTTCATGAACTTTTTAAAGACCTCCCCTCACGGGGCAGCCCCTGGGCACAGTGGTTAAGGCACCTCTGGGGATGCCCACATCCCACATCAGAACACCTAGGTTCAAGTCCCAGCTCTGCTTGCAGTTCCAGTGCCCTGCTAATGTGGTACCTGGGAGGCAACAGGTGATGGATGCCTGCCACCCAGATGGGCCAGGGCGGAAGTCAAGGGCCAGGAACTTAACCCTGGTCTCCCACAGGGGTGGTAGGAGCCCAGGTACTTGAGCCACCGTGGCTGCCTCTCGGGAGCTGCACTGGTGGGAAGCTGGAGTCGGACTTGAAATCAGGCATTCAGATGTGGGCCACAGAGACTTTAACTGGTATCCAAGCACTGGGCCAACTCCTGCCCCTGGGTGCTTTCCTTTAAACATCTAAATTTACAAACCAAGGCGACAGAGAAGCTGAAAGCTCTCGGAGCAGGCATCCCGCTGGTGTCAGGGGAACCAGGCTGTCCTCCCTCCCCCAGGTGCCCCTGCTCTGGAAGGCACCTGCCAGCCGGCAGGAACCCCCCAGCTCCCTCTCTGGTTGGAGAATGCACTGCCCACAGAGAGCGATGCTTTTGCATGGCAGAATGCACCCCAAGAAAGCAGGCCAGCTCGTTCCTGAAAACGGGGGTCAGGGTGCGCTTAATCAACAGCAGGAGCCACAGCTCCTGATACACAGCAAGCAGCCCACCAGGCCTGCAGATCCCAGGGCGGCTGGGCAAGGCAGTCCAAGAGCGAGCCTGGCAGCCACGGCAGAGGGGGAATCTACCTCCTAAGTCTGCTACCAGCTGAGTGGCTTCGGCCGTAAGGGGCTGTTGGTGACTTCCAGAGAGGGATGCACAGGTGACAAGACTGGAGGGGACGAAGGAACACGGGCTCTGGGTCTCCTTCTACACATCCCACCCTCTCCATGACACCGCTGACCAGGGGGCCTGCAGGAAGCTTGACGCCAGGGCCACCGTGGATCTGCCCTGGGGGGAGAGCCCGAGCCCAGGCCAGAATGTTCTCCAAAGCTGCTGGGGCTCTGGGACCTCTGACAGGCGCTCGGATTAGCCTAAGCTCCCGAAAGCCCCCTGGCTCCAGGGAAGAAAGCAATCTCTGGCTGAGACCTTGAGTGCAGAGACGAAGCCCAGGCTCTGGAGCCAGAATGCCTGGGTTCAAATCCCCGCTCTGCTACTTATTAGCTCTGAGTATTGGGCAAGTTGCTTAACCTCTGTTCCCTCTGTGAAGCGAGGGTGACAGGAGCCTCCAGCCTTCACTGAGAACAGCAGAAAGCCAGGGATAAGGTAGCCAAGGGGCCCTCCTCCACCCCCAGGGGTTCTGCAAGAAATCAAAGAGCCATCATTTGGGACAGGAGCTAAAGAAGGGGCAAGTTTTCACAGGAAGTAACCTGCAGATCTGCACCGGCTGGCCCAGGGCGGACCCCAGGGCCTTTCTCCATCAGGATTCAACCCATGGACCACCAGGCTTTGGAGGCTGCCTCCCATCTGGGATGGGAGTTCTTCCCCCCCCCCCGGGGGGGGGGGCAAAGGGGACCAGCAGAGGACATGCCCCACATCAAGCTGAGGGGGACAGGCCCACGTGCCCAGGCCCAGGGAGAGACACCACCTGGGGCCTCCGAAGGGGGCTGGGCTTCCCCGGGACGGGGAGGGAAGGGTTAAGCCTGCTGGGGCTCCTGGGGGAGGGATCACCAGCTATAAACAGCCGGCCTGGGAGGGAGGGAGCTGACACAGGATGTGGCCGGGGCTCGGGCTGTCTGATTATTAACTCCGCTTTTATTTGGAGGGGATTCGAGTCTCTGTTTCACTTCCCATCAAGGAAGTGAAAGCGCAGGTCTCGGAGGGGCCTGGTTTCAAATTGTTTTGTCACAGCTCATTTATTTTTCCTCTTAAATAAATAAACAAAACCACCCCTTTGTTTTCCCCTTAATGAGCATTCAGCAAATCATCTGTGGGTGAGCCATGAAAGGGGTTTTCTGGAGCCCTGGGCCGGGGACTTCTGGCTTCCTCCGAAAAGGAGAGAGGGGCTGCCTCTTCTCCCGGGCGCCCTGCTCTCTGCCTCCAGCCCAGCCCAGGCGCCTCCAGCACCCCCCCGCCAGGGGCCGCCGCCCACCCACCCAAGCCCCCCACCCCCCACGCAGGTCGCTGTCCCCACCTGGGACTTGGGGGGGGGTGGGGGGCTGAGATCCCCGCTTTTTGTTCTCATAGCGCCCTGACGTTTCCACTCAAAATACCATAAAGCAATTAAACACACAAAAGGATTCCATTACAGGGCCTAAGAAAACACCAGTGCGCGTTCCCGGGCCCAAGCTTGCACCGCCGGCATCCCGACCACGGCACAGGCAGGCCCTTCCCGGTCCCTTTTCTGAGTGACCTGCGTGGGGAGGGGGACGCGGCGACCCCCAGCCGCTGCTCCCTGCAGTTCGGGGGTGCAGAGGCCCGCAGAGCAGGGAAGCCACATGCTGCCAAGGGGGCTTCCTGGAGGAGCTGGTAACATTCAAAACCTATTCTGGAACTGAAAAACAGCCCAAGGGACGGACACACGGGCCAGTGTGCGCCCGGGGCCAGCCGGGGGCCAGCGCGCGCGGAGGCGCGGGGGGCTCTCGGAGGCCGTCGAAGGGCCTCGTGGCCACTCGGAATCAGCGCCTGGGACCCCGACCCCGCTCACGGAAGCCACACCGCCTTCAACTGCCTTCACTTCAACAAACAAGGGGCAGAAACAACGGCGGTGACTGGGGCGATCCCCACGGCCCAGCCCCACCCCGGGAAGCCCCTGGGGTCCCCAAGTTGTGGAAAGTCCTCTCCCCCCGCCCCGCCACGGCCCGGCTGCTCGCAAACCCCAGCGGCCGGCTCCCCTGAAGCGGCCGGCTCCCCTGAAGCGGCCTGCTCCCCTGCAGCCGCCGGCGCGCGCGGGGTTAAGCCGGGCCCGCCAAGATGGCCGACTTGTTTTGCAGCGCGGGGTCAGGCGGGAGGGCGCCCTTTGCCCCCGGGGAAGCAGTCAAGGTTCCGCCGCCCCGCCTGGCGGCCGGCCCGCGTCGGCCTGCCGGCCTCTCCTCCCCTGCGCGCCCCGGGGCCTCGCGAACCTTCCAGGCCAGGCTCGGCCTCGGAGAGGGGAGACGGCCAGGCCGGCCCGGGCCCACCTCGGACACGCGAGAGCCGGGGTGCACTCCGGCCGGGTCCCTTCGGCCTCTCGGATGGTCTGCGGCTGGGGGTGGGTGGAGGGGCGGCGGCGGCGGCGGCGGCGGCGGCGGCGGCGGGGACGGGACCGCGTCCTGCGTCCTGGCTCCCCGCGGGCGCCGCTCCAGCCGCGCGGCCTCCCGAGGTGGCGGTGGACGTGGTCACACTGCCCTCCAGTGGCCACACCGCCGACCGGCGCGCGCGCGGGGCCTGCTGGGGGTCCAGGGGGACTGCCCGGTGCCCCCACAGAGCCCTCGGCTGCGCGGGGGCTGTGCTGTGCGACCCCTGCCCGGAGCCTGGCTTCCTTTCGTGGTTCCCAACCTTGAGTGTGCGACGGAAGCTCCCGGATACTTTGGGCAAACCCGGTTTGCTGGGTCTCACGCCCGAAGTCAGAGGACTGGCTTTTCTAACAGGACAATGAGCTGGGGCCGTGGGCTGCCCCGCAGAGGGCCTCCCCGCAGCACTTCGGACAGGGGCGACAAGGAGTGACCAGGGCCAGATTTCTTTAAGCAGATACCCTCGGCAGGCCTTGTGGCTCTGCGGGTTAAGCGCCACTTAGGATCCTGGCATGGAATTTGAATATGGAATTTGGAGTTTGGAGTGTGGGCTGCTCCACTTCCTATCCAGCTCCCTAATGCACCTGGGAAGGCAGTGCAGGATGGCGCAAGTGCTTGGGCCCCTGCACCCGCGTGGGAGACCCAGATCCATCTGGTCGCAGCCTGGCCTCGTGGCCATTTCAGGAGTGAACCAGCAGGTGGAAGAGTGTGTATGTGTAAATAAATAAATCTTTCAAATAAGTATTTAAGACAGATACTCTCAGAGGATTCCACTGGAAAAGGTGTTCAGTTTCCTATATAGGGGAAAAAAAAAATAAAGAGATAAAGAAATGAGGTGTGACAGTTGGGCCCTGATCTACGATGGCTCGATTTAGGATGATTCACTGAGGGTGGTTCCAAAGCCATCTGCACAGAGTAGAAACCATACTTCCGATTCGGAGCTCGGCTCTTTCCCCGTGGTGGATGCCACTGTCGGTGCTGCAAGAGGCACAGGAGGGGGGAGGGGGGTACGTTCCACGGTGTCCTGTGTCGCGTAGCAAGGACGTCCGTGAGCGAGGACTCTCCCCCTAGAATATTCTCAGCTTACTACACGTTTATCGGGGTGCAAGCTTCCAGAAGTGGAGGAGCACCTGTGGTCAACCTTGGCCTTGGGGAGGCTGGCGGGAAGGCTGCTAAAGCTGAGGCCTGAGGAGCAAGGCGGAGGACCCCAGGAAGGGGGGTGGGAGGTGGCGGGCAGAGCCGAAGGAAGAGGCAGGTATTGGATGTAGATGCAGAGGGCGGAGGGGAGGAGCCGAGGGGGTGGGCCAAGGCCAGGGCCTCTGAGAGCCACACAGCTGGTCCTCAGAGTCCTGTCTGCTCACAGGGGCAAGGCCTGCAGGGAGACGGGAACCTGGGTGCTAGGCTCTCAGCCCTGCCCTCAGCACCCCACGTGGGGGCCCCACCTTCTGTGGCCCCACCAAGAACCCTGGGCCCATGGAGTTCTCACTGTCTCAGCCAGCGCAGCCCAGGCCAGGAGAGAGAGGCAGCAGGTGCGCTGAGGATCTTCCAGGAGATGGGTTCCCGTTTCGTCTCCTCCCTCCCCGGGTGGGGGGGGGCCGGGGCCCCGCCATTGCTGCAGTGAGTGTGTTCAAGCACCCGGTGTGTGCTCTGTGCTGGGTGACTGACTACAGTGACGCGTGAATCTCGCCCCAAAGCAGTGAGCCTATCCTGGGCTCGCCCTGCTGCTCCAGGTACCCTGGAGGGCACACCGGTGGGCTCTGCACCCACCCCACCCAGCTGTCCCACCCAGGGGCGGCTCCCAGGGTGGGCCGGGCTGCTGAGTGGCTGCCAGCAGCCCTACCATGAGCACACAGGCTACCTGGGGCTGAGCGCCCACCCTGTCTCTCTGCAAGCAAGCACCTTCCCATAGACCCCCCCCCTCCCAACACCCATACTTCTCTCTGCTGAAGAAGGGGATGAGTGAGGGAGAGCCGTGTTGGATGACGGTCAGGGTTTCCCAGTCCATGCCTAGCCTGCCAGGGCACTGCTGGAGAGAAGGCCGAGAGAAGGCCCCTGCCCAGTGTCCCTACCAGGCCCGCATTTGGCCAAGGGAGGCCTCCGGGGCTAACAGACTCTACTCCAGGCTGCAGGAAAGGAAAGAAGGGCGGGCATCTGGAAAGCGATGCTTGGCTTTTGAGCTGACCCTGACTCTCCAGCAGGTGGCTTACCCTCTCTAGGTCTCAGTTTTCTCATCGGAGAAATGGGAGCAGCAGCGTACCTACCTGGCCGGGCTCTGGTTAACAGTGACAGCTCCCATGTCCCAAGTGCTGAATGCGTGCCAGGAAGGGCGTGGCACCCGCTGTGCACAGAAGCACCGGCCCCCTGCCAGCAAAGAGGAAGACGGCCGTGGGAGGCAGGGCTGTTCTTTTCACAAAGCCCTAGTGCTTTGCACACGTGGGCACCTGTAGTAAGCGGGAGGGGCTTGGCAAACTCTTGGCATATAGTAAGTGCTCAATAAACGAGGGGCTCTATGACTAGCCAGGGGGAAGGGGCCCTGGTGAGGCGGTCCTGCCCCTGAGAGAACGTGGAGGGGTGGGTTGCCCAAGAGGGAGGCCGGTTCCCGGACTGGGACGTCAGCTCTTACTCACTCTTCCCAGGGAGCAGCTAATTAGCCTCCCTGCAGCCAGCAGCTCCCCAGATGAAAGGTGCTTAATGCAAGCGCAAGGCGTGACCCCCACATTTATAACCAAGGCTCCTTTGGGTGAGGAAGGCCCGGGGGCAGAGAGGCAGGCCGGATCAGGGCCGCACCTGCTTTATGACACATGTTCTCAGGAAAGGGAGCTGGCTGGGGTGGCTCAGAGCCTGAGAAAGGCTGCGGGGCGGTGGGGGCGGGGCCGCAGCGGGCCTGGGAGTGGGAGGGACCGTGCGGCTGGCTGGGGCAGGATGGTGCCCCCAGCTCCCTCTGCGCCCAGGAGTTCCCAGGCCAGGAGCGGGTCAGAATCCGGGCTCTGCTCCGGCCGTTCAGCTTCCGCAGCTGTCAAATGGGGATGATGGGGGTGGCACAGACCTCGAAGCTGTTACCTGACTTGGGGGTGCAGGGCACTCACTGTGTGAATAAGGACAACCTGCGCTTGTTCATTCGACGGATATTTAAGTTTTTTAAACCTTATTTATTTGAAAAGCAGAGCAAGAGAGAGAGAGAGAGATTTTTCATCTGCTGATTCACTCCCCAGATGCCTGCATCACTAGAAGCCAGGCCAGGCTAAAGCCCCCAGGAGCTCCATCTGGGTCCCTCCTGTGGGAGCCATCGTCTGCTGCCTTCCCAGGCACACCAGCACAAAGCTGGATCCGAAGTGGAGCAGCTGGGATGTGAACCAGACACTCTGATATGGGAAGCTGGCGCCCCCAAGCGGCAGTTTAGCCCCCTATGCCGCAGCACCTGCCCCAGCAGACACACACGGCGCACCTGCTACGTACCAGGCACTGGGTCCTGGAAATACATTTTATGAACAAAACAGATCAGGTATTTGCTCGATTGTGTGTGGAGGTGCAACCAGAGGCATAAGAGGCAGGAGAGGTCATGCAAGGGCACTGGGGTGGGCGGGTGTTTGGCGCAGCAGCTAAGACATTGTTTGGGACACTCACATCGCACAGCAGGGAGCTGGTTGGAGTCCCAGCCCTCTCCTGATGCTTGCCTTCGGAAGCAGCAGATGGTGGCTCCTGTGCTCGGGTCTGTATCACCCACGGGGCAGACGGGTTCCGGGTTCCCGGCTTTGGCCAGCCACAGCCTGAGCTGCTGAGGGCATTTGGAGGGTGAGCCAGAAATGGAGGGCCTCTCTCACTCTGTGTGTGTGTGTGTGTGTATGTGCGCGCGCGCGCCTCTCATTAAATACATAAATAAATCTATTTTAAAAATACAAAGGTTCCCGCGGCGCAGACCCAGGCTCTAGCGTCTGGCTTGCTGTGCACCTTGTGCTGGCCTTGACCTTGGCCACGCTTGCCTCCTCCTGCCTTTACTCGCCCCTTCTCCCTCCTTGGGGTATTGCCTGTGACCACTGCCTCTAACACACGCCTGCTGTCACCAGCACCTGGACCTGCAGCTGCCGAGGCAGCCACTACAGAGGCAGAGATGGGCCCACGCCGGGCCACCTGCCCACAGCTGCCGCTCGCCTCCTGACACCCACACCCAGTCTGCAGTCCTGCAAGGCAGGGGACTGGCGCCCTGGACAGGGCCCTGAGACCTCCTGTTCTCTGACAGTGAGCCAGTGCGGGACAGCTTTCTGCTCTCCCAACCCCCTGACCACTGCTGTGACCCTGCACCTCTTATTGAGGTGAGAGAGAGAGAGAGAGAGAGAGAGAGAGAGGGAGGGAGAGAGCACTTCCCTTTACTTGTTTACTACCAAATTCCCACAATGGCCGGGTCTGGGCCAAGCCAAAGCCAGGAGCCTGGGCCTCTGTCCGGGTCTCCCACGTGAGTGGCAGGAACCCAAACACTTGAGTCATCAGCGTAGCCTCTCCAGCTGCATGAGCAGGAACCTGGATTGGAAGTGGAGTAGTGGGACTCGGAAGTGGGGTGCAGGCGACCCGAGCGGTGGCTTAACCCGCTGCACCATAGCACCCTCTCTAAAAATGAGCCATTAAAAAAGATTTATTTTATTTATTTGAATTGTGGAGTTAGAGAGAGAGAGATCTTCCATCTGCTGGTTCACTCCACAAATGGCCCCAACAGCCGGGGATGGGCCAGGCTGAATCCAGAAGCCAGGAGCCAGGAGCTGGGTCTCCCAGGTGAGTGCAGGGCCCTCTTTCACTGCTTTCCCAGGCGCATTAGCAGGGAGCTGGATCGGAAGTGGAGCACCAGCCACAGCGCTGGCCCCCAAATGAGCGGTATACTCGCAGAGCTGTTTAGCCTGCCCGCTTCCGGTCTCTGTGGCTTGGCCTGTTCCGGATGCTCCCTCCGCCCAGGCCCTCCGTGTCTGCCTGCTGTCACGTCGCATGGTCTTTCCAAGGTCCACGTGCATGGCGGCTTGTGTCGGTATTGCAATTCTTTTCATGGCTAAAATCGCGTTCCATTGCACGTGAGTGTCGCTTTATCCAGATAAGGATACAGAGCACACACGGGCAACACCCAAAGGTCACAGTGAGACCGCGCCGGGCCAGGGATTCGACCCCAGCCTGAGTCCACGCCATGGAGACCTCACTGGGCGAGCCGGCTCCGCCCGTGGGCCCATCCTGACCCTGCCATCTGGGAGCAGGGCTGCCACTGCGGGCGGGTGCTGGCTCCGGGAGAGGTGACCCGACCTCTTCTGAGGTCAGTTCTCAGGCTCCCAGGCGTGGGCGAGGCGGCCTGCCCGTCACCCTGCTCCGGGCGAGGCCGGAGCGTGGCTGCAGGGGCCGTCTCCTGCTGGGGGGAATTCCAGCCCCTGGCTGACCCCGGGCGAAGGCAGTCCTGGGGTTTGAACCCTTCCTCCCAACTGGGTTGTGAGCGCTGGGAGGGGCTTGGCCATCTGGGCAGGCCAGGTCAGGAGTGCTGTCCCCAGAGTCCAGCCTGGGACTCAGCTGGCTCGGGTCTGCCTGCCCTGCACCGGGCAACGTGGGGCTGACTTCCTGGGAGCCGGGAACAGGACAGGAGCTGGGAAGCACCTGGCACTCAGCTCGGTGTCTTCTACGAAGGTGGCGCCTGACCAGCTCCCACGGGAGTCCCTGACCTCAGGGAAGTGGCACCAAGGTCACGACACCAGGGCCCTGCCAGCTTGCAGCCTGAGCAGAGGAGATGGCTGTGTGTAGGACCCTCAGATACCGCCTGGGGCTGCAGACCAGACACAGTGTGTGCCTGCCTCATGGGGTCAACCATTCATTCATTCACTCACTCACTCAGTGTCCGTCACTCTACTAGGCAACAGTATAAAGTTTACAGCAAAACAAACGGTCCTTATCCTGTAGGAGCTTTAAACAGAGCTGCCCAAGAAGCCAACTAACCATGGCAGCGGCCCGGAGACCAGAGGCAGGCAGGGATCCCCCATGAGTGGCTACAGCATCAGGGCAGCGAGGGGTGACGCCCCCACTCCATCCGCACCAAGTCAGCCCACTTCGTAAAGCAGGACGAAAACCAGGGCCTGGGGTTGTTGTGCTCCTGTACCGCCGCCCCCTGCACCCGTCTCCAGGATACAGGAGGTGTCCGTCATCCAGCCAGGACAAGGGCACCCCACAGCCCCCACAGGGCTCCAAGGCACCACCCTAGGAGGCAGCCACGGGGTGCTGGGCCAAGCTGAATGGCCGGGGCTCACCCAGGCTGGTTCCCTCCTGGACAGAACCCTTCCTAGGTGCCAGGCAGGAGCTGGGGCTGTAACATGCATTTCTCCAGCCATTGAGGTCTCCCCTGTAGCGTGCTCCACACATCCCTCAGCCGAGGCAAGCACCTTCTATCCTAAGGACACCTGCTCTGCTGCCCTGAGTGCTGTGTAGCCTCCTGGCCAGGAACGTACTTGACCCAGAGCCGCCACCCTTTCTCCCTCCCCAGCCCCAGCTCACCTTCTGCCCCAGGGAGCTCCTGGAGAAACAGTCAACACTGGGATCCACGCCAGTGGGCAGGACCCATGGAAGGAAGGGAAAGAATGGGGGCTGCCCAGGTCCTGAACATGCTGGGAGTGGGGTGGGGGGAGTCAGACGGGAGGAGATAGGACCCCTCAGGGTGCAGGTGCTGCAGGCCCATTCCACGCCCTCCAGCTGTCATGGAGGACTTTCCGGGCAGACGGGAAGGGGGCAGGCTGGGTCTTGTTCCAGGTGATTGGCCAACCGGAGGAAACCCCAGAGCGCCCAACGGGAAAGACACAGAAAGGAGAGGTGCGTGGGAAGGTGGCGGGGGCACCTGCCCAGGGAGTACAGCCCACCTGAGAGGCAGCGATGAGCACCTGCCTGCCTCCGGGGGGACAGCCCAGGGTGAGATGGGGTGGAACTGGGCAGAGGATAGCCCTGAGAGTCGGGGCTAGCCCCGCCGCCGGCCCTGGCTCCAGCGCCTTGTAAGCGTTAACTCGATGCTTCCCTGGACAGAAGGTGCCTGGGGTCTTCATTCTCAGGGAGGTTTGAGAAATGTGCCCACAGCCACGTGGTCAGGAAGCAGGAGTGAGGATCACTCCAAAAGCAGCGATACTTGCAGCGTCTCTGCAGGCTGTGCCAGCCACAGCATGGCGCCCGAGGTGACCAGACACTGGCTGGACAACGGAGTGGGGGCTGAGGGTGGGGTCAGGTGGACAGATGAGGGGGCACTCAAGCAGGTGGGCAGGTGAGTGGAGAACACTTCCAGCTCTCCCACAGACCCCAAGTCGGTGAGTGAACGGATGAGGAGTTGGATATGCAATGAGTGAGCAGCCAAATGGGCCGGTGGGCGAGTGGACGAGTCCAGAAATGATAGGCATTTAAAGGGCTTTGCTTGGGGCCAGCGCTGTGGAGTAGCAGGTAAAGCTGCTGCCTGTGGCGCCAGCATCCCATATGGGTGCCAGTTCGAGACCCAGCTGCTCCACTTCCAATCCAGCTCCCTGCTAATGTGCCTGGGAAAGCAGCAGAAGATGGCCCAGGTCCTTGGGCCCCTGCACCCGTGTGGGAGACCCGGAAGAAGCTCCTGGCTCCTGGCTTCAGACCAGTCCAGCTCCAGCCATTGGGAGCCATTTGGGGAGTGAACCAGCGGATAAAGACTTCTCTCTTTGTTTCTCTTTCTAACTCTGCCTTTCAGATAAATGAATAAATCTTTTTAAAAATTAAATACAATAAAGGGCTTTTCTGCTCTGTGACCCAGGCACTGGGACAGAGGGAAGGCAGCTACTGAGAAGCTGGGCGGCCCTGGGCGCCCCGTGAAGAACACCTCCCAGGTCTCCTGCCCCCCACCAAAAAGGACCCCCAGAGGCCCCAGGGCCCTGCCTGCCAGACAAGCCCACTCTCCTCCACCAGGTCATCAGTTCCCTTGTCAATCATCAACAGGCCTTTGAAAGCTCCATTGCTTAAGATGAACCAGGGCCAGGGATCGACCCGCCCACCCCTGCTGGGAGGGAGAGAAGAGGAAAAGGCCCATTGGCTCTGCCCGAGGCGGAGGTGCGGGTGGATGGCCCGGAGGCCCCAACTGCTGCCTGCTGACGGCAGGGAGGCCTGGCTGCGCTGGCCAAGGGCCCCGGGGTCAGTGCTCTGGCTCTGTTGACCGAAGGGGGTGGGTGCCAGGTGGCGTGGAAGTGGCTCACCCCGGAGTCACTACCATGGACAGGAGGACCAGGGCCCCTCCCTTCTGGGGTAAGTTCCCACTCAGGATCTGGGTTTGGGAGACAGGCTGGACTGGACCTGGGAGTGGGGGTAGTGGCCCAAAGAGGGCGAGGGGGGAGCTATGACTCTAACACAGGGCTCTGGATCATAGAGGCTCTCAGGGGGTCTGTGAGCCCATCCCCCACACCTCCCATGGGATCCCCAAGGAAAGGACGTGGACAACCCCAGGAGTCCAGGGACACACAGAGGGACTCCCCCCTCCCCTCCCCCAGCCCCCAGCCCCCAGCCCCCAGCCCCCAGCTAGCTCTCTGGGAGAGATGAAGCAAGCACAGGGCAGGTGCCAGCCAGCCCGTCCCAGGGGACCAAGTCCCAGGTGCTGCTCAACCGTGGGCCAGAGGAAGCCAAGATTCCCGAGAGAGGAGCGAAAAATGGCTTCCTGCCACTGCTGCAGATTCTTTGGCTCGGCTACACGTTGACTTGACGTAAGACAGAGTCACAGGTGAAAAGCCACCCTTAATTACAGACGTGTGTATGCAGTCGCACACAACACGGCACTCGGAAAAGCCGCGTGATTGCAGCGTATAGCATCCTGAGCTCCAGGAAGGAACAGGGCTTGGCGGAGACCCAGGCTATGGGAGGGTGGGCCTGTGAGGCTGTCTTGTTATGCAGATCTGGTTCCTCTTCCAGATACAGATGCTTCGCTAATGCATGGTTCCTTTATACATGTAGATTTCCTTAAAAAGGAAAATTTCTCGGAGCTGTTCCTGGGTCTGTAGCTTATCCGATAACCAGCTCAAAACCCACCGGGGAGGCGCACCAGCTCGTCACAGAGTTCATGGGAAACGGGGATCGTGAAAAGCCTATGCATTCATTTCAAGACTTTTTCACCAAAATTATGGTTTTTTTTTTTTAAGATTTTATTTATTCATTTGAGAGGCAGAGTTACAGACAGAGAGAAGAAGAGAAAGGTCTTCCCTCTGCTGGTTCACTTCCCAAATGGTCACAATGGCCGGAGCTGGACCAATCCGAAGCCAGGAGCCAGGAGTTTCTTCTGGGTCTCCCACGCGAGTGCAGGGCCCAAGGACTTGGGCCATCTTCTACTGCTTTTCCAGGCCACAGCAGAGAGCTGGATCAGAAGTGGAACAGCTGGGTCTCGAACCAGCACCCATATGGGATGCCGGCATTGCAAGTGGAGGCTTAGCCCACCAGGCCACAACAGCAACCAGGAAAATCATGTTTCTTAAAGATTGATTGATTTGATTTGAAAGGTAGAGAGAGAGAGAGAGGTACCTTCCATCTGCTGGTTCACTGTCCAAACCACCAGGAGCCAGGAAGTTCATCTGGGTCTCCCACATGGGCAGAGGCCCAAGCAGTTGGGCCATCTTCTGCTGCTTTCCCAGGCCACAGCAGAGAGCTGAGCTGGAGCAACCAGGACACCATGCGATACAGGATGCAGCGGCTTAACCCGCTGCCCCTGAAGGCTCCCCCTCCAATATGAGCTTTTCATTCTGCTTTTCTATGAGCTTTGAAAAGGTCCCTCACACTTGGGGTTGGCATATTTTGGGGTGCTGTGTCCCGAGTCCCAACGCGGGGGCCCTGTGTGGTCAGGCACACACCCCTCCCCAGCCATGAGACATCATGGTCTGCCCGGCAGGGGCTGGGGGCGTTCCGGGGGATCCCGGAGGTAACAGAGGTAACGGGGGCCTCTTGGAGGGGAGAGATTCACGACTTCTGCTCATCAGCTGCCCCCCCCCCCCCCCCCCGGTGCAGCCCCAGCTGCCTGTGCGGGAGGGAACCTCCAGGGGACAGAAGGGAGCTGCCTTATTCTACCTTTCCGTGCAGGCTCCTGGGAACCTGCGCAAGGCGAATGCTCTTAGCATCTTGCTCTGAGACAACCGGAGCAGGCCTAATAGCTCCCTACCCCTTTTGCTACTACCCTCCACCCTGGAAAATGCCACAGGAGTCGGTTCTGACACCGGGTCGGGCGGCCTTTGGCGGGGCAGGATTTCGGTTGGGGCCCTGAGGAGGAGGCGAGCGCCCTCTAGTGGCCGTCCCTTGCAAGGCTCTGTGGAACCCCTCTCCCCAGACAGTGAGAACAAGGTCACCCCAGAAACCTTCCAGCTCCGGGAGCACTCTCCACGGTGTTTCACAGTTCTTGGGAAAATACAGTTGAGATGTTAGTTTTGGTGCAAAAAAATCTTGAAACTCATGCATACAAGAAGTGTTCAAAAGCTCAGGGAAATACATATTATGAAAAACTATGCATGGATTCTGTGCATCCAAATTATCTTTCAATTCCATTTTTACCTTTAAAAATTTTTTAATTTATTCTTTATCCTATTTTAAAGGCAAAGAGAGAAAAAAAAAAAAAAACAGAGAGAAATCTCCCTTCTGCCAGTGCAGTCCCCAAATGCTAGCATCAGCCAGGGTTGGACCAGGACAAAGCCAAGAGCTCAGAACTCCATCCGGGTCTCCCACATGGATGGCAGGCACCCAAGTACTTGAGCCACCACCTGCTGCCCCCAAGGGTCTGCGTCAACAGGAAGCTGGATCCGAAAGGGAAGGTCTGGGACCTGAACCCGGCACTCTGATATGGGGGTAAGGAATGTCCCAAGCAGTGACTTAACCCCTGCACCAAACACCTGCCCCTCAATTCCATCTTCAACAACTGTTTTGAAGTCCCCCGGTATACATCCTCTCCTCTTTCTACCAGTGATAATAGGAAGGACAACACCAGCAGAGTCAGGCAATTTTAATCCTCAGGTGACCCTTGAGGTAGGTGTTACATTTCCATTTTGTGAATGAAAGGGGGCTTGCTCAGAGCAGGAGACAGTAACCGCAGGACCTGACTCCACCCCAGGCGTGATGCCAAGCCTGTGCCGTCTCCTGGGCACTCCCTTTGCCCAGGTTTTAGCGGAGAGGCTCTTTCCAGGGCTAGCTCCTTCTCTCCTGTCATCTGCTCCCAAGAGAGACAACACTTTGGGGAGACGGTAGAGGGTCAGCCATTCCTCTTCTCCAAGGTAAAAAGGATCTGTGGGGAGCCTGCCTTATCTTGTTGTACCTGACCATGGACTTGCACCTGCATCGTCTCATTTTCACGGTCACCCCAGCCTTGGGAGGGAAAAGACATTGATTAGCCCCATACCTCAGGTGACCCCCCCCAAGGTAGCTGTGCATGCACCTTTAGCGACACACCAACATAAACCCCACCTGGCGCTGAGCCCAGACGTGGTCTCAACAGACCTAAAAGGATAACAATGCTACAAAGTACCGCCTCCAACCGCAATAAGAAATCAAAAATTATCCAGAGGAACGTGCAAAAAGTTGTGGAAATTAAACAACATGGTGTCAAACAGTCGATGGATCAAAAAAGAAATCACAAGGGAAATCAGAAAACAGAGACAAAGGAAAGAAAACATAACAGCAAAACACGTGAGATTCAGTAACAACAGAAGAAATTTATCACTAACAATGAAGAAGCGTCTGAAGTCAACATTGTTAATTCTACAGCTTAAGGAACTAGAGAGGGAAGAACAAACTGAACTCAAAGCTAGAAGAAGGAAGGAACTAATAAAGATTAGAGCAGAGATTGGAGAATTGAAAAATCATAGAGAACTAAATAATGAAACCAACAGCTGGTTCTTTGAAAAGATCAACAAACTGGACAAATCCTGAGCTAAATGAACTACAAAAAAGAAGACTTAAATTACTAAAGTCAGAAATGCAAATGAGACATTCTTACTGGGAGGGATTGGGGGCAGGTGTTGTGGCACAGTGGATTGAGTCACCACTTGGGATGCCCATATCCCATGTCCCACATCCCGTATCCAAGTGCGTGAGCTTGAGCCGGGCTCTCCTAACTCCAGTGTTCCTGCTAATGTGCACCCTGGGAGGCAGCCAGGGATGGCGGAAGTGGTTGATACCTGGACTGAGTGTCTAGCTGTTGGTTTCAGCCTGGCCCAGGCCTGACTATGGCAAGCATTGGAGAGTGAACCATTGGCGGAAGATCTCTATCTATCTACCAATATATCTATCTACCTGTCTATCTATCTATCTACCTATATCTATCTATCTATCTATCTACCTGTCTATCTACCTATCTATCTACCTATCTATCTATCTACCTATATCTATCTATCTACCTATATCTATCTATCTATCTACCTATATATCTATCTATCTATCTAATCTATCTCTCCTCTCTTCAAATAGTAATAAGTCATGTATGAAAAGCCCACAGCAAACACCACACTCAGTGAGAAAAGTTGAAATCTTTCTCTATACAGGCACAGGAAGGATGGCCATTTTCACTATTTCTATTCAACCTGGTCCTGGAAGTTCTAGTCAGAGCAATGAGGCGAGAGAAAGAAACAAAGGGCATCCAAACCAGAAAGAAAGAAGCTGAATTATCTCTGTTCACGTAGGTGATATCTTATATGTAGAAAACCGTAAAAATTTTACCAAAATCCCCTTTTTAGTTAATAAGTAAATTGCAAAAAATGACAGTATGCAAAGTTAACACACAAAAATCAGGTTGTCTTTCATTTTTAAAGGTTTTTATTTATTTGAGGCCGGCACTGTGGCGGAGCAGGTAAAGCCGCCACCTGCAGGGCCGGCATCCCATATGGACGCCGGTTCTAGTCCCGGCGACTCCTCTTCTGATCCAGCTCTCTGCTGTGGCCTGGGAAAGCAGTAGAAGATGGTCCAGGTCCTTGGGCCCCTGCACCCACGTGGGAGACCCGGAAGAAGCTCCTGGCTCCTGGCTTCGGATCGGCGCAGCTCCAGCTGTTGCGGCCAATTGAGGAGTGAACCAGCAGATGGAAGACCTCTCTCTCTCTCTCTCTCTCTCTCTCTCCTGCCTTTCCTCTCTGTTATTCTGACTTTCAAATAAATAAATAAATCTTAAAAAAAAAAAAAAAAGGCTAGCATTGGAAAGCACAGAGTGCACACACAGGGAAAAATGCCAAACAGCACTGAAGATGAAGAGCAGGTAAATAAACGGACACGCGTTCCGTGCGCTTCTGTTAGACGCCTTCACTCACATAGATGCCAATCCTGCTGGAGCTGATCTGCAGATTCAATGGAATCCCCACCAAAATCCTAACGACTTTGGTTTTCCAGAAACAGAAAACCCATACTCAAATTCATACGGGATCTCAAGGGGCCCCAAATAGCCGAAATAATCCTGAGAATGAAGAGCAAAGCTGGAGGAGTCCCATCTCCTGATTTCAAAACTTGCTGCAAAGCCGCAGTCATCAAGACCGTGGTCCTGGACTCAGGCGGCCACATCGGCCAGTGGAGTAGCCGCAGTCATCAAGACCGTGGTCCTGGACTCAGGCGGCCACACCGGCCAGTGGCAAAGCCGCAGTCATCAAGACCGTGGTCCTGGACTCAGGCGGCCACACCGGCCAGTGGAGTGGAACTGAGAGCCCAGAAACAAAGCCTCCCGGCTGTGCTCGAGTGATTGCTGATGAGGAGATCAAGGCCAGCCAATGGGGAAAGGACGGGATTTTCAACAAATAGTGCTGGGAAACAGACATCCACTTGCAAAAAAAGCTCGACCCTTATCTAACACTCTATATAAAAAGTGACTTACTGGGGCCGGCACTGTGGCATAGCGGGTAAAGCTGCCGCCTGCAGTGCCGGCATCCCATATGGGAACAAGTTTGAGTCCTGCCTGCTCCACTTCCAATCAAGCTCTCTGCTGTGGCCTGGGAAAGCAGTGGAAGATGGCCCAAGTGCCTGGACCCCTGCACCTGCATGGGAGTCCCGGAAAAAGCTCCTGGCTTCGGATTGGCACAGCTCCAGCGATGTTGGCCAATTGGGGAGTGAACCATCGGATGGAAGACCTCTCTCTCTCTCTCTGCCTCTGCCTCTCTGTAACTCTGCCTTTCAAATAAATAATAATAAATTTTTTTTAAAAAAGTACCTTAAAATGGAACAAAGACCCTACACATAAGACCTGTAACTATAAAACTCTTAGAGGAAAACACAGGGCAAAAGCTTCATGACACTGGACTGGGCTGCCGCTTCCCGGATGAACCTCAGGTCCTTAAGCTAACTGAAATAAGCCACCCACCAAAGGGAAAATCCGGCACGGTCCCGTGCATCTGAAACAGCCACAGAAGTCCCAGTCACAGGGACAGCAAGGAGCGTGGGGCTGCTGCGGCAGCAGGGAGGAGAGAAGGAGCAGTTAGTATCTAACGGGTGCCGACCGTCTGTCTTTCAGGATGACAAGGACTCTGGAGACGGACGGTGGCGATGGCTGCACCACATTACCAACGTCTTTAATACCAGTTCAGAATGGTGAAGATGGGGCTGGTGCTGTGGCGTAGTAGGTTAGGCTTCTGCTTGTGGCGCCGGCATCCCATATGGGCGCCGATTCGAGTCCCGGCAGCTGCTCTTCCCATCCAGCCCTCTGCTCTGGCCTGGGAAAGTGCTGACGCCCTGACCCCAGTGTGGCCGTCCTCAGGGATGAGGGTGAATTGAACGAAGCTGGAGGTTGAGCATCCCCGTCAGAAGCAGCACCAGGGAGCTTGCTGCACCTTTCGCGGTGCAGAGAGGTCACGGGAGCACCTGGCTGGCGCTCCCTGCGGGCCAAGATCACAGCTCTCGCCCCAGCACCCTGACCTGGCGCTGCTGGAGCGACTGTTTGTTCCGGCAGGCAGAGCTGAGGACGCGGTCGGCAAGAGTACAACCGTGCCGAGACGCTTCCGGTGCTTTCTTACCACACATACACCTGCCCTGCGACCTCGAAATCCCACGTCCAGGAATATCTACCCAAGAGAAGTGTAAACGGATGTGCAAAAATATACACATAGCCATGTCCACGGCAGCCAAAAACTGCACAGCCTGGCAGACGGAGGAGCTGTGGCTTATCTGCACGGCGGAATAGCAGTGAAAAGGGACGGAATCCCGATATGCCCACAGCGCTTACCTAAAGCAAGGCGCCGAGTGAAGGAGGCGTTCTACGTAGCATACACAGCGCTTACCTAAAAGCAAGGCGCTGAGTGAAGGAGGCATTCTACGTAGCATACACCTATCAAATGATTCCATTTATGGAGTTCTAAAACCCACAAAATAATCCATGTTGGCAAAAACAAGTCAGAACAGGAGCTGCCTCCAGGGACTTGCCGGACATTGAGTGCGACGAGAAACAAGGAAACCTAGGTGCTGGCAATGTTTGATTCTTGTTGTGGTTTTTTTTTTTTTATCATTATTTTAATTAATTTATTTGAAAGATAGACAACAGTTTCCACCTCACAGTTCACTCCCTCGCATGCACACAGTGGCTGGGCTGGGCCAGAGCTAAAGCCAGGAGCTGGGACGTCAGCTTGGTGCCCCCTTGTGGGTGGCAAGGCCCCGACGACTTGAGCCGTTAGCGGCTGCCTCCCCACGCCTGCGTTAGTAGGAAGCTGGAGTCCGGAGCGAGAGCTGGGAGCTGAACCCCAAACGCAGTGACGTGGAACACGGGTGTCGGAGCCGACCAGGCGTCCATCCCAGTCGTGTTTTACATCTCCACTGGAATCTGTCACACGGGTACACGCATTCGTTAAGACTCAAAGGTAGGGGCTGGCGCCGTGGCTCACTTGGTTAATCCTCCGCCTGCAGCACCGGCATCTCATATGGGGCGCCAGCTCTAGTCCCGGTTGGGGCGCCGGGTTCTAGTCCTGGTTGCTCCTCTTCCAGTCCAGCTCTCTGCTGTGGCCCGGGAAGGCAGTGGAGGATGGGCCAGGTGCTCGGGCCCCTGCACCCACATGGGAGACTGGGAGGAAGCACCTGGCTCCTGGCTTTGGATCAGTGCAGCGCCAACCATAGCAGCCATTTGGGGGGTGAACCAACAGAAGGAAGACCTTTCTCTCTCTCTCTCTCTCTCTCTCTCTCACTGTCTATAACTCTACCTGTCAAATAAAAAAAAAAGACCCAAAGGCGCTTAACCACGTGTCTCGGGCCTCAGTGCTGTTGTGTGGTGGGTTAAGCCATCGCTGCCTGCAACACCAGCATCCATATAAGCATCAGTCGGGACCCCGGCTGCTCACCTCCGACCCGGCTCCCGGCTAATGTGCCTGGGAAAGCAGCAGAAGATGGACCGAGTGCATGGGCCCCTGCACCCTCATGGGAGACCCAGATGAAGTTATGGTCTTTTGGCTTTGATCTAGACTAGCACTGGCCACTGCAGCCATTTGGGGGGTGGGAGTGAACCAGCAGACAGAAGACCTCCCTTTCTCTCTCTCTAACTCTGACTTTCAAATTATTCAAGTCTTTAAAAACTTACAATCTACCTCATTGTATATAAGTTTTGCCTCAGAGGGGAAAACACCATAAGCAAACAAAGAACCCTGGTTAGTAGCTTGTGTGTGGCAACGTTAGAGGGGTGGACAGACTGGCCAGCCCCTGCCCCTGGCCATCACCTGTCCCTGGTCAACACCCGCCCGTGGCCCACACCCATCCCTCCTCAGCACCCATCCTTGGCTCATACCCGCCCCTGCTCAGCGCCAGCTGCTCCCATGAGTCCCTGCTCAGAGCTGTGCTCCTCAAGCCCAGGCAAAGAAACCGCCTGGACAGCTCCATCAGCCACAAGTTTTGCATGGGGGCCTGGGCCAGGGCCACGGTTCTGAGTCTCTACAAAGCTCCCAGGTGCTGCTGCCGCTGCCGCTGCCGACCCAGACCACACCTTGAGCACCGAGGCCCCCCGAGCTAGCCCTCACCCTCTCCCCTGCTTTGCCTCTGACGCTGGCCCTGCAGCCTGCGAGCCTTCCCCGACCCACGTCCCTCGCAATCAGGGGCCTGGGCTGGTCCCCCTCCCTCCCGTCCCCAGTCTGCCTCTCCAGCCCAGACAGCTGACAACACCATCACAGTAAACGGCCCTGACAGCCGCCGTGCGGGAGCCTTTACCGAGTGCTTGATCCTTTGCACAGCCCTGTGAGGTTGATGCAAACACTGTTCCCATTTCACAGATGAGGAAACTGAGGCAGGCAGAGGTCAAGTCTCTGCCCCCGTGACAGGGGCTCAGCCACCTGCCTGCATCTCCGGCCTCCAATTCAGCACGCACCTGCGCATGAGCGGGTTTCCAGGACGCACGCAGACCACGCTGTCCTCGAAGGCAAGGGTAAGACCATTCCCTGCCTCTCCCTCTCCTCCCAAACAGGCCACATCTCCCAGCCTCCCTGGAAGCCGGCGGACAGCCCCAGTCTGCCCTTCGCAGGGCCCTGCCCCGGGCTTCCTGCCCGTGCTTTGCCCCCTGACCCAGTTCAAGCCCCTGCTCCAAGGGGCTCCCGCCGAGCTCCTCCCCCCTCCCACGAGGTCTCGAGCCCAAAGCAGTGGCTGGGACTGGGACACCCACCCAGCCCTCCGGCCTGAAAGAGACCCCAGCAAAGACCGCTGTGCCCCACCCCCACACCCCTGACCTATCGCCCCCGGACCCCCGGCACTGCAGGCTCTGTGACTGCAGGGATGGGCTCGTCTTGTCAAGGCTGTGTCCCCCAGGCCTGGCGCTTGGTGTAGGTGGGCAGGGCAGGGGGTCTCCAGCTTGGCCTGCGCCCACTGCAAGGACTCCCACACCCATCCAAGATCCCCCTCATCCAAGCCCAGCCTCCACGCAGAGGCCCGCGCGGCCGGGACCTTGACGCCTGCACACCCGAGGCGGCCTGCACCCCGCACTCCGCACCCCGGGCCCCTCCCGCAGTTCCCGGTGGTCTCTCTCCACTCTCCCGGAGGGGCTCTCGGGAGGAGAGCTGACTTTCCCAGACAAGCTCAGCGATGCAATTTCGCCTCCTAAGAGGTTAGGCTAATTGCTCTTCCCAGAAGAAAATCCTCAGAGGTTTTCCTTGCGGTGGAATGGGAGGTTTGAAAATTACACGTTTTGGCACCATCGGGGTTACTATCTTAAGTCGGGTGTAGCCGCCGGAGGCCGCGGGAGAGTGCGGGCGCCGCCTGCTGGCCCCGAGCGGGATCGCAGGAGACGCGGGCGAGGAGAGACCACCTGCGCCCAGCACAGTCAAGGCCTTGACGCGGCCTCCCGTTGAGCTCTGACTTTTCTCATTTCCGTAGCCGGCGGACGTGTGGCCTAGGAGTTAAGACTCACGTTGGCGTGCCAGGTTCGAGTCCCGGCTCCACTCCGGATTCCAGTCTCTTGCGAATGCCGACTCCAGGGAGGTCATTTGGTGCAACCACCAAGACACCCTTGGGAAGCCCACCACCCACATCTGAGTGCCCGGGGTTCAATCCCACCTGTACTTCCCATCCAGTCCCCTGCTAATGCACACCGTGGGCGGCAGCCATGATGGCTCAGGTACCCAAGTCCCGGCCACCCACACAGATGGAGTCCTGGCTCCTGGCTTCCACCTGGTCTGGGTATTTGGGGAGTGAATTAGCAAATCGAAGATCGCGCTCTGCCCTTCTTCCAAACTATTAATTAATTAATTTTGGAAAACCATGACAACCGTGATATCTAATGTGTGACTACCACGATCCTATATTATGTGATCTTCAGGAAGAGCTTAAAAAAAAAAAAAAGAACCAGACACACACTCCATAAACGTCAGTAAAAGCTAAGTACAGCATTTACATACATAATTTGGCACCTTGTGGCACGTTGGCAAGCTGAAGCAGGCAAACCTCCAGGAGCCTGGAAGGCCTCTGAAGCAGGGTCTCCCCCACCCCCTACCCGCCCTCCTGTCTCCTCCTCCTCTCTCTCCCCTGATGCAAGTGGTAGGAACCCCCCCTCCTTCCTCAGGGGGGGCCACAGAAGCTGCAAGGACTCTCCCACAGAACCCGGGAGGGTCACCCCCTCCCTTCTCCCTCGAAGACCCTCATCCAGGGGCGTCCTGCCCAAACCTGGGAGGAAGAAACGATAGAGCAAGAGGCCAAGAATCCAAGTGTTCGCCACATGAAACACCGGTGTCTCGGACAGGTGCTGGTTCTAGTCCCAGCTGCTCCACTTCCAATCCATCTGCCTGCTAATGTGCTTGGCATAGCAGCAGAGGACGGCTCAAGTGCTTCCGCCCCTGTGCCCATGTGGAGACCCGGACGGAGTTCCAGGCTCCTGGCTTTGGCTGGGCGCAGCCCCGGCTGCTGTGACCTTTGGAGAGTGAGCCAGCAGAGGGAGGATCTCGTTCTCTGTATCTGTCTCTCTCCCTCTTTTTCTGTAACTCTGCCTTTCAAATAAATAAATACATCTTTTTTTTTTTTAAAAAAAAAGCAAATTCTTAAGTTTTTTCTTGCTAACCTGCACTTTACGTGTGTGCTTAAGATTTATTTTATTTATTTGAAAGAGACAGAGAGATCTTCCACCGCTGGTTCACTTCCAAAATGGCAACATTCTGTGGGCCAGGCCAAAGCCAGGAGCCTGGAACTCCATCCGGGTCTCCCACATGGGCAGCAGGGGCCCATGCACTTGAGCCATCAACTGTTGTTTCCCAGGCACATGAGCAGGGAGCTGAATTGATAGTGGGCAACCAGGACTCAAACTGTTACTCTGATATGGGATGCCAGTGTGGCAGGCAGTAGCTTAACCTGCTGTGCCACAAAGCAGGCACTCCCTCTTTTTTTCCTTTAAAGATTTATGTATTTATTTATTTGATAAGTAGAGTTACAGAGAGAGGGAAAGAAAGAGAGAGGTCTTCCATCTGCTGGTTCACTCTCCAAATGGCCACAATGGCTGGAGCTGAGTTGATCTGAAGCCAGGAGCCAGGAGCTTCTTCCAGGTCTCCCACACGGGTGCAGGGACCCAATCACGTGGCCATCTTCCACCGCTTTCTCAGGCCACAGCAGAGAGCTGGCTAGGAAGTGAAGAAGCTGCTACTCCATCCATACATCCATATAGGATGCCAGTGCCACAGGCAGGGGCTTAGCCCACTACGCCACAGCACCGGCCCCAAGGCAGGCCCCTTATCCTCCCCTTTGTTACAGGGGTATCAGCCTTGACCCTGACAATGGGTCTCTTCACACACACACACACACACACAGTAAAACAGCTCAGCCATTTCTCATACCAAGTTAGGTGATGCAGCTTTTATCCTATTAGGTAACTTTGGTGATTGGATTTTTTAAACATGTATTTATTTATTTATTTATTTATTTGAAAGGCAGAGTTACAAAGAGGCAGAGGCAGAGAGAGAGTGAGGGAGGGGGGTCTTCTATCTGATGGTTCACTCCCCAACTGGCCGCAGCAGCCGGAGCTGTGCTAATCCGAAGCCAGGAGCAGGAGCCAGGAGCTTCCTCCAGGTCTCCCACATGGGCGCAGGGGCCCAAGGACTTGGTCCATCTTCCACTGCTTTCCCAGGGCATAGCAGAGAGCTGGATTGGAAGTGAAGCAGCCAGGACTTGAACCTGTGCTCATATGGGATGCCGGTGCTTCAGGCCAGGGCTTTAACCCACTGCACCACAGCACCGGCCCCAACCTCTTCTCTTTAAAAAAGTGCCCAGCTTCAGTAATTTTATGATAGTAACAGAAAAAGAAAAAAGACTTATACACCTGCTGGTCCAGAGAGGAAAATGTGCCGTGGTAGCTGCCTGGGCTTCAGTGACGGCTGAGCGGCTCCGTAAAACTACTCTAAAAATCATTGCATTGCACTCTTACAACACAGGAACTTTACAGCATATAAATTGCACCTCAATAAAGCTTTTCCTAAATAAATAAAAAGAAGACCATAAAAGATAATATGTAACCTGTTCTCTTCTATAAAACAAAATAAGAAGTACACATATAATCACACAGGCTTCATAGGCACAGTCAGGTTCTGGAAGAATATATAAGAATTAAATAATAGCTGCTTCTTGGGGAGCGGAAACTTTCATTGTACACACTCTGTACAATAAATATTTTTACTACGAGTATGTATACTTTCAATATTTTTTGAGATTTATTTATTTATTTGAAAGGCAGAATTAGAGAGAGGCAGAGGCAGAGAGAGAGAGAGAGAGAGGTCTTCCATCTGCTGGTTCACTCCCCAGATGGCTGCAATGGCCAGAGCTGAGCCGATCAGAAGTCAGGAGCCAGGAGCTTCTTCTGGGTCTCCCACGTGAGTGCAGGGCCCCAAGCACTTGGGCCATCTTCTACTGCTTTCCCAGGCCACGGCAGAGAGCTGGATCAGAAGAGGAGCAACCGGGACTCGAACCAGCGCCCATATGGGATGCGGCACTGCAGGCTGGGGCTTTAACCTGCTGAGCCATAGCGCTGGCCCCTCACCAGCCTGTTCTGGTGGCAGTTCCCAGCCACCTGCTTTATGAACAGTGCTCTGGTGACCCCGAGAGACATCTCCGTGCACCTCTCTGATGACTTCCCGGTCTGCTCCTTGAGAGGAAGCACCTGGGCCATCAAGGGGCAGGTGGGTCTGAGCAGCCTGGGGTCATTGCCAGCGCCCCCTCCATCGGGGTCATTCCCGTCAGATGAGCCGGGCAGGAGAGGTGAGCTGGTGCTCAGGCGGAGGAGGGAACACCTGCTAGGTTCCAAGCGCTCTGCCGGCTACTTTATGCACACGTAGCTCATCCCACTCAACTCTCACCAGAGAGGCAAGCACTTGCCCACGTACCGTCTCCAGCTAGCGTCAAGCCAGTGCTGAAAAACAGGTTCTAAGAGTTCTAAATCCAGACTCTTCAATTATGGGGGGAGCTGGGGGGAGGCAATGGTACAGCTTCCAGAGAAAACCACTTCTCTGGGTGTCCGAGGGCCCAGGGCCTCAGTTAGGGTTTCAGGGTAAACTCAGAGTCCAAGAATTGCTCAATAAGAAGGCAAATATAACTTCTGCCCAGAAAAAAAAAAAAAAAGAAGAAAGAAAAACAGCTAGCGGCCACTTAGCCAGGATATCTACAACAACAACAGCTATAGTTTTCCGGAAACAAATTTCTGTTTCCCAGCCATCAGCTTTGCCTCCAGAGTGTGGCGAGAGGGAGGTAGAGTCAGACTGTGTTTTAGAGGAAAATACTCAACGGGGCGGGGCTGATGGGAAGCCAAATCACAGGGTGGGCGGCAAGCTCAGGGACCCCATGCCCCTCCCTCGCCCGTGGTGGATGGCATCCTGGCTGGAGCGTGTGTGACACAAGCCGGAGCCATGCTTTTGCTGATGGGATGTTCTCATGGGAACTACATGGGGTCCACACAAAAGTCAATCCCTTCGGAGGGCAACCCCACCAAGACCTCCTACTGGCTCCACCCCTTAAAGGTTCCGACACCTGGCCTGCGTTGTGGCTCAGCAGGTTAAGTCACCACCTGTGATGCCAGCATCCTCTATCAGAGCAATGGTTCAAATCCCTGCTGCCCCACTTCCAATACAACTCCCTGCCAATGCGCCTTCGAGAACAGAAGATGGCCCACGTGCCTGGGCCCCTGCCACCCACGCGGGAGACCCAGATGGAGGCCCAGGCTCCTGCCTTTTCCTAGCCCAGGGCTGGAAGTTGCAGGCATTTGAGGAGTGAACCAGCAGATGGACAATCTCTTTCTCTCTTTCTCTCTTTCTCTCTCTCTCTCTCTTTCTCTCTCTCTTTCTCTCTCTCTCTCTTTCTCTCTCTCTTTCTCTCTTTCTCTCTTTCTCTCTCTCTCTCTCTCTCTTTCTCTTTCTTTTTCTCTCTTTCTCTCTCCATCTTTCCCTCTATCTGGAATTATGCCTTTCAAATAAACAAATTTTTAAAAAAAAAATAAAAAGGTCCCATCACCATTTAACACCACGCCCGCAGCAGCCGGGCACAGCAGGTAGTAACCATAGCTGGTGAAAACAGGCGACATTAATCTTCGCGTGTTTTATTGAACCAATACAATCAAACGATTATTGGCGTACCATGTGTTTCATGTAAAAAGCACTAGTAAGATATTTTTGTAGCTTTATTGAGATACTCAAAGATTTATTTATTTGAAAGTCAGAGTGACAGAGACAAAGATAGCTGCCACCCGCTGGTTCACTCCCCAGATGGCTGCAACCGCCAGGGCTGGATCAGACTGAAGCCAGGAGCCAGGAGCTTCTTCCGGGTCTCCCACACAGGTGCAGGGGCCCAAGGACTTGGACCATCTTCTACTGCTTTCCCAGGAGCATTAGCAGGGAGCTGGATCGGAAGTGTAGCAGCCGGGACGCAAACAGGCACCCATATGGGGTGCTGGCGTCACAGGTGGCGGTTTTACCCGCTATGCCCCAACACCGGCCCTTACTGAGATATCTTACAGGCACTGCACAGTTTCACTTGGACTCATCACACTTCCATGCTCACTGGGCACGCATGGCTGGTGGCTACCACAGAGCTTGGCCCATCCTGTCTGTATACATCCTCACTCTGTTCTGGGCCCTGTAGGAAGAGCAGTCCGTGAGGCTCCCCTGGGCCCCAGCCTGGCGATGCCCTCTCAACACTTAGTGTACCCTGACTCTATTTTCCCGTCTGTGCACAGGAGCCCAAGCGCGTCTCTGTCTCCCGCCCAGGCCCTGGGGTGGGTGGGTGGGTGGTGGTGGAAAGGACTCCATCCAAAAGCCTCACAGCAAGGTGAGGGGCAGGACACTCGGCTTCCTCCTCTGCCAGGTCACTCACCTCCCATCTCCTGAGAACAGGAGGGTAGCAGGCTCTCAGCACGTTGGTGATCCTGTGCCTGGCGGGGGGCTGCCTGCCCAGCCCCCGCAGGAGGTTAGGGGGACATGGCACACCATGCCTGCCAGGATGGTGGGAGCCCCAGGTACATTTCCTCTGCACCTGCTCCCTGTTGAAGGGTCTTGTAATTGCCAATCAGGTAAACAGCTCCGGGTGTGCCCCAAGCCCATTAAGTCCACCTGGAAAGCTACTAGGCCAAGTGATCTTCAAGCTGATTGGAGAAGCACAGTGGCGCCAAGATCGGCTTTATCCTATAGAATCAGTGTTAGCCTGAATTAGCCACGCCCCCTCTGCCTGCCCTTTAAAAGGTGTGCTTGATCGTTAACAAGCGGACAGGTGCTGCTTGTCGGAGAACGCCGTCACCCCACCATCCCACAGTGCACAGGCCTCACAGGATGAGTCTCCACCTGCATGGCTGTAGCTCAGCTCTGCCCCCAGCAAGTGCAGAAGGAAAGACAGGAAAAGGGAGAGGAGTGCCGGAAACTGTGCTTAAGGCACTCGTGTCCCCCAGTGGGCTGCCTGGGTTCCGTTCCTGACTCTGACCCCGGACTAGCGCTTCTTGCTAACGCACACCCTGGGAGGCAGCAGTGACCGCCCAGGTGCCTGGGCCCCTGCCACCCATGTGGGAGACCCAGAGGAGTTCCCAGCTCCTAGTTTGGGACCAGCCCTGGTCTAGCTCCAGCCATTGTGGGCAAAGCGTCTTCCTCTCACTTCTCTCTCTCAATACATAAATATTTCTTTAAAAGAAGACTTGGCCAGCCACGTGGACTCAAGAGAGACTCTGACAGAAGCCCCGGCCACAGGCACCGTGGAGACCCTCAAAGACCACCGCCCCAGGGGCAGCAACAGTGCAGAGGAGTCAGAGGGAGGCGCGGCTCAGAAAGGACTTCAGTCATAGGTCACTGTGTCCTTCTCTTCTCCTGTGGCAGAAAAGCCACAAATCACAGGGAAAAGGCGAGTGCAGCTCATCAATTCTAAGGGGTGTGTGTGTGTGTGCGCGTGCGCGCGCAGAGTGCTGATGTTTATTTAAAAGATTAGAAAGCAAACAGACACCCACAGACATAGCTCAGGAGCAGAGTGGGCCAGGAATGGAAAAAGAAATGGGGGAGAGAAGTAGAGACAGTGTTTCAGCACTGTGTCTTATCAGAGAGCGGGAGAGAGACAGAGATGTGGTTTTTTTGTTTTGTTTTGTTTTGTTTTGTTTTTGTTTGTTTTTTTGACATTTTGGAAATGTCACCTTACACTAATGGGTGCACCTTACAACTAATGGCAGGCTAATTTATTTGGCAGCTTTTCTCTTTCTTTCTTAGAAGAGTGTTAAGGAAAGGTGCCACTTAAAAGTAATGGCATGTGATTCAAGTCCCGGCTGCTCTGCTTCTGATCCAGCTCCCTGCTAGTGAGCCTGGGAAAGCAGTGAAAAATAGGCCAAGTGGGAGCCCCTGCACCCACGTGGGACACCTAAATGAAGCTCTGGCCTCTGGCTTTGGCCTGGCCCAGCCCTGGCCTTCGCAGCCATCTGGGGAGTGAACCAACAGATGGAAGATTCTCTCTCTCTCTCACACACACACCTTGCCTTTCAAACAAACAAATAAATCATTTTTAAAAATTAATGGCATGTGGGGCACAGATATTTAGGGAGTGAACAAGTGGATAGGAACTCAAATTAGTGCAAATTTTTAAAAAATTCATTAAGTTAGTGGCAAGTTAGATTCAATAAGACACAATATTCTTTTTTTAAGATTTTTTTTAAATTGTTTGAAATGCAGTTACAGAGAGAAAGGGAGATAGAGAGAAAGAGAGGGAGTTTCCCTCTGCTGGTTCTTCCCCAAGTGGGCACAGTAGCCAGGCTGGGCCAGGCCAAAGCCCCGAGCCTGGAGCTCCATCCGGATCTCCCCCATGGGTGGCAGAGGCCCATGCACTTTGGCCATCTTCTGCTTCCTTCCCAGGTGCACTAGCAGGGAGCTGGGTCAGAAGTCCTGGCACTCACGTGGAGTGCTGGTGTTGCCGGGGCAGCACCAGGAGGAATCTGGCTCCAGACACCAGGGTCTGTGTCTCAACCCCAAGTGATGTGGCAGAGTCCTCTTTCCCCTGGATTCCTTTTTTTTTTTTCTAAGATTTATTTTATTTATTTGAAAGACAGAGTTATAGAGAGAGGCAGAGGCAGAGAGAGAAAAAAGTCTTCCATCCACTGGTTCACTCCCCAAATGTTCACAACAGCCGGGGCTGAGCCGATTTGAAGCCAGGAGCTGGGAGCTTCTTCTGGGTCTCCTGCATGGGTGGCAGGGGCCCAAGCACCTGGGCTGCCATCCTCTGCTTTCCAGGCGCATTAGCAGGGAGCTGAATCGGAAGTGGAGCAGCCAGGACTTGAACCGGTTCCCACAGGGGATGCTGGCATCACAGGCGGTGGCTTTACCCACTATGCCACAACACCAGGCCCCTCTGCTGAGTTTGTCAAGGAGAGTTGCCGTCTTCCGGGTGGCAGCTCCTCTTCTCTGCCAAGTTCACTGTCTCCTGACCACAAAGAATGAGGCACGTGGACAGGAAGAGTGAGCAAAGCAAAGCAAGTTTATGGAAAGAAGCAGAGGAAGCAGGACTGCGTGGCTTGAGATTTTTATGAATTTCTAAAGGAGCAATTCACTTGATTGGTCAAGGTAAATGCTAATGAGGCATTTTACATGAACCAATCAAGGGTCTGACACTGGAGGAGCCTATCTGCATAGCAGTTCAGAGTGCTCAGTCAGGCCCACACGGGCTGGGCGCTCTGCAGGTGCAGCATCTGAAGATTACATTTTGTGTGCCTCTCCCTTCTCCCCCTCTCAGAGCTCCTGGAGGGTTAGCCAGGTATGGTTCTTCCTCTCCTTCCCAGGGGTGCCTGGGATCCCTGTCGCCCGAGTGGCTTGACCTGATGCTCCACCACATTGCCCCTGATACAGGATCATTTATTGAGCCTTAATTATGTTGCAGGCACAATGGTGGCCAATTAGCATGCATCGTCACACAACCCCAACATTTCAGAGGAGGAAAGAGGCTCAGAGAGGCTATGCAACTTTCCCAGGATCACACAGCATCTCGCAGCTGAAGCAGCATTCACACCCAGCTTTGCCAGGCCCCAGTGCCCCATCTTTCCCACTGTATCGTCCTGGACTCCTGTCCTCTTAGGCGAAACGAAGGGCAGAGGCCACGGCCAGTCTGTGACCACCGGGTCCTGGGTCGTCACTCCCCCATCAGCTCTGTTTGCACCCCCTGTAGCAAGAGCGAATGCCCCTCCCAGAGCTCAGGTCGAGGGGCGGGCACAGTTACGCAGCTGTTGGGGTGTCTGTGTTCCATATCAAAGTGCCTGGATTTGAGTTCCGCCTCCACTTCCACCCAGCTTCCTGCTAATGCACCCCCAGAGGCGGCAGGTGATGGCCGAAGTGCTTGGGTCCCTGTCACTCACGTGGGAGACCAGGATGGAGTTCCAGGCTCCTGGGTTCAGCCTGGCCTAGCCCTGGCTATTGCGGGCGTTTGCGGAATGCACATTTTTTTTTTTTTTAAGTCATTCGTTGAAACCTAACTCCCTGCGCAGTGGTACCTGGAGGTGAAGCCTTAGGGAGCACACTGAATCATGAACCCTCCTGAAAAGGGTGAAAAAGAGGCCGGCGCTGTGGTGCTGCAGGTTAAGCCTCTGCCTGTGGCACCAGCATCCCATATAGGCACTGGTTCAAGTCCTGGCTGCTCCGCTTCTGATCCAGCTCCCTGCTAATGCGCCTGGGAAAGCAGCAGAATGCCTACATCCTTGGGCCCCCGCACCCACATGGGACAACTAGAAGAAGCTCCTGGCTCCTGGCTTGGGACTGGACCAGCTCCAGCCATTGCAGCCTTTTTGGGAGTGAACCTGCAGATAGAAGACCTCTCTCTCTCTCTGTAAACTCTGCTTTTCAAATAAATACATTTTAAAAAGAAAAGGGTTACAAAAGAGACCCAGGGAGCTCCCCACCTCTTCTGCCATATGAGGACACAGAAGACGTCCTCTGGGAGCCAGGAAGTGGGCGGCACAGTCACAGACTCTGCTGGGACCTTGACCTTGACCTGGGACCTTGCAGCCTCCAGAACCTGTGAACAGCAAACACCCATTGTTCATGAGCTGCCCAGTCCATGCTGCTGTTACAGCCACCCCAGCAGACTACTCAGCAGCAGGCCCAGGAGCTGCTGGGAAGCCCCAGTTCTCTGCTCCTGGCCCTGGCCTTGGCCTTGGCCCTGGCCCTGAGCAGCTCGGTAAGTTTGGCTTCCTGTCTCCACCTCCCGCCTTCCTCAGCTCTGGCTGCGGTTTCCTGTTGCCTTCCGGGGCCCACTGGGCTCTTGACTGGCCAAGCCGTTCTTCCTCCCACCCGAGGTCCTCCTTGGAGAAGCAGAAGTCCCTGCCCAGGGGAGTGGTTGGGGAAAGACTCTAAATTGCAGGTTCTGTCATCAAACCGAACTGCTTAGCCCAGTGGCCAGGGCAGGGCGCCCGCTTTCCAAACAGGACAAGGGGACACCTGGGGCGCCTGCCTCGATTCCAGCCCGGGAGGAGCCAGGGTTCAGAGGCCAAACCAGGGTCACCTGTCAGAGGGACATGTCCCCTTTCTCCTCCTCTATGCCAAAGCCGCTTTGCCCCTCAAGGCCCTGATGCGCTCCACGCACGTCCTCCCTGGTCTTGGCCTTTTCTTCCTGACCCCTACATGTTCAGTTCCTCTGTGCTGGGGCTGGCACTGTGGTGCGGCAGGTTCCCACATCAGAACGCCAGTTCAAGTCCTGGCTGCTCTGCTTCCAACCCAGCTTATCTTCTCCCTGCTAATGCACCTGAGAAAGCAGAGGAAGATGCCCCAGGAGCTTGGGCCCCTGCCACCCATGTGGGGGACCTGGATGGAGTTCCAGGCTCCTGGCTTCAGCCTGGCCCAGTCCTGGCTGTTGCAGCCATTTGGGGAGTGAACCAGCACATGGAAGATCTCTCTCTCTCTCTGTCACTTTGAAAATTTTTTTAAAGATTTATTTTGAAAGAGTGATAGACAGGGAGAGACAGCCAGTGCTGGTTCAGACTGCAACCAGGAGCCAGGAGCTTCTTCTGGGTCTCCCGCGTGGGTGGCAGGGGCCCAAACACTTGGGTCATCTTCCACTGCTTTTCCCAGGCCATGAGCAGGGAGCTGGATCAGAAGTGGAGCAGCTGGGACATGAATTGGCGCCCATATCGGGTGTTGGCATCACAGGCAGCAACTTTACCCACTACACCACAAGGCCAGCCCCATAAAGATAAATCTTAAGAAAAAATTTCTTCCTGCTAGGCCTGGTGCGCTCCAAGCTGAAGTTCAAGTCTCACCTCCAGGCAGCCTGCAGTGCTGCAAGGCCCCCAGTGCCCCGCCTGGGCCTCGCTTCCCTGACACAGCTCTGAAACCTCCTCCTGGCTCTCCCGGCTCTCCTGGGCTCCACGGGTTGCTGTTTCTGTGTCCAGGGGACACTGCTAGGGCTGAGGTCCCCCTTGGAGGAGACTCACGACCTCAGGGGAAGGTGGCCGTGTTCCTGTGGCCCTCGTCGTGGAGTGGTCACGGTGCCTCATGGGCACCCATGTAGCTCTTCTCAGCGTGGGGTTGGGGGAGCCTGGGACCCCCAGGCCACCCCCACCCCCAGCCGGCAAATCTTTGAACACTTACTGCCACACCCCTGCAGGAGCGGCTCTGCAGGGCCAGGAGCGCGGGGCGGGGTGGGGGCAATGTTTGCTTCGGGCTCTCCCTTAACACAGACTCTGACATAAGGGTTGGGGGGCAAGTAGTTTGTTTAGAAGGTGATGTCTGAGAGAGAAAGTAGTCTTTTTTTTTTTTTCCTTTTTTTTGACAGGCAGAGTTAGACAGTGAGAGAGAGAGAGACAGAAAGAAAGGTCTTCCTTCCGTTGGTTCACCCCCCAAATGGCCGCCATGGCCGGTGCGCTGTGCCAATCCGAAGCCAGGAGCCAGATGCTTCTCCTGGTCTCCCATGCGGGTGCAGGGTCCAAGCACTTGGGCCATCCTCCACTGCCCTCCCGGGTCACAGCAGAGAGCTGGCCTGGAAGAGGAGCAACCGGGACAGAATCCGGCACCCCTACAGGGACTAGAACCCGGTGTGTCGGCGCCGCAGGCAGAGGATTAGCCTAGTGAGCCGTGGCGCCGGCCAGAAAGTAGTCTTTTTAAAGATTTACTTATTTATTTGAAAAACAGAATGAGAGAGAGAAAGAAAACTTCCATCTGTGGGTTTCACTCCCTGGAACTCCATCCCAGTCTCCCGCATGGGTGCAGGGGCCCAAGCACTTGAGCCGTCGTCCACTGCTTCCCACGTGAGCAGGGAGCTGGATGGGAAGTGGAGCAGCCGGGGCTCGAACCAGAGCTCTCATAAGAGCTGTCAGTGTCGCGGGCAGCAGCTTAACTTGCACACCACAATGCCAGCCCCAGTCATGGCTGCTGGCTAAGTTACTGATGTATTTATTCGAAAGGCAGAGAGAGAAAGGAGGAGAGATCTTCCATCCATTGGTTCACTCCCCCAACGCCCACCACAGCTAGGCCTGGGTTAGGACTAGGTCAGGAGTCCAGGGACACCCAGGTCTCCCACGAGGGTGGCAGGAGCCCAGGCAGGCATCCCTGACAGCACAAGCCTCCCTCTTCACAGGGTTCATGGCTAACAGGCCTTTAAACTGAGGACAGGCTAACAGGAGAAAAGCCAGAAGCGTCATTAACCCAAGTTTCATGCAACACGACAGCCTGCAGAAGTGAAGGCTCAGAGCCACAGGAAGCTGTGCGTTTGAGGGTGTGATGGGCAAAGGGGGCAGGACCTGAGGGTCATGGTGGGGTGCGCTTAGCCAGGGACCTTTGTGCAGGTTCCCCTGCAGGCCCCTGTCTCTAGAGAAGAGGGTGCTAATGGCCGTCTTGGCCCTGCGACAGGGAGAAGGGAGGGAGCGTATTTTGGGGGGCACTATCAAAGCCATTTTACCACCCCGCGCAGTCAGAGCTCCTCCACCCTGTGGGAGACGCAGGCAGAGCCACTCTGAGATCATCTCCCCGAGCCCGGAGGAAGCCGCATGCCCCCGCCCCCGCCCCCGCCCGGGCAGTGACTCCCAGCTACGTCCGGCAGGCTCTGTGCTTGGTCCTGGCTTTGTCCTGCCTCCAGGAAAAATCCCCCAGCCCAGCGTTCACTGCAGGTTCACTCAGAGAGGGGGCCGCCCAGAACAGCTGCGCAGGCCCTATACTGTCTGTACCAGGGGCCCACGGAGACTGGAGGCTTGGATTCCCCAGGCTGCAAAGGCCCTGAGGCAGAAACTCTGCTGGTCTCCTGTCCACTGGGTCCCTGGGATTCTTCTAGGAAACCCATGGGATTCCTGGGGCCCAGAAACACTGCCCCGCCCTTCTCCCCGGAGACCCCCACGTGCTAGGTGTCCTGTTCCACATGCCCTCATGAGCACGGGGCAGGAGGCCAGGCTCACAGGAGAACAGGGGTGCACAATCAGCAGCACGGGCAGCAGCCTCCCACGCAACTGCTTGACGGGGTCTCCACGGGGCTCATGGGAAATTCATGTGATGCAAAACTATGCATGGATTTCGACATTTTTTGCCCCAAGAAACACTTACCTTTAATTCCATTTCTCCGCAGACTTGTTGAGGTTCTCTGGGATAGAATAGCTTGTCTCAGGGGGCTGACGTGGCTGTCTGGGGAGAGGGTCGGGGGGTCCCCAAGGCCAGCCCCTTCCCCAGGCCATGCCTGGAGGTGTGAGCTGTGCACCCAGAAGCTGGAGCACCGGCCTGCAGGCCGCGCAGGAGGCAGAGTCGGCTGGTGTCAGCCCCCAGCCCCACAGACGGGACCGGCCTCTCTCGCTTGCTGTGCCTCCAGTAGTCACACAGGAACAGCCCAGATAACCCACGCCCCCACGGCCTCGAGCTGGAGGGACAAATGAGCAGAAGGCAGGGCTGAGATCGTAACCAAAGCAGGGTGCGCCGTGGGCGTTCGGCCTGGCAGTTAAGATGCCGGGAGTTAGGACACCTGCGTCCCGCATCTGAGTGTGTGGGTTCCGTTCCCAGCTGTGGCTCCTACCTCCCGCTTCCTGCTCACCCACACCCTGGGAAGCAGCAGTTGGTGGGTCCCTGCCACCCAGGAGAGGGACTTGGACTGAGTTCCTGGCTCCTGGCTTCAGCCTGACCCAGCCCTGGCTGTAGCAGGCATTGGGGGAGCGAACCAGTAGATGAGAGATCTGTCTGCCTCTCAAACAAATATATATTTTTACACAACCAAAATCCAAAACCAACCGAAAAACAGGGTCTGCACGTACACCCAGGCTGATGGCTATCCAAGGGTATTTTATTTCACTTTCCCAGGAACCCCACAGAGGTATTCTTATTTTTCTTATTCCCATTCTGGACTGCAGGAAATGAGAAACATAGAGCAAGTGGCTGGGGTTCGAAGCCAGGACACGCTGCAAAACCTTGGCTCCGACCCCTGCTGAGGCAGCCCAGGGAAAGTGACCCCTCTTTGCATGCCCCGCAATATTTGTGTTTCCTCCTATGGAGAAAAATTTTTTTCCTTATTAACACCAAAGGCCCTTGTATCATTTTCTGATAGAGGAACACCACTCTGGACATTTGGGGTGTGTCTCCGACATTTCCAGTCACTGACATAGTAAGCACGAGGTTGGGATGGAATGTATTTATTATGAAGTGCTGGTGTTGGGCTAGAACTTGACTCTGCTGGCCTGGCGCCTTGCTGAGCTGAGTGCCTTGATGAGGAGACAGAAGGGACCTTGTCCTCTGCTCTTCTCTCCTCCCTCGTTTGTCCCCCACGTCGGCCATAGAGGCTAGAATTACCCTCCCCGAAAGCAAGCTGTTGGAGTCCTGCACCAGCCCCTGGGGGAGGGGGCAGAGGTGCTGCACAGGGCCAGGAGCAGCGTGCACAGCCCAGCCTTGCCGGCCCCCCGCCGTCTGCTCCCCTCGGTCCACTCGCCCTGCTGCACGGCCATCCCGTCTTCCTGGAACCCAGGCCTGCACCTGCCGCTCCCCCAGGGCTTTGGGCCTTTGTTTCTGGGGCCTCCATGTCGTGTAAAACCCGGAACAGCCCGTCCGCGTTGCTCTTGCTGACCTGTCTCTGTTGCGGGGTGCTGGCCCTGCACCTTGCACTGAGCGAGGAGAGGAACCCCTCCCTTCACCCCTCCAGGACACAGGCTGCGTGAGCCAGGAGCAGGGCTCAGTCTTCCAGCTGGGCTTAAACCACGGGTATTTTTAACTCCATCAGGAAACAGGTTTGGAGACCTGAGTTGCACAAGTCACAAAGTTGGGAAGGAACAGAGCCGAGATTTGAACGCAAACAAGTAGAGCCTGAACTTTCAACCCTGCCGTGTCCTGCGTACCTGACCCGGGCTCAGATTCCGAGTGTCCCTGCACGATGTCTCCCTCTTCATGGTTGCCAGGCAACACGTTTCCGGGTGGGGCCTCTCACCATCCATGTACATTGCACTGTAGCCTTTCTCAAGCTGGAGTCCTCAGACCCGCCCACGTCCAGGAGCCGGAATTCTCTGAGTATTTTTTTTTTTAATTTATTTATTTTACTTTAAAGTCAGAGTTACACTGAGAAGGAGAGGCAGAGAGGTCTTCCATCCGCTGGCTCACTCCCCAATTGGCCTCAAAGGCCAGAACTGGATTGATCTGAAGCCAAGAGCCAGAAGCTTCTTCCTGGTCTCCCAAGAAGGTGCAGGGGCCCAAGGCCTTGGGCCATCTTCTACTGCTTTCTCAGGCCATAGCAGAGAGCTGGATTGGAAGAGGAGCAGCCGGGACTCGAACCGGTGCCCATTTGGATGCCGGCACTACAGGTGGCAGCTTTACACACTATGCCACAGTGCTGACCCCAATAAATGCCACGATTGTAGCCATTTAGGGAGTGAACCAGGGGATGGAAGAGTCTCTTTGTCTCTTCTTCCCTGTCTGTAACTCTCAAATAAATAAATAATTTTTTTAAAAAGGAAATAAACTACTGTTTGCTTTTCTCTTGTTCGCCCATCTTTTGTAATGGGAGTCCATTCTAACTGTGAACCTGAGAGCTGATCATTTTCCCCTGCAGTGCCCCAGAGTGTGTGGAGGAGGAGGTGGTGGTGGGGACATGGCAGGTGCAGCCTTTTGGGCTAGAGACCGGGAGGCTGAAGGAGCAGCCCAACTCAGGTCACAGAGACTAGGATTTATTACCGGAACTCCTACAGCGGTGACTCTCAGAGCTCCACCCTTCACCCCTGAAGACGTCACGTGGCAGGTGTCCCTCCGGGCCCAGCTGCTGCTGAGGCCCTGTCCACACCGCTAGCTCACGATCCCGCCCCGCCAAAGTCACAGCTGCACGACTCTCCCTTCCCTATCATGAAGCACACGGCTCCCTGGCCTTCCGGCCTTTCCTCTCCCAGGGCTCCCACACAGAACACGGGAGTTAAATGGACGTAATGCTTTTCTCTTGTTAATCTGTCTTCTGTCTTGTTTTCAATTATTTTCTTGAAAGGCAGAGAGAGAGAGAGCGAGCGCGAGTGAGCGAGCTTCCAGCACTGGTTCACTCCCCAAATGCCCACAACCGCTGGGGCTAGGCCAGGCCGGAGCCAGGAGCCCGGGGCTCAGTCTGTCTCCCACATGGGCGGCAGCATCCGAATACTTGCGCCGTCACCTGCTGCCTCCACGAGCGCACGTTAGCAGGAAGCTGGAATTGGAAGCAGAGCCTGAACTCAAACTCGGGCACTGCCATGTGCGAGGTGGGTGTCTCGGGGTCTAACCCCCTGCTGCCTGCCCTGTGCCTTTTGCGATAAGGGTCTCAGCCACCAACCTCCCGGGAGCCTACTTCCCTGAGGGTCGTTTCCTGCAAACATAAAAGCTGATTGCATATGGAGATTATAAAAGAAAAACTTGCTTCATGCAAAAAAAAAAAGAAAAAAGAAAAGAAAGAAAAAGCAAATAAATCAGTCAACACAAAAGGGTGCACAGAGGAAGCTGGGGGCGGGGCCGCTGGGCTGGGGGCGGGGCCCTGCTGGTGTTGGGAAGCTCACAAGCACTGTCCCTCCTGAGGGACCCCGATCTCTGGCCCGAGGGGCCAGGGTCAATGGCATCCGCATTCGACCCACTCCTGGGGCTTGGGCTCCATGGGAAGCTCGCACACCTTGTCTGCAGAGGGTGGGGACTCTCAAGGCCGGGAGCCAAGGCAGGAAACGGGACAGAGCAGGGGCAGTCCCCACCAGAACGCATGCAGGTGACAGCCGCTGAATCAGAATGGCTGTTAGAAATCTCTCCTTTTAAAAAAAGAGTCATTTATTTCTTTGAAAGGCGGAGAGAGAGCTTCCATACACAGTTCACTCCCCAAGTGGCAACAATGAAGCCAGGAGCCTGGAGCTCATCTGAGTCTCCCCTGTGGGTGGCAGGGGCCCGAGCACTTGGGCCATCGTCCACTGCCCTCCCAGGCTGTGAGCAGAGAGCTGGATGGGAAGTGGAGTGGCTGGGTCTGGAACCAGCGCCCATTTGGGATGGCGGCGCTGCAGGTGGTGGCTTGGCCCTCTGAAAGCTCTCTTCTGTGCAGACCAAACCTCCTTCCTGGTGAGCATGAGCCTTTCATCTAGTGCTTGTCACGTGTGACTCACTGGGCCCCTCCCAGAACGTGGGTGGGACACTCTCCCAGTGGCCTTGGACCCCTCTGGGGCCAGAGCCCTGCGCTCTGGGTCTTCCCAAGCTCCCTAAACAATTACTGGGCAGAGCCAAGTTTGAGAAGCTCCGGCCAGCGGGTACAAAACTTTTTTTTGAGAATAGGGACATTTAGGTTCCAATACCAGTTCTGCCACTTCCTTGAGATAGCAAGGCTTGGCTGCCTGTTTGTTTTGAATGGAGATAATTGTAGTGTATATGAGGGTCAAATGTGTGTAAATTGCTTCAGATGTGTGCCACCCCCGAGTGAGCGCTCAACAAACGTTAGCCATTATTTTCCTCTTGCTGAGTGTGCCTGGATGCGCCTGCTGTTCGTCTCTGGCACAGATCCAAGCCCCTCCGCATCCTGGGACTGTTGGGAGCTGGATGCCGGGAGCGGGGCCGGCCTTTCCTCCCCCTCCTCTCCCGCTGTGAAAGTGCTGTAATGACAAGCTTGGCCACTGGGGCGCAGCATTCACCCAGCTAATGTTAAAGTCCAGCTTTCTGAAAAGCTGCATTTTCTAGCACAGTTGGGAGGGCGGTGGAAAGAATAAATCCTTGGGAGCTTACTGGACACTGGATGGGTTGCTTTACCCTGGTATTTCATTTTCATACACTACTCCAGGCAGCCCTCATGAATAGCTGTAAGCTGTGTTATAACCTACAGTAGGCTGTGTAAAAATAAGCTATACAACAAAGCCTGTGTTCCTATTGCCTTGAATTCTGAGATTCATGTTCCCAAACCTGAGGTCTCCCACAGTGCCCGGGGATGGTGTTCTGCCCGCCCCCCGCTTCCCTCCCTGCCTGCTGGGGCCACCCACGCAGGTGCATGGAGGTAGCTGAGGGACCTGTGGCAGCTCCCTTCTTAATCTGTGTGTCCCTTCTTCAATGTGGCAGCAGGGACAGTGTCTCCGGCCTGTGGTCTGAGGATTCTAGACCTGTTTGCCTGGCCATGCACTGGCTGAGGGACTCATCCACCCAGCCCGAGGGCTGAGGGGCAGCCTGCCCTGTCCTCAGGCAGCCTGGCCTTCTAGGGGGCTGGGGGTGAGCCCCAGGTAGAGCTGCAGGTACCGGCAGGTGGAAGGCAGGAGGGCACGGGGCAGGGAGAGACGGCAGCTGCTGGAGCTGCCTGTCGTGATCCAGCACGGGCTGCACCCCTTCCTCCAGCAGCAACTGGCCTGGGGTGGGGGCTAGGGGCCCTCCCTCCTCCACTCTCACAACTGCCCATCCTGCTTGTTGGCCAGCACCGGCAGGTGCAAGCCCAGTGCTTGAATGAGTTTCGGGAGGAGGCAGTGAACCCGTGGCCGAGGGTGAGCACACGATCCAGGCCAGGTCTAAGCTAAGGAGCCAATCTCTGGACACCTCAGTGACCTGAGCTGGAAACTTCCCCGGCTTCACCAGCGCGGGCTGGGTTTGGTGTCTCTTGCACTTGGAAGGGTCCGGGCCAGTACACAGCCAACAGTTACTGAGCCTTATCCACAAGTGACCTTGCATTCGGCGCACTCAGGAGCTAACCACGCCATCTCGTTCCCTGAGTACCAGGATCTTCAAAAAGCTCATGGAAAATGCACATTCCTTTTTTTTTTTTTTTTTAACAAAAATAAGAAGACCCTTTCACTTTTTTTTTTTTTTTTTTTTTGACAGGCAGAGTGGACAGTGAGAGAGAGAGACAGAGAGAGAAAGGTCTTCCTTTTTGCCGTTGGTTCACCCTCCAATGGCCGCCGCTGCAGCCGGCGCACCGTGCTGATCCGATGGCAGGAGCCAGGATCCAGGTGCTTTTCCTGGTCTCCCATGGGGTGCAGGGCCCAAGCACCTGGGCCATCCTCCACTGCACTCCCTGGCCACAGCAGAGAGCTGGCCTGGAAGAGGGGCAACCGGGACAGAATCCGGCGCCCCGACCGGGACTAGAACCCGGTGTGCCGGCGCCGCAAGGTAGAGGATTAGCCTATTGAGCCACGGCGCCGGCCCTCCCTTTCACTTTTTTATATGCGACAGGGAGACTGCACTCCCAACCCTAAATGCCTGCAACAGCCAGGCTGGGCCGGGTTGAGGTCAGGAGCCAGGAATTCCACCCAGGTCTCCCTCATGGCTGCCAGGGACTCAAAACGCTTGAGACACCACTGCTGCCTCCCCGGGTCTGCATTAACAGGAAACTGGAATCAGAAGCCGGGGCCAGGAATGAAATCCAGCCACTCTGATTTGGGGTGGAGGCTTAGCCACTAGGCCAACTGCCTGCTCCCAACATTATCTCTTTACAACTTATTTAAGAGGCAGAGAGAGCGCACATGAGACAGCACACTCGTCGGTTTCTCAAATGCTCAGAAGCCTGGAACTCCTTCCGGGTCTCTCACGTGGGTGGCAGGGCCCCGAGTTCTCGTGCCATCACTGCCTCTTTGCCAGGGTGCGTGTTAACAGGAAGCTGGAATCCGGAGTGGAGCTGGGTCTGGAACTCAAGTGCCCCAAGATGGGACTGAGTGTCCCAACCGGAGACTTCACCATTGCACCAAGCACCTGCCTCCTCACGTTCCTTTAATTCTCATTTCCCCACAACCTCGAGGCACCCTCACCCTGAAGCCACTTCATCTTTCTCTCTTCCCGCTCACCCACCGTGGACCCAAACTTTACTGTGTGGGCAGAGTGCTGAGTCAGGGGGCCCGGTTCTCCCTCCCCCTCCTCGCCAGCCGGGGAGGGCAGCCAGCGGTCCCTTCGTCTTCCCCTGCTGAGTGGTAAGGCTGGACTCCCGGACCTCAGAGGTCTTCAGCCAGCCAGCCAGCCAGCCCGGGCCCAAGGCCATCCCTAGCCCATGCCTTCCTGAAATCCTGGCTCACCGTGTGGGCCAAAGTTAACACCAGACAGGAGCTTGCAGAGAGTAGAGCCTGGAAGCGCCCCCCACCCACTCCCCCACCCCTTTAAAATTCTGGAAGGACAAGGGGAGAGCTCCCTGAATTGTGACCCCCAGACCAAGTCCCAGGCCCCCGATTTCATCAAACAACTTGGAGTCCCTGGTGGTGTCCTTTCCCCTGGCATAGGGGTTTGGGTTACAAGTGTCCTAAATCCTAAGTTGAGCTGGAGGAGGGAAAAGTGTCACGGGGAGCAGGGAGACAATTCATCTCACGCCCAGGCTGGCACTTTGTGGCTGGGGTTCGTCTCCACGGTGGGCATCACTGCCGCCTTCTCAACGCCCAGCTTGCTGGCTTTGCCGTCCGCACTAGCAGATGTAGGCACTAAGTCCCTGAGTTGCTGTCCAGCCCACAAACTGACTTTTAAGCTGTTTCTTCAATGCTGACTCATATTGTTTTCTTTTTTTTTTTTTTTAATTTATTTTAAAGACAGGGGATGGGGTGGGGAGGGAGAGACTCTCCCATCCACTGGTTCACTCCCCAGATGTTTGCAACAGTTGGAATGGAACCAGAGGCTGGGAACTCAATCTGGGTGTCCCATGAGGGTGGCAGGGACCCAAGTACTTGAGCCATCACCTGCCGCCTCCCAGGATGCACATCTGTAGGAAGCTGGAATTGGGAGCGGAGCTGGGCCTCACACCCAGGCACCCTGGCATGCGATGCAGGCAGCCCGAGCAGCACCCCAATTGCTAGGCCCGATGCTCACCCCCACACTGAGCTTGGAATCTTCTTGGTCTCTTTCCATGGGCTGCTCCCACACGGTCCCACCTTGGAGCTGAGTTTCAGACCCGGTTTCAGGGTCTCACATTCAATCCTGTGAGACGTCAACCTTACGAAGACAACGTGGGCACCAACAGTTTCCGAGTCTCCTCCCCCTGGCCCTCGGTTAGCCAGTCCCAGAGCCCAAGGCAACCTCCAGCACACTTCCTCTCCCGCCCCACCACCACCACCTTGGTACTCACCAGAAAGATACAGTCTGCACCCTCTCAGCACCATTAACACAGTCACTGCTTGTGGTGGGGCGGAGCAGGAAGGGGGGAGTTGGGGGAGAAGGAAACACCTGTGCGTTGTCATTCAAAGCCAGCAGGGACTCTGGGCACAGGCCACCTCAACTGCGGGACTCGCCATCCTACCCATTTTTCCCATCATTCATTCCCACCAGCATTCAAAGAGATGCCACTTGTCTGAACTCCATGTTTATTTTCATCTTTTGAAAGATAGAGCGGAGACCTCCCACCCGCAGGTTCATTCCCTAAATGCAACAGCCAGGGCTGGGCCAGGCCAAAGCCAGGAGCCTTTGAACTCCATCCGGGTCTCCCTCCTGGGTAGCAGAGCAAGCCCTGAGCCATCATCTCGCGTCTCCTTGTATGTGCGTTGGCAGGAAGCAGCAGTGCCCACACTCCAATGTGGGATGCAGGTTTCCCAACCAGTGGTGTGTACCATGCCTGCCTCCGAGACAGCTTTATGTAGCTCCTTCCATAGAGCCTGGCATCCAACCCCGGAGACAGCTACGCAAGCAGAGCCAAGCCCTCACGGAACCGGTGTTCGCAAGCCATTGTCTGCTTATTGTTTGAAAAATGCATTTGCGTGACAGAGTTTCCATCTGCTGGTTCACACCCCAAATGCCTGCCGTGGTCCAGGGCTGAGCCAGAGCCAAAGCTGGGAGCCAGGAACTGGATCTGGGTCTCCCACGTGGGTGGGAAGATCCAGTGACTTGAGCCACCACTGCTGCCTCCCAGGGGCAGTAAGACAATCTGTCATGTATTAGCTTCCATTTCATTCAGTCTGAAATGTAACTGAAATTAGACATGTGATTTTAATTTTGGAGGTGTAAGGAAACCGATTGTTAGTGAATTACATTAGATTACTCAAGGAATTATCTTCAGTCGAGTCATGCTGGGCAAGACTTCACTGATTGGATTTGATTATGCCTGAGTCAGGAGTTCGATGTCCTGGGAAGACTTATTAAAACTTGTCAATATGATGTAAATAGGCTTAAAGACATTCAATGAAGTTTGCAAACAGGGTTAACTGTGCCTGGGGAATTTAATCTGCTACATGTATGAATGATGAAAGGAAAAGCCAGAGTGTTAACTTTACAGGAAAAAAAACACGTTATCAACACAAGAGGTGCACAAGACCTTAAAAGCTTAAGAATCTAGGTTTTTGAAATTTCCTCCCTTGGCCAGGTGCCGTGGTGCAGGCTAAGCCACAGCCTGGGATGCTCACAGCCCTCATGACAGCGCCTGAGGCCGCGTCCTACCTCTACTTCCAATCCAGCCTTTTGCTAGTGGACGTGGGAGGCACCAGCTGCAGGCCCCAGTCCTTGACTTCCCACTACCCTGCGGGAGACACAGTGGAGCTCCTGGGTCCTAGCTTCGGCCTGGCCCAGCCTCAGCTGTTACACACATTTGGGAAATGAATCAGCAGACGGAAGACCTCTGTCGCTTTTAAATAAATGAAACAAACATACAATTTACTCCCTAGATAGGAAATTAATTTTATGCAGTAACTTGGTAGACACACCTTAGTTCAAATGGCTTCCACTTTTACAAAAAGTGAGCAGACAAGGACGCTGCTATAGTTTTCAAAGGATCTGGCTCCTTGATTCAGGAATTTAAACCCAGATGGCTGAACCAAGCGATGGCCCAGTCTTGGGCTGTGAACCTCCCAAACTGTGAGTTGCAATACACTTCCTTCCTTCACAGCTAAAGTATTCACCTGTAACAAAAAGCTGGCAGGGACAGAAGCCACTAACCACAGGCCTCTGTATTTGCTCTGGGTTTGTTTAGAAAACTTTCTGGCTGCAAAAAAGTTCCCTTCCACCCCAACTTCCAAACAATTTTGCCCTTAGATTTGCATGAAAATAACCTCTGATCCTGGGAAGACCAGGACCTGGCCTTTGTCCCGGGGCTTTTTTCCATGAAACTCAGCTCACCTGCCGGGGGTCAAATCCACAGCAGTTTCCCAAGACAGACGCCAAGCTCTCTCTCCATACCCCTTCCCCAGAAGCCCTCTCATCCGGACCCTCTTTCCCAGGTCTATAGGTGTTCCAGAAACTTCCTGAACTCATCTCTAAACAAGAAGGCCTCAACCCTGGTGCCAGGTGCCGCGTTCTGACCTGGTCTTTGTCCTCTTAATGGGGGGGACACACCATGTGACGGGTCCTCCTGTTTTGAGATCCCTCAACGGAAGGAAGCCCCTGCAACTGAAGACTTGTCACACTTCCGTCTCCTGAGAGTTCTAGGAGCTTCGTGCTGTCGCATCAGTGTTACAACGGCACAAGTATCCTCACTCACAGGGAAGGCTGGTGCAGAAGTCCTGCCCATACCGGGGAAGGGCAGTCCTGGATATGAACCCTGGGCAATTTCACTCCATAGACCCAGGCCCCCTGAAACTACTACACCAGTTCTAACAGAGCCATAACACGAACACAGACCTCTGGCTTCAGTTGCTAAATTACATCATTTCCATAACCCACTGTGCTGTTCATGAAGAGTCCATGTGCATGAAAGATAGCTTCAGGGAAGAAAAAAAAAAGGGAAAAGGCTACAGCAATACACGCACATCACCAGCTGGGAGTCTGCGTGGCCAGCGTGCCCCCAGGAGATGCTGGGCAGCTCTTCTTTGTGGAACTTTAAAAATAATTTATTGATTTGAGAGGCAGACAGACAGAAAAAGAGACAGACACAAAAGGCGCTCCCATGGGTTGGTTCACTCGCCCAAGCGCACCTGCCATGGCCAGTGCTGGGCTGCGCCAAAGCTGGGAGCCAGGAGCTCAACTCAGGCCTTCCAGGGGGTTGGCAGGGACCCAACTACCTGAGCCGTCGCCAGCTGCCGCCCAGGGTCTGTGAGCAGGGAGCTGGACTCGGGGGCTGGAGCCAGGGATGGAAACGCAAACGCCACCGTGGGACCTGGGCACCTTAACCAGCAACGTAACTGCTGGGCTCAGTGCCCACCCCCAGTGGAACGCTCTGCTATAGCCGGATGATTCTTAGAGACAGCTCAGGCTGGTCTCTGCAGCAAACAGAGTAGCGGCCACACAGATGTCAGAGAGCCATGATGCTGTGGAGGGCACGGAGGGGCAGGGCCCATCACCACGCATCCGTCTAAAGGAAGAAACTAAAGTGTACGGAGACTGAACACACCAGGGTCAAAAATGTAGCAGGGGCGGGTCCAGGCGCCCCACGCCACCCCGGACCCCTCCGCTCTGCAAACAGCGAAGTGTCAGGGGCATCATCCAGCAGAGCCCGTGCCAAGGACATCCCGCAGTCCCTGCTAATGGACGTGGGAGGCACCAGCTGCAGGCCCCAGTCCTTGACTTCCCACTACCCTGCGGGAGACACAGTGGAGCTCCTGGGTCCTAGCTTCGGCCTGGCCCAGCCTCAGCTGTTACACACATTTGGGAAATGAATCAGCAGACGGAAGACCTCTGTCTTCTGTCTTCTTCTGTCTGGCGTCCTGTGTCGTAGCGGGCAATAACGACGAGTTCCCTGGTCAGAGCCCATGTTGAAAAAGCGCCTCCTCACACCTCCGAGTGGACTTCAAAATGAGAAGCCACATAAATTCTCTTCCTTAAAAAACAAGCCACTTCCAAAGATTTCCTTTAATATCATAAAATATTTCCATGGACAAGTGATCTAGCAACACATGCACCAATGTGCCTCTTGACAGGAGTTCCCCCGACCCCTACCCCCTCCCACACCAAGGCTGGTGTGAGAGCGGAGAAATGAATACAGCAGATGGAACAGAGAGAAGAGAACAAATCAGTAAAAAGGATGAAACATAACTTTGTGCTTGGTTATTTTCCTATGTCACAACAAAACAAAACATTTCGGTGCAAATAGTTAATTTTTCCTCTTTTCCATTGAAGTCTGGTGGAGAAAAAATACTTTTTCTATAATAAAATATGTAGTTTTTTTGTTTTTTGGCTTTTTTTTTTACTTTTTTTAACATAATTTTTTTTCTTTTTTTTCTTTTTTTTTTCTTTTTTGCAGAAAATAATTTTGTAAACTGTCACTTTGTGGGCTGGGAGGCTTGGTGCCACGTGGGTCCCGGCTCACACGGTCGGTCGGAGGCTGGGAGGCGACACCATGCCCTGGGCAGGGGATGGGGGGCAGCGGCGGCGCGGGCGAGGGCGGGGCGAGGGCGGCGGGGCGGGCGGGAGAGGGCGGATCAGAGGTCGCTCTCCCCATACAGCGCCGTGGAGAAGGACATGTAGTCCAGGGCACCGGGCACGGCATCAGGGCCCGTGTAGGGGGCCATGCGTGCGATGCAGTACTCGGCCTGGTCGGGCGGCAGCTCGCGGCGCAGCTCATCCACCGTGATGTAGTTCTGTGGAGACAGAGCGGTCAAGGCGGTAGCAAGAACCCGGCTTGTCCTGCAAGAAGCCCCGCCCACCCCCTTTTGGGCTCCCACGTCGTCCTCCTGAGCTTAAGAGGATTCTTTGAGCAGTTCTTGGGGAAAGATGGAATTAAAAGCATGAGTTCATTTTGGTGCAAGAATTTTTTTAAATCATAATACATGCAAAGTGTATATTATGAAAAAAAATTGCATGATTTCAAAAATTTTCACACCAAAATAACTGCTACTTTTAATTCTGTTTTCCACAACCTGTTGGAAGCATGCACTTATGTACAGACAGACGCATCCACACGCATGTGAAAATGCACATATATGAGGGAGCACCTCAAACTTGGTGAAAATTTGGCATTGTCTTTCAATTCCACTTCCTGTGAACTTCCGGAGCCCCGTTATTTCTAAGTGATCTACATGTAAAAATCATCTCATGTTTCCACTTCACTGCCACTTTTAGCCTCTTCCCGAGCTGCTTCCACGTGCTCATCACACCCACAGGTGTCCCGTGTCCCACCATCCCGCCACGCGCTCGGCAGTATCTGGTGCGACACTCACTCAGCTGGGCCCTCCGGAGGCTAAGGCCAGAGAATCTAGTTCTGTGGACCCTCAGGAGGTGACACCGAGCATCCTGGTTTGGGCATCACTGCCACAAACAGCATCCAAATTCTGGCTGTGTTGTCCCAGCCCGTGTGGACCCTGTCCCACCCCAGCCAGTTCCCATGCCAGGTCTCCGCCTGCCCCTCCCCCTGGGGCTCACTCATGACAGGTGTACTGAAAGCTGCTTCTTTTAGGAGCTGGAAGGTCCAGGGGAGCTCACGCAGGGGCTCTGACCCCCGGGCTATCCCCCAGCCCCATGTCCCGCCTCTACCAGAGTCCCTGGGAACAGGTGGGAGGGACCAGGCCCCTTTCTGGAGCTGTCTTCCTCCTCTACAAAGCCAGTCACTTCTGAGGGTCCTCCCAGCTCCAAGAGACTGCAGCTAATTGGGGTGTCCCTGAGCTTTAGGGACCTCGGCAGTTTCCGCCCTAATTCCCTTACAGATTGAGATCAGTCTCATAAACGACACTCCCTATTGGTTTTGGCTTCTTACTAAGTCTTTGCAGCTCTGAATAAAGGGCAGCGTAGGATATTCTGTGTTTTTTACAGAAAGGCAATCTGCCCCCCAACACCCCATCCTCCCCTCCCCCAGTTTATTCTGGATCCTACTTGAGTCCTTTCTTAACACTACAGGGAACTGGGCCTCCTACGAATCCCTCAGGTGCCTGTGCCAGAGATGGCTGTGGATCTGAGTGACAACCAGGTGCACCCGTCGGCTCCCAGCCTGGGCCCCGGCTTCCCGAGACGGCGCCATCTGCATCCTCCCCTCCCACTCCTCCCCGCCAGGTAGGAGACTGCAGAGTACCCAGGAGATCTGGAAACTGGCAGTGGCCCACTGCTCAGGGTATAAAAATGAGAGAGCCCTGGGTGTCTCCTGCTCCCCAGCTGTAATCCATGCCTGAGCCCAGGAGGATTTCAGGGCTTCTCAGATGGACTTTCCAGCGTCCAACCTCAGACCCCACAGACCCCACAGCTGCGCCCCTGCCACATCACCACCAGGAGGAGCCCTTCCCCGGAGGTGGTGTCCTGGCAGAGACCCCTTCAGCCTGACACCTGACCTGAGCCTGAGGCACTGCGGAAACATGGACGACCACCAGAGGCCCTCTGGGAGCCGGGAAGCTCAGCACCAAGCCGCAGGGACCCACCTTGTCCCCAGCCAGAATCTTGAAAGAAGCCATGACTTGGTCCGCCGTATCGGTGTCTGCCGTCTCCCGGGACATGAAGTCGATGAAGGCCTGGAAGGTCACTACCCCGAGGCGGTTGGGGTCCACGATGCTCATGATGCGGGCAAATTCTGCCTCTCCCTGGAGGGAACAGCCAGCCCCCGGCCCTGTGAGCCCCGGCCTGCCTGAGTTAGCTCTGACAGACTCGAGCCTCAGAGGCCTCAGAGTAGGCTGTGACGGAATGAGGCCCAGCAGCCCCTTGACCTAACCTAGACTGTCCCGAGGGCATGACAGGGACACAGCACTCCAGAGTGGGGACCCCCAGCCCTACAGAGGCCTGAGCCCCTGCTGGACAGACAATGCAGATGTTAATGCTGCATGCCAGGCATGACTTCACTGCCTTATATACACTCATTCATTCCGTCCTCACAACTACATGATCTGCATGGTATCGATGGGGCAGGTGCCTCACCCACGGCTGCCCAGCCAGAAGCGGAGCTGGGGTCTCCACAGTCTGCTCCCTCCCCTCCATGCAGTGTTTCCTATGTGCCAGCCATGCACAGAGTTCCCCCAAGCCCCTTCACTGAACCCTGACAACCAGGCTGCAGGCTGGGGCGCAGAGCTGGGATTTGCTCCCAGGGTCACTGCGTCCAGCCCAGCCCTTCCCGGGCTGTGGTTTGCAGTCCCTGACTGTGCAGTGAAGCCCCTGCCCTGCTCACGGCGGTTGGGTGGGTGGGTGGGGCCCAGGACAGGGCCATCCCAGAGTGGAGGCAGAATGGCAATGTCTGTGCCTCTTATGGGAGGAACAGCTGAGCCCGCACCCGGCATATCCAAACCACCAACCTGGGTCAGCCCAGCACCCGCAGTGGAAGCAAAGATGTGCCGCCTTCACACTCAGTGCCAGAGGCTGAGCAGGCAGAGCCGGAGGCGACTCGGGGCCAGGGCCAGGCCTGGCTTTAGGTGCCATCCTCCCCCAGGCCCAGAGGCTCGAGGCTCCTCCCAGGAGGGCAGCCCCCAGCCTGTGGGACACGGGCCTGGCCCTGCCAGGCCGTGGCCTCTTCAGCCAGCCAGCCAGCGCAGGGCGAGGCCTGGCGGACACAGGGCGGGGTTTACATTACCATGTTGTAACCCATGGAGATCAGGCAGGCGCGGAAATCATCCGTGTCCATCATGCCTGTCTTCTTCTGTGGGGTCAGAGGGGGGGACCGGCGCGGGCCAGGAGGACAGGGCACAGACAGGACCACAGGAGGAGGAGACACACAGACAGGGCCGGGGAGACGTCCCCAGGCAGGAGGAAGACACGGGGGAGGCACACGGCCATCCACAGGGAGAAGGACGGTGGGCACCCAGCAGGTTCCCACGGAAGACGACCGAGGGAGGAGGAGCCCAACACGGGGCGGGCAGGGACAGGAGGAGAGGACGAGAGCCCCACGGCCCACAGGAAGGGGGACAGCGAGATGTGGACAGACAGAGAAGAGAAAAAGGAGAAACGCGTTATTTCTCGCCCCCGAGGCCACCCCTGAGCGTGCTCCATGCAGGAGGTGAGTACCTGGGGGTCGTTGCCAATATCATAGCCCAAGCTGATGAGGCAGGCTTTGAACTCCTCGGGACCCAGCGTGCCGGAGTGATCCTGGGGCCGCGGTGCGCCAGGCAGTGAGCCATGCGGTGCCAGGGAGGTGAGGCCGTGAGGGGGCGGGGGTGGGCCATGCCCGGTGGAGGGAGGCGTGTGTGGGAAACATGGGAGGAGGCATGCGGATGGAGGGGTGGGGGGGTGGAGGGCGAGGGGGAGGGGAAATAAAACGCACACGGTTAGACACACGGGCCGGGCTCTCAGGGTGCCCTGCCCCGCACTCGCAGCCCTGCTCCGGGGAAGCAGGGCCGGCGGGAGCAAGATGAGCCACGCAGGTGAGAAGCTCCGCCCACAAGTGCCCAGGCCACACCCTGGTGTCCCCTTGAGGGCTTCCCCCACCCAGGTGCCTGGAGGGCGGTGAAGCAGGCGAGGGTGGTGGGCAGCACCTGACCCCATGCACCCCCTCCCCACCAAGCCCCAGGGCCCTGGGAAGGGGTGGCCAACTGAACATGGGACCTGTCCTGGTGCTGGGATGGGGACCCAGAACGGAGGACAGTGACAGCCCAGGGACCTCTCCTCTGCCCCTGTGTCTCCCGAGGGCAGAGGTGAGGGACAGTCCCCACAGCTAGGGGGCAGCAGGCCCTCACTCCTGAGGGCTGAGTGGTCCAGGTGGGAGAGCAAGCGTGAGGTTCAAAGGTGAGGGTCAAAGGCCCTTCCTCCACCTGCTCTCTCCAGAGAGGACCAGGGCATCAGGACAGGCTGCCTCGTGGTACACGCTGGGTACTTCCTCCCACTGCCCCCTCTCTTCCTTGCCCAAGAACTGGGCCCTGCATGGTGGCCCATGTCCAGGGCTGTGCCCTCCAGGACCCTGGGGCAGGGGCAGGGGCCAGGGCTGGGGCTGCTGTCGGCCAGCACAGGGTGGGCTCTCACCCGATCGAAGTGGTTGAAGGAGGCCCGGAACTCGTTCATCTGCTCCTGGCTGATGCCTTTGGCGTCGCGGGTCAGGATCTGGTTCTCCACCTCATTGATGGTTCTGGCAATGGTGGTGAGCAGCTGCTCCCAGCCCACACGGATGTGCTGGGGGGCGGGCGAGGGGGCCGGTCAGCCGAGGGCTCCCGGGCCTGGGCTCCCGGCTGCCCCCAGCTCTTTCTGTCCCTGGCCACAGAAATGGCCAAAGCGGTCAAACTCAGGCTGGATTTTCGGGGCCACCAGAGGGAGGAGACCAAGGCAGGACAGAGGACACTAGATGATGAAAGGGACGGCAGAGACCAGGACTTGCCGAGGTCAGGAAGGGACAAAAAAGTGGGTGAGTCCCTTACTCCACAACCACACGTGGCCACGCACAACTGCACGTTCACAGCACGCACAGCGGGGCACCACCTATGAGACAGCGGCCCATCACCGAGCGACCACGCCGCCGCCCGGGTCTGCGCCAGGACACCTCTGTCAACCCGCTCCCTGGGGTACCTGGAAGGCACTGAAGACTGAGCTCTGGGGGTGAAAAAGGACTGAGTCTCTCCTCCGCCTGTGCCCCGTTTCCCTGGGAGATGGCTCGCCTCCCTCCTCAGCCCCCCGCCTCAGCTCAGGAGGGGAGAACAGACAGGGGGTGGGGGCACAGGATCCCTCCCGGAGAAGCGAGGCTGGCCGCCCACCTCCATGGTGTAGTTGGTGTGCTTGTTGTCGAAGATGAGCGCCTCCTGGATGAGCTGGTGGTCGCCCTCCAGCTGGTCGATCTTGGGCTTGTAGTTGACGATGCTCTTCTCGTACTGCCGCAGGTGGCTGAGCTGGTCCTCCAGGGTCCCGTGCATCTCGATGGAGATCCTTCCGATCTCCTGCTCGGCGGGCGGAGGCGCCTTGTCAGACCCCCGCACTCTGCACCCGCGGGGGGCACCACGGGCCCCCACGGTCACGGCTAACCCCCTAGAGCATTCTCCCTTCCTATGCCAGCCCTAGGGAGACCGTGACTGGTCATTAATAAGGCACCCTTGGTACGGAAACAGGTGTGTAGCAGTGTTATCACGGCACGCAACACCTCCTGTCTCTTAGCAGTTAGCCTCGGTAAGAGGAGGCAGGGTCGGCCGCTAACTCCCAAGGTCACTCCCTTGCTTGCCATCCAATTGCCCTTCCCAAACACCGTTCCCAACCCTGGTGCATGTCAGGGCCCCTTGCTGTGCCCTCTGAGCCGGGATCCCCACAGCCTCAGCACACCCTGCTTAGCGGCCAGTGGCCAGGTTCTCCCCCTAGGATGTCTGCCTTGGCCCACCCGAATCCCAGCCACCCCGGAGTGCCAGGCCTGGAGTCCGCTGCATTTCTGCCTGCCACTTAACTAGGTGGACAACCTCGTGCTGTGAAAGCACTGTCCATCCATTCAACTCAACCTCACTAACATCTCCTGAGTCTCTATTAGGCACGATATGCCAACGGGGCTTGGGGGTGGGTGGGGGCACACCAGTGTGAGTCTGACGTGGTCTCTCCCCTCAAGGGGCTCAGAGGCCACACTCCTGCCCTGCTCCACTCCTCTACAGCACCCCAATATCCAGCCCACACATTCAGCAAGAAACTATGTTCAGCCAGGGTTCAGCTCTCTTTCTAAGCAGATGGTCCTCTTTGGCCAAGCTCCTGGCTGAGGACAGAAGGGGAGGCCTGGTCAATGAGATAAGCCCAGGCGCTCGAGCCGAAGCAGCCTTCGGGGAGTGGAGCCTTCCACGGAACTGTCCTAGGCACTCCTTAGTCTCGCCCTTGTGTCGGGCTTGGCTGCCGCGTGAGAAAGTGGGACGAAGGTGCCAGGCCTTCCCCACACAGGCCTCTGCACTCCCTGGCCGGCAGCCCGCGGGCCACAGGCTCTGCACCTCAGTCCTCCACGCGTCCTGCAACCCGGCCAGCTGCTCTCGGCTTCCTGGGACGGGACCCACCTCCATCTTGGTCTGGATCCAGGGCCCGATGACGTTGGCCTGCGCCCCAAACTGCTTGCGTAGCCTCTCATTGTGCTGCTGGCGTGCGTGCTCCTCTGTCAGAGCCTGGTCCCGCCGTGGCACCAGCTGCCGCACCTGGGGGGCGGGAACAACCACCAGATTTTGGGGAGGGGCCGGCCGTCTGCCCCATGGACCCTGCTCCGAGAAAACCAAGGGCCCAGGAGTGGGAGGGGCTGGTGAGTAACAGAGTAAGACTGAAGATGTCGACCTGTTCAGAAATTCCCTCTCTGAACAAATATTCAGTGTCCACTGCGTCACAGTTGAGAAAATGAAGCAGACGGAAATCAATGAACAACAAATAATCCCTGCCCACCCCCTCCCACTGGCCAGCAGGGCCCTTCAACTCACATGGTCCCATTTGCCATTGATCTCCTGAGGCGTGATGGTTGTGTAGGGGTTGGTGCCGGCCATGTTGACGTGGTAGGTCTGGACAATCTTGGACACCTCGTTGTGGATGCCCAGGATGGCCAGGCGCTCCTTGTCGGCATCGGGGAGGGTGGCCTTGAACTGCTCGTGGGCTGTGGTCAGTCCCTGGACAGAGATGGGGAAGCCCCAAGGGAGATGAGCAAAGGGAGGCCCAGAGGGGCCAGGGCGGTGGAAGGGCCACAGGAGGCCAGGTCCCACCCCAGCTGGGAGACTGAGGCAAAGCTGACAGCAACCGCCCCAGGATGTTCCGCCCCCATAGTCAGATCACAGACAAGGGGTGCCCGTGTTAGGTGTGCTCCTGGGTGACCACCCCAACACTGCTTCCTCAGCTCTTTGCCAGAACTTTTTTTTTTCTTTTTTTTTGACAGGCAGAGTGGACAGTGAGAGAGAGAGACAGAGAGAAAGGTCTTCCTTTTGCCGTTGGTTCACCCTCCAATGGCCGCCGCAGCCAGTGCGCTGCAGCCAGCACACCACGCTGATCCGAAGCCAGGAGCCAGGTACTTATCCTGGTCTCCCATGGGGTGCAGGGCCCAAGCACTTGGGCCATCCTCCACTGCACTCCCAGGCCACAGCAGAGAGCTGTCCTGGAAGAGGGGCAACCGGGACAGAATCCGGCGCCCCGACCGGGACTAGAACCCAGTGTGCCGGCGCTGCAAGGCGGAGGATTAGCCTAGTGAGCCGCGGCGCTGGCCAGAACGTTTCAATATCCCACCCTGCAGCCATATGGAAGATCAAGGAAGCCATCGACGGGTGTGAAATGAGCGCCAAGATAAACGCTGACTCAGAAGCCAGGGCTCAGGATGCATACGGCATAGTTTTTGTGCAGAAGAAAGAGTGCAGAGAAGGGGTAAATCTGAGCATCTGCTGGTTATGCAGGTTGCGCGGTGGGGGTGGGGTAAGTGGTGGGGAGAGCTTAGTGTACGAGGCAAAGGTCTCAGATCTGTGAAGGCCTTGGGGTGCTCTAGGGCCCAGGGACGGCACACCTGGATCTCCTCGATGGTGTGCACGATGAAGGTGTCCTGCAGGTCCTCCATGGCGCCCTCCATCCAGTTGTTGAAGGGGGCGGCCCGCTTGGCATACTCCAGGTACAGCTGGTCAATGGTCTCCAGCAGCTTCTCCGTGCGCTGGGGGCGCCCGACAGGGTGATCAGCGTAGGACATCCAGAATCACGCCCGCCCCCTGAGAGCCTCCTGCTGACCACCCCCCCCCCCCCCCAGGGCTAACACCCAGGGCTAGAAGGGCGCCGGCTCTCCGGGTCTGGAATAGGGATGTCTTCCCCTGGCCTGGCCACCAGACAGTCTGGCCTCTGTGGGTCAGGGGAGTTCTCAATGGCCGGAGTGGGGAGGGCGAGCGCACTGAACTGGGTGAGTGACATGTGGTTAGGGTAGGAGGCACCCCTGCCAGGGCAGAGTCCAAGTCCTGGGCCAGAGGGAAGCTCCCCTAACCAGGCCAGGGTGGGGGATGTGCAGGAAATGTAAGGAGCCCTTCAGCCCAAGCCAAGGGGGCCACGATGCAGGCAGCGGCACGCACAGAGCTGTGGGCGCAGGCCTCGCCCTCCTTCCCGGGCCCTCACCTCCAGAGCTTCCCTCCGCTTCTGGGTTAGGGCCCCCAGATTGTCCCACTGGTCACAGATCTTTTGGCAACGGGAATTGACACTGGGTGAGTCGTAATAGTCCAGCTCACTGGAGAAGAAAGAGACAAGAAACCAGGTGACTTCCGGGGCTGGCGTGCAGGGGCATTGGTGGTGGTGGAAGAGCGAGCGCAGTTCCCTTTGGACGTTCCAGGCACCCTGCACACCCCTGCTCCTCGGCTTCCAGGAGACCACAGAAGGCCCATCCTCCTCTCCAACAGGCCCCCCTGCCCCAACCGAGGCTGAAGGTGATGCCAGCCGTGCCCCCGACACCCAGCGGCCCAGAGGAAGCTCAGAGCTCAGAGTCAAGGCGTGCGTGGTCATCGTCTGGTCCCGCACTGCTCACAGGCGAGGACCAAAGACCCAACAGGAAGCGGGGGCGGGGGGGCGGGGCACGGCCTCCTTCCCCACCACGAGGGCTGTCCTTTGTCTCCCGCAGCCACACCCTTCTGCCCTCCCACGGCACAGCCCCATCTCCCAAGGCAGCAGGGCCCCTGCACGAGGCCACGGAAGGGCGGGCATGCCGGGCGCAGGCCTACTTGAGCTCCTGCGCGATGGCGGCGATCTGCTCCACACGGTCCTGGTGGGCAGCCAGGTCGCTCTCGAAGGCCTCGTGCTTCTTGAGCAGGGCCTTGATCTCCGACAGCGTGGCCGTCTCGTAGTCCTTCTGCCGCAGCATGGCCTCTTTGCCTGGTTGAGAGAGAGGGGCCCGGGGCTGAGCAGGAGTGGGGGGCAGGGGCCGCCTTCCCGGCCCCAGCATGCACCTCTCAGGGCCCTAAGAGCCCCGCTTCTGGGGGGGGGGGGTCCTTCCTGCAGAAGTGTCTCCCACCCAGGGATCTGCAGGGCAAGAAAGCAGATGTGTGGCCAGAGCACTATGTTATGGCTCGGCAAAGTCGCTGCTCGCCGTGGAGCATTTCTGGGGCACAGGGGCAGGAGTTTGGTCTGGCGGTTGGGACCGCAGTGAGGATGCCGGCATCCCACAGGGCAGTGCCTGGGTTCCACCCGCTGGCTCCCTGCTGCCTCCCGACTCCAGCTTCCTGCTAACACAGACCCTGGTCAACAGCAGTGGTGGTCCCAGTAACTGGCTTCCTGCTACTCACATGGGAGACCTGGACTGGGTTCCTTGCTCCCTACTTTGGCCCTGGCCCAGTCTGGCCATTCTGGGCATCTGGGGCATGAGCCAGTGGATGTAGCTCTGTACATTCCTCCAAAAACTAGTTCTGCAGAAGTACAAGTGCACTTCAAAAAGTTCGTGGAAACTGGAATTAAAAGATAAGCTTATTTGAGTGTGAAAAGATTTGAAATCCATGCGTATGAAGGTTTTTTTTAAAAATTCATGAAAGGGGCCGGTACCGTGGCTCACTTGGTTAATTCTCCACCTGCAGTGCTGGCACCCCATATGGGCACCAGGTTCTAGTCCCGGTTGCTCCTCTTCCAGTCCAGCTCTCTGCTGTGGCCCGGGAAGGCAGTGGAGGATGGCCCAAGTGCTTAGGCCCTGCACCCACATGGGAGACCAGGAGAAGCACCTGGCTCCTGGCTTAGGATCGGTGTAGCTCTGGCCGTGGCGGCCATTTGGGGGGTGAACCAACGGAAAGAAGACCTTTCTCTCTGTCTCTCTCTAACTCTATCTATCAAAAAAAATTCATGAAAATGTGTGTATATATATATATATATTTTTTTTAGTTTTCATTCATTTATTTGAAAGGCAGAGTAGCACAGAGAGAGGGAGGTAGAGAGACACTGAGAGAGAGAGAGTTTCCAACCACTGGTTCATTCCCCAAATGCCCACAACAGCTGGGGCTGGGCCAGGCCATAGCCAGGAGCCAGGAGCTCCACGAAGACTCCTGGTGTGGATGACAGGAGCCCATGTGCTTGGGCCATCATCTGCTGCCTCCCAGGTATGTTAGCAGGAAGCCAGATCAGAAGCGGAGTTGGGACTCGATCCCCTGCACTCCAGTATGGGAAGTGGGCATCCAAAGCAGTGGCCAAACCCATTGTGCCACAAGGCCCACCCTTCTTTTTTCTTTAAATTAGTATAATAGAATAATATGACACCTTTGGAAAAGGCATTACAGATAAGCCTACCGATCTCCTCCTGTTCACTCTTTCCTTATATGGACATGTTGTTAAAACACTGGGTGTAGGGGCCGGCGCTGTGGTGCAGTGGGCTAAGCCTCTGCTTGCAGTGCTGGCATCCCACATGGGCTCTGGTTTGAGTCCCGGCTGCTCCATTTCCAATCCAGCTCCCTGCTAATGGCCTGGGAAAGCAGTGGAAGATGGCTCAAGTGCTTGGGCCCCTGCACCCATGCGGGTGACCTGGAAGAAGCTCCTGGCTCCTGGCTCCAGATCGGCCCAGCTCCGGCCATTGCAGCCACTTGGGGAGTGAACCAGCAGATGGAAGACCTCTCTTTCTCTCTGTCTCTCCCTCTTTCTGTCTGTAATTCTGTCTCTCAAATAAATAAATAAATATTTTAAAAAATCACTGGGTGTATGTCAATTATGTTTCTCCCTTTTCTTTTGAAGATCTATTTATTTGAAAGGCAGGGTGACAGAGCGGCATCAGGAGAGAGAGAGAGAGACCAGGAAAGAGAGAGAGAGAGGTCTTCCATTCACCAGCTCACTCCCCAAATGTCCACAACACAACAGCCCAGGCTAGGCCAGGGTGAAGCCAGGGACTTAGAACTCCATCTTGGTCTCCCACAGGGTAGCAGGGGCCGAGCCCTTTAGCCATCTTCCACTGCCTTCCCAGGCACATCAGCAGGAAGCTGGATGGGAAGTGGAACAGCAGGTCTCGAACTAGCACCCATGTGGGATGCTGGCATTGCAAGTGGCAGCTTACCCCGCTGCATCACCACATTGGCCCCCATCTTGCTTTTAAAATACTTAGGGGTACACCATCATGGCCAGTCTCTCCTCTGTGGTCCTCCTGTGGTGTACTCTTCCGGCTACACCATGTTCTGTAGCCACTCACTGCCCTGCTGTGGGGGTGCAGGCCCCTTGGATTTCACTACGATAGATGTCTCCCCACAAATGTCTCCAACCCAACACGCGATTCCCTCCAGACAGCCTGAAGAAATGCAACTGCTAGGTTAGAGTGTAACTAAAGGCTCAGGTGATAGAGAGCCAAACCACGTCCACAGAGGGTGTGCCGGCATGCCGGCACTCGCAAGGCCTGGCTGGTGGCCGGCAAGCTGCTGGGGCCTTTTTCCTCTGTACCCTGGCCATGACCTATCCGTGGCCAGGAGAGGATACCCCAGAAGCAGCCATCCCCTTCCACTCTGCAGCACACATCCCGCCCAGGGTGAACGCCCCTTCTCCGAAATGCGCACGCTCCTGATTTTGGAGTTTCTCAGATTTGGGTAGACTTGGCTGTCGCAGCATCCTTAATCCGAAAATCCAAAACCTAACAAGCTCGGGAATTTGAGACTTTCTGAGAGTCACGTCAGCACTCGGATCAGATTTTTGGATGAGGGATGCTCCAGCTGCACACGCAGCAGGAAGTGAAGCCCACTCCCCCTTAGATGAGTCAAGTGCATGCCTTTGCCCACCTCAGGCCACCCCACATGGCCCTGGGGCCCGCCCTTTCTGCTCATCTCCAGTCTAAGGTCTGAGGAGCACAGCTCAGGACTGAAAGGGGGACTCTAAGGCTCCGAGCTCCATGGCTAAGGGGTCTGCCCCCGGCGCCCCAGCAGATGGGCAGCCCAATCCCGCCTCCGGCTCTGCCCAGGTTCTAAAGGAAAAGACCACCCCAGGTCTGTCTCTCTGCAGCCACCTTAGGTGCTAATAAACAGGTACTAAACACGGCCCCCAAACACCTCCAATCAGTGCGAGGGGAGGGGCCCTGGTTCACGGTCATTGCCGGAAAACACCCAGAGCCACCGTGCCTGAATGCATTCCACCTGCCGGGCGTTGAACTGTGCAGAAATAGCCGCTCTCCAACCCTGCGAAGGGGCTGTGCAGGCCGGAATAGGCTCCCCATCCCCACACGCAGGTCAACCTGGAATCCTAGCATGGACGTCACTGGCTAGGATGAGGTTATCCCAGACTGGGATGCGGCCTAAACCCAACGACTGGCCTCTATCAAGGAGAGGAAGGAAGAGCCAGTCACAGACACAGAGGCAGCGAGAAGCCCCGTGGGGACGCAGGCAGGGACGCGGCAGGTGGAGGAGCCCTGGCACCACCGGAGGCCACCAGAGCTACAGCGCAGAGGGCCTTGCCTTGTCACCTCCTACTGACACTGTAGGCGGCACCTGCAGCCTCTGCCCCAGGACGGAGCCAACCTCTCCGGCCTGAAGCCCAGGAAACTAAAGCAGCAGGAAACAGAGGCCTGTAGGTAAAGGCATTGCGGGCCGGATTTACCGGGCTTTGAAGCGGCCGAGTCGGGATTCAATGCCGGGCTGACTGGCTCGGCGAGGGAGAGACGCCATCTGTGGCAAGAACACTTCCAAATTCACTAACGGGGTCCCCAAAACCCTCCCCACAGGCCAGCTAAGGAGACTGAAGCAACCAGAGGCTCATAAAACTGCCTAGGAGAGCTGGCAGGAGACAAGGGGAGGGGCCGTGGCCGGGGCGGGCCGGGGGTCTCACCGTCGGTCCAGGCCTCGTGGATGGAGGCCTTCTGCCGGAACTTCTCCGCCAGGTGGTCCAGCCGCTCCAGCCTGCGGATCTCGTTCAGCAGCCACTCCTCATAGCCCTTCTCGGCCTGCTCCAGGCAGCCCCAGGCGTTGTTGATGTCCTGTGGGGATGCGAAGCGCAAGGTCAGGGCCTGCCTGGGACCCCGGGCCCCAGCGCCTCTGGCTGGAGATCCCTGCAGCTGGCTCCAGACCTTCCAGGCACGGCCTCGTCCCCAGCTCCACCCTACCACCCAAGCTATCCCTCCCCAGCCCCGGCTCCCGGGAGTGGGGCCAGAGTCCACGCGGGTGCCAGCTCTGGGCCTTTCAGAGTGAGCCTGGTGGGCACTAGGGCTTGGATGTGTCTTCCTAAACTCCCGTGCTGGAAACTAAACCCCCAACTCAGACATCAGGGTATTGCAGGGAGCACCTCCGAGAGCGGGCTGGGTCACAAGGGCTCTGCCCGCGTGAGTGGGTGAATGCGCTCAGGGATTCAAGGGCTCACGGGTAATTGTGCGAGCGCTCCTGTTACACGGGCCAGGTGCGCTCTGGCGGGCTTGCTCAGCCGCATCAGTGTGCACAAACATGGCTGCGTGAACGCTAGCGCTGTGCACTTGCACTTCCCAGCCTCAGGACCTGAACCTGCAGCGAAATCGACCTCTGTTCCTCATCGGTTTCCTGGTCACGGGGGAGCGAGGAAAGAGCCCAAGGCTCTCCCTGCCCAAGACTGGTCAATCACAAGGGCCACAGGGCATCCGGGGAAGCAGCTACGACGCAGGAGGGCAGCAGGCAGCGAGCTGCCCTGCCTCCCCGCATTCCTGGGTCTGCTCAGCCGGCTCAGGCAGCCGGGACCCTGGCCTGCGTGAGCTGGCCACGCTTCTGAGAGGCAGGTGCTAAGCACAAACCCACCTACCCTTTGAGACAAGGCCACCCCCTTCAGTGAGCACGAGGGTCCCTGGCTGAGCAGTGACGGGACTGAGGCCAGCCTGGGCGTCACCCACCCTACCGTGCACCCCGGGGTGGGCACTGGCTCTATTTCTCACAGAGCACTCTGACCACCTAGGAGCTCCCCATGCAGCCTGGGACCTGTAAAAGCATCAGTCTTCCAAATGGCACGCACAAGGTCAAGGTCTTCTTTCGCCCTTCAAGACCCCCGAGGCCGCCACCCCCAGTGCCATCCGCATTTGCTCATCCCTGCCAGTCCCGCTCAGCACGCCCGCCTGTGCTTGCCACCGCTCATTTTAAAGGCTGACAAGCTCTGCCGTGGTGACCCTGCTACATTTTCTGATATTTCTCTGGCTTCACCAAGTCCTGGAGACAGAGTGAAGGGGCACCAGTGGCATAAAAATGACATGAAAGAGGAGTATTTCCCGAAACAGGAGGCTGGTCACATTGGTTACGTCAGCTCTGTGGGGTTTGGGGACTTTTTAAAAAAAAAATTTGGGGGCCGGTGCTGTGGCGCAGCAGGTTAAAGCCCTGGCCTGAAGCACAGGCATCCCATATGGGCGCCGGTTCTAGTCCCTGCTCCTCTTCTGATCCAGCTCTCTGCTATGGACTGGGAAAGCAGTAGAAGATGGCCCAAGTTCTTGGGCCCCTGCACCCACGTGGGAGACCCAGTGGAAGCTCCTGGCTCCTGGCTTCAGATTGGTACAGCTCCGGCCTTTGCAGCCATCTGGGGAGTGAACCAGCAGATGGAGGACCTTTCTCTGCCTCTCCTCTCTCTGTGTAACTCTTTCAAATAAATAAATAAAATAAATCTTTAAAAAAAAATTGTCTTATTTTGTCCGGGGACAGAGCAAGCTCCTGTCCACTGGTTCACTCCCCAAATGCTTGCAACAGGCTAAGCTGGGCAGAAGCCAGGAGCCAGGAACTCAATCCAGGTCTGCTAAGAGGGCTGAGGGACCCAAGTACTTGAGGCATCATCTGCTCCTCCCAGGGTCCCCATTAGCAGGAAGCTGCAGTCAGGAGGTAGAGCTGGGATGTGAACCCAGTTCCTCTGATGTGGAACACGAAGGTCTTAACCACTTAATCACTAAGCTAAACACCTGCCTCAGCTGTTTTAAAGCAGTCGTTACTATATAAAATATGCTTCCTTTAAAAAAGTATGTAAGGGGGGGCCAGCGCTGTGGCGTAGCAGATAAAGCCACGGCCTGCAGCCCCGGAATCCCATATGGGTGCCAGTTTGAGTCCCACTTCTGATCCAGCTCCCTGCTAATGTGCCTGGGAAAGCAGTGGAAGATGTTCCAAGTGCTTGGACTCTTCCACCCTCATGGGAGACCTGGAAGAGCTCCTGGCCCCTGGCTTCCACCTGGCCCAGCCCCAGCTGTTGTGGCCATTTGGGGCATGAACCAGTAGATGGACAAACTCTCTGTCTCTGCCTCTCTGTAACTCTACCTTTCAAATAAACATTTTTTAAAAATTTAAAATAAATAAAAATTATGGAAAAGACTAAAAAGATCTTCTCAAAAACCTTTTTTTAAAGTTGAAACTAGGTGATAAGTGTTAAGTAATTTGTTTTCTGTATTTTGTGTATTTGTAGTTTTCAAATATCCTACCCCCCACACCAAAAAAAAAAAAAGATTTTGATTAGGTAATAAATGTGCTTGCTTTTTAACTACTTAAGATTCCATGGGGTCAGTGCCGTGGCTCAATAGGCTAATCCTCCACCTGTGGCGCCGGCACACCAGGTTCTAGTCCCAGTCAGGGCGCCAGATTCTGTCCCGGTTGCCCCTCTTCCAGGCCAGCTCTCTGCTATGGCCCGGGAGTGCAGTGGAGGATGGCCCAAGTGCTTGGGCCCTGCACCCCATGGGAGACCAGGAGAAGCACCTGGCTCCTGGCTTTGCATCAGCACTGTGCGCCGGCTGCAGCGCACTAGCCACAGTGGCCATTGGGGGATGAACCAACGGCAAAGGAAGACCTTTCTCTCTGTCTCTCTCACTGTCCACTCTGCCTGTCAAAAAAAAAAAAAAAAAAAAATTCCATGGAAGTAAACCGAACTTTACCGCTGCTGAATTGTGATCTGTTTGGTTCAGTAAGCCAGGAGGCACTGTGTTTTTAAAGACATTTCTAAGGAGGCTGGTGCTGTGGTGGAAGGGCGAGCATGGCCCCGTGTGATCACAGTAGACTGGGCACCCATGGGGTGCAGCGGAGCTGGGGCCTAGGCAGGGCTGCGGGCGGAGAATCGAATCCCAGAGAGGCGCATGCACCCGAAGAGAAGTGCCCACCCCGGCGCGGCGCCGGATCTCGAGCCGCTCTGGGCGGGAGGCGCCCCGGCTGCGACAGTGCTCACCGACACCATCCTGCCCTCGGAGGGCATGAAGGCGGGCCGGTTGCTGAGGCGCAGCTTGGTCTGCAGCGTGTTGAAGTTGATCTCCAGCTGGCACTTCTCCTGCACCTTGGGCGGCTTGTGCAGCCGCCGGTAGTCCCGGAAGTCCTCCAGCTTCTGCTGCATGGCGTGCATGGTGTTCTCGGGCAGCCGGTTCTCCAGCCACGGGATGGTGCGGCGGATCCACTCCAGCAGCTGCGGGGCAGGGAGCGGACACTGGCGCTGGCACGGAGCGGGCGAGGGCTCTGCTCCCAAGACCCGCACCAGGGCCTTCCCTGGGTCCAGGGCGTTCCCTCCGCAGGACTTCCAGCCGGCACGGCTCCACCTCCCTGCCCCTCTCTGCCCCGTCCACACCACAGCAAGCAACTAACAGCTGCTCCCTGAGGTTCCTGTCCCCTGACCTGCTAGGCTTCTAGAACGTGGGTCCCTGTCCCAAAAGGGGAGGGGCTGCTTCTGGGGCAGAGCGCTGGCCTGGAGCCCAGGCAGGGACCAGCCTGCATTGTTTTCCAGTAGCCAAGGCGATGGAGAAGATTGGGCGGAATGGAAACCTACCCAATGGCTGCAAGGTGCCGGGTGCCCACTTCCCCTGCAGGAGCCCTGAGTACGTGCTGTAACTGCCCCAGGCTAGGGAGCAGGATCATGGAGATCACAGAGCGAGGATTTACAGCCAGGCCCTCTGGCTACCGAACTGGGGTTCTGTCTGCCCCTGTGGGCCAGCAGAGACACCGAGAGGCTGGGCTGGGCAGCTCACAAGGCTGGCTGTTCTCAGGGAAGCCCTGACCCCTGTGTGGCCAACGGCACACCCAGCACTGGCCCATCCTGTCCCCTGTTGGGCCCAGCACCAACCAGCCCCAGCCAGCCCTGACACCTGCCCGGTCTGTGGCCAGCCCCAGGCACACCACTTTCCCAGTTTACGTGGAACTCACACACAGACCACCAGTGTACCAGGGCTTGGAGACCTCCTATTCAACTCTCAGGAGCTGCAAGGACCTCCTGTGCTCACTGCGCCTACCTCTCCTCCCTGGGAGATCTGCAGCACGGCCCGACTGCCCTGAGAGTTAACTGAGCCGGGCCCGTGGACCACACCCAGCCTGGCTCCCACGACAAAAGTGAGGACTCCTGTTCTCGGAGGGTGGGTTGTGCAGGGCGCTGCTGGGGCCACGGCAGCAGAACCCGGGGGTACCCACATCGCTGGCCAGCTTCTCGTAATCTTCCATCAGCTGCTCGTTCTCCTGGTTGACGGCCAACACCTTGCAGATGCGGTTGGCTGCTGTCTCCGCCTGGTGACAAGACGCAGAGTGTCAGGGCCAGCCGGTGCCGGTGGCAGGGGAACGGGGCACACACCTGTGCCGGCAAAGCCCCTCCCCGACTCCTGCACTCCAAAGTGCCTGGAGGGAGCTGCCATGGCTCTGAAGCCACCTCCTCTCCTAGGTCCTCCTCAGTCCTCCCCCCTACCCCCACTTTGTCAGCCCAGGTCCTGTAGGTCAGTGAGCCTGGATGGAGGCCTTGGTGACTGACCTGGATCCCTGCCAAAGGGCCTGAGTTTGAGGCCCAACACCGCATGTTGGGAAGAAACTAACCCAATGACCGACAGGATCAGAATTCTCAGGTCAGGTGGAGAAAATTGTCCCAGAATTCCCAGGGGCGGCACTGGCACCCCAAGGCTCAGGGCCTCAGGCCTGGATCAGCCAGGATGTTGGAGATGCAATGTGGGAGTCCTGGAAGCAGGTGCTGATAGAGAGGCCTCGGGGCCTCAGGATCCCTGCTGACTCTCCCGGGGATGAGATCACATCGGCGAAAACCAAGGGACCCTCAGCTGCACCAAAGGCAAACCCTGCAGATCAGCCCGGCGAGGGGAGGACGCCCAGCGTGCACGCCCCTGGGAAGACAACGCTCATCACGCATGGAGCGCTGGACAAGCAGAGACCCGAGGGGGCCTCGGCTGCGAGGAAGCAGAGATGGAACTGTGCTCAGACGCAAGGGCTTGGATCCCGCAGGGGACAGCGCTGCCCGTGACCGTGGGCCGTGGAGGGGAGCATTCCTAGGTCCACTCTGCAGCCGTGCTCTGTGCCTGCTCTAACCCTACACCAAAGGGAGGCGGGCTCAGAGCCTCCCGGGAGCCACGGGGTGGAAAGAAAAGAGCGGGCTGGGAGGAGAGGATGCCCGTGAGAAGACAAGCGCACAACTGGGGAAGAAAAAAAGATGCCCGGGGCAAGCGGAGAGAGGCGGGGCCTCCCAGCTGGTGGGTGAGCAAGCCACGGCGGGTCTCGGGGGCAGCACCACGAACTTCCTGAGGCTGTGGGCGCCCAGAGCAGGAAGCTGATGCAGGCCACAGCAGCCACGCTTGCTCCTTGAAGAACTTTCCAAACAGGACGCACGCCACTGGATCGTGTGCTCTGGGGGTGACTGTGCTGGGGGCGGGGCTGATGACTGTAGGGGTCGGGGTGGGCTGGGGCTCAGTAAGGGGGTGACACAGGAATGGCACAGGCTGATCCAAGTCCTCTAGGTAGAACCCGGAGCATTGGGTCTCAAGAAATGGAGACAAGGAGCTGCATCCTCAGGCCTCAGCCCCTGCTCCCAACCATCGCTGTCCTGGAGGGGCCAGGCCTCGTCTCACACAGAACTCCAGGTCGGTCCTCACCCCTCAAGTGAGAGGTCACTCGGGGGAATTCCAAGGGAAATTCCTGGCCTGGAGCCTGTCCCAGAAGTCAGGGGCTCGAGAGGGCAGGGTCCCGGGAACCAGGCCGCTATGTACCCCCCATTCCCATCAGCTGCCTGCAGCACCCAGCTACACCCCTGGAGGCTGGGCCAGGGCAGGGGAGAGCCAAGGGGTGTCCCCTCCAAGTTGACAATCATGTGTGGAGGTGGGGTGGCTGCAGATCCTGCCCCAAACCTGCCTGCCAGCAGATGAGAATCGCAGGGCGCCCCCCACCACTGCAGGCTGGTACAGCTGCTGTTGCCATGGCAAATGGAGAAGGCCCACCTTGCTCTCCTTACAGCCCCAATTCATCTGGAAAACCCTGGGCCCAGTGATCGCAAACGGATGTGTCCATCTATCCACTTGGGTGGCCTGGGATCTGAGCTCACAGGACTGCAAGGGATGTGGCCTGTGGGCCTCTGGACCCTCGCCCAGCACCTAGAGCCTGCCGAGCACTCCAGGGACAAAGGGGGGCATTCTCAGGAGGGCCTCTGGGGATTTTCCATAAAGAGCCAATCCCTTGCACCTCAGCCTGCCCCTGCCCAGCTGGCCTCAGCAACAGGCTGAGAACAGTGAGGTCTATAACAGCAGCCCTGCCCTTGGGAGGGACCTGGACATCATGGGGCAGAGGAACACTTTTCTTTGTAAAAGGCCCACCGGCCAACTCTACCGGGGCTGCCTCGGAGAACAGCCCAGCTCCCATCACCACCTTCAGGAGCAGGTCCCTGGAATCCAGATTGGATTTGGGGTGGGGGGGGAGAAGCAAAACAAACTGAATTCTGACCCCTCCCCTACTCTCACTGTCCAGCTTCCTCTCGCAGGCAGGCAGCACCCCCAGGAAGCCTGCTGCAGGCTGGGATGCACCTGCTTCCACAGCGGCTCTTTGATGAAGACGGGTCGGCCTCCACCGGCCTCAGCCACGGAGCTCAGATGAGATCAGCTTGGCAGGCACGAGCCCAGCAGGGCCTCCAGGACACCAGCCCGGAGTGGAGAACGCTGACGATGGCAGGTGCAGGGCCTACCCTGCGGATGCCAGCTTTCTGGCTTTCTAACGCTTGGCCCCGCCACGGCTCTAAGAACCTCATGCACTGCGGGGGATGTGGGAGACGAGGTAGAAACTCCAAGGGGATATTTCCTCCCGCAGGAGAAAGATGCGGGCCCTGGGAGGGACTTGGAAACTGAAGCAGTGTCAGAAGCCCACACTGGGAGGGGCCTGACCTCGGGTTTGTGTGCGAGAGGGGTTGCCCTGCCCTGGACCCAAGCAAGCAGCACGAGAAAGCCCAAGCTTGCTGGAGTTGATGGGACTCGCACAAGGTAATGCAGGCGAGCACACGATGTGCGATCTTCAACCGGCTGAGAAAACCCAAGCTGTGGAGTGCGCAAGCATCGTACGTGGCTTTCACACGTTTCTTTTGCACCCAAAGCAGCTCATCTTTTAATCCCATTTTCCGTGAACTTTTTGAAGCAGCCTCGGATTTATTCTGTAAAAAGGCAACCTGTCCACTTCTGAGCAGTAGGGGTAAAGGCTACGAGAAATCTGGGTTTGCTCTGCAGTTTGCGTGTGCGTATTTGTTTCCTGACCTACTTTAAGCTGTACTGTGATACAGCGAACATGCAACTACATTTTGCTCTCTATTAAAGAGGAATTTTCCAAAAGTTACAGACTATTATTCCCGGAGGATTTAGCTGTTCCAAGCCAAATTGCACCTACAGAGGAACCATTTTCCACTAAGGTGATGTCAGATATCTAAATGTGGCCACGTGACACGTCCCTACAGATCCACATGACTGCCACGAGGTTCTCATGGGTGACATTCTCCGACAAAGCTTTCCCAGATCTAGCCGGAATGGCCTCTCCTTCCTCCCACAGCTACCCGAAGCCGACTTTTTCCACTTGTCCCAAGTCAGCCCCCCGCGTTGGTGCTTCCGCCAACAAGGTTCCCCACTCTGCAGGGATCTCAGCCCAAGGGTCCGGCTTCCCCCAGGATGGGGGGGCGGGCTGGGCATGGGGCCGGGGAAGAGCTGAGCCCCGGTGTGACACAGGTCCTCTCCCCTGCAGCCGCTCTGGACCGCCTCTGATTCCTGCCATCTTCCCCTCCACAGGCAGCCTGCGTGGAACTAGCGTGCTGCAATCTCATGGCTCAAAGCTTCTACACAGGCTGTGGACCCCTACTCACCCCTGCTGGAGGTCCAGTGCGTCCTGCAGCCCCCTGGCTCTCCCCTCCACCCCAGCCCCCGTTCAGATCCAGCACAGAGCAGGCACTGCTTCCTGCAGCCACTGCCAGCTTCTTGTTCCCAGGGCTCCCCCAGACACACCATGAACTCGAGGGCAGGAACGGGCCGTTGTTCTCCCCACGTACACTGAGGGACAAATCAATGGATGCATCTGCTCCTGAAAGCACCTGGATCAAGTTCATGCTGTCAAGGGCTGCTTCTCAGAGACAGCTCCCAAGTGACCATGAACTTCAAAGCACGGACTACATTAGCCCAGTCTTGGTGCACCCACCCATCCTACATCCCTGTGGGGGACCAGGAGGGGAGAGGGAAGTGGAGAAAGAGTGAGAACCAGAACCAGTGTGTCCTACAGAAGTGTGCCTGCCTCCACCGTGGACAGTCACACGGATGTGTGCGCCATGGCTGTGGGCAGGCACACGTGCTGAACACACACGTGTGCACACACATGCACACGGTGTAAGATCCTGCCTTTCTGGTCCCATGGTCCAAGGTTTGGTGAGGCTGATTCCCCCTATCAGCACCAGCCATGGTGCTGCCAGGCAGAGAGAGCCCTCCTTCCCGGAGCCCCTGCCCCCCAAGGAGGGGTGGGGCTCCCTTCCATCTGGCCCACCAAACTCATGGTTGGCAGCAACTAAGACCCCCGCCCTAGGACAGGAGAGGAGTGCCACCACCCCCACCCCAGCTGGTGACCTTGTCCTCGGATGTGGACAAAAGTAGCGTGAAATGGTTGCAACAGGGATGAGGGGAGGGGAACAGGGCACAGGGGAGGGGTGGAGGTTGTGGAAGAGGAGCAGGCTGCCACACACACACACACACACCCCACATTCCCTTCCGAGCACTTATCAGCCAGGACACAGAGAAGGCCTCAGACACAGGTAAGGCCAGAGTCAGTGGGCGTGAAACCCAGGACAGAGCCCTGAAGGAGAAGAGGAGGAGGAAGAGGAAGAAGAGTGGAAAGAGGGACAGACCACTGCAGTCAGCCGAGCCAGGGACACGGGCAGGTGCGCTCTCCGGGGCTCCGAGGTGGCAGGCCAGCCAAGGCAAGCAGAGAGATGCTGTCCTCGCAGCTACAAGGTGGGGGTGAGGGCGAGCACAGCGGCAGGGGGGTGGGCCAGAGGGAGAGAGGAAGCAGGACACAGGACGGGGGAGGGCTGGGCAGCCGGGACCTGGGGGACAGGAGCCTCCAGAGGGGTCCCTCTGCCTTCTGAGTGCTCACGGGCCCTGGGAGGAAGGTGAGGACAGGGCTCAGAGGTGACAGGCAGGGAACAAGGTAGCTGCTAGCCCAGGGGGTATCTTTGTCTAACTCCTTAAAGCCATCTCCTCCCCCAGGTTGCATCCATTGGAAAGATGTCAACTGATTTTGTTAGGAGATATTTTTTTACTGACATCTGCAGAATATTTAGCAATAAACATTCAGATCTTTATTGTCTACAGCACACACAGGGTGCGCTTGAATTGCATGCAACCTGCACAACCATCCACGGCAGGCCTGGTTGGGAAGCATCAGGCAGGGCTCTGGCCTGGACTTCTCCCTGCCCTGGCTGCTGGCTGTATTTGGAGGGTGGGTGACCTTGCTCGAGCAGGAAGCAAGGAGAGAGTGCGCTTAAGGGAACAGTCAGGAAGCAGAGCCGAGAGCCACAGCGCTCGGGACAAGGGCTCTCAATGGGGGGACGGGTGGGGAAGGAAAGAAGTGGAGACCAGGAACTTCCTTCCCAGTCCTGGTGTCCACTCTGCCCAGTGCACAGGGACGGAGCCCCCAGGGGCCATCAGAGGCTGAGCTTCTCTGGCATCCTCAAGTGTCCTGGCCAAGGGTCACAGAGCGTCTTGCCCCTTTGCTAACCCCTCGTTTCACTCCAGGGCCTGCCACCGGAGCGTCCAGGGCAGACGGAGAGAGAGAGGGCGAGAGGGCGGCAGGGAGAGTGGGCGAGGCCGAGGGAGAGCTCACCTTCTGCGCACCCGAGAAGGCGTGGCAGTGACATGAAACATTAGGTCACATGGCCTTCCCATCCGGCCTTAGCGTGCCTACGCATCTGCGCAGAGAAGAAGAGGTTGAGAGGAGAAAGTAGGCGGCGGCGGCGGCGGCGGCACAGAATCAACCCAAGCAGCTGTGGTGGGCAGAGAGAACACGGGACGGACAGGCAGACAGACAGATAGACAGACACAGAGGGAAGGCTCAGAGAGAGGAAAAGGGGACGGTGTGGGGACAGGGGACAGGTGGGAGCTGAGCACAGTCCCAGGTGGGGCCGGAGACAGGCAGGGAGGGCGCAGGGTGGGGGTGGGGGGCAGGGGCTCCCAGCATGCATCTTCAGACAGGTCGCTGGGGGGCCATGCAGAACGGGACGTTTGCACGAGCATCGGACAGGCCCACAGACCAAAGCCATGGAGTTCCGCGGTCAAGGCTGCCGCTTCTGGGTGTTCGCCCAGGAAGGGGGCTCTGGGGAAAGGGTGTCTGCTGCCCAAGCTACACCTCTGTCTGCAGTGGGCGTGGTGCCCTTGTGTAGTGCAGAACCTGCACAACTGGACTCGGACACTCCCCGAGCGACACTGGGCCAGGACACTTGAAGAGACTCACAGCTGCCCGCTCCCTCCCCGCCCCCACCAGGGGTTGTGTCTCTCTCTGGGAACAGAGTACAAAGGGACCTCGTGGGGGTCCTGGACAGGGACCAGAGGGCGCCAAGGCGCACAGGGGCTGGGCACAGATCTGCTAAATCACGTGTGCATGAGTGGGGCGAAGGTGAGGGGCTTGATGACAGCTGCACACAACGGGTACAGGAAGACAGGCGCTGTCCCCCCAGAACCGCCTCCCAACGGAAAGCCCTTCGCTTGGCCAGGGCTGGAGCTGCAACAGAGGGAGGCGTGCAGGGGCAGGGCCCAGCCCAGCCCTGCTGATCTCACACACACAGCCCTTCCTGCTGATGCCAGGCACCTTCGACCCAGAAGCTCATGAGCCCTTGCCCGATTTTCTTGGTCACGGGAGAGGAAGATGAGAGAGAGAGAGAGAGCAGGGGTGCGGGGTGGGAGAGGAGCCAGACAAGACCAACACGCCACTGCAGAACCAGGCGCTAACTCTACCGATGAGACCATCCAGGCACCTGCCCCGGGGAGGGGCAGGGCGGGCAGGAGGGGTGGAGAGCGTGGCTGGGGGCCGGCATGAGGTGTGCTGGGCATGGGAGGAGCAGGGGGCCCCGGGTACCTTCTGGGCTCCAGAGAAGGCGTGGTAGAAGCTGGACACGTAAGTCATGATAGCCTTCTCATCGGGCCGGGCGGTTCCGACGATGTCTGTCAACGACATCCAGGAGTTAAAGGCAGCCGGGCGCACGTGGCACCACCTCCCGAAGCAACCAAGAAAGCTCCTGCCGACTCAGCGCCGAGACGGGGAGCCTGGCTCTACGCGGCCACGCAGGACCCCACAAGCGCTAAGCGGGGAGGGCGGGGGGCACAGCAGTGAAGACACCGCTAAGGGCGCCTACTTTCCCTATCACAGGTGCCTGAGTCTGGCTTCCTGCTCATGTGCACCTTGACAGGCAGCAGGCGATGGCTCAAGTCGTCGGGCGCCTGCCACCATGAGGGAGGTCTGGATTGAGGTCCTGGCTCCTGGTTTTGGCCTGGCCCAGCCCTAGCTGCTGCTTCATTCTTTTGGAGAATGAATCAGAGGATAGGAGAGCTTTCTTGGTCTTTCTCTCTTTGCTTTTCAAATACGTTAAAAAGAAAAAAAAAGTCCTTCCGCCCCAAGTTCATGGCAGAACTAGGAGGGGAGGGCCAAGGGCGAGAAGAGATGTGAGAACAGAGGGGTGGCACACGACAGGCAGTGCCACGGGTGCACCTCTCAAAGACTCTTCTAGACAACCAGGGACATCTGATCTGGAACTCAGCAGTAGATAAACCAAGACTTCTGTCAATTTGCCAGGTGTAAAAGTTGTTCCGGGGGCTGGCTCTGTGGCATAGTGGGTAAAGCCAATGCCTGCAGTGCCGGCATCCCATATGGGTGCCAGTTCCAGTCCCAGTTGCTCCACTTGTGATCCAGCTCTCTGCTGTGGCCTGGGAAAGCAGTAGAAGACGGCCCAGGTCCTTGGGCCCCTGCACCCACATGGGAGACCTGAAGAAGCTCCTGGGTCCTGGCTTCAGATAAGTGCAGCTCCGGCCACCGCAGCTAACTGGGGAGCGAACCAGAGGATGGAAGACACCTCTCTCTCTCTCTCTCTCCCTCTTTCAAATAAATTAATCTTAAAAAAAAAAAAAAAGGTTGTTCCATGGTTACAGAAGAAAACACCCGTATTTTCAAGGCAAGGTTTTTTCAAGTACATAGCTGAGATTTGCTTTAAAAACATTTCAATAAAGAAAACAAAACAAAACAAAAAAAAAGGAAAAAATACAGTGTGACAAAGTCTCACTCATCATTCCATCTGGATGACGGATACACAAACGCTCCTTATAGCATTCACTCTGCTTTTGGGTACTTCAAAGTACTTGAAAATGTTCTCATGATACAGTGAAATTTAAAAACAAAGGGATGGAGTGGGCGTTTGGCCTAGCAGTTAGAATGCCCACGTTTCACATCTGAGTGCCTGAGTGCGATTCCAGGCTCCGGCTCCTAACTCCAGCTTCCTGCTACTGCAGAGCCTCGGAGGCAGCAGCTGATGGCCCAGGTGATCGGGTTCCTGCCACTCACATGGGAGACCGGGACTGAGCCCCTGGCTCCTGGCTCCAGCCCAGCCCAGTCCTGGCCATTACGGGCCTCTGAGGAGTGACTGATCAGGTGAGAACTCTCTCTCTCTCTCTCTCTCTCTCTGTTGCTGGCAATTTGAAAATGGGTGAGAAGCTACTGGTGGGGCAGGGAGCAGGGAACGGTCCTGGACGCCCCCCCAGCCCTCCTCAGGGAGCAGGCACATTTCACACCAGCCCCTGAGCCCTTGCGGTCAAGGAGTCCCAGATGGCAGGTGGCTAAGGTATGCCAGGCTGCCCGAAGGGGCAAGAGCAGCAGTGGGCACAGGGCTCAGTCTTGAGGCCCATGGGCCTGCCCAGCTCCCCAGAGACCTCCCCACCAACCCACCCACCCACCCACCCACCTCTGTGCACCTGCGAGAGCTGCTCTGCACAGCAGGGCTTGGTGGCCATCGGGTGGCCCACACGCCCCGCCCAGAGACCTCATCTTTGGTAAGGATGTTTTTGCATCAAACCCCAAACCTGTCCCTAGCCAGGTTCCGTCCCCACACTGCCTGGGTCTGCCGCGCAGGCAGGACAGATGGGGAAGCTACACCGCCAGGGAGCTGTAGCCCAGGGCCCCTCCACGGAGCAGGGCACAGGGCGGGTCCCCAGGATTGCAAGGACTATGAGGGTGACGAGAGCTAGCAGCACACGCAGTCCTCGGTCACAGCGGGAACATGGCCAGGGCGCTGCACCCTGCCCGTGGGCTGTGGCCCCTGCAGGATGGATCTCAGCCGGGGGGACCTCCTGTCCCAACCCGCAACTGTGACTCCAAGACAAACACGAGAGCAGTCCTTAAGCGATCCGGGCAAGAAGAGCCTCAAAGTCCCCTCTCCCTTCAAAGCTCAGGGAGCTGCGGCGTTCCTGATGGACAGGAGACCCCAAGCTCCCGCCCCCGCCCCCTGTCCCCCGCCTTAGCTGCAGCCGGCGGATGGGGGACGCCCTTCACCTTCGGCATCCAGCATCTTGGGGATGTCCAGGTACTTCTCTGCCACATCAAAGGCCGTGTTCAGATTCGTGAGGGGGTCGTCCTGGGGGGGAGGGGAGAAGGCGGAAGAGGTGAGAGTGGGGACAGGGACCGCGGGGACACCCCTGAGAGGTGTGAGAGGTCACCAGAATGGGGGACACAGGGCACTGTCACCAGCCTGGATCCCCAGGGCGCAGCTCTGGGCACAGAACGCTGCTCTCACCGGCTGCAGGTCAGAGGGTTCTTTCCCTCTCAAAGTTAGGTTTCTTCATCAGAAAAATGGGGTGAAGACCTTGGGTGGGGTGGGAAAGGCCTGCCTGCTGAGAAATGCATGCTGGGGCCGGCACCCTGGTTCCTGGCTTCTGGTTCCAGCCCGGCCTCACGCCCGCAGAGCTCCAGGGCAAGGACCCTGGCCTCAGTTTCCCCGTGTGTAACACAAGACTTGGGACTAGGAGGCTCCGAGCTCCAGACTCAGCAAGAGTTGGAACAGGTGAGGCCTTGGGGCTCCCCCAAATGGCCCCCGTCCTGTGAACTGTGCTGGCCTCCAGGAAGCTCAGCGGGGACTGGCGAGGATGGGGAGACACTGGGGGGCATCAGACGGAGTGGGAGTGTGACACGGCGCAAGGGACACAGAACGGGCGATCGCCGTGGCATCCGGCGATTCCATTCCTGGCTCTCCATGGAAGGTCTGTGACAGGAAGGGCAGTGGCATACCCACGGCCAGAGCAGGCTACTCACGGTGGCCAAAAGATAGACGTGGCCAGGTGTGCGTCCCTGGACGACAGGACAAGCAAATGCGTTCAGACACGCGAGCGGGCACGGTTCAGCCTCGCTCAGGAAGGAAAAGTCTCTGACCCCCAGCACAACATGGGCGCACTCTGCCAAGTGAGATAAGCCAGGCACAGGAGGACAGAGGCCGGAGAGCACCACTTCCCGAGCTTCAGCTGGTGCGGGCAGAAAGCAGAATGGTGGTGACCAGGGGCTGGGCAGGGGGAGAGAGCGGGCAGCTGGTGGTTCATGGGTCCTGAGAAAGTTCTAGAAATGGATGGTGATGGATGCGCAACAACGTGCATGAAGCTAACACCTCTCAATGGTACACTTGACCATGGTTACAACGGTTCATTTTAGGTTTATCTGTATGTGTATTTTACCAGAAATTTAAAAAAAAACCTGTAAGGTGCAGAAGGCCCGCCCAGGAGTGGGAGGAGTTGCAACCTGCTGCAGGCAGACTTTGCCTCGGTTCCTCCACTTGCTAAAGTGAGAATACCCAGGGAACTGAGGGGTAAACACACCCATTTGGGACACTTTCAGGAGGAAATTACTCAAAACAGAGAAGGCGGAGCCCTTCTGGGAAAGTCTGACAGGAGCCAGGGTGACGGGAAAACACCGCCAAGCGCTACAAGTCACTTCCACCAGAGCCTGGCACGGCAGCTGCCAGCGTCACCCCGACGCCCACTCGCCTGCTGCCCCAGGGAGCAGGCACCTCCCGTACCACCACCCTCTCACCGAGACTCTTCAGGAGGGAAGAGCCCCAAGTTCTTTGAGACAAGGTCCGGGCTAGCGTTTGGGCTGGATCCACTAAGAGATCCACTAAGAGAACTGAATTAAAGCGAACTGGGGCGGGGGGAGGGGACGACACAGAGTAACACTGGGGGAAATGGGCTGGGGCTGATAAAAAGCTGCAGAGAGGGATGGGGTGGTATCAGGCAACGCCCCCCCACTGCTACCCCACTCCTGCCTCCCAATGACGGAGGCACTAGGAGCCTCTGCAATGGGGCGGTCAGCACTGGTCCAGCTCCAGGTGGGGATGGGCAACAGCTGGGGACGACCTGGCCACTGTCACCTTGTACACTCAAGCAGGGGACAACAGGTACAGCACACTTGTCATAAACAGCTGAGTCAGGAGCTGGCCTGTGACACCAGCATCCCAGATAAGCGCCAGTTCTAGTCCTGGCTGCTCCACTTCCGATCCAGCTCCCTGCTAATGCGCCTGGGAAAGCAGCAGCAGATGGCCCAAGTGCTTGGGCTCCTGCACCCAAGATGGGAGTTCCTGGCTTCTGGCTGTTGCAGCCAGGGGCCTTTCCAAGATGCCCATGCATGCGGCCTCTTGGCACTGGGACAGGTGGAGCAGATGTTGCTGAGTCCAGTCGAACGGTCAGGATGGTTCAGGACAGGCTTTGCCAAGGTCTCGGTCAGCACCCCTCACCAGCTCAGACGCCGAGAGCCAGCCTGAGGCTGGAGACAGCCCTCATCGCCGCTCGTCTGCCCTGCCATGCACACAGCCAGCCGCACGACACATGCCAGAAGTGTAAGAGAAACCAAGCAATGTTCAAAGAAAGCCCTCCAAGCTGGAGCAGGGAAGGAAATGAAATCCATGTGGGGCGGGAGAACCCGCTCAGGACCGCGCAGCTGGGAGAAAACCTCTCTCGGAAGATACAATACTGTCAGTCACACGGTAATGGTGCCACCTTGCAAAGCCCACAGGAACATGAGGCAGGAATGTCACTTAGGACCTCATCGCTCCCTCCCCCAACTATGGCCACAGGGGTGCATTCTCTAGGTGTGCCAGGACTGTGCACACGGACGCACCTGCTGTGTGCCCATGGGCATGAAGGAGCCTGCAAGGGGTTTTCCTGCTCACTTCTACAAAGGCCTGGCCGGCCTAAGAGGCAGACACCTCTCGGAGCAGGGGGCCAGGCCCGTTGTCCCCCTGCCCACCCACCCAGCAGGGACCAGCAGGTGGGGTCGGGTGAGGGCACGCACCTTGCGCAGCTTGCCGTAGTCGATCAGCTCAGGCCGGTGTCGGTGGATCAAGGCACAGAAGCCGAGGCCGTCCTTCCAGCTGCCCAGAGAGAGAGAAAGTGGAGCGAGCTGGTGAGGGCGGCCCACCGGCCAGGCGGCCAGGCGCTAACCAAAGCTGGGCTGGGAGGCGAGGGCCACCTTTATGCTGGGGATAAACAGGAGGGGATTTCAAAAAGTTCGTGGAAAGCTGGCATCAAAAGAAAAGTTCAGGGACAGGCATTTGGCCTGGTGGTTAGGACGCCTGCCTGCATCCCGCATCAGAGCATGTACCCAGCTGTGACTCCTGACAACGCAGACCCTGGGAAGAGCAGGTGTGCTGTCAAGTCACTGGGTTCCTGCCACCACATGAGAGACCGGCCCAGCCCCGTCCTGGCTCTCATGGGCATCTGGAGAGTGAACAGCAGGTGCGTGCTCACTCTGTTTTTCAAAAACAAGTTATTTTGATGCAAAATTTTTTTGAAAAGCAAGCCCATTTTTTTTTTTTGAAATATGCATTTTTCCATGAACTTCTGGGAAGTCCCCTCAGCTATAACTTTTTGGAGATGGAGATAGGAGAAGGCAGGTTGAAAAGGGACATTTCTTCCTGCCACAATCCCAGACGCTGTGGGGGGCTGCGGCTGCCCGGGAGCCCGGGCTGGGATGTGCAGGACGCTCCCCTGGGGGACTTCCCTGGTGGTATGAACACAGACCGAAGTGTCCCAGACATAGCAGCTGTGTCCAAGACAGCGATACGTCCCGTTCAAGGCAAGGCGCCTCTTCCCCTGGGGCCCCAACTCGGCTCCAGAGCCGACACTGACCCCGCCAAGGTGGCCAGGAGTTCCCGGGGAGGCAGCCCGGCAGCCCCCGGCCACTCACCTTATATGGAAGTTTTGGATGTTGACATTCTTGTAAGGGGCCGTCTTCCTCTGACACCACAAGAGCAGCCCTTCCTTGGCTGATGTCTCTGTGGGAAGGGGACCGGCAGAGGTCAGCAGGCGAGCCCGTGGGTGGAGGGTGCTGGCTCACGTGAAGCCCGGATTCCAGCCCTGCTGCTGCCGGGGGGGGGGGGGGGAGCCCCTGCCAGCAAGTTCACGGCTTGACAGGGTTTGAGAAGTTATCCGAGAGCCTAGGAAGCATTTCAGAGCTGGCTGCGTGGCTTATTTAAATTCTGAGAGGGGGCGGGCGTCGGTCCGAGTGATGCAGCACCAGTTAACATGCCAAGGTTCCAAATCAAAGCACCTGGACTCCACACCCGGCCCCTCCTCCTGACTCCAGCTTCTTAGCAGTGCGCACCATGGGGACAGCCGGTGACGGCTCAAGTACCTGGGATCCTGCCACTCACGTGGGAGACTTGGATCGAGTTCCCGGCTCCCGGCTTTGGCCTTGGCTCAGGCCCAACTGTCCTGGGCATTTGGGGAGTGAACTAGCAGATGCGGGTTCTCTCTCCACTTCTCAAATAAGTAAATAAAACGTTTTTTTAAAATCCTGACCTAACAGTGATTCTAGTTTTCAGAATTATTTCTCCCTACTCCTTTGGATTTGGAGAAATGGAAGTGATAGGAAGTAAGTCGGCGACCGCATCAGGCGGCCCCTCTGGGGAGGAAGCTCTGATGGGGCCAGGGAATCTGCAGGCCAGGAGTCTCCAGACAGGGCCTCCGGCAGCCTGCAGAGTGCACACAGCTGAGTGGGAAGAAAGCGTGGGGACTCCCACCCGGATCTTACTGTCATCTAAAAAATAAGGCTCCTCTGTTTTCACTGCGTGGATTGCAAATTTGTGTGTGGGGGGGTGTGCCTATGTGCATATCAACGTGCAAATGTTATGAAATAAGTGCACGCCTATCAGAAATAAGCTCAAAAACTGCGGCAAGGTGGACTCCAAAGCCCGCTCAGTCATTACCCCCGTCACAGTAGCCCTTGCAGGTCTGGGAGGAGGCCACCAGAGGGAGCCATGCGAGCAACGTGGAGGACCTGGGTCAGCTCCCGCCAACTGGGGCTGCTCCCGCCCCACGCTCAGAAGCCACGGCAGGTTTACAGGACACTCCCTCACCACAGCCTCTGGGCTTTGCCAAAAGTGGCTTCCCTGCACACCTATGGGAACTGGCAGCCCAGAAAAGTCCTTACAGACCAGGAGGCAGGGCAGATGCCCTGAAATGGGCCCATGACACAGCGGCCATCGCCCAGGGCGAAGAGCTAACCGAGCCGAGGCTGGCGAGGAAGATGAGCCGCTGGAGGCCGGGGGTGGGGGTGGGGGGAGGAAGCCCACCTTCCACCGAGATGTCCTGGATGGCGAAGCGCAGGATGATGGTCCAGATCATGCCCAGGGTCATCTTCACGTTCCCGTCCACGATCTCTGCAGAGACAGCGGCGGGGCGCGTCAGGATGTGGCCGCACCTCGGGCGCTCCGACACGCCACGCACCGCGCATGGACAGCGGCCAACACCACGCACCGCGCAGAGACAGCGGCGGGGTGTGTCAGGACGCGGCCGCACCTCGGGTGCCCCGTCACGCCACAGCAGCGGGTCGTCAGGACGCGGCCACACCTCGGGCGCCCCGTCCCGCCACGCACCGCGCTAGGAAGCAGAGAGCAGAGTGCCGCTTCCGGGGCAAGGCGGGGTGTTAGGAAGAAGTGCAAAACCCCGTGATAGGTGCCAGGAGAGACCTCTACAAGGAAATGGAGTCAATTCCACGTGGGGACAGTGGGAGCCTCGGGAAAGGCCCCAGAAGCGGGCGTCTTGAACCCTGACCGGGGCTCCCCAGCCTGCCGGAGAAGAGGGGGAGGCTGTCTAAGCCACACAGATGTTCTGGCGACTCTAGCAGCTGGGGGTCTCTGGGCAAACAGCCACCACACAGGGAAAGCCAGCACGAGTGGCAGAAAGCCATCCACTCAGCAGTTCTGTGACCTGCCACCGTGAAGGAACCACCCACTCCCAAGTCACCCTTGTAACACTACCAGTTGCAGATTCAAATAGATTCTCTTCTTTAAATATCAAGCAACAGACAAGTCCATGAGTGGAGAGAGACTGTTACATTTAACCTAAGCAGCACTTTCTAGTTTTTTTTTTTTTTTAAGATTTATTTATTTATTTGAAAGGCAGAGTTACAGAGAGGCAGAGGCAGAGAGAGAGAGAGAGAGAGAGAGAGAGAGACAGAGAGAGAGATCTTACATCCACTGGTTCATTCCCCAGATGGCCACAATGGCCGGAGCTGAGTCTATCCAAAGCCAGGAGCCAGGAGCTTCTTCTGGGTCTCCCCCATGGGTGCAGGGGCCCAAGGACTTGGGCCATCTTTTGTTGCCTTCCCAGGCACATTAGCAGGGAGCTGGATTGGAAGTGGAGCAACTGGGATCCAAATGGGCACCCATATGGGATGCTGGCACTGCAGGGGGCGTCTTTACCTGCTACGCCACAGCGCAGGCCCCACTTGCTAGACTTTTAAGTGCTATAAACTCTAGTACATTTTCTTCTAAGCCTCGGCCAAAGGCAGAGAATCCAAACAGAACAAAGCTCCTTTCTAAGGCACCAGCTGACACTGAAATGTAGACTCCTCACCCTCACCTCCTTCTCAGACCAGGAGATGGTGACCTGGCTCAGGGTAGGGTATGCTCAAGTTAGAGTAAGGTGCCCAGGCCGGCACTGTGGCTCACTAGGCTAATCCTCTGCCTGCGGCGCCGGCACACCAGGTTCTAGTCCCGGTCGGGGTGTCGGTTCTGTCCGGCTTGCTCCTTCCAGGCCAGCTCTCTGCTGTGGCCCGGGAATGCAGTGGAGGATGGCCTAAGTGCTTGGGCCCTGCACCCCATGGGAGACCAGGAGGAAGCACCTGGCTCCTGCCTTCGGATCGGCGCAGCTCTGGCCATAGCAGCCATTTGGGGGGTGAACCAATGGAAGGAAGACCTTTCTCTCTCTCTCTCTCTCTCACACACACACACACACATACACACACAGTCTAACTCTGCCTGTCAGAAAAAAAAAAAAAAAAGAGTAAGGTGCCCAAGGGTGATCTTATCTTTCTCCACCTGCAGCCTTACTTTGGGAGGAGTTCCTAATGGAAGCATGGGAAGGGGCGATTTCCAGGGCATCCCGACCCCTCGGCCCATGCCCATGAGAGTTCGCGTCCACACCCCCCATAGACAAGAATGGATTTGCATTAAGGCAGGCATACTCTAGGGCCCCAGCCCCTTGCTCAAAAATTCAGTGGTAGGATGGGCTTTCGGTGCAGCCGTGCAGACAGTGCTTGTCATGCCTGCCCCCCCCCCGGGGTGACCAGGATTGAGTGCCAGTTCTGCTTGACTCCAGCTTCCTGCCAGCGTAGACCCTGAGGGGCAGCAGGTAATGGCCCAAGTGGTTGTATCCCTGTGACCCACATGAGACCCAGGCTGAGTTCCAGGCCCTTGGCTTCAGCCTGGCCCAGCTCCCGCTGCTGCAGACACATGGAGAGTGAGTGGACAGAAAATCTCTCTCTCTCTCTGTGGCTGGCCCTCACTCCCCGTTTTCCTTTGCCTTTCAAATAAATAAATAAAAATAAATAAATAAATAACTAGGGCGTTGACTTTCAAAAACCAGTTTAGAAGAAAGTGGCCTGTTGCTCTCTGACCAGGTGAGTGCCGAGCAGGGAGCAGAAACCCCCGGGGGAGGGCAGGCGACAGCGCTGGGCCTGCCTAGGGTGCAGAGCGAAGGCCAAGCAGAATCCACTCTGCACAAAGGGTAAGAAGCGACTCTCCCTCCTAACAGCCCCAGACACCGGCAGGCACGGCCCCCACCCAAGGGTCTGGGGTGGAAACAGACAGCTCAGTGACACAGCTGGCACTCAGCAGGGTGCACTGTGGGCAGGCAGAGTCAGTTCGTGAAGCTTGGCATTCGAAGATGCACATTTGGGGCCGGCACTGTGGCGCAGCGGGTAAACACCCTGGCCTGAAGCACCAGCATCCCCTATGGGTGCCGGTTCGAGACCCGGCTGCTCCACTTCTGATCCAGCTCTCTGCTGCAGCCTGGGATAGCAGTAGAAGATGGCCCAAGTCTGTGGGCCCCTGCACCCGCATGGAAGACCTGGAAGAAGCTCCTGGCTCCTGGCTTCGGATCAGCACAGTTCTGGCCATTGCGGCCAATTGGGGAGTGAACCATCGAATGGGAGACCCTTCGCTCTCTCTCTGCCTTTCCTCTCTCTGTGCGACTCTGACTTTCAAATAGATGAGTAAATCTTAAAAAAAAAAAAAACAACATTCGTTTGCAACTTGTAATAGTTTCGCATCTGCAATAATTCAAGAGCATATCCACACTGATCAGTAGATACATAAGCAAAAGACATGCATAGATCTGTCCCAAAACACAACAGGTAATGAACTTATAAGAATGTTCAGGGGCCAGCGCTATGGCACAGTGGGTAAAGCCACTGCCTGCAGTGCCAGCATCCCATATGGGCGCCGGTTCTAGTCCCGGATGCTCCATTTCTGATCCAGCTCTCTGCTATGGCCTGGGACAGCAGTAGAGGATGGCCCAAGTCCTTGGGCCCCTGCACCCACATGGGAGACCCAGAGGAAGCTCCTGGATCCTGGCTTCAGATCAGCTCAGCTCCAGCCGTTGGAGCCATTTGGGGAGTGAACCAGCAGATGGAAGACCTCCCTCTCTCTCTCTTTCCCTGCCTCTGTAACTCTGCCTTTCAAATAAATAAATAAATCCTTAAAAAAAAAAAGAAAGAAAAAAGAAACTGTGCACGGTTCTTTTCTCCCCCTCTTCCAGAACATAAGCTCCACCGAGGCCAAGAATCTTCTCCGGTTTCTATACTGCTCAGCGGCAGACGGGGCCCCGTGAGAAAGCCCTCCGTGTGCACTGGCTGAATGAATGCATACACACTGGCAACACCGGCCCACGGAGGCAGAGCCCCTTGCTCCCTGGGAAAGCAGTGCTCAGGCAGTTCCGGGGCAGGGCCCGGGTACAGAACGGTGCGCAGCTATGCTCAACCAATAGACAGTTAAAGCTGCAGCTAAAGGCGACATGCGGGAGTTTCCCACGACTTGGGAAAACTTCACAAGCACGTTTATGCGCAGCATTTCAAATATAAGGAGAAGCGGCTCCCAGCTCTAAAGGAAGCAGGCAGCTTCTTTTGGGGGTCTTACTGTGCTTACTCCTCTCCCTCCTACACCCCAAAATCTCACCCAAGGAGTTTGCTACTGAGTTCTCACTCACACCAAACAAAGTGTTTGATTCCAGAAACCAGGCACCAGGGACTGGCAGGGAGAGGGGAGTTACCGGCTGTGCACCTCGACTCCACCCCCCATCTAGGGCACAGCCCCGGCCCCAGGGAGGCAGCCCCACTGCACCAGGCATTGCACCGGGGCTGCCCCATTCTTAAGAGGCAGCTTCATGGCAGGGGGTTGCTGGGAAGGCTGCGCCCAGAGGTTCCAAGGCCACAAGTGGGCTCCATGGGAGAAACCGTGATGATAGATTATTGATGTCTGCCCTGGGTGTGGGAGGCAGTGGTGGCTCCTGTTTCCTGTTCCTGGTCTGCAAGGCGCTGCAAAGCGTTTTGCGTGGCCGGCGCCGCGGCTCACTAGGCTGATCCTCTGCCTTGCGGCGCCAGCACACTGGGTTCTAGTCCCAGTCGGGGCGCCGGATTCTGTCCCGGTTGCCCCTCTTCCAGGCCAGCTCTCTGCTGTGGCCAGGGAGTGCAGTGGAGGATGGCCCAAGTGCTTGGGCCCTGCACCCCATGGGAGACCAGGAAAAGCACCTGGCTCCTGCCTTCAGATCAGCGTGGTGCACCAGCCACAGCGCACCGGCCACAGCAGCCATTGGGGGGGGGTGAACCAACGGCAAAGGAAGACCTTTCTCTCTGTCTCTCTCTCTCACTGTCCACTCTGCCTGTCAAAAAATAAAAATAAAAATAAAAGCGCTTTGCGTGTGTCCTATTTTCGCTGGGACAATACTCTACTGCTTCTCCCATCCCCCCACTCCAGGGAGGCAGTCAGCTGCCCATTATCCAGACAGAATGAACGATGCTGCACAGGTCCCACGTGACAGAAACTCGAATCCCAGGGGCCACCTCCCAGTCCAACACTTTGAATACTGCACCCCTTGCCCTCTCTGTGCTGAGAGATACTACATCATCAGGACCACTCCCAGGTCCTTGACACCTAAGCCATCAAACTTCAAAATGAAATGGAAAATCTTTCTCAGGTCCCCTCTGGGATTAAATCCCAACCGTTGAGCTGTGCGTTCGGTGTGGTGGTTAAGATCCCCCTTGTGACACCCGCATCCCATATCAGAGCGCCTGGGTTCACATTCTGACACCACTTCCAATTCCAGCTTCCTGCTAACACGCACCCCAGGAGGCAGCACAGCTCAAATAGTGAGAGACCCAAATTGAGTTCCAGGCTCCCAGCTTTGGCTTAGCCCAACACTGGCTACTGCAGGCATTCGGGGAATGAATTAGCAGATGGAACATCTCTCTGTGTCTGTGTGTCTCTGGGTCTCTGCATTACCAAAGGAGGGGGAAAAATCCCAACCGTTCACCCAGGCCAAGTTTCAACTCCAAGAAGCCTAGAACATTCTAGAACCAAATCTATTTGGAGAAACCGTAGGGCTCTAGTCGAACTCCTCCCAGACATGTGGATACTTCAGGTTCCCTAAGGCTCTACATCCGGAACTCGGCTGCCTAGAGCGTCTCCCTCCCCAGCCTGCACCTGTGCTTCCGGGAGGACCGCAGCGCGGTTCCTGCACAGGGCCAGCCCTCCGCAGCCCGGCTGCTCTGACACCAGGACAACCACCCCCACTTCCAGGACGGCTCGTTGCTGGGGATCACGCCGCTGCCGTTCATTTTCTAATCTGCGGCAGTAAACTTCATTTCATTAAGAATCAAAACCCATTTGGTAGCTCCACTGGCTTTTCAGCTGGGCACAAGCATGTGCTGGGGCTTGAAATGGGGTAGACTGATTCAACGCAGGCAGCGTCCACAAACCTTGACTGCCCACAGGGGTGAGAAAGGAAAGAATCGCATTTTTATAGGAGCGCTTTGGAAATCTGCAGAGAAGCCAGGCTCGTGTTACAGGGGCTGGGTGGAGGTGGGGGGCCCGGCAGATCTGCCACCTCTCGGCGGAGGGAACCCAGATGTGCAGGCTCTGCCCCTGGGGCAGCTGAGCCTGGGCTCCATTCTGGCAACTGCTCAGTTCATTTAACTGTAGAGTGTGGCTGATCACACCCACCTAACAAGCCTGCTGTGAGGGTCGGGGACAGCTGGGTGAAGTCTCCTGGCTGGCCAGGTGGGGCTGTTCCCACCCACCTTCTCTTTCCATCCCTCCTCCCCTCTGGTAGAGTCTTTTAAAAAAATCTAACTGGGAAGAGACAGAGAAACAGAGGTCTCCTATGCCTACAATGGCCGGCACTAGCTGGGACCGAAGCCGGGAGCTTGGAACTCAAACCAGGTCTCCTACATGGGTGGCAAGAACTCAACTACTTGAGCCATCATGGACTACAGGGTCTACAGGGTCTACACTGGCAGGAAGCTGGAGCCAGGGGCCTGAGCTGGGAACTGAACCCAGATGTTCCAAGGTAGGATGTGGGCATCTTAACCGCTAGGCTAAACACCTGCTCCTGGTAGAATCTTAAAAAAAAAAAAATAAACTGCTTTTTAAAAATTTCACTGGGGGTGGCCGGCGCCGCAGCTCACTAGGCTAATCCTCTGCCTAGTGGCGCCAGCACACCGGGTTCTAGTCCCGGTTGGGGCGCCGGATTCTGTCCCGGTTGCCCCTCTTCCAGGCCAGCTCTCTGCTGTGGCCTGGGAGTGCAGTGGAGGATGGCCCAGGTGCTTGGGCCCTGTACCCCATGGGAGACCAGGAAAAGCACCTGGCTCCTGGCTCCTGGCTCCTGGCATCGGATCAGCGCGGTGTGCCAGCCGCAGCGCGCCGGCCGCGGCAGCCATTGGAGGGTGAACCAACGGCAAAGGAAGACCTTTCTCTCTGTCTCTCTCACTGTCCACTCTGCCTGTCAAAAAAAAAAAAAAAAAAAAAAGAATTTCACTGGGGGCCAACATTGTGGAGTAGCAGGTAAAACCGCCACCTGCAACACCGACATCCCGTACGGGCTCTGGTTCATGTCCCGGCTGTTCCACTTTCCATCCAGCTCCCTGCTAATGTGGAAAAGCAGAGGAGGACACCCCAAGTGCTTGGGCCCCTGCACCTACGTGGGAGACCTGGAAGAAGCTCCTTGCTCCTGGCTTTGGCCTGGCCCAGTGCTGGCTGTTGAGGTCATCTGGGGAGTGAACCAGCCAATGGAAGACCTCTCTCTCGCTCTCTCCTGTCTCTCTCTGTAACTTTGCCTTTCAAATTAATAAATAAATCATTTTTTAAAAATTTCCTATCAGACGCAAAAAAAAGTTGGCTGAGCCCCACCTGACAGGGAACTCTGCCTGGGTCCCTGCACCCACCCAGCCGTGAGCCTCTCAAGAGTACAGATTATGTCTTCTACGCCCTGCGGCCCACCATGGTTCCTAACAGCATGAGGTCCACCGCAGGTGTTCCAGTAAGTGTTCAAAGGAGTTGCAGGTGGCGGGGTGCTCTGCTTTGTGCCTGGAAAGCAATTCTCTGCTTTTTAATAAGAAAGGACGTTTTGTTCTATTAAGGAAGAATAAACACTTGGCAGAAAAATGTGTAACTAAGCAGGCACAGAAGCCAAAGAAAACGCCATTCAGGTGGTCTGGTGCCAGCCCAGATGCCCACTGGGGCAGGGAAGGAGTGAATACGGTACATGGGCCTGGGAGAGCCACAGGGATGGGTTGAGTCTGAGTTAAACTGGACAGAACGTGTCCTTCTATGCAGGCCCAAAGACTCGAGCCATCTTCCGCTGCTTTCCCAGGCCACGGCAGAGAGCTGTATCGGAAGTGCAGTAGCCAGGATTTGAACCCGTGCCTGTAACATAAGGGATGCTGGCATCGCAGGAGGCGGCTTTACCTGATGCACCTCGATTTCTACAAGAAAGGGACTCCCATCGCCTGGAGAGGAGAGGTCTGCTCCCACGGACTTCCTGGTGCATTCCTCTGGTGCCACACACACACCTGCATTTCGGCTCGGGCTTGACCAGTGACTGACCCTGAGCAAGGAACGCGACGTCTGCAAGTAGCTGTTTGCCTCTTTGTCCAACAAGGACCACACGTAGAGCCGCCTCCTAGGGGCGGCAACGCTGGTGGACAAGGTTCAAGTACCCGCCAGCCCGAGTGTTGAGAACTCCCAGCCACGGCTGTACCCTGAATGAATGCGTGCGTGAGGCTGTGTGTCAGGTACCTGGCATCACGCAGCAGGTGCCAGCAGGTGTCTGCTGGATCCATAGCCAAGTTTCTCAAGGGTTGGAGTATTTGAAACCCCTCACCCCCACCCCCAACACCTGCACTCAACCAGTTGTGCTGGGGCAGGTGTTTGGTGCAGGGGTTAAGACACTGCTTGGGGAGGCCGGGGTTGTGGTGTACGTAGTAGGCAGAGCCTCCGCCTTTGGTGCCGGCATCCCACCCGGGCACCAGTTCGTGTCCCGGCTGCTTCTCCTCCAATCCAGCTCTCTGCTTCTGGCCTGGGAAAGCAGTGGAGGATGGTCCAAGTCTTTGAGCTCCTGTACCCACATGGGAGACCTGAAAGAAGCTCCTGGCTCCTGGCTTCAGATCGGCTCAGCTCCAGCCACTGTGGCCATTTGGGGAATGAACCAACAGATGGAAGAAGACCTCTCTCTCTGTCTCTCCATCTCTCTGTAACTCTACTTCTCAGATAAATAAATGAATGTTATAAAAAATAAAAAAGACACTGCACGGGACCCCTGCATCCCATACTGGGGTGCCTGTGCCCGCGTCCTGGCTCTGCTCCTGATTCCAGCTTCCTGCTAACGCGCACCCTGGAAGGCGGCAGGTGCAAGGGTTCCTACTGCCCCCACGAAAGACCTGGATTGTGTTCCTGGGCTGTTGCAGGCATGTGCAGAGTGAACCAAAGGGTGAGAGAGCCCTCTGTGTTTTCTGTCTGCCTTCAAATAAATAAATAACCGTTGAAAAAAAGGCAACTGTTCTACCTCCTTGTAATCATAAAGCTAGTATGAAGGGACTTCAAAAAGTGTAAGGAATAATGGAACTAAAAGACATGTTTATTTTGGTGCACAACATTTTTTGAAATCCAAGCATACTTTTTTTCACAATATCCAATTTCCATGAATGTTTTGAAGACTTCTTGTAATGGTTTAAACAGCTTTAGAAAAAGTGTTCCTAAGTGAAAGCAAAAAAAAAAAAAAAAACCACCAACCTCCCCCCCCCCCCCCCCAAAAAAAAATACCTCGAGAAGCTGCATTGCAGGGAAAGGCTACTGAGGATGTCAGGACGTCCCTAAGGCCTCGCATCCAGCAGCCTCCCGGGGGCTCCCGGGGCCTCGGGCACCCCGCAGCCGCCCCCCCCCGGCCATGACACCACACACCCTCCCTCACCCTCCCTCCCGGGCACAGAGCTGTCTGCTTCAGGCAGCACAGTTCAGCCAGGCCTGTGCAAGAGGCGGCCTCTGCCCCTGCAGGGTTCCACGGCGCCAGCAGTTGGCAGAGGAAGTGGAGGGTGGGAAGCGGGACGAGAGTCCTTGGCTGGGGCAGGGCGGAGGCTGGAAGGGCCGCGTGAAGGAAGCACAGGCTGAGCAGATGGAGGTGCTGGGCACCCGCTTCCAAACGCCCCCAGCGATGAGGGGACCCAGGATTCAGTGGAGAAAAGGCCCGGGGAACAAGAAGGAGCAGGAGCGGAGGTGGCTGGGGGCGGCGCGCACTCACCTTCGGCGCCGATGGACACCAACTTGACGCCTTTGCTGGCTATGAAATCCAGGGCCTTGTTGACGTTGGAGATCTTGTGCACCCTCATCTTGCCTCTCTCCGGCTTGGCCAAGCGTTCGCCTGAGTAGACGGAGAAGGCAGAAGGGAGGTGAGAGCCCCTCCCCCAGGAGCCAGGGCTACTGCTGCCAGGCCTGCCTCCCGGGCACACCTTGGGCAGGTGCAGGTGCAGGGGTGCGTGCATGCATGCATCTCTCTCTCTCTCTCTCTCTCGGGCACTGCAGAAAGCCACCCTGGTGGGAACGCAAGGGTGGGTCCAGATCTAAACCCACCTGCATCCCCTCCTCATGTGTTAGCAGGCCCCCAAACCCACGCACGCCAGGGATTTGGCTGGGTACTAGGAAGAGGGGGCTGAACAACGGCTTTTTGCCTTTACGTAATTATAGCCCAGGAGCAGAGACAGGACCTTAAACAGAGAAACACACAAATACATACATACAGTGACATTCACCAAGAAGGATCAATGCTCTTCCAAAGAGGAGGAGGAGGAGGAGGAGGCTAAGGAGGAGGAGGGAAGAACCGAGGAGGAACAGGAAGGGCCTGCGTCTCTGCAGCCGGGCAGCCGCCACAAGGAACAGAATCACAGAAGGAACAGCATGTGCAAAGCCTGTTCTGTCCTGGGGGGGGGGGGGGCGCAGGTCACCATGGAGCATTCTGGGAAAGTTCCCTGGGTTTAGATGGAGTTGCCTACAGTGTCCCCCCTCCTCATTTGAGGACAGCGCTGTTGTCCTGGGACACTGCCCCCCGCCCCGAGGAGCACCCACAGCCCAGCTCAACACCAGCCCTCAGCCCTCCTGTAGCCCTTACCGCCCCCCGCCCCCACCGCCAGCTTCCACGAAGGAGTTTCTGGAACTGTGGGCAGGCGGGTGCGGGAGCGGCTCTGCAAGTCCCCATGAAGAGCACGCTTATGCCACAGCAGAGCGCGACCAGAGACCTCTAGAAAGGACTGAAAACTCTCTAAATGCAGCTCGCACGGCCGCACCCCAGCAAGGGTGCACCGAGCTGTCAGAGCCTCTAAGGGTGCAAGGACCCCAGAACACTGAGAGCCGGGCCCTCAGGACCCCCGCGCCCGCCCAGTCTCAGCCTGGCCCAGCCACCCCCACAGCATGGCGTTGGTCCAGCAGCTGTGAGGCCGGGCCAGGCCCACCCTGTCGGAGCAGCGGCCAGCCAGCTTCTGGAAGCCGGCAGACTTCCTGCCCCAGATAGGATCTGGCTGTCAGCTCCCGGGGAAGCACAGCTGCCTTTTTATTAAATCAAGACTTTGCACTTGGAGCTCTCCCAAAGCTGAGGCCACTGCCCGGCAAAGCACCCCCCAGACCCAGGGCAGGCGAGACCCGCGGCAGAGACAGGGCAGAAGCACGATCCTCACTGGAAGGCTACTCTCACCGCGGCCCCTGTCCCCGGGCGCTGCCAAACCTGAGCTCTGTGGGCACTTGCCGGCTGGCTGTGCGTGCTGGCTGGGCGGGACCCCACCATGAGGACAGTGGACAGGGAGGGAGAACATTCCTAGGCCTGGGTCAGCGGTTCTCAACCTTTAGTGGGCACAGAATCACCTGGAGGACTGGCTCAACTCTGGACTGCTGCCCCCACCACCACCACCAGGAATCTGCATTTTGACCGGCAGACCTGCTGATTCTGATGTGGGTGGTCCAGGGGCCAGGCTTGGAGAACCTCTGCGGGTAGCATCCCTCTTCCTTCCCCTTGTCCCTGGCCACCTTCCCGCCTCCAAAGACGCTTGGGAGCAGAAGGCAGTGTCTTGCTGGCCAGATCTCCCCCAGCCACGGGAAGACACACACACAAGGGCTGGCTGACCCTCGGCTGAGGCTGCACCTGGTCGGTCACACACTGGGGGTCATGCAGCTGGGGCTCTGGACAGCCAGCCATTCTCCTGTCTCTGGAGTGTCACTCGCTTGCCACATACAGCTCTTAGCACCCAAGTCACAGAGACGAAGCCCTACCCCAAGGGGCTCAGTGTGGAGTGGGAAGAAAACAAACTGTGCCCAGAGCAAATACACTTGGGGTGGCCTAGCGGATAGGATACCTGCATCCCACATCAGAGTGCCTGGCTCCAGCTCCCCACCAATGCACAAACCTGGAGATAGTGCCGATGGCTCAAGTAATTGGGTTCCTGCCATTCACACGGGAGGCCTGTATTGAGCTTCTGGCTCCCTGGCCCAGCCCTGGTCACTGTGGGTGTCTGGGGAGGGAAGCAGCAAGTGGGAGGTCTCCCTCTCTCTGGATCATTAGTTGATTTTTATTTCATTTTTAAATATTTATTTATTTGAAAGGCAGAGAATTACAGAAAGGCAGAGGCTAAGAGAAAGAGAGAGAGAGAGAGATCTTCTATCCACTGGTTCAATGGCCACAACGGCTGCTGCTGGGCCAATCCGAAGCCAGAAGCCTGGAGCTTCTCTGGGTCTCCCACGTGGGTGCAGGGGCCCAAGGACTTGGCCATCCTCCACTGCTTTCCCAGGCCATAGCAGAGACCTGGATCAGAAGTGGAGCATCCGGGTCTGGAACCAGCACCCCATATACTACAGGTCGTGGCCACAGCGCTGGCCCCCATTAGTTGATTTTAAAAACTGATGAGACCACATGGTGAGTGACACACTAGAAGGCCACCAGGTGCAGAGACAGGCCAGGGGGGCGGGGCAGTGGAAGGTGAGGGAGGTCTTCCTGGAAGAAGTCCCAAGCTGGGTTTCTGGGTTGATTCTTTGTTATTGCTGTTGTGTGTATTTTTAAAAATTATTTATTTTATTTATTTGAAAGTTACAGAGAGAGGTAGAGACAGAGAGAGAGGTCTTCCATCCGCTGGTTCACTCCCCAGATGGCCGCAACAGCTGGAGCTGCGCTAATCTGAAGCCAGGAGCCAGGAGCTTCTTCTGGGTCTCCCACATGGGTGCAGGGGCCCAAGGACTTGGGCCATCCTCTACTGCTTTCCCAGGCCACAGCAGAGAACTGGATTGGAAGAGGAGCAGCTGGGACTGGAACCGGTGCCCATATGGGATGCTGGCGCTTCAGGCCAGGGCTTTAACACACTGCGCCACAGCGCTGGCCCCTGCTGTTGTGTTTTAAGATTTATTCATTTGCAAGGCAGACTGACAGGAGAGAGGAAGAGACAGAGAAAGAGAAAGACATCTTCCATTTGTTGGTTCACTTTCCAAATGGCCAGGAGCCAGGAACTCCATCGTGGTCTCCCATGTGGGTGGAAGGGGCCCAACCACTTGGGGCCATCTTCCCTATTTTCCCAGGTACATTAGCAGGGAGCTGAATTAGAAGTGCAGCAGCCGGGACTCGAACCGGCGTCTCAAGCAACGACTTAACCCACTGCACCACAACGCTGGCCCCCTGCACGCCGAGTTTTACAGAATGAAAGTGAGCAGCGCCCAGCTGGCTCGTTGGTTTCTACTTGGGAACTCTTGGAGGAAGAGACAGGAAAGGACTTTCTCAAAGGCGGTCGGTCAGAGGAAAACAGTGTGGCAGTGCCTCAAAAAAATGACACACAAAATTCCCACATGACCCAACAACTGCACCTCTGGGTACGTGCCCCGAAAAACTCAACACAGGGCCTCAAAATCATGTAGCTGTACGCCCAGGTCCAGGGCAGGGGGAACAAGCCAAGTGTTCATCAGCAGATACATGGACAGAGTGTGGTAACGCCTACAATGGAACATCACTCATCATTAAACAGAGAGGAAAGTCTGACACATGCTCCGACACAGCCGCACCTGGAGGACACTCAACTCAGTGAAATGAGCCAGACACAAAGGACGAGCCCTGTGCGCTCACCTGTGGAGGCCCCTGCAGTGGGCGGGGGGTGGAAAGTAGAATGGAGGGTGCCGGGGCGGGGGAGCGGGGCGCACGGGAAGTCAGTGTCCCGTGGGGACACACCTTGACTTTGGGAAGCGGAAAATGACCTGGAGCTGGACGGTTACAGGACAGCGTGACTGTGCTCAGTGCCACTGGACCGCACACTCACAAATGGTCCAAACGGTAAAACGCACACACACACACACACACACACACACAACCTGAATTTTAAAGTAAAAGGCAGTTAGCGCTTGCGCAGAGGCACGGGGAACCAGGGAGCAAGCGCACCTGGGGAGAGCCACAAGTCTCCCAGTGTGGCAGAGGGTCTGAGCTCCGATACCTTTTTGGGAAGAGTTAGTGGAAAACAAAGCAGGTGCCAGCTCCCCCAGGATCCTGCAAGCTGCTAAGGAATGCAGCCGGCCGGCTCAAAGCCCTGGGGAGGCGGCAAGGACTGTGAGCGAGGAACAGCCTGACCATATTTGGGCTGCCACGCGATCCCTGGATCCCTCTGGCCGCGGGCAGGGGAGGGGCCACAGGGAGGAGCAGCGGGGGCACTGGAGGCCTGGCTGGCGTCATCCAGGTAGGAGCTGACCCAGGCAGAGGGGTTCAAAGGAGGATTGTGAACAGGACAGAATGGGGACAGCTGGAAAGAGGAACAAAGAAAGGCAGTGGGCGGTTCCCAGATTAGGGTTAGGAGACAAGAGGGTGGTGAGGGCCAGGCCTGGTGTGGGACATCAGGGTGGATGAGCCCCCCAGGGAGGTGGTTAGGAGGGGCCTCGAAGTCCAGCTCTCTGCTATGGCCAGGGAGTGCAGTGGAGGATGGCCCAAGTGCTTGGGTCCTGCACCCCATGGGAGACCAGGAGAAGCACCTGGCTCCTGGCTTCGGATCAGCGCAGCGCGCCAGCCATAGCAACCATTTCGGGGGTGAACCAACAGAAGGAAGACCTTTCTCTCTCTGTCTCTCTCACTGTCCACTCTGCCTGTCAAAAAAAAAAAAAGGGGGGGGGGACCTAGAGGGAGAGGCCCAGGCTGAGACTGGTTCTCAGGCTCACCAGCATCAAGGAGGGAGGTTCAGGGAAGACAGTGGCCGAGACTACCCAGTGGGTAAAGCAAGGCCAGGCTCTCCGGGACCACCGGCCTTCGAGGGACGGGAGAGGCAAGTGTCCACCAGAAGGCTGGAGCCGGTCCTGCAGACCTCTGGGGAAGCGGAGTGGCTGCTGGGCAGCATGGAGCCATGATTTGGAGCTGGTCACCCCCGGTGACATCCTGGCATTTTAGAGGAAAAAGGACCTCCTAGGCCGTGCTTGAAAATCTCTTTATGAGAAAGAAAGGCAAAGCACTCATGCAAGCCACGTGGAGAGCCGGTAGCAGAGCCAACCAGAAGCAAGACCCATTCTCCTGGAATTCACGGACATCATCCCCAGCGTGTCTGCAGGGGCCCGGAGCCAAGGGCTCAGGACGGGAGCCCGGGGCCGAGGGCTCAGCACGGGGGCCGGGGGCTCAGGACGGGGGCCGAGGGCTCAGCACGGGGGCCGGGGGCTCAGGACGGGGGCCAGGGCCGAGGGCTCAGCATGGGGGCCGAGGGCTCAGGACGGGGGCCGAGGGCTCAGCACGGGGGCCGGGGGCTCAGCACGGGGGCCGGGGGCTCAGGACGGGGGCCCGGGGCCGAGGGCTCAGGACGGGGGCCGAGGGCTCAGCACGGTGGCCGGGGGCTCAGGACGGGGGCCCGGGGCCGAGGGCTCAGCACGGGGGCCGGGGGCTCAGCACAGGGGCCGAGGGCTCAGGACGGGGGCCGAGGGCTCAGCACGGGGGCCCGGGGCCGAGGGCTCAGCACGGGGGCCGAGGGCTCAGCACGGGGGCCGGGGGCTCAGGACGGGGGCCCGGGGCCGAGGGCTCAGCACGGGGGCCGGGGGCTCAGCACGGGGGCCTCACCTGAGATGACCTCCAGCAGCAGCATGAGCTTCAGGCCGTCCCGAAAGTCCTCCTCGATGTTCTCGATCTGCGTGCCCGCCTTCCGGAGGTGGGAGTTGCACCATGCCGTGAACGTCTGGGCAAAGGCAAGGACAGCAAGGGTCAGTCTCTGCCTCGAGTCACACGGGCCCCGAGACCCTCGACAAGACCCGCCTGCCTGGTGCGGTTCTGTAGAAGAGGCTGGACGGGCCAGCGGTGGCCGGGGGGGGCAGGCACGCGCTCGGTAGAGCCCACACAACCTCCGAGCATGGCCGTTCCGAGAGTCTCGCTGCACCCCATCAGCCAGGTGGTGGGCAGCAGCTGAGGCGGCCCACGCAGAGGGCACCAGCGTGATGGGTGAAGGGGCACCACCCTTAACACCGCCCTCCCAGCCCCCTCCCCGCCACATTCCCAAGCACCGAGATTCCATTCTGAACAAGTCACCTCTTAGCTTAGGCGGCTTTGTTTCACTGTTCTGCAGTTTTAAGACAGAGTAACCGAGAGGTAACATGCTGAGCCTCACCGACACCCCTGGATAAACCAGCTTATGAGAGCCTGTCCCACTTGGTGGCCAGCCGAGACAAAGGATTGTTGCGGGCACAGTTCAGAGGCACAGTGTTGGGATAGGCAGGGTAAGAATCCGTGTGTGTGTGTGTGTGTGTGTGTGTGTCTGTGTTGGGGCAGGGCAGGGACACTTCACGCTGAAGAAAGGGAACCTAAGGAAGTTAGATGCAAAGGCATCAACTTCGCAGCTTCTTTTCTCTAGGAAGGCCAACAACGACGGAACAGGACAACCACCAAGCTGTCAACTGCCAATAGCGCCACCTAGTGGCTCAAACAAGGAACAGGGTGACGCAGCAATGTCACATGTCCATCTGAAACCTGGCCCAGAGTCTCTCCCCACCCGTCTCCGTCTGCACCAGCCAGAGAAAAAAGCCCTTTTGCTTTAGATCCAAACCATTCTTGAGCAACGTCAGACCTCTCTGCACCCCGTGAAGCCACGAGCCAGTGTTCGGCTCACCCAACAACAGGGCATCGGTTTTCTTCCTAGCTGCCCTTCCAAGTCCAAGGTGGACAGCACATTCTCCATTCCCCATGGTAGCAACCAGGACAGCAGTGTTCCTCCCCCGAGGGAAGGCCACCAGACCCGTGCCCCTCCCCCGCCCTTCCTCCTTCCCTGGGGAACTCCGAGGTGAAGTGTCCACAAGTGGACGGGGGCTGGAGACAGCCCCAGCGAGTATCAGGAGGAAAGAAATGGCTGCTGGGGAACAGGGAGGGGCGACGTCACTCCGTGCAGACAGGAAGTACCAACAGCATGACACACACACACCCCCAACTTTGGGCCCTGTCTTCAAATTCATTCACTTACCTATTTATTTATTTATTATTTATGTATTTGGAAGGCTGAGAGCCGGACTGAGATCACTCATCTGCTGGCTCCCTCCACAGATGCCTGCACCAGCTGGGGCTTGGGCCAGGCCGAAGCCAGGAGAACTCCGTCCAGGTCTCCCATGCGGGTGGCAACAACCCACGTCCTTGAGCCATCCCCTGCTGCCACCCAGGGTGTGCGTCAGCAGGAAGCTGGAATCAGGAGCCCTCAAATCCGGGCACCCGGATATGAGATGCAAGCACCCCAAAGGGCATTCTAACCCCTGCAGCGAATGCCCAGCCTGGGCCCTGTCTCTAAATCATGTCTCACAAGCAACTGACCCAGCTTGGGAGCCATCTCTCCCAGCTACAGCCACCTCTCTCTGCTGGAGGCCAGCCCACCGCCAGGACGCAGAGGCTGGGGGCGCAGATGCCACCCCAGGCTCCAGGAGGACCAGCGCACAGATCATGGGGTGTGGGCGGGAGGGGCGTATCCAGAACCTTCAGCCTGCAACGTCCTCCCAAGACAGCTTCAAGATGTGATTTAAAAGATGTTTGCTTTGCTACAAAATTTTGAGATCCGTGCATAGTTTTTCCATAATATGATTGTCTGTAAACCTTCTGGAGACCCTACGTAAGCACTGAAAAATGTGTATTTTTCAATTGCACTTGCCATGAACTTTTGGAAGTCCCCTCATAGGTCTTGTTGGGTAACTTACGCTCATCTTTCAAGATTGCGCAAAGACATCACTTCCTCCAGGAGGCCTGCCTGGGTTGGGCACAGGACCCATGGCACCCTCCGTTCATTCCGTCACTGCCTGCACCTGTCTGCCCCTCACCCCCGGACTGGGAGCCCCTGGTGCTCACCGCTGCATCCCTGAGTCACAGGACAGAGTTCAGGCTACAGCAGTGAACAGAACAGCAGGTCCCTGCCTTGCTCAGCAGGCCTTCTAGGCAAGAGCAGAAAAACTGGGCAACTGGGGGAGCAGCTGAAGCTCCCGTGACAGCCCCTGGAGATCCAGGCGCACCTCGTGGGCGAGGCTGTGTTGTACTGGGGCCAGGAGTAAAGAGGCAACAATGCACCTAGGGCCCGTGGGATGGCGGAAGACGGTGCAGATGGACAGGTGCAGCAGGGCAGGAGAGAGGTGCACCTGGCGTCCCTTCTCCAGCCCTGGCAGGCGGGGGGCGGGGGGAGGAGGGTCCCTGGCTTCCATTTCCATTGCATTCTAACTTTTTCTGAAGATCCCTCATACATTTTATTTTGGCCTTGCACCTTCTCTCCCAGCTGTCGCCCGTCCATGTCAGCTGGCCCAGTGTCACCGCACTGTCCATTTACATTGGGGCGGGGGCGCTGTTTCCATGGGCCCATGACCTACGGCTTCCTCCTGCCCCGGGAGGGGAACTGGTCAGCCTAAGCAACTCAAAGCGACAGGGTCAGGTCCGAGGTGGTTGGGGTCCCGGCGGGGGGCTGAGGAGTCTCCAGGTTAGCTGCCCCCCCTGGGGGGGGTGAGGGGTGGAGGGTGGAGGGGACTGGGAGTGGGAGGAAGGAGGAAGAGGCCACTTTTGTAAAAAGACACTGCTTTTGCAAGAGGAACCGTGCTGTTGACAGCAGCCAGCCCCATTTCCGGGGGAAGCTGGGCCCCAGGAGACAAAAACACACCTGTGTTTGCTCAGCTCTCCCGGGACAAAGCCCCGGCTCTGAGCCCTGGCTCTGAGGTTTTGCTAAGATTCTCAACCCCCCTTCCCTAATCCTTGTGCCCCACTGGGTCCTGGGTCCTGCCGATGCCCCCCAGCACCTCCAAAGTAGGCAAGTCCCCCCCGGCCTGGGCAGCAGCCCCACAACACTCAGGCATGCGCGGGAGGTCCACACGCACTATTTACTGGCTGTGTGACCTTCAGATTAACCCCCTGGAACTTCAGTTCCCTTAGCCATAAAATGGGGCTGCTCACAGCACTTCATTAAAGTCAACAGGATTAGCTCTTTTTAGTTGGAAAGGCAGAGACAGAGAGAGATATCCTGTCCCTTGGTTCACCTCCCAAATGCCTGCTGTAGCCGGGTCTGGGCCAAGCCAAAAAGCCAGGAGCCCAGAATTCAATCTGGACCTCCCACGTGGGTGGCAGGAACCCAAATACTTGAGCCACCCATCACCTGCTGCTTCCCAGGGTGCCCGTTAGCAGGAAGCTGGGATCAGAAGCAGAGGCCCCAGGGTCAGGCAAGGAGGAAAAGCCAGCAAGGCTCAGGGACGCCCACGGCCCCTCAGCCTCCAGCCTGGTGCCCTGTGTGGTGGGCAGCACGACCCCAGCGGGTTGATGGTACAGCTCCATCCACGTTAAGGCCAAGGGGTTGCCTGCCTGCAGCCCAGCCAGGCCCTGTCCTAGCTGAACTCCCTCCAGCCCCAGGAGCCCTCTGCCTCCCGGAGCCACACTAGGAAAGGATGGAGCTTCTAGGGTCCCCTCTTCCACCAGGCTGGGACGGGCTCAGAGAGTTTGGCTGGGGCTAGCTCTGTTCCCAGCAGCCTGCTCAGCTTCGTCCTGCACAGCCTGGAGGGGCTTGGACAGAGAGGGAGGAGCTGAGAGAGAACCTGGCCCCCTGCTCAATGTCTTCCTGACCCTGAAGTGTCCACCCCATCATCTGCTCTACAGGTGTTTGCGGAAGGAAAGAGCAAGTGGCCACACTCGAGCTGGGGGTTGCTAAAGGACCTGGCCAGGCTCCAGCAGGGCCAGGGCGGGGAACGGAGCTGGCCAGAGAGAGACAGAGAAGCACCTTTGTCCGTCCGTCTTCTCCCCGGGTCTCACCCTGGTCCGACAGGCTCCTCCCGGATCTTACCGGTGTCTCTTTCACAACTATCACGTCGATACATTTCTTTGAAACTGGGTTGAAAGAGTCCAGGGCTTTGGAGAGCACTCCCCAAACCCATGTCCCAGCTCAGATATTCTACAACATGACTTCAGCCACACAGGCCTCTCCGAGCCTCAGTTTTCACATCTGTGAACTGGGCTACAATAGCGTCTACTGGGTACAACTGAAAAGAATCCATAATACTGGGCTGGGCGTTTGGTCCCACATCAGAGTACCTGGGTTCTAGTCCCAGCTCCCGCTCCTGGCTCCAGCTCCCTGCTAATGCACACCCTGGGAGGCAGCCGTGATGGCTCAAGGGCTTGAACTGCTATCACCCAGGTGGGACCACAGATTGGGTTCCTGGCTCTTGGCCCAGCCCAGCCCAGCCCTGGCTGTTGTGGACATGTGGGAAGTAAACCAGTGCACCAGAAGTCTCCTCTCAAATAAATAAATACATGCCATACAGCAATGATGTTACTTCAGATTAAGAATGGTGATATCACATTGACTTTCTGAAACGCGGTTCTATGCACAGAGTGGTTCTTACCGTCACCCCCGCCATCTAAATTTTAAGATTCTAAAACGACAGCCGTACAGTCAGACCCAGCTGGTATCTGGGGAACAAGGACTCCCCCACAAGCAGGAGTCAGAGGCTGAGCCGTTAAAATCAAGTGTCACTCCCAGCCTCGATCTGCGTGGGAGGCGGGGGCGGGAAAGGCAAGAGGCTGGGGCACTGGGAGGTGCCAGGCTGTGCCCGGATCGCTCTGCAGAGCAGGAATCCACAGGAACGGAAGGGTCCACTCCCTCTAAAGAAGACGGCGCGGATCCCAGGTCTTGCAGGCTGGGTGAGTGACCTGACACGGCTCTGCCTCAAAGCACTCTCTGGTAAACAGGGTGGCGATGGCACTGATGCGGGGTGTGCAGGAGTCAACAGGACAGTCCCCTTAAAACACTGAAGAGGGCTTAGAACAGGGTGACTGCCCAACGGGCATCTTCCACCAGTATTTCCGTAACAGTCCGGGGTGGAGTCATCACACGCTGCATCGGATGAGATTTAGACACCACCCAAGTGGAACTCTTACTTTACCACTGTGTTCATACAGACCAGAGAGGGCGCGGTGTTTTCCCCAGCCCACACAGCAGGCCTTCTGATTCTAGGTCTTCATGCTTTACTCTGTACCTGGGTGGCATGGAGTGCCGATGCGGGAACAGGGAGGATGCGAAAGGGAATAGCACACCCAAGGCTGAAATTCCAAAGAGTCACGCAGCTGAGCTGAATCTCACGAATGGGTCACCGTGAACTGAAAACAACAACCACGCAGGATCTGGGAGAGCCCGGCCGGCACTGGCATAGAGGGTCTGGGTTGATGGAACAACTGTAGAGTTGGCAGGAGGCGGGTAGCCTCTCTGGGGCAGTACGGCAGAGAGAGGCAAGCAGGTGGATGTCAGGAGGTGGGAGAGATTATTCTGGATGGAAGCAGCCCAGAAACACACCTTGGAAGAGAACTTTGGGAACGGCAACTTTTGGACCAGGAAGAAAGAAGAGACGCCTGAGGGGTTCACCTCCAACATCTGAAAGACCCTCCCACATCTAGATGAGCAAGGAGACCTTTCCACCAGGGAGCAGACCCAGGCAGAAGAGGCCAGAGGTGAGGAACGCTGGATTCTAGAGCAAGACGCACCTGGCTCCAGCCCCAGCCCTGCCCCGAGACTGCACAGGTGACTTCACTTCCCCACCGCCACATCTGTAACACAGGTGCGTAATGACAAAGCCCACTTGCAAAGTGGCTCCAATCAATAGAGCAACACGTGGAAAGCGCCAAGCACCCTCTCCCTCTCGTAAGGCTCAACAAACAGCAGCTCCCACTGTTAGCATGGAGTACAGGGAAGAGGCAGAGTTCACGTGACAAGGTGCAGACCCGACGCTAGATGCACTGGAGTTACCTGCCAGGAAAGGTAGAGTGTGGCACGGGTGCTGGGGAGGGGACTCAGGGTACCTCCTGCGGACTGATCCGAGAGACCCCAAGGCAGTCCTTGAAAATGCTGCTCAAGACCTGTTTGATACGTCAGACCAAGAGACACAAAGTTCAATGTCTAAGCAGCAGTTTCTCGACTTTAGTACTTTTGACAGCTTGGGTCAGAAAGTTCAGGCCGGCGCCGCAGCTCAATAGGCTAATCCTCCACCTGAGGCACTGGCACACTGGGTTCTAGTCCTGGTCAGGGCACCGGATTCTGTCCCGGTTGCCCCTCTTCCAGGCCAGCTCTCTGCTATGGCCCGGGAGGGCAGTGGAGGATGGCCCAAGTGCTTGGGCCCTGTACCCACATGGGAGACCAGGATAAGCACCTGGCTCCCAGCTTCGGATCAGCCTGGTGCACCTGCCGCAGCAGCCATTGGAGGGTGAACCAACGGCAAAGGAAGACCTTTCTCTCTGTCTCTCTCTCACTGTCCACTCTGCCTGTAAAAAAAAAAAGAAAAGAAGAGAAGAGAAAAGAAAAGAAAAGAAAAAAAAGAAAGTTCCTTGGTAGGGATGCTGCAGCATCATAGGATGTTTAGCAGCCTCCCTGGGTCTGACCCACTAGATGCTACTAACAATCCCCACCCCAATATGTGACAATGAAAAGTCATTACCAAGTGCAGAACCTGGTCTACAGGAGACAAACACATACGCCATAACTAACAACAATAAACACATATGCCATAATTGATGATAAGAACAGTAGCTGGCATTCACTGGGCACTTTCTGTGTGCTAGGCCCTCTCTCTTTAGCCTCCTTCAACTCATTCCATCTTCACAATGACACCATGAGACAGGTTCTACCATTATTCACCTCATTTTACTGATGTGGAAACCAAAGCACAAACAGGTTACATAACAAGCAAAAGAAACCAAGTAGAAAAAGGCAGGGCAAGTTAGCATTTTTCTCAAAGCAGTAGCCCTCCTGGAATAGCCTTTGTGTTTCCACCCAGGAGACCACAATGCTAGAGAAACAAGCACACTTCAAGAGGTTCATGAAAAATAGGATTAAAAGGCAAGTTTATTTTGTTGCTCAAAAATTTGGAAATCCACACATATACAGTTTTCAAAATGTTCATGGAAAATGTCTATTATGAAAAAACTATGCACAGATCTCAAAAATTTTTAGCACCAAAATAAGTTCATTTTTGAATTCCATTTTCCTACAAAGTTTCTGAAGTACCCTCCTACATGCAAGTGTACAAATGAGCTGATGAAGGGCAGCTGGAAGACAGCTCAGCATCTGGGCAGGAGGTGGCAAGTGCCAGACGCCACCTCTCCTCTCCTCCAGCTGGGGACATGGGTCCTCACTGCCAGAGAGCCAATGAAGAGAGGCCAGAAATCCCAACCTCTCTGTGAAATCACCCAGGTTTAAAGGTTGCTACAATGTAAAAAGCAAGACACCCACAGGTACCCCAACAAGATGTTGGAGGCTAAGTCTGCAATAAGACTCATCGGGGCTCTGAATCTACAGTGGCAACCTTGACATCTTTCTCTAAGACTCTTCACGAAAGAAGGCAGGCACAGGGGCTGGCGCTGTAGCACGGTGGGTTAACGCCCTCACCTAAAGTACTGGGCGCCGGTTCAAGACCCTGCTGCTCCATTTCCGATCCATACTAGGGCCTGGGAAAGCAGTGGAAGATGGCCCAAATCTTTGGGCCCCTGTACCCGCGTGGTAAAATGGAAAGAGACTCCTGGCTCCTGGCTTCAGATGGGCACAGCTCCGGCTGTTACAGCCAATTTGGGAGTGAACCAGCAGATGGAAAACCTCTCTCTCTCTCTCTCTCTCTATATATCTGTCTCTCCTTTTCTCTCTGTGTAACTATGACTTTCAAATAAATAAGTAAATCTTAGAAAAAAAAAAAAAAAGCAGGCACAGTAACGCATGGGGGGTTAAACACATACCCAGGACTCAGACCCTCGTGCCTACCACACTAACACTCCCGCCAGGCCGGCAGCAGCAGCAGCAGCCATCTGGAATCGGTCACAAGAGCCAAAGGGGCTTCCTGGGAGGAGTGACAGGAGCTGCTCTCCGCTGGGCCTGCCAGATACCCACTGGGAGGGCACTTCGAAGAGTTCATGAACAGATTAAGGGAGAAGTTTATTTTGGTGCAAAACATTGTGAAATCCATGCATCGTGTTCTCAGAATACATATTCTGCATGAACTTTAAAAAATGTTGCTGTTTATTTGAAAGGCAGAGCAAGAGCGAGAGGAGGGGGAGTTCTTCCATCCTCGGGTTCATTGCCCCAAGCGCCCACGACAGCTGGGGCTGGGCCAGGCGAAAGTCAGGAGCCAGGAGCCTCCTCTGGGTCTCCCATGCAGGTGCAGGGGCCCAAGAACATGAGCCATCACCTGCTGCCTCCCAGGTGCATCAGCAGGGAGCTGGATTGGAAGAGGTGGCTTAACCCCAGTGCCTGGCCCTTTTGTGAACTTTTTGAAGATCCCTTATAGGCATGAATTTCAATTTTTTTTTTTTTTGGCAACAAATGAAGCTCATCTTTTAACTCCATTTTTCACACACTTTTGCAAGTCTCTCATACGGATCACAAGGGACTACAGTTAGACGGGCTGCGGGCACACACCACCACGGCCTGTGGATTAAAACAAAGGAGCTTGTTCCATTGCAAAGTAAGCTTCTGCTAATTCCCGCTGCTAGTGGGGCTCGATGACAAAGCGGGCTGCCTCCGTCCAGTTCTGCACAAGAGCGGGAGTGAACTAACACGGCACACACCTGCTGCCCGACCCCGGGACTCTGACCTGGGTAAACAGCACGCCAGATCAAGGAAAGGCTGTGAGCGCGGAAGCATTCTGGCCAGCATTGTTTGCAAAATCCCCAAATCGGATTAATACAGTATAAGTTAATTATGGTTTGTCCACTTTATACGGAAAATTACATGGCCAAAATTCTGGGTTCTGAAACTGGGAAAAGTATACATTTAATTAACCAAAAAAGAAAAAAAAAAAAAAAAAAAACAGGAAACACACTGGCATGTACCGCAGGTTTCAAGCTAGGTGAGCACAACAAAATGACTCAAAGCAAAATGCGTCAAGAGGGGGCTGTGAGTTCCGGTCACTGAACAGGGCCTGACCTCTCGCGGCTCTCCTTGCCCAGTTGTCTATAAATGCTTTTTGTTTGGCTTTTTTTTTTTTTTTTTTTTTTTTTTTAAGATTTCTATGAAAGGCAGAATGACAGAGAGGGAGAAAGTACCTCCCATCCGCTGGTTGAGCCCCCAAATGACCGTAACAGCCAGGGCGGATCCAGGTCAAAACCAAGAGCCAGGAACTCCATCTATCCTGGACTGCCATGCGGGTGGCAGGGGCCCAAGCACTTGGGCCGTCCTCTGCTGCCTCCCAGGTTCATTAGCCGGGAGCTGGGTGGGAAGCAGAGCAGCTGGGACTGGAACCAGCTCTGCAGTACGGGGCGCCTGCGCCACACCGTTGCCCCCTTCTCCGGCTCCCCTTTGTGGTGCTGGCCGCCTTCTGAGCACTCCAGTGTCACTCCTGGCTGAACTCACCAGAGAAGCCTCCACAGACAAAGGTGCTTCTCTCTCCAGCACACAGTGGGCTAAACAAGAACACCGCCTGCAGCCAAACGGGTGGCGGCACAGGGAGGCCACCAGGTCCCTGTCTCACATGGCGACCACGCCTCTGCCGGCACATCCGCCCTCTCCTGGGGCTGAGGACACCAGGGGCCAGGAAGGCTGGGCCCTGCCCTGGCTGTGCCCAGAGCCCAGCGGGTCGCCTCCAGCCAGCCACCTCCGCCCCTCCCAGCTCTGTAAAATCAACAGTCCTTCATACTTTCGAGGCTGGCACCTAGCACCTTTGTGTTTTTTTTTTTTCTATTTTTTTAAACATTTATTTATTTTAAAATTTACTTGAAAGGCAGAGAGATCTCCCATCTTTTGGTTCACTCCACAACAGCCAGGGCTGGACCAGGCCAGTGCTGAGAGCCGGGAACTCCCCGACATGGGTGGCATTTGGGCCATGGCCTGCTGCCTCCCAGCGTGCACACTAGCAGGAAGCTGGATCAGAAGCAGAGCTGGGGCTCGAACCCAGGCACTCTGATATCGAATGCAAACATCCCCAGTAGCGGCTTAACCACAGCACCAAACACCTGCCCCCAGCAACTTTTCTGGTCTATGTGGGTACTTCTACAAGTGCATGGAAAGTGGAATGAAAAGATGCAAAAAAGGTTGAAGTCCACTGTTGATTTTTTTTGTTTTGAAATTTTGCACTTTCCAAGAACTTTCTCAAGACCCCTTGTGACGTGCCTAATTAAACAACTCCCCAGAAAGAACAGCCGGCAACAGCCTTTGTCCCTGGGTGGTGTTTATTCCAGTTGCTGCAAAGGCAGTGGATAAATGTCACAGGGACAGCCTCAGCCCGGGGACTCAGAGCACGGTCAGGGTTTCAGCGTCAAGTGTGCTGGCTCCTGAGCCTCCCACCAGCACGTCCTGGGGATCAGTTTGCTAGACCGGCCCTAAAAGCTTGGTGCCAGCACATCCCAGGAGGACACACGGGATCCGGGGACAGAGGTGCCTCCGGCAGGGAGGGGCACGTGTCTGTCACAGAACCCCCTGCTGCTTCTTTTGCATTTTGTGTTCTATGCAAACATAAAGAAGGTGTGTCTGGCGGTGGTAAGCGTCACTGTTAGCTCAGGCCTCTGGGATGCGACACAGAGCACTTCCGTATCTCTGGGACTATTAATGAGGGTGGGGCTGGTGGGGCAGTGCTTGTATGTTGGGGTGGGTGGAAAGATGTTCCCAAAATAAAAGACAAGAAACAGATGAAGATGGAAAACCTTAGCCCATCCATTGAAACACCTAGAGAAAGAACTCCAAAGGACTTTAAAGAGCTTTATCCGTGAAACATACTATAAAGAAAGTCATAATCAGGGACAAGAGGCTAAACCAGCAACTGGACACACAATCCCCACGCTGAGCCCGCAAGCGCCTCCCTGTGGGGAATGACAGAGGGCCGTGTGGCCCCAGAAAACCCCCGCCCCAAGGCACCGTCTCTTTCAGGGGTGTCCCCTTCCCTGGACCACAGCAACTAGGACAGACCCAGCGCACTCCCACTTCCTTGCTGGGTTGGCCATGCAGGGCCGGCACGGGTGAGCCAGGCTGAGCGCTCAGCCACATCCGCTGACGACAGGGAGGTCACTGTGGAGCAAGCCAGGAGCGTGCTCGCTCCCTCGGGCCAGCCTGGCCGGGGCGTGAGCCCTGGCTGGTTTGTCTAAGCAAAGACCTGCCCACAAGTGATCTCAGCCGTCCGGTGTTCTGGTCACGTAAACAGGAGTATCTGGTTAACTTATCAGCGGCTGGTGCCAGCCTCCCAGAGCCAGCCGTCAGCTGGTCTACTTCGCGCACAAAAAGGCAGAATCTTCCAGAACCTCTCCCCCCAGATCGACTGACTTTCCACCCACCCGCGTGTGGCTGCTGACAATGCTGACAGCTACCTGGGCACACGAGGGTGCTGGGGACCCCGGGACTCCGAGTGCAAGCAGAGGGGCTTCAGCCTCCGGGAGCCGGGCTTTAGCTCAGATTCCACACATCTCGAATCAGACCCCTCCCCCTGGACAGGGTTCAAATCCTCAACACCCCCATCTATAATATGGGGATGACGAGAATTCCGAGCGGCAAGAGAGGACCCGATGAGACCTTCCATCCTGGAAGGCTTAGGCCCATGCAGTGTCCACAGCCGACGCCTGAGACCCGGGAACCCAGCCGGCCTCGCTCTGGCTGTGTGACCTCACGAGCTTCACCTGATGAATGGGGAGAACCATCGCCACTCTGGGGGGCTGCAGTCAGGATCAGGACAACGGCAGCACGTGAGCCGGCAAGAGGCCCGGCAGAATCCGCCGCGCACCTGCTCCCTCCCAGGCCTGCAGTTTCAGCCGAGTGGACGGTCCACCGAGCTCTGGCGCTGGCGAGAAAGGCCCGGTGATGCAGAGTGCTGTGGACCAGCCTCTGGCCGGGCCCAAGAAGCGGGCAGGGAGAGCGGGCACTGCATTGCCTGCCCACCCACAACCCATTTCGGGACTCACAGCCCAGACACACCCAGAGGGTCGCCAGGGCCAAGGAGTGAGGGGCCAACGGCTCATCTGGGGAGACTGGCCTGATGAGCACACCCCACTGGGAGCGGCTCCGAGGCCCACCCACCATGAGGCCCTGGGGTGGCCTCCCTACCAAGGCTCTGGGTAGGCAGATCACGGCCTGAGGGATCGGTGTCTTCCAGCCTGGCCCAGGGGGCTCCTAGGAGAGCATCTATCCTTGTTGCTAAGACACCCACATCCCACATCAGAGAATCTCAGTTCAGTTCCTGGCTCTGACTCCTGGCTGCAGCTTCCCACTAATGCAGACCCTGGGAGAGAGCAGGCGAGGGTTCAAACAGCTGGGTTCCTGCCACCCACTCCCAGCCACTGAGGGCATTTAGGGAGTGAACTAGTGGATGGGAGATCTGTCTGTCTGCCTGATCCCCAAATAAGTAAATAAAAGTTTGAACTAAGACAAAACTTCATGACCCCAACGTAGAAGCAAGATCTGTCCTTGCTATGGGTTGACTACGATTTGGCCCCAGGACTTAAGCAGGATTTCAAACCCCACAGTCACCGTGAATGGTACTAAGAGGGGTGGAAACACAATGGGATGTTGATGTACAGGAGGCGGGGCCTTGCGGGGGGCGGGGCTTAGGGACACACCCTCTAAAGGTGGTTCTTAGGAGAAGGTTGTGAGAAACCCCCAAGAAGGCCTGTGTCATTCTTCTGTTTCCTGGCCTGCCAGGGACTTGGTTGAGGGGTGCGGGGGTGTCCTCCTGCACACACTCTGCCACCCACCCTCAGCCAGAGCCCGCCCTGTGCCGCTGGGACTTTCGGCCTGCAAGCTGTGAGCTCAGTGCATCTCTCTGTCCTGTGCTACCAGCTTGCTCTAGGTCATGCCTGAGACAGGCCCCTGAAAGTCCACTGCCCCCACCAATCTGCCACCATTCACAGCCTCACTGCTCCCCGGACCCCAGAGCCCGCCGCCGCTGCCTGGCCACCAGCAGGTACTGCCAGTGTCGGCCTCCTCGCCCCGGCCCGTGGCTTGGCCTCACCATCCCTCGGCACCCGCGTCAGCACAATGAAGTCAGAATCGAGTTTCTGTTCCTTAGGGTTGCTGCAAGGCGGGTTAGCAAGCTCGTGCAAGAGGCCCAGTCCAGGGCCACACGTGCAGAGATGACGCTCTCCACATGTTAAAAAACCAGACACAGGCCGGCGCCGCGGCTCACTAGGCTAATCCTCCGTCTGCGGCGCTGGCACCCCGGGTTCTAGACCCGGTCGGGGCGCCGGATTCTGTCCCGGTCGCTCCTCTTCCAGTCCAGCTCTCTGCTGTGGCCAGGGAGTGCAGTGGAGGATGGCCCAAGTGCTTGGGTCCTGCACCCCATGGGAGACCAGGAGAAGCACCTGGCTCCTGCCATCAGATCAGCGCGGTGCACCGGCCGCAGTGGCCATTGGGGGGTGAACCAACGGTAAAGGAAGACCTTTCTCTCTGTCTCTCTCTCTCACTGTCTAACTCTGCCTGTCAAAAAACAAAAACAAAAACAAAAACACAGACACAGCTACAGAGCCAGAAAGCCGAGGAGGGCTTACTTAGGGCTGGGGGGAGGGCAGGGGACGGGGCAGAAGGGCAATGGCCAAGGGCACAGGACGTTTTTGGAGTTAATAAAAATGTTCAGAGACACCTAAAAGCCAGTAAGTTGTACACTTTAAGAGGGTGAATTGTACGCTGTATGTGAGTTACATCTCTAGAAAGCTGCTGTTCAGAGAAAAAAAAAAAAACAAAAACAAAACAAAAAAACAAAAAAACAATAAAGTGTTCCAGATCCCCACCAAGCCCCTTATAGCAAGATGTGTTGTCCTGGACATGATGATGAGCGCTTAAGACACTGCTTGGGACACACACATACATCCCACATAAGGATGCCTGGGGTTCGAGTCCTGGCTCACTTCCGGCTCCAGCTTCCTGCTAATGTGCAGCCGGCAGTAGTTCAAGTACTCGGGTCCCTGTCACTCATGTGGGAGAGATGCAGCTACAGGCTCCGGGCTCTTGGCTGCAGCTTGGCCCAGCCTCAGCTGATGCAGGCATTTGGATGGAATCTCTCTCTCCCTCTCTCTCTCTACCTCTCTCTCTCTCTCTCTACCTGTCCCTCTTTCAAATAAACAAAAATTAATAAAACAACAAAGAAAGATTTGTCGTCCTTTTGTTATTCCAATCCATTTAGCCCGTGGCAAGAAACCAGTCTCAACGGCAGGCATGCTGTGGCGCCTGACACCCTTAGGGAACTGCGCTACCCTGAGCTGGCTCAGCTACCAAACAGTGGCCCAGAACCTAGCTGAGATGACAAGGGGCCGGTCTTCCCCAGGGGCACCTCGGCCAGGAGGCCAGCGAGGGCCTGCCCCTCAGCACCCTTGGGTCCCCCCAGCTCTGGCCCTGGGAGGTCTGACAGCACACAGGCCTCGGCGGGCCACAACTCACAGGGGTGGCCCACACATTCCTTCCCCAAAGAAGGAAAAGCCACCTGAAAGTGAGGTCATTTGGCTTCTCTGGCACAGAGGCTAACAGTTACAGGCCACCCGATGCCACAGAGAACTCCCTCAGAGGACCAGGATTTGACCAGGGGGGCCCCGGGGTCCAGCAGGCTGCAGCCCCTAACTTGACCCCTCACATACTGGAGGCATGAGCCCCCCTCATGCAAAATCGGAAATCAAACCCACCCTTCCTGGGATGAACCAGATCCCACGCTGCTCTGAGATAGTGGCCTTGCGTGGACCTGGTGAGAGTGGGCCACGAACTACAGCCCCACGGTTAGCCCCACCCCTGAGCACTCTCACTGTCACCATCACCAACACTCAGTGAGGCGTGCACCACCTCAACAAACCCACTCAACAATCCTGTTAAAGGAGCTTGACATTGAGGGTCAGAGATGGCAAGCAACCTCCCCATGGTCACACAGCAAAAGGCAGAATAGAGATTTGAACTGGGGTCCAAACTGGGTCCCTCTCTAGGCAAGCCTCTCGGCCTCTGTTCAGATCAGGGGTTCAGCACCAACCACCCAGCTCTACCAACTGTTGGGTACCAGTCCCCGGAAGGCCATAGGGAGCCTGTTGTCCCCAGGCAGTCCCCGGGCCTGGAATGGGGAGAGCACCACCCTACCCCCACAGGAGACCCCTCCCTGCTCCCCAGGGAGGCAGAATGGGCAGGACAGGTTATTTTCCTCTGCGTCTCAGCTTGAGGGCGGCAGGCAGAACACAAAGCCCGTTGAGAGGGAACATGAATAATGCAAGGGGCGGCCAAGCTGCTGGTGCAGGTGCCAGCGTGTGCGGCACTGGCGTGTCGGGGCGCAGGCCGGCCCCTGGCAGCAGCCCTCCGTGCAGCCCACAGATGCCCCCTTGCCAACCAGCTGCAGCCGGCCAGGCCCATTCACCCAGCGAATTCTCACGGAGCACGGATTCGGTGTCAGGCACTGGAGGCAGCGGGGCACACAAAGGCACGCTCCCTAAGTCGAGATGGGGGAGGCAAACGGGGAGCCAAGATCCCACCAGTGAGTTCCAAGGCACAGAGCAAAAGCCCGGGGAGGCGTAAGGCCCCAGTGGGTGCTGACCTGGTCCTGTCTGATCACTGCTCTAAGAAAGTCAATCTCACAGGCTGAGGATGAAAACTTGCCAATGGGCCAGAGGGGAGCCATAGAATCTACCACCCAAACCAGGCGACTGAAACATACAAGGAGGCGCCAGGAACAATTATACCGGGACACAGGTGCAAACTGGTGGCCGCGTGTGCCCTACAGCGGGGTTGGATGCACCTAGGAGGGTGGAGCCCCCTGCCCTCCAGCAGAGGGAACCAATCAGCAATGGTCCCAGAGAGAAGGGAAGAAGGCTTGCGCAAAACACCTGGAGAATGGCCCTGGGTGGGGCTGGGGCAGGAGTCAGCAGGCCACTGGCCATCTCAGTGCCTGCCGGCTGTTAGGTTAATTTCTCCTGAGCACCGTGAACGCCACTTAGGACATCTGGTTGGATTTCAGCTAAGATAAATTCATGAGGGATGGAGAGGTGGGCGTGGGATCGGGTGTGGGTGAACCCATCATGACACCTGCATCTTGGAGAGAGACTTGGAGGGCAGCCGGAAGAATGGATCAGAGGCGGACAAGGAAGGCGCCAAGAGCCCAGGGGGGAGCCTGTGCAAAGAAGCTCCAGGCCCCAGACAAAGTCGGCTCAGACCAGGCAGCGCTGGAGCCGAGTAGGCGGGTATGAGAGAGACTCAGGCAAGCGGCGGGAGGGAGGGGTCGGAGGCCACACCCAGGTTTCAGGCCTGAGCCAACAAGATGAACAAACAGGTGGAGATGCCATCGCAGCTGTCCAGCCCACACGCCCACCCCGCCCAGACACCTGCAGCAGCTCCTCTCGGCTACAAGACGGGCCAAAGTCCTCTGCCCCAGTCCTATTTCTAGAAGGTGCCCCAGGCCAACCAGAAAGAGGGCAAGGGAGAAGCAGACACTACCTACCCACAGGCCCCCAGGACTTCACCAACAGCCCGGGGAAGGTGTCCCGGCCCTGCCCACCCGGCCCACACCACCTAAAACCATACCTTCCCAGCCTGGCTACCTGTAACACCTACTGATTGCCAGTGGTTGTGGGAAGAAGCCCATGGCCCATGTGGCTCTGGTTTTCAGAAGTCACACATGGGGAGGCTTCCCAGTGGGGGGCGGAGGGCAGTGCTACACCCACCCTGTGGCCCCTAGCCAGTCTCTGTGTCTCCCATCAGCCTGTGCAACTGACCTCCTTCCTATCGGTCCATCTCTCTCCATCCCCCACCATGTCCATGCTCCAGTGGAATGTCTGCCGCCACAATGGGTGCCCAGCACTGGGAGATCCGAGTTCTAATTCTAGCTCCACTTACTGCCGGGCAGCTGCGGGCCTCGGGGCAGTACCTTACGTGGGGTCACACCAGCCTCATTTCAGGGGGTTCAGTTAAAAGGAAATGATAGAGCCACCGGGATAGCCGTCTAAGGAAGCAGCACTTCCCAAACCGGCCTGATGGTTGACAATAGAGACCCCAGCCCAACAGCTGCCATTGTGATTTGGGAGTTCTGGGGTGGGGCCCACACACTGGTATTTTAACAAGTAACAAGCATTGCAGCTGAATCCTATCATCAGGCAAGTCAGGGCAACGTAGGGCTCAAGAAAGGCAGAGAGACAGTCTGTATCACCTCACCTTCCGCCTGGAGAAGGCAAGCAGGGCTCCTCACATACAAAGTAACAACATCGGCTCCATGCCTAGGAGTGGCCCCCAGGGCCGGGTCACCAACCTGGCCCCTTATATCCATCGTGCCAACAGCCCTGCACACAGAGTGCCTACAGGTGCAGACACTGTGGTTCAGATGAGGTCCTGGCAGGCACCGGGTGCAGGGGTTAAGGAGCCGCTTGGGACACCGCCTCCCATACCACAGCGCCTGGGTTTCAGTCCTGGCTCTGCTCCCGACTCCAGCTTCCCTCACCTTGGGAAGCAGCGGTGAGGGCTCAACTCACTGGGCCCCTGCCACCCATATGGGAGGCCTGGATGGAGTTCCAGGCTCCTGGCTTCAGCCTGGCCCAACCCCAGCTGTTGTGGGCATTTGAGGAGGAACCCAACAGATAGAAGATCTCTGTCTGCCTTTTGAGTTTAAAAAAAGGAAAAAGAAAAAAAAAACCCTGATGTTGCAGTGAGAGTGAGGGGCTCCATGATGGTCTGGCAGGGAGAGGGGCCCGAGATCAGAGAACGCAGCGCATCTGGAAGGAAGTCCAAGGTACCCGGGAGCCCCTCTCCCCTCCGTCACCCCTGCTCAGGGCACACAGCTGGCCCCACGCCAGAGTCCAGCAGCTCCCATCTCCCTTGGGAGGAAGCCGCCACCACCCAGACAGCCTCCAGCCCCTCCCTCCTGGCATTCGGCCTCTCTAGGGAGAGCTGGGCCTGCACAGACCTATGGGGGACAGAGAAAGGATTTAGAGGCCCTCCCAGGCCTTGCCCGCTCAGGAGCAAGGCACAGCCACAACAGCTGACACCAGGAATACTTGTTTACGAGGTACTCTATTAGTTTTAAATTTTACTTATTTGAGAAGTAGAGAGAGACACATACACACATACAGACCAAACAACCAGAGAGAGCTCCTATCTGTTGTTTCATTGCCCAAATGCCTACAAAGACAGGGGCTAGGCCAGTGCCAAAGCCAGGAGCCAGCAACTCAATCAAAGTCTCCCACGCAGGTAGCAAGACCCCAAGGACTTGAGTCATCAGCTGCTCCTTCATAGGGTGCACATTGGCAGGAAGCTGGCGTCAGGAGCCGGAGCTAGGACTCAAACCCAGGCACTCTGACACAGGACGTGGGCTCATAACTGCTAAGCTAAATGCCAGCTCCCTACCACACAGCTCACACTGATCACGCTCTCTTCACAGCAAGTGGATGAAGAGGCAGATGTTGGGATCTCCATTTTAGAGATGGCAAAACTGAGGGGACAGGACTGTTAGGTGCCACAGCTTGCAAAGAGCAGGCCCCAGACCCAAAGCCAGGAGTTCCCTAACCCCAGATCCCAAATGCTTCCTTCTGCTTTCCGGCTCTCACTAGCTCAACAGGAGGAGCACAGAGGACAAGACCAGCCACTACCAGGCCCCAAGAAAGAACGCAACTCCTCTGGCAGAATACACACCACCCAAGAGGTAGGCGCTCCTGGTGGCACCGAGCCCCCACACAGCCACCACTTGTGGATCTCGGCCGGCCACGGGACCGTGGCTCAGAGTGCAGCCCGCATCCGTGAGCAGAGATCCGTGTGCCATACCCACTAGGCACAGTGGCCGACTGCTGGCTAGCAGACTTACCAAAAGCAAAAATCATGGCCATGGCAGGCGTCCTGTTCCCTTAGCAAGAAATAGCCAGAACTGTTCCCCAAAGGAAGCTAGTAAGTTTCGCATGAAGCTCTGTAACTCACTGGTCAGAAATGGATCATATACTAGCCCTCTGGGGCAGCCTCGGGGTGAGGAACGACCTCGGGCAGGGAGAAGTAGGGGTGTGGAGGCTGGGGAGGGGGGAACCAGCAAGCTCTGGGGTCCCTACCCCTCCCCAAGACACCCAGGAAGCTGAAGCAGATCAAGAGGGAGAATGGGGACCCGGACCAAAGAGGTCCTTTACCACCAGAAGATTCTGGGAAGAATTTCTGATTAGCTCTGTGGTCCCAGACACTCCCCCCACCCACCCAGAGCCGTGCCAGCATGGGACACGGTGCCTTCTTGGGGACACAGCTGGCCTCTGCAGACAGCTGCTGAGGCAGCCCTGGCCAGGGGAGCAGGAGGGTGAGGGGATGGGGGGTAGCACGCAAGGCATAGCTTTCCTGCCACTCCCGCCTCAGGGGGCTCAAAGTGCCTGCAGGGCGCGGCACCATCAGCACAACATAAAATCCAGCAAGCCCACTTCTGCGTGCAGACACAAAAGAATGGAATGCAGGCCTACAACAGGTACTGGCACATCCCTTTTCACAGTAGCCAAAGGACACAGGCCAACCAAGTGTCTACCAAGAGAGGAGCAGATACACCCAGCGTGGTGAGACGGACGATGGAATATTACCCAGCCTCAAAAAGGCAGGCGATCCGACACATGCCGCCACACGGATCATGATGAAGACAGGCCACGTGCAAGCAGTCACTCACAGAAACAAGCCAGGGTTGCTTCCACTCACATGACAGCAGCCAAGATCAGACAGCCAGGAGGGAGGCCTGGTGGCCGCCAGGGCTGGGGAAACGGAAAAGCGTTTGGTGGGTACAGAGAGCCAGCTTTGCAAGAGGAGGTGTTCTGGAGGTGGACGGTGGTGATGGCTGCACAGCCCATCACTGTGCTTACTGCCCCTGAACTCACTAACGCTTAACGTGTGCTGGGCGCTCGGGACAGTTGTTCAGGGCCACACCCCACACCAGAGGGCCTGGGTTTGAGTCCCAGTTCCTCTTCAATTGCAGCTTCCCGCCCTGGGAGCAGCGGATGACAGCTCAAGTAGTCGGGTCCCTGCCACGCGTGTGGGAAACCCAGATGAGGTTCTAGGCCCCTGGTGTCAGCTTAGCCCAACCCTGGCTATTGTAGGCATTTAGGGAGTGAACCAGAGTGTAGGAGATCTCTCTCTCTCTCTCTCTCTCTAATAAATAATACATAAAAATTGTTAATTATATCATATACATCATACATACACATACATGTATATACTACATATATACACATTATATATACATATATATTAAAGTCAGACATTAAAATCCTATCTGTGGCATCAAAGAATTCTCTATGGACAGCTGTTTTCATTTTGCCATAAACAGGTCTCATTTTTAAGGCAAAACAAAACAGACACTGAAGGCTTGTAAACCACACGCACTGCAAATCCTGCCTCCCACGGGTGCTGAGTGCACGCGCCTCCCCTGCCCCCCTGCCAGCCTGCCTTGCAGAGGATGAGACCCCACCCCACCCAAGGCAGACTCTGGGTGGGGCCCTGGCCCTCCAGGAAACACAGGAGGGAAGTGATCCTCATGGCCACAGGCGACAGCTGGCTGGGGGCCCCTCCCAGGCCCTGACTCCAAGGTGACTCAGCTTTGGTGTCCCCGGAAGGAAGCAGGCCGGCCTGCTGGCTTTTCCCTTTCTAGGAAAGCACAAGGCATGACTTGGCCCAACCCCAGAGGCCCGGGTTTCTCACACAGACTGCACTGGCTACGCCTCCCATCACCCTCTGCAACAGGGGGAGAAGATGCCAGAGGCAAGGGGCTCACTCAGGAGGAGGAGAGAGGCACCGGGTGGGGCGGGAGGGACAGGCCTTCCTTCCTACCTCCACCCCCAGCAGAAGTCTACAGGACGCCTGGAGGCTCCGCAGTGTAGCAGGCTCAGCGAGGGGCTGGGACATTTGCTAAGTCCCCTTTCATCTCAGAAACGCCCCACTTTTGCGGGTGCGCCAGGCACCTCGCTAGCAATGGGAACAGTGGGCAAGGCCAGCCTTCGCTGTACCGGCAGCCTTACGAACACCTCCGCTGAGCTTCAGGGTCTCCCACCCTCGCCACTGTCCCCAGGCCGGCCCTGTGAGGGAGACCACCCTCGCCGCTGTCCCCAGGCCGGCCCTGCGAGGGACAGGGGCATAGAGAGGGGAGCCACATGGCGCTAGGGGAAGAGCAGAGAACCAGAGTCTGTCCCGGCCCTGGAGGAGCTCCCGCTCTGTGTCTGGCAGCAGGGACTGGGGACCTGCAGCTCTGACCGTCTAGACTCAACCTCTCCGTCCAGGATCAGTGAGGGAGGGCCCCAGCCCGGACCCTGCAGACTACAGCCAGGCCCAGCTGACCGATGGCCAACTCCGGGGAGCTCGGAGACGCCAGGGACGTCGTAGCTCTTGTCTGCCCAAGGCCAGCTGCTGGGGGCTGTCTAAAGGCGGACGTCTCGCTCTGACTTCGGGGATAAAATGAACGTGGCTGTCTTCCTTAAGCTGGGAGCACCAGGCTCCCAGGGTCCCGGGCTGCAGGGACAAGAGGGCAGCTCGCGCGCCGTCCCTGTGCCGCAACTGCCCAGAGGCGGGACATCAGTGACCTCCACCCCCCCAACACGCGCCCCCTCCCCAGCTCCGCCGGATTTTAACCATAAACACAGCCTTTCTCTGAAGGCAAGGGCTTAACACAAACCAGATGCAATGGAGACTCTCCCCCCACCCCTCTTCTTGGCCCTAAAATTAAACGTTCAGTATTTCCTCTGCCAAAAGCCACTGGAAGGCCGGGCCTTAAAGAGCCAGAGCCTCCGGTTCTCACCCTCTCACACTCTCAATCACGTCCCTGCTTAAACAAAGTGTCAAAGTGCCCCAAAGGGAAAGTGTGGCTGGCCTCCCCCTCCCCCCACCCCAGGAGCGCCTGGCACCCGTGCAGGGCGGGGACACACTTGAAAGGAGAAGCCACGGAGGAAGAGGAAGAACGAAGGCCCATCTTCCACCAGCAGCATCCCCATCAGCCCACAGGGACCAAGACAGCAGGGGTGGGGGGCTCAGGGATACAGTGTCCCTGGGGCTGGCATGCACACGGCTGCCCCCTGGACCACAGCTTGTCTGCAGGGAGCTGGACCCACGCCCTGCTCGTGTCCCAGGGGACTCAGGAGAGGCCTGGACTTCCAGGGTGAGGGGCAGGCACCTCTCTATCCTCTGGCCTCTCATGGCTGTGATGATCTGAACAGGATCCACCTTACAGGACCCAGACCCCCATGCCGCACTGGCTGCTGTGTCGTCCTGACAGCTCTCCCTGTCCCACAGCTCCTTCCAACCCCAGAGGCCCAAGGCCCGTGTCCCGCCACCCACCTCCCACCCCGCCTACCACCCCTCACCTCACTGTGCACCCAGCTTAAAGACACACCTGGACTCAGGCTCAGGGGCCCACGTCTTAGACCCCAAGTGTGCTCCGCACAGCCCAGCGGCCAACACAGCACACCCTGGAAGTGCTGAGATCCGATGCTTAAATCTCACCAAGATGATGTTGCAGATAGACATCTTCCATGTTGCTATGACTTTTTGAAAGGATGTATTTATTTCTGTTGATTTATTTGAAAGAGCAAAAGAGAGAGAGATCTTTCACTGGCTGGTTTACTCCCCAAAGGGCCGCAACAACCATGGCTGGACCAGGCTGAAGCCAGGAGCCAGGAACTGCATCTGGGTCTCCCACATGGGTGGCAGGGGTGAGGTACATGGGCCATCACCTACCACCTCTTCAGGTGCCAGGAGCAGGGATGACAAGCAGAGCAGTCAGGGCTCAAACCAGCGCTGCAATATGGGATGCTACAACGCCAGCTCCCTGCTATGAAATTCCAATACTCTTTAAGAAGTATTTATTTATTTATTTATTTGACAGGCAGAGTTAGACAGTGAGAGAGAGAGACAGAGAGAAAGGTCTTCCTTCTGTTGGTTCACCCCCCCAAATGACTGCTACGGCCGGCACACTGTGCCGATCCAAAGCCAGGAGCCAGGTGCTTCCTCCTGGTCTCCCATGCAGGTGCAGGGCCCAAGGACCTGGGCCATCCTCCACTGCACTCCCAGGCCACAGCAGAGAGCTGGCCTGGAAGAGGAGCAACCAGGACAGAATCTGGCGCCTCAACTGGGACTATAACCCAGGGTACTGGCGCCGCTAGGTGGAGGATTAACCTAGTGAGCCGTGGCGCCGGCCTTAAGAAGTATTTAATCCTGTAACTGTAACATAGCCATGTTCAGTTCTGCATATTACCTGGCTCATTTACACTACTTTCACAGCTGTAACTAATAGTCATGTCCATACCACCATCATTTGCCTACTCACAGGGGACATTTCCCAAGATCCCCCAGTGGACACCTGAAACCAGAGAGTACCAAGCCCACATATGCTGCTTCTCCTACATGCATATACCAAACGTAATGCTACCCCATCTTAAAAAAAATTTACTTATTTATTTACTTGGAAGTCAGAGTTACAGACAGATAGGGAGAGAAGGAAAGATCGTCCACCCCCTGGTTCACTTCCTATCCATCTCCCTGTTAATACTCCTGGGAAAACAGCGGAGGCTGAGGCTGGCCCAAGTGCTTGGGCCCCTGGCACCCACGTGGGAGACCCAGATGGAGTTCCAGGCTCCTGGCTTCGGCCTGGCCCAGCCCCTACTGTTGTGACCGTTTGGGGAGTGAAGCAGCAGATGGAGAATTCTCTCTCTCTCTCTCTCTCTCTCTCTCTCTCTCTCTCTCTCTAATTCTGCCTTTCAAATAACTAAATAAATCTTTAAAAATAAAATAAAATTGAATTGAATTGTTTCTTTCTGGAATTTTCCGTTCATATTATTAGACGGTGGTTGGCCATGCTAACTGAAATCAGGGAATGGGGAAAGCCTGGGTGGAGGGACCACTCTAATTAGTAATTTTCCTACTTCCAACAGCCTACTGGATATTCTGCTCCTGCACAGTCTTCCTGATCATCCTTGTTAAATTAGACTGTAGAATTATTCCACCAGGATGAATCATGATGGCTGGTTAAATTCCTCCCCTACAGTTCGATGAGGAGCGCGTTCCTCCCCCAGCGCTGGCCCCGTGGAAAGGGCCCGGAGAGCATTTGTAAGTGCGTCTTTATTTTGCTGGAAGTTTCCTTAGAACGTGATAATGGGGTGGGGGTAGAATCACTTAAACAAGGATACGAACATTTTCAAGGCTTTGCTACATCAAGAGCCATGACACTAGCCCCCCAATCTGCCACACCTTTAGAAATAAGGGCATTTACTGGTTCCATTAGAAACTTCCTTGGATCACTGTTTTAAAAACATACATTTATTTGTTTACTTATTCCTTTATTTAAAAGGAAAAAAAAGAAAAGGAAAGAAAGAGACAGAGAGCTCCCATTTGCAGGTTCACTTTCCAAATGGCCTTAACAGCTGAGGCTGGGCAAACTCCATCCGTGTCTCCCACATGGGTGGCAGGGACCCAAGTACGTGAGCCATCACCTGCTGCCTCCCAGGGTGCACCCCGGCAGGCAGCTGGAATCGGGAGCGGAGCCAGGACTCTGGACGAGGCACTCTGACACGGGACACAGGCCTCCAGCTGGCACCTTGGCTGCTACAGCTACGTGCCCACCCTCAATCACTTTTCTTTCTTTTTTGAAGATTTATTTATTTATGTGAAAGTCAAAGTTACACAGAGAGAAGGAAAGGCAGAGAGAGAGAGAGAGAGAGAGAGAGAGAGAGAGAGGGCTTCCATCTGCTGGTTCACTACCCAGCTGGCTGCAACAGCCGGAGCTGTGCCAATCTGAAACCAGGAGCCGGGAGCTTCTTCGGGGTCTCCCACAAAGGTGCAGGGACCCAAAGACTTGGGCCACCTTCTGCTGCTTTCCCAGAGCTGGATCGGAAGTGGAGCAGCTGAGACTTAAACTGGCACCCATATGGGATGCTGGCACGACAGGCCAAGGCTTTACCCGCGATGCCACAGCGCCGGCCCCAATCACTTTCTTTTTAGAAATTGTTTCTCAGCTAAGTTGCTTTGAAAGAAAGATTTCACCTTCTCTGGGCCTCCAGACTAAGCCCGGGAGATGCTTTTTCTGAAATCCTGGCTCCAAGCCCTACCTCACCTTTACCAAAAACTCTAGTCCACTCTGTCAGTGGACTCCTGGTGCCCCTTAATCCCCTCTCCCCATCCGCAGTCTCAGTGCATGTCTTAGCTCCCAGACCCCATCTGCACTGCGTGCCACATCTCTCCCTCAAAGCTCCTGCCACACTGAGAAGCAACCAGAAGTTTTCTTGAACTAAAACTCCCAAACTGAACTCTGGGTGGTATGGGTCATTACAGGCCTTGGGAGGGGGGGGGGGTCCTGTCCCAAGGAAGCACGGCTGCAGGCAGACCCCCAGGCTGATACGGCTCTGTCTCAAGACAATGAGGAGGTGTGCACAGATCCATGGCGCTGCCCCATGGAAGCTAAACCCCAGGAGGCCCAGAGCCCCTAAAGAGGGCCAGGGAGGAGCTCCGACGAGGCAGCCCGCCCGGGCGAAGCTGAAATCCCTTCCTCCGCAGGAAATCAAACAGGCTGGGGGATCACCGAGGGGAAGGTTGGGCCCTCAGAATCCCCACCAGGATGACCCTGACCGCTATCGGTGCACTGTACAGGCTCTTCAAAGAGTTTGTGGAAAAAGGAATTAAAAGGTAGCTGGTAGCCTCCACACACAAAGAAAGGACTGGGAAATAGGCTACTTGCCTGGTTTGACTGCTTTACACTGTGCATTGGTAATCATTTTTAAAACAAGGCACAAGGGGCCGGCGCTGTGGCACAGTGGGTTAACACCCTGGCCTGAAGCGCCGGCATACCATATGGGCGCCAGTTCTAGTCTTGGATGCTCCACTTCTGATCCAGCTCTCTGCTATGGCCTGGAAAAGCAGTGGAGGATGGCCCAAGTCCTTGGGCCCCTACATCCGCATGGGAGACCCGGAAGAAGCTCCTGGCTCCTGGCTTCAGATCGGTGCAGCTCTGGCAGTTGCAGCCAATTGGGGAGTGACCCATCGGATGGAGGACTTCTCTCTTTCTGCCTCTCCTCTCTGTGTAACTCTGACTTTCAAATAAATAAATAAATAAATCTTAAAAAAAAAAAAAAAAAAAAAAAAAAACAAGACACAAAGCAATCTTAAAAATAAAAAACTAGAGGTGTACATTTGGCGCTGCAGTTAAGTCACCTCTTGGGACACCCACAACCCACACTGGAGTCCCTGGGTTCAAGTCCTGGCTCTGCTTCCAAACCAGCTTCCTGCTAATGCACACTGGACAAGGCAGCAGATGATGGCTCGCTCAAATGCCTGGATCCTGCCGCCACGTGGGAGACCCACACTCAGCTCTTCAGCCTGGTCCAGCCTGGGCTGCTGTGGGCATTTGAGTGGAACAGTGGCTAGAAGATCTCTCTCCATCTGTCTCTTTCTCTCTCTCTCTTTTAAATAAAATGAAAATAGATTCTGAAAATTTAAAAATAGCAATACTGAAAGATGAGAGTTTTTTCCCTTGTAGTGCATGAAGAGGAAGGCTCACTTAACCTTATGGTGAAGGTGGAAGGTGCTACACGGACAGTCACTGAACCCTTGTTGCTGGGGCATCACAACAGGCATTTTCCAGGGGCTTTTTTTCTTTTTTTTTTTTAAGATTTATTTTATTTGAAAGAAAGAGAAATTTTCCATCCACTGGTTCATTCCCCAAATGGCCTCAACGGCAGGAGCTGGGGCCAGGCTGGAGCCAGGAGCCAGGAGCCAGGAACTCCGTCTGGGTCTCCCACTTGGGTGGCAGGGGCCCAAGTTTTGCGCCATCCTCTGCTTCTTTCCCAGGCGCATTAGCAGGGAGCTGGCTCGACAGTGGAGCAGGCGGGACTTAAACTGGTGCTCACACAGGATGCCGGCCCTGCGGGCAGGGGCTTAACTTGCAGCACCACAGTGCTGGCCCCTCCCGTGGGCCTTTAGAAGTACCCTCGTATTGCTTTAAAGCAGCTTTGACGGTAGTCAACCAGCCCACCCGCTCCAAGGTGAAAAGCAGCCCACAACCAGCAAAGCAGTACCAGACTTGCCAGCCTTTCTTTACTTCCTTGTAAGTGATTGTGTGTGTGTGTGTGTGTGTGTGTGTGTGTGTCTGTGCGCGCATGCCCGCATTAGGGTCTAAGAGAGATCCTGTGTCCCTCTTGGGGGTGGCTGGTTTCAGTCTCAAGGGGACGACACTTCTTTAGAAGGTTCCGGAACACGAATTAAGCTCCTCCTACTCAGGCTTAAGCAATGCATTCCTCCAGGGGTCTTACTCCTATAGAGGGTCTTCCACCGAGTTCTCCAGATGCATCTAAAAGTTAAAGGAGGTGCTGGCTGGAATGCAGATCCCCGGGCTCTGCCTCGAGCATTTGTCTGGTGGGTCTGGGCCAGGCCCAGAAGGCTACAGTTTACGTGACCCACCTTTCAGGAACACAGCACTTGCGTGGCACAGCAACTGGACATGCGCAGGGGCACGAGGACACCCACGGGCGCCCAGGGGCCCCGGGAGTGCGGGAGTGTCTACTCTGAGCACCGGAACCTCCCCTTGAGAGGCGGTCATTGGAGCTGGGCCCGCGTTCGCTGCGGCTCTGCGGGTGTGAGGGGCAGCGAGGGGAGAGAGGCTCCCAAACCAGAGGGAACGAACCATCCCCAGCCCCGCCACAAGACCACAGGCCGGGGCCCTCATGAGCCCCAGCAGGGAACTCTCCACCCAGACTATGCCAACAGCAGCTGAGACGTTCTGGTGGACTGATTGCCCGCAGCCTCTGGCAAGGGGACAGCTGCTCCCAGCTGTGCATCAGATGGGCGGGGCCCAGCAACCTCCAGGAAAGAGAGCCTGAGGTTTCTGCCATGGTGTGCGGGGTGGGGGTGGGGGTGGGGGTGGGGGGCGGCTGACTCCACGGTACCATCATTGAAGTGCTCATCTCCTTCCCCAGAGACACCTGCAGACCCACAGTGGCGGTGACACGGGCAGAGCCACAGGAGACAGGGCCACGTGTGCGTCAGCTCTGCATGCTAACCAGTGACTCAGCCACCCAGGGGCACCGCTGCCGTGCGCACAGCACCAACCCACCCAACGTCTTCGCCCATCTCAGCATCCGGGGACCTCCTGAGAAATCTCCTGTAGGTTCTTAGGGCCCCTGAGCCCTCACTCCCTGTCTGAGGCCAGGTAATTGGCAGAGCTGAGAACTCAGATGGCCAACAACCGTGCATGCTCAGTCCCGGAGGCGCCACACTCTGGGCTGGGGAGGTCAAGAGTCCAGCAAGGCAGGAAGGGGCTTCTCCCTGTCCTGCCCTAGAGGCCGAGATGGGGAGTGGACGAGAGCGGCTACCTGCGCCATGGAGGACTCGGTGAGAGGTGCAGATGAGGAAGTGAGAACAGGGCGCAGAGCCGGCAGCCTCAGGTCCTCCGCTGCGACTTCTCCCACTTCCCTTCTGCTGCGAGCTCTTCAGAGGCGCCTCGCGCAGGCAGGAACCTGGGCAAGTGGCCAGGAGCCAGAGCCGAGCAAAACGGCCTCAGACCCCCATGCACCTGCTGACCGCTTCCCCGCACACGCTCCTCCAGCGTGGCGTGTCCTGGCGCACAGCTGCACGATTTCCTCCCCAAAGTGCAAATGCCGGGCGGGGTAGGTGCCAGGCCTGGCCAGGGCAGGCTGCCTGCATCCCACCTGGAGCAGCCGGGTCCGGGCACACCGCCGCACCTGGCCGACACCACGGCAGACCCGAAACCGCTTCTAGAAGACAGCTTTGGCCTCTGCAAAGGGGTGGGGGCCCAGCTCGCGTTTTCACAGCAAAACTGCAGCTTCGCCCCACACATGCCCAGCACCCGCAGTGACCAGTGCTCTTCATAGTAAGCCAAGGCCCGAGGCAACCTGGGAGCCGCGAGCCGCCAGTCCACACAGCCTGCTCACCAGGGCCTGTCGAAGCCGGGCAGTGCCGGAGGCTGCGGGTCAGGCTACAGACCTTCCCCAAGGACTGGGCTCTCTCTGAGACCTCCAGAAAGAGAAAGGCTGGATTTCGTTCCTCCAGCACCCCACTGAACGCCCTCGTACAAGTGTGGTGTAACACCCAGCCTCCGGCTTTCACACGCGTTAAGAACCGAGTAGACAAGAAAGGTCTGTGTGTTCTGTGAAACCAGCACCGGCAGCACCATGCACCACACTGCTCCTCCTACGTGGCAAAGCCCTCAGTGTTCAGTGCTGACAAAAAGCATCTCTTTCCCGTGAGCTAGTTTACTTCTTTTTACCAGGACAAAAACACTGTGCTGTTTCCAATTTCCCTTTTTGCTTTGGTGGCCAGGAAGCTCAGAACAAGGGTCAGTGCTGACTTACAAAAACTAACCTCTTCTGCAACACAAATGGTGCAGGACCTCGCTTGTATGAGGAAGTTGAAAAAGCTGGATGCGTAGAAGCTGGGAGAACAGTGGCTATGAGGCACGAAGGCAGGGGGCACAAACGTTCAGTCCTGAGGGAAATGGACAGTGTGGTGCCCGACTACAGCTGCTCACAGCTGCTAACTTGAGCTTTGCTAACAGAACAGAGCTCAGCGCTCTCATCTCTCCTACCCCCCCCTTACACACACACACACACACACACACACACACACGGTAACTATGCAAGATCATGTATGTGTTAATCAATTTAATTGTGATCATCATTTTATAATGTATCAAATCATCACACTCTATACCTTAAATACATACAAGCGTACTTCAGAAAGTTCATAGAAAATGAAATATTTTGGGGGCCAGCGCCATGGCTCACTTGGTTAATCCTCCACCTGCAGTGCCGGCATCCCATGTGGGTGCAGGTTTGAGTCCCAGCTGCTCCACTTCCGATCCAGCTCCCTGCTAATGCGCCTGGGAAAGCAGCGGAAGATGACCCAAGTGCTTAGGCCCCTGTACCTATGTAGGAGACCCAGAAGAAGCTCCTGGCTCCTGGCTTCAGCCTGGCCCAGCCCTGGCCATTGCAGCCACTTGGGCAGTGAACCAGCAGATGGAAGACCTCTCTGTGAGTGTCTCTCTAACTCTAACCTTCAACTAACTAAATAAATTAAAAAAAAAAAAAAAGGTCTAGATCTTCTAGCTTCAATCTAAAACTCTGCTGTAGAGGAGGCTTTTTTTATTACTATTTTTAACTTATTTGAAAGGCAGATACAGTGAGAGAAGGAGAGACAGATCTTCCATCCTCTGGTTTACTCCCCAAATGGCCGCAATGGCCTGGGCTGGGCCAGGCAGAGCTGGGAGCCGGGAGCCAGGAGCTTCTTCTGGGTCTCCCATGTGGGTGCAGGGGCCCAAGGACTTGGGCCACCCTAGAGGAGGCTTTTAACATGTCCACTGTACTTGCTTTGTGCCAAGAGGCAGGGAAGTGTGCAAATCAATGTGCATTCATGAAACCATGCCTGTCCCTGAAGGTCTGTCTCCAGGGAAGGGCCATTAAGGCTGTGTGGCTACATGAGCAAAAATCAGTTTGATAAAATGCCAAGTAGGGAAACAGAAAAACAGAACGAAACTGTATAGGCACTATGACGCCACTATCAAAATAATGGGTGTGTGAGGATAAAAACAAAAAAAAAAACGGGTTTCTGAAAACACACACCGTTGTGTCCAGGGCCCCCCAATCCCACACTGAAGTTATCGTCCCCCAACGACAGTGCAGGCCCACGGAGGTGACGCCGGTGCCACACCTGCCAGGAAGTCCACAGCCACTGCCAGGAACTGCTCCCACCAGACCGGTAGACACACACACACACACCAGGAGGTGCTGGTGCCCCGGCCACATCGGCCAAGCGGCTGACTGCGAGGACGGCCAGCTGGGCCTCCTCCCTGAGGCCGACAGCCCCACCAGGGCAGGGCAGCACAGCAGGCAGGGCGAAGGGTCTACAGAGGCAGGGGCTGGGGCTGGGTTTCCGCCCGGCCTAGGAAAGCGAGCAGCAGAGGCAGGCAGCGCTGACTCAGGTGCAGGTGGAGTGAGCTCATCCCTTCCAGGGCATCCTTGGAACTGGAAACCCACAGCCGAGATGGTTCCCATGGCAACGAGCCAGCACCTCCTCCACAGCCGCCTTCCTCGGAGCGCCTGTGCCTGTGCCCACGGTCACTAAGCCACCCTCCCCAGCCTCGGCGTGTAGAACAGAGGAAGGAGGGGCCAGGGCAGGCTGGGCGAGGCGGAACCACGCATGCCCCCCGGGCCCGTCCTTCTGGGGTAGGACTGAACGGGACTCCTGGCCACGCGGCTGCCACCGAGTCCTACTTCTGGCCCTGGGGCAAGTCAACCCAGTCCCTCTTCCATATCACAACCCTGGGCCCTCTCTCTGCACCTTCACATACTCTTCTGGCTTCCACCTTCCCCACCTGCCACATGGGCCCTGCACACGGGCCTCTCCACGTGTGGTGTCCGACGCAGACAGCCACACACCCGCTGAGCAGCTCTCAGGGCAAGCCTGGTGCCTGTACCGCCGCACAGATGGCCAGAGCTTGTGCCTCCACTGATACGCCCAGTACCCACCGCTACCCACCCCCAGGCATCCCACACGCAGCTGCACCGGCCCACTGTCTCCTTCACTCATCTCCACACTGCACTCCTGTGTCCCTGCCTCTGGTCATTCTGACGAAGTCTAGGTCTGATTCTTGGCTCACGTTGTCACCTCCTCCAGGAAGCCTCACCTGGCTCCTCCTAGCAGGGCTGCAGCCTTCCTCTGGGCTTCCTTCACTATACACTGGGCCCAACACCTCTGCACACAACAGGTCAGCCGTGGGTCTCTCGTGCACTGGCCTGCTCCAAGGCCAAGGTCATGCAGCTGACCCTGACCTGGACCTGTAAGTGTTTAATACAGTCCCCAGCCACACAGCAACATTTCTGTCAACAACAGACTGTTGGGGCCGGCGCTGTGGCGCAGTGCGTTAACACCCTGGCCTGAAGTGCCGGCATCCCATATGGGCGCCGGTTCGAGACCCGCCTGCTCCACTTCCTGTCCAGCTCTCTGCTATGGCCCGGGATAGCAGTAGAAGATGGCCCAAGTCCTTGGGCCCCTGCACCCACATGGGAGACCCAGAAGAAGCTCCTGGCTCCTGGCTTTGGATCAGCTCAGCTCTGGCCATTGCAGCCATCTGGGGAGTGAACCAGTGGATGGAAGACCTCTCTCTCTCTGCCTCTCCTCTCTGTGTTACTCTGACTTTCAAATAAATAAATAAATCTAAAAAAAAAAAAAAAAAAAAAAAAAAAAAAGACTGTGCAGTCAACCGTGGCGCCTTAAGATTATCATGGAGCTAAAATCCTCCCTCCACTTTGTGACCTTGCAGCCCTCTTAGTTTGTCTAAGTCCACCTCCATGAAGCTCACACAGTGACAAAATCGCCTTGCGATGCGTTTCTTGGAGAGCATCCCATCGCTCAGTGACACGTGGACCCGTGAAATCCAGCCACTGAGACCAAGGATTTTGTTACACTATTCTCTGAACATTTTCTTCTGTTTGAAATGTCATTTAAAAAAAAAAAGAGAGAGAACCATAATCTACAGTAAACACAGGCCGAGTGCCTTCAGCCCTACGTGTATGTCAACAATCTCCAGTTTCTACCTGAACTCACGCTACAGACACGGCCTTCCCGGCTGGGCCTGGCGCCCAACATCACCTGGCTAGTTTTCCAGGGAGTTAGTTCAAACCTCAGATGAGCACCTGTACATCCAGGCAGGATCGGCTGCTAACGACTGGAGCCCAGTAACAGGTACATGAGACTCCACTATACTGCTCTCTCTACTCCCATGCACAAATGCCACAACTTTTTAAAAATCCGTTCACGCATGCAACTAAAATGCACTGTGAATAAATACAGAAATAAGAATCAACTTCGCTTCATGAGCTGACAACTTGAATAAATTCAAAGTTATTTGCTCTCTTATCCCTCCCCAGGAATTAAATATCTGACAGCGTTGGCGTTGGTGACACGAATTCAACACTGACCTCCCCAGAGGGACAAACCACGAAGGAGGGGCTTCTGGCCCTGCCCCTCCCACACTGTGGGGTGCAGGAGCCTTCTCAGCCCTGCCACGCCATGCACAGGGGGCTTTGGCCCCCGACAGGAAGTGGCCTGGGAGTCCTAGGGGATGCTGCTGGCCTCACACTCCCACAGAAGCCATGCCAGGGTCCACAAGACTTAAAGGTAGAGTCCGAGGGCTCTCTATTCCAGAATTACGGTCTTTCCAAGAGCCCACTGGGTACCAGGTGCAAACTCAGCATCCTAACCCGAAAATCCAAAATCGGCAACTTTTTGAGCCCTACAGGATGCCATAGGTGGAAAATGCCACATTGGACCTCCAGTGACAGATCACAGTCAAATGCAGGTGCAGGAGCTGACGTCTGGCCTAGTGACGGAGACGCTCGTTAAGCTGCCCACACCCCACCTCTGGGTGCCTGGGTTGGATACCTGGCTCCACTCCTGGCTCCAGCTTCCTGAAAGGCAGATCCTGGGAGGCAGCACTGATGGCTCAAGTACCCAGTTCCTGCCACCCACGCGGGAGACCGGGATTGAGTTCACCGCTGCCAACTTCAGCTCCCAGCCTAGGCTGGAATGACCCAAATGGGCACTTGGGGAGTGAACCCAGATGGAAGCTCTTTCTCTCTGCCTCTCAAATAAGCTAATTTAATTTAAAAAAAAGTACACCAAAAACAATATAAAATTACATTCAGGCTCTGTGTGTAATGCATATATAAGGTACAAAGGAATTTCGTGTTTAGACTTGGGACTCATCCCCAAGATATCTCATTATTTACACACAAATACTTTAAAATCTGAAACACGCCTGATCCTACGGCCCAGAAATCCTTGGGTTCAAATCATAGGTGAGCCACTGACTGGCTGCAGGACCTTGGGCAGGTTGCTTAACCTCTCTGGGCCTCGAGGGCCCATCTGTGAAGTGGGGGGTGCTGGCGCCCACTTCCCGGTGTTGCCGTGGGGATCATACGGGCTACCTCATGAAGGCACTCGTCCCAGGGCTCACCCATAACGAGCTGGGGACGGTGGCACATGGCATCAGAACAGCAAACACTGGGACGCTCCCAGTGTCATTACTGTCACTACAGCAGGAGGTGGCCCAGGTTTCCTCTGTCCACGGAGGCCAGCAGCGCCCCTTCCCTGGGGAGACAGCCCCAGCCCTCCCAGGCTCTGGAGGCTGTAGCCAGGCTGGCGTGTTGTGGTTGTCTGGGGCCTTGTGCTCACTCCAGGCATCAGGTGGGTGACACACTAGTCCCACAGAGCAGCGTGTGGCTCCCAGTCTGCCATACATGAGCCTCAGCGAGCTACTTCATTTCTCCCACCAGTCAGTAATCCTGCCTCGCTGTGGGGATAACACAAGACGTGTGACAAATAGCGGGAAAGAAGGCAATGCAAGCCTGGGGCACTGCCACAGTCAACCTTGAACCTGACCTTGACATGACCGGGAAGGTGCCCTACTAGCAGCAGCCAACAAAGGCAGGGCCAGAACCCCAGGATCCCAGGGAGGCCCAGAGGCAAGGCCCGGCAGAGTCTCATTCCCAAGGCCATCCTTGGGGGTGACCAGTGCCTGGGATGTCAATGGGGGACAAGAGAACAACAGACCAGGGCAGACGGGAGAAGGGCGAAGAGAAAGACGCAGGGTGGCCAAAAGCCCCGAGCTGGGCTGGGAGTTTGGTCTAGCAGTTCAGACTCCAGCATCCCACACCGGAGCACCTGAGTTCAAGTCCCAGCTCCGTTCCTGAGTCCAGCTTCCTGCTAATGCAGACCATGGGAGGCAGCAGTGAACTTGAACTACAGTTCAAGTATCTGGGCTCCAGTCACCTATCTGGGAGACCTGGATGGCATTCCCAGCTCCCAGCTGCAGCCCCCTGACTCTCCGTCTCTCAAATAAATCAATAAAACTTTAAGGGACAGGCATTTGGCACAACAATTAAGACATCACTTGGGGTACCTGGGTTCCCTAATCAGAGTTTGAGTCCTGGTTCTGCTCCTGATTCCAGCTTCCTGATACTGTGCACCCTGGAAGGCAACAGGTGACGGCTCAAGTACTTGGGTTTCTGCCACCCACATGAGAGACTCAGACTGAGTTTTGGGATCCTGGCCTTGGCCTGGCCCAGCCCTGGCTAATGCAGGCATTTGGGAAGTGAACCAGAAGATGGAAGATCTCTGCCTCTCTCTCTCTCTCTCCCTATCCAATAAATACATTTAATAAAGAAAAATGTATTTAAATCATTTTTTTAAAGATTTTTTTTTTTTTGAAAGTCAGAGTTACACAGTAAGAGAAGCAGAGGCAGAGAGAAAGGTCTTCCATCCACTGGTTCACTCCCCAGATGGCCACAGCAGCCAGAGCTGTGCCAATCCAAAGCCAGGGGCCAGGAGCTTCTTCCAGGCCTCCCACGCGGGTGCAGGGGCCCAAGGACTTGGGCCATCTTCTACTGCTTTCCCAGGCCATAGCAGAGAGCTGAATTGGAAGTGGAGCAGCCAGGACTCGAACCGGCGCCACTATGGGATGCCAGCACTGCAGGCAGTTTTACCCGTTACGCCACAGCGCTGGCCCCTTAAATCATTTTTTTTAAACGCCTCCACCTGGCCCTGAGATGCTCCCACCTCTGCTAACTAACATAGCACTGGGACTTCAGCCTCCATGACCAGGACCAGAGAGGGGCCGCTTCCTGGTTCCTCAGGAATGCAATGGAACGTGGAGTCAGGAGAGAAGCATATAGGGCCCTGGGAGGGTGCAGAAGCAGCTCCATCTCTAACCGGGGCCAGCCGATGGTTCCCCCAGCCAGCTGGGATGACCCAGCAGAGAGGAAGTGGCTGGAGCAGGCTTTAGGAAAGCAGGCTCCAAACAGGCAGCCTGGGTCAAAGCCCAGCTTCCCACTAAGAGCTGTGTGAGCTGGGGCAAATGACCTACTCTAGACATCAGTTCCTTCTGTGAAATGTCAAAGCACCTGCTCTTCACAGGCGGCTTGTGGTTGTTCACTGACGCAGAGCACGCAAGGGACGCACGCACCCCAGGGCTGGTCACGGGGAAGTGAGTGTGAGGCGTTCATACTAGGACCACCACCACCACTGGAGGGCTGCCACGGACCCTCAGGATCCTTCCTCATGGCCGCCCTCAAAGACAGACTCAGGGGGCCGGCACTGTGGCACAGCGGGTTAACCCATTACCTGCGACACTGGCATCTCATATGGGCACTGGTTCTACTCCCAGCTGCTCTGCTTCCGATCCAGCTCCCTGCTAATGCACCTGAGAAAGCAGTGGAAGATGGCCAAAGTGCTTGGGTCCCTGCACCAACGTGGGAGACCTGGAAGAAGCTCCTGGCTCCTGGCTTCATCATGGCCTAGTCCCAGTCATTGGGGAGTGAATCAGCAGATGGAAGATCTCTCTCTCTCTCTAACTCTGCCTTTCAAATAAATAAATCTTAAAAAAAAAAAAAATGCCAGCTCAGGAGCCAATCCCAGGAGGGCCCACCTGTCCATCACCACCTCCAACCTGTCAGGGCACAGCTGTCTCCAAGTGTGGAATTCACGTGAGATTGACCACCTACGCGGAAGCCAGAACCCCAGCGGCTCCATCTGCCTGTGGAGCAGACGCCAACCCACGTGCGCCCACCAGCAGCGGTTCTGCAGCCCTCCTGCAAGGGTGACGTCAGCAGACAGAATAAACAACCCTTAGCAAGTCCGGCCCCACAGGAGTGAGTTCCCGGAACAAATCAGACCAGCACTATGGACCCCAGCGTCTTCATCTAAGTGGCGAGAGTTAGGACGGTGTGGCTCCCTTCTGCTTTGGGCATGCTGATCTGACATCTTCAAACCACGGCGAGGGGCAGAAGGGGCTGAGGCTGGGCCCTGGAAGAAAACAGATGAAAGACCAGGCTGCCCGCTGAGCAGGTCCCGGGGCAGAGTCCAGGCTGGCAGCCTCGCTCCCCAACTCTGGTCAGAGTTTCTCTGAGCTCCCTCCCTCCAGGTCTGCGGATCAGCAGAGCCAACCCAAAGCACCGGCCCAGGCCACTGACCTACTCCTCCCTGGAGGGCAGGGGCTGGAAGGCAGAGGAGGTGGCCACCCGCTCCACTCTCCCTCCTCCTCAGCCACAGGCTTCCCGCTCAGGGCCACACCCTGGGGAGGCATTTCCAGAGCCCACAGAGGCAGGGCCCCGGGGATGCACACAGCCCTGGCTCCGAGTCTGCCTGAAAGGGAAGTACATTCACCTAACCCCACCCACGCCCGCCCTAGCAGGCAGCAGCAAATTCCTGAAAGCTGAGGACACAAAGCCTCGGGAAGATAAGAGCCAGTGTTCCCAGAATGGTTAGCTTCCAGGGGGCCTGCAGCCCCAGGCGGCAGCCTCAACCTTAGTGGTGGTCTCCCAGTGGTCCCAGCCCCCACTGGGCTTCCAGGGGAGGCACAGGTGAGACTGGTCCATCATCACCTGGTGGCCACAGGCAGCTCTGTGACAAGACCACACGTCTCTCGAGACCCTGGTGTGTAACACTCCATCATCCTTCCTGCTCCAACCAGACAAGTCTCTGGTCCTAAGGACTAAGACAGGACAGTCTTTCCATACCCATCCCCTGTCCCAAAGGACACCCCCAAAGTCCCAACAGAAAGGGAGCAGGAGGCAGGTGAACCACAGCCCTGCTGGACCCCACATGCTGGAGAGCTGGCTCCCCGAAGCTGCTGACGCCCAGCCCTAAAGAGAGAGAGGCCCCCCGGCCTTGACAGGAAGGAGAAGGAAAACCCAGGCCCAAGTTTTAGTTCCTTTGAGGTCCCCAAACCCACACAAGAGAACCAGAAGCTCTCTAAGTCTTGCTGAAGCAGGAGCCCCAGGCCAAGTGTAACAACCCCACCTTCGGGGGCAGGAACAGAGTATGGAGGGAGGAGTCAGCGCGGCCAGCACCTCGGGACAGGAATGCGAGGCGGGCAGCCAGCCCAAGGAGGGACACTCACAGCTGGCCTGCCCAGCAGGGCTGGAGGCCCACGCTGGCTCCACAGCACCTCGCAGCCGCCAGCCCGCCAGGGGAGGGGCGCGGAGTGGCGCAGAGTGGCATGGCAAGGACGGAGGCCACCCCAGGCTCGGACCATACCCTATTCTGACAAGGCCACCTGACTGCCCCTGTCTCCAGCAGGAGCCAGCCAGGCCTCTGCTCCAGGCCCCGGAAGCAGCCCCATTGCTGGAGCATCCCCTAGTGACTCAGGGCCTTGCCACGCAGCCCCTTAGTGGCTGCCTGCCAGACATCTCCTGCTGGACTGTGGCTGCCCATGCCCCTGTCCCTCCTCCAGTGCCATCCCCCTCCCCGGCTATCCAAGAAGCTCCTACTATGCGCAAGCTTGCCTGCCTGCTCTGCAAGGAGCTAGGATGAGCCGCAGCTCGGGGCATACTTCCTAGGGACCCCAGAATACCCCGCAAGCCCACCTTGGATCAGCCAAGAAGCCTCTTGTCATTCACAGATCGGGGACATCCCTGAGCCTCCAAATGTCTTTGGAGCCAAGAGTTTTGCAACAGTGCCCAGCGAGAGGGAAGTGAGGGCTGCCAGCCAGCTGCCAGCACATCTGTCCTTTGCAGCTCTCACCAGCCCATCATCCTGCCCAGGCACTCACTGAGGGCTGAGAGCCAGGGGAGAAGACAAGAGGAGGCATCCCGGCAGGACAAGGCAGCGACAAGGGCAGCATGACCATGACCCCACCTGCTGCCCTCAGGGCCTGGGAATGGGCCTGGCTGAAAGAGCTCCCCCAAACCCCGACAGCACACACACACACACACCCACACACACACACCCCGCCTCTGGCCTCTTCCAAAATTCAACATGCAGCCCAAGTCCCACATCCAAAAAGCACAGCTTCTGTCCGGCATGCCACACTAGCTGCCGAGTGTTGCAAGATGCTACTGTGAGACAGAAAATATAAATTCACGTAGAGGAAGCACCCCCAGCCCCCAGCAGCTCTGTCATTACGTATTTGCTTCCACAAGAAGTAGGAAGAGGGACAGGCATTCAGCACACAGTGAAGAAGCTGCTGACGATGCCAGCATTCCATATCAGAGTGCCAGGGTTCGAGTCCCGGCCAGGCTTCCAACTCCAGCTTCCTGCCTTTTTTTTTTTTTCTTTTTTTTTTTTTTTTCTTTGACAGGCAGAGTGGATAGTGAGAGAAAGAGACAGAGAGAAAGGTCTTCCTTTTGCCGTTGGTTCACCCTCCAATGGCCGCCACAGCTGGCGCGCTGCGGCCGGCGCACCGTGCTGTTCCGAAGGCAGGAGCCAGGTGCTTCTCCTGGTCTCCCATGGGGTGCAGGGCCCAAGCACTTGGGCCATCCTCCACTGCACTCCCGGGCCACAGCAGAGAGCTGGCCTGGAAGAGGGGCAACCGGGACAGAATCCGGCGCCCCAACCGGGACTAGAACCCGGTCTGCTGGCACCGCTAGGTGGAGGATTAGCCTATTGAGCCGCGGCGCCGGCCATCCAGCTTCCTGCTAATGTGCACCCTGGAAGGCAGCAGGTGGTGGCTCAAGGACCTGGGTCCCTGCCACCCCTGTGGGAGAGTCAGATGGAGGTCTAGGTTCCTGGTTTCAGGCTGGCCCAGCCCCCGCTGTTGGCAGGCATTTGGGGAGTGAACCAGTGAACGAAAGCTCTCCCTTGGTCTCCCTCTTTCAGATAAACAAATAAGGTAATAAAAGCACAACTGCTACCCTCGGAAGAAAAAAAAAATGGAAAAGGTAGGGTGTGTCCCTAAGAACCTGGCTCTCATAACCCCAGGAAAAGCAGGCCAGGGGGCAGACACTCACAGGCGACAGGAGCCACATGCCAAGAACTCACGTGGGAAGAAAGAAAATAACACTGCAACGAACTTCTGCCTCGCTCATCAAAGGCCGGCGGGTCTCTGAGCTCCGACAGGGCGGGGCGCAGGGCAGCGGGTGCAACCGGTGCAGAGGCAGGAAGCTGGCTCTTCTAGCCCCCCCTGCCACCTGTAAGGAGCTGTGTCCTCCCGGGCAGGCCCCCCAGGCCTCAGTGGTCTCTGCGTGAAATCAGAGACCACCAATCAGCGCTCCCGCCAAGTGCATGGGGACAAGCCAGGGCTCAGGAGGGTGTGAGCGAGAAGAGTGATGGAGTAGAGGAACTGGCTGTGACACCGTTTATATGAGGTTTTTGGGTTTTTTTAAGATTTATTTTATTTATTTGAAAGACAGAGTTACAGAGAGAGGTAGAGACAGAGAGAGAGGTCTTCCATCTGATGGTTCACTCCCCAGATGGCCACAACGGTCAGAGCTGAGCTGATCCAAAGCCAGGAGCCAGGAGCTTCTTCCAGGTCTCCCACATGGGTGCAGGGGCCCAAGCACTTGGGCCATCTTCTACTGCTTTCCCAGGCCACAGCAGAGAGCTGGATCGGAAGTGGAGCAGCCGGGACTTGAACCGGTGCCCATATGGAATGCCGGTGCTGCAGGCCAGGGCTTTAACCCCTTGCACCACAGCACTGGGCCCTATATGAGGTTTTAAAACAGGCACAGAATCACAGCCTGCTACAGAGGCAGGAGCGCTATCAACACTCACCCTGGATGGAGAACACCAAATTCGGGGTCTCCAGGTAGGGAAGGCAGTAGAACCGGGGAGGGGAACACCTAGTCCTCACCTCTGCAATGCACGATTTCCTTAGAATAAAAACCAGAAGGCAGCCTGGGCTTTGTGCACTGGCTTCAAGATCAGACGATCCAAAGATACTTGCTTAGGCACCTGACTCTTTCAGGTCTCTCCAAAGACCCTCAACTGTCCCTTGCCTCCTGCCCAGCTACAGGGGTTGTAAGGATGCAATAAGTCACTGAACGTGAAGCTCAGCACCGAGCTGCCTCGGCAGGGGAGGGGACGAGGAGAGGGCGTGATGAGGCTCGGTCCCCAGGCTGGCAAGGTGGGCCCGACCTTTGACCTGGGCCTTCTACCCAGTGGCTTCCGAGGAAAGGGGCAGCACCTTCCCTTGGGTGCCAGTGTGGCATCACTGTCCATGCCAAGCACCCAAAGGTGCCAGACACACCAAACTGAGGCCACAACGTGCCATTCCTTAATGCTTCTAAAAATTAACAGAGGGTGGGGGGCAGCACTGTGGTGCAGCAGGTTAAACCTTGGCCTGCAGCGCCCGCTTCCCATACAGGCACCGGTTCGAGTCCAGGCGGCTGCATTTCTGATCCCGTTCTCTGCTAATGAACCTGGGAAAGCAGTGGAGGGTGGCCCAAGCCCTTGGGCCCCTGCACCAACTTTGGATCAGCTCAGCTACAGTCATTGCAGTCACCTGGGGAGTGAACCAGTGGATGGAAGACCTCTCTCTCTCTGTCTCTACCTCTCTCTCTAACTCTCTCAAATAAATAAAAATAAATCTTTACAAAAATTAACAAAGGGACAGTGAACCTTTAAGAAAGAAGGGAAGGGGAGGAAAAAAAATGATAGGATTTCTTTGGGCCGCAGTTGGGAAAATACCTGAATTTCTACAGAGAGGCCTCAGGACTTCGTGCTCGCAAAGACACCCAAACTGTGCTGGCCACCAGCATCCAGGAGGAAGGGGCAGGAAACCAGGGGCCTGGCCCCACTTCCTCCCCTGCAGGAAAACATGCTCCACGGGCCGCCGCCTCCACGGCCCAGCTCCCAGGGCTGAGTCTGGAAAAGCACTTTGGGTTCCTGGAAAAAAAGGCCCTTCTGAAATATCGGGAACTGCCCTGGCGCGCGCCCGTGTGTTATCTGGAGGATGTCTGAGGCGTTCAAAAGGCAGCAGCTCCCTGGCCAAGGTCAAGGCAGGGGCCAAAAACAACAGAGGGGCTTCTGGGAGCCGGAGAGACACACGCAGCCAGACACACCGACAGACACCCCCACGCACAGGCAGACCAGGACAGACACCGGACCGGCTGCAGACGGCAGGCCCTCGGCACACTGGGAGGGGCCAAGGATCCTAACCCTGGTTTGCACTTGACGTAGAAGAAGGGAGAACTCCCCCTTCTCTCTCCTCCCCTGAACCACGTGGACAGCCCGCCATGGGCCATCGGGAGGCGGAAAGAGCGAGCTTGGTTTTAACAGCCCCTTCCCACCCACATGCGTGCGCGCCTTGGTGCCTCTCTTCCATCCCAGCCTGAAGGAGGCCACCCACCTCGAGGCTCCCTCCCCTCATGTCACTGCACCTACAGATGATTTGAAAATAGAGCCGGGCACCGCTCTGTCTCACTCCCGTCAGTTATAATCAGCTCTGCAGAGGGCGTTGAAAAAAATAAATCTCCAGGCCCATAAAAATGCTTCTCTACAAGCCCCGGCCTGGCCTCAAATCACAGTGCTGTGACCACGCTCCAGGCAGCTCCACGGCACCCACCACCAAGACACAGGGAGAAGGAGGAGCGGAGGGGCGCCCTGCCCCCATGCCCACCCCCCCCCGCCCACCCGCCCTTGCTTTCCTACCTGGGCCCAGCCACTTGGGGCCTTTGATTTAGACTCTTGGCACCACCCCTCCCCCTAACGTTCAAAGTTGGGGCCCAGGAAATGGCACTGCCAGGTGCAGGTTGCCGGAAAGCCCCAGCCCTGCACCCAGACTGACCCTCGCCAACTCTCTGAACAGTCTCGAGGCTTAAGGAACTCCAAGGGCTTCTCTTGCACAGGTTTTTAACGATCAAAACAAAGCTGGCCCTGGGCCACCCGGTTCAAAGTCGGCTTGGTTCCCCGGTGACGCCAAGGGGAAGGCCAGAGCAGGTGTTACTGAAGGAACCCAAACAGCAGAGAAGTGGGGTGCTGCTGAATCTCAAAGCCAAAGAGCTTCAAGACCCAAAAGCTGGAGTCAGTGCTAGGAGAAGCCAACAGGGACCCGGGGCCCTCCTGGCTCAGCAGCTCTGTGTCCACTCCCCACAGTTACCCCCACTTCTACTGAACAATGGGTAGGAACACAACTAGTATCCCCGCTACCTTCTCAACCAAGGAAAGCCTCTTCAGAAAGGCCAATGCCCACCCTCTTAGCCTCCAGACCCTGCAAAGACCCAGATTCAAATCCCATACCATCCCATTCCGGCTTGCAACAGACAGAGCCCAGTACAGTCAAACCATCTTTCTGAGTCCAGCTTTCCCCATCTACATAATGGGGATAAGACCCCACAAGTTTGCTCATCATGATTAATGGGCAGAAAACCACATGTGAATGTATAAATGTAAAAAACCATGAATCATGTCATGAGCACTTGATTACACACTGCCTGGGGGTGTTCTTATTTCATTTATATATAAGCCTTGTCTCCCAAATAAACCATAGACTGCTTTAACAAGAGTGTATATGGACACGAGTACTTCAAAAAGTTCATCAATAAATTTACTTGGGAGTAAATATTATTTATTTATTGGACAGGCACAGAGACAGACATGTTTCCCTTGCTCACTCCCCAAATACCCACAACAACCAGGAATTAATTCTGGTCTTCCAGGGACCCAACCACTTGACCTTTACCTGCTGCCTCCCAGGATTCCCAAGAGCAGAGCCAGGATTCGAACCCATGCACTCCAGTATGGGACGCAGGTGTCCCAAGCAGCTTCTTTATTTTATTATTTTTTTTAAGACTTATTTGTCTATTTGAAAGTCAGAGTTACACAGAGAGAGGAGAGGCAGAGAGAGAGAGAGAGAGAGAGAGAGAGGTCTTCCATCCGCTGGTTCACTTCCCAGTTGGCCACAACAGCCGGAGCTGCACTGATCTGAAGCCAGGAGCTTCCCTGGAGTCTCCTACACGGGTACAGGGGCCCAAGCACCTGGGCCATCTTCTACTGCTTTCCCAGGCCACAGCAGAGAGCTGGATTGAAGTGGAACAGCCGGGACTCGAATCAGTACCCATATGGGATGCAGGCACTGCAGACAGCTGCTTTACCTGCTACACCACAGCGCCTCCTCCGCCCCCCCCCCCCCCACCAAGCAGCTTCTTAACCCACATGCTAAATAAATGCCTACTCCCATGGAGGGGGGCAGGAACCCAACTTTGAAATCTGTGCATAATTTTTTCATAATACACACATTCTGTGAGCTTTTGGAAGGTAAACAGCAGGGTTCTGAGGGCATTTGCCTGGGCTCATTCATGACCCTGTTTAATGAGCTGGTCAGTCTCAGGGAAGTCACTCACCTTCTCTGAGCCTCAATTCCCATCCGTAAGAAGCATCACGTGACTGACTAAGGTAAAACAAGTCCTTGGGCGGCACCACGGCTCAATAGGCTAATCCTCTGCCTGCAGCGCCAGCACCCCAGGTTCTAGTCCCGGTCGGGGGGCCGGATTCTGTCCCGGTTGCCCCTCTTCCAGGCCAGCTCTCTGCTGTGGCCCGGGAGTGCAGTGGAGGATGGCCCAAGTGCTTGGGCCCTGCACCACATGGGAGACCAGGAGAAGCACCTGGCTCCTGGCTTCGGATCAGCACGGTGTGTAGGCCGCAGCACGCCGGCTGCAGCAGCCACTGGGGGGTGAACCAATGGAACAAGGAAGACCTTTCTCTCTGTCTCTCTCTCACTGTCCACTCTGCCTGTCAAAAATTAAAAAAAAAAAAAACAAAACACCACAAGTCCTTTGGCCTCCAACCAGCAGGAAGGATTAGTCTTCATACTGACTTGGAGAACCAGGACATTGTGAGTAAGTCCTGGCTGGTTGCTTGGCTGATATAAAACAGAAAAGCCTCCTGTCAATCTCCCCTCCGTCCTCCCTGGCCTTCCCAGGCATGGACACCATTTACATTCATGCCCCAGTGTCTTGCGCATGTGAGACGCTTGGAACCAAGAGCGATGGCTCCCTTTCAGGGTCCCAGGAACCAGCACCCTCATTCTCAGTCCCTTCTCGCTGTGCGGCCATGAGCGTGTTGCCCTCCCTCTCCAAGCCCAGGGCTTCGTCTGTAGTATGAGCATCCCACAGACCTTACGAGGCTGCTGTGAATGTCAAATGGAGTCACCGGCAGGACACACCTAACACACAGTCCACACGCAGGGCTGTCTCTACGTCCCCCACCCCCGACCCTGTTGGGGACAGGCCTAGAGAGGACCCCGCTCCCTCTCCACGGAGGACGGACCCCAGTCCCAGAGGCAGACGGCTGTAGTCAAGGACCAAGCAGGCAGTTTCCAGGGGAACAGTATCCTCTGCATCTCAGCATCTCGGCTGCTTGAGAGTGGGCTAAGTCACCTTTCCCCCACCATTCCACCATTGCTAGGCAACCTGCGGCTGCCTCCTGGGGCGGGGGACCCTGCCCACGCCTCGGGCCCTCCCCCAGGAGCCCTGGGGCTGGCAGATGGAGAGAAGCGATGCTAGCCACCAGCGTTTGCACAGCCAGGGCTGCTGGGACGCTCCCCGATGACTGGGACTTGGAGAAATGAGGAAGACCCCCCCTCCCCAGGCTGCTCTCTGGGCTGGGCTGCTCTGTCATCTACGCCCAGGCAGTTTCCAAGGAATGGGCCACTCAGAATCACGCCTTGCACAAAAGCCACTCTTCTGAACCATTTTCCTCTTCTAGGCTCTGCTCACTCCCCAGGAAGAGATCCCTGGCCCAAGCAGTGAGCAGGAGAGATGAGCAAGACACACATATGTGTGTGCGTGCACGGGCATGTGCACACGCATTGCACACACACATGCACACACAGTGTGACACCATCAGGACTGCTGGGAGTGACAGCCACTCTCGAGATGGACTGACGGGCGACTGCCATTTCCTTCTTTATGTTACTTAGTATTTTCTTAAGCTTTTTACAAAATGTAACTCTTGCAGCACAAAGGCCCCGGTTTTAAAGTACACAACCCAGTGGCTTTGCATACACTCACAAGGTTGTGCAACCGTCACCACTACCGAATTCCAGACCCCTTCCATCACTGGGGTTTTGTTTGCATACGTTTGTCTTTGGTTAAACGTTCCTACACACACATGCATTTGTTTCCTAAGCAGCAGAGCAAAGCGGTGAGGAGTGAAAATGCTGGAGCCAGACAGTCCAGCTTTGGAGCCCAGCACCACCACTTGCTGGCCATGCGATCCTGGAAGTCCTCTGTAGCCACTCGGAGCCAGTTTTCCCATCTGTAAAATGGGTTAATGGTGGTACCCACCTCCTGGGGTCAGTTGTGTTCGTGCATAGACAGCCGCCGGTACTTAGCACACACTCAGGAAAGGGGAGCCGCTATAATTATTCTGAGAAACCTTTTTCAACTTCTATAAAAACTCAGCCCCACTGCCATCTCTGGTCTGTGAAGATGCTCCTGCCCATGGTGCTGGGGACACCCTCAGCTTTCACTCACTGGTCTGGAAGGGGGCTGAATCTGCCCATCCCACTACAACCAACGGCGCTGCCACTTCAGGGTGACTGAAGGGGGCACGCAGAGGGGCAGGCTGGGGTCACGAATGTTGCCACATGTGGTCTGGGAGCCTCCCTAGACAGGACACACAGTGCCCTGGCCACCAAAATCCAAGCAGGCCCTGGGCTCCTCCACCTGCTGGGATGCCCAGCCTGCGAACAGGTGGGAAACTGTGTTGTGTAGGGAGAGAAGGCAGGGGGTTTCCAGGCTGGCCGAGACCTTGGCAGGCTGGGTCTCCTGCCCCAGCCACCTCCAAGGCTCCGTCAGGGCCGGGCCTGGGGGAACAGACTTAGCACACGAAGGGGAAAGCCTGGGCTGGAGCAGGAGTCTGAAGGAGGCTCACCCTTCTGACCACAACTGAGGAACCAGGCCTCAGGGGGTTTCCTCTGCCTGCGGCCTCAGCCATGACCTCACTGGGGAGCCACAGACTGGCACTGTCCAAACCGCTGCCCGCTGGGGAGTCCCAGGATGGGCCACTCCCGTAGAGATGCGGCCCACTCACCACTCCCAAGGGGGACATCAGCAGGGCTGGTGAGCAAGGAGCCCCTCCACCCCTCCAGGTCTTGGGCTACACGCTGGCAACAGCTCAAACAGGGTTAGCTGGTGAAGATATCCCAACACCACCCATGCAGAGGTGTGGGCCTTGAGAGCCCGCCAGCCACCTGCACAGCCAGCCCGGCCTGGCCATCCTCCTGGACAGGCGACAAGGCCCAGAAGAAAGGGAAAGCAGAAGGGGAGAGAACCACAGGAGGGGTGTGACGCACTGTCGCTTTGCTCAGGCCTCCAGCCACCTACCCTGTCCTGCTGTCCATTACACACGCGCACACACAGCTTAAATGTCAGGGAAAACTGAGCATCCCAGCGGAACTGGCTTCAAATCCCACAAATCCCCTGGGACACAGCTGTCCACCTTCTCCCCACCATAGGCCAAGGGGTGGCCGCTGCCCTCCAGGGGCCCCCGTGTTTGTCATAGCCACACCCCTGGCCAGCACCGGCACAGCCTGGGGCGACCCTGTGTCTCCGCTTTCCACCTAAATTGCTTTCCATGACCCCACAGAGAGCCCCAGGCTCCTCAAGGGCAAATCTCGCTCCAGTAAGGGGCTAGGCTCTGCCCCAGAGATGCCCAATAGCACGCCCACTGACTGGGTCAGCTCAGTGACTCGAGCCGCCTGCCCTGGCTCCAGACCCACAAGGAGCACCAGGTCTTGTATATGACAAGTCCTCAAGCCAGAGTCATGGTTTGTGGCCACTGGCCGGGCGCCCAGCCCCAGGCCTTCCTAGAGAAGATGGAAGGGGAGGCAACACAGCTGGCAGCACCTCCCCACAAGTCAGCCGTGAGGAAGCAGGGTCCCCGTGTTGCTCTCAGAAGGCCGCTAGCACGCACCCCACAGGAGCCTCCTAGTCTCTCAGTCCTACAGACCCATCGCCAGCATGCAGCCTGAGCTCCTACTCAGACCGAAAAACCCATGCGCTCCTGCCCAAGGGCAGTCCAGGCAGCAGCCACAAGCAGCCCTTACCTACCCGGACCAGGGCCCGCTGGCCTCTGGGCCCAGCAGCCCAGCCTCTGCTCCCCCACTGCCACCCCACCCCGGTCCATCTCTCCTTCAGGTTGTATCAACGGCTTCCCCAGCCAGCGGGGCATCTGTTCACAGCTCACCCACGTGGGGCAGGGTTTGGACAGGAAGGAGCTACATCGGGTCCTGGGGTACAGCAGGGCTGGCTAAGCTGCCGGGAGGGGTGGGCAGGGCCCAACACGCCCTGAGCTGTTTAATGATGGGGTCTGCAGACACTGCGGGGCTAAATCGCTTTTCAAGCACGTTCATACCGTGCAGTCATTTTCCCTGCACACATCCAGCTGACACGCCTTCATCCCAGATGCCCAGGCAGCGGGAAGGGGGTAGGCAAGGCAGGCACTAGCGTTCCCCAGCAGAAGGAACTCGGCAGTCGGAGGTAAAGTGACTTAGAAGGAACCAGCGTTGAGCTCAGGGTCAGAGGTCAGAAGTCAGAAGGAAAACAAGTCTCCTGTGTACCCCAAGCCAACCGTGGCTCCTTGGAAGACGGTTCATACACTGCAGCTTGTCTCAAAGCCTGTGATAAGGTCACAGGCAGGCCGATTCCCCAAAGAATAAACAGTTATTGAGCACTCACTGTATACTAGGTGCTAATAATGTAGTACCCGACATACATTACTTCATCTAAACCTCCACACAACTACATCGGGCAGGAAGTATTGTTATCCCCGTGTCCCCCCTGCTATCACCAGCCACAGAGGGCAAGTGACTTGTCCAGGATCACACAGTTAGTCAGCGGAGGGGCCAAGATCCAGGCCCCAGTGTGCCCAGAGCAAGTCCTGGCTGGAGCCAGGACACAGGGGCAGCACAGGGCAGGATGGGGATTCATCATTTCATTCCCACCCCCACCCTGGGGATGGGAGCCACGCACAACAGGAATTCAGTCGCAAACAGGACAGGCTGGGCCACTGCTCCATGGCACTAGCATGGAGTGAAACAGGCAAGAGTGCAGACCAGTGAGGCGTCTGGGAGTAGAGACAAGAGCCTGGTAACCTCTCCCCCCGCCCCCCAGCTAAATTCCCAGCAGGCACCGCCCTGGCTTTGGACGCCCTGCACCTCCCCAAGTAAACCTGTCCCCGGCAGACCATGCCTCCCCCCACCCCACCCCCGCTTCTTGGTAGTCCTCCAGCCCTGTGAGGGTCTCACTGTCCAGAAGCGAGTGTGCACAGGGCAACCTGTCCTCCTGTGACCCGGCCTGACGTGAGTGTAGGATCTGGGCCTTATTCACAGCCACCCTTAGTCACGTGCTGAGGCCGCCTCTCTGTTTCAACATTCAGCCACCCAACAAATACTGACGAAGCTCCTACATGTAAAAAGCCCGAGGGCTGGCACCTGTGGGAATACACATTCAACCAGAATCCCCAGGTCTGAAAGGGAAGCAGAGAACAGAAGTTAACAGCAGGGGCTGGCTCTGTGCACAGTGGGTTAAAGGTACCTGCTGCGCCAGCATCCCATATGGCCATGGGTTCAAGTGCTGGCTGCTCTACTTTGGATCCAGCTCCCTGCTAATGGTCTGAGAAAGCAGCACCCAAATGCTTGGGTCCCTGCACCCACGTGGGAGACCCAGAAGAAGCTCATGGCTCCTGGCTTCCGCCTGGCCCAGCCCGGGTCATTGCAGCCATCTGGGAAGTGAACCAGTGGATGGAAAATCCTCTCTCTCTCTCTCTCTCTCTCTCTCTCTCTCTCCTTTCCTTTCCTTCTGTAACTCTGCCTTCCATAAATAAATAAATAAATAAAAAGAAAAAAGAAACAGCAGATTCTCACGCCAGCCTGCAAGGTGGGTCTCAGTTCCTTCTTACAAACAAGGAATCAGGGCTTAGAGGAACCTGCCCAAGGTCACAGGCTAAAGGTACAGAGCGACGATCCTACCCCAAGTCAACACTCTCTCCAACCTGCCCAACACCTGCACACACAAATGCCCAGGAGTCTGGGCAAGACCCAGGGGAGGGGACATACTGGAAGCCATGGTCATCCTGGAAGCGCAGCGCTGACCCTGCCAGAGGTGGCCCAGAGGCTCAGTCCAGAAGATCAGAAAGACAGCAAAGGCTGAAGAATGCGTGGAGCACAGCTCCTTCACAGGCTCGGTCCCTAAGATAACTGCATCTCACATCTGGAAGCAGGACCAGCTCACCTGCCACAACACCCTGACTCATGCGTGCCTCCTGCCTGCTCAGACTTCTTCTACCTTCATCTGCATCAGCCCTGCCTTCCCCCAGGAGGCCCTTCCTCCTGTGTCATTTCATCAGATGCCCTAGGAGCCCTGAAGGGTGGGAGCGGCAGGAATGTGTCCTTTTACAGACAGGAAACACAATGGAAGCTCCAAGGCCTGGCCTGCCTGGTTCACTGCCCTCAGATCAACACCCTGAACCCTGCCCGGCACAGCACAGCAGCTCACAAGTACAAGGGCACTTCAAAGAGTTCACAGAAAAATGGAATAGAAAGATAGGCTTCTTTTTTTCACACAGAAATCGGAAACCCATGCTTCCTTTTTTCTTAATGTGCATTTCCCAAGCATTTCTGCAGTCCCCAGGGCAGGCAGCACAGGACGCTCCTTGTGTTTGTTGAAGGATCTAATACAAGCTTAAGAGAGGGAAATGACTTGCCCCAAGTCTCACAAATAACTGTGGTTTTTGCCAGGGCAAAAAAAACAGGGTCTCGGAGTAGCTGTTTGAGTGATTAACAGCCAGGTTGGGATGCCCACAACCCATGTCAGAGTGCCTAGGTTTAAGTCGCTCCACTCCCAATTCTATGATCCTGCTTACGTGCACCCGGGGAGGTAGCAATGGTGGCTCAAGTGTTTGGGTTTCTGCCAACCCAATTGAGTCCCTGGCTTCCCCCATGACCACCTGGCCCAGTCAAAACTGTTCTAGGCAGGTAGGAAGCAAACCAGTGGATGGCAGCTCTTTCTGTCTCTGCCTCCTATATAAATTTTTTAAAAAAATTAAAGGCTCTTTCTCCTTCCACCCAGTATCCCCCTGTCTCCTCCTCTCACACTTGTCAGCCCTGGTCCCACTTAACCCCAGCCTCCCACGGTCAGGAAGGAGGGAATGGAAATCCACAAGTTTCTTTAAGTCTTAACCAACCCCCCCCCCCGCCCCCGCACATAACATCACCACCCTGATGAGAACCAGGCAAAGCAGAAATGCCACGGACAGGGAAAATGAGCCCCACGAAAGGTAACACAGGGAATCCATGGTAGGGAAGAAAACATGGAGCCGATTTTCCAAACAGACCCATGGCTCCTTCTGCCAGATCTGCCTCCAGCAACCCCACGGAGCAGGTGCCAGCTCAGCCTGGTCTGGAGAGCCTCTGGCTCTGGGTGCCAGGCCCAGCCAGCCCTTCCTGCCTCCCTCAGCAAACAGGGCTGAGTGAGGGGAAGCTGCCTGCTCTGCACATGTCCATGGCTCAGCAGCACAGGACGCTGGGCAGGCTACTTCCCCTCTCTGGCCCTGGTTACTGCATCCTCATGTGTGCCTGACTCACAGAGCTGTGGGCAGTAGCGACTGGAACTGTCACTCACCAGCAGGTGCCGGCTCCATGGGTCTGCTCCCCAAAGAACCCAGTTCCCCAAGTGGTCTGTGACCACCTGGCTGTGCAGAGCCCCTCATATCTATGACCACGTGGGCAGAGTTCTGGAAATCTATATTTTACCCCCAACCACACTTATTATGCCCATTCATTCATTCCAGGGTGCACCTGTGTGCAAGCCCAAGACTGTGTCCAGGAGGGGAACTCAACCGCACAGTGCTCACGGGGGCCTGGTTCCTGGGCAGCTGTCACTCAGGCCCCTTCCGGGCACAGGCAGGCTATTCCTAAGCTGGGACTTTTCTTTCTCTTCTCCTTCCATGGAAGACCCCCAAGACATCACCATGCTCATCTCACTTTTCCCATCCAATTGAAGATCATTGCAAAAAGTGTCACCCTTGATTTTTTTGGGGGGGAGGAGCCCTCTGGTTTGTCCCCCAAAGGGATCTCATATCAACATTCAAGTTTCAACTCAGTAGTCCCGGGAAACAAGGTGACTTAGCTGGGAGGCTGTGCCCAGACCCCCAGAGCCCAGCTCTCCTGCAGGGGCCACAGGAAGACGGGGAGGGAGTGTTTAAGCAACTGCCACCTTAGGAATCAGGCAGTTCAAGGCCAGGGGACCCTGCGCTGTTGCTGCAGAGGACTGGCCCCGCGGCCGCAGGTAGTCTCCGGTGAGGAAGCCCACCGTGGGTGTGTTTTAAATTACCTCTGCTTGTCTGATGAAGGGAGTAAAAGGGCGCCGTTTCAGGGTTTAGGATTCCTGAGTGAGCTAATACAGGATGCCTTTGGCCGGAAAAAAAAAAAAAAAAAAAACTTCAGTCGGCTCTCTAAACTCCCCCCCTTTTAAGTTTAAAAAAGGGAATGAATGTTACCATTTTTGGACATGAGCGTTCTCCCACAAGCCCAGCCCTAACCGCGCTATCCAAAGGGACGCGCCATCCTGCCCCCCCATCCCCGGGTCGGCGGCGTGAAGTGGGGGGAGGACCGGATGGGAGCGGGCAGCGGGCGGGGGGTGTGCAGGGTACGTGGCTGCCCGAGGCTAGGGCTCACCGCGCGGACAGGAAACCGCAGCAGGGTTGGGGCGCCCTCTCCGCTCCTCGCCCCCCGCCCCCCGCAACAAGAGTGGGTTCCGACCTCTTCCTGCCCCTGGACACTCTGCGGGGGTCCCCTTGCCAGCCCCATGGAGGAGCGAGCAACCCGCACGCGGCTAAGCGCGGATAACCACTGACAGACCCCGAACATCCCCCGGGGACAGACCCTCGCCCCGCAGCCCCTCCGCTCGAATCCAGCCGGGAAAAGAGCGGGGGCCGGGGGAGCAGGACGCCGACGCAAGCCATGTGCGGCTCGCAACCACCAGCCTCCGGAGTGAGGCAACCAAACCGTTCGCAGTCCTGACCCCGCCCCCACAGGGCCCTCAGCGGAGCCCGCGGCCGCCCCCCGGGTGTCTCCACCACGACCGCTCTCCAGCGGATTCACCTCCGGGCGGGTCTCGAGGTGACCCCCAACCCCTCTGGCCGGCGAGCTGGGGACACAGAGTCCCAGGCAGCTGGCTGGCCCCGCAGGTACTGAACCCACCGCTGCCCAGGAAGCGCGCAGCCACCGCACGCCATATGGAGAGCCGGCCAGGGGGCGGGGGAGAGAATGGAAAATCGATCCCGAGCGAGCAGCCTTCGAGCCGGGGTCCCGGCCCCAGGCTCCAGAGCTGCGCCCCCGCGCCCTGCCCACGCAGGGATGGTGGCGGCGACTGCGGCGGGGCGGCCTGGATCGCGGGCCCCACGGCGACCTGCCCGCCGGCTACGCCAGCTCCCCGTGCTCGGGCTCGGCGTTCGCGGGCTCTGGGGCTTGGGCGCTCCCCCTTCCGCCCCGCGCCTGTAACCCAACACCCAAGCCCGCCGCCGCCGCGCCGCCCCCGCCACTGCGCGCCCGGAACCCGCTCCGAGCCGGGAGCCGGGAGCCGGGAGCGCGGCGGGCGCAGCACGGCTAGGCTGGGGGCTGCGGCGAGTGGGGGCGGCTGCTCACCTTTCTCTGCTGCTTCTCCCAGGCCGGGTCCAATAGCAGGTCCCGGTCCCAGTCTTCCTCCGGCTGCATGTAGTCGTTGGTCTGCTGGGAATCATAGTGGTCCATGGTGATGGTGCGCGCGTGCTAGGGGCTGGAGTTCTTCCTCCACCTTCTTCCCCGGGGGACCCAGGCGGCGGCGGCTGCCCCGGCGTGGAGAGGACGTCTGGCCGGGCTCTGGGCTGGGCTGGCTCCCCTGCGCCCGGATCTCCCGCGGCGCTGCTCACGGAGGGTGCTGCTGCTGGCGGCGACGGCGGCGGCTGGATCTCCGGAGCCCGCGGGCTGCCTGCCTGCCTGCCTGGGCGCGGGCGCTCGGACCAAATCCCCACGCACACTGAGCAAGGCGGACACACTCGCGCTGCGGGAGCCGAGGAGGGCGGGGGCGGGGGCAGGGGCAGAGCCCTCCCGAGGTTCCCCATTGGCCAGGCCGAGTTGCCCAAACTTCCCCCCATCGCCTCTCATTGGGAATTCCTGGCATCCGTCAGCAGGGCCGCGGCGCACATAGGTGGACCTGGCAGCCCCCTCTCGGCGCGCAAGGCCCCGCCCACTCCCCGGTTCCCACTCCCCCGCGGCTCATGTGACACCAGCTTAAGCTGAACGGGACCGCTGCCTGGGGACGCCTCTCGGAGCTCGGGAGCCCCCTGAGCCGCCCGCGGGGAGCCCCCTGAGCCGCCCTCGGGGAGGCCCCAGGCTGGAGCGAAACGGCGTTCGTGCGCTCCCACGCGTGCTGTGAGCCCCGAGCCCAGGCGAGGCGGGGGCCCCGAGGTGCGAGGGAACCACCCCCCACCACCACCGCGAGCATTTCACTTTCTCTTTCCCAGGGCACCTGGGTCCCGGCAGGTCGGGCCCCTAAGAAGGGGGGCGGGGAGGGGCTGCCACGGAAAGGAATTTCCTGATTCCGGCCCCCCCAGCCCCGCCCCGGCTGGTCCCCGCCCTGCGGGACCAGGTTTCTCGCCGGCCAGCGGCTCTTAGAGGCCAGCGAGCGGCTTCGCTGCAGCTCCTCTGCCCCGGGCCTCTTCCCAGGTCGCCGCTTCCCGGAATCCCCCCCGGGCACGCCCCGCAGGCTGGCCTGGCGAGGGGCTACCAGCGTGTGGCCAGCGTCCTCCCTCGCCCTCCCGCAGACCCCAGCACCGTCCTGAAAACTGGGAGCGAGGGCCCGCAGGGATCTCCCTTGTCCACGCCCCCTCCCACCAGCACACACCTCGCGGATGGAGAACCCGAGGCTGCGAGAGCTAAGCTCCCAGAGAGAATGCTTTAGCAGGCTCGGACTCCGCAAGCCGGTCCTGTAACCTAACGCCTGACCAACAAAGCCTCATTGTTACTGGAGGAGGAAAGAGGTCAAGATGGACTCAGCACCTCCAACTTCTGCTTCGTACCTGGCTTGCACTTCCTTCTTTGGACTTAGGAAGCGGAAGGTCTCAACCCTGCGGCAGCGGCCGTGAGAGACCCGGGGAAGCAGGGAGCATCACGGGGAGGGGGCGATGGGGGGGGAGGGCGGGCATCGAGGTCCGAAGAAGAGCAGCGAGCCAGCTGCCCAGAGGTTAATGCACACTGCTGCGCACGGCAGGAGCGCTGGGTTTCCGCAGGCGGCTCTCAGGGTCCTGGGGGATGGGGGCGGGGCTTGGTTCCAGGACCCCGAGGATATGAAAATCCTAGGATGCGCAAGGCTCTTATTGAAATGACAGTGTTTGCACATCCACAGTCCTCCTGGGTGCTTTAAGTCACCCCTAGATGACGTAGAATACCAGTGCAACGGGAATAGTTATTAGACTGTACTGTCCAGGGGATAATGGCAGCGAGTAGAAGAGTAGGTAGATATCCCTCATCTTTGCTCCGCAACACGGTGCGTCTGCTGTGGGTTCAGTCAGGCCCGACTGTATCTGTAGGATGAATGGTGAGTCAGCGGCAAAAGTAAACAGGTACCTAAGGGAATCCCGCAAATATGTCAATCCACAAGTGAGGGGAGGAATTAGGGAAAGAGGTTCACCCGCAGGAAGGGCCCTGAGGAGGATGCCCAGAAGGCTACAGGTGCCTCTGTTCTCAGAAGAGCCGGCGGATGCTGCTGTAAGCAGATGGGGTGATGTTTTCACTCCCTGCATCGTTAGTCAGCCACGCACGTTCATGCAAGTGTCACCCGTCAGCTCCGTGCCTTTCCCTGGCAGAGAGTGCTGCTTCCGAGCCAGAGACAGCAGATTTATGGACTATTTTATAACCATTTCTAAACTATGGCTCTAAACCCAGCATAAAGGGCAATGATGGCACCGCATCCATTCAGTCCCTCAATAAATATTTGCTAAGCACCTTCTTGTGTGTCAGGCAAAGTGCTAGATGTTACGTATATAGACAGGAAAAAGCTACAATCCTTGCACCCACACAGCTCAGGAGAGACAAACCCAGACACAAAAACACTATGCAGGGGCTGGTGTAGCCCGTAAAGCTGCTGCCAGTGGATAGAGCTGCCGCCTGCAGTGTCCACATCCCATATGGGCGCCAGTTTGAGTCCCGGCTGCTCCACTTCCAATCCAGCTCTCTGCTATGGCCTGAGAAAGCAGCAGAAGATGGCCCAAGTCTTTGGTCCCTTGCACCCATGTGGGACACCCAGAAGAAGCTCCTGGCTCCTGGCTTTGTATCTGTGCAGCTCTGGCCGTTGCGGCATCTGGGGAGTGAACCAGTGGATGGAAGCCCTCTCTCTATGGCTCTACCTCTCTCTGTAACTCTGCTTTCAAATAAATAAAATAAATCTTTAAAAACAAAACCCACTATGCAATGAGACAGAAGCAGGGAGCAAGATCTGGTCTAGGTGCTGCAGGAACCCAGAGGAGGAGCCCTGAGCTGCGTGGGAAAGGAAGCTCCAGGTTTAACTTTTTGGAAGTGAAACTTGAATAAGCCTAAAGGCAGCAAGTCAGCCAGATAAAGAGCTCGGAGGTTCGTCCAGGCAGAAGGAATACATGAGCCAGCACACAAGGGCAAGACACTGCATGGTGCAGAGGAACACTGGCGTCTCCATGTGGCTGGACGGGAGGCCCGGGGGGAGACGGGGCCACGAGGCGGGCAGCAGCCAGATCACAGAGGCTGTGTGCTGTGTGAAGGTGACCCTGAAGGGAGCAAGGGCGACTGGAAGCTAGGACAGCAAGTGCAAAGCTGCGACCATCAGCCAGCGGGAATGGGGAAGAAAGGACGGGCAGGGGGTACTCATGAGATGCACCTGGCAGGCGCCAGGGTCTACTGAGAGCCCCACCGTGGGACTTCACCTCTACTGTGTAATTGGAGTAGGCTCCACCCAGGAGACGAGAACTGTCCGCATCCTACAGAATAATCAGACTCGGGCTCCAGGAGCTAGCAGCCAGTCCAGAGTCACACGTGTATGTGACTCTCAGGCCCCCGCCTTTAACTAGTGATTCTCAACCACAGAATCTAATGTTTTGGAAATGTTATTTATTTGAAAGGCAGGAGCGGGTGGGGTGGGGGAGAGAGATAAGAGTTATCTTCCATCTGCTGGTTTACTCCCCAAATAACCTGCAACAGCCAAAGCCAGAAGCCTGTGTGATTCCATCTGGGTCTCCCACGTGGCTGCAGGGCCCCAAACAATTGGGTCACCTTCCACTGCTTTCCCAGGCGCACCAGCAGGGAGCTGGATCAGCGAGCTGGGACTTTTGAACTGGTGATGTCAGCATCACAGCAGAGACTTAACTTGTGGTGCCACAATGCAGGCAACATCATGAGTTTAAAATACAAGGAGGAGTGGCCGGCGCTGTGGCGCAGTGGGTTAATGCCCTGGCCTGAAGCGCCAAATCCCATATGGGCGCCAGTTCTAGTCCCAGCTGCTCTACTTCCAATCCAGCTCTCTGCTATGGCCTGGGAAAGAAGAAGATGGCCCAAGTCCTTGGGCCCCTGCACCTGCGTGGGAGACCCAGAAGAAGTTCCTGGCTCCTGGCTTCAGATCGGCACAGCTCCAGGCCATTTTGGCCAATTGGGAAGTGAACCATCGGATGGAAGACCTCTCTCTCTTTCTCTCTCTCTCTCTCTGCCTCTCTTCTCTCTGTGTAACTCTAACTTTCAAATAAATAAAATAAATCTTTAAAAAAAAGACACAAGGAGGTGAATAAGTGACAGCAAATCTACAGGAAGAGGAATAATGGGGGTGGCCAGAGGCAGGAGTCCTGGGGCCAAAGGAAGAATTCTTTTGAAACAGGAGTACCTTGAGTTGTCTGTCGTCTGAGTCCGAAAGAGCTGAAAATGTAAGCAGAAGAAAGTGGAAAATGATATGAAATTCTTGGGGAGGGAGGACACAGCTACAGGATGGGCCATGAATAGAATGAGACCCCCATCTTCTGAGAGAGGAGGAGGAGGAGCAATGCCAGGTGAGGCTGTGTGGAAAGAGGTCAGAAGGTTGGAACAATGGGTGACCTTGGTCTTGACACTAAGGGAGGAGGCCCTGAGGGATGGACCCCAGGTGATGACCCTCACACTGGTCATGTGATACTGAGCATACTTGCAACACAGGCTGCTAAGATATATGCATGCATGTTGGTGACATCCACTTTGTAATGGGCCGTAACATGGAGTGCATCAGTAAAGTGCACTGTTGTTAAGGGTGCAGCTCAGTGAACTTTCATGTGTCTATACCCATGCAGTTTCTACCAAGGTCAAGACATAAAACGCAAAGCACCTCAGGTTTTCTCATATCCCTTCCAATTTATTCTCCAAATCCACCTACATACACATCCTTCTGACTTCTGCCGCCAAGAATTATTTCTGCTTGTTTTTGAACTTCATGGAAACACACACAGTGGGCAAGCAGCCACTCACCCTGCATCATATATTGGAGTGCCTGAGTTTGAGTCCTGTCTCCTCTACTTCTGATCTGACTTCCTACTCACACACACCCTGTGAGGCAGCAGATGATGGCTCAAGTACTTGAGTCCCTGCCACCCACCTACGCAGAAGACCCAGATGGAGTTCTGGGCTCCCAGCTTCATCTGGCCCAATCCCAGGTGTTGTGGGCATTTAAGGAGTGAACCAGTGGATGGAAGATATCGCTTTCTCTATCCCGCTTCAATTAAAAACAAATAAATAAAACTTTAAAAATAAACCATATACATATTTTGGTTTCTGGATTTTTCACTCTTTAATGTGTTTGAGGCAGTTTATTTATTTATTGCCATGCAGAATTTCATCATATGAGCATATCTAAGTAACTTATCCAGTCTCCTTTTGGTGGGCATTTGTACTCTTTCCAGTTTGGAGCTACTGTGAACATTTTTTAATGACAGTTCATCAATGGCAAATATATGCCCAAACCAACAATAATTAAACCAATAACAACTGACCTAAAATGTATGAATACTATAGATTATACAACTTTCCATGAATATACTCAATGTTGGCAACTCAGCTTTAGAAAAACATTATACATAGACATTATATATCACACCTAGTTGATGACATATTATTCTTTGTTAAGTAATGTCTTTACTCTTCTCAATTTGCTATAGAGAAAGACACACATTGCAAAATTACTTCTGATATTTTGCTCCACTTCTAATTCTTGTCTATGGAGGAAAATCAAATTACATAGATAGGATGATAATCATTGGCGCATATCTTTTGACTGGGTAAAGCTAATTGGTTGAAAGATTGTAGGTATTATGGATGCAATTTCTCATTCATGTTCTCTCTTTCTCCTTTTATAAAAGATTTGTTTTTATTTGAAAGGCAGAGTGACAGAGAGCAAGAGGAGGAAAAGAGAGAAAGAGATATCTTCAACTTACTGGTTCACTCCCCAGATACCTGCAGCAGCCAGGTCTTGGACAGGCTGAAGCCAGGAGTCAGGAATTCCAACTGGGTCTTCCATGGGGGGAGGGCAGGAACCCAAGCACTTGGGCTTCTGAACATTTTTAAGCATGTACTTCATGAACGATTGTATCCATTTCTCATGGGTATATAGCTAAGAATGGTGTTGGGTCGTAATACAGGCATATGCTTTACTTTAGTACAGTTTTTCAAATGGCTGTAACAATTTTCTCTCCAAGTAGCAGGATGTGAGAATTCAATTGCTTCACATCCTTCTACTACCTGGCATTGCCAAATGAAAACAAAACAAAGCAAATTAGCCATCATGTTGGGTGAATGAATAGTGGTCTCTCTTTTTTTTTTTAAGATATATTTATTTATTTGGAAGGCAGAGTTACAGAGAGGCAGAGAGAGAGAGAGAGAGAGAGAGGTTTTCCATCTGCTGATTCACTCTCTAGATGGCTGCAATGGCCGGAGCTGAGCCGATCCAAAGCCAGGAGCCAGGGGCCTCCTCCAGGTCTCCCACACAGGTGCAGGGCCCCCAAAGACTTGGGCCATCTTCTACTGTTTTCCTAGGCCACAGCAGAGACCTGGATCAGAAGTAGAGCGGCCAGGTCTCAAACTGCACCCATATGGGATGTTGGCACTGCAGGCGGTGACTTTACCTGCTATGCCACAGCACCAACCCTAGTGGTCTCTTTTTATGGGCTTAAATCTGTTCACATGCTTCTCGACCATCTAAATAAATAACACTCATTCTTTTTTTTTTTTTAAAGAATTATTTTATTCATTTGAAAGAGTTACAGAGAGAAGTAGAGCCAAAGAGAGAGTCTTCCATTCTGTTGATTCACTCCCCAAATGACCCGCAATGGCCAGAGCTGAGCTGATCCAAAGCCAGGAGCCAGGAGCTTCTTCCGGGTCTCCCACGTGGGTGCAGGGGCCCAAGGACTTGCACTATCTTCCACAGCTTTCCCAGACCATAGCAGAGAGCTGGATCGGAAGTGGAAAAGCCAGGACTCAAACCGGCTTTTTTTTTTTATCTTTTATTTATAAATATAAATTTCCAAAGTACAACTTTTGGATTATAGCAGCTTTTTCCCCCCATAACCTCCCTCCCACCAGCAACCATCCCATCTCCCACTCCCTCTCCCATCCCATTCACATCAAGATTCATTTTCAATTATCTTTATATACAGAAGATCAATTTAGTATATACTAAGTAAAGATTTCAACAGTATGCACCCACACAGAAACACAAAGCATAAAGTACTGTTTGAGTACTAGTTATGCTGTTAATTCACATAGTACAACACTATGTGAATTTAACAATTGTTGATTTAACAATTGACACTCTTATTTATGACATCAGTAATCACCCGAGGCTCTTGTCATGTGCTGCCAAGGCTATGGAAGCCTCTTGAGTTCACCAACTCCGATCTTATTTAGACAAGGCCATAGTCAAAGTGGACGTTCTCTCCTCCCTTCAGAGAAAGGTACCTCATTCTTTAATGGCCCGTTCTTTCCGCTGGGATCTCACAGAGATCTTTCATTTAAGTCTTTTTTTTTTTTTTTTTTTTTTTTTTTTGCAACAGTGTCTTCTTGGCTTTCCATGCCTAAAATACTCTCATGGGCTTTTTAGCTGGATCCAAATGCCTTAAGGGCTGAATCTGAGGCCAGAGTGCTGTTTAGGACATCTGCCATTCTATGAGTCTGCTATGTATCCCACTTCCCATGTTGGATCGTTCTCTCCTTTTTAATTCCATCAGTTAGTATTAGCAGACACTTGTCTTGTTTATGTGATCCCCTTGACTCTTAATCCTATCATTATGATCAATTACGAACTGAAGCTGATCACTTTGACTGGTGAGATGGCATTGGTACATGCCACCTTGATGGGATTGAATTGGAATCCCCTGGCATGTTTCTAACTCTACCATTAGGGGTAAGTCTGATTGAGCATGTCTGGCTGGGGTTTTAACCCACCGCACCACAATGCCGGCCCCATAACACTCATTCTTGATGCCACTGATTCTTCTTTAGAATTAATTGATTTTTTAAATGTATTTAAGGTATAGAAATTTCATGTATTTCATGATGCCATTGATTCTAATAGTGATTAATTCTCAATTTATTAGCTACTCAAGGTAAGGGACAATGACATGTCATTTTATTCATTCCCCCTATTTATTTATTTATTCATTCATTCATTCATTCATTTATTCAAGAAGGATTCACTAAGCAACTATTCTGTGCCTAGCATGTGCTAAGACTAAAGATACAGAGGGGACCCAGCAGATGTGGATCTGTCCATCTTAGAACAGACAGGTGATCAACAAATATTCAGTGAATAGTTGTCTAGGGAGACTGGTCCTAGGTGGGCTGTTTTGTTTTGGTTTGCTTTGATGGAAAGCTGGCAAACTGTGTATTTTATATTATTTTCCAATAAAAAAAGGTTTTTTTAAAAGCCACTCCAAAAAAAAAAAAATCCATGGGAGGTGGCGTAGAGGTGGGCATCTGATCTAGTGATTAAGGTGTCAAGATGCCTGTATCCCACATCTGAGTGCCTGGGTTGAAGTCACAGCTCCAGCTCCAGACTCCAGCTTCCTGTCAGAGCAGACCCTGGGAGGCAGCAGGTAACGGCTCAAGCGATTGGGTCCCTGTTACCCATGTGAGAGATCTGGATTAGGTTCCTGGCTCCTGGCTTCAGGGGGAGCCACTGCAGGCATTTGGAGAGTGAACCAGCAGATGGGAACTCCCATTTTTCTCTCTCTCTCTCTCTGTCTCTCTTTCTCTCTCTCCCCTCCCCACCCATTCTCCCTCTCAAATAATATTTACAAATATCTTTAAGTCTCTGGGATTTTATGTGCAGCCAAAGCACAAAGGGGTTAGACAAGGACAGTGGGTACAGCGGGAGGGCTCGCAGAACAAAACAGCACTCACCGGAACACAACACTGATGCCATTCTTCCTGGGGCTCAGGCTTCGTTGTCCTTTTTTTCATCCATCCCTTGTATTTCTCTGGGGGCAGCAACAAAGGCAGAGTTTGTGGACAGAGTTCTGGTGTCATCCACTCCAGTGGCTATGACCTCAACTGAAGAAGTTTCTGAGGACAGTGGCAAGGAAGAGGACACAGGAGATCCTGCTGCCCGTCAGGCCTTTCTCCCAGCTCGGCAGCAGCAGGCAAGACCAGCCTAGGTGGTGGCCAGGACTCCAAGCAGTGGCTTCTGCCCATCACAGCCGGCACTGAGCTGCTCCGAAAGTACCAGGTGCTTTGTTCTAGCGCAGAGGGCCCACGTTCCCTGGATAGAGGGAGGAGTCACTCTGCCTGGGAGCTCTGGGAGCTCTGGGAGCACCCATCTGTGCCAGCACCCAGAGTGCTGCAGGACCCGAGAGCCCTGGGCCTCCCAAACCATGGCTTCCTTCCTGAGAATCTCTCCATCCCACATACGGCACGGAGAGGATGAAAATGAACTGGGCTGACAGGGGAGGTGACACATGAGGCCGTGCCAGCCCAGCACCGGCATGTAGCAGGCCAATTCAGCTCTCGCTGGTCCTCTCTGCCCTACAGACAAGCAGGATCTGCAAGGATCTGGAGACCAAAAGCAGCCCGGAGATCTGGGGGTTCCTTCCTTGTGTCTTGAGTTCTTCTCTAAGCTCCCAGCCTGATGTGACAGAGCCCTTTACGGGTGCTTCCTAAGAGCTAAGAGCACAGTCATGAGTAAGGCTGAGCATCCCTAACCCAAAACTCACATCCAAAATGCTCCGGAATCTGAAACTTTGTGACCACTGACGTGATGCCACGAGTGGAAAATTCCACGTGTGACCTCATGTGATGTGTCACAGTCAAAACACAGGCAAGGGGCAAGCGTTTGGCACAGCAGTTAAGCCAGCATTTGGGATGCCTATATCCCCTACCAGAGTGCCTCGGTTTGGGTCCCAGCTCTGCTCCCGACTCCAGCTTCCTGCTACTGTGCACCCTGGGAGGCAGCAGGTGATGGCTCAAGGACTTGGGTCCCTGCCACCCTCCTCAGATACCCAGATTGAGTTCCTAGGCCCTGGTTTCAACTTGGCCCAGCTGCAGCTGTTGTGAGCATGTGGGAAGTGAATCATCCGATGGGAGACATCTCTCTCTCTCCCTCCCTCTCTCTCTTTTCCTCTCTCTCTCTCTCCCTGTGTTTCTCCTTTCAAAAAACAAAACTCAGGTACACTACAAATGTCATATAAAATGACCTTTGGAGGCAGGTGTTGTGGTTTAACAGGTTAAGCCACTGTTTGGGACGCCTGCATTCCATACTGGAGTGCTAGTTCAAGTCCCGGCTGATCGGCTTCTGTTCCAGCTCCCCGCTAACGCACCTGAGATGCAGCAGATAATGGCTCGGGTGCTTGAGGCCCTGACATCCACGTGGGAAACCTCAACAGAGTTCCGGGCTCCTGCCTCAGCCCCAGTTGTTGTGACCATTTGGGGAGTGAACCAGCAGATAAGCACTCTCTCTTTCTCTCTTTCTCTCTCTCTCTCTATCTCTCTATCTCTATCTCTATCTCTCGTGTGCACTCACTCTTGCTCTCTCTCTCTGTCACTTGGCCTTTCAAACAAGTAAATAAAATCTTAAAAAAATGAACAAATTAAGGCCCACTCACTCTCTTTTTCCCCATGAAGTGTTTGAAATACTCTCCCAACTCCTGCACCGCAATTCTGGTAATGAAATCCAAGCAGGACCCTCAGGGGGCAGCACCCTGAGTCAGCTCTGAGCAGAGATCATCACACTCAAAAACTGCCCGGCCAGAATCCTCCAAGGAGGCTGGGAGCTCTTGCCATGCCCCCATCTCCAGTTGCCAGCAGATACCCCAAACACCAGCCACAGTGAGGGGAATTCCTGCTGAGTAATCCCCATGCGCCCCCCCCCCCCAGCCCATGTAGCAGGGGTTTCCAGGCCAGGCACAGTGGATTGCAAGGGACCTCTTAGCAGCTGGACCTCCCTGGTCCTCCACAGGAGCTCAGCCTGCCCAGGGCCCTTCCTCCCAAACAATGGGATAGCGGGTGTGAGCAGGTGCGCAGATGTCCTGATCGGGAGGCAACAAGGTGAGGGGCCCTGGAGTCAGGGGGCTTGCGGCCAGGGAGAGGGGCTGGACTCACCACACGGCCATCAGTCTCCTAATTCTTATGCCTGGCCCAGCCCTGGGCTAGCACTATCGCTCTCTTTCCCCCCACCTCCACATTTCAAACATAAACATAAGCATTCAAAACAAATCTTTCCCAGACTTCTCATTCGGATCTCCAATGGCAAAATGACAAGAGGCCTGGGCTCTTCTGAAACAGTGTTTCTCAGCCTTGAACACTAAGCAAGGTGCTTCATAATTGATGCGAATCCCTACAGCATTACTTCAATTGAGTTCTAACAGTCCCTAAACATATCGGAACCTAAAACTAGACACCAGCTTCATAAGGTTTTAGGTTTACAATCAACAATAAAACTAGAAACAAGCTTACAAATTCTACTTAAAAGAAACTATAAAACAGTAAGATTCAAATGGGCCACATTCATTGAAAAGTGACTGTTGCTATTTGGTAGAGCTAAATTGCTACTCCCAGCATGATTTCATCCTGGGAGTGATCCAGCAGGTGGATCTCCCCGGGTTTGCAATGCTGGAGCTGTCACGTGCCCACGATGACTCAATGCTCCCACCACTTTTCTCTGAGCCACTGCACCAAGGCACCACTTAATCTGCACTCGGGGGAACACAGTGTAATGCGTTGAGTTCCCCTCTGCTGTTTTCTCATTAGCACTCAACAATTAAAGTTTTATTTAACAATTAAAATTTTTAAAAAGTTTTTTTTTTTAAATCTTGGTGTCAACAGGGTCTTTCTCTCAAGTTGCAATGTCCTTGGGGCTGGCACCGTGAGACAGCAGGTTAAGCCCGTGCCTGTGATGCTGGCATCCCATACGTGTGCTGGTTCAAGTCCCAGCTGCTCCACTTCTGATTCACCTCCCTGCTAATGTGCCTGGGAAAGCAGCAGAAGATGGTCCCTGGGCCCCTGCACCCATGTGGGAGACCCGGATGGAGTTCTAAACTCCTGGCATTGGCGTGGCACAGCCCTGGTTTTTGTAACCATTTGGGGAGTGAACCAGCAGATGGAAGATCTGTGTGTGTGTGTGTGTGTGTGTGTGTGTGTCACGCTCTCTGTGTAACTCTGCCTTTCAAATAAATAAAGTACATATTTTTTTTTTAAAAGGTTTCAATGTCTTGGTCTGTAACACAGGGAAAATCATCTCCCTCCCACCTACTCCACAGGAAGGCTGTGCAGTCATTCATCCACCCATTTATTATTGAGCTCCCAGCATGTGCCAAGCCCTGTTCTAGGCATGAAGGACGTAGCAGTGACCAGCATGGACAAAAGTGTCTGGTCTGTGGAGCTTGTATTTCCATGAAAGAGATGGAATTTTTTTTTTTTTTTTGGACAAGCAGAGTGGACAGTGAGAGAGAGAGACAGGGAGAAAGGTCTTCCTTTTGCCGTTGGTTCACCCTCCAATGGCCGCCGTGGCCAGCGCGCTGAGGCCGGCGCACCGCGCTGATCCGATGGCAGGAGCCAGGTGCTTCTCCTGGTCTCCCATGGGGTGCAGGGCCCAAGCACTTGGGCCATCCTCCACTGCACTCCCTGGCCACAGCAGAGAGCTGGCCTGGAAGAGGAGCAACCGGGACAGAATCCGGCACCCTGACCTGGACTTAGAACCTAGTGTGCCGGCGCCGCAGGTGGAGGATTAGCCTGTTGAGCTGCGGTGCCGGCCGAAAGAGATGGAATTTAAAACAGGTAAGTAAAAAATACGATAGACTCAAGCTCAAAGGGAAAAAATGCAAAGGGAAGATGGGGCAGGTGTTGTGTCGCAGCACGATAAGCCCCCACTTCGCCTGCGTCCCATTCAGAGTGCAGGTAGCAGGTGGAAGATCTCTCTCTTTCTCTCTCTCTGTCCCTCCACTCTGCCTTTCAAATAAGTAAATCTTTCTTAAAATGAAGGGAAGTGGAATAGAATGTATGGGAGAAAGTAGAGGGAGATTATGTTTAAAATATTTTTAATTAAAAAAATATTTATTTGACAGAATAACATAGAGAGAGCAGAAGAGGCACAGGCAGAGAGAAAGAGAGAGAGAGAGAGAGAGAGAGGTCTTCTATCTGATGGTTCACTTCCCAAATGGCTGCAATGGCTGAAGCCAGGAGCCAGGAGCTTCCTCCATGTCTCCCATGCGGGTGCAGGGGCCCAAGCACTTGGGGCACCTTCTATTGCCTCCCCAGGCCATAGCAGAGAGCTGGATCGGAATAGGAGCAGCCAGGACTAGAACCGGAGCCCATATGGGATGCCAGCACTTCAGGCCAGGGCGTTAACCCACTGCGCCACAGCACCGGCCCAAAAATATTTTTAATTAAAATTGTCATTGTACATCTTTATCAGGTACACTGCGATCATTTGATTCAATGTATAATGAGCAAATCAGGCTAGCTGGCATTTCCACCTCCTCAAATAATTAAAATAATTTTATTAATACCTAATAATTATAGCTATTCATGGGATAGAGGGTGATATTACAATAGCGTGTGTTTTTAAAATGAGGTGCTCAGGGTAGGTCTTGCTGAGAAGGTAACGTTTTAGAGCTAAATGGGATGAGGACATGAGCGCTTTTCAGGAGTAGCCGGGAGACTCCGGGAGACTCCGGCAGAACAGGAGGCGCACAAACCTGAGAATAACCCAACCCTTGTTTCCCCAGCAACCGTTCCAGGTCCTGATGAGTCTCCCTTGAGCTTCCTCTGGGGAGCTGCAAGCAGCTTGCAGCTCCCTGGTTGAGTCCTGGTTGCTCTGCTTCCGATTCAGCTTCTTCATAACGTGCCTGGGGAAAGCAGTGGAGGATGATCCTGGTCCTTGGGCCCCCGCACCCTTGTGGGAGACACAGGAGCTCCCAGCTTCGGCCTGGCCCAGCTCTGGTCATTATAGCCATTTGGGGAATGAACCAGTGCATGCAAGATCTCTCTCTCTTTCTCGTTCTCTCTCTCTTTCCCTTTCTCTCTCTGCAATTCTTCCTTTTAAATAAATTTTTAAAAAATCTTTAAAAAAAATATTTTCTCAGTTTCTGTAGAAAAAGGATTGGGATCAGCCTAGGCTGAATAGCTCTGGCTCAGGTTTCAGACCAGATATTAGCAAAGAATCTGAAGTCCTGACCAGCCTGGGGCGGGGTGGGAGGGGATGCCGCAACAATCCGCCCCAGTGGCTCTTAGCAGGAGGCCTCAGCTCCTTGCAACATGGACTCTCCATAGGCTGAGTGTCCCCATGTCATGGTGTCAACTTCCCCCAGATGAGCCATCCAGGAGAGAAAGTGACCAGGAAGACTCAGTGGCTATTCTAACCAGCCCCTGAAACCACAGTGTCACATACACTTATTCTGATCTTTGGAAGTGAGCTACTGAGTCTTCTACACTGGAATTTGTGGTCATATTTTTTAAGAGTTTATTTATTGACCGGCGCCATGGCTCACTTGGCTAATCCTCCACCCGTGGCGCTGGCACCCCAGGTTCTAGTCCCGGTCGGGACGCTGGATTCTGTCCTGGTTGCTGCTCTCCCAGTCCAGTTCTCTGCTGTGGCCCGGGAGGGCAGTGGAGGATGGCCCCAGTGCTTGGGTCCCTGCACTCGCATGGGAGACAGGGAGGAAGCACCTGACTCCTGGCTTCGGATCGGCACAGTGCTGGCCATAGCAGCCATTAGGGGAGTGAACCAATGGAAGGAAGACCTTTCTCTCTGTCTCTCTCTCACTGTCTAACTCTGCCTGTCAAATAAAAAAAAAAAAGAGTTTATTTATATAAAAGGCAGGATGCTAGGCAGAGAGGGAGAGGGAGGGAGCAAAGGGAAGGGGGGGAGAGAGAGAGAGAAAGAGAGAGAGAAAGAGAGATTTTCCATCTACTTTGCTCATTCCCCAAATGCTTGCAACAGCTGGGTCAGAGCCAGGCTGAAACCAGGAGCCAGGAACTCCGTCCAGGTCTCCCACGCAGGTGGCAGGCACTCAAGTTCCTGGGCCACCATCTGCTGCCTCCCAGGTGCACTAACAGGAAGTCGGGTTGGAAGCAGAGGCGGGACTTGAACCCAGGCCCTCTGATATGGGGGTGCTTGTGTCCCAAGTGGTAGCTTCACCTGCTGCACCAAAACGCCCAGCCCATGTGGACATATTTTAAAATCAGTACAAGCTAATTTGAGTTTGCTTTTCTGTCACTTGTAATCAGCAGAGTTCTGGTAGATATTTAGGAGTTTATTGTGTTATGGCTGTTATAACAGGGCTCTTGGGAAAACAAACAGGAAACCATCACTGAGAAAATGGTAGCAAAGGCTCTTACAAACAGCAGTTTGCTCCTGGCCTACCTAAGCTCAGAAACCCCTAAAGCTCCCAGTGTGTAAAGGTTCCGATTTTTTTTTTTTAAATGTATTTATTTGAAAGGTAGAGAGCAGGAGCGAGATCTTTCACCTGCTGGTTCAATCCCCAGCTGCCAGCAACAGCTATGGCTGGGCCAGGCCACAGCCAGGAGCTCAGAACTCAGTCCAGGGGGCCGGTGCTGTGGCATAGTGGGTAAAGTGCTGCCTGCAGTGCTGGCATCCCATATGGGCGCAGGTTCTAGTCCCAGCTGCTCCACTTCTGATCCAGCTCTCTGCTGTGGCCTGGGAAAGTAGTAGAAGATGGCCCAAGTCCTTGGGCCCCTGCACCCACGTGGGAGACCTGGAAGAAGCTCCTGGCTCCTGGCTTTGGATCGGCGCAGCTCTGGCCATTGCAGCCATCTGTGGGAGTGAACCAGCAAATGGACGATTCTCTCTCTCTCGCTCTCTCTCTCTCTGCCACTGCCTCTCTGTAACTCTGCCTTTCAAATAAATAAATAATTTTTTTAAAAAAGAACTCAATCCAGTCTTCCATGCGGGTAGCAGAGACCCAAGTGCTTGAGCCATCATCTGCTGCCCCAGAGTGCACATTAGCAGGAAACCGGAATCAAAAGCAGAGCTGAGGCCGGCACCACGGCTCACTAGGCTAATCCTCCGGCTTGCGGCGCCAGCACACCGGGTTCTAGTCCCGGTCAGGGCGCCGGATTCTGTCCCGGTTGCCCCTCTTCCAGGCCAGCTCTCTGCTGTGGCCTGGGAGTGAAGTGGAGGATGGCCCAAGTGCTTGGGCCCTGCACCCCATGGGAGACCAGGAGAAGTACCTGGCTCCTGCCATCGGATCAGCGCGGTGCGCCGGCCGCAGTGCACCGGCCACGGCGGCCATTGGAGGGTGAACCAACGGCAAAGGAGGCCCTTTCTCTCTGTCTCTCTCTCTCTCACTGTCCACTCTGCCTGTCAAAAAAAAAAAAAAAAAAAAAAAAAAAAAAGCAAGCAGAGCTGGGGCTCAAACCCAGGCACTGCGATGGATACAAGCATCCCAAGCAGCATCTTAACCACCGGGCCAAACCCCTGCCCCCAGATTCCCTGACACTGGGTTCCAGCTCCATGACAACTGGTGCTGATCTCTGCACCCCTCTCCTACACACCCCTGCTCCAGAATCCAGAACCCCCTGAATGGGCCATCTTGTCACATCTCTGCGCCCTGTCCGTGCATTCTGTCTTCTCCCTTTAAAGCTCTGCCGATCCCTCAAAACCCCACCAGAATATTGTCTCTTCCATGAAGGTTTCCTTGACTTCACCCTGAAAATGTCGGCTTTACTTTATTGGTGCCTACTGAGCGTCAGGTGCTTCCTATTTACACGAGGTCTTCAAAAAGTTCATGGAATATATGTATTATGAAAAAAATGGTGCATGGATTCCATTTTTTTTGCACCAAATTAAACTTATCTGTGAATTCCATTTTTCCTCAAATGTTTTTAAGTACCCTCGATGGCCTGAAATCCATAACTCTGCATTTGCATGCTACTTACATCACCCCATTTCTTTCTTTCTTTTTTTTTTTTTTTTTTTTTTTTTTGACAGGCAGAGTGGTCAGTGAGAGAGAGAGAGACAGAGAGAAAGGTCTTCCTTTGCCGTTGCTTCACCCCCAATGGCCACTGTGGCCGGCGCACTGTGCTGATCCGATGGCAGGAGCCAGATACTTCTCCTGGTCTCCTATGGGGTGCAGGGCCCAAGCACTTGGACCATCCTCCACTGCACTCCCTGGCCACAGCAGAGAGCTGGCCTGGAAGAGGGGCAACCGGGACAGAATCTGGTGCCCCGACCGGGACTAGAACCCGGTGTGCCGGCGCCGCTAGGCAGAGGATTAGCCTAGTGAGCCGCGGCGCCGGCCTTACATCACCCCATTTCACAAGGACGGACACTCAGGCTCCTCTGGAGAGGGCGAGGAACTTGCTGGAGCCATCCAGCTGGGTAAGTGGAGAGCAGTGTCGGTACCCCTGAGTGGGATTAGTCACTCCCCTCTCTGCTCCTGAGCCGCTGTGTTCACGCACACACCAAGGGTTGCTGCTGAGTCAGGCTCCCCGAGAACCGGAGACCATGCTGAGGGCCCAGCCCCGCCTTGCACAGGCAGTCACGGCATGTGTTGGGCTCAGGGATGACCGCTGCTCACTTTCCAGACTGGAACAATTCAGCGGCCAAGGTCTGACGCCAAACCCCAGCCCCAGTGTGGCAGTGCATGCCATGCAGCAAATGCTTCAAAACCATTTGTTGGAAGACTGCTGTGCATGTGTGCCTGAGGACTGGGTGGTCCCCAGGCTTCCCAGCCCCCACCCTGTCCAGCTAGGGGCTGGGAGGCTGCCACTCACCTGCCTTGGGTGGGGAGTTGGGGGGTTCTGCAGACAATGAGGGTGGAGATCCTCAAACTGCAAGCTACCAGCCCCAGCTTCTGGTCCTGGCTCATCCTCCACCAAACGGGGCCACCCTGGGCAGGTCTGGCTGCCTCCAAGGCCCCCTCTCTCACACTGGATGCAGAATTGCTACAGTTGTGCCAGGTGAGATTTGCAATGACTCCCTGCAGAAAAAGGCAGCCCAGACCTCCATGGAGCCCCGCGGTTCAGGACCCCGAGGCCAGGACCCTTGTGCAGCTGGTGCACTGCCTGCTCTGGTGACCCGAGTGACCCTCTGCCCTGAGCTGGGCCAGCACCTGCTCCACCCTAGTCCTGTATCTCGTCGGAGCTGCTGAGATGAGCTCTTGGCCCATGTTCCCTGCCTTGCCTGTGTTCAAGTTGAATTCTGGCTGCCCTTTGTGCCTGGGCCCCTGCCACACAGCCCCACCTGGGGTTTCTCACAGGCCTCCCCAGCCTGGGCCAGCTGGAACGTGTTTGGCTCAGGCACAGCTTCAGCAGGTCCTGTCTGCCTCCAGCCTTGACTGAAGGCATTGGGCTATGGGAGCCCTGGGCCAGGCCTTTGCAGCCTCCTTGGTTGGGCTGTGATTAGACACACAGAAGAGCCGGCATCACGGTTCACATGGTGTGGTCCTTTGCCCAGTGGGTTCCAGGCTTGGGAGCTTACCCAAGGGCTCGCCTGACACCCCCTCCTCCATGCTCCCTCTGACTCCGTCTCGGCACAGCCCCAGACCACGTCCCCAGCTCCTACCTGGGAGCTTCCCTGAGGTTGTCCTCACGTTCAAAGGTCTACTTCCCTTCACGACCTCTCATCCCAAGCAAGTCCCTTCACTGACCTTCATCACGTTATGCTCAGAAGCAAAAATTGAGGGCCGGCAGCCGGCGCCGTGGCTCACTAGGCTAATCCTCCACCTTGCGGTGCCTGCACACCGGGTTCTAGTCCCGGTTGGGGTGCCGGATTCTGTCCCCGTTGCCCCTCTTCCAGGCCAGCTCTCTGCTGTGGCTTGGGAGTGAAGTGGAGGATGGCCCAAGTGCTTGGGCCCTGCACCCCATGGGAGACCAGGAGAAGTACCTGGCTCCTGCCTTCGGATCAACGCGGTGCGCCAGCCACAGTGCACTGGCTGCGGCGGCCATTGGAGGGTGAACCAACGGCAAAGGAAGACCTTTCTTTCTGTCTCTCTCTCTCACTGTCCACTCTGCCTGTCAAAAAAAAATAATAATAATAATTTGAGGGCCGGCAACGTGGGTACAGCAGGTGAAGCTGCCACCTGCGACCCCGGCATCCCATGTGAACGCTTGTTCCAGTCCCAGCTGCTCCTCTTCCTATCTAGCTTCCTGCTAACGTGCCCAGGAAAGCAGCAGGAGATGGCTGGAGTACTTGCCCCACTGCCATCCATGTTGGAGACCCGGATGGAACTCAGCTCCTGGATTCAACCTGGCCCAGCTCCAGCTGTTGTGGCCATCTGGGGAATGAACCAGTGGATGGAAGATCCCTCTCTCTCTCATCTGTCACCCTACCTTTCAAATGAGTAAAATAAATCATATATCTTTCTAAAAATGAAGAAGCAAGAATTGTTAACTGTGGATGTGCACAAATGTTTTCAAATATTAAGGATGGGAAAAAATTGGATAAATACCATCTTGTAATTGACATGTGGCTTGCCCCTATTTCCGGCTGAATGGAGGTGCAATTTGTAGCATTTTGTCCACACACATGAGAGGCCTTCAAAATGTTCCTGGGAACAGAATTAAAAGACAAGTCTATTTTGTTACAAAAGATCTTTGAAATCTGAGCAATTTCTTTCATATCAGGCATTTTTTATCACCTTTCTGAAGCCTAGGTATGTGCAGGTTTCAAACATATTTTTGCACAAAAATAACTGTGTTTTTCAGTTCCATTTTCCCTGAGCTTTTTGAAGTTCCCTCATACACGCTGTTCTTACAAAATCATCACAGTTAATGGACACAGAAGTCTGGCTTTTGGATGCTTGCTCTTGCTCGCTTTCTCGCTCTTTTCCTCTCCTTCCTTCTTCCCTCCACCTAGAATCAGACCGCTTCGGCTATCATGTGGAACTACCCAGTTTCTGGCCAAGAAAAAGCTCCCTCCCCCATCCCTCCCAGGAATTTCCAAAACATTTTGGGAACCACAGCAGATCAAAATGTGCAGGCAGGTCAAACACCTTTTCCCGACTTGTTTTGGAAATAAACCTGCAGGCAGGAGCAGATTAGCTAAAGTGAGAGGAATGTACAAAGGGCTGGGGCGATGAGATAGTTTTTTTTCTCCAAAACAATTGCTTGCGGCTTGACAACAAAATGGAAGAACGTGCGTTCTGGGACATTTTCAAAAAGGAAGTGCCTGGGAGTGGGCGTTTGCCCTAGCAGTGAACACGCCCACATCCCACACTGAGTGCTGGGATTTGACCCCAGCTCCCTGCTAATGCGGACCCTAGGAAGCAGCCCATGATGGCTCTAGGAATCCGATCACTGCCAGTCACACGAAAGCCCTGGATTGAGTTCCTGGCTCCCAGCTGTGACCTGGCCCAGCCCTGGCTGTTGCAAACATTTGTGGAGTGAATTGGCAGATGGGAACTCTCTCTGTGTGTCTCTGTCTCTCTTTGTCTTTTTCTCTTTGTCTCTCAAGTTGAAATAAAATAGTAAGGGCCAGCGCTGTGGTTCAGCGGGTTAAATAGCCCTGGCCTGCAGCACCGGCATCCCATATGGGCGCCAGTTCTAGTCTCAGCTGCTCCTCTTCTGATCCAGCTCTCTGCTCTGGCCTGGGAAAGCAGTAGAAGATGGCCCAAGTGCTTGGGCCCCTGCACCCGTGTGGGAGACCCGGAAGAAGCTCCTGGCTCCTGACTTTGGATCAGCACAGCTTCAGTCATTGCGGCCATCTGGGGAGTGAACCAGTGGATGGAAGACCTCTCTCTCTGGCTCTGCCTCTCTCTGTAACTCTGTTTTTCAAATAAATAAAATAAATCTTAAAAAAAAATAAAATAAAATAGTAAAAAGAGAAAGTGGCTGCAGAAAGAGGGAAGGCCAGTGACTGTGTCTCACTCATCCGGAAACACCTGTCGACTCCAGCTCCCTATGAAAGCACCAGGGGAAATCACAGCTCCTAGACTGAGGCAGAAGCTAATGCAGATGGGGGAAGGGGCTGGCGATGCGGCTTTCCACCTGGACACAGTGAGCTGGGGAATGCGTGAAGACGTGGGGGGAAGGGCAGGAGAGACAAGAGCAGAACTGGAGTGGGCAAAATCCAGGTGGTGCTGCTACCAAGGGCAGGGCAGCGTGCACCTGAACAGAAGAGCGGTTTTTTAAACATTTGTATTTATTTATTTGAAAAGGAGGGAGGGAGGGAGACAGAGAGAATCTCATGCACTTTGACCCTGGTGGTTAACTTCCTAAATACTGTTGCCAGGAGCCAGAGACTCAGTCCTGGTAGGAACCAACTACTTGAGCCATTGTCACTGCCTCCCAGGGTCTGCATTAACAGGAAGTTGGACTCAGGAGCCAAAGCCAGGACTGAAACCCAGATAAAGAGAGCCAAGTTCAATCCAGGACCTGGAGCCCAGCAGAAAGCTCTCCAGTCTTCTCAGGCTGCTCAGGGCTAGCGAGGGCTGACCTCAGCCTAAGAGGAGCTCCCTGAGGTTTGGGGTCTCAGAGAAGGTCCCCTGCTCAAGAAGAGGAACGATAATGGGGGTTTTCAGAAGATGTCACGGCTGGACGTGGCCTCTGGCTGGGCTTGGTCCTGGTCCTTGTCTCCACGTGAGAAAGAATTCAAGGAGGAGATACAGTTAAGGTGAGCAGAGAGCAAGATCTACTTAAAGACAAAGCACACAGGAGGGAGTGCAGGCAGCTGAATGTGTGTGTATGTGTGTGTGTGTGTATGAGAGAGAGGGAGAGCGCGCTGTCCTTTCCAATCTGTGGAGCTGTCTTTCATATTAGGGGGGTGGAGTCTAGGGTGGGGCTTAATTGAATACCCAGTGGAGGTGGGATTAGAGGCAGGGCTCGAGGACTACCCATTGCAGTGCTCCATTCTGGAAACCTCAGAAGTGCCATGGCATCAGGTGCATGATGGGAGTGGGTCTGCCGACCATGGTGATTTTATTAGAATGACCTTTGGTCATGCAGGCATCCAGTCTGCAGCCATGTTGGGTATTTCTAGCTGGCACCAGTTCTTGGGCAGCTGTGGTTTGCACAGAAGGAGGTGGGTTTGGGTGGCGCACAGGGTGGGGATGCTTGGAGGCTGGCAAGCCTCAGTTCCTCTTCACCAGCTACCTCCCTGCCTACATCAAGAAGACCGTGTAATGTAACGTGATTAAACCTGCCTTCAAATCCTTTCTCCACCAGTGACACTGGCAGTGACCTTGAACAAGTTCTAGAACTTTTTTTTAAAAAAAGATGTATTTATTTGAAAGGCAGAGTGACCAGGGTGGGGGCAGGGGAGAAATCTTACACCCATTGGTTCACTGTCCAAATGCCAGCAATAGCCGAGGCTGGGCCAAGCTGAAGCCAGGAGCTAGGAACTCCATCCAGGTCTCCTACATGGGTGGCAGGGGCTCAAGTACTTGAGCCACCATCTGCTGCTTCCCAGGCACATTATCAGGAAGCTGGACTGGAAGCAGAGGAGCTGGGACTTGAACCAGCACTGTGCTATGGGATGTGGACATCTCAAGCAGTGGCCTAACCTGCTGTACCACAAAGCCTGCCCTTGTAGAACACGTTCAGGGGCCAGCCATGTCCTGGCATAGTCGTTGTCACAACATACATTTTCTTTTCTTTCTTTCTTTCTTTTTTTTTCTTTTTTTTTTTTTTTTTTTTTTGACAGGCAGAGTGGACAGTGAGAGACAGAGAGACAGAGAGAAAGGTCTTCCTTTTGCCGTTGGTTCACCCTCCAATGGCCGAACAGCTGGTGCGCTGCGGCCGGCACACCGTGCTGTTCCGAAGGCAGGAGCCAGGTGCTTCTCCTGGTCTCCCATGGGGTGCAGGGCCCAAGCACTTGGGCCATCCTCCACTGCCTTCCCGGGCCACAGCAGAGAGCTGGCCTGGAAGAGGGGCAACAGGGACAGAATCCGGCGCCCCAACCAGGACTAGAACCCGGTGTGCCGGCGCCGCAAGGCGGAGGATTAGCCTAGTGAGCCGCGGCGCCGGTCATAACATGCATTTTCAATGACCCTTTTAAAGACCTCTCATGTGTGTGGATCTCAAAACTTTTTACACCAAAATAAACTTATCTTTCAATTCTGTTTTCCATGAACTTTTGCCCTGCTCGTATGTGGCTGCTTTGAATCCGTAAATCGGGAGTGTTAGCAATGTCTGTGGAGCGTGATGTGTTGGTCGGTGTTCTCCAGGGAAGGAGAATCAACGCAGGGTGTGTGTGTGTGTGTGTGTGTGTGTGAGACGCATCGTGAGGAACCAACCGTCCCACGACCTGCAGGAGGAGTCCACACTGCGACCCAGGGGAGCCAGTAGTTTAGTCCCAGTCAAGTCCAAAGGCCTGAGAAGCAAGAGAGCTGACGGTGTTTGCTCCAGTCCCAGGCCGGCAGGCTTGAGACTCAGAAGGAGACGATGTTTCCACTGGGGTCCAAAGCAGAGAAAGCACCAAAGCCCAGATCTCAGGCCACTGGGCAGGAAGAAGCCTGTCTTGGTTGGGGGTGGCTCAGCCTTCATGCGGTCAGATGAGACTGCCCAGGCATTGACTTGACTCAGGGCCCGACTGACATGTCAGTCTCATCTGCAAGCGCTCCTCCGGAAACATCTGGAATGATGCCTGACTGAACATCTGGGCACCTCGAGCAGAGGGAAGGGGGTCAGGGCAGCTGTCGGGGGAAATGGAAGGGGCGTGGCAACCAGATAAACAGAGGGCCTGCGAGCAGGCGGAAAATCCACCCTATGAAAAAATTATCCATGGATATCAAATATTTTTTGGAAACAAAGTAAACTTACCTCTTAAAAATAGTTTATTTCTTTAATTTTATTTGAAAGGCAGAGACACGGTGCAGGGGAGATATCTTTCATAATACTGGTTTACTTCCCAAATGACTACAAAATCCAGATTGAGCCAGGCCAAAGCCAGGAGCCCAGCACTGAATCTGGGTCTTTAATAAGGGTGCCAGGGGTCTGAGCAGGAAGTTGGATCCAAAGCAATGGTAGGAGTTGGCCCCAGACACTCCAAGCAGCAACCAGACTGCTGCACTAAACACCTGCCCCTTGTCGTTTAATTTCATCTTCCATTAACTATTAAAAAAAAAAAAAAAGTGCAGCAAAGAGACAGAGAGGATGAGAGAAAGGATGAAGAGAGAGAATGCTCACCTACTGGTTCACTCCCCAAATGCCCACAGTGCTGGGAGCCAGGAATGCAATCCAGGTCTCCCACATGAGTGGCAGGAACCCAACCACCCGAGCCATCACCTGCTGCCTCCCAGGTCTGCATTAGCAGGAAGCTGAAACTGGGAGCCAGAGCCACCATTTTTTTTTAAAAGATTTATTTATTTATTTGAAAGACAGAGTTACACAGAGAGAGGAGAGGCAGAGAGAGAGAGAGAGAGAGAGGTCTTCCATCTGCTGGTTCACTCCCCAATTGGCCGCAAAGGTCGGAGCTGTGCCAATCCGAAGCCAGGAGCCAGGAGCTTCTTCCAGGTCTCCCATGCAGGTGCTGGGGCCCAAGGACTTGGGCCATCTTCTACTGCTTTCCCAGGACAAAGCAGAGAGCTGCATGGGAAGTGGAGCAGCAGGACTCAAACCGCACCCATATGGGATGCCGGCGTTTCAGGCCAGGGCATTAACCCACTGCGCCACAGCGCTGGCCCCCAGAGCCAGCATTTGAACCCAGGTACTCTGATACGGGATGCAGGCGTCTTCATGGCATCCGAACTGCTGGGCCAGACACCCTGGCAGTCTTGCACAAACTTCTGACATCGGCTCATGGCCACGAGCAGAGCTAGGACCAGGTATCGAGGGATCTTTGCACTTGAGAAGTCAACTGAAGAGGTGACGTACAGAGCGACCGGAAGAGAGAACACAGCAAGACCTGGGGAGAGGGTGGGCTCTGCACTGAGGAGCCCCCCTCTGGCTCTGAGAATCCCAAAGCAGACATGGCGGGGACGCCTGCATCTATCCATAGCATTTAGGATCTCATCAGAAAGTTGAGTTTCCTTTTATGCCACCGGCCTTTTACAGGAGGGTTTCATCATGGTCCCAGAAGCTTTCTCCTCTGACAGTCTAGGCGCAAGTTGAGCGAGTGTTCACCTGCATGGGCCTCTCCTTGTTCTGGGCCGGATTCCACATCCCCAGGGCCGCACAGTGGTGCCAAGCAGAGTCGGGGCCCAGGAGTCCCTGAACAGTCTCTGATCCAGCTTTCCAGGGAGCACACCCCTTGGGGCACCCTATCCAAAGGTTCCCACGTTGTTGGGGTGAGGAGCAGCCTCATCAGAGCTGGGCAGACTGTTCAGACAGCTCACGTCCCTGTTGGGACTCGTGCTGAGTCGGGGACGGGGGGCATGTCACGAGGAAGCTGGGGTGCACACTAAGCCAGCAACCCTACACCGAGCACTTGGCCAGGTGGACTACGGCCCAAAACCAGCTTGGGTACTTTCTTCTGTGATACTTCAGCTCCTCAGCCTCTCTCAGTCTAAATACCCACCCCCTTTTAATATAGTAAGCTGCATTTTATTTATTTTTATTTATTTGAAAAGCAGAAAAACAAAGAGAAAGAAAGAGGCAGACAGACAGAATGATCTTCCATCTACTGGTTCATTCCCCCAGTGCCTGCAACAGCCAGGGCTGGCCAAGGCCAGAGCCAGGACCCAGGTCTCCCACGCTGACGGCAGGGACCCAAGTCCTTGAGCAAGCCATTGCCGGCTGCCTCGCAGGGTGCACATTAGCAGGAGGCCGGACTGGAAGTGGAGTAGCTAGGAGCAGAAGCAGGCACTCCAATATGGGATACGGGCAACCCAAGTGGAGAGGAACTGTCACACCATGCACTCACCCCGCAGGGAGGGCTGTCCACTCAGATGCCCGGGTTCGCGCAGTGGGGACGGGACTCTGCACCTCAGTGTCCCTGTCTGTGGCCAGGGCCGTGGAGTACCACCCTGAAAGCCGTGGCGCCCAGCCTCCCAGCCGGCAAATGCTCCACAGACGCGGAGCCCTTGCTGTTGGTATGAACCCTGAAGTCAGCCCGCAGCCTTCGGAGTGACGGTATTGAAGGGAACACTGCTTATCTGGGCTTGTAGGTCTGGAACATTCGTCATGAAACCAGTCCCACCACTCTGGCCAGCACCCCCCGCAGGCCTGCTGCTTCCGTTCAAGTCCAGGTCCCAGGTCCCCCCTGCCAACCGCGTTCAGGCGTGAGAACAGAAGCCAAGGGCAGTGTTTACTTTGGAACAGAGAAGGCACCAGCAATCTTTTCTGGAGGCGCCAGCCATTTTAAAGGAAGGAGTCGTCTGTCTCTCACGAGATGGTGTGTGGGGCGTGGGATTCGCGCTCCAGAGCTGTCTGGGGCAGTGCCTTGCCAGTCGGGCCCAGGTCCCTCCACAGCCCGGCCTATGCTTTGAAAACGAAGGTCAGGAGACAGCGTCAGAGCACAGTGGGTTCAGCCACCTCTCGTGAGGCTGGCATCCCGTACTGGAGTTCTAGTTCAGTCCTGGCTGCTCCACTTCCCCTCCCTTCCCCTGTGCCTGGGAAAGATGCAGTGGGCCCCTGTGCTTGGGCCCCTGCCACCCACGTGGGAGACCCAGATGGAGTTCCAGGTTCTTGGTTTTGGCCTAACCCAGTCCTGGGTGTCGTGGCCATTTGCGGATTGAAGCAGCACATGGAAGATCTCCCTCTCTCCCTCTGTCACTCTTTCAAATAAATAAATCATTTATAAAAGATTGCACATTTTATAAAATGAAAAAGGAAATGGACCTTCATTTCTCCTGAACTGGCAAAGATCTGGCTGGAAGCCTTTCCTGTTGATCCCATCCTCTCCCCTGAGGCTGGATGGGGTGTGTGTGCAGGTGTGAGTGCATGGCTGGATGGGGTGTGTGTGTGCAGGTGTGGTGCACAGCTGGATGGGGTGTGGGTGTGCAGGTGTGGTGCACAGCTGGATGGGGTGTGTGTGTGCAGGTGTGGTGCACAGCTGGATGGGGTGTATATATGCAGGTGTGAGTGCATGGCTGGATGGGGTGTGTGTGTGTGCAGGTGTGAGTGCACGGCTGGATGGGGTGTGTGTGCAGCTGGGTATGGATGTGCAGGTGTGAGTGGGTGTGGGTGGGAGGATGTTGGTGCAGAATGCAAATTCAAGGTGGATGTCGGAGACTGCCAGCTCCATATCTCTCAACAGCCCCAAATGACTGCCCCAGGACTTGCACTGGTAATGAACTGGGAGTGTACAGAAGATGGCCCAATTGTTTATGTTCCTTGCCACCCACAGGGAAGACCCGGATGAAATTCCAGGTTCCTGGCTTTGACCTGGCCTAGCCCTGGCTATTATAGCCATTTGGGGAGTAAATCAGTACTCTCCCCCTCTCTCTCTTTTTGCCTCTCTGTCACTTTGCCTTTCAAATAAACCTTCAAAAAAAAAAAAAATAACATTGAGAGAGCTCCTTCCATGAGCCAATGTCAAGCTGAGAGCCTGACACACATCCTCTCGACAGATCCTCACCACAGTCACATAAAACAGATATCACCATCCCAGGGCAGGGACCGTGACTCGGAGCGAGTAGAAGGCAGCATTGGCTAGGTCACACCACAGTAACAAACTGCACCGAGAATCGCAGGGCTCCCCCCGGTGCTGTCCCAGCACCGACGCAGAGACCCTGGCTGCTTGGATCTTTAGATCCCCACCCCCATGACAACATGGGGCCCCTTCTACAGTTGCTGTGGCGGGAAGCCACGCAGGAGTGTTCCACGCAGCCTGCCTGTGAACTTCATTGGAGAGCACCAGTCGCACAGCCCCGCCCACCCCACAAGGGAACCCAGCGTACTGGGTACAGGGATCCTTGGGGCCGGTGGGAGGAGTCCCTTCCCAGGAGTCACAGCCAGCCAGCAAGCATCATGGGAGTGCATCCCTGTCAGCCTCTGTTAGGCACTTTTTTTTTTTTTTTTTTTTTTTTTTTTTGACAGGCAGAGTTAGACAGTGAGAGAGAGAGAGAGAGAGAAAGGTCTTCCTTCCGTTGGTTCACTCCCACAATGGCTGCTACGGCTGGCGCACTGCACCGATCTGAAGCCAGGAGCCAGGTGCTTCTCCTGGTCTCCCATGGGGTGCAGGGCCCAAGCACCTGGGCCATCCTCCACTGCACTCCCTGGCCACAGCAGAGAGCTGGCCTGGAAGAGGGGCAACCGGGACAGAATCCGGCGCCCCGACCGGGACTAGAACCCGGTGTGCCGGCGCCGCAGGTGGAGGATTAGCCTAGTGAGCCTCGGCGCTGGCCTGCTGGGCACACTTGAAGCTGTCGGGTGGCAGCGCTGGGCCATGGCACATCCGCAAAACCTCACTGATTTCAAAGCTTTTTCATGTCCATTTGTTCACCAAGTCCCCATCACAGCACAAGCAGGTGGACAGCACCGAGCATTTTACTGCTCAGGAAGCTGAAACAGGCTTGACCTGCATAGGACTGCAAACTGGGGTCCCCAGCCCGGGCGCTGGCTCTTCCAAGGCAAATTGGAAGCCCTGCCCCACACACCCAGCTCCCTGCGGTTTTAGACTCCGGCTTTGCTCTTCCCCCAGAACAACCTCCTTGACCTTTCACTCAGGCCTAACATTCCGCCACTGAAGCCTCAGGCCCTCACAGGCCCCTCCTCTGCGGGAAATGGTGTGTGTTGGGGGGACTAATGCATAGTGAACACCTCGAGTCTCAAATCACGCAGCCTTAGGCCCAGGAGCATTGAAGACAGAATCCAGTGAATGGAGAGATGGAAAGTGGGCGTCCCCGGGAGCAGCCGGCCTTGGAGGGCTATGGGCCGGGGCTCCACTCCACAGGAAAAGGCCTCTGGATTTCCTTCTCTCCTCGTGCCTATGAAAAGTGTGCTGAGTCCCTGTCATTTGCTTTTCCAATTCCCTGGACAGCTCTTGCAGGGAACTGCCAAGACTGGAAGGCTCTTTCTTCCCCTGTGATAGAAACTTAGACCCGCAGGGGCCAAAGGGACTGACCTCCCATCAGAGCAAACCAGTGATGAATTTGAACAAAGAAGCAAAAAATGTTAAGAAGTAATAATCATCAATCCTTCTGAGTATGGGATGAAATTGCCACATTTATACCTATCTGCTGGGGTATGAATTAATGTATTTTATATAAACCCGGAATTTATTGGAAAATATTTCATATACACAACAGAATTTACATAATGACAATATAGATAGAATATTTAGGATAAAAATACTATGTTAGCCACTCTGCTTATTACCGATGTTCTCAAACATTATGTCTCTTTAAGCTATAAAAGTGATATATGCTATTGGTAAAAAACAAAAAAAACACTTCAAATTATGCAGAAGATGGAAACTTTAAATTCCCTTTTTAGGGCTGGTGTTGTGGCACAGCAAGTTAAGCCACCACCTGCAGCACGGACATCCCACTCAAGCACTGGGTCGAGTCCCGGCTGCTCCACTTCCCATCCAGCTCCCTGCTAATGCTCCTGGGAAAGCAGTGGAGGATGGCCCAAGAGCTTGGGCCCCTGCACCCATGTGGGAGACCATGATGGAGCTCTTGGTTTTGGCCTCACCCAGCCTCAGTCATGGTTTGCCATTTGGGGAGTGAGCCTGTAGACGAAAGATCTCTCTCTCCCTCTTTCTTTCTCTCTCTCTATAACTCCGCCTTTCAAACACATAAATTAATCTTTTTTGAAAAGTCTCTTTTTCCCTCCCGTTGACCCCTGCATCCCTCTCCCCAGGAATAGCAACTGGAAACAAGTGGCCATGTGACAAGTGTTCACGTGGGAAAGCAATCGGGTAACTACACACACATATATATGTTTATACATATGATATATATATATATGAGATATATATATATATAGAGAGAGAGTCATCAATCTGCCTGTAACTCTTGGTCCTCTCACCCCACCCTGGGAATTTATCCTAGGAAAAGACCTCCCAGCCTTCCCTCTTCTAGAAACAGCCCAGTTCATTCCCACGTCTGTCCCTGCCCCCTTTCCATGTGAAACCCCACTTCCCCAGATTTGCTTACATCCAGATGTCCAATCTCATTTCAGATAGCACCACCTCTCAGGGCCCGCCACCGCCCTGCCCCCACCACACTGCCACTCAGGGTACCCTGCCTGGGTTCCCCTTTGTCCTGCCACTACCCGTATCAACTTCCCTCATCGCTGGCTCACTGGTGTGTCCATCTCTCGCCCACCTCCCTGGAGAGAGGGGTTTGCCGCCTGCCCTGTGGCCTGCTGCGGCCCCCGGGCACCTGGCACACAGTCGCTGGGGAGAGTGAGTGTCCACTGGCGAAGCCACCACCTGGCACTTGGGTAAGAGCTGTTGTTTGACCTGGAAAGCCAGGTGGTCACTTCTTTCTGCAAAGAAATGGTTCTTGTGGGAAGTCAGCCGGGCCCGGGGGCCACCGTGCCACTTCTCCCAGCAGAATGGCTGCGCATCGGAAGGACACGGCCAGGCCCGATGCCTGCCCTCTAAATCCCTCCACCCTCCGCGTGGGTGTTGGGTGCAGCAGTGGAGACGAGCTCGGGACCCTACATCCCATAGCAGAGTGCCTAGGTTTTGTCCTGGCTGTTTGCTGATGCACACCGCGGGAAGCAGCCAGGCGGCTCAAGCGGCTGGGGCCCTGCCTTCCACATGGGGGCCCTGGATTGAGTCCCAGGTTGGGGCTGGCCCAGCCTCTGCTGTTACAGGCATTTGGGAGGTAAACGATGGGTGGGAGAGCTGACTTTGAAATAAAAATAAACAGTAAATAAAACTGTAAACGCTTTCATTCTTGGCTCCTAAAACAAAGCAGAGGTAAAGAAACTCCAACAGGCAGGCCGCTCGGGACGCAGATGAATAATTTAAAGACTCTCGGCCAGACAGTGGAAACATCAAGAGTTTCCGCCAAAACACCACCTTGGCCAAGTCCACAGAAGTCTCCAGGGACATTCTCAGCGGCGGGGAGGAGGCAGTGTGGGTGGGGCTTGGGTGGGAGAAAGGGAAGCCTGAGTCCAAATCTGATTTCCACAAACACATGTTGGGCTGCTGGGGCTGAGTGAGTCTCCTTCTTTGTTTAAACATTGATTGATTGATTTGAAAGGCAGAGTAACAGAGAGAGAGAGGGAGGGAGGGAGGGAGAGGGAGAGAGAAAGGGAGAGAGAGAGAAACTTCCATCTGCTGGTTCACTCTCCAAATGCCCCCAAGAGCCAGGGCTGGGCCAGGCCGAAACCAAGAGTCAGGAACTCCATCAGGGTCTCCTACACGTGGAGCAGGAACCCACGTACTTGGTCCATGATGCACTGTCTCCCAGGTGCACTAGCAGGAAGCTGGATGGGGAGCTCAGAGTACCGGGACTCAAAGCAAGCACTGTGATACGCCATGCGGGTGTCCCAAGTGGCAGCTGGACCCACTGTGCCGCAATGCCCACCCCTCTCCTTTTTCCCACAAGATAAAACACGTTACCATAGGTGAGTCAAAAGGAAAACTGGAGGCAGGCATTTGGTGCAGCAGTTAAGCATCACACATCAGAGAGCCTGGTTCAAGTCCTGGCTCCACTCCTGCGTCCAGCTTCCTAATGCAAACCCTGGGAGGAAGCAGGCGATGGCTCAAGGACTTGGGTCCCTGCCACCTGTATGGGAGACTGGATTGCATTCTTGGATCCTGGCTTCAGGCTGGCCCAGCCCCGGCTGTTGCAGGTATTTGGGGAGTGAGATAGTACCAAGTCTGTTTCTTTCTGCCTTCCAAATAAATTTAAAAATTAAACAAGTAATCAAAACCCTACATAATCTTATTATTATCCAGACAGGTAATGATTGTATAATGTCTCCCTGTAGTGTTTTTCCCTCAGCATAAATGTGATTGCATTGTACACCACCTTACAAACTGCATTTCCTCATGCCATTGAATGCAACGCTATGTTGTCTATTCCACTGCATGGCTGCTTCACCCAGCCAATCCCCTCTCACAGGACACTTAGGTTATTCCCAATTTTTGTAATCAGCATGGCAATGGCTGTCTCTGAAATGTGTGCCTGATTATTTCCTTGGGACTAGTTTCCAGAAGCGGAACTTCTGTGTTAAACACTGTTGAATTCTGAGAGCTTTCGTAGCAGCTGCTTTGGACAACACTTTCTCAGCTTGAAGAGCATTAATCAGTGTGATCTGCTACCTCTTCACCTGCGTTTTTACTGAAAGTTGTGACACTGAGCCATGAAGAATACACAAAATTTACATTCAACTGCATCTCCTGACTTCAACAGAGCTTGTATTTAAAATAAAAAGAAAGATCTTTTGAATTTTTTTTTCTGAGCAAACATAAAACAAATCAATCAAACAAGGAAAAAATAATTGATCAAATCAAACAATCAAATGATTGATCAAATCAAATAACAACAAATCAAATAACAGAAAATTAATAGATGATCCTAATCTTTCTTTTTTATTAAATAATTAGTTAACTAATTACTTGCTAATTGGATTTATGAATTTGCTACCTGTGCATTTCTATCTCATGTGTGCATTCTATGGCACACTCTGATGATTAGGCACTTCATATATTTATTTGAAAGGCTGGAGGGACAGAGTGAGAGGTTGAGACAGAACAAGAAAGAGATCCTTCATCCTCTAGTTCACTCCCCAAATGGCCTCGATGGTTGTGGGAGGTCCAGGCGGAAGCCAGGAACCTGGAGCTCCATCAGGGACTCCCGCGTGGGTGCAGGGTCCCAAGGACTTGGACTCATTTTCTGCTGTCTCCCAGGCACATTAGCAGGAAACTGGATCGCAAGTGGAGCAGCTGCGATTGGCGCTCCGAGAGGGAACGCTGGCCGGGCACGCAGGAGCTAACCCTGCTGCTCCACTTGCTGGATCCCTAGTAGTCCTTTCGAACCCTCTTCTCCGTGTTCTACTCCCAACTACTACAAAGAAAAACTGAAACTCTCATTTTCCCACTCCCCTGCAGCTAGGGTGACCTTTGTTCAAAGAGCACCAAGCAGACAGCTGTTGCAGGGATTCTGGGAAAGATTTTCCCCTGCCTGAAGAAAGGAGAGAAGTCACAAAACAAGTTCTTTTATCACCTGGGACCTGTGCCCTCTTCCCAACCTTTGCATCTCATCATGTGAGTACATGATCCCAGGAGCCACAGCAGCCATATTCTAACCACGAGGCAATAAGCCCAAGGATAAAACACCAGCCTAGTAACGGCGAATTCTCGATTGCATCCTGGGGCTGCCAAGTCCACCCGGAGCTACCTGGAAATCTAACTCCCTAACAAACGTCCGTACGGTTTACCTTAGTGGTTCTCCAAGTCAGTGGTTAAGTCAGTACATCTGAATCTCTTTGGAAGCTTGCAAGATTCCTGAACCACAGGCCACAGAGCTCACACTAGTGGAATCAGCGTTTCTGGAAGGGGTTGGCAATGCAGTGACGCCTGGGCTTGGTGCTTTTTGGAGCTCCCCAGCTGACTCCAAATCGCTTAAGTCCCGGTCAGTGGCTTAAGCCAGAGCTTCTCAAATCCCATGTGCGTTCAAGGCACCGAAGAAGAGTGTGAAGACACACATTCTGACTCAGGCGGTCTAACGGGGAGCGGGCCTGAGATCCCAGATGTTTAGCGAGCTCCCAGTTGACATCTGCGTTGCTAGTCCAAGGCCAGTGCTCTGAGTAGCAGGGGTCACAGTTACCCAGGCCGGGGGCATCCTACCTGGGAAATCCTTTCTCTGGGTGAAAGGTCACCCTCAGGCTTCACAGATGGGGTGGAGGCGGTGGGCAGGGCTCCTCTCTGCCAGAGGTCTGCCAGCCCCTCGGGGCAGCCCCCTGGCTCGGGCGTCTTCCCGGGGCGAGGACGGTTACCTGCAGGTGTCCTGTCCTGGGCTTGCTGCCTACTTCTCTGACCACACTCCCCCGCCTCCCCAGGCCAGGCAGAGTCAGCTTCGGAACACAGGTGCCTCTGCCCCATCTTACCGCTTCCCGTCCCTCATCAGAGGGGCCACGCCTGCCCCAGACCAATGCCTCCACCCTCAGCCCACGCCTTCTGCAACTGTGAAACCGCCCATCGAGCTGGACCCAGGCCCCTCCACCTTCCCCCTGCAGCTGCACCTAGCTCTGGGGCTGGTTCCCCACGAGCGATACAGACACCCTCAATGCGTATGCCTGTCCCGCGTCTCCACCTCCTCCCACTCTGTCCGCTTCTGGCCTCCCCCCAGGCCTAGGTCCCTCCCGCCCCTCTGCGCAGCACTGGCCAAGGTCCCCCTAGCCTCCTGCTCAGCTGCGTGCACGCTGCTGTCCCCACCTCACTGGGCTGTGACTATCTTTTCCCAGCCCCGGCATCAGGACCCCCACTCCCCAGGCCTCAGGCTCACAGCTCCCCCTCCCCGGCTGCGGGCTCAGGCTGCTCCTCTTCCTCACCGCCCCCGGAGTGGAGCTTAACCTGCTGCTCCACTTGCTGGATCCTCAGTAGTCCTTTTTTTTTTTTTTTTTTTTTTTTTTTTTTTTTTGACAGGCAGAGTGGACAGTGAGAGAGAGAGACAGCGAGAAAGGTCTTCCTTTGCCGTTGGTTCACCCTCCAATGGCCGCCGCAGCTGGCGCACTATGGCCGGCACACCGCGCTGATCCGATGGCAGGAGCCAGGTACTCATCCTGGTCTCCCATGGGGTGCAGGGCCCAAGCACTTGGGCTATCCTCCACTGCACTCCCGGGCCACAGCAGAGAGCTGGCCTGGAAGAGGGGCAACCGGGACAGAATCCGGCGCCCTGACCGGGACTAGAACCCGGTGTGCCGGCGCCGCTAGGCAGAGGATTAGCCTAGTGAGCAGCGGCACCGGCCAGCAGTCGTTTCTAACCCTGTTCTGGAAGCCAGTGGAATGGGGGTCTCCAGCCTCAGACCCTCAAGCTACCAGCAGTGCCTCCAACATCTACCAACTACCCCCACCCTCACTTGTACCCACAGATTTCTTTTTTCCAATGTTGCCTTAATTAATTTGAGAGAGAGAAAGAGAGAGAGAGAGAGAGAGAGAATCTTTTATCTGCTGGTTCACTCCTCCTAATGCCCACAACAGCCAGGGCTGGGCCAGGCTGAAGCCAGGAGCCAGGAGCTTCATCCAGGTCTCCCACCTGGGTGCAGGGGCCCAGGCACAAGGGCCCATGAGTGGGGAGCTGGATGGGAAGTGGAGGCGACATGGGCGTGGCAAGAAGTGGCCTAACCCCTGCCCCACAGCAGCAGCCCCGCTCCCATTAAGGACTGCCCTTGGCCTGCAGCGTGGGCTCAGTGGCCCAGACCAGACGCCTGGCAGTCACTCCGGCCTCCTGGTTCCTCCTTGTCCCTCTTGCCCGACCTGCATCCCGTCAGCTGCCCCGCGCCCCTCCCTGCGCAGCCTCTCTGGCCTCGGCGCTCTCTTCAGTCATTCTCCCTCCCCACGGTCGCACTGGGTTCCCTGGCTTGCTGTCTGCTCGCTGCTGTCTCGGGGGTGAACTCCGCCAGAGCCCGCTGGTCTGTGTCGTGCGCAGCCAGCCGGGTGTTGACTGACTGACTGACCGACCAGCGGAACATGGCGCTACCTCAGACGCAAGCGGCTACAAACCCCCTCGGCTCGTGCAGACCCACCTAAGACGCCACTCCTGGGAATAGAGCAGGAGGCTGTCTGGGGAATGTTCACCTTGTGGCTGCCACCCACGAGTCTGGCTCCCAGACTCCCCCTTGGCCGGCCCTGTGCGCCGCCCTTTGGACCCCAGTCTCTTTCATTTCCATTCTTGGGTCTGCAGAGGCCTTGGGAAAGACAGGGCTTTCACAGCCTCCCCAGCTCAGATCTCTGGCCTGCAGCAGGGGCCTTCAGGCGACTGAACAGCCGCCGGCCCGGCACCCTTCGGGCCCAGCTTCCGGGTGGGGGTGGGGGGCAGGCACGGTGCCTTCAGCCCAGGCTGGGAAGTTAGACGCTCCCTGCTATGGATTAGCTTGTGTGCCCCCAGATTCCTGTGCTGAACCCTAGTCCCAGCGCAACAGTTTTTGGAGACCAGGCTGTTCAGGAGGTAGTTAGTGTAGATGGGGGGGGGGGGGTTCTGATCCATTAAGAGTCCCAGGAGACACCCGAGAGAGCAGGCCCAGTCCTCTGCCTCCTTCTGTCTCCCTCCCAGCCCCTGCTTTCTCCCTTCACTCCCTGTGAGCACCAACAAGATGGCGCCACCCACAAGCCAAGAGGAGAGGGGTGGTTGGGCTCTGTCTTGCTGGCCCTTACTCTCTCAGCCTCCTGAACAGTGTGTGGGGCAGAAACACCTGCGGGCTAAGCCACCAGCCTGGGGCTTGGGGGTGGGGAGACCGCTGGGCCGCCAGAGCTGAGGGTCACCTGCCACAGAGGCCCCTTCTATTCTGGGGGGGCCGGTGAACACTTGGAGTAGGTGAGACCCTTAGGAACTCACCCTCGGGGTGAGGGCTTGGCCTGGTGCATCCCACGCAGCAGTACCTGGGTCCCGCTCCAGCTGCCTGCTAGTGTGCACTGCGGAGGCCGCAGGTGATGCTTCCAGTACTCGGGTCCCTGCACTCATGTGGGAGACCAGGTGGAGTTCCTGGATTCTGGCTTCAGCTTGGCTCAGCACCAGGCATTGGGGTGAAACAGCACGTGGAAGATCTTATTTCTCTCTCTCTCTCTCCCCCCCCCTTTCTTTCTTTTCTTTCTTTTTTTTTTTTTTTTTTTTTTTTTTTTTGACAGGCAGAGTGGACAGTGAGAGAGAGAGACAGAGAGAAAGGTCTTCCTTTTGCCGTTGGTTCACCCTCCAATGGCCGCCGCGGCCAGCGTGCTGCGGCCGGCGCACCACGCTGATCCGATGGCAGGAGCCAGGTACTCATCCTGGTCTCCCATGGGGTGCAGGGCCCAAGCACCTGGGCCATCCTCCACTGCACTCCCTGGCCACAGCAGAGAGCTGGCCTGGAAGAGGGGCAACCGGGACAGAATCCGGCGCCCCAACCGGGACTAGAACCCGGTGTGCCGGCGCCGCTAGGCGGAGGATTAGCCTAGTGAGCCGCGGCGCTGGCCTCTCTCCCTTTCAAATAAAAATAAATAAATAAAACTTTAAAAAAATTCCCCTGGGGGCCAGTGCTGTCAGTGCTGAGGCACAGCAGGTAAAGCCGCCACCTGCAGTGCTGCCATCCTATATGGGCACCGGTTCAAGTCCCGGCTGCTCCACTTCCGATCCAGCTCTCTGCTATGGCCTGGGAAAGCAGTAGAAGATGGGCCAAGTCTTTGGGCCCCTGCACCCGTGTGGGTGACCCAGAAGAAGCTCCTGGCTCCTGGGTTCAGATTGGCTCAGCTCCAGCCATGGCGGCCATTTGGGGAGTGAACCAGTGGATGGAAGACCTCTCTTTCTCTCTCTCTCTGTCTCTCTGCCTCTCTGTAACTCCACCTTCCAAATAAATAAATAAAATATTTAAAAAAAAAATTCCCCTGAAGGAATGAGAAGAATGTCCATTCCCCGAAGTGTCCCACCTGCCCTGGCCTGGCTGGAATGACCCTCCCTCAGCTAAGGACCCCCTTTGACTCCCAGCCCCAGCCTCCTCCCCCTCCTCCCACCCCCCACTGCCTGATGTGGCCTAGGGTCACTGGGCCTCTTTATACCTCACACTGGGCCTTTCCAGGAGCCCCTGAACCCGACTGTGAAAAAGGAAAGAGGAGAGAAATCCTGCAGGGACGGGGGCCTGGCCGCCACCCCAGTGCCCGCCTCCTCTGGTTGGGGCAGACACGAGGGACTTCTCACACCCGAGCCCACAGACGCTGATACCCCGAAAGCAACTGGGGAGTGCCGATGCCGGGGCCTTAGCCCAGAGGCCATGACTTCTCTGGTCTGGGTACATCCTGGGCCACGGGACTCCAAAGCCCTCTTCCTTCCCCTCCCCCACTTCTACTCTTCCATCCCCAATGCAGATTCTGATGGGCAGCCAGGGTTGAGAGCCATGGACTATCGGTGGGTGCTGGGGGAGCAAGCACCGTCCTGAACAGTGTCTGGGTTGACACAGGCACCTGCCAGGAGGCGCATGTCAGCCTTTGTTGCCCTAGGAGCGTGGTCAGGCCCCTGTGGTTGCTGCGGACAAAGGGATATGGTCCCTGTCTGAGTTTCTATCCCCTGTGACGAGCCAGGGCTGGGAAGAGGCTGGGCAGGCAGGCTGGGCGGTGAAGGCATGGCTGCTGGCCAATGGGCGTCCACCCCACAGCAGGCTGCCCCAGGCGCTAGCTGGGACATGGCTGGTTCCACCTTTTTAGCAAGCCTGTAAGGGCCTTGGGGGCGAGGAAGTGAGGCCAGCAGAGCTGAGAGGCCTGGCCTTGAACCCAGATGTGCCTTGACTATGACACCATCCTCTTTCCAGAAACGGTGTGGAACAGAAGCAAGGCTCTGGGCGCCAGCCCCAGACATTGGCCTCCAAGGGCTGTGGGGACCTCAGGAGCTGCTGTCCAGGGATTGGGGTCCCTCCATCACCAGGGGGCTGAGAGTGAGCCCATTACCACCCACCCCAGTCTTTCCCCTGCCAGCCAGGCAGATGCGGTGTGGGTGGGGCAGGGCAAGTCTCTGCCTTCCCTGTGTGTGTGGCCCTCAGCAAGCAGGCACTAGGACTGGGAGTGGCTGGACAGTTATGAGGTGGCCAAGGGGACTGTCAAGTGGGAGGTGGGCCGGGATTGGATAGGCAACGTAGAGAAGCTAGTAGTCCAGGGCACAGCCTGCCCAGACCGGCTGCGAGGCCCTGGACTGGCCACCTGCATTGCCTGTGCCTCCATGTTGTCATCTATAGAACTATAGAAGGTTCACTCTGCACTTGTGTTGTAGCATTGCTGGGAGGAACAAGTGAGATAAAGCGCAGCGCCTGCTACTTCGCCGTAGCTAAGCCAGGGCCCCGCAGTTCTAACCGTCGAGGCTGCTGATGTCATCCTTGTGCTGTGATGACTGGCGCTCATTTCCCAGTTTGGCTCTGGAGCAGCCCCAGCTACGGATGTTGGCTGCTGATGCGGGTTCCTACCCTTGGCTTCTCCTCCCTTTTCCCCAGTCCTGGACATAGTCTGACCGAGTGACAGCCCACCCAGTGACCTTGGTGGATGTGGGGTTTTGGTACCCATAAGCCAGTGGTGCTCAGCTTTAGCTGTGTGTGAAAGTCACCTGCGAGCTTTAAAGCATCTGATTGATGCCTGGGGCAGCCACTCGTGCAGCGGTTAGGACGTCACTCAGGACACTTGCTCATATTGGAGTGCCCGGCTTCAAGTCCCAGCTCTGCTTCTGATTCCAGCTTCCTGCTAATGTGCACCCTGAGAGGCAGCAGGCGATGGCCCAAGTAGTTGGGTCCCTGCCACCTATATGGGAGAGCCAGATAAAGTTCCCTGCTCCTGGTATGGCCTGACCCAGTCCCAGCTGCTGCGGGTATTTGGAGTGAGAATCAGTGGATTCTGCCTTTCAAATAAGTTAAGTAAATAAATAAACATCTTGATCCTCCACTGGAGAAAAGTTGGTGAGAGGAGGACCAGGCAGACCTTTTTTTTTTTTTTAAAGATTTATTCTATTTATTTGAAAGTCAGAGTTAGAGAGAGGAGAGGAGAGGCAGAGAGAGAGAATTTCTATATGCTGGTTCCTTCCTAAATGGCCACAATGGCCAGGATTGGGCCAGGCTGAAGCCAGGAGCCAAAAGCTTTATCCAGGTGTCTCACGTGGGTGCAGAGGCCCAAGCACTTGGGCCATTCTCCACTGCTTTCCCAGGTGCATTAGCAGGGAGCTATATCAGAAGTGGAGCATCCAGGCCTTGAACTGGCACCCATATGGGATGCTGGTGTCACAGGCTGGAGACTGGGCTCAAGAGTGGATGATCTTGGCTCATGACCTAGCACCTACATGACCTTGGGCAAGTTCTGTGAAATCTCTCTGACTCAGTTTCCACACTTGTAAAGTGGGGGATGGTGCCTATCTTATGTTTAGGTTTTGAGGAATAGGATTAAATTAAATAGGACACCTGATGTAGAATAGCATTTAATACCTACAACGATTATCACCCCTAGGTCAACACCCACTTGTGGATTGGGCATGCTCCAAGGACATAGTACAACACACACTCTCTCACTCTTTGAAAGGCAGCAACACACACACACACACAGAGAGAGAGAGAGAGAGAGAGAAAGAGAGAGAGAGATCTTCCATCTATGGTTCTCTCTCCAAATGACTACAATGGCCAGGGCTGGGCTAGGCCAAAGTCAGGAGCCAGGAACTTCACCCAGGTCTCCCACGTGGGTGCAGGAGCTTAAGCACTTGTGCTATCCTCAGCTGCTTTCCCAGGTGAATTAGCAGGGAGCCGGATTAGAAGTGGAGCAGCCAGGACTCGAACCAGCCCAATAGGGATGCTGGCACCACAGGCAGCAGCTTAGCTCATGTACCAAAATGCCAGCCCCCACACACTCACATTTTAAACACTGCTTTATGTAGCCTGGAGCTTTTATGTAACCTGGAGCTACATAAATCTGATTAGGAGCCTTGCCAGGTTCCCTGCTTGCACCCCACCCCTGCCAACTGGCTTGCTGGGATCCTAATGTTTATAAGGTTGCCCTGGGTACCACCTTATAGCCCCCTTGTGCTGTCCTTGATGCCGTGTGAGACACTGCTGTGGCTGGGGGCTCCTCAGGGCAGGGCTCGCCTGTGTGGAGTCCTCAAATCCTGGGTTAGGAATGGGGGAGGGTGCCAGGGCATCCCCCTGCCAAAGCCACATGGCCTGATTAAAATGTGATGTGTCCTTGAGCTGGGCTAAAATTATCTTGTACTTCACGCTGATTGGAAGCTCTGGCAGCTGAATGCCTTTGATTAATTCAAACGCAGAAATAAAGCAATTATTGCGTATTAAATACATGTTTGCCTCAACAACAGTATGAGATTTCCAGAGGAAAACGCTAACAATACCAGGGACTGATGGCGACGGCCTGCCCAGGGGCCCCAGACAGGCCCCCTCACTTAGAGGGCTGGGGGTCCCCGTTAGTCAGGTCGTGTTCAGACCTTGGGACTCAGGTTAAAAACAGGATGCTGTGGCCTTTCTGGTGGAAGGGCTGACCCAGTCCTCCAGGGAGGTGAGGAGGCCACAGCCACAGGGCCAGCCTGCCACCCCAGTCCCGACTAAGGTCCGAGGTGAGGACAGGAGCAGAATTAGAGGGAAACCATTGTGGTTGTGGCTGTGCCTTACAGACAAGCTCATTATCACATACAACTTTTTCTGAGCTCCCACCATCTACCGAGTGTTACACATATTCTCTTCCTACCTTCTCCCAACAGTCCTAACAGATAGGCATATACCCAGAGGGAATATCTTCATTCATTCAAAACAGTTAAGTCGTGGGTTAATGGGTTAAGCTGCTGCTTGGGATGCCCACGTCCTGCAGGGAGCGCCTGGTCCGAGTCCTGGCTCCTCCACATTTGCCACCCAGCTCCCTGCTAACGCACTGCGAGGCAGCAGGTGATAGCTCCAATGCTTGGGTTCCTGCTGCCCACCTGGGAGAATCAGATGGAGTTCCTGGCTCTCGGCTTCAGCTTGGCCTACCAGGGCTGTTGCAGGCATTTGGAGAACGAACCAGTGGATGGAAGATCTCTCTGCCTTTCAAATAAGTAAATGATTTTTTTAAAGTTATTGAGCCCAACCATGTGCTCAGTCCTTTTGAGAAGTCCTTGTGCAGCCGGCACCACGGCTCAATAGGCTAATCCTCTGCCTGCAGCGCCGGCACACCGGGTTCTAGTCCCGGTCAGGGCGCCGGATTCTGTCCCGGTTGCCCCTCTTCCAGGCCAGCTCTCTGCTGTGGCCAGGGAGTGCAGTGGAGGATGGCCCAAGTGCTTGGGCCCTGCACCCCATGGGAGACCAGGAGAAGCACCTGACTCCTGGCTTCGCATCAGCGCGGTGCGCCGGCCACGGCGGCCATTGGAGGGTGAACCAATGGCAAAAGGAAGACCTTTCTCTCTGTCTCTCTCTCACTGTCCACTCTGCCTGTCAAAAAAAAAAAAAAAAAAAAAAAAAAAAAGTCCTTGTGCATTCATCAGAGCCAGCCCAGCCCTTGCCTGTGGAGTTTACCATCTATCAGAGGGAACCAATATTCCTTCCCTACCCACAGATCATTGTATCAGACTGCATTTGGCAACAAGTCAGATGGAGCTGTTTCAGACAGCCCTGCTCTCCCTCCCATAGAGAAACACTGCATCAAATTAAACAACAACAACAACACTTAGAAATACAAGCACTTCAAAACGTTCATGTAAAATGGATTAAAAGATAGTTCGATGCACAATTTTGAAATCCACGCATAGTTGTTTTTTTGTTTTTGTTTTTGTTTTTTTTTGTAGCGTGCGTTTTTCATAAACTATTTGAAGACCCAGTTGAAGTCAAAAGAAACATAGGAAAATCCCCAGATTCCAGAGATAGTGCAAGAATTTGAAGCCAGAAGGAGAAGACAGGGCTGAGTCTCCGACTCGTGGGCTCTGCCTGATAAAGGCCCAAGCCTGGCGCCCAGCCCTCCCACTCCTCTGGAAGTGGCTGAGAGGGGCAGGGTGGCTGGGAACGTCCCACCCAGGCCTGCGGGAGCAGAACGCTTCCTCCCTCCAAGGGGCTGGTAGGTGGAGGGCCCAGGTCTGCCCCACGCTGGGGAGGTGGCTTTCCCATCTGCACCCTTGCTTGGCCTGCTGCTAGGGCCCCAGGACTCCTTTGTCTAAAAGTTAACCCAAGGCTTAGTCCAGAACCTGCAGCCCTGACAGAGCAAGACCCAAAGTCCTCTCTACTGACATTTTCCCAGCCCAGGGCTCACAAACCTCTCAGAGCAAAATCAACCCCTGGCTGAAGACGGGTTCCCAACCCCCAGATTACAAACCAAATGGGGAAGGAAGCTGGAGATCATCGGAAAATACAAAAACAAAACCAAAATAATGCTGAATTCACCCCTAAAGAGTGGAAATAATAGAAAAAAAAACCTGAAAACCTAAAACAAATACTTTAAATTGTTACGGAGAATTTTTAAAAGAAAAGAAATAAGGCCGGCGCCGCGGCTCACTAGGCTAATCCTCCGCCTTGCGGCGCTGGCACACCAGGTTCTAGTCCCGGTTGGGGCGCCGGATTCTGTCCCGGTTGCCCCTCTTCCAGGCCAGCTCTCTGCTGTGGCCAGGGAGTGCAGTGGAGGATGGCCCAAGTGCTTGGGTCCTGCACCCTATGAGAGACCAGGAGAAGCACCTGGCTCCTGCCATCGGATCAGCGCGGTGCGCCGGCTGCAGCGGTCATTGGAGGGTGAACCAACGGCAAAGGAAGACCTTTCTCTCTGTCTCTCTCTCACACTGTCCACTGCCTGTCAAAAAAAAAAAAAAAAAAGAAAGAAAGAAAAAAAAAAAAGAAAGAAAAGAAATTTTAAATAACTGACAGAAATCAAAACCAAACAGAAGCTGGCGTTATGGCACAGTGGGTGAGGCGGCTGCTTGCAATGCTGGCATCCCAGACTGGAGTACCCGTTTGAGTCCCGGCTGCTCCACTCCTGAGCCGGCTCCCTGCTAATGTGCCTGAGAAAGCAGCAGCAGATGGCCCAAGTGCTTGGGCCCCTGCACCCACGGGGGAGACCCAGATGGAGTTCCTGGTTCCTGGCTTCAGACTGACCCAGACTTAGCTATTGGAGAGTGAACCAGGAGGTGGACCACCTTTCTCTCTTCTGTCTCTCCCTCCCTCTCTGTCTTTCAAATAAATAAATAAGAAAATCTTAAAAAAAGAAACTAAGACAAGTAAAAGTTCTAGAAATAAAAAATAGAGCTTACAAAAATTACTAAACTTATTATAAACTTGGTGGATTAAACAGCACAACAAGACGGAACTAAAGAGACATTTAGGAAACTGGGTGATTTCTCTGGGAAAAAAAAATCACCCCACCACAGCATAGCATGAAAAAGTAGCAAAGTTGAGAACCAAGAAAATTATGTAGAAAACTGCTAAAAATGATGACCTTCCAAAAACCCAACCATCTTGGTCCTGCCAGATCATGTCAAGAGAAGCTGTGGAAAACTCTAGAAAAGGTGTCATTGTGTTCACACTCAGCCATTAGCAACCCAACCCCATGTATCGATTCCTTGGGGGGCGGGGAGGAGAATGCAGGGTAATCTTGACTTCATTGCAGATCCACAGAGAACACAGCTCCACAGACCTGGAGTCCAGACACTTGTAGGACCCCAGTATTTCTCTAAACAAGGAGTGGGCATTAGCACTAAGTTAAGATGCCTGTTGGTTGCCTACACCCCATGTCAGAGCGCCTGCACCTACACCCAACCCTGGCTCTGCTCTTGACTCTAGCTCCCTGCTAATGCACAGCCTGGCAGGCGTCAGGAATAGCTCAAGTAGTTGGATCTCTGCCACCCTTGCAGGAGCCCAGAATGGGTGCCTGGTCCCAGCTTTGGTGTGGCCCAGCCACAGCTGTTGGGGGAATTTGGGAAGTGAACCGGCAGATGAAGAGATTTCTGTGATGGAGAGGGAGGAAGGGAAAGAGAGAGAAGAATCGTCCATCTGCTCATTTAGTCCCCGGATGGCTTCAACAGCCAGGGCTGGGCCAGGCCAAAGCCAGGAGCTTCTTCCAGGTCTTGCATTTGGGTGGCAGGGGCCCAAGGACTTGGGCCATCGTTTACTGCTTTCCCAGGCCATAGCAGAGAGCTGCATCGGAAGTGGAGCAGCTAGACTCGAACCAGTGCCCATATGGATGGGATGCTGGTCCTACAGGCAGCGGCTTTACCCGTTACACCACAGCGCCGGCCCCCTGGATCCACTCTTGATTCTGCTAATGTGCAGCCTTGGAGGCAGAAGGTGATGTCTCTGGTGACTGGATCCCTGCCACCCGTATGAGAGACCTGTTTTGAACTTGACCTGGGCCAGCCCAGGTCAATGTGGGTGTTTGGGGGAGTGAACCAGCAGATGGGAGCACTCTGTCCATCTCTCTCTCTTTCTTTCTCTCTCGCTCTCTATCCAGCCTTCAAGTAAATAAAAATTTTAATAAAGAATTATGTTTCCCATTTGTACATCAGCAGGAGTGCCTCTTTTGCAAAGCCAAAAAATTGCGACTGTGTTCTATGTTGGGCATTCTGCCGCAAGGCAACAGACAGGACCATGAGGAGAAAACGAAAAAGAAAAGAAGCAAGATGTGGATACAGTCATGGCTAAGAGACAGAGAAAACACAGCAAGATCTCACATAGCTTAGCCTGCATTTCCGGGAAGAAATTAGGGAGTGGATGGGTACGCAGCAATATTTAAAGGGATAATGGGGGCCGGCGCTATGGCGCAGTGGGTTAACACCTTGGCCTGAAGCGCCAGCATCCCATATGGGCACCGGTTTGAGTGCTAGCTGCTCCTCTTCTGATCCAGCTCTCTGCTGTGGCCTGGGAAAGCAGTAGAAGATGGCCCAAGTCCTTGGGCCCCTTAACCCATGTGGGAGACCCAGAAGAAGCTCCTGGCTCCTGGCTTCGGATTGGTGCAGCTCCGGCTGATGCAGCCAACTAGGGAGTGAACCAGCGGATGGAAGACCTCTCTCTCTCTCTCTCTCTCTCTCTCCCCCCCCCCCGCCTCTCCTCTGTGTAACTCTGACTTTCAAATAAACAAATCTTTAAAAAAATTTTAAAAAAAGGGATAATGGTGGGAAATTGATAAAAATGGAAGGAAAACCTAAATTTTCAGATTGAATAAGCACTTGGAAATCTAAGAGTAACTACTACAAACTCAAATCTTAGGAAAGATAAACCGAAGCACATTAAAACATTAAAGAATTTGACTAAACAGTAATTCGTGAATTGAGTAGTTCCAAGGGAGGGCTTTTATGTAGGAGTGCAGGGCAAAGAAACTATGATTGGTTAAAGCTTGAGTGATTGTCCTATTTGGACCATCCTGTGGGAGTTTAAGGCAATATCACTCTTGCCCACTTGGCTGTCTGTGATTGGCTGAGCTGAAGTTTCGTCTTCTTTTAAATTCTGAGTTCGGTTTCTGTTTGTTTCTGTAGAACCTCAGGACACTGGAGCTGCCTCTCTACTGGCCTCCCATTTAATTAATTTATCAGGCGCTCAGTGGAAAATCTGTAGTGCAGCAGATAAGCAGACAGGGGCCAGCGCTGTGGCGCAGCGGGTTAAAGCCCTGGCCTGAAGCGCCAGCATCCCATATGGGACCAGGTTTGAGTCCTGGCTGCTCCACTTCTGATCCAGCTCTCTGCTGTGGCCTGGGAAAAGCCCCTTTTTGGGCCCCTGCACCCACGTGGGAGACCTGGAAGAAGCTCCTGGCTCCTGGCTTCAGATCGACACAGCTCCGACTGTTGCGGCCATCTGGGGAGTGAACCAGCGGATGGAAGACCTCTCTCTCTGTCTCTACCTCTCTTTGTAACTCTGTTTCAAATAAATAAAATAAATCTTTTTTTAAAGATAAGCAGATAAATATTACGGTGTCCTGTGGGAGCGGGACGGCCCTGGAGGAGCATGGATGTGGCGGTGGGGAGTGGAGGGGAGGCTGAACTTCCCCGGCAGTCAGGGAAGCTCTCAAGGTTAATCCCGTGTCACCTTGGCTGGGCTAGGGCACCCGGCTGTGGGGCCCCATACTAGTCTAGAGGCAGCCGTTGGGTGCAGCAGTTAAGCCATTGCTTGGGGCCCAGATGGAGTTCAAGGCTCCTGGCTTTGCCCTGGTCCAGCCTTGGCTGTTGCAGATATCTGGGGAGTAACCCAGTGGCTAGATCTTTCTCTCTCCCTCTCTCTCTCTCTCTCTCTCTCTGTGTGTGTGTGTGTCTTTCAAATAAAGTAAATAAATAATTTTAAAACCTGAGTCTAGGGGCCTGTGTTGTGGCACAGCGGGCTAAGCCACCACCTGCAACACTGATATCCCACATGAGTGCCAGTTCCGACTCTGGCTGCTCCACTTCTGATCCAGCTCCCTGCTAATGTGCCTGGGAAAGCTGTGGAAGATGGCCCAAGTGCTTGGGTCCCTGCTTCCCTTGTGGGAGACCAGGAAGAAGTTCCAGGGCTCCTGGCTTCAGCCTGGCTTAGCCCCAGTCATTGCAGCAGAGTGAACCAGCAGATGGAAAATGGATCTGTCTCTCTCTTCCTCTCTCTCTCCCTCTCTCTCAGTAACTCCACCTTGCACATAAGGACATAAATCTCCAAAAGAAAAACCATGAGTCTAGATGCTGCTGAGAAGGGCCCCTTAGTGTGCAATTCCCATTTACAATCGGTAGACTTTAAGTCAAGCAGAGAACCCTTGAGAACGTGGGTGGGCTGTACCCAGCCAGTGGAAGGGCTTCAGAGCCAAGGCTGGGTGTCCAGAGGGAGGACAGGTTTGCCTCAGGCAGAGTTAGACAGTGAGAGAGAGAGAGACAGAGAGAAAGGTCTTCCTTCTGTTGGTTCACCCCCCAAATGGCCGCTACGGCCGGCGCGCTGTGCTGATGTGAAGCCAGGAGCCAGGTGCTTCTCCTGGTCTCCCATGTGGGTACAGGGGCCCAAGGACCTGAGCCATCCTCCGCTGCCCTCCCGGACCACAGCAGAGAGTTGGACTGGAAGAGGAGCAGCCGGGACTAGAACCCGGCACCCATATGGGATGCTGGCGCCACAGGCAGATGATTAACCAAGTGAGCCATGACACCGGCCCCTAAATTTAAAAAAAAATTATTTATTTATTGGAAAGTCAGAGTTGCACAGAAAGGCAGAGAGAGAGAAAGAGAGAGAGAGAGAGAGAGAGAGAGAGAGAGAGAGAGAGAGATGTCTTCCATCTGCTGGTTCACTCCCCAAATGGCTGCAACAGCTGGAGCTGCACTGATCTGAAGCCAGGAGCCAGGAGCTTCTTCCAGGTCTCCCATGCGGGTGCAGGGGCCCAAGCACTTGGGCCATCTTCTACTGCTTTCCCAGGCCAAAGCAGAGAGCTGGATTGGAAGTGGAGCAGCCGGGACTCAAACTGGCACCATATGGGATGCCCGCACTGCAGGCAGCTGCTTTACCCGCTTACACCACAGCACAGGCCCCAGGCTGGTTCTAAACCTTAGATGGAAATGCATAGGACCTAGAGTAGCCAAAATGAGGAAACTGTAAGCCTTACCCCACCCCCGGGGAAGACTGACGACAAGACTACGGTAAGAATGAGTTTGGTAATGGCAAAGGATAAACAAAGACTTTAGCGGGGTAGATGACTACGAATACAGCCACACAAAATGCAGTCCATGAATTCTGATCACAACCACTTCAGTGGGGCAAGAAGATGGCTCAAGAGCTTGGGCCCCTGCACCTACATGGGAGACCTGGCTAGAGTTCCTGGCTCCTGCTTTGGGCTGGCCCGGCCATGGCTGCTGTAGCCATTTGGGGAGTGAACCAGGAGATGGATGATCTCTTTCTGTGTAACTCTGCCTTTCAGATAGATAAAATAAATATTTTTTAAAAAATTAATTCAAAACAAAAATATCATATCTTCTAGTAGAAAGCAGAGAGGAAGAAGTGAGGATTTTTAAGATAAGGAACAAGCATATATGAGAAAAAGTTTGATCAAGCCAACTTCCCCACCTTCTTGGAAGGTGCCTGGGTCTCCCCTGGGTCTCACATGTCTGCTGCACCTCCAGGTGCAGAGCCCCCAGCTGCCCAGCCCACCCCCATGTGTTTCCCAAAGCCCGGGGTCTTTGTGTGTCATTCACATAACTGGTGACACTTCTCTAAAACAGCTCACTCACTTTTAGTTAAATTGCATCCTGCCTACTTTAGCCTTGTTCTGAAAAATCATTGCTATGAAATTCCTAGCTTTATTTTATAAGGATTTATGTATTTATTTGACAGGCAGAATGACAGAGAGAATAAGGGAGAGACCCGGAGGAAGAGAGGTCTTCCATCCACCATTTCTCTCCCCCAAATTGGCCACGACAGCCAGGGCTGGGCCAGACCAAAGCCAGGAGCCTGGAACTCCACCTGGGGATCCCACATGGATGGCAAGAACCCAAGTGTTTGGGCCCTAATCTGCTGCCTCCCAAGCGCAATTGCAGGGAGCTGGATGGGAAGCGGCGCAGTGGGGACTGGAACTGGAACTTTGATGCAGGACACCGCTGTTGCAAGCAGCGGCTTAACCTGCTGCAGTACGACAATGGCCCCAGGTTTGTCATTTTTCTCCAATTCTTAACAATTAAAAACTTTTAAAAATGATGTCAGGCACTAAACTTTGGGTTTTTTATGTTCTTGGGAGTAGGTGTACGCAGGTATGTGAGTGCAGGGTCAGGGGTGTGTGTGTGAGTGGTAAGTGTGTGTGCCAGGGTGTAGGGTGGGGCTCTGGTGTGGGAGGTGCTGGAGGGAGACGGAGCTGTCTACACAATGATGAGTTCCAGGTGAATGACCCCCTTTCCTGCTGCAAGCCATGCGCCCCAGGAAGCAGGCAGGGTAGAGAAAAGGTACTTGGGGCACAGCCCTCCCCAGTCACCTCCCTGCTTCTCACCCACAGGGCCTGAGAGGACACAGGGCTGTCCTTGGCCAAGGGAGCACCTGCATACAGCCCCGCATCCTGGTAACCATTGCCAGGGGCGGGGAGTGCTTCTGGGAACAGCAGGAGACCGCAGGCGGGCGCTGAGCCCTCGCTGCTATATTTACGGCTCTTGATTTAGCCCAGGACCTGAGAGGAGGGCCGAGCTCCCACGTTTTCAATACATTCGTCCCCTTGGCAACTAGTGCAAGGGACAGTTTTACTGGCGCTAAGTTTCTCAAGGTCACGCAGCTAGGACATTCAAAGCCGGAGAAGAGCTGTGTCCTCCAGTTCCAAGGTCAAGGACTTTTCCAATAAGGTGCAGACAGCACAGCGCCCCCGAGCACACACACCAGCAGGAGCGCCACCTGCTTCTGTGCTGTTCCCCGGTGGTTTGCTCCTGCAGCCTCAGCCAAATGGTCCTTATGGCCGTTCCTGTGCCAAACCCTCAGCCAGGAAGCAGCTGGCCTCTTGGGAGCAGGGGTGATCCTCCACATAGCACCTGCCCACAAGGGCGCCCGCCAACCAGAGCTGACTTTGGGAGTTGGGGGAGCGGGGCAGGATCCTGGAGGTGGGGAGACCTCAGGAGGAGCGCAGTGGACAGAGCACTGGGTCCCTTGCGGGGGCTCGGGACTGTGGCCCCTGACCAACCAGAAAGGCAGCATTTCAATATTCAAGAGTTCTGGCACATTCTGTCTGCTTGTGTGCCAGCCTTGCCCAAAGAGCGCTTCCACTCTTCGCACAGGCGCGAGGTGAGGCGTTCCCGCTCTGTCCCCTCCCTCCCTCTGTGCCAGGCGCAATACTGGGGACTGGAAGACGGGAAGGTGAGGAAACGTAGCTCCCTGGCTGCTGCCCGGTGTCTCCTGGCCTACGTTCCTTACAAATACTCCCTCAGGAATCTGGCCCCGGTCCGAGACTGTAAGCAGTGCCAGATTGGCACCGGTCAAGAGGCCGTGTGTGTGCAGGAGGCCTGGGACCTGTGTCGCGTGTACTCGCGTGGAGTCCAGGGTGGACCCATTATGCTCACAGGGAACTCAGGCTTCATCCTGCATGTGGGCCCCCACGGTCTCACATAGGCCTCCCAGCAGCGAGTAGGACCTGTGAACTCCTAGGGCGATGACGGCTTCTTGTCAAAGAGGTGGACAGGACCCTGCTTCAGGCAGGGCCCGGCTCACTGGAAGGCCCTGACCCCAGCATTGGGACCTGCCTTCCTCTTGCTGCTCACTGCTCCAGCTTCGGTGAGCACGCGGGGTTCCTAGGGATCCACTGTGGGACATAATCAAGACGGCCTTAGTCCTTTTTCTGTGGCTGTAACAGAATACCCGAGACGGAGCCATTTATACAGAGAAGAGGCTGAGGCCGGCGTTTGGTGCAGCGGTGGCGCCCGCGTCCCATATCAGAGCGCCTGGTTCAAGTCCCAGTTGCTCTGCTTCTCATCCAGCTGCCTGCGAATGCGCACCCGGAAAGCAGCAGGTGACGGCTCAAGTGCTTGCGTCCCTGCCACTCGTGTGCAGACCCAGAAGGAGTTGCAGCCTCCTGGTTTGGGCTTCACTGGCCCTGACTGTTGCAGGCGTTTGGGGAGTGAACCAGCAGATGGAAGAGCGCTCTCTCTCTCTCTCTCTCTCTTTCAAATAAAAATAGAAACAAATTAAGATTTAGCTCACAGTCTGGAAGGCAACACCATGTGCTGGTTTCTGCTCAGCTCCTGCAGCAACAACTCAAGGTGGGAAGGGGGGAAGGTGGGAGGGAAGGGGCACGCGGGACGAGCACAGGTGCTAGAGACGGGAGGCGCCAGGCTCCCTGCAGCAACCAAGCCAGGAGCTCACTCCTGCAGGAGCAGCATGACTCCACTCACAAGGGCGGAACCCTCATCTCCCAAACACCTCTTAAAGGCCCATGGCCGGCGCCGCGGCTCACTAGGCTAATCCTCTGCCTGCGGTGCCAGCACTCCGGGTTCTAGTTCTGGTCAGGGCGCTGGATTCTGTCCCGGTTGCTCCTCTTCCAGGCCAGCTCTCTGCTGTGGCCCGGGAGTGCAGTAGAGGATGGCCCAAGTGCTTGGGCCCTGCACCCGCATCGGAGACCAGGAGGAAGCACCTGGCTCCTGGCTTCGGATCGGCACAGTGTGCCGGCCGCAGTCATTTGGGGGGTGAACCAACAGAAGGAAGACCTTTCTCTCTGTCTCTCTCTCTCTCTCACTGTCTAACTCTGCCTGTCAAATAAATAAATAAATAAATACTTCTTAAAGAGTATTGGTAGGTGGCAGGGGCCCAAGCTCTTGAGCCATCTTCTGCTGCTTTCCCAGGTGCATTAGCAGGGAGCTGGATCAGAAGTGCAGCAGCCAGGGCTTGAACTAGCTCTTGTACGGGATGCCGGTGTTTCAGACAATGATTTAACCGACTGTGCCACAACGCTGGCCCCTTTGAATTCACTTCTGTGTAAGGTGTGGGATAGGTTCTTCTCCCCCACAGGAACAGCCAGTTGTTCCAGCCCAGTTTGTTGATAGAACTCTCCTTGCCCCACTGAAGTGGTTGTGATCAGAATTCATGGACTGCATTTTGTGTGGCTGTATTCATAGTCATCTACCCCGCTAAAGTCTTTGTTTATCCTTTGCCATTACCAAACTCATTCTTACCGTAGTCTTGTCGTCAGTCTTCCCCGGGGGTGGGGTAAGGCTTACAGTTTCCTCATTTTGGCTACTCTAGGTCCTATGCATTTCCATCTAAGGTTTAGAACCAGCCTGGGGCCTGTGCTGTGGTGTAAGCGGGTAAAGCAGCTGCCTGCAGTGCGGGCATCCCATATGGTGCCAGTTTGAGTCCCGGCTGCTCCACTTCCAATCCAGCTCTCTGCTTTGGCCTGGGAAAGCAGTAGAAGATGGCCCAAGTGCTTGGGCCCCTGCACCTGCGTGGGAGACCTGGAAGAAGCTCCTGGCTCCTGGCTTCGGATTGGCGCAGCTCCAGCTGTTGCAGCCATTTGGGGAGTGAACCAGCAGATGGAAGACATCTCTCTCTCTCTCTCTCTCTCTCTCTCTCTCTCTCTTTCTCTCTCTCTGCCTTTCTGTGTAACTCTGACTTTCCAATAAATAAATAATTTTTTTTTTTTAATTTAGGGGCCGGCGTCATGGCTCACTTGGTTAATCATCTGCCTGTGGCACCAGCATCCCATATGGGAGCCGGGTTCTAGTCCCGGCTGCTCCTCTTCCAGTCCAACTCTCTGCTGTGGTCTGGGAGGGCAGCGGAGGATGGCTCAGGTCCTTGGGCCCCTGTACCCACATGGGAGACCAGGAAGAAGCACCTGGCTCCTGGTTTCGGATCTGCACAGCACCGGCCGTAGCGGCCATTTGGGGGGTGAACCAACAGAAGGGAGACCTTTCTCTCTGTCTCTCTCTCTCTCACTGTCTATAACTCTACCTGTCAGATAAAATTTTAAAAAATAATAAAAAAAGAACCAGCCTGTTTTAATGGAATTTTTTTTGACAGGCAGAGTGGACAGTGAGAGTGAGAGAGAGAGAAAGGTCTTCCTTTGCCGTTGGTTCACCCCCCAGTAGCCGCTGCAGCCGGCACACCGCGCTGATCCGATGGCAGGAGCCAGGTGCTTCTCCTGGTCTCCCATGCGAGTGCAGGGCCCAAGCACTTGGGCCATCCTCCACTGCCCTCCTGGGGCCACAGCAGAGAGCTGGCCTGGAAGAGGAGCAACCGGGACAGAATCCGGCGCCCCGACCGGGACTAGAACCCGGAGTGCTGGCGCCGCAGGCGGAGGATTAGCCTAGTGAGCCACGGCGCGGGACATCTTGATGGAATTTTGATAATGATTGCATTGAATTTGAGGAACACCAACATATGTACAATATTGATTAATGAAAATAGTACAAAAGAAACACAAATAATTTAAATAAAATATGAGCAAGACGTGGACACTAAAACTGCAACGTAGCACTGAGAGATTCTAACCCTATAAATGGAAGAGCGCACATTGTGCTGATGGTTAAAAGCACCAGTGCCAGGGCCGGCGCCGTGGCTCAACAGGCTAATCCTCCACCTTGTGGCGCCGGCACACCGGGTTCTAGTCCCGGTTGGGGCGCCGGATTCTGTCCCGGTTGCCCCTCTTCCAGGCCAGCTCTCTGCTATGGCCAGGGAGTGCAGTGGAGGATGGCCCAGGTGCTTGGGCCCTGCACCCCACGGGAGACCAGGAAAAGCACCTGGATTCTGGCTCCTGCCATCGGATCAGCGCGGTGCGCCGGCTGCAGCGGCGGCCATTGGAGGGTGAACCAACGGCAAAGGAAGACCTTTCTCTCTCTGTCTCTCTCTCTCACTGTCCACTCTGCCTGTCAAAAATAAAAAAAAAAAAAAAAAAAAAAAGCACCAGTGCCCATGCTTGGTGCCCAGCCCCTCCCCACAGCGCCAGGGCCCTGACCCGCAGCAGGGACGTAGCCACTTAGCGACAAAGCCGCTTGGTCTCAGATATTCAGCATTTTCCATCTATAAAACAGAAAACGGCACATTTGTTCACTTACACAGGGGGACGCTGGGCAGCCTCTGGGTTGTGGTTATATGTCTTCATGATCCATGAAGGCCATCTGAGCTAGACATGGTCAAGTCAAAGAGGTCGTGGGGAGAAATCATTTTGAATAAGAAATAGAGTTGCTAGAATATAAGCACTTAGAATATTCTAGGCAGCTGTGAACTGCCTTATTTAAAAACAACACATTACTTATCTATTAGATGTGTTTTATAATAACTAATTGTATAAATAAATAGCATGCAAATAATTGAACATTATTTTACCTAATTCTCATGCCAGCTCTGTAGCGGTAATTCTCTAAGTACGGACTGCTGGGCCCTGCGGCCGCCAAGACTGTTTCAGACGATCCTGCAGCGCAAAACTCTTTTCAGGATAAGATGCTGTTGCCGTCTTCCCTGCGTTGACATTTGCACGGATGGTGACTTGGCATGAATCAAGGCAGTGGCACCAAATCCCGGAAATGGTGACTTCTATTGCATTCCAAAGTACAGTGGTGAACTCAAGGAAGACCACTTGTATGATTGCCAGCTAAATTAGTCACCTTCTTTACTTTTAAGATTATTTATTTATTTGAAAGGCAGAGCGAGCGAGTGAGAGAGAGAGAGAGAGAGATCTTCTATCAGCTGGTTCACTCCCCTGATGGCTGCAATGGCCAGGGCTGGGCCAGGTGGAAGGCAGGAGCCCAGAACTCCAGGTCTCCGCTGTTTGTGGCAGGGACCCCATCACAGGGTCATTCCCTGCTGTCCTCCCAGGCACAGTAACAGGAAGCTGGATTGGAACTGGAGCAGCCGGGACTTGACCCAGCGCTCTGCCCCAGGATGCTGCAGCCCAGGCCACCGTGCCACAGTGCCGGCCCCAGCTAGTCACGTTTTTATGGCCTTTCATTTGTTCTAGAAAGAATGCTTGACAAACAAACCAAGATTCTTCAGATTTGAATATTTGAGAGCCATTTTCCAAAAATAAACAAAATGAGCCTGCTACTTCAAAGAAAACAACTATCTGCTGCCAACAATAAAATCTGAGTGTTCAAGTGAAAATTAGAATCTAGGGAACGGATCCGCTGCTCTCAGCTGGACAGCTTCCTGATGTTTCCAGACTCTTCTGATGGGGCTGCCGGTGATATTAGCCATGTGCTTTTCCTTCGCTGATAATGCAATGTGTCAACTTTGGGAAGATGGGCATATTCAGTAAAGCAACGTGCGCACAAATGCTTAATGTGCAAAGCTACAAAGGCATGCAGAGGAAGAGGATCCATTTGAAGTACAAGATAAACCCATGGATTTTAATGCAATAGCGTGTGTAAAGTATATTGATATAGTTTCACATTTCACAAGATAACTAACCTCTAAGAAACTATGACTTGTTGGCTTTTAGGTGTCAAAGAAACTCTACAATAACTTGAAAAAACCACTTAGTCCTCCCTTTTCCAACTACAAATTTATAAAGGTTGGATTTCCTCCATATTCTTCAAGTGCAAGGTCCAAATCCCAACAGATTGAATGTAGAACAACTGTGAGAATCCAGCTATCTTCATCATTATTAATAATGCCCGCAGACAGAAGGCCTGTTAAGAGACTGACACTTGGGCGCCTCCCCTCTCCCCCCGGCAGCAGCTGCTTCCGTATCATCAGTGGTGACAAGTCAGGCCAGACAGGAGAGGGGGCAGCACCCTCGGACGCAGGAGAGAACAGATCCTTCTCAGACCAATGTTGACCAAGCAGACAGAGCCAGGGCAAAGACAGAGCAGGTGAGAAATGGGTGACTTTTTTAAAAGATTTATTTATTTATTTATTTATTTGAAAGTCAGAGGTTACACAGAGAGAGGAGAGGCAGAGAGAGAGAGACAGAGAGAGAGATCTTCCATCCGAGGGTTCACTCCCCAGATGGCTGCAACGGCCAGAGCTACACCGATCCGAAAGCCAGGAGCCAGGAACCTCTTCCAGGTCTCCCATGCGGGTGCAGGGGCCCAAGGACGCCAGCCCTCAGGTCCTCTCGTGTCATCTGCTGCAGTCCCCATGCTCCCTGCAGCTCCACGAGCCCCCTAATTCCCCAAACCACACGACTCGCACTCCTGCCTCGGGGCTTTTGCTCTGGCCATTCCCTCTTTCTGGAACCTCTCAGCCCTGAGACTTGTGTGACTCACTCCCTCACCTCCTAAAATCTTCTCCGAAGGCATACTGCATCACTGAGGCCTTCTGTCATGATGCTGTTTGAGAACAGAGCCTTGTCCCAGGTGTTCCAGCTGCTACGACAAAACAGCATAGCCTGGGAGGCTCATAAACAACACAGTTATGCCTCACAGTCCTAGGGCTGGGAGGTCCAAGACCAAGGTGCCGAGAGACTTAGTGTCTGGGGAGAGCCCAGGTTCTGGTTCACGGGCGGCGGTCTCTGCGCTTGCCCTGCTTGGTGGGAGGGGAGAGGGAGCTTTGGGGCACCTCTCTTATGAAGGCCCTAATCCCAGTCTTGAGGGCTCTGCCCCCGTGACCTCTGCACCTCCCAGAGACCCCTCATTTCCAGATCCCATCACCTTGAGCTTGGGATTTGAACCTATGGATTTAGACGTCTGACATTGAGTTTGTAGCACCCCCGTCATCTTCAGCATGCCGACATGCTGGGTGCTTTAACGCAGCAGGTAGCACCGTGCCACGCACCGCACACCCTACTTGGGAACTGAGTTTCTCCTCCGTCTTCCTCTCTGGAGCATAAGATGAAGATTTCGCTGTGCTGAAGATACCTAGGACAGTGCCTGGCACCTAGGGCGTGCTCAGCAAATAAAAGCTGAACTGATGCATGGCTCATTTCGTCTTCACAGCACCCTGGAGAGCTTGGCTCCAGTACTTCTCATCACCCGTGGGTAAACGGTTATACAGTGTTGAAGTTGCCTGACCCACTTTGTTTCCTTTCCCACAATTTTTCCCCTACTGATCACCTCGGGAAGGAGCGCAAAAATTTAAAAACAAATCCAAGTTTATGATATGCAGCTAATGCAAGGCTTAAAGGGAAACTCATAGCACCAACTGCTTAGATAAGAGGTGTTCAGAAAGTTCATGAAAAATGTGTGTTAGGAAAAAACTATCCATGGATTTTGGAATTTTTTGCATCAAATAAACCTAATTTTCATTACATGTTCCATAATCTTTTTGGAGTTCCCTCATATTAAAGAAAAAAAGTATTTCAAATCAATGAACAAAGTCTGCATCTTAAGAAACTACAAAATAGGGACTGGTGTTGTGGTGCAGCAGGTTAAATCGCCACCTGGGACGCCGGCATCATATACGAGAGCCAGTTCAAGACCCAGCTGCTCCACTTCTGATCCAGTTACCTGCTAATGGCCTGGGAAAAAAGTGGAAGATGGCCCAAGAACTTGGGCTCCTGCAACCCATGTGGGAGACCTGGATAAAGCTCCCAGCTCCTGACTTTGGCCCAGCCCAGCCCTGGCCATTGAGGCCATTTGGGGAGTGATCCAGCAGATGGAAGATTCTTTCTCTATCTCTGTGTCTCTCCCTGTCACTCTGCCTTTCAAATAAACAAATAAATACTTGAAGAAGAAGAAGAATAAATAGTTAACCCAAGTAAGTAAAAGAAAGGTAACAATGTGGAAGCCAATGAAATAGGAGAAAACCAATGAAATCAAAAGCTGGATCTCTGAAAACATGAACATAATTCATAAACATCTGGATAGATTGACCAAGGAACATGAAAGGGACACAAATTTTTAATATCAGAAATGAAACTAAAGACATCAATGTCACTCCTACATATATAGTAAAAAGAGAATAAGGTTGTACTATGAACAATTTTATGTCAATAGATTAGACGAGTTAGGTATGCACACATTCCCTGAAATACAACAGACAATGAAAAAGCTGGACAGCCCAGTATCTACTAAACAAATTGATTTTTGTGTTAAAAAATCTATCTGCAATAGTACAAGATTTTCATTTTGGAAACCATAAAACAATGGTCAAAGAAATCGAAGATGTAAATAACTGGAAAGAGTCCTTATTCCTTGATTGGAAGAGTTTGTATTATTAACAATATTCTCCAAAATGGCCTACAGAGTTGATGCAATTTCTATAAAAATTATAATAGCCTTCATAAAGTATTTATTTATTTGAAAGCCAGACACACACACACACACACACAGAGAGAGAGAGAGAGAGCGAGACAGAGCAATCGTGCATCTCTTGCTTCCCTCCCTAAAGGCTGTGACAGCTTATCTGGGCCACGCCGAAGCCAGGAATCATCCCAGTCTCCTACAGCCCAAGTACTTGGCCATCTTCTGCTCCTTCCCAGGCACATTAGCAGGGACTTGGATAGGAAGAGGAGCAGCTGGGACTCAAACGAACACCCTGATGTGGGAATTCTGTCATCACAAGCGGTGACTTAATTTGCTGCCCCACAGGCCCAGCCCTACAGTGTTTTTTGTTTGTTTTGTTGTTGTTGTTGTTGTTGTTGTTGTTGTTTTTTGCAGAAATTTAGGACAAGTTGATTCAAAAATTTTGTGTGGAAGGGTAAGGGACTCAGAATAGCAAAAACAATGTTAAAGAAAAGTACAGGGGCTGGCGGTGGGTTAAAGCCCTGGCCTGAGCACCGGCATCCCATATGGGCGCCGGTTCTAGGCCCAGCTACTCCACTTCCAGTCCAGCTCTCTGCTGTGGCCTGGGAAAGCAGTAGAAGATGGCCCAAGTCCTTGGGCCCCTGCACCCACGTGGGAGACCTGGAAGAAGCTCCTGGCTCCTGGGTTCGGATCGGCTTAGCTCTAGCCGTTGCAGCCATTTGGGGAGTGAACCAGCGGATGGAAGACCTTTCTCTCTGTCTCTCCCTCTCACTCTCTGTAACTCTACCTATCAAATAAATCAATAAAATCTTTTTAAAAAAAAAATAAAAAATGCTGGCAAAGATATTGAGAAACTGGAATCTCACCCTTGCTGGTTAGGAACGCAAAATGCTACTCTGGAAAAGTTTTGGAGTTTCTCAAAAAGTTAAACATAGAGTTGCCCTATAACCCAGCAGTCCACACACGAGAAAATTGAGGACACGTGTATACACTTCCATTCTCACAGCAGCATTATTTCTAGTAGCCAATGAGTGGAAATAACCCAGGTTTCCATCAACTGACGAATGGATAAACAGCATCTGACTTACGTATACAGCAGGAGCTCAGTCAGCAACAAAAGGAATGAAGTCCTGATGCATGCTAAACACGGATGAACCAGGAAAATGATAGGCTGAGAGCAACCGGCCACAGAAGGCCACATTTTGTATGTCCAGAACAGGTTAATCCACGCAGACGGAAAGTAGAATGTGGTTAACTGGTGACAGAGGAGGGCAAAATGGGAGGCGTGGGGTTTCTTCTGGGGGTGATGAAAGCATTCTGGAGTTAGATCGTGGCAGCGGTTGGCAAAATTTTGAGTATAGTGAAAATCCCTGAACTGTACATTTTAAAATGGCTATTAGGGGTCAAGCATTTGGCCTAACAGTTAAGACGCCGGTAAGACACCCACGTCCCATACTGGAGTGCCTGGGTTCAAGACCCAGCTCTGACTCTTGGTCGCAGCTTTCTGCTCATGCAGGCCCTGGGGGGAAGCGGTGTTGGCTCCAATGCTTGGGTCCCTGCCTCCCACGTGAGGGACCTGGAGTCCCCGGCTCCCAGCTTCAGCTTGGTCCAGCCCTTAACAGGCATTTGGGAAGTGAAAAAGTAGATAGGAGCTCGCTCTCTCTCTCTCTCTCTCTCTTTCTCTGCTTCTCAAATACATTTTGTAAAAATAAAATAAAATGACTGAAGTGATGAATTTTATGATATAAATAAAAAAAAGTTTAAGTAAGTTGAACTTAAAAAGAAATCTTCCCACAAAGAATCCTCCAGGTTTAGATGGTTTCCATGGTAAATTCTACCTAACAGTTAAGAAAGGAATAGGATCAATTTTACAAAACTCCTTCAGAGGATGAAAGAAAAAGGACACAGCTCAGCTCATCTTCTGAGGCCAGCGCTGCACAGATCCCCAAATCAGGCCAAAGATTTGATTATAGCATTACAAGAAAAGAAATGAATCTCTAATGAGTGTGGACACATAGATGCTTAACAAAATTTTAGCAAATCAAATCTAGCAATAGAGAGACAGGGAAATGAGGCATGACCAAATCAGGTTTACCACAGGAATGAGAAATTTGTTTACTATTTAGAAAATCAATCAACAGAATTCAGCATACTAACATCATTTTTTAAAAACGAAACAAAACTGTATGATCGTCTCATCAGAGTTATTCAAAAATTTTGTGAAAATTTAAAAGGTGTTCAGCAAAATAGAAATAGAAACAACATTTCTGAACTTGATAAAGGACAGCTATGGAACATCTTGTTATCTCTCTCTCTCTCTGTCTACCACTTGAATGAACAAATAAGTAAATTGAAAACCTGTGGGGGTGGGTGTTTGGAGCAGTGGTTGGGCCTTGGCTTGGGATATCCATATCCGTGCTGGAGTGCCTGGGCGGGGGTCCTGGCCACACTATCCATTCTACCTTCCTGCTAATGCACAGTGTGGGAGGCAGCGATGACAGCTAGGCAGCCGAGTTTCTGCCATGCATGTGGAAGACCCGGCTTGAGTTCCAGTCTCCCTGTGGCACCCTAGCCCAGTCGTGGCCATTGTAGGTATTTGGGGAGAGAATCAGAAGATGGACTCTCTCTTTTTATCTTTTTGTCTCTCGGCCTCTCAAAAAAAAAAAATAGTACAACCACTTTGGAAAACAACTTGGTAGTTTCTTACAAAGTTAAACACTTACGTGATTCCACAATTCCACCCGTATGTGTTTGTTTAAGAGAAATGAAAACATATGCCCACACAGATTTGTACACAGACATGTGCCTTTGGTCATAGTAACCCAATGTGTGAACAGCCCAAATGCCCATCAAAAGATGAACTGATACAAGAATTGGGTATGTCCATACAATGGAATACTACTCAGAGAGGAAAAGGAATACATCACTGATACGTGACCACACGGTGCATCTGAAACACACCGTGCTGAGAGCAAGAGCATGGGCACACAGAGTGCACGCTGTGCCATCCCGTTTCTTTGACTCTCCAGAAAAGACAGAAAACAGATCTATAGTGATGGAAAGCGGATCCGTAGTGGCCAGTGTTGTGGCCATTCCATATGAGTGCCAGTGCCAGTCCTGGCTGCTCCACTTCTGATCCAGCTCCCTGCTAATGCACCTATGAAAGCAGCAGAAGATGGTCCAAGACTGGGCCCCTGCCACCCATGTGGGAGACCCGGATGAAGCTCCTGGTTCCTGGCTTGGCCTGGCCCAGCCCCCACCATTTGTGGCCATTTGGGGAGTGAACCAGCAGATGGAAGACCTCTGTTTCTGTCTCTCCCTTTCTCTCTATAACTCTGCCATTCAAATAAATAAATAAATCTTTTAAAAAAGATATATACATTTATAATTGTACACTTAGAATTGGCACAACAAATTAGAATAAAATTGTATTGCACCCTCCTGAAATGAAATATATTATTACTGTGGAGAATTTAGAAATTATAGAAAGAAGAAAGAAAAAGGCATCTCATGGGCCCTTCCCAAATGCCTTTGGTATTATGACATAATTCTACAGAAGTTTAAATACAGCCACTAATTACTGAGGGCTCCCAGGTGTGTGCCTAGGCAAGTGTTAAGCTTTTTCTTTTTTAAAAGATTTATTTATGAATTTGAAAGTCAGAGTTACAGCAAGAGAAGGAGAGATAGAGATCTTCCATCTGCTAGTCTACTCCCCAGGTGGCCACAATGACCAGGGCTGGGCCAGGCTGTAGCCAGGAGCAGGTACTTCTTCCAGGTCCCCCATGCAGGTGGCAGGGGCCCAAGAACTTGGGCCATCTTCCACTGCTTTCCCACACTATTAGCCAGGAGCTGAATTGGAGCAGCCAGGACTGGAGGTGGCACCCATTGTATCCACTATGCCAGAGCACTGGGCCCAATACTAAGCATTTTACATACATATTCTCATTTACTTTTCCCAGCAAATCGTTGATAAAGCTGCGTTGTTCCCTATCATCAGCAAATGTAATGGACATTGTAGAATCTATCCTAGGGGGCCCGGCGCCATGGCTCACTTGGTTAATCCTCCGCCTGTAGTGCCAGCATCCCATATGGGCACCGGGTTCTGGTCCCGGCTGCTCCTCTTCCAGTCGAGGTCTCTGCTGTGGCCCGGGAAGGCAGTGGAGGATGGCCCAAGTGCTTGGGCTCTGCACCCGCATGGGAGACCAGGAAGAAGCACCTGGCTCCTGGCTTTGGATCAGCGCAGCGCAGGCCGTGGCAGCCATTTGGGGAGTAACCAACAGAAGGAAGACCTTTCTCTCTGTCTCTCTCTCACTGTCTATAACTCTACCTGTCAAATAATTTTTTTTAAAAAGGTAAAAAAAAAAAAAAGAATCTATCGTAGGTAGATATCAGGAAATACCTACCTCTGCAAATTTCCCCAGTGCACAGGTGACGTGACGGGAAGCTAACACCATGGGCCATGCACCATGGGCTATGCAGGCCTTTCTCACACACAGTGTAGCATTTCAGTCATACCGTGAGGCACATTTATTCTCTTGCATGACCAGCAATCCGAGGATTGCAGAGGTTCAGGGACGTTCAGAGGCAGGGTAAGTGTGCGGGTTCTGCAATCATAATTCCTGCTTCAAATCCCAGCTCTATCTCTTGCTGTGTGACCTCGGGCCTATTCCTTAAACTTCTGGAGCCACGGTTTCTTTGCCCGTACCACTGAACGGTAAGTTATCTACTCAAAGTTCTGCGAAGTCCATGAGAGCACCTGCACACAGTTCTTAGCACTTTCCCATAATTACGTCACAATCCCTCAAGAAACAACACTTGTGGTTAAACTGGTGAACAGGCTGTGCCAAGCCTTTCCAGGGCTCCTATCTGACCTCGCCCATGTAGGGGCAGGGGCTCAAGCCCCTGGGCCATCCTCTGATGCTTTCCCAGGGGATGGGAAGTGGAGCAGCCAGGACTGGAATGGCGCCCGTATGGGATGATGGCACTGCACGTGGAGGCTTAACCTTCTATGCCACAGGGCCGGCCCCTAAAAAGCACTTTAAAAAAAATACTTACTTATTCGAAAGGCAGAGTTACAGAGAGAGGGAGAGACAGAGAGCGACAGAGAACAAGCTTCCATATAGTGGTTCACTCTCTAAATACCTGCAGGAGCTGGGCCAGACCAAAGCTAGGAGCCCAGAACTCCATCTGGTTCTCCCATGTGGGTGGCAGGGACCCAGGCATTTGGGCCATCTTCCTCTGCTTTCCCAGGTGCATTAGCAGGGAGCTGGATGGGAAGTGGAGCAGCTGGGAACAGCATCATAGGAGCCGGCCCGTATAAAGCACTTTCATATACACTGTCTTGTGAGGAAGGTATTATTATGTTTTAAAGATTTGTATTTCATTTATTTGAAAGAATTATAGACAGGTGGAAACAGAGAGATTTTTCCATCCGCTGGCTCACTCCCCAGATGGCTGCAATGGGTGGAGGTGAGTGGATCTGAAGCCAGGAGCCAGGAGCTTCTTCCAGGTCTCCCACGCGGGTGCAGGGGCCCAAGGACTTGGGCCATCTTCTGCTGCTTTCCCAGGCCAGAGCAGAGAGCTGGACTGGAAGTGGAGCAGCCAGAACTCAAACCAGCGCCCATAAGGGACGCCGGCACTGCAGACCAGGGCTTTAACCCGCAGCATCACGGAGCCATCCCCAAGGAAGGCATTATTACGATGCTGGTTTTACAGAGGAAGAAACAGAGCGGGGCTGGGGCAGGTACGTGAAGAGCGGAGACCTCACACTCTCTCCCGATGGTGCTCAGGGCGCAGCAAACACAGGAGAGAGGCGTGGCAGGCCAGGCTGAGGCAGACACCCGCCCCTTGTCCTGACCAAGAGCAGGCGAGTGGGCACGGGTCTGGGGTCCCTGGGTGGCATCCTCCTCAAGCCAGCATCTTCACAGCCTGTCTACCCGGGTCACCTGCTATACAGACACAGGAAGGTCAAAGCCAGGTCCTCCCAGCAAGCTCTGGGGACAAAACTCAAAGGTTTCTATATATATTTTCAAATATTCTTTAAAAAAAGAAAAGAAAGAAAAGAAAAAACATCAGAGACCTGCTCCTCCACAAGGAATCTGCGCAGCCCTTCCCCCTAAGGAAGAGAACACTGGAGCTCTGCGTGTGAGCGTGAAGAGAGGGCCACGCAGGCCGAGGGGGCTCGAGAGCCTCCCCTCACTGCTGCCCTGAGAGGTGCGGGTGGCCGGGGGCTCTGAGGGCCCCGAAAGCTGTGGGGAGCCTGCACAGGCGCCTTGGCCTCCCCGACACCGCGGCGGTGCCGCCCAGCGTGAACCCCAGGGATGCTTCGGCTTTGTCTCATCCTTTCCAGTGTGGGCTGCGGGGGCCGCCTTGCCCTCCCACCGCGTGTCCTGAGACCACAGCCGTTCTCACTCTACATGTGAACGGGAGGCCCGCTCTCCTCAGCAGATCTGAGAGCCCCATGGGTCTCCCTCCGGACCCATTTTTAAACTAAGTGCTCAATAAATACCTCGCCTACAGCCGTAAACCTGTATCGCCAGACAAATAGCAGCTAATTATAGACAGCAAAAACCATTAGAGATGCAAGGGGAAGTCTGTAAAAATTAAAGTGGGACGTTTTCGTGTGTCTCTTTGATTAGCCAGAACTAGTCATTAAAAAATAAGAAAGAAGATGGGGCTGGTGTTGTGGCACAGCGAGTTCAGCCACTGCTCGAGTCCCAGCTGCTCCACTTCCAATCCAGCTCTCTGCTCTGGCCTGGGAAAGCAGTGGAAGATGGCCCAAGTGCTTGGGTCCCTGCACCTTTGTGGGAGACCTGGAAGAAGCTCCTGGCTCCTGGCTTCGGATCAGCACAGCTCTGGCCATTGCGGCCATCTGGGGAGTGAACCAGCAGATGGAAGACCTTCTTCTCTGTCTCTCCCTTTCTCTGTCTGTGACTCTACCTCTCCAATAAATAAATAAAATCTTAAAAAATATATTTTCAGGGGCAGGCATTGTGGTTCAGCAGGTTAAGCCACTGGTTGGGATCCCACAATCCAATATCCGAGCGTGGATCTGAGTCCCAGCTACTCCACTTCTGATCTGACTTTCTGCTACTGCGATCCTGGGAGGCAGCAGATGATGACCCGAGCGCTCAGGTCCCTACCACCCATGTGAGAGACTTGGCTCCTGGCTGCTGCTGCTGCTGCTGCTTCTTCTTCTTTTTTTTTTTTTTTTTTTTTTTTTTTTTTTGACAGGCAGAGTGGACAGTGAGAGAGAGACAGAGAGAAAGGTCTTCCTTTGCCGTTGGTTCACCCTCCAATGGCCGCTGTGGCCGGCGCACCGTGCTGATCTGAAGCCAGGAGCCAGGTGCTTCTCCTGGTCTCCGATGCAGGTGCAGGGCCCAAGCACTGGGGCCATCCTCCACTGCACTCCCGGGCCACAGCAGAGAGCTGGCCTGGAAGAGAAGCAACCGGGACAGAATCTGGCACCCCGACCGGGACTAGAACCCAGTGTGCTGGCGCCACAGGCGGAGGATTAGTCTATTGAGCCGCGGCGCTGGCCAGGCTCCTGGCTTTGGCCTGCCCAGCCCTTGGCTGTTGCAGGCCTTTGGAGAATGAACCAGCACATGAAAGATGCCCCCCACCCGCTCTCTCTCCCCCACTCCGCCCTTCAGAAGAAATAGATAAATAAACATTGAAAAACATTTCCCCCTGCAGTTGATTGGCTGATGGTGCAGGCCTAGTGGACTCAGAGGGCCAGCTGTGCAGGTTCTATGGGCTACACTCTCCGATCCTGATCCAATAAAGTCAGACAAGAAAATAATCCCCCAAGCTGTAATCATATAGAAATTAACAAACACACTAAACACACCTAACCCACAGGGAGGAAAGGAAATTACAACTGAAATTAAACATTATCTAGAAACTAATAAAGAGGACAGGCTCCTTGGTTTAAGCAGCAGGTGTTGAGTACACACCAGGCCTGGTTCTGTTCTCAGCACAGAATGGTGCCTGGTTCATTCCCCATGGAGTGAGCGCACGTTCTCAAAAACAAAACAACCGTCATGCAGTGGCGTGTGTGACACCGGCGGAGCGGGTGGGCAGTCAGGGTGGGGCTGGCTAATTCAGACCAAGTGGGCAGGGAAGCCCTCCCGGAAGAGGTGACCTTCAGACAGACTTGAGCAAGGCAGGGCAGCAGGCCTGGGGAAGCCAGGCCTGGAGCTCTTTGGGATTCCTGGGAAGGAAGTCAAGAGTGAGGGTGGGTGACAGCCAGACACAGAGGTGGCTCAGGCTCTGGGAAAAATGAAAGAGCAGGGGGTCGGTTCGTGAGTCTGGCCTCCCACAGTGGAGCAGAGACTTGGGTACAGATCCTGCAGAGTTCTCACCAGAGCCCTGCAGCACGGATCGCATCAGCCCCGACTTCCAGAGGAGGAAGCCTGGCTCAGAGTTCAGTTTCCTCGTCCAAGGTCAGAGCTGACAGATGAGCAGAGCTGCCCCTCTCTGCCCTGCCACACGCACTGCCTGAGCCTTGCTCGCTGAGCTTCCGCGTGGGGGACCCGCAGGCAGCTGTTGGCGCGCAGGGTGGGGTGGCTGGGCTGAGCTCTGCAGTGGCCCCCTGGTGCTCCCCCAGGAAGTCACCTGGATCACAGCCCTCATGTCCAAGGGCAAATCCGTTCAAATGCCAGGAGCGCCTTGTGCCACAGCCCTGGGTGATCAGCCCCAGGCCCTGCACCTGGGCTCCCCAGGGTGATAAGATCGGCTATGAAGCGCCGGCACCAGGTGTGGCACGTGGTAGGTGCTCAGTCACCGGCTGCTTAGTATACGGGACACTTGACTTCCTTTGGCAGAAACTGAATTGGAGGCTGAATTTCCTCTGGGCTGAGACCGCAGAGCGCTCCCTGGCCAGGGCCGCGGGACGCAGATGAGATCTGTGCCTAATGGGCTTCTGGGCAAGCTCAGCGAGGAGCTCTATCGAATTAGCAGGCCCAGCGGACGCAAGGGAGGGGGCCGGGCTTCTTCCTGAGCCTGGGCCTTGCCTGCCCCCCACCCCTTGGAAATCCGATTACAGGGAGGGCAGGGCCAGGGAGGAAAGTGAGCTAACACAATTAGCAGCTCTGGCTTGTGCCGTGGTGCAGCCTGGGCATGGGCAGGGAGGAGGAGAGAGCAGACGGGAAGCCAGAGCCTCTCACAGGAAATGACAAACCCCGGAGCGTGGACAGGGCCAGCCCAGCCCTGCCCGGCCAGGGGCCCATCCCCAGGCGGTCCCTGCAGAGGCTGGGCCGGCCCTTGGTCAGTGGGGCCATTCCCATTCCCATTCCCACTCCCGCCACGATGGCAGCAGCCCCCGTTTGCACCTTCCCATGCGAGCCTTCTAGCGCGCCCCAGCCGCCGCCGCAGCAGCCAACTGGACGGTAGCCAAGGCTTCTGAGGGCTCGGCTGGGACTTGCCTTACACTAGATGTTGAACCTCAGGAAGTCTTCAGCCCAGATTTCTGACCCCAAGGCAGCTGCTGGGTCCCTGTCCTCAAAGTGCACCCGCCCTCTGCCATTGCAAGGCCAGCTCTGGTCTTCCCGGCTGGCTCCGGCTGACCGAAGCACTGCCGGCCGAGGCCTCGCCTCTCCACTCACAGCCGCGAGAGGCCCGGAAGGCGAAGTGCTGCCCACGGTGGTCCAGACAGAGTGGACCCTCTTCCTGCCGTGCCACCCCCCGCCAATGTGTGTAGGGGGCGTAGAACGAGGCAGCCTGAGGCCCTGACTAGGGGTGGTGGCTGCCTCCATGCCAGCCCGGGACAGAGCAGAGCCCTGAGGGCAGCAGAGGGGAAGACGAGGCCGCGCAGCCACGGAGCTCCGAGCGGCCGCGGCAGCCGCAGGTGACCGCTCACTTCGTCCAGGCTCCTTAAAGCTGAGATGCGTGATGGTGATGGGCAGTTCCACTGGCCACGCCCACTCCCGTTCCCACAGGAACGGAGCCGGGGGCTCTGGGAGACGATGCCCCCTCTCACGTCCCACTGAGAGTGGCAGGAATTTTCCCAGGCCCCAGAGGAGGGTGCCGGGGAGGGCAGAGCAAGTTCCTGCAAATCTGCCCGGCTGGGGAGACACCAGCTTCCCCGTGCAGCTGCGCAGTTGAAACTGGGTCTCCATCACTTGCAGCCCAGACAGCTGACTCACAAGACCATTTTCTTCATCTTGGCTTCCCGGCAGCCAACGTGTCAGGCACATGGGATCTCAATTAAGATTATGACTCGGGTGGGGGGTGGGGATTTAACCTAGCAGGTAAAATGCCTGCGTCCCACATTGGAAAATTTGGGCTCGGTACCCGGCTCCGGCTCCGACTCCAGCTTCCAGGGAGGCAACAGAGATGGGGTCCAGTAACTGGGTTCCTGACACCCACCCGGAAGACCTGACTTGAGTTTCCAGCTCCCAGCTTCCGCCTGGCCCAGCCCAGGCTGTTGCAAGCGTTTGGAGAGTGCGCAAGCAGATAGGCGCTCTTTTCCTGTCTCAGCCTGAAAATAAAGAATTGCGGGGTGGAGGGGGGGGAGGATCATGACTTCCCTGGACCCTTCTGGCAGTTTCTCCACGTTCAAGCCTGCGTCTGTATTTTGGTTTGCTGTTTGGGGGAGCGTGCTGTGTTTTGGGGAACCACACTCCCCAGGCACTGTCTGTATACAGTACACTGATGGGTGTTCCCACATGAGTTACAGCATTTACTATGGAAACTGTTCTGCTTTATTTTATGCCCACCTTCCGGAGAGAAAAACCGAGGCAGGAAACGCACACGGAGAGGTAACAGAACACCCCGGGCCCTGGGTGTCCCTGTCAAGGCAGCCTGGTGGCCAGCATTTTTAGGAAGTGGAGGAGGTGGTCTGGGAGCCAGGAGGGGAGGTAGCCTGTCCACCCTTCTTTGGAGTCAGCTTTGAGGCAGCTCCCGGGAGCCCTTGGCCAGTGCTGGGTTTCCATGCCCGACGGGGCAGAAGCAAGGGCACCTCCTGTGAGGGCAATGGCCGGGGGCAGGGTTAAGGTAGGTGAACCTCACTCAGTTCCCATATGAAACCAGAAGCACAAAGAGGAAGCACCCAGAGGCCACCCACATGAGCACCCTCCCTTGCTCAGTTTTTTAAAAAATATTAATTAATTAATTTGAGAGGCAGAGAAAGAGAGAGGGAGAATCTCATTTGCTGGTTGACCCCCCAAATGCCCACAATGGCTGGGACTGGGCCGGGGCAGAAGCTGGGAACCGGAACTGAATCCAGGAACCCAAGTGCTGGAGCCATCACCGCTGCCTCCCAGTGGGGGCAGGAACCTGGAATCGGAAGCAGATTTGGGACTGAAACCCAGGCAATTCAGTGTGGAATGTAAGCTCCACCAAACGCCTGCCCTTAAGTTTTTCTTTTAAAAGTCTTTATTGAAATACAATTTGTATACCATAAAATTCACCCATATACAACGTACAGTTCAATGGTTTTTAGTACATTTACTGAGTTTACAACCATGGCTATATGTTTAATAGATTTTCATCTCCCCAAAAAGGAACCCCAAATCCATTAGCAGTCACCCCCATTCCCCTCACTCCCAATACTTCTCCCTATCCGGGACAAACCTAATCTACTTCCTATCTCTGTAGATTTGCCTGTTCTGGACATTTCTTTTCTTTTTTTTTTTTTTTCTTTGTGACAGGCAGAGTGGACAGTGAGAGAGAGAGAGACAGAGAGAAAGGTCTTCCTTTTGCTGTTGGTTCACCCTCCAATGGCCGCCACGGCCGGCGCGCTGCAGCCGGCGCACCATGCTGATCTGATGGCAGGAGCCAGGTGCTTCTCCTGGTCTCCCATGGGGTGCAGGGCCCAAGCACTTGGGCCATCCTCCACTGCACTCCCTGGTCACAGCAGAGAGCTGGCCTGGAAGAGGGGCAACCGGGACAGAATCCGGCGCCCCGACCGGGACTAGAACCCGGTGTGCCGGCACTGCAGGTGGAGGATTAGTCTAGTGAGCCGCAGCGCCGGCTTGGACATTTCATATAAAGGGAATCACACAATATGCAGGCTTGTGTGCCTGGCTTCTTTCACTGGGCATAATGCTTTCCAGGTCCACAACATTGCAGCATGAATCAGTACTTCATTCCTTCCCACGGCCGAAAGACATCCCATGGGACATCCCGTGTCATTCATCCGTTCATCAGTCCTTTCCACTGCCTGGGTCTCTTGAATCACAACCGTTTGCAGTATCCTAGCTGATCCTCTTCCTCTTGCTCTGTTGTGTGTTCCTCCCCATCCTCTTCACACACGAGTGAATGAGTGACATCGCCAGTGTCCAGAATGTGAGTCCTGTTTTATGTGTTGATGAAACATGTGTATTCCAGGGCTGGCATTGTGGTGCAGTGAGGAGGAGGGTTAAGGGCCCTCTTGCAGGATCAGCATCCCACATCAGAGTGTCTGTTATAGTCCCAGCTGCTCCGCTTCCAATCCAGCTCCCTGCTAGTGTGCCTGGCAAGGCAGCAGAAGCTGGTCCAGGTCTTTGGGTCCTTGCACCCATGTTGGAGACTTGATGAAAGCCCCCGGCTCCTGGCTTTGTTCTGGCCCAGCTCTGACTGTCGCAGGCATTGGGGAGCAAACCAGCAGATAGAAGCTCTCTTTCTGTCTCTCTGTCTCTCTCTGTAAGCTTGCCTTTCAAATAAACAAATACACCCTTAAAAATAAAATAATTTTTAACAGGAATGGGCATTCCTCTTTGGGGCGTATGCATACGTGCACAGTGTGTTTTAGTTTTTGTTTTACGCTCCTCACGCAGCACCGTCATCGTCGGGACCCTCATGGTGCCTTGAGGACACCTGATTATTCTCGCACCTGCAGTGTGGCGCCTGGGGCGGAGAGGTGGCAGCCACAACAGTTTACAATCCCACTCTCACACCAGGATGGACTCCTGCCACCACACAGACACCCCCAGTGGCCACCCTTTGGGACCTGGACGAGAGGGTCTAGGCCAGGAATGGACTGGCTCGGAGGAGGGCTGGTTTGTGACCAGGCTTCCCCTGGCTGGTGGGCAGCAGGACTGGGGGCACAGGAGGAGATGGGATGGCTTCTCTCCCTCTCCCACGCAGAAGCAGTCGCTGACGCACGCTCGACACCCAGGCGGCAGAGCGCCAGGGCACAGTGGGGGCAGAGGCACACTCCCCGTCCTTGGCGGTCTCACGTCACTCTGTTTCCGGGACGTGGCTTCCCTCTGCGCATTCCGCTCTCACCCAGCGAGGGGGTTCTTTATCCCCCGTGGATTAAAGTTTCGAAAGGGAGACAACCCCAAGGAGTTGCCTTTGTTTTTGGGGAGCAAGGACCTCTGACCTCTAACGCCCACCTCTGTGTGTTGAGCTGGGGAGGAGGTGCTGCAGTCCCTGACTCCCTCCCTGGCACCAGCATCATCAGGAAGGGAGAACTCCAGGGATTCCCTGGGGGCTCGGACTTCTGACACACAGGAAAAGCCTTACGGAGAAAGGAGCCTGAGACAGCTCCTCCCTGAAGAAAGTTCCAGTTCTGGGGGCTGTCGGCCACCTCAGCAAAGCTCGGGGTCACGGTGACATCAGCACACTGTGGCTCCACTGCAGACGGGTGGCTCCTCTGTATTTATTTTAAAGGCAGAGTCATAGAGAGAGGGAGGGAGAGACAGAGAGGGAGGGAGGGAGGGAGGGAGGGAGAGGGAGAGAGAGAGAGAGAGAGAGAGAGAGAGAGAGAGAGAAAGCTTCCATCTGCTGCTGCTTCACTCCCCAGCTGGCCACAACAGCCAGGGCTGGGCCAGAGTGAAGCTAGGAGCCAGGAACCTCATGTGGGTCTCCCATGTGGGTGGCAGGGGCCACTGCCTTCCCAGGTGCATTAGCAGGGCGCTGGATTGGAAGCAGAGCACTGGGACTCGAACCAGTGCACCCCTATGGGATCCTGATGGTTGCAGGTGGCTTAAACCCTCAGTGCCACAATGCCAGCCCCTAAAGGACTCACTCAGAGCTTAGCCTATATCCCTACACCCACTGGGACCTCTTTTTATGCAGCAGATGGGCGGTGGCACTGAACCCATGTGTGTGCCATGTGAGTCCCTTTGTCCTCGTTTTGGTTTCCTAAGTTTGGCTTTCTCATAACCAGCTTCTCCTTTTTTTTAAGATTTATTTTATTTATTTGAAAGACAGAGTTACAGGAGAGGTAGAGACAGAGAGAGAGAGAGAGAGAGAGAGGTCTTCCAGCAGCTCTTTCACTCCTCAATTGGCTGCAATGGCTGGAGCTGAGCCAACCTGAAGCCAGGAGCCAGGAGCTTCTTCCAGGTCTCCCACGCGGGGGCAGGGGCCCAAGTAGTCGAGCCATCTTCCGCTGACTTCCCAGGCCACAACAGAGAGCTGGATTGGAAGTGGAGCGGCCGGGACTTGATCTGCTGCCCATGTGGGATGCTGGTGCTGCAGGCCAGGGCTTTAACCTGCTGAGCCATAGCACCAGCCTCAACCAGCTCTTCTTACACCTGCTGGCAGACCGAGGCTGGGAGCGAGCAGGCGGTGCCTGCACAGTCTCAGGCAGCCACTGGCAGGGAAAGCCACGGCTGTGAGTGCCTGGGGTGGCCTCCAGCTGCTGCTACTTGGTTCCCCTCAGCAGCTTCTGGTTTTCAGAGCCTGGCTCTGGGGAGCAGCTTCTGTGGCTGGCTTTACTGGGAAGTACTTGGGACAGAAAGGGAAGCCTGCATTTCACAACACTGCTTCATTTGCATTTATGTCCCCGTAACTGCTGAGCAGGAATGGATCAGGAGGACTGCCTTCCCCTACCTCCAGCACTTGGCTTCCCAGGATCGTTATGGCTGCTGGAGCCATAGGCGAACAGGTTCCCGGACCTGAAGGAAGACATGGTTATAACGGCAATCGCTGTAAGCTCTTTATGTCCGGTGCCTCCCACATGCCGGGCGTCACGCTAGGTGCTTGACACAAGGGTGCTCCAAAACGTCCGTGGGAAATGGAATAGAAAAATGCATTCTGGGGCGGGCTGCGGTGCAGCAGGCTAAGCCGCACGCGGGAGGCCTGTATGCATCCTCGGGGTGCTGCTTTGAGTCCCAGTTGCTCGGCTCTCCATCCAGCTTCCTGCTAATGCACAGCCTGAGAGGCGGCAGTGATGGCTCAAGCACTTGGGTCCCTGGAACCCACATGGGGGACCCAGATGCAGCTCCTGGCTCTGTCCTGGCTGTTGCAGGCATTTAGAGAATGAACTAGATGATGGAAGATCGGTCTCTTTTCCTCTCTCTGTTGCTCTGCCTTTCAAGTAGATGAAAAATAAACATTTTTTTAAAAGCTGCATTTATTTTGGTGCAAGAAATTGGAAATCCATGCATAGTGCATTTCCCATGACCTTTGGGAAGACGCCTCATATTTATTCTCACGACTGCCCACAACCACACTGCAAGGGACGCTCACCTGCACTCGTGTGTGACAGACTGGGGTGCCTGGGCTCCCGTCCCAGTGCAGAGACTGCCTGTCTTTCTGGCCTTAGAGGCCACACCTTTCTACTACCCCTGCCAAGCAGGACCCCCACTTTCCACCCAGCACCCTCCCTGACTCCCCATCTCCACCCCATCGTTGGGGCAGGGGCTTCGCGGGCACCAGAAGGGGCCGCAGAGATCGGGAAGTGACGCAGAGCCGGGACGCGCTGGTTAGTTCCCTCTCCGCCGGCACTGAGGGGGAGCAGGCGCCGGGGATCCGTGCCCACAGACGGGCAAGAAGGGGCACAGAGAGCCGGGGGCAGCTGTGGCGCAGAAGCCGCTCTCAGAGCTGCCCTCCAGAGGGGCCCACCGCGATCGCCCGGGAGGAGGTTTGAATAGCAGAGGCCCTGGGGGAGCCAGGGCAGCTGATGCCTCCTGAGCCCTGGAGCCACACCGAAGACCGGCAGCAAGAAAGGCCTGGCGACCGCGGGCACGGCAGGGGTCCGGGCTTTCCCTGTGCACGCAGCCTGGGTTCCTGAGCGAGGCTGCTGGGGAGAGGGGGTGCGTCATGAGAAAGGGAGACTGGGTGGGGAATGGGTGAGCTCCAGGCAGAGAGCCTGCCGTGTGCTCAGCACGGGCACAGGGAGGGGACGAGGGAGAGGAAGGGGACCTGCTGGCTGAGAAGCTCGTGCCTCCCCCAACTCTCAGAGGTCCCCTGCCCCTCCCCCACCCGTGGACCCCAGTGGGGATGAGTGCAGAAGCCCACAGGGCAGGCCCACCCTCAGGGCCTACACAGGAGCTCGGAAGCTCCCTGTTGCTCTGGATTTTGAAGGTGGCAATCCCGGAGTGTGAGGAAGGTGGAGCCCGGGCACCAGGAATTCCAGGACTCACGCAGGTCGTCACCTGTTGTGCAGCCGGGTGGTCTCGGTAAGGGCCTGGCCGGAGACAGCGCCTTCCTGCCTGGCAAGGCCTTGCCCCCGGCCGCAGAGGCACCCAGGGCTGAAGAGCCAAAGCCTTGCCCATCACTGGATTAGCAACCACGGAGCCAATGCCAACTAGAACCCAAAGTCCAAATGACCCCGTGTGACACAAGTGGGCTGATAGTCTTGAATCCTGAATGTGCCTATAGCTTGACCTCTTAGGCAGCAGCCCAGACAACTCCAGCTTATCCTCGAAGCTTGACCTTTTTTGTGGGCGGTCCTGGAGGCCAGCTGGCCTTGTGGTCCAGTGCACGGGCATCAGGACCAGCCCGGCCAACCCTGAGCCCCTCCCGCCTGCCCTTCCCAGTGGCCCCCATGGACTTACCAGCTCCTGAAGTCTGCACTTCCTGCACATTGACCTGGGAGAAAAAGTGGATAAACAGCACTGAGTTTAGCAGGCAGGAGGTGCAAACCCCACTCCTCAGGGCCACCTCAAGTGTACCTGCTGGGCTTCGGGGGGTGTGAGGTTGTCTCCTGGACCCCAGATCAGGGAGTGGGTCCCTCCAGGCTCCATCAGCCTCCTGAGAGCCATGCCGAGCACCCAGCTTCACTGGGGCCCAAGCCTGTGCCACCTCCGGGGTCTCTCCACTGAAGAGCAAGCTGGAGGAGCTGGAGGATTTGGACACGATTGGCTTTGTGCCAATTCTCACCCCCACAGTCCCCGGACCTGGAGGGAGGCAGAGGCAGGGCCAGCTGCCCACTCACCCTCCCCACGAAAGCTAAACTTGGCTGCCCCTGCCCCTAGGGGGCTGCTCAAGGAGCAAAGCTTTCGGAGCAGGTTCATTGAAAACTGGGATAAAGCTAAGAGCTGCGAGCTGCAAGCCGCCTTAGCACAGCTCATTTAGGGAAAAAAAGATCTTCCAGGAACCCGGAGGATCTGAGCCAGCCTTCTTGGGCCCTGCCAAAGGGGCAGAACCCATTAGAAACGTGTCCTTTCGCCTTCCAGCCCCAGGGTGCTGACAGCTTGAAGGGTCCCTTTCCTCCCCTCTTAGCCGCTACATGCCTGCAACCCAGAGAACACCCGTCTCACCCTCTGACCCCTTCTGTCTCTTCTCTCCGAAATGTCTATTGCTCTTCTCTGGAAGTCATTCAAGTGCTAGCTTTGTCACCCAGAGGCTGAAACATCAGCACACACACCCTAGAGGCATCAGTGCCCGGGAGAGGTGAGGGGGAGGGTGGCCCGCGGCCAAGCTCGGCGGGACCCAGTCCTTGCTTTGCCAAAGGTGCGACACCCCTCTCCCAGCCTCCTGATACACATTTCCAGGCCCTCGCCACTGGTGCACGTCCCAGCTGGTGTCCCCGGGGAGGTTAGGGTGTTTCTCCCAGTCTGGAACCGCAGCAAGACACGAGGCGAGCACAGAGCCCCGCCAGGCCCCTGCCTCCCTGCAGCGAGGCGCTGGGTCCCTGCAGCCGGCCATGCCCAATCCTGCGTGACAGGCTCCAGGATGCTTGTGCAGGCCTTGCTTCCTCCACACCTCCCGGGCTGCGTGCAGGCGCCTCCTGTGGCAGATGTGTCTTATTTGAAAGACGCTTCCCGCCCCAAGTCTAGTTTCATTGCCATTCGAATTCTCCCTTGTGTTTCTCTGCCTGCCCACTCTGAGTGCCACACTGGTGCGTTGGGCTCCCTGGTCCAGATCTGTCCCCAGGGCCCAGGGGGCTGGAGCTCAGCCCAGAGCCTTCTCCTCGGCCTAGTCGGACTTCCCAGAGGGTTTTGTGCGGCTTAGTTTCCTCTTGAATTAGATGTTATAGAATATTACACACACACACGCACACAGAGGGCTGCATGGCACCATCCAGTCAAAACTGTCTTTGGCATAGACACAGAGCTCACCCACAGCCTCTCACTTTCCGGATTCTCTTAGGGCTGGCCCCCTGCCGGATGGCAGAATTTCAGCTCCAGAGGCCGGAGAGCAGCGTGCTGCCCCAGCTTCTGGGGCCCGGGTCACCTCCAGCACCACCATATTCACACAGCAGTTGAACAGAACTGGCCACCGCCTGCAGATCTGCTGTCACAAAGCGAGGGTACCATGCCTCTGTCGGCCACGCCTGGCTCCTTTAAGTTCCCAGCTCCCGGACCCTTGGCTTCCTAAAATACAGTTGGTGCTAAAGTCCCCCAACACAGCTGTAGTCTGGTTTCCTACAATCAGAATAATTTATTCTCCTGTTTTCGGATTACGACTTGCTGATAAACAGTAAACTCTTTCCCTGCAGAATTTGCTTTCTTATATTCCTTATGCATCCTTATGTTTCATCCAAAACCACCTTCAGTGGGGTGTGCACATCGCTATCACCCAGCAACAGAGAGCAAAAAAGAGAAGATATGCTAATGGTGGCAAACACTTCTGTGCTAAGTACCAATGTGCTAAGCTGTGAAAACATAGTTTATTGTATAATTATTATATACAGATATCTTCTATTTCTATTGTATCAATAAATAAGCATCTATGCCTATATATGCTTGATATTTTAAAACATATTTATTTGAAAAGTAGAGTGATGAAGAGGGAGAGGGTTATCTTCTATCCACTGTATCACTCCTCAAATGGCCACAACATCCAGGACTATGCGAGACTGAAGCTGGGAGCCAGGAACCCCATCAGGGGGTCTCCCATGTGGTTGGCAAGAACCCAAGTACTTGGGCCATCACCCACTGCCTCCCGGGTACACTAACGGGAAGCTGACTCAGAATCAGAGTGGCTGAGACAAGTCAGGCACTCCAACATTGGATGCAGATGTTCCAAGTGGCGGCTCTGCCTGCTTTGCCAAAACGCCTGGCCCTGGTGTGCTCAAACCCTCCAACGCAGAGGTGCTGCGGAGGGCACGTCCACATGTCACAGAGGACGACGAGGCTCCGAGCAGCTGTGCACTTGCCAAGGACTTTGGCCCCCAACTGGTTCTGGAGGGCAGAACAGTTACTGCAGGAATAAGAACTCGTGAGTGGGATGACCCCCCAGGAGCTGGAATGGAAGGAACGAGATTTTAAACTGAAGAGGGACTTCCATTTCATGGTCCCCAGGGGCCTGGGTGTTTTCCCCGAGGCTAACGCAGGTGTTCCATTGAAGAACCAGGACAGAATGCGCTTGTCTTTGCTAGATCAATGTCATGGAGAGATAAGAGCAGTTAGCCTTAACTTTTAAGGTGGGGTCTTGGTAAGGCTAGAGAGGTTAGAAAACACTGAGGGGCCGGTGCTGTGGCATAGCAGGTAAAGTTGCTGCCTGCAGTGTCCACATCCCATATGGGTGCCGGTTCAAGTCCCGGCTGCTCCACTTCCGATCCAGCTCTCTGCTATGGCCTGGGAAAGCAGTAGAAGATGGCCCAAGTCCTTGGGCTCCTGCACCCATGTGGGAGACCCGGAAGAAGCTCCTGGCTTCAGATCGGCACAGCTCCAGCTGTTGCAGCCAACTGGAGAGTGGACTAGCGGATGGAAGACCTCTTTGCCTCTCCTTCTCTCTCTGTTGTAACTCTTTCAAATAAATAAATCTTAAAACAAACAAACAAACAAACAAAAACAAAAACAAAAACAAAAAACACAACAACAAAGAAAACACTACTGTGGAACAAAATAAGGAAAAAAAGAGGTGGCAGAGGCCCCAAGTATTGTCACTAGCCAGTGTGTGTGGGCAGTCCAGCAGGGAGATTGCTGGCCCATGAAGGCCTGCGGTGGTCAGCAACCCCCACCCTCACTCACCTGTCTCAGGTGCGTGTGTAAGCCTGCTGGTGTTCATCAGACAACAGCCCCCAGCCCACCCGTGGTGTTTATACCTTCTAACAACGGCGTCTGCCAAGAACATTCCCAAACCAACCTCCATTATTACTAAGGCTCATACTTGAGGATTTTTTTGAGTCCTAGTGACCGAGTGTCTTGGAGACCGGTGCAGTGGCGTGTTGAACGCTGCTTCTGTGGGCCCAGGAAGCCGATGAGCCCACCTCCCGTGTCATTCTTGCCACTGGGAGTCTGCTTGAACCCTTCCCTCCCAGCTTCCCTAGCCCACAAGAACTTCTTTAATGCCTAGGGATTCTGGGTCAGCATCTGGCTAGCCTTCTCTCCCTGGTTTTCGCAGGCGTAGCAGACGCAGAGGCAGCCCTTGTCTAAGGTAGCATTCTGCACCTCAGCTGGAACAGCCCACGAGCTTGTAACTTTGGACCCCAGAAAGGAGTTATCTCCCAACTTCAGTAATGCCCCATTTCCCAACGATGTGACCGTCTCATGGATGAGCACTGGCAAGAGCCTTGTGCACAGCCACAAGCAGACGCTGTTGTGAACGGGATCTGGGAACCCCTGCCTGTCCCTGGCAAGTCAGAGCTTGGCCTCTGAGTGTCCGTCCTGGGAAGCACCTTCCCACCCGTGCACGGACCATGAAACCAGCCAGGATGCAATGGATGGGACCTTCCTGCGTGCTCTCTTCTAGTGCACGTGAGAAGCACTCTTTTTATAAGAAATTCAAGTGATTTTGAAGTCTCTTGATTTCATCCTAGCATGAGCTCAAGGTCAGCTGAGCAGGGGCTGGCACACAGCCGTGTGAACCGCCACCAGCCACCCTGCTGCTGCTGCCCCCGGAGCCCTGCTTCCCACCTGGGGCTTCGACCCTGACGTGTCACCCCGCTGAGGGGACAGCCTCCCTGTGGAAGCGCCCACTTGCCTGATGGGAGTTTTTGCTTGGCAAGAAATCTCAGTGGAGGAGGCAGAATATGAGTTTTGCTTTTTTGAAGAAAAAAGTATTTAATTCATACCTGAGATGGGGCAGGAAAAACAACTGCATATTTGGAATCATCGGAAAACATCGTGTGTGTTTGTGTGTGTGTGTGTGTGTGTTGGGGGTGGTGGTGTTTGTGATGGGTAAGCCTGGGCAGGAGACCAAGCAGACATGGCTCCTACCCTACACTCCGCTGTCCAGGATGGCCTTTGTCCAACCCCCAGAAGTGACAGCAAGCGCTGTCGGGGATGTGGCGTAGCAGCCTGTGTCTTCTGTCTTCAGCATGGCTTTGAACCAAGGTTCCTCAAGGCAAGAATTAAAACGGGAAACAATGCAAGGAGGAGGGGTGTCTAGGCAACCAAGTCTTCCCTGGAAGAGAAGAGGAAGGCGTGAGAAGCGAGTAACAGGTTTATTTGCATATACACAGGGAAGAAGGAGTTCTGCCGGCTGGCAGGGCGGGGCTGGTGAGGAGTAAGGCCTCGGCAGAGGAAGGCACCTTGCAGACGGACAAGAGATGCCCGGCTTGTTTAGCTGAGCTCAGCGGCAAACTTCAGCTGCCCCGAGCTGATGACTCAGGGAACTCCTGTATCTGCCGTCCTTGAGAATCACTCACAAAACCGTGTGGAAGACAAAGCGGAGAGGAACGGTTCCCCGGATCCGGGCTTGCCACAGAACATTTATGCACAGGATGCAGGGCGAAACAGAGGTGCTCCCACATCCTGGGAGCTCTTACTCTGCGCGGTGCCATCTGCACTGTGGGTGAAAACACTCAACGTGGTAGAGTCTGGAGATGAACTACACCCAGCCTACTAGAAGGAGCCTGGGGGTGGAGCCTGCCAGGCTCCGAGGACCACAGCCGCAGGCACAAGGTCTCTGGAATCACAGGTGGCTGGTGACAGAAACACGCATTCCTCAGCCGGTCCCTGGGGGTCCTGCGGGGCCTCCCTCCTGGTGAGCTGACCCCGGGCTGCTAAGGGAGTCTCTCCTAACCATGGAAGGTGTTCTCGCTGAAAGGGACCTCTCTTGGCTTCTGAAGCTAGCCACTGAACTCGAGTTCTGCACTTGGGAACTGTAACCGGACAGCTCCTTCTCCAGGGAGCTTTACTCCTTTGCTCCAGGAGGAGGTAAGGATGGTCCTTAGCACAGTCAGAAGAGGCTACCTGATGGGATTTAAAGGAAATAAAACAGGGGCTAGGTGTACTGACTGCGGAGGGGAAGAGAAACACACAGTGAGTGATTATAACTTTTCTTGTGTATAAAGGGTTAAAAATTCCAATTTAATACATCTTGGAAAAGCAAATGTAAAATGACTTGGGCTTATAAAACCAGAATTTACAATTATCTGTGAATAGTCAAAGACAAATCATAGAACCATCTTCATTACAAATCCAAAAGTAATTCTACCGTTGGTTACAGAATCACTTTCCCGTTCCCTGGGAGGAGTTCACTGTTAGTTGTCCACACCCTCACTGCTATCACACTCTGCCGCCTTCTCCTCAAACAGCATTGTCACACCCCAGCCGCAGCACACATACCAGGCACATCTTCCCTTCTGTAAAGCTGAGCAAGATGTCTCCTGTCTCCTTGTGGCTTCCACAGACCACCTTCGTTGTGTAAGTAACCCCTCGCCCAGCGCCTGATTTCCTCCAAATCTCCAGCCTCGACAGGCTGCCCGCCTAGGTCCCAGTCCCGCCAGGGCTGAGCCTTACCTAAAAGGCAGGCTGGGCCACTGGGGACACCACAGCCTCGCACCAGGATCTCCCTATGCCAATCCCAGCTACACTCATGGATATCTGGCATCTTTGTGCTCAAGAAGTTGCCCTGTTCTTCTTTCCCTCTCCGTCATTTTGCACCAGGGTTTCACCCTTTCAGACATCTATGCTGACAAGCTATCTGGTCATTCCTAGGTCTTCTTATCTTGCACAACCCTTCACTGGCAACTGACTACAACCACCACCGCAATGCTGCGTCTCTTGGCTTCTCCCCCTCTTCACCTTTATCTGCCTCCATCAAATGGTCTCTTCTGGAAGCCAGGAGTCTCAAGCCAGAGACTCCTCTCCTCATCCCCTCTGCCTCCTAACAGACCAGCTCGGTAAGAGCCTCTTGTTACTTAGCGATGCTGACTGCCCAGCAACATCCAGCCAGGATACCGCCGCCTCTCGTCCCCGCTAGCCCGAGGGAAGACGCCAGTCCCAACAGCTCTGACCAATGGTGCTGGGTTGAATGAAATGGATACAGTAGCACATGCTGTCTTCACTACACTCTTCATAACACCCACTGCAGTGTCTCAGCACAAAAGCTCTTGAGAGCTGTCTTTCCCCCTCTTCCAATAAGCCTAGACTCCATCACACGGAGCCAAGGAAGCACCTGCTGGCCTCCTGAGAGCCTCTTAGCAACTAGCACCTAACTGGTTAAAGCGTGTTATCCACAACTAGTCCTATTTGATGCCCTCCATACAGTACATGCTGCAGCATGGCTCAATTTTGTGCAGCGAACCTGACCAGGGATCTTTACTTTCTTGAATCTGACCTTAAGCGCTAACCTCTCATCAGCATTAAACATGCTGTTTGTAGTGTGTCCGCATTAAATGCTCAATGGAGATGTGTTACTTAGAGAAAACACGGAAGTCTTCCTTAACAAAGGAGCCATGCCTTTCTCTCCAACACAGCCCATGGGCTGCGGGCCAGGTCTCCTCGCCTCTCCTCTCCATCCTTTGCACATCCTTCCACAACTCCCTGGCAGCACAGCTGGCCTTCACAGGCACTCACTGTGCTAAGACAGAACACCTGCGGCACGTCAACAGCGTGGAATGGCAAAAACTGCAGACCCGCAGGTCCCTCTCGGAGGACGCCTAAAGGAAGGTCTCACGGGGCACTGAGCTCACACGTGCCAGCGCGCACACGCACAGGAACAGGTCCATCCACCTGCACAGGTACACTATGTGCAAATCTCACTAGGAAGGAGTCACCTGGGTTTCCCGCCCCCCTCTGCCTTTTTTAACAAAGCACAAGCCAGTGGCCAGCTAGACACTCAGACCCAGTGTAGAATGTTGAAGAGAAGGGAGCAGCATCAGACACAAAATTTCAGGCCCTGGTTTTATGTGCCTTTAATACTTTTTTCCTTTCCTCTGTGTTCACTAAACAAGAATTTTTTTTTAATAAGGCTACTTTTTGTAGCTTTTTGTTTTCCCTTTGTATTTATCATGTTTTTAATTTCTTCTCTGAGGAGGAATTCTCTGAATCTGCATCTTCCAACTCCACTCGGTGCCTTTTCAGGCCACTGTGGCCGTGAACAGCCCTGCCGCTGTCTGTGGCTGCGGGGTCAGTGGGGTCCTCTCTCGTTCCAGCACTGGGGGTCTCGCAGGCCATTTCAGACCCGCAACAATCTTTGTGTACGAGTGTCCCTGCCAGGGACGAGTTATCATGGTCAGCGTCTGAATGTCCTGGGGAAGAGCAGGTCACCGCCTCCAGCTCCCCAGAGTTCTGCCCATTGTTGTGGGGGTGAGGGGGGCGGGGGTGCAAGCGTCCATTGTTGTGGTTGGCACAGATGGTGTCGAGACCCCTCTCCTCACTGTCATCAGACTGGGTCCTGGGACAGCCGCCAGACCCACTGTTGAGAGTGGAGCCAGATGCCTTGGGGACAGGAGGAGAGGGCGGCTCCTCGGCCCGGCTGCTTAGGGCCTTGCTAAGGGCCTTTCCGTTGAGCTTCTTGGTTTCAAAAGAATGTTCTAGAGAACCAGCGCTGCTAGCGTCCTGCGAGGCGCCCTCCTGCGCATCTGCACACGGGCGGTTGCCATGCTCCTGGCCTGGGCCACTGCTGGGATTTCTCGAAGTCCCTTCTTTATAGGCGTCCCTGCTGCAGCCTTCAGGGGGCAGGTCCTGGTTCCTCGGGGCCAGGGCTGAGGGCAGACAGGCGTCCTTACTCGAGGAGGGGGCTGGGTTGTCTTTGTGGCTGGTTCCTGCTCGCCCTTCTTCGGCCTCCCCCATCCCGAGGGACGACTCTCCGTCTTTGTTATTGGAGTAGGAGATGTAGGAGTAGCGGAGCCACTTGTAAGCTTTGTAAATCTTTCGCTCGACCGACTCCACATCGGAAGTTGGGGAGGTGCGGCTCTGCTGGATCTCTAGGGTGCTGGCATCCCGCTCGGGGGAAGAGGCAGGGGAGGACGACAGGTCGTCCACCTTGATCTGGGGGTAGTCGTAGTTATCTTCTCCAATGTAGGTGTTGGCAGGCTTGCCGGGGGCCCCGGGCCTCTCCTCCCTGGGCGTCTTCTGCCGGCGCCGCATGGCATTCCGCTGCCGGGTGGAGGTGCGGCGCTCATTCAGCTCCTCCTCGTCCTCCGAGCTGCTGGAGCTACTGGAGCTGCTGGACTCGTCTTCGGGGCTGGGTGACCGGGGCCGGGGAAAGAGATCCGTGTCCAGTTCCACCTCACAGGCGTTCTCTTCAGAGTCAGACTCATTGGAGAGGGCCAGCAGGCGCTTGTCCTGGTAGCGCCGCAGGGCTGACAGGCGCTGCTGGCGAGAGGCTGCATCCTCACATGTGGGCGTCGGCGGAGTGGATGCCACCGTGTTTGTGGTGGTGACCCGCAGGGGCCCCAGGTGGAAGGCGCTGTCGGCAGACTCGTCCACGGTGGGGGGCGGGGAGCGGGGCAGTGAGGCTGAGGACTCGGAGTCAGTATAGCCTGAGCGCTCGCTGACGCCGGCGTGCAGCTGGAGGATGGTGCTCTCGCTGAGGTCGCTGTCAGAGTCGGAGCTCCAGCCCTCAATCTCTCGGCGCACCAGGGAGTCAAAGAAGGCCATCATGCGGGGGTCCTCCTGGACCGACTGGTTGGCATAGTCATGCGACAGGCCGCTCCCGCTGTTCAGCACGAGGCTGATGTACTCTTCGTGGGTGTAGAGGCAGCGGGAGTCATCCTCAATCCGACCGTCGAGGTCTCCAGTACATCCCGGCTGCTTGTACGGGCTCCAGATCTGCAGGGAAGGTGAAGAGAGCAGCAGTGAGGACGGTGGGAAAGCAGCCTACAGCTAATGGTGACGTAGAGCGCCCAGGCCGAGCTTCCCAGACCCTGCCTGCTGCTGAGCCAGGATGGCAACCAGCTGTTAAAAATACATTCTTTCCAAGACTGGATCATGTGAGCTGCACAGGAGAACCGAGGCTTCCAGAGGCGGATGCAGGGACAAAGTGTGGTCTAGGACATGGTCTTAGCCTCCTGCCAGAATCCCAGAGTCCTGTCCCCAGGCCCAGGATGGTCACAGGCTGGCTCCCCACACGCTCCCTCCCCTCCAGCTCCTCTCTTAGCAGTTCAGACACCATTGATCATAACCTCAGGGGATGGGGAAGACTTTAAGGTATCGGCCACAGTGTCAGAAACTTCCACCAGACTGAGGCTGTGCACTGAGAGGTGGAAACAGACCCGCAGTCAGTGCTCTGTGACAGTTAATATTGAGCCTATAGCTCCACTTCCCCCAACTGCAACACTGCTATTTTTAACTTATGGGAGTTGCTTGCTGGAGTGTGATAAGAATAGCCAAGGGCCTATACTGCGGATACAAGCATCAGCTACCCAGGGAACTGCTTTCTCTTAACCAGGGAGTACCTGGCTGGCTCCACAGCTCCTCTGTTAGCTGAGGGAACAGGTAAGACACATGGTCCCTGGAGTGGTGACTGCAGCCCTTGACATCCTCTACTCCTTGGTCATAGCTAAAAAGCAGCAGAACTAACGCTTCAACACAGGCCTGATTCAAAGGCGTAACTTTATAAGTTGGATAAGTTATGCAAAAACCAAGCTCAGGGTAATTAAGCTGTCATGGCAGATGAGACCGATCAGCTCCACCTGAGTGCCAGGCTGGTCCTGAGCAGCAGAGAGTCTCAGTTACATCAGCCTGTAGCCATGGCAACTCCATGCACTTCCAGGCGATCTGCCTGCCTGACAGGCTGGTGTCTATCTTTAGATGGCACCCAACAGAAAACAATGGCCTTCACTCCTCTTCTTCCTCCAAGACAGAGACATTGTTTTCCCAAAGGTATCTGAGGGCAGATTCACCTCCTTGTGAGAACTTCCCTGAGGCTCATGCCTGCCATGCTTTACCAGGTGATGCCTGGAGGAGGTGGCTCTTTCAAGTACCCCAGGTCAAAGGGGCTGAAGAGACCTTCTAGTCAGCTTCTCCCCACTATTCCCAGCTCAGAGTCACTCCTTCAGGTTACTCCCCGCCCACAACTGCTCGGATCTCTTCCCTCTCCAGTGTCCTAGTCTCACCCTGCAGAGTTGGAGACAATGGTTCCCACATTCTGGTGGTGAACAATGGCTAATTACAGTGCTGACTGACTGCCAAGAGCTGACTTAGTAAGTCTTAGATAGGTACCAGGACTGTGCATTAAAAACATTTCAAAAAATCTATTTTTAACTTATTTGAAAGGCAGAAAGAGTCAGAGATCTGCCAGTCGCTGCTTTGCTCCCCAAATGCCCACAACAAGTGAGTGTGGGCCAATCCACCAAAACCAGAAGCCCAAACTCCATCTGGGTTTCCCACATAGGTGGCAGGGACCCAAGTACTTGAGTCATCACCTGCTGCCTCCCAGGGTGTGTATTAGCAGGAAGCTGGAATTCCAAGTGGAGCCAGGACTAAATTCAGGCAGGACCACTAGGGATGCAGGCATTCCAAGTGGCATCTTAACCACTGTGCCAAATGCCTGTCTTGACTATGCATTTTTGACAAGCACTCGAGATGTGAGTAAGTAGGTGGGCCACCTTTTCAGAAACACTGGAATATAGTTAGCAGCAAATAAAAGGTTTGTCTAAAGGGATTCTCAAATTCTTTGTGAGACTCAGTGTTTGGGAAACACTGAGACATGGTCTCCAACACAAGACTCAAACTACAAATGACTCTCTCTGCAAATAGATGTCTGAAGGAATAAGAGTTCGGTGGCTCAGAGAAGTTGAGGGATCCAAAAAGGCAAAGCCCTTGGGCATTTTCGGACTTTATTCTTAATTCTGAACAAATCTTTCATCTCCACGTTTAAAACTAGTAAAATGTTATTAACTGCACTCTTTAATATGAAGACAGATCTACTTGTATTTCACAGAGACTCAGACTTTGTGGTGAGACGCTGCTAACTGCTCAGAGCTACTTTGAAGACTGCTCGATCGCTCTCCACCCAGCCTCCCACACTGCCACTTGAGGAATGAGGATCGCAACAGGGAAAGTCAGCTTTCATCGGGCTCTGGAATGCACTGGGCTGAGGTAGGGTGCTCATTCCTGAAGACTGGAGTAATGGAACAGACGGTGGAGAGGCAGGGCTGAGTGTGGTTCCCACTCAATTCCTAGCTGGCTGGTGACCTGGGGTGAAGCTCAGCTCCCTCGGCGAAAGAGCTAATTAGATGAGTCTCATCCGACACTGGATCCCAGGCAAAATCTGCGCTCTTCAATGACTGGAAGTACAAAGCTGCAGGAGCAGACAGAGCAGGTGGCAGCCCCAGGTCCATCACCCGTCACAGCCCTGTGCAAATCACTGCACCCTTCAAAGTCCCTGTCTAGGGCTGGTACTATGGAAAAGTAGGTTAAGCCTCCACCTGCGGTGCCAGCATCACATATGGGCTGCTTCACTTCTGATCCAGCTCTCTGCTATGGCCTGGGAAAGCAGTAGAAGGTGGCTCAAGTACCTGGGCCCCTGCACTCACATGGGAGACCCAGGAGAAGCTCCTGGCTCCTGGTTTCACATCGGCCCAGCTTTTGCCATTGCAGCCATTTGGGGGGAAAATCAGTAGGTGGCAGGCCTCTCTGTCTCTCCATTTCTCTATCTGTAACTTTGCCTCTCAAATAAATAAATCTTAAAAAAAAAACAAGTCCCTGTCTGTCACTTGCAGAATGAGAATGATGAAATGACAGCCTATATACCACCCCGCCCAAAGCACTAACACATGTGGTGCTTTCTCAATAACTCAACCAGAGGCTTTTTTTTTTTTTAAAGATTTATTTGAAAGGCAGTGACACACGGAGAGGCAACTTCCATCTATAGGTTCACTCCTTAAACAGCTGCAATGGGTCCAAAGCTGTGCCAGGCTGAAGCCAGGAGCCAGGAGCTTCACCCAGGTTTCCCACATGGGTGCTAGAGCTTAAGAACTTGGGCCATTCTCTGCTGCTTTCCCAGGTGCATTAGCAGGGAGCTGGACTAGAAGTGGAGCAGCCAGGACTTAAACCAGTGCCCATATGGATGCCAGTGCTGTAGGTGCTGGCTTTATCTGCTACACCACAGTGCTGGTTCCAACCAGAAAGTTTTAGACCTACGCTCACAGAGACCCTGACACCAGAAGTACTGACTGTTCCTATTACCTTGGTCCTCATCCTTAAAACAGCAATTGCACTTGGGAAATTATTCATTCCTTTATTCTGAAAATCAGCAACTCAGAAGTGAAGCAATGAAAACAACTTCCTGTTACGTGCTGAGCGTGACTAGACATGCCTCCTCGTGGGCAACAAGGTTCATAAGAAAAGCAAAAGGAAGGAAGGACAGCTTTCTCTCCAAGCCCAGCAGAACGTTTAGCCCCAGGGGGTGTGAGAAAAAGGATGCAGTTCAATTCTTGTTCAAAAGTTAGCAAAATGGGGAGCAATTAAGTGATAGGTGTTTGAGCCACACAGGTGACCACAGCATACCTGTGGCTCCCAACCCTCTTCCTGCTGGTTGTTATTTAAATATTTATTTGAAAGGCAGAGTAACAGAGAGAGAGGAGAGGTAGAACGAGAGTGAGAGAGCCAGAGAGAGAGAGAGAGAATCTTTTATCTGCTGATTCTCTCCTCCTAATGGCCACAACAGCCAGGGCTGGGGCCAGGCCAAAGCCAGGAGCCAGGAGCTTCTTCTGGGTCTCCTACCTGGGTGCAGAGGCCCAAGGACTTGGGGCATCTTCTACTGCTATCCCAGATGCATCAGCAGGGAGCTGGATGGGAAGTGGAGCAGCCAGGACTTGCACCTGCACCCATATGTGATGCTGGCACCTTGGGCGGAGAATGCTGACACTGCAGGTGGCAGCTTAACCCTCTATGCCACAAAGCCAGCCCTCGTTATAAGGAAGTTAGAAAATTGTCCATCGACTGAGAAAAACTGCACAGATAAGGTACTAGATTGCTACCCAAGGGCTTCCCTACTTCCTAGTCCAGCTTCCAAGACCCTCTGGGCCTATCTCCAGCTCCCCTTTCCAGCGTGTATCTTTGTCTTCCCTTCTGGTTCTTTTCACTTTGGCCAAACATGTGGATTTTCTAAACACGTCCTGGGCTTTGCTGCTTCTGGACACAAAGCCTGGCACACAGCAGACAGAAGAGGCCAGCATCGCGCTCGGTCTCATCCATTTCCCACCTCCCTTCCTGAAATGCTTTACCCCCACACCATTCCCAGGAGAGCACATTCTTGGAGGATGGCACTGAGAGCAAAGCGAAGCATGCCAGAGCTTTTCGCCTTGCCTGTCACTATGGTCATTTGTATAGACTCCAGGTTTCAAGTGGCTAAATATGCCTCCTGGTGGGGCAGGATTCAGATCCCATGGGAACCTGCAAGCAGTGAGCTCATAGTTCAGTCTGGATAACCTCACAGGGAAAACATTTTCTTCTCTTTCTCCTCTGAGAACCTGGCTAGTTTCCAACTTATGACCTTTAGGGTAAAGACTTCAGTTGCCTAAACAATAATTGGGGAGATTTAGCCCAGAAGCATCCCTGAGTGCATGGCCAAGCAGGGCTTTCTCTTCTAAAGGAGATGCCTAAGCAGACAGCTCCCACAGAGAGGATGACGTCAGCAGGCCCCGAGAGGACACGTTACAGTGCCAACCCATGAGTCAGAGGCCAAGGGAGAAGGAAAAGCAACGCAAGGCAAAGGGCCATTTCAGTGACTGCCCAAGTGATGGACCTGAGACGCTCATGTCCAGCAGGGGCACTGGCATGGCAGACATGGTGGGACACTGGGAAGACCAAGGTCAGGGCTCTAGCTTAGCTTTACCACTAGTTAACTGTGAGACCTTAGTTAATTTATCATTTAAATATCCTCTGTAGGGGCCGGCGCGATGGCATAGTGGGTAAAGCCACTGCCTGCAGTGCCGGCATCCCATATGGATGCCGGTTCGAGACCCGGCTGCTCCACTTCCCATCCAGCTCTCTGCTATGGCTTGGGAAAGCAGTAGAAGATGGCCCAAGTGCTTGGGCCCCTGCACCCAAGTGGGAGACCCAGAGGAAGCTCCCAGCTCCCGGCTTTGGATCGGCCCAGCTCTGGCTGTTGCCGCCATGTGGGGAGTGAACCAGCAGATGGAAGATCTCTCTCTCTCTCTGCCTCTGCCTCTATGTAACTCTTTCAAATAAATAAATAAATCTTTTAAAAAATAAATAAATATAATCTGTAAAAAGAAAATGTTGGCAAAAAATGGTCTGCAATTCTCATTCTAGCCCTCTGGGGAAACATGTGCAGCCATGAAATTCAGCCTTGACCCACAGGAACAACAGAAAAAGCCCAAACAATGGAAGCTAGGCTAAAGTCAAATGAAAATATCGACCCACACACCAACAGTACATTTCTGATAGCTTCCCTCTGCCATCAAATACAACTTCATTTAATTCTGAATAGTGAAAAAGAACAAAAGAAAAAATTACTAATTCGTCACAAAATCAATTTTTACTTTTTCTTTGAAACCTTTCTCAGGTTTTCAATATGTCATTTTTTTTTTTTTTTTTTTATTTGACAGGCAGACTTAGACAGTGAGAGAGACAGAGAGAAAGGTCTTTCTTTTTTCTGCTGGTTCACCTCCCAAATGGCCGCTATGGCTGGCGTTCTACGCCGATCCAAAGCCAGGTGTTTCCTCCTGGTCTCCCATGCGGGTACAAGGCCCAAGCACTTGGGTCATCCTCCACTGCCTTTCCAAGCCACAGCAGAGAGCTGGACTGGAAGAGGAGCAACTGGGACTAGAACCTGGTACCACAGGCAGAGGATTAACCTAGTGAGCCACAGCACCGGCCCCAATATGTCATTTAATTTTAAATTGTCCTTATCTTTTATTTTTAAAAAAGATTTATTTATTCGAAAGTCAGAGTTACACAGAGAGAGGAGAGGCGGTGGGGGTGGGGGGTGGGGGTGTGTCTTCCATCCGCTGGTTCACTTCCCAATTGGCCGCAATGGCCGGAGCTGCACCGATCCAAAGCCAGGAGCCAGGAGCTTCCTCTGCATCTCCCACATGGGTGCAGGGATCCAAGGACTTGGGCCATCTTTTATTGCTTTCCCAGGCCATAGCAGAGAGCTGGATGGGAAGTGGAGCAGCCGGGTCTCAAACTGGCGTCCATATGGGATGCCGGCGCTTCAGGCCAGGGCATAAACCTGCTGTGTTACAGCGCTGGCCCCTCAATATGTCATTTTAAGACATTTAAGAGTTGTGGTACAGTGAGTTAAGCTGCTGCTGGCGACTCTGGCATACGTATCAGAGTGCCTTTTGAGGCCTGGCTGCTCCGCTTCCAATCCAACTTCCAGTCAATGTGCCTGGAAAGGCAGCAAAAAGATGGCCCCAAGTGCTTGGGTCCCTGTCAGTCATGTGGGAGACCTGTAAGAAGCTTTTGGTTTCTGGCTTTGGCCTGGCCCACCCCTGGCCATTGCAGCCATTTGGCGAGTGAACCAGAGGATGGAAGATGTCTGTCTCTCCCTCTCTCTCTTGCTCTGCCTTTCAAATATTTTAATAAATGAAAAGGAAAAAAATTGGGGAATTTTAATGTTTGGGGAGAATATCATCTATCCTTAAGAATTCATCATTGGCCCTTAACCCTCACTTCCTCACATGTGAAGAAAGGGTTTCTTGCAATGGGAATGGGAATGGTGGGCAGTGAGCTATCCTTTTGTAAACATGGGCCTGTCTGGGTCTATCCATTGCAGCTATAACAATACTGCTCAGCAGAAATGAGTTCATTCACCCAAAAAGCAACTGACTTAAGTATTTAGTATTCACACCCGAGTAGCCTCAATCAGAACCACAAGCTGTTTGATAGACCCTCAGATAATTTAGGGTTATAGTTCTGACAAACACTTAATTATACCTGGGCCATATTAGGACAGCAATGAATGCAAAAAACGCATGCTGAATGAGTGAGAAGATGGTGGCTTTCCTAACTTTCAGAGAGTTAGGAATGAAGAACTGATCATACACAAAATCAAAGGCTGGGGACAGGTGTCATGGCACAGCAGGTTAAGCTACCACTTGAAATGCTGAGATACCCACATCCCATATCAGAGTGCATAGTTCAAGTCCTGGCTGCTCCTCTTTCAGCTTCCTGCTGATGTGCCTGCAAGGCAGCAGTGATGGCCCAAGTACCTGGGTTCTGCTATCCATGAGGGAGACCTGGCTGGAATTTCTAGCTCCTGGCTTCTTACTGGCTCAGTCCTGGCTATTGCAGGCAATTGGGGACTGAACTAGCTCTCTTTGCCACTCTGCCTTTCAAATAAATAAATAAATAAGGAAATTAAAAAAAATAAAAAGGTCACCGAAAATGTAATGGCCTGTGAGTGTCTACAAGATACTGTCAAAGCCTAGTGACTAGCTTTAAAATGCTTCTGGGCAGGTATTATGGTACAGTGGGTTAAACCACTGTTTGGGATGTGCTCATCCCATAGCAGGGTTCTGGTTTGAGTCCTGTCACTGCTTCCAATCCAGCTTCCTGCGAGTGTACCCTGGGAGGCAGCTGGGCCCTTGCCACCTATGTGGGAGACCGGTAGAGTTCCTGGCTCCTGGCTTTGGCCTAGCCTGTTGCAGGCACCTTGGAGAATAAACCAGTGGATGGAAGACATCTCTTACTCTTTGTTTTTCTCTCTCCCACTCCCTTTTGATCTGCCTTCCAAATACATGAAAATAAATAAACATTAAAAAAGGTTCTAAAAATAAAGTTTTAAATCACTTTTTAGTGTAAACTTTCCAATATTTTGCAATATGTCAAAATTATTGAGTTTTGAAGGCCTTTAAGCATGTTTAACTATTGGGCCCTATATACATCATTCTGGTTTCCTCTAACAGGAATTATAGTAATTTCTCTAAAAGGACAGAAAGGGAAGATGCCTCACCTTGATAATCTTTTCTACACCGGAAGAGCAGATCATGTAGGTGTGGGGATTAAAGCGAACCTGGTTAACAATAGACCGATGCCCTTTCAGCACCATGAAGGCTCCGTTGACCACCCTACCAATGCCACCTGGGAAGACAGAAGGAAACAAAAATCAAACAATGAAATGGATGAAAGTAAACAGGTTCCAGTTATGGCAGATGAACAGCTGGCATGGGAGCCGAGGTTTCTCATTAACTACACCAGCAGCAGAACGCGGCATCTTACAGATAAAGTTGTCATGGAAAGAGGGACGGGACACCTGTCAGCACACGTGCTCATCCCAAGAGCCTCTGCGTAGCCTGTGAGCACTGCCCTCACCCACCTGCTACAAGTCCATTGTCAGTGAAACCACGGGCACTTAAAACATTTCTTAGATTTTTGATCTCCAAGTTAGAAGCAAAGTGCTCCCTTGGAAAAGGCCAATCACAAGCAAAATGCGACAGAATTGCTTGGGAGTAGGTAGGCGGCTGAGCCAGGGACATGCAGAGCCAGAGGCACATCATGACTGAAAAGCATTCACAAAAAGTCTTTGAACCACTTGTCCTCAAGTTTTATGATGAAGATAGCAGAAAAACAAAACAAACCCCTCTGGGAAAAGAATGGAGGGAATCCACCTCTTGCCCTCTATGGCAGGCAAAACTAATGGTCAAGACTTGGATCGCCTTCATAATAAGCAGGGCCCAAGTATTAAGAACCTGACTTTGGGGATGGGCTTTAAAAACATCAAATACGGATTAAAGTGGCCACTGCGGGAAAGGACCATCCTGTAGGCTGTCCTCTTCGGTGAGTGACAAGAGTACCAGAGGCCTGGAACTTAGAACAACACAGACAAAGATGCTGTCATTTATAAGTCTGGGGTAAACTCGAGATTCTTCTCTACTGGGAATGGTCACCTGTAGCCACTTCATCAACAACTTGGGCCCTGGCCAACAGGCAGAGGGTGCTGCCCCCCGACACAGATGAGGCTCGGCTACTTAATCAGGGAATCACGGCACCCTGGGGCACACGGCGTCATGCAGCACAGTTCCTGCTCCACATGCCCCCATCCGACTCCCAACCCACCCTGCTCAAACTTTCATTCTCAACAGTGTTCGTGTCTCCATGTGGGACAATGACTACAGCCTACTTTCCCCAGAATCACTTGGGTCCCTGGCACAGCAAGAAGATATCCCTCTTTATTGCCACATATAAGGGTATATGTATATATATCGTCAAGTAAATAAGTATACTCCAAAACCTTCACGAGAAAATGGAATTCAAAGATGGTTAGTTTGGTGCAAGAAATTTTTGAAATCCATGTATATTTTTCTCCTAATCACATTGTCTACGAACCCTGCATACATCTCTCTTTTTAAATAACGATTTATTTTATTTATTTGAAAGACAGAGATATATAGAGAGGCCTTCCATCTGCTAGTTCACTCTCCAAATGGCTGCAGTGGCTGGGGGCTGAGCCAATCTGAAGCCAGGAACAAGGAGCTTCTTCTGGGTCTCTCATGTGGGTGCAGGGGCCCAAGGACCTGGCCGTCCTCTGCCGCTTTCCCAGGCACATTAGCAGAGAGCTGGACCAGAAGTAGAGGAGCTGGGACTTGAACCAGCACCCACATGGGATGCTGGCGCTGCAGCTGGGCTTTAACACTGTGCCACAGCACCGGCCCCACATACATCTCTATCATCACTAAAGGTTTCGGAACTGCACTGACCTGCTCCTTGGTGGTACCAATTTAGCCAGATCCCAGGTACTTACTCTATCTGGTGGGTAACAAAACGTCCCTTGCCTAAATTTTTTCCCATACTTGTCTTTATTAATATTTAAATTGTCCAGGACGGACAGCATATTTAAAACTATTTAAAACACATCAGAGAGTGACTAGGGTATAGGACTGGCAGGTTTTTAATGGAGACCAGGATCAGGAAAGCACTGAGGTGAATGGCTTCAGTGGGAACCTTAATCTGAGTGCACTGTGTTCCCAGGGTGCAGTGGGGTGAGGGCAGGTGACCTGGGCCTAGCCAAAATAAAAAAATAAACTTGAGAGAATTAGGAGGAGAGAATCTAAGGAACCTAAAATAGTTGACCCATGGAGGGATCTCAACCACACTCAAGGTGTTCTTTAGGGTTTATTTCTTTTCCAGATGAAGTTGATTTGACAAGCAGCATTCCTGTGCATAGTCTCCTCTGAATTATGCTTTTCTAACATCCTATTCCTACTCCTTCTCTCTCAATGTAGTCACTAGCAAAGAAGCTGAGCTAAACCTAGTACCAATCTCTCTTAATCCCAGTGCTTCCAAAAAAAAGTTTTTTTTAAGTGACTCAGAGAATTTACGTGCTTTATCCCTGGTCATGCAGCCAGTGAACATCAGAATCAGGTTTTGAACCAGTCTGGCTACAATGCCTAATAAGCTTCAAGTTGTATCAGGATTTGAATAGGAATGGAGTCCAAAGCCTAAAACCGATCTCTAAATCTTTCTGGCTTCTACCAAATAGGTTGGTTGGTTTACTTTTGAATTCCTCAGTTAAAGGGGCTATGGATGGGGTTAACTCCTTCCAATGGTGTGCTGAGCACAAACTTTATAGAACTTGATTTGCTTTATTTACACTGGCATACCTGGAGTGGCGGTGGGGTGGGTAGTGGCAATGCATAAAATATAGCAGGTATACAGTAAGTACATACTGAATGACTAGTGTTCCAGGAGTAACAATAAGTAACATCAGGAGAACCAATAGAAGGTTTCATATCTTAAAAACAATCAGCTACCACATCACTAGTATTATCAAGCAAACCAATCTTTCTGTCAAATGTTACTTGGAATACAATTATAATAACTTTCAGATCCAAAGAATAATTGAAGGGTATCAATGCCTACAAATTCAGACCACGGAAGACTGTTTCCATTACTCCTCCACTGAACTGTGACCTCATCTGACTCCTCTTCTTGGCAGCAATTTTAATATAAGGTTTTTTCTCCTTCTTCCCACCCAAACTGGTACCTAGGAAGTCAGAAAAAGAGGACTAAGGCAATAGAGACAAGAGATTGATGGTGCAGACAGGTATAGAAAGAAATATTGTGCCATCTGTTGAGGTAACAAGGCTGTGTACACAGAAGCATGGCAGTGAATGGGCTTCAGGGAAGTTCTCTATCAGCTCTTTCCTGGTTTCCAGGTTCAGATGATTGGACACAGCTGTTGCTACAGAGCTTCGCTACAGTGACTTTTTGAGAACACATTTTTATTAGCCATGAAGATCTGTGTAAACCAGATAGCTTCTGCTTTAATCTGAAATGGCTAAAATTAAGATGCTGGTATCAGTATCCTGTCCTCCACCACACAGGCTGCTGGTCAACAGCAGGACCAACTGGAAAGGATTAGGCAGGGGATATTTTTTTCCCAAGAAATATCTGATTTACATAATCTCCTTTCAGGGCTCTCTCTAGGGCTGTGGGTGAGGACCTCTTACTCCTTGTGTGTTGAGCTGAGTCACCACATACTCATTAGCAATGGTACCAATGAATAAAACAGCACATTCCCAGGAAAAAGGCTATGACTCATCCTTGAGCTACTACTGTCTATACAGCTCTGTGCAAGCCAACAGTCGTGTCTCTGGGCCGTCTGCCCCGAAAATGCTGACACTTCTTTGTAGGCTTCACTTGGAAGTCAAAATTTCTCATCTATCTTTGTTTTAGAAGAGGTGCTAGGGAGATACAGAAGGCTATGTAAATCCCCTTACCTGTTCTATTGTAAGACCTCAGAAAACTAGAGCAGTTCATCTCCTAGAATTCCAGCATCAGTGACTCACTCCTCAGATGACCCCAGGATCCCAGGAAACTCAGAAAGCACTTAGCTAAAGACCTTCCTAAGAGACCAAGGCCCAGTATGAGCTCCAGGGAAGACAAGGAGCTGAGCCTGAAGGTCCTAATTTTCCCTCTCCCTCTCCTTCTCCACTTAGGTTCTTCTTTTCATGACATGCAGCCAGGGGTTTAATCTCCTAAAGGTCAGAACACAACTCACATTTCTAGTCAACTTCAGTCACTTCTTACTTGCCAATTTCATTCACTACACAAAGCCCTCCAAGAATGACTATGCTTTTGGCTCAAAAAGCTAAATGCAGTCTGCTCAGGATTTCCGGATGCCTCAGGCCAGCAGCAACCTATCAATCATGCCAGGAAGTGGTTCTCAATGGCACTTGGGACTATACAACAGGACATCTCAGTGGACTGCACTGAAATCAACCCCAAACACAGAGCCAGAGTCTTGGGATTTTTCTCCTCTCTCGGTAACCCATTAACTTACCTGTGGGACAAACACCTCTGTGAGACCAGGAAGAAGTCCTGGAAAATGCTGAGATTAGGCAAAGCAAAGGGCGAAAGCAGCAGTGAGGAACCAGGACAAGGACAAGAGACCAGCTGACTGGAAGGCAATGACACAGACAGGAAACCAAGAAAACAGGAGACAACATTTGCATTACCAAGCAATAAAGCACTGGCTCTCAAGAAGACAGCAACAACCGTGACCCTCCAAGATTCAAATGTTGACATCCAAGATGATAAGAACACAGCCACACATACACGAAGGTCCTGACAAACAACTGTTAAACGGAAATCACTGAAGAACACTGTTAAGAGCAGTATTCAAAGTCTCTATATTCAGGTTAAGGGACAAGTTTTTGTTTTGTTTTAAAAGATTTATTTGAAAAGCAGAGAGAGAAAGAGTAATCTTCCATCTGCTAGTTCACTCCCCGAATTGGCCACAATAGCCCTGGATGAGCCAGGCTGAAGCCAGGAGTCAGGAGCTTCTTCCAGGTCTCCCATCTGGTTGGCAGGGGCCCAAGGACTTGGATCATCTTCTGCTGCTTTCCCAGGTGCATTATCAGGGAGCTATATTGGAAGTGAAACAGCAGGGACTCAAACCAACACCATATGGGATGCAGGCACTGCAAGTGATGGCTTAATCTTCTATGCCATAGTGCTGGCCCCAAGGGATAGATTTTTGGTATTCAGCACTTCATGGAAAAACCTCATCTGGCAGCTCTAGACTAGGGTATCAAAAAAATTCTGCAGGGCCCAGTATTGTGGTGCAGTAGGTTAAATCACCACATGGGGCACCAGTATCCCATTTAAGAGCCGGTTCAAGTCCCAGTTGTTCCACTTTGGATCTTGCTCCCTGCTAATGCACCCGGGGAAGCAGTGGAGGATGGCCTAAGTTCTTGGATCCCTGGAATCCATATGCCTATGTGGGAGGCCTAGATGGAGTTCCAGGCTCCTCGCTTCAGCCTGGCCCAACCCCAGCTGTTGTGGCCAACTGGGGTATAAACCGGTGGATGGAAGATATCTCTCTGTCTCCTCCTCCCACTTTCTCTGTAACTCTGCCTTTCATATAAAAACATCCCACAAAATATACTGGCAAGACTGTGAGCAAATACTTAGAAGAGGCAGTACTACTTTAAAGAGAAAGAGTTGATGTAGACGGTGCTGTGGCATAGCAGGTAAAAGCCACTGCCTACAGTGCCAGCATCCCATATAGGTGCTGGTTCTAGTCCTGGCTGCTCCACTTCTGATCCAGCTCTCTGTTATGGCCTGGGAAAGCAGTAGAGGATGGCCCAAGTGCTTGGGCCCCTGCACCTGTGTGGGAGACCTGGAAGAAGCTCCTGGCTCCTGGCTTTGGATCAGCCCAGGTCCGGATGTTACGGCCATTTGGGGAGTGAACCAGCGGATGGAAGACTTCTCTCTCCCTCTCTGCCTCTGGCCCTCTGTAATTCTGCCTTCCAAATAAATAAATCTTTAAAAAGAGAGAAAAAGTTGAAAAATCAAGTAACAATAGTTATTGAAATTATATAATAGATAGCAAATGTCTATAATTACTTAGTCCTTTCATAAAACATTAAGAATTGGGCTTGGAAAAATTTAGCATGGATAACATGATATTCACCAAAGAAGCCAGTGGTTGATTCAGTCTTTAAGATTTGACACAGTTGTCTCCTCTCTGACACCTTCCTTCATTTGCTTTCTTGCAGAAACAACTTTCGGGGCCGGCACTGTGGCACAGTGGGTTAACACCCTGGCCTGAAGTGCTGGCATCCCATGTGGGTGCTTGTTTGAGCCCCGGCTGCTCCACTTCCAATCCAGCTCCCTGCTATGGCCTGGGAAAGCAGTAAAAGATGGTCCAAGTCTTTGGGCCCCTGCACCCACGTGGGAGACCCGGAAGAAGCTCCTGGCTTTGGATTGGCACAGCTCCAGCCATTGTGGCAAATTGTGGAGTGAACCAGTGGATGTAAGACCTCTCTCTCTCTCTGCCTCTCTTCTCTCTGTGTAACTCTGACTTTCAAATAAATAAATAAACCTTAAAAAAAAAACCAACACCTCTCTTGGTGTTCCTCCCATTACACTGTACTCCCTCTCTCCCTTTTGGTACTTCACCTTGACTTCTAAACATCGGAATGCCGTAGGGCTCAGTCCTGAGCACCCTGCCCCTGACTAGCTATTCTTGCCGGGTGATCTTATGCTTTAATTACTATCTACATGCTATCAAAGCTTGGAATGTTATGCCCAGTCTACCCTTCTCTAGAACCAAGAAATGTGAACTATTTATTCAGCATCTCTACTAGACATTTAAGAGACATCTGAAACTAACTACCATCCCACCCAGCTCTTTGGCCATCTTCAGGAAATCCCAATGGTTTACCTTCAAAATATATCTGGAATCCAACTCCTACTCCCTTGGTTCATGTCACCACCACTCCCCTGTATTATGAAACACTTCTACTGGTTATTCCCATCACTATCCTTGGCAGCCCCACTCCCATCAGCCATCCTCAGCTTGGCAGACAGACAGATCCTTTTAAAACAGGTCAGATCATGTCACTCCTCTGACCAATAGTCTCTAATGACTGCGCACTTTACAGTAGGAGCTTCAGGACTGAATGCTCCTGCCCCATATAACTTAGATTTCCCTTCTGCTGTTTTCCCCACTCCTTCACTCTGTCTCAACGTGTTGGCTTCCCTGCTACTTATCAAACACAGCAGGTAAACTCTTACTTCAGGAAGTTCATACTGGCTCTCCCTAAAATGTTCTTATCCCAGGTTTCTACAAGGCTCTGTCAATACCAACGGTTTTTCAGTGAGGCTTATACTGAGCATCCTATTTAAGTTGCATTCCCTGACCCTCACCCCCACCACCTCCTATCCTCCTTACTTGGCTCTGCTAGACCCGCTTCTACCTTTACACGTACAATAAGACGTGTCTATTGCTCCACGTCTCTCCCCTGCTAGCGTAGAAGCTCCATAGTGGCTGGGCCGGTCTCTGCTATACTAAGTCTCTACAGCAGTGCCTAGAACACACTTTTCAATAGATATTTGATAAATGAATAAAAAGATGTGAATGTATAGCTGGAATAAAAATACACAGGAAAAAGAACTCTCCAGTTGTGGGCTCCATCTCCCAACCCATATATTATCCAAGTGTTTCTCTTTCTCCGGCTTCCTGGCACCAGTTTCAGACATCTCTTTTATATCATTTTTAGTGTAGTGGCAACACAGAAATAAGGGGGCTGAAATCCTATCTTTCAGGGTCTTTGAAATGTTAATTCTATGAAAACTTTACCAATCTCCTGAAATCTCTTCAAGCTCTCCTTAATTATCTCTTACATCAGCCTGGAATCCACTTTAAAACTGAGAGTGTGTGTGTGTGTTATATTGCACATGCAAGTCCCTTTTCTCATCTCTGTTATATTTCAGGTTCTTTGAAGACAAGAAAATGTTCATCTTTTGATGGTTCTGAGTTTTGCCAAATGTCTTACCTAAAGACAACACAAGTGAACAAGCTGAAGTAACAAGCTTGCAACAGACTGAAGGAGAAGACAATAATCTGCTAAAATGAGGTTTAATAAGTAGCTGTTAAGACAATCTATTTCATTCCTCATGCCTCGCTGAATTAAGAGCTTACTACTGGGGCCCGTGTTGTGCTGCAGTGGGTTAACACCGCCTGTGATGCAAGCATCCTATACTGAAGTGCCACTGGAGCCCCAGCTCTGCTGCTGCTGCTTTTTTTTAACAGAAAGCTTTCATTTAATAAATATAAATTTCATAGGTACAACTTTTGAATTACAGCATTTCTTTCCCCCATACCTGCCCTCCCACCCCCACACCATGCCATCTCTTACTCCCTCTCCCATCCCATTCTTCATTAAGATTCACTTTCAATTATTTTTATATACAGAAGATCAACTCTATACTAAATAAAGATTTTGACACTCTTATTTATGACATCAGTGATCACTCAAGGCTCTTGTCATGAGCTGCCAAGGTTATGGAAGCCTCTTGAGTCCACATATTCCGTCAGTATTTAGTTAGGGCCATAATCAAAGTGGAAGTTCTTTCCTCCCGTCAGAGAAAGGTACCTCCTTCTTTGATGGTTCCTTCTTTCCACTGGGATCTTACTCAGAGATCTTTCATGTAGGTCATTTTTTGCCACAGTGCCTTGGCTTTCCATGCCTGAAATGCTCTCACGGGCTTTTTAGCCAGATCCAAATGCCTTAAGGGCTGATTCTGAGGTCAGAGTGCTTTTTAGGGCATTTGCCATTCTATGAGTCTGCTGTGTGGCCTGCTTCCCATGTTGGATCGTTTTCTCCTTTTTAATTCTATCAATTATTATTAGCAGACACTTGGTCTTATTTATGTGATCCCTTTGACACTTATTCCTATCTTTATGATCAGTTATGAACTTAAACTGATCACTTTAGCTAGTAAGGTGGCATTGGTACCTGCCAACTTAATGGGATTTGGAGTCCCATGGCACGTTTTTCCAGCTCTGCTTCTAATCCAGTTCCCTGCTAATGTGCCTGAGAAAGCAGTGGAAAATGGCCCAAGTTCTTGGGCCCCTGCTGATGTTGAAGACCCAGATGGAGTTCCAGGTTACTGGCTTCAGCTTGGCCCAGCCCTAGCCATCACAGCCATTTGGGGAGTGAACCAGCAGATGGAAGATCTCTTTCATCCCTCTGTGTCTCCCTCTCTCTGTCACTCTGCCTTTCAAATAAATAACAGAAATCTTAAAAAAAAAAAAAAAAAAAAAAGTTTACTGCTACTATGAGGGCAAGGAGCTATTCCTCTTTCTGGCACATTTAAAAGAGGTACCCAAGCAATCACTTAGGATTTACAAATGGTCTAGTGACCAGACAGTCTTCAAGTTTCAATGCATAAAGAGAAGTACAATCAAGGACACTGACAATACAGGGAGAGAGTGGTTACCTTCTGGGGGCCACAAAACAACCTGAGAGATGAGAAAAGCCAGATACTGTCAGTAAAACTCAGATCCATAGGCAGCAGTGTTTGTACAAAGAAGCCAGTTATTCTAAGTACTTCTTCCTTTTTTTTTTTTTTTTTAAGATTTACTTTTTTATTTGAAAAGGTTACAGAGAGAGAGACAGAGGCAGAGAGAGACAGAGGCAGAGAGAGACAGACGCAGAGACAGAGAGATCGATCTTCCATCCACTGGTTCACTCCCCAAATGGCCACCAACAGCCAGGGCTTGGCCAGGCTGAAGCCAGGAGCCCAGAGCTAGGAGCTAGGTACAAGGAGTTTCTTCTGAGTCACCCAAAAGGGAGCAGGGGCCAAGTACTTAACTATCCTCTGCTGCTTTCCTGGTGCATTAGCAGAGAGCTGAATTGGAAGTGGAGCAACCGGGACTTGAACTAGTGCCCATATGGGATGCTGGCGATACAGGCAGTGGCTTTACCCTCTACGCCACAGTGCCAGCCCCATATATACTGATCTTACTGTACAAGAAGATATAAAAAAACTTTATGGGAAAGGGATTAAAAGGTGAATTTATAGTTTGTTTTGGCATAAAAATATTTTTGAGGGGTAGGCGTTTGGCCTCTAGCAGTCACTCCTGCATCCCACACTGGAGTATCTTCAAATTTCGGCTCTGGCTCCAGACTCCAGCTTCCTGCTAATGGACTCCTTGGGAGGCAGTGGTGATGGCTCAAGTTATTGGGTTCCTATCACCTACATGGGAGATCTGGATTGAGTTCCCAGTTTCCAGTTTCAGCCTGGTACAGCCCTTGGCCATCAAGGGCACTTGGAGAGTGAACCAACAGATGAGACAGCACACGTTCTCTCTCTCTTTCTCTCTCACATAGTGTCTCAAATAAATTGAAAGAAAAAGTTATTTTTTAAATACATACACAATGGGGTCTTCAAAAAGTTCACAGAAAATATGCATTATGAAAAAAAACTACTCATGGATCTTAAAATTTTTCTGCCAAGATAAACTTATCTTTCAACTCCATTTGTCACATTTTTTTGAAGTACCCTTATATACAGCAAAAACACTGTTTTACGTTTGTAGGCACACAGCTTTCAGAAAGCTTCTGAGACTATTAAATAATCACACGATATAAGGCAGGGTGGAAGTATTTTGCAGAAGAACTTAGGCTTCGACAACTAGTGTTACACTATTTGCCTACAAGTCATCTGATGGCAGCACTGGCCTTGAACCCAGGTATGATTCTAAGCCTGACGTTCCTTCCACTATTCCAGTTGGGCTTTCTAATGTAACTATTGGTCTACTTATTTTATCTTTAGCATCAGCACATTAAAACAGATACCCTTCCTACCTACTTCAGCAGTGTAAAATATTCTGATGGGTTTTTTTCTAACACAGCAAAATTCATAGTTCATTCCTTCTTCTGATTTTTAAAGTGATTTCCAGAAACAAGTTATTATTTGACATCAACTAAAAAAAGTGGACCTGATCTTGCCACGTAGCAAGTTTTCTGGCAAACACAGGTCTTACATCTTAAAACAATCTCAGTTCACTAGGAAGTCTGTGACTTGTGCAGCCAATTCATTAAGTCAGTATACTTTCACACAGTAAATAACTTTCATCTGTGCGGAGTTTGTACAGCATTAAGAGGAACTGGCAGTTTCCAAGCAGGACAATGGAGAGCAACATGCCCTTGCCTTTGGCCCACACTCAGCACGGATCTCCATCCGGTTCTCTCAGCATTTGGCACATACGGAAAAGCACACAGCAGGCATTCAATAAGTGCTGACTGCTTGTCATCGAAAGTCAAGTTTTGACTATGACATGAAGGTATAGAACAGCAAGTCGGCTTCCCTGTGTAGCTTGCCTTAGTGTCTTGTATTCAAAAAGTCTGCACAGTGAGAGAGCATGTAAGGGCCCTGTGTAAGCCAGCAAGGCAAGAGACTGGATGAGAGGCCTCCTAACAGGATTTCTGCATCCAAGCATTCACACCTGGAACCCAAGGGATACATCTTTGGATGGCAGAACCTTTTTGGTCTTTTTTTTTTTTATCTGTGAATTAACTGCCAATATTTAAAAATACAGATATCCCATATAAAAATGAGAGGTGCTAAGTATTCCTGAAGCCAGTTGAAAAGTGGGCTAAAAGCAGTGTATCCAAAACACGGTGAAAGAACAATGAACCATCACACTCCCCTGAGTGCCCTTTCCCGACACAAGTAGAGGCCTGGGAGTTGCCAAGTGCAGTTGACTTAAAAAAGTTTCAGATTGGGTCAAACAATAAAATGAAATCTTTTTAAATAAATAAATATAAAAATAAATAAAAAAGAAGTCTCAGACTGGGGACATGAGAACAGCTGGTGGAGAGGTTTAATAAAAATATGTACATCAGATTCCTTTATTTAATTCTTAGAGCCTCAGCTTAAGTGCAGGCAAAATGCCCTCTAACTAGGAGATTGAAGATGCCTCTTTTTGGAAATTGACTGATTTTAATAGTAGAAAGTCAATCAAAACATACAAAGTTGAGAATTCAGTAATATTATTAGCACATTATAGGGAGAGATATGATACAATCATGTGTTTTTTCTTTAAAAAAAAAAAACAAGATCTATATTGATTTAAAATTGTATACATGTATAACTTTGAAAAAAAGAAGTATTTAATTATAGAATAGGAAAGGAGGAAAAAAGAAATTTCATAAAATTATGAGAAGTATTTAACTATAAAAAATAGTAGAAGTAGAGAAAAAAGAACAAGAAGGAAGAATAGAAAGGAAATGGAAAGATTCATCAACAAAGGGGGAAAAAAGAAAGTGGGTGGTTCTGGCAGAACAGAGGCGGGAAAGCTGTCCCCAGACAGGCGAGGCTCAGGCAGGCGCTGCAGTGCAGCAAGTGAAGCTGCAGCTAGGGTCGCTGCGTCCTGTGCTGGAGTGCTGGTGCAAACATCAGCTCCTCCTCTCCTGATCCAGCTTCCCGCTAATAAACCCGGGAGGCAGCAGATGATGGCTTATGTGTTTAGGTTCCTTCTACCCAAATAGGAGACATAGTTGTAGCTCCTGGCTCCTAACTTCAGCTGGCCCAACCCTGGCTATTGGGGGAATGAACCAATGAATGGACAATCTCTTTTTCTCTATCTCTAGTCCTGTCTTTCAAGTAGATGAAAATAAACAAACATTTCAAGAAAATAAATTGCTTTAGTTATATGCAGAGCAAGATGCTGATCAAACAGACTTGCTGTGACTGATGATGTAACGCTGAAGAGTGATTCAGAGAAAACAGACTCCTCGACTACCAGTTAAGGAACCCAACACAACTCTCCTTGTGTGCAAAGAAACCCAAGTGTAAAGTAAAGGCGAGGGACCCAGGTTAGACCACAGCCCCTGTGGAAACGATGGGGCTTCTAGCCAAGCCTGGGCATAAGCAGATCATGGGTTCTGTGGCCTCCAGAACAGCTTATGTGATGGAATCAAGAAGCCCAGGATTTTCCACTGGCCTCGTCAGACTACTTTGGCTGAATTTATTCAGTTAATCCTTAAATAGGAGATCAAACAAATTCAGAGGGAAGTCAGTACAGCAAAGAAACTGACATCATTTCTCTGAGGAACTACTACACAGACTTGCGGGCACTATCTCCAGAGAGCATGCAGGAGTGGCCATGAGTGTTAAGAAGAGGAAGGGATACTGGGGATGCACGCTTACAGAGAACAGTGAGGACACAGCGAGGAGGCAGACATCTGCAAGGCAAGGAGAGGCTCCGGAGGAAAGAAAGCTGCTGGAGATTTAATCGGACTTCTAGCTTCCAGAGCCGTGGGAAAGCGCACTTCTCTTGTTTAAGCTGCTCACCCTGTAGTATTTTATTATAGTAAGTAGCCCTGGTAAACTAGGTGGTCCATACTCTAAGTCAGTACCAAAATTAGCAAGGAGAGGGAAAAAAGAAAACCCTAAAACATTACTGCCAACTCTTTTCCATTCTTTCTGTATACACACATGAAAAAGGTTTGAGAGAATGGTCTTCGTCTAGGGGGAAAGGGGATGGGAGGGGATGGGAGGGGATTAATCACTTTCTTTTTGAAAGTCACACTGACTTAATTAAAAGCTTTCCAAGATCAGGTAAATGATACAGTTAAGGCCAAAGATCATTTCTCAGCTAATCAATCTAGGACGCACAGGGGCTGGAGAGTTAATCCAGAATGACCTCCAGCTAGAACATCTCTTTCATTCCGTAGACCGCTGCCATCCCATAGGCTGTGCTTCAGAGGTAACTGCTTCACTTACGCTTTCAAATACTAGAACAGGAAAAGCCTTTTCCCAACTTGTTGGCAACCAGACCACAGCAACTGGATAGTTAAGCTGAAAATGGACTTCACCAGGTTTTGAAAGGCAGATGTTTAACAATACTGTTAATTCAGCAACAGGCAAAGTTGAAAGCTTCCCCTAAACTCTGAGCAATAGGCAGATTTGTGTAATACACTTGGCACAGTGCTCTATTATTTTCCTAATGGCCATTTTCCAGTTTGAAGTCACGAATCACCTGGAGCAGCTGGCTGCACTGAGCCGTCTCTAAACATAAAGGACAGCCATTTTTCTCCCCAGCAGGTAATGCTCACTGAGCCCGTGAAGACACTGTTATCAAGAATGAAGAACGGTCCATGCTGTTTGGAAGTTCAGATGGCTTAGATCCAAATTTATGGGAAGTACAGGCTCTTCTCAGAATATATCTAGAGTAAATGCAGAAACACCTCTCATTTTTTTTGACATCTGGGCTCGGCAAAGCTCCAGGGAACATACCTATCCATCAACAAAGAACGCCATCACCAGGGAGGTTAACATCACCAGGGAGGCCAGAGGACAAGAGGAGGCCCTAACAACTGTTTGTAGAGTAATGAGCAGGAACATAGAGATGGATAATGAAAGAAAAGCACATAAAAGAAGACAGAAATATTTCAGGTGTGAAACAGGAAGAGAGAGGAAATAAAAAAAACACAAAGATCCATGAGGCCTACCAAAAGTTTCAGGAGGAAAAAAATTTAAGCACTGTTTATATCAGAATAGGGTATCTTTGAGAGACAGTTAAAATCTGGCTTCTAATTTTAAAATTTTTATTTATGTATTTATTTTATTTAAAAGACGGGCAGAGAGAGAGAGAGAGAGAAACTCCTATCCATTGGTTCACTCCCCAAATGCCTGCAACAGCCAGGGGTAGACCAGACCCAATTTAGGAACTGGGAACTCATTCTGGGCCTCTTACATGAGTGGCAGGGACCCAAGTACTTGAGCCATTAACTGTTGCCTCCCAGGGTGCACATTTGCAGGAAGCTGCAAATGAGCAGAGCCTCAGGATTTTAACAGAGTCAGTCTGATATGGGGTGTGGGTATTCACAATCAAATACTTGACCCTAATTTTTATTTTAAAATTTCCTTTGGTCACTTTCTGACAAACTGATCAGCACAGTTCTGGCCTTTGCAGCCAGTTGGGGAGTGGGCCAGCGGATGGAAGACCTCTCTCTCTCTCTCTCTCTCTCTCTCTGCATAACTCTAACTTTCAAATAGATAAATACATCTTAAAAAAAAAGAGAGAGAGAAATATCTTCCTGTGTTGTTACAGATGTGTGATCTCAGGGCACAGCACACACCAAAAGTCAATAGAGCCACAACAGAAGGGTTCACTCTGTGGCGACACTCACCTGCTTCTGGATCTGCAGGGATTCTCCACATGTACAGGTTGAAGTCATCAGAGCCTGAGAGGATATACTGTTGGGACAAATATACTCTTATTATTACTTTTATACTGAGGACATAATTATCCAATTATATATGATAACTGTATATAACACAAACATATACAGACTTACATATGTAGCCATGCAGAGAGACATACAAAGAAACAGATAAACAAGACAGATGGGCATATACATATAAGGGACACCACAGAGCAAATATCTGCTAAAAATACAACCAAAATTTGTTGAGTTGGATAAAACTCAAAAAAAAATAACCAAATTGAAAAATGAGCAAAAGACTTGAACAGACGTTTCCCAAAAGAAGACATATAAATAGTCAAAAAGTACAGGGAAAACAATTCGATATCACTAATAATTAGAGAAGTGTAAATTAAAACCACAATGAAATGTCACTTCACACGTATCAGGATGGCTACTGCCAAAGAACACAAACAAGCATTGGTGAGGATGTGGAGAAAACGGAGCTCTGTGCACTGCTGGTAGGAATGTACCAGCCCTGTGTAGTCCCCGTGGAAAACTCGTCTGACGCCCTCTGATCCAGCAATTCCGATCCTAGGGTATACATCCAAGAACTGAAAGCACAGACTCTAAAACTCAGCAATACACCCACGTTTACTACAGTATTGTTCGTAAGGACCACAAATACAAATGTCCATCAACACAAAATGTGATAACACATACACTGGAATATTATTCAGTCTTTAAAGGAAAGAAACCCTGCCATATGTTTGTTACAACATGGAAGAACCTAAGGACATTATACAGAGTATACGTAAGAGTATACGTACTCCTACACTACGTAAGAGTAGTGAAATTCATAGAGGCAGAAAGTAGAACAGTGGCTGTGGGAGGCTCGGGAGAAAGGAGGATGGAGTTATTATTCATTGAGTTCAAATTTGATGAAAAAGTACTAGAGATAGATGGTGGTTGTGAATGTCCTTAATGCCACTCAGTTGTAATTTTTTTTTTTTTAATTTAGAGTGGAAAGTAAGAACTAGGGGCTTCTCAGACACCTTCACACAAGGCTAAGCATCCTCAACTTCCTGCTGCCAACTCTCATCTTTGAGCAGGAAACCACTGCCAACCCAGCCACGAGCTAGTGCCAAGGACATAAGCAATCTTCCTTTATGTGGCGACTTCAAATTGCTTGATCTCTAAAGGGAGGACACGAAGCCAGATCTACTCTTAATTTGGACTCATAAAAGCACTGTCTAACACCATCTAACAGCAACAAGTGAACACACTAAGAGCTCATTGATTTCTGAAGATTAACAAAAGTGTTTTACTTTAAATTGAGGTCAGGATTACTCCCTTTTTGTTCCATCTGCTTATTTTCCTACAAAAAGAAAAGCCTACACTTCCAAAAAATTTAACTTGAAAATGATACTATGAACAATTCTAAAAAAGTGTTAAGTCCAGCATACCTACAATCTCATGCCTAACATCCAAAAGGTTCGTGGAAAATGTGTATTATGAAAAAAAATACAAATGGATTTCAAAACATTTTTGTACCAAAATCAACTTATCTTTTAAAAAAATCTATTTATTTATTTGAAAGGCAGAGTTACGGGGTGGGGGTGGGGGAATAGAGAGACAGAGAGAAATCTTCTCTTGGTTCACTCCCTAAATGGCCGTGATGGTTAGAAATGGGCCAATCCAAAGCCAGGAGCCAGAAGCTTCATCTGGGTCTCCAACATATGTGCAGAGGCCCAAGGATTTAGGCCATCCTCCGCTGCCTTCTTAGGCACAGCAGCAGGGAGATGGACTGGAAGTGGGGGCAGTCGGGACTTGAATCTGTGCCCATATGGGATTCCATATGGAATGGCAGCTTCAACCATACACCACAGCACCAGCCCCTAAACTTGTCTTTTAGTTCGATTTTTCTAAGGATTGTGAGTGCCCTTATATTTTACTAAATACTTTGCAAGTCTTTCAAAAATCAGCTTAGTTCAAATCACTTGGAACAGGAGGAAAGAGGCAAAGGCAGGCAGATATAGAAGTAAAGCAAATGCTCTCCCTAAGGGCGAGGTGACTGCCCAGGGCACAGTGGAAAAAGCAGCAGGCTCAGTTTCTCATCTGCAGAATGAGAACTAGACTGGTTCTTCCAGGAGGCTTATTTAATATTATTCAACTACTCCATGAAGGAACGGGTGGGAGCCAAATCAGACCTGAGCGTCCCTATGCTGCCAGCCTAAGTGACCTGAAAAATGACTACACAGAATGCTCAAGACAAGGACATTTATTCATCTCATTCCTGTTACAATTCAAATATAAACTTTCCTTAACAGTAGCGACAGAAACCAACCTAGCAGTACCTAGAGTAGTCAGAGCACAGAAATAATCTAGAACCTGGTTGTCAGGGCTTGCAAGGCGAAGCAACAAGGAGTTATTATGTAGTGATACAGAATTTGAGTCTGAAATGTTGAGAAGGTGCTGGAAATGGATGCTGGCAATAATGGCTGCACAACAAAGTGAACATAGACCACTGTTCGTCTTTACACTTCAGGAATGTTTCTTAAAAATTCTCCCTCTTTGTCCTGACTTTAGAGGCCCCCCTGTCACTTCCTGGAGCCCACGAAAGATACTCTGGCTAAAGTTACGCAGCTCGTATTCAGGAGCCCAAGCCTGTTTCACAAAATAACCCACAGGGTTATGGGGAAAGGCTTATTCATTACACACTGATGGAGAACTTACATGTCAGGCACTCGGTGCTTACAGAGATGTGGAAGGTAAAACCTGGGTTTCCCAAGAAGCATACATCTATTAGAAAATACAACACAGGTACCAGTCTGTGAAGTCGAAATTGCTAGGTGTCTTCATGAGAAATAAGGCGGCTAGTGATTCACAGACACATCAAGATTTGAGCACTGAGCCAACCTTAAGGAAAGATGTGGTTTAAAAGGTGAAGGGATGGAAGGCACAAAAGCCAAACAGTGGCATTCACGGAGTCTACAACACAGCAGAAACAGGAAGCACGGCGCAGCTTTCTCTTTGGTGTTCTGCCCGTGTTCCTCAGGCCTCACTGCTTTGGGGATGCTTTGCCTGATCTCCAGCTGCCAGTGTCCACATGTTTGCCTGCAGGCTGCTCTGGGAGTGAACCCACCACAGGAGCAGCCCTCAACCAAGGACTGGAGGGATTGCTACATCAGTATCCATGTTTCCTCCTCCCCAGAACAGTAACTCAGATGTGTATCCTCCATATCCTTTCCCCACCCTACAGGATCAAACTCTATCACCTGAGGCCGAAGCCAGCTCCTCCATCACTCTCCTCTCTCCCCCTCACTTCTCTCCTCCTCTGCTATTGTTTTCTGCATTTCTGAATCAACTACTTGAATGCAAAGTAAGACAAAGAGGGAGGGGGACAGATCAAATGTACAATCTACAATTTGTTTCTTCCTCAATGGCTCATCACGCTTTGCATTTACAAGAGGCTATCGACTTCATGGAGAATGCCCGAGACATGCCTGCTCCCCTCCCACCTCTACAAGCTCAACAAACAAAAATACATATTAAAAAAGAGCACTCCCGCAGCCGAGCTTCTCAGAGGTTTCACTCATTGTGAAGGATCAGTGCTTCCCAACTTGCTCAGCTGTGCGCTGGGGCGAAGACATGAAAAAGGAAAAGGAGACTCCGCGCAGAATGCTGACTCAGAGCCTGCCTTAGAAGGAAGAAAACTCCGGAGTCCAGCCCACTGGAATGGATGGGACAGCTGGTAACTATGCAGAACATGCGTAGAATGCAAGCCTTCCTCTAGGGCAGGCCTAAGGGCCACTCCTGCTCTCTTTCTCTTAGAACTGCTCTTCCACGCCCTGACAAGGGAGCAGCCCCGGGGGATTGCCAAGGAGAGGGGTCCTGACCCACTGACGTCTAGCCAGCTGTTTTTAAGTATTCACACACACCGGAACCACAGAGCACCTCTAAGGAATTCATTTATGGCATTTCATTTCATGCTTGTCTGCTGGACCTCGTCCAACATTAAAATCTGGCTGCCTGGGACACTGCTGACTTTGAGACTGAAATAAAAAGGAGTTCATTCTTTATTCATTAAACAAATATTTACTGAATGTCTGCTAAGAGGCGGGCAGTGTTCCAGGGAAGGGAATGCAGAGCTGACCAAGAAACTGTCCTTGTCCTCACGAAGCTTACATTCCACATGGTGGGAAAAGAAATTAGATGCATATGAGGTACTTTAAAAAAAATGGGACCGGAGTTATGGTGCAGCAGGTAGAGCCGCTGCTATGATGCTGGCTTCCCATATGGGCGCCAGCTTGAGTTCCGGCTGCTCCACTTCTGGGTCCAGCTCCCTGTCAGTGGCATGGGGAAAGCAGCAGAAGATGGCCCAAATGTTTGGGTTCCTGTTACCCACGTGGGAGACCCAGATGAAGCTCCTGGTTCCTGGTTTCAGCCTGGCCCAGTCCCAGCTATTGTGGCCATCTGGGGAGTGAAACCAGCAGATGAAAGATCTTTCTGTCATTCTGCCTTTCAAGTAAATGAATCTTAAAATAAAATAAAATAAAGTTTGTGGATAAATAGAATCGAAGGTTAAGTTTATTTTGGTGTAAAAAATTTTTTGAAATCCATAGTTTTTTCAATAATGCATACTTTCTATGACTTTTAAAAAATGTCACATATGCATAGATTTAAAATTTTCTTTGTACCAAAATAATCCTTTAATTCTACTTATTCCAATGTTCTGAAGTTCCTGAGGGTCAAAAAGTTTAAAAAAGAAAGTTTGTGTGTGTGTGTGTGTGTGTGTGTGTATGTACCTAGTGATGGTAAGTGCTAAAGAAAATAATGAAACAGTAGGTTAGGGCATACACAGAGTACTGGTGAGGGAGGGCCAATGGTTGGTTTCTGCTTTTGATACGGTGGTCAGAGAAGGCCCCTCTGATGAAATGGCATTTTGAGCAAAGTCCAGGAGGAAATGAAGGAGCAGGTTATGCGGATGTCCGGGAAAAAGGTGTTCCAGAAGGGAGAACAGAGTGCTGTGCTATTTGAAAATACAAGGTAGCTATTAACTTCCTTTGTCTTCTTCCTCTTTTTAAGATTTATTTATTTATTTGAAAGTCAGAGTTACATAGAGAGAGGAGAGGGAGAGGGAGAGAGAGAGAGAGGTCTTCCATCTGCTGGTTCACTCCCCAAATGGCCCCAGTGGCCAGGGCTGGGCCAGGCCTTTGCCAGGAGCCAGGGGCTTCCTCTGCATCTCCTACATAGGTGGTAGGGGTCCAAGCTCTTGTGCCATCCTCCACTGCCCTTCCCAGGCCATTAGCAGAGAGCTGGATCAGAAGTGTAGCAGTCAGGACTGCAGACCATCACCCAAATGGAATGCCAGCACCGCAGGAGGTGGCTTAACCTGCTGCCCCCTTTTAAGGCTATGTGGAAACAGAGACTAGTTCAAGTGGGTTGGGTCCAAGGATACACTTGAGATTATCAGAGCAGTTGGAAAGATTCTTCTAAACCTCTGTTGCAGGGGCTGGTTTTCTGGCACAGTGAGTTAAGCTGCTGCCTGTGATGCCTGTATCATTTATCAGAGCACTAGTTTGGGTCCCAGCTGCTCCACTTCCCAGCCAACTCCCTGCTAATACACCTGGGAAAGCAGCAAAAGATGGCCCATGTACTTGGGCCTCTGCCACCGGGTACAGAAGGCTCTGATGGAGTTCTAAGCTCCCAGCTTCAGCCTAGCCCAGTTCCAGCTGTTGCAGCCATTGGAGAGTGGGCCTCTGTATGGGAGATCTCTGTCACCCTTTCAAATAAAATAAAATAAAAAATAAATAAATCTTATAAATAAATAAAGCTGTATTGCCAGAGTCACTGCCTCCTGGACTTGGGCAGGATGGTGAGTTATCAAGAGGACCAGCAGGACACTGCAAGTCTTGGTGGGCCAATCACAAATATTTGCTGCAGGATCCAAGGAAAAATCAACAAAAAACACCAGAGACCAAAAGGCCAATGCCAATAAAACCAAATAGACCCAAAATGTATAATAATTTATGAAACACAATTATTTGAATTTACCATAAAATTGAACTTTAACTCAAGTAGTGAAACTAGAAGCGTAGGTTTCTCTCTCTCTCTCTCTTTTCCTTTCTACCTCGATATATCTAGTTTCAAATAGCATCTGTGCATTCCTGCCCAGCGATTCTGGTGTTTTGGGAATGGAGCTGACTGGGGGCCTCTGGCTATGAATAGGCAAGCTACAGAAACAACAGAAAAAATGGTTACCACAAATACCTCTGCTTAACATGTCTCATTTCCTTTTGTGAGGTAGGACTTCAGGACCAGCATTCACATTTAAAACTCCACTGGTGGTTGGGCATTTGGCCTAGCTATGAAGACAAGGTTGGGCACCTGGGTCCCTTATTAGCGTGCCTGGGTTTTAGTTCCAGCTCTGTTCTGAGTCCAGCTTCCTGTGAATGTGCACCCTGGGAGGCAGCAGGTGATGGCTCAAGTACTTGGGTCCCTGCCACTACTGTGGGAGACAAATGCCCAGCCCGAGCCACTGTGGGCATTTGGGGAGTAAACTAGTGGATGGAAGTGTGTGTTCTCTTTCTCTCAAATAAGTAAATAAATAAGAAAAAAAAAAGCACCACTTTGAAAAAAACTTAAGCTTACTCCTCAGTTTTAGAAAGGCAGAAACAAGATAAGGTAGAGGTTATTTTGTGGCCAAGAAAGGACATGAATATGAAGAATTCATTGCCTTTTATAAGTTTTTATTTTGCCTCGTTCTAAATAGTCAGCAGAGTAAACCACAAACTAAAAACTCACTTCATGTGAGTCTTTACCTTGTATCCTTCTAAGGAGAGTCGGGAAGGACTCAGGACTCCAAAGGAGGGAAAAGAATGTTTTAAGTACTCTGTTATCTAAGCAACAAGGCCCCATTTCCCAAAATGCTGAGTTGAAGGGGAAGTAGAATAAGACACATAGACTACTGCAGATCAGAGAGTGGAACTTAATTTGTTTGTTTTTTAAGAGAGATGATAGCATTGCAAAAATGAGCATGAGTTGTTCCATAATTCTTCTCAACTGTCCACAAGGGTTAACAGCTGGCCACAGTCAGACCCATGCCTCTGTTTATTCATACTGGGGTAAAAGGGCAACCCGTATATGACCTGAACGCAGCCCAGACACAGTGCATGGCAGGACTGTATCTAACCTGCTCAAAGTATGGAGGCATTAACTTGCTCGAGGATGAGGACAGATCAGCAACTGCTCTTTCTCAACACAGAAGGAATCCCACCGTGACTGCCACCTCTAACACTGAAGAAAAGAGCACAATAGTGCTCTGCCATGGTCTCATTTGCCAACATTTCCTGTGTCCCTTCATTAACCTTTACAGAAAACAAGCCACTTACATTATACTCCATATTCTCTGGTACTACTACAATGCCCAGCAACCCCGCCAAGAAATTCTGCCCTCTTTTCCATCTCTTAAATTACACATATTCTCTAAAAAAATCTTTTTCTATTTATAAGATGTTTTGCTAGCCGAATACCCAGAGATGGCCATGCCTTTAAATAGTCCTCCCTTGTAGAGTCACCCAAGTCTTAAGAAATTTTTAGTGACTTGAAGTTTCAAAAAAAGGATCTAAACATGGCTGGCCGCAGCAAAACTTTCATGGAAATAGAAACTTCATGGAAAAAAATAGAAACTTTCATGGAAAAAATCATTTAATACCTTTACTTAAATCTTAATGGTTAAACAAATTAAAGAAAGGACTGATTTGGAATCAGATAACTCGCAGCCATTTATCTTCTAAGATCTAATAGGGTTTCAAATATAAATATAAACAAAAAATGTCCCATCCCCAAAAAGCCAAGTTAAAAAGAAGAAAAAGTTCTGGAAAGCAGAAAGACAAGCCATCCACATGAAATAATCCAAGAATAACCCAGCATCTGCCTGGGCCCTTTGCTAACAGAAAAACCTCTCACGGCTTTCTCAACAGAGTGTGTGTGTGCAGGTCCCGCACAGCATTTGATTCCCCAACATCTGCTGATGGAGAAGGAAACACATCAATCAGTGGCTATTCACTGAGTACTGATCAACTTACACAGCTCTTTCCAAAGGCTGCTTCCATGGTAATTGATTAATTTTATTCTCCAGTAAATGGCGATGCCTGTCTAATTAACTGTATTGACTAGGACAGAGAAACCAGAAGGCTCTCTAGCCATCAGCAACAGCAGAGAGACTGCCATTTTAACACTCAAGTCAAACACCGCTCTCATTCTCCGCTCCCCATCTCATGTCAGAAGGGAAGACAACACGACTGAACCACCTTGTGGTCTGCTCTCCAGAAAGACGCTTGCTAATCGGCATATAATACACTTTTGATCATCTCATTTACACTCTGCCTGCCACGAATACCATTCAAAGCAGTTACAGCACATGTTCTTTGCAAAAGGACTTATTTATGGTAGGAGAAATAGAATTCCATTGGCTTCCAATACAAGCATACAAATATGCATGGCCCTAGATTAAATTATTCCTATTTGTGCATGTGAGGTCACAATATTCTTGTTTCTTTTGCCCATTTACCATTTCAGCTCCATTAGGATCTGAGAATCCTTTAATAACCAATCTTTAGTGTTTAAGTAGGAAAATTCTATTAATAAAAATATTCATAAAAGCAGCTAATAAGTCAAATAACCAGTAGCAAAGAAATTTTGTCCAGCAGCTGCCTGTAACAAAGTACCTGTATTACTTAAAGATGAATCTTTATTTGGCAAAACCTTTTGGAAGCCTATGCAAAATAGGTGGCCACCAACCAAAAGGCGTCCATCATTCAATCTCCCCTTTCTGAGCCTTGCTCATTGTATGTGAGAATTGGGAAGAGGGCAGAAGGCATTGCTCCCTGCAGTCCACAGGTGAGTATGTTTGTAAGCTTTCAGTCAAGCAAAGCTCCAAACAGTCTGAGGGGTGAACACGAGCTTCCTTTTTCTCTAAAATTGGAAGACACCCGCACAGGGGAACAGTTGGGGCCGGCACTGAGGAGCAATATGTGTAAGCCTCCACTTGCTGTGCCAGCATCTGATCTTTCTCTCTGCTTTTTAAATAAATAAATCTTAAAAAAAAAAAAAAAAAAAAAAAAAAAGCCAGAGTTACTGAAAGTTAAATGTCTAAGGAGGCCAATAGGGCAGGTAAGGTAGGAAAGGTTATATTCTGGTCCTTTTCATTGCTATCTACCTGGGATTCCCTAATGGGGCCCAGATTCCCAGGCAGGAACTATGCATTCAAGGATAACTGTCATATCATGTCAACAGATCACATCAATCCCACTTGTTCCTAAGAAGAAATCTAGGTTGTCTAGTGTTCTTTTACAGCTCCACAATTATCAACCAGACCAAATATAGAAGTCCTACTCGCAGACACTGCAAAACCTGTTAATTTTTCTAAGTTCTAAACAGCATCAGTAAATGGACTCAAAGATGATCTTAACCCTGGATTGGTAATACCTGAATTTCTAGGTTTCAGGAGTCCCATAAATCCCTTATCATTTTATACAAAATTATGTGGCTATGTGCATTTTTTAAAGATTTATTTATATATTTGAAAGGATGACAGACAGAGAGATCTTCCACCTGTTGGTTCACTCCCCAAAGGCCAAAATGGCCAGGACTATCCAGGTGGAAGCCAGTAGCCTGGAACTTCATTCAGCTCCCCCATGTGGATAGCAGGGGTCCAAGTACTTGGGCCATCTTTTGCTGCTTCCTAGGTATCAGAAAGGAGCTGGATCAGAAGTGGAGCAGCGGAGATTCACTGCATCTGATGTGGGATGCTGGCTTTGCAAATGGTTGTTTAAATCCACTGTGTCACAATGCCAGTCCCAAATGCATTTTTCTGAGATGAGTATGCATAGCTTTTAGATTTTCGGAGGTCTAGGATTCACAAAGAGTTTAAAATGGCTGATTTAATGAGGTATTTTTAGTCTACCTTCTCTTTATAAAATAAAAATCTCCTAAAATTTTGCATACAAGGAATTCCTCCACCACACATCTACATTTAGCTCTTCCTCATCAGTCTGTGGAAGACCATAGCATCATGACTCAGTTCCTGTACCACAGGTGGCAGTGTGACTATGAGGAAGAGGGTGCCATTGGAAGAAAGAGACTAAGTCCTGTCTTGGTTCAGCTAACAACTCAATCTGTAATTTCAAACTACTGTGGGCTTCAGTTTCACACGGTGATGAAATCTGCTCAACTACATACAACCAAAGTCACTGGGAGCATTCAGGTATGACAGTGGATAGCAAAATGCTTCTGAAGTTAAAGGACCAGGGCTGGCGCTGTGGCATAGCGGATAAAGCCACTGCCTGCAGTGCTGGCATCCCATATGGGTGCTGATTTGAGACCCAGCTGCTCCACTTCCAATCCAGCTCTCTGCTACAGCCTGGGAAAGCAGTAGATGATGGCCCAAACCCTTGGCCCCTGCACCCGTGTGGCAGACCCAGAGGAATCTCTTGGCTTCTCTTTATAACTCTGACTTTCAAATAAATAAATATATCTTAAAAAAAAAAAAAAAAGAAAAGAAAAGAAAAGAAAATACATCAGAGAGGGGCTGGCGCTGTGGTTCACTTGGTTAATCCTCTGCCTGCGGTGCCAGCATCCCATATGGCCACCGGGTTCTAGTCCCGGTTACTCCTCTTCCAGTCCAGCTCTCTGCTGTGGCCCAGGAAGGCAGTGGAGGATGGCCCAAGTGCTTGGGTGCCTGCACCCGCATGGGAGACCAGGAGAAGCACCTGGCTCCTGGCTTGGATCAGTGTAGCTCGGGCCGTGGCAGCCATTTGGGGGGTGAACCAACAGAAGGAAGACCTTTCTCTCTGTCCCTCTGTCTCTGTCAAATAAAAAAAAAAAAAGAAAAGAAAAGAAAATACATCAGAGAATTAAAAAAAAAAAGTTTTTAAAGGACCAAAGTTTTAAGATATAAAAGAAAGGCAAGGAGACAACTCCCTCTGCCCAACCAAAAAAAAACAATAACCACAACAACAACAACAAAAACCAGTAACAACAAAGTATGGAATCCAAGAATCCAAGAGAGCTGAATATTCCTCCCATTAAAAGTGTACCTGGCCGGCGCCGCGGCTCACTAGGCTAATCCTCTGCCTAGCGGCGCCGGCACACCGGGTTCTAGTCCCGGTCGGGGCGCCGGATTCTGTACCGGTTGCCCCTCTTCCAGGCCAGCCCTCTGCTGTGGCCAGGGAGTGCAGTGGAGGATGGCCCAGGTGCTTGGGCCCTGCACCCCATGGGAGACCAGGAAAAGCACCTGGCTCCTGGCTCCTGCCATCGGATCAGCGCGGTGCGCCGGCCGCGGCGGCCATTGGAGGGTGAACCAACGGCAAAGGAAGACCTTTCTCTCTGTCTCTCTCTCTCACTGTCCACTCTGCCTGTCAAAAAAAAAAAAAAAAAAGTGTACCTGGAATTTTCACCAAGATGGCACCAAAGGCAAAGCAGAAAGCTCCTGCCCTTCCTAAAGCCAAAGAGAACGCAAAGGCCTCATGCTGAAAGGTGTCCACAGCCACAATTGAAACAAGGATCCGCACATCTACTTTCTGTCGGCCCAGACACTAGGCCTCCTGGGAACAGTGCCCCCAGGCAAAACAAGCTTGACCACTGTGCCATCAACAAGCTCCCCCTGACCACTGTCTGCTGTGAAGAACACAGAAGACAACATCACACTTGAGTTCCAAGTGGATGTCAAGGCCAGCGAGCACCAGATCAAACAGCCTGTGAAGGAACTCTACACACTGACGTGGCCAAGGGCGATGTCCCAGCAAGGTCAATACTCTGGTCAGACCTGACCAAGAGAAGGAGGCATGTTTGACGGGCTCCTGACTATGATGCTTTGGATGTTGCCAACAAAACTGGCATCACCTAAACTGAGTCTGGCTAATTCTAGATATGTTTTTTCACCATAAAAAAAAAAGTGTATCTGGAGTTGGTGTGTGTGGCACAGTGGTTTCAAGTTGCCCCATTCCCATATGAGAGTACCTGTTCGAGTCCTGGCTACTTTGTTTCTTATCCAGCTTCCTACTAATACGCATCCTGGGAGGCAGCAGGTGATGGCTCCCTTACCTGCGGGAGACCCAAACTGAATACTGTGCTCCCGACGTCAGCCTGGCTGGGCCCTGGCTGTTGCAGGTATTTGGAGGGAGTGAATTAGTGGATAGAGCTCTCTTTCTCTCTCTCTTTCTGTTCTTTTCTGTTTTTCTTTCAAATAAAATGAAAATAAAAAATAATAAAGAAATCTATTCCTTTAAAAAAAGTATGTGTGTGCGTGGGTGTATCTATCTGTATTTCAGACCAGGAAGAACACATGGAGTGCTAGACCCCCGGTGGTCTTAATCAGGGTGGCACGGAGTTCTTTGATGAGCAAAGCTACACCTTTACTGGGTGTTGTTCGCGTCTGGAGAGCACTTACTGGTGCATTCCTGTACCTCTGCTATACCCACATAACATCAACACAGAGAGGCTGAGTGCTGATGTAATGTCTGGGGCCAGGCCATGCATTCAAGCCATTTTATTGGATTCACAAGGTACAAGTCAGCTCTTTTCTCCAGGGAATGGGATAGGATGCTTTTATTATCACAATTTGGGGAGGGGGCGGTTCTTGCCATTTATCAAGTTCAAAAGAAGAACCTGTGTAAGACTGCATTGCTCAGGACCACCAGTGCTCAGGCTTCTTAGGGAAACTTGATTACACTTTCTGCCCACCCCATCTCTCTTTCAGGAAGATGTAGGAGCTATGCAGGCCAGGCACAGAGAAGATCTGCAAATGACCAGGCTATCCATTTCCAGGCACACATGCCTGTTAGCTTGAAAGACTTTTTTCCCAGAAGGCTGACACACTCTGCTGGACTCACAACCTAGGACAAGAGCCATTTAAGGAATTGTAAAAGAGTGGGGACAAGAGCCAGTGCTGTCCTCCAAGTGTGTCCCAGAAGAGCTAGCAGGTGAAACACTGGCATTCTTTTTTAACCCTGCTAAGAGCCTGGCTCACTGAAGGCACAGAGGAGTGTGTAGAAGTAAGAAGGCACGATGTAGGCAGGCAGGCTTCAAGGAGAGAACAAAGCCAAACTCCAAGTACAATGCAGAAGCAAGGGGGAGAGCCTGGGCTTCCGGCAGCCTCCAGAGGAATGTGGTTCTACTGTAACATTCCTCAGTATAAGGTAAGAACAGAAGGTGGGCCGGCTTAAAAAAAAAAAAAAACACGGAAGTCTTTAGTGGAGCTAATTGTTTCCATTGGTACCCAGCCAAAGTGATGTCATTCTATCATCTGATCTCATGGAAGGAGTTATTAAAATCAAACAATTAAAATATTACACTAGAAATAAACAAGCCATATGGTACATACAAAATGAATAAAAGTCTCAGAGAGGGGACTGTCTGGCAAGATCATGAGAAAGTGTCTCCCACAGCATCCGGGGCGCAGCAGGTGCTCAGCAAAGCATCTGCATCGAGGGGATGGGCACAAGGTTAGAAGGAGCTCAGCAGGGGCCAGGAGGAAGGGATCTGTCTCCACTCATCCACAACTTAGTGGCCCACAGACCATGGAACCAAACAGGAGAAAAAATATCCTGCTGAAAGAAACAAAGAGGTTTCAAACTAGTGGCTGTTGAGAATAGGTATGGTGCGCAGATTTATTTCATTCATACAGTGAAGTATGGTTTGTTGCATAACTAAAAATCATGAGACATCACATAAAAAATCTACGTTGCCTTGAAAAAAACCAAAGGCCCCGGCCACCTAAGGCCCACATGGCAACAATGGGCTGGAACTCAACAGAAGCCGCCCTTTTAGATGGGACATCGGTTTTTCCAATTAACCACAGTTCCCATCACTTCCTATTGTTACTCTCAGCCCAATTCATTGACTGTCACTGCCTGTCTTGTTCCTATTAGCATCAAGTTATGAACATTTATAGAGTGAAATGAAATATTTATACTGAGAGCCTAGAAATTTGGGTTCCATTCTGGCGCAGGTTGTATATTTTGTGACTTGCCTAAACTAGCCTTTCTTAGTTTCAGTTTTGTCTGGTTTTTGTCAGCTTTGTACAAAATGATCTTTAATACTCTTGTAATTAGAACTCATCTACAAAGGTGGCAATGAGCATGGGGAAGACACAAATTGGGCTTAGCATATTTCACACTTCATTCCCTGAATCCAATTCCTTGAAATGTTAATTTCATTTTGAGGCTAATGAATTACCTATTGAGCCTAGAATAATCTTAAAAAAGTACAGGCTCTCTGGCACAGTATCGAGGTCCATTTGTGTGGACTGACTAATCTCATCGTAATTAAAAGCCAGAAGACTTGTCTCGCATAGATAGGATCCCTGACTGCTTTTCTTGTCCTTGTTCATTCCTATTATGGAAATTCTCAGATTCCTCTCTGGGATGGTTACCCAAGCTATGACTAAATGAAGAGTTCCAGAGCACAGTCTCAGGCTGGGGGAGTTCTCAGGGCACCCAGGAACAAGGTCAAACATAATGATCAATATAAGGAAAGGGTAGGCTCTGGAATTTGAAACAGGCAAAAAGATCTTGTCTAGACCGGAGAATACAACATGCCAGTTCTGCAGATCATACTGTGACTGTGGTAGCTGCTGCTCTAGCCCTGTGTGTGCAGTCACAGCCTGTAAATCACCTTTAAGAGACATGTTCCAGGGCTGGGACATGTACAGGGCTGGCCTCTTGTATTAACACTTAAAAGCCATAAGCCCACTAGATTACTTTCACTGTAAATCCATTATTTAATTCATCTCACTAAAGCCCCCTGGAATTTCTGTAGGAAAAATGATATGTATCTACCCTAATTTACAGTTAGAGATGCCTTAAGCCCAGGGAGCTTAATACCATACATTGACTGAAGTATTCAAGATTCACTTCAATAAATATTGTGTTCTCACTGCATGCCAGCATTTGGATACAAGACAATGATGAGTTTAGCTACATTTCTTAGTCCCCAAGGAATGAAAAACATACAAACAAATATACAGAAATCTCTGAATTCCTATTCCCTACATTATATGCCTATGATAATCCATCTGGGGACTAAGAACAGACTTTTAAGACTTAATAACTGGCCGGCGCCGCGGCTCAATAGGCTAATCCTCCGCCTTGCGGCACTAGCACACAGGGTTCTAGTCCCGGTTGGGGCGCCGGACTCTGTCCTGGTTGCCCCTCTTCCAGGCCAGCCCTCTGCTATAGCCCAGGAGTGCAGTGGAGGATGGCCCAAGTGCTTGGGCCCTGCACCCACATGGGAGACCAGGAGAAGCACCTGGCTCCTGGCTTCGGATCAGCACGATACGCCGGCCACAGCGCGCTGGCCGCGGCGGCCATTGGAGGGTGAACCAACGGCAAAAAGAAGACCTTCTCTCTGTCTCTCTCTCACTGTACACGCTGCCTGTCCCCCCCCCCCCCAAAAAAAAAGACTTAATAACTGATCCTCCTTCATCCAAAACCACTTATTCCAAGAAAAATGCAGTGTGGTATGTCAGAGAGAATATAATGCCCATAAACTCCTCCCATAGGACAAAAACCACAAATAATAAGTTGGTCAAATATGAATAGAGAAAATCAAGCCACTCAATATTTTTATCATTATGTATAACATTAAAGACAAAAATCACTTCATCTTCAATGTTCATACACAGGACCAATACAAAACACCTTGTGTGGTCCTGCCTGTGGCAATACTTGCCCCGGTGCTTCTGGGCAAAATGGGTAACGACAACTGAGATCAGACACCTTCTACCTGGGACACGTTTCCCCTCAGGGGACATTCGGCCATTTCTGGAGACTTTTTTGGTTGTCCACAGGACAACTGAGGATATTCCTGGCATCTAGTGGCGCCAGGGAAGCTGCTGACCAACCAACAATGCACAGGAAAGTCCCACACGACACGGGGTCATCCAGCCAAAATGTGAGTGGTGCTAAGGCTAAGGAACGTGGTCTAGGTGCAGGCATTTTGGCTAGAGACCTTTGTTTGGCGTCTTCCAGGCACTCTGTGCAATGAAGCTCAGGCTCCCATCCACAACCTGAAGGAACACCCATTTCCCTGACTTCTTTCACTTGTCCCTCAACCCCTGTGTTTCTGGCAATAAAGCCAAAAAGACCACTACATTTACTGTATGTTCCTTATTACTCATGAACTATGAATCACATGCATAAGAGGTTGAAAGAGGGTAGCAAATCAATAGAAAGAGGAAAGGAAAAAATAAGAAAGAGGGGTGGTGAGGAGGGCCTTGGTTCCCATTTCCACAGCCAAATGAAGCTAAACCAATCATTCCATGTAACAGGCAGTTATCTGCTCTCTTGTAAATCTGATATTCTCCAGAAACTACTTCTTCCCACTCAAGAAACAAAGGGCCTGAAGCAGCATACATGAAAATTAAAACCAAGTCATTGGAAAGGCGCTTGGTGCAGTGGTTAACATGCTGCTTGGAGTACCCACACCTCATTTGGGAATGTCAGATTTGAGTCCTGGCTGCTCTGCTTCCATTCCAGTTTCCTGCTAATGTGCACCCTGGGAGGCAGCAGCTGATGGCTCAAGTACTTGTATCACTGACACCCGTGTGGGAGACCAAGAAAAAGCACCAGGCTCCTGGCTTTGGCCTAGACCAGCCCTGGCTATTGCAGGCATTTGGGAAGTGAACAAGCAGATGGAAGATCTCTCTGTGTCCGTCTCTCTGTGTGTCTCTCTTTCGAATAAATTGAAAACAAATAAATAAAAATGTTTTTAAAAAGTCACTCAGGTACTATGTGGTCTCTTAGACATGGCTCATGAATATGTAACTGAGGCCACCTAGTGGTCGGCAGTGTGAATCTCAGCTCAGTAAGCCCTAGGATTTTAACTTCAGTATAAGTTCTGAATTTAGATACAGTCTCTATTTATAAAAGGGGAAATTCCTAGCTTGGAAAACTTAAAGGGATATTCTTACCTTTGTATATGCAGCTAAGTTCTAACTAGTATTTATCCTGTTCCTACTACATATGCCAATGCTTAAACTACAACATTTAGGGAGCCTCTAGCAACCTCAGTCTACAGGCAGAAAGAAAGAAAGACAGAAAGAAAGACAGAAAGAAAGAAAGACAGAAAGAAAGACAGACAGACAGAAAGAAAGAAAGAAATCCTAGCTTCCTTCAAAAATATGGTGTTGGCAGATTCCCAAAGAATTGTTCCTTTTATGTATTAGGCCCCAAAATAACTCTAAAGAGGTGGAGTACAGCCTGTAAAAATTATATGTCACAACTTGACACATTTGATAGGTCCAAAGATATAAGAAAACTTAAGCATTAGTAAGAGACTAAGGTTTTCTCTTTTCCGATGTAGATGTAAAGGTCTGTTGTGCTGGGAGTGCACAGGGAGCTAGTGGTCCCGACACCAGTTAGAATGCCTAAGTCTCTCATCAGAGAGGGGAGGTCTGACGCCCAGCTCTACTCCTGACTCCAGCTTCCTGCTAACACAGACCCTGGGAGGCAAAGGAGATGGTTCAAGTAGCTGGGTCTCTGCCATCCATGGGGTAGACTTGGGTTAAGGTCCCAGCTCCCAGCTTTAGTCTGGCCCCATCCTGGCCATTGGGAAGTGAGACAGCAGATGGGAGTGTGCTCTCTCGCTCGCTCTCTGCCTTTGAAATAACTTTTTTTAGAAAAGATGATTTTACTTATATATTTTGAAACAGTTACAGAGAAAGAGGGAGAGACCTTCTATCTGGTGGTTCACTCCCCAGATGGTCACAACAGCCAGCACTGGGCCAGGCTGAAGCCAGGAACTTCTTCCAGGTCTCCCATGTGGGTAGCAGGGCCCCAAATATTTGGGCCATCTCCCACTGCTTTTCCCAGGCCATTAGCAGGTAGCTGGATCATTTGTGGAACAGCTGGGGCTTGAACCGGCACCCACATGGGATGTCAGGTCAGAGGCAGGAGCTTTATGGGCTAAGCCACAGCACCAGCCCTGATAACATTTTTTTTTTTTTAATTAAGACTTGTTATGCTCAAGAAGAAAAAAATTCTATTTGTTGATTTGGTCAATCTTTATATTTGCCTTTAGTCAGCTCAATTACTCAGACCGGTCACCAACATCCACTTCAGAAATTCCTTCGCTAAGAAGATAGGTGCAAGAATGCCAAGTATGTTTTAAAATGGGCAGTTCTGAGTGTACATCAGAGAAAAGGCTGCAAACTTACCTCTGGGCTCTCCAATCCCAGTTGTGATGCTGGCCAGAGTTAGCATCTGGTTCTCTCTCAATATAACTGCTCAACCCATTTCAGTCAAGAAAAAGTTGCCATTCCAAGATGCCCCTTAGGATTAAGATGCATGTCTCCTGGATGGTACCTAGGGCATTTATTCAACTTTGGGTTTTACTGACACACCCAAAAATGTCTTGCTGGCATGCTAATTTTCCATGGACTTCCTCCTCTCTTTTGAAATGACACGCTCTCGGAATCAAAATCTGTTCATAAACGTGGCAGAGTCAGGTTCCTTAAAACCACACTGGCCAGCCTCTGGTTATCACGTGTGCCTCACATTCACCCGGTGTCAGCTTCGAAGAACAAACTCACTTTTAAGCCAAAAGGTCCCCAGATACCCACTGAGAAGGCAGGCCAGTATGGAAACAGTCAGAGAGGAGAGCACGTGAAGGATGCAGGATACAGCAGGCAGAGCACTCACCTGGTCACGGTCTCCTGCAAAGCAGCAGCTCTTCATGGTGCACGAGTTAAAGTAACCCTGATTGTCAAACTGGAACACGGGCAGGCGGGAGTGGATGTCATAGAGCACAGGGGGCAGCCGACGCCTCAGGGCCAGGAGCTGGGTCCCATTGCTGTTGAATCGCACACTCATGGCACTCTGGAGGGACAGGTTGCCACCATAGCGCAGGAGAGAACTGAGGGGCAGAAAGCACAGGGATCAGGCTTGGGGCTGCCAGACCACAGCAGAAAACACATGGATTTGTTTCTTCCAGTGTCCTGGACCTTTCAGGCTTACATACCTCAGTTGTAGCAAAGGGGTAATGACGTGGGTAGGAATGCCTCCTGGCCACATTAAGTAAGTTCCTTAAATTGTCAGCCCCCCTTTTCAATCTCTAAAAAGTGAACTACATTTAAATTTACAAGAAAATAACAAAAATATCTTGAAAAAAAAAAAAAAAAGACATATTATTTGTTACTTTGTTTACTCAAGTAGATGGCACAGCTCATCAAGACCCTGGGATCTGAGTCCTGTCCACTCTTTCTTATTTAAAGATTTATTTTATTTATTTGAAAGACAAAGTTACATAGAGGTGTAGATACAGAGAGAGAAAAAATCTTCCATCCGCTGGTTCACTTTCTAAATGCCCACAAAACCAGGAGCTTCTTCTAGGTCTTCCACGTGGGTGCTGGGGCCCAAGGATTTGGGTTGATCTCTGCTGCTATCTCAGGCACATTAGCAGGGAGCTGGATTGGAAGTGGAGCAACCAGGACTTAAACCAGTGCCCATATGGGATGCCAGTGCCGCAGGCCAGGGTTTTAACCCACTGGGCCACAGCACTGGCCTCAGAGTCCACTCTGACAGGCAAACCATGGATAGTATTCAGGCAGTTTGTTTATCCTTTGTATTAGAGATACAATAACCATCAGCAAAATAACACTTTGTTTATTCTGGATATTTTTGCAGTAACAGTCATTTTAGTACTTAAGCATAACAAATGTTTATTTGTTAAATGCCTGTCCCTCCATATCTTTATTTTCATTGTTTCCTAGTATGCACTATGACTCTAATTAGGCCAGTTTCCTTCCTGCCTTCCATATTCACTGCAATAGTTTGTGTTTTTTTTTTTTTTTTTTTTTTTTTTTTAATTTGAAAGGCAGAGTTACAGAGAGGGAGAGAAAGACCTTCCACCCAATGGTTTGCTCCCCAAATGGCTACAATGGCCAGGGCTAGGCTGGGCTAAACCAGGAGCCAGGAGCTTACTCCAGGTCTCCCACATGGGTGGCAGGGGCCCAATCACTTGGGTCATCCTCCGTTGCTTTCCCAGGCCGTTAGCAGGGAGCTGGATCGGAAGTAGAGCAGCTGGGATTTAAACAGGTACCCACATTGGATAGCAGCATCGCAGGCAGTGGCTTAGCCTGCTGTCCCATGATGCCAGCCCCCACAAGCATATTCACAATTTTTATATTCCACATGGTTTAAGTAGACAGTAGATATTAAAGCTAATTTTTAAATTTAAATGCATAGCAGTGTTACATTTGAAAAAGGGAGATGACTTATTTCCATTTAACAATTTTAACTCAAGTTAAAATTGACCTTAACTCAAGTTTGTATTTAACTTTGAAATATACTTTGGTTAATACATTTAATTTCTTTAAGTTTTTATTTAATGAATGCATTTTTTCATAGATACAACTTTAAGAATATAGTGGTTCTTCCCCCAATAAACTCTCCCACCCCGATTCCATCCCATCTCCCTCTCCCTCTCCCATCTCCTTCTTCATTATGGTTTATTTTTAGTTTGATTTTATATACAGAGGACCAATTCCATGCTAAGCACAGATTTCAACAGTTTGCACCCACATACATACAACATATAGAGCGTAGTTTGAGAACAAGATTTGCAGTTGATTCTTAGTTCTAAGGGTACAGCCTAAAAACTTGTCATAGGACTCCAAACCCATTAAAATTGGTGGTATAAATGCCATCTTAACTGTTAAAATGATAGTATTAGATGTTAAAGTCAACACATAGATAGGTCTAGGTGTAAAAGTGATCATATAAATAACATCAAGTGCCTGGTAATAATAATAGAATTAAAAAGGAGAGAAGCAGTCCTCACAGCAGACTCCTAGAATGACTTCCGCAGTAAGTAACACTCTGACCTCAGAATCAACCCTTGAGGCTTCCTGGTCTGCTGAAAGGCCTGTGAGAGCATTTCAGGCATGGAAAGCCAAGACTCTGTGGCAAAAAAAAAAAAAAAAAAAAAAAAAAAAAATCCAGCTCTCTGCTATGGCCTGGGAAAGCAGTGGAGGATGGTCCAAGTCCTTGGGTCTCTGTACCCACATGGGAGACCTGGAAGAAGCTCCTGGATCCTGGTTTCGGATCAACCCAGTTCCGACCACTGCACCCAACTGGGGAATGAATGAGCAGATTGAAATCCTCTCTCTCTGCCACTCCCTCTGTCTCTGTAACTTTGCTTTTCAAACAAATAAATACATCTTTAAAAAAAATAAGACATGGGGGCCAGTGCTGTGGTACAGCAGGTTAACGCCCAGGCCTGAAGTGCTGGTATCCCATATGGACACCGGTTCTTATCCCGGCTGCTCCACTTCTGATCCAGCTCTCTGCTATGGCCTGGGAAAGTGGTGGAAGATGGCCCTAGTCCTTGGGCCCCTGCACCCATGTGGGAGACCCAGAAAAAACTCCTAGCTCCTGGCTTTGGATCAGCATAGCTCTGGCCATTGCAGCCATTTGGGAAGTGAACTATCAGATGCAGGACTTCTCTCTCTTTCTGCCTCTCCTCTGTGTAACTCTGACTTTCAAATAAATAAATAAACCTTTTTTTTTTTTAAGAAATGATGCCATTTATTTTGTTAGATTTTTAATTTCATTGAGATAATACATTTAATTTCATCTAGCCTCACTAAGGAGTGGTCTTTTCTAGTTCACCTAATCCACTTCTGTAGTTTCATAATGTTCCTAATATGTTTTAAAAAGTCACACAGTATGATTCTAAATAACTGTTAATTTTACTATTTTATTTAAAAGGCAGAAATCTGCTGGTTTACTCTCTATCATATCACAGAGAGATGACTGTTCATTGCCTACCCTAAGTCATAAGCAAGTTCTGTTTCGTGTCTGGGGTTTAACGTGAGATGATTCCACAGAAACTGGTGCCTCATCAGAACCCAATTACACGCAGCCTCACACAGACGCTGTGTCATGGAATGGACATGACTCCAGCAGTATCGGAGAAAAAAAGTTTATAGACTCAAGAAAATCAATGGGCTGGAAATGGCTTCAAGATACCTGCATCAGAATCTGGCACATTTATCTGAGATGTTTTTAAGGAAGCAGTTTTAATAGCATTTTATCCAAGTGAAAAATTAAAGAGCCAGAGGTTACCAAAAGAGATTTAATACTGAACAGCAACATTTTCTTTCTTTCTTCTTTTGGCAAGGGAGTGATGGGGGAAGACTAAAGGGACAAGAAAGGAGATATCCCAAGGAAGAAACAGCCCCGAGCCCCAGTGCAGAGCAGCACCAACCTAGCTTGGTCATCAAAACCGGGCACCAGCCACAGTCAGTCCTGTGTGACTCCCACCACATGCAGCCTTCCCAGGAAGGGGAAGAAAGTTCTGGTCCTGCAGCAATGTGTAAAAACAAGCCTTGCACAAAACAGCCTTTAACTGTCTTATGATTACAATGAGAAGAAAGAAAAAGATTTAGAAAACCATCCTGGAACTCTAGACATCAAGAAGTCGGGCATTCCTATAGAGAAATGTTCTTAGAATGGCCCTAAACACGGGCCGCACTTCTTCACATACACAGAATGGATGACAGGGCTGTCAGAGCCCAGACGCTTCCTTTACCAGGTGACCTGGCTGGCAGAGGCAGGTGGTGCTATCTAAACACTGAGCTCAAAAACAATGAATGAGAGGCTTTCAATCTAAGGTCAGCGTGAAGTATGCAAATAAACCAGCATCCGTAGGACTGACTGGTGGGAAATGGGAACCAGACTCAACAGAGAGAAACTTGGCCAGCCCAGCCACAGCAGCAGGGGCTTGCGGCAACTCAGGCATCCCTGACAGAAAAGCTGGCACCTCGAGTGGCAAACACCTTTCCATCTGTCGGCAGAACCTCCTCTGCCCATTCTAGTCACACCTGCAGAGGAGTCCACTCCTAACAGACCCAAGGGCTCATTCCATCCCGACTCAGGTCCACTGACATGGGTCTGTTTGTAGGCTCCAGGATGGTCACTTTTCTTTTGCCTATGTTTCTGGACAAGGAAATTCGACCTCTCACACAAAGAAGGTGCATGGAAATCTTGCTCCCAGGATGCCAGGGGTGCTGGCAAAATAACAGCAGCTACTAGCACCAAAGATTTCATGTTTAGGTGTAAGACTCAATTCTGTCCAGAGGGGTGGAATGACACCTGAAATACAGGCAGTGCACAACATTAACTGATTTTCTTTTAGCCAGGGTCCTGCAGGGCCCCTTCTGGTAATAATGATCTAGTTTGCCAGGGACAGAAGCAGTTTGTCCTCACAGTCAAGATACAAAGATAATATCAAAGATTCTGTACTTTGTGGTTTGAAGTGTAATGTGCATGAGATATCATCTAGGACTTTTTAAAAATGTAGATTCTCAGGATCCACCCCCAGATATTCTAATTCAATCTGGGAAGTAGGCCCAAGGTATCTGAATTTAACAAGCAACCCCAGTTAATTCTGGTGCAGGTGATTTTCAAACCTCACTTTGAGAAACATGATTTTATTCTGGAATTTGGGAGGAGGGAAGAAATAAAGTGGAAGAGATAGGGCCGGTGCTGTGGTATAGTGGGTAAAGCTGCTGCTTGCAATGCCAGCAACCCATATGGACACTGGTTTGCATCCCAGCTGCTCCACTTCTGATCCAGCTCCCCGCTAATGGCCTGGGAAAAGTGTCGGAAGATGGCCCAAGTGCTCCCTCATGGGAGACCTGGAGGAAGCTCCTGGGCCCAGCACTGGCTGTGGCGGCCATCTGGGGAGTGAACCATCAGACAGAAGATCCTTCTCTCCATAACTCTGACTTTAAAATAAATAAGTACATCTTTATTTTTTTTTTTAAAGGAAAGTGGAAAAGAGATTAACAGAAGCTCAAGAAGAGTCAGCCACAGCATGCAGTGCCCTTTGCAGCCGCACAGCTGTCAGCAGGAAGGACTCGGGATCAGAGTTCCACTCCACCAACAACGCCTGGTATTTTTCCCTATCCATAACGTAGTCTCTGAAGGAGAAGAAACCTCTCACCTCCTTGGGAAGAGCTGAGAGTGCTTATATGCAAAAATGCCTCAATCTTAACTTGCTTTCTGAGTGCCAACTTTTTTTTTTTTAACAAAAGCTATTTATTTATTTGAGAAGCAGAGAGAGAGTGTGAAAGAGAGAGCTCCCATTTGTCAGTTCACTCTCCGATGCCTGAGTCAGCGGGGGCTGGACAGGGACAAAGCAGGAGGCCCAGAAACTCAATCCAGTCTCCCACGTGGTGGTAAGGACCCAATTATTTGAGCCATCAACGCGGTCTCCTAGGGTCTGCATTAGCAGGAAGCTGGAGTCAGGAGCAGAGCTGGGAACTGAACCAGTACTTGAATGTGGGGCACAGGCATCTTACCCCACACTCCAACTAGGCCAAATGCTCACTCACCCTCAGATGCTAACCTTGCTAACACAATCACCACCATCCAGACTCCTCCAAGTATCGTGAAAGGACTACCAAAATAAGTTAGAGTACATTTGAATAAAATCATTCCTGTAAGAAAAATAAAAGGAACACATCTATTCCCAGTCTAACTTCAACCGAAGACGTGCCGCAAGAACGGAGTTGGGGTGCTCCAAGGTTTAGCATGGAAAAGACCGAGTGTGAAAAGCAAGGGCATCTCAGAACATCAAGAAAACATTCTTCACTGTATAGTCTCCTGTGTTTTGCTTTTTTTAAAGGAACAATCTCCTCCCTCACACCCTTATCTCAAAAATAAAACAAAACAAAGCAAACAAAAAGCAAACCTCAGTTGGACTCCTTCATTGCTTTGGTGGAGTAAAAAGAATACATTTTTACAGTAGTTGGCTAAGGTTAAGGCCTTGGAACAGAAGAGAACAAGCCAGGGCTGTTCTCGAGGAGTGACTGGGAATATCATGTAGGGCACAATAAATGAAACTGAAAAAGCTTCCCAAATCAGACTCTGAACCTAGATCTCCATCCGGCCAGCCATTTAAGTTAAGTAGTGTATCTGATGCTACCTGACGGTGCCCACAAGGTCCTCTAGAGCCCACCAACACGAACGTCCTCATTTGGGTAGTGAACCAGCAACTGAAAGATTGTCTCTCTCTGTCTCTTCCAGAATTGGAATGCAGGCATTCCCATACGGGATGTGGGTGTCTCCAATAGCAGCTTAACTAATGTGCCCCAATACTTGCCCCTTGACTCATGTGCCTTCACACTCGCCCGTTCAACATTACAACAGTAACAGTGTTTTATATTCCATCCCAATATCCAGCATAAATCCATTACTATACCTACCACTTGCTAAACGCATTGCTCTGCTTTTCTATTCTGTATTTTTAGAATTTAATAAATACCTAAAAGGACTTCATGATACACTCGATTATTGAAAGAGCTTTCTGCCTGTCTCCTTGTTTCCATCATGGCCGATGTTTCAGTTCATGCTGGACGAAGCAGCCAGACGGGTGCGGAAGCAGGAATCTGACCACCCTGCTCCTTTGCTGAAACCCTCCAGTGGCTCCCCATTTCAACCAGAGTCAACACCCAATCCTTGTAATACCAACGAGGCCCCTGACAACCCTGATTTTTTTTTATTTAAAGATTTGTTTAGGGGCCGGCGCTGTGGTGCAGTGGGTTAACACCCTGGCCCGAAGCGCCAGCATCCCATATGAGCCATTCCAATCCAGCTCTCTGCTATGGCCTGGGAAAGCAGTGGAGGAGGGCCCAAGTCCTTGGGCCTCTGCACCCTTGTGGGAGACCCGGAGGAAGCTCCTGGCTCCTGGCTTCGAATCGGCACAGCTCTGGCCATTGCAGCCGTCTGGGGAGTGAACCATCGGACGGAAGACCTTTCTCTCTCTGCCTCTCCTCTGTGTAACTCTGACTTTAAAATAAACAAATAAATCTTAAAAAAAAAAAAAAAAAAAGATTTGTTTAGTTATATGAAAGGCAGAGTTACTGACAGAGAAGGAGAGACAGAGAGACAGAGAGAGAGAGAGAGAGAGAGAGAGATCTTCCATCTCCTGGTTCACCCCCTGAAAAAGCCACAACAGCCAGGGCTGGGACAGTAGAAGCCAGGTACTTCCTTTGACTCTCCCACATGGTTGGCAGAGGCCCAAGCACTTGGGCCATCCTCCACTGCTTTCCCAAGAGATTAGCAGGGAGCTGGATCAGAAGTGGTGTAGCCAGGACTTGAAAAGGTGCCCTATGGGATGCCACAATGCAGGAGGCGGTTTAACGTGTTTCACCACAATGCCAGCCCCTGGAAACCTAATCCTGAGAGGCAAGTAGCACAGCAACATAAAATCAGAAACGGGAAGCAGGAGGCTTGTAGATCATGATTCAAAATCCTCTTTCATCACACAGAACTACGGCCCAGAAAGTAAAATGCTTTAGCAATGATCACTTGGGTCTCCTCCTCTTTACGTGACACCACCATCCTTTTAGAGTTAAATTCATCCGCCATCTGCTAATCTTGTAAGTGGCCAACAAGAAGGATGAATTTAACAGGTATTCACATATTTTAATTATATCCTGTCTCTCAAAGCAAGTTTCTGTTACTCGCAGAAAAGAAGTTCAAAAGGAAAATTAATAATTGTTTTACAATTACAAGTTAAAAAGAAAATAGATTCATGTGATTTCAGAAAGTGACCAGTGTAATAAATCTGTAGGTACCAAATACCTGCCCTTTCCAATCATAGTTTAAAACAATCGCTGGTGCTGTGGTGTAGTGGGTAAAGCTGCCACCTGCAGTGCCGGCATCCCATATGGGTGACGGTTCAAGTCTGGGCTGCTCTGCTTCTGATCCAGCTCTCTGCTACAGCCTGGGAAAGCAGTGGAAGATGGCCCAAGCCCTTGGGTTCCTGCACCTGCGTGGGAGACCCGGAAGAAGCTCCTGGATCCTGGCTTCAGATCGGAATAACTCTGGCCGTTGAGGCCAATTGGGGAGTGAACCAGTAGATGGAAGACCTCTCTGTCTCTCTGCCTCTCCTCTCTGTGTAACTCTGATTTCAAATAAATAAATAAATCTTAAAAAAAAAAAAAAAGAAAAAGAAATCCCATTCTAAGCTTTGTGACTTGCAACAGATAAAATTTAAGTGGTCAAACCTGTGATCACAAAATAAAAAGTTCAAACTATAAAGAATTCACTGAGTAATTATATCAAAATAGATACCCTTAAAGAAGTTAAGCAATTTATTCATTTCCAGTATGCTTTAACATATTCTGTATTATATAATCTTCAATGTAATCCTACAGAGTAGAAGAGGGAGTCACATTCCAGTTTCACACTGGAGGAGACCAGGGTCCTGAGGGATTGTTACTTGGCACCAACCACACACATTAAACAGTGGAAACAGGGCAAGTTTTTTCTGCTTCTTAGTTTGATCAGATTTCACAGACTACATGGTGGAAATGGATTATTCCACCCAACAAAGAGAACAGCATCGGATTGCAAGCATCAAGGTCCAAAAGATTCATCTGAGCCATTGGTCACTTATTCACACGTGCATATCCCTGCTCACTACCCCAGGTGCTGTGCCAGACACATGATTCAAAGATGAGACAAGACGGGGCAGCCACAGCCCTCCTGTACGAGGACCCAGTGCGTCTGGCTCAGGGCCGGCTCTCATCAGCCAGACGTGTGGGAGCCAGGTGTTCGGCCTAGTGGTTAAGATGTCTGCATCCCACATCAGGGTGCCTGGGCTCTCACCCCAGCCCCAGCCCCCATTCCAGCTCCTGCTGATGCCTGGGAGGCAGCAGTGATGGCTCAGGTGGTTGGGTGCTGGCCATCCACACGGGAGACCTGGGCTGAGTGCCCAGCTCTCAGGTTTGCCCAGACTCCGCCTTGGCCATTGCCGCATCTGGGGAGTGAACCAGCAAGTGGGAGCTCATTCTGTTTCTGTCTCTGCCGCTCTGTGTCCCCGTCTTTTGAATAAAAATTCACTTTGGGAAAAAAAAAAATAAAAGATGAATACGCATAATGACTAATTAGGGACAAGACAGGCGAGTTTCCCTCTGGAAAGTGCAGCTGCTGCAGTAGGGAGGATGTGCTGTGACGCTGTAGGAGAACCCCCCCACTGGGGAGACAGGAGTGGGAGAGGTCACAACAGACTTCCAGCAAGAACAACCTCGGGGCCGGCGCCGTGGCGCAGTAGGTTGGTCCTCTGCCTGCGGCACCAGCATCCCATGAGCACAAGTTCAAGTCCTGGCTGCTCCTCTTCTGATCCAGCTCTCTGCTGTGGCCTGGGAAAGCAGTGGAGGATGGCCCAAGTCCTTGGGCCCCTGCATGCACATGGGTGACCAGGAAGAAGCACCTGGCTCCTGGCTTCACATCAGCGCAGCTCTGGCTGTTGAGGGGAGTGAACCAATGGACAGAAGACCTTTCTGTCTCTTGTCTCACTGTCTGTAATGCTACCTCTCAAAAACAAACAAACAAAAAAACAAAAAAACCTTAAAAAAAAAAAAGAAAAACCTCAGCTGACTCTTAACGGAAAGTCAGAGTTGACTCAAATTCTTAGCTGACAAGAGACAAATTAAGTCTGCTTAGGTTAACATACAGATAAATTGCCGGCGCCGCAGCTCACTAGGCTAATCCTCCGCCTTGCGGCGCCGGCACACCGGGTTCTAGTCCCGGTTGGGGCGCCGGATTCTGTCCCAGTTGCCCCTCTTCCAGGCCAGCCCTCTGCTGTGGCCAGGGAGTGCAGTGGAGGATGGCCCAGGTGCTTGGGCCCTGCACCCCATGGGAGACCAGGAAAAGCACCTGGCTCCTGGCTCCTGCCATCGGATTAGCGCGGTGCGCCGGCCGCAGCGCGCCGGCCGCAGCAGCCATTGGAGGGTGAACCAACGGCAAAGGAAGACCTTTCTCTCTGTCTCTCTCCCTGTCCACTCTGCCTGTAAAAAAAAAAAAAAAAAAAAAAAATACAGATAAATTTCCAACACACACCAACGAGCAAAAAGTCAAGTTGTGGGACAATTATTAGTAGTGTAGCATTTGTGTGAAAAACTTACATATAGAAGCATCATCTATTTTCTATGAGATGTGTGTAAGTGTATAAAAGCCAAGAAAAAGTTTACATACAATAAACTCCTAACAATCATTACCTCCATAGAAGGGGGCAAAGGAAGAGACAGCCAGAGGGGTGTTCGGGTACTAGACTTGACAGTTATTTTTTTTTTTTAAAGAGCATTATGAGGCCAGCGCTGTGGCACAGCTGGTAAAGCTGCCGCCTGCAGTGCAGGCATCCCATACAGGAACTGGTTGAGTCCCGGCTGCTCCACTTCTGATCCAGCTCTCTGCTATGGCTGGGAAAACCATAGAAGATGGCCCAAGTCCTTGGGTCCCTGCAGCCACTTGGGAGACTCAGAAGAAGCTGCTGGCTCCTGGCTTCGGATCGACGCAGCTCCAGCTGATACAGCCAACTGGGGAGTGAACCATCGGATGGAAGACCTCTCTCTCTGCCTTTCAAATAAATAAATAAATCTTTTTTTTTTAAAAAAAAAGAATATTATTATGTACTTGCATGTATTTAACTTTTTATTTTGAAATACAAGAGAATTTCGGGCCGGCGCCATGGCTCACTTGGTTAATCCTCCACCTGCGGCGCCGGCATCTTATATGGGCGCTGAGTCTAGCCCCAGTTGCCCCTCTTCCAGTCCAGCTCTGTGCTGTGGCCCGGGAAGGCAGTGGAGGATGACCCAAGTGCTTGGGCACCTACACCTGCATTAGAGACCAGGAAGAAGTACCTGGCTTCTGGCTTCGGATCGGCATAGCTCCGGCCCTGGCAGCCATTTGGGGGGTGAACCAACGGAAGGAAGACCTTTCTGTCTCTCTCTCTCACTGTCTAACTCTATCTGTCAAAAAAAGAGAAAGAAAGAAATACAAGAGAATTTCAAAACACTCATGGAAAAATGGAATTAAAAGATAACATGCATTTCCATGAAGTTTTTTCCTTCGTAATTTTAGACTGAGAGGAAGATAAAAAAAAAAATGCACCTTCACCCAGCATCTTCCAAGGCTACCAAATTGTACAACAATGAGAAATGATCAAAACCAGGAACTTTACATGGGTACAACCCAAATAGCTGAATCAGATTTTATACTCACAGAGGCGCCCATCGGCCTGTGGGTATACGGCTCTCTGTAGTCACACCACATCTGCAGCTTCGTGGAACTACCATCCTGAGTAAGATACTTCTTTGGAGCACCACCAGTCACCACAAGCCTCCCTCAGCTCCCTTCCTCTGCTCTAACTCCTGGAAACCACTAATCTGTCCTCATCTCTATAATTACATTATTTCACGAAAATGAAACAATCACAACAGCACGTATCCTTTCGAGAGCGTCTTTTATCACTCAGCAAAATTTCTCTGAAGTTCATCCAAGTTATTGCAACATCAATAGTTCACGCCCTTTTTTTAAAACACTGAATAGCATTCTATGGTATGAATGCTCCAAAGTCTGACTAGTTGTCACTGAGGGGCCCATGGTAGTTTCTGGTTTGGGGGCTGCTATGAACAAGTCTGTGTAAGAAGACAAAATGTTCACCTCTCTTAGACAAATGCCCAAAATGCAACTGCAGGGTCACACGGCAAATTCATCTTTCACTTATAAAGGAACTACCAAACTTTTCCAGAGTGGCTGTGCCCTTATACATGATCCACCAGCAACATGCGAGCCATCAACTGCTCCACATCTTCACCAGCATGATTTGTATTTTAAAAAAGTAAACAAAGGAGTTTGTCGAAGTACTCTAGAACCGAAGGAGGGATAACTAGAAACTCTAGCTTTGTTACGCACAGAACATCATCTATGTAGCACAACACACATGACAATGTACCCAATATCATCTATGAAGTATTGCTGTAATCATTAAAAAAAGCCTCTGGATCAAATACCAATTTACAGGAGAAACCACGGTCAGAGGGACAGCTAAATGACAGTGCATACAATCAGCATAAGCTAAAATGTAAGACATTCCATAGGACAAATAATCTATTTTCTTCAATAAATTGTGAGGAAAAGAATGACAGGCAGGAGAACCTGCACACCAAAAGAGACATGGACACCATCTCAACCAACTGTTCTCTATGACTCTTATTTGGATATTGATTCATAAAAACCAACTGTAGCAACTAAACACGTAGAGTTAATCACAGGAAGCAGCAATTTCACTCCTACTTACAAATACAGGCCCTTCAACACTTATTAACAAATTAATGCCCATCAGTGAACGAACAGATAAACACGTGTGCACACATACAAGAGGCTATTACTCAGCCATAAAAGGGAACGATGTACTCATATACATGCTACAACATGGATGGATCATGCCCTTTATGCAAAGTGATTGAAGCCAGACAAACTGTCACACGTTGTACGAAATAACCAAAATAGGTAAACCCACAGAAACAAAACCCCAGTCAGTGGTAGTGAGGGGTTGGAGCGTGGGGAGAAGCACTCTGAGGAGGACTGTTGAATGGGCATGGGTTTTATCTGCAGATGTGACAAGTTCTGGAACGAGACAGAATGGTGGTGTGTAACACTCTGAACCCATGGCAGGCCACTGAACTGCTCACTTTAAACTGCTAGGGCGCACATGTGTACAGTGATGAAGATACCATTTGGGACGCCTGCATCCCCTACCAGAATGCCTGTGTTCCAGTCCTAGCTCTGTTCTTGATGCTGGCGTCCTGCCAATGCGTACCCTGGGGGATCAGGTGGTGCCCTACGTGGTCCTGCCACCCACACGGGAGAACCCTATGGGCTCCCAGCTCCCAGCTTCAGCCTGGCCCAGTCCCGGCTGTTGCAGGCATCTGAGGAGCGAGCCAGTGGATGAGAAGTCTGTCTCTCTCTGCCTTTCAAATAATAAAATAATTTTAAATGCTTACTTTTATGTTATGTGAATTCTACTACAACTTTTAAAAAAGAATGATCTTTTAGACACAGATTATTTACAAAAGAAATGGTTTAATGCTAATATGAAAATTGACTTAAGTTAATTAGGAAGGAGGGTTACAAATGAATAAATCAAACAAGATTGCCCCTGGGTTGACTGTTACTGAAGCTGGGTGATGGTAAAGTGGAGTTCATTTTAATATTCTACTTTTATATATATTTGGAAATTTTTTTACCATAAATTGCTTTTAAAAGTCAACATTTGGCTTTAAGATAAGAAAGCCCAGCTGAGTTAGGGTTTCACATCACCCGCTCTCGAAACCTGGAGCTGGGGAGTATCAGAGGAAGGGCATGGGACGGCACAAAGCGCCAGAGCCCCACCCGTTCCCCACGCGGCCCCAGACCTTTGGTGTAACCGAGGACATGCGCATTTGGGGAAAATGAGTGACATGGGGAAGCTCTGGCCTAAAGCCCAAAGATCCTGGTCCAAGAGAACTTGGTAGCAAATTTAGTACAGCCCTCTCTGAATACCCACAGTCTCCACCTTGAAAACAAGCCAATCTGCCAAATCGCCTGGGGTATTCATTTAAAAATGGCCGATGCGCGTGCCGTTTCAGCTAAGACAGAAAGGGGAGGGCCCTGCGAGGAGATGACCTTGAGTGAAGAGAGAAACCACCGGGCAGGCACAGCTAGCACGGAGGCCCCACTGTTGGCAGCAGGTCCGGAACTGAGTGAGAGGGTAACTCAGTGGGGAATCAAATCTGGCCATTCAACGCGAGATCACCAGCGCGGGGCTGTGCTGAGCTCACCCAGGAGATGGTATGGAGGGCTAAAAGACTGAAGTCAGAACTGAGCTGATCTCGAAAAAGAGAAAGATCTCAAAAATGAAATGAAACCGGAGGGAAAATTAGTGTGAGTGATTTTCCAGAAGTTCAGGGATGTGTGTGCTTTAGCACAGAGAAGGCATTCGGTATGTCAAAATTAAGAAGGGAGAAAGCCGAGCACATTGCGGGCAGAATCGGCAGCTCAGGGTCCTGGGAGAGAACAATAACAGCCGTGTGTTCCAGGCATGTGTCAGCCAACAACAGCGACCAGAATGCCTAAATGGAATAGCAGACAACTGCGGAACACTTCAATGTTTGAACTGTCCCTCAAGCAATCCCAACAGTGAGAAGTCTGAGCTAAGACGAGGTGCTGTGAGGGAGGGACACAGCTAGGACCATTTAGAGACACATACTAAGCACAAAAATAAGTATTTTTTAAGTGGAAAAAAATACACAAGAACGGGCAGGTTCAAAGGTCCCACCCCAGACCAACAGTTCAGCCTCCGGGTATGGGCTCCAGGAAGCGGCTCTCTCCCAGGGTCTGCAAACATCAGCTCCACGAGACACCAGGGACCTTGGGTCCAGAGGGCAAAACTGACTCTACAGCGCCACCTTGTGGCCTAAAGCCAGAAAGCAACCCCACAGAATCCCTGGCTCTCTCCCAGGTACCTAACTGACAAGAGGCTTTCAAAGCCCAGCAAGAACCCTTATGTTTCCTTTTATTCCTTAGACAGAACATTTTGATCCATGCCATTAAACTCATAGATCAGCAGGCCTATAAATACTATAGAAATTTAGTTTTGAAAACACACTATTGCCTTGTGGCGCCGGCACACCGGGTTCTAGTACCGGTCAGGGCGCCGGATTCTGTCCTGGATGCCCCTCTTCCAGGCCAGCTCTCTGCTGTGGCCAGGGAGTGCAGTGGAGGATGGCCCAAGTACTTGGGCCCTGCACCCCATGGGAGACCAGGAGAAGCACCTGGCTACTGCCATCGGATCAGCACGGTGTGCCGGTCGCAGTGCGCCGGCCACGGTGGCCATTGGAGGGTGAACCAACGGCAAAGGAAGACCTTTCTCTCTGTCTCTCTCACTGTCCACTCTGCCTGTCAAAAAAAAAAAAAAAGAAAAGAAAACACACTATTTTGAGATGCATATAACACTACACATTCATTCCAATATTCACTGTTTCTGTAACAATCCACGCACTGTGCTGGGCACTACACAGGGAAGACAAGTGAAACACGGCCCTGCCCTTAAAATTCCACAGTTAGTAGTGCAGATCAGCACAGGAGCCTTCTGTCTGAGAAGTAGGTCCTGGACATGAGGAAGGCATCACTGTTGGGAAGACCCAACAAGGCTTAGCCAGAGAGAAAACAGTCATATTAAAACGATAACTGGTGATCTGGTGACGGCAAAAGCAGCAACTGAGACACTCAACGTGAGTGCTGCATAAGCACTTTCCAGAGATGCTGAATGGAGAGGCCTGGTCCTCTCATCCACTCCACGCCTGCTCTGCGCCCAACTGCTGGTGCTGCAGACACGAGCCAAGGAGGCCTTCAGTATGCGGCAGGGAAGCTCTTCTTGTGCTGCCATTTGATTTTAACTAGGTAAGGAAGGTCACGGAGAGAGGAGTCCTCCTCTCCGTGTGCGGGGGAGGAAGGTAAGAGCAGCGTCCCACACTGTAGACTCTGGAGATACGGAGATGGACACAGATAACAAGAAGCCACTCAAACTCCTGGGGAGGGGAAGGGCAAAAGTGAGGTCTAAAATTATGTGCCACCTATTCAGGAAGGGAGGGAGGGAGAGAGGAAAGAGAGGCAGAGATGGAATGAGCTTCCATCTACTGGTTCACTCCCCAAATGTCTGCAACAGCCATGCTGGGCCAGGATGAAGTCAAGAGCCAGGAACTCCACCTGGGTCCCCCCCATGGGTGGCAAGGACCCAAGTACACTGATAGGAAGCTGAATCAGAGGCAAAGAAGCTGAGACTAGAACCAGCACTCTGATATGGGAGGTGAGTGTCCCAAGCAGGGGCTCAAACTTGCTGCGCCACAATCCCCATGCCAGAAATTCTTCATTTTAATGAAATCCAATTTACCATTTCTTTCTTTCATATATACTGATGTTGAGCACTGCTTAAGAACTTCAGGATGGGGCCAGCGCTGTGGTATTGCGGGTTAAGCCGCTGCCTGCAGTGCCAGTATCCCATATGGGTGCCAGTTCGAATCCCGGCCGCTCCACTTCTGATCCAGCTCTCTGCTATGACCTGGAAAAGCGGTGGAAGATGGCCCATGTGCTTGGGCCCCTGCACCTGCGTGGGAGACCTAGAAGAAGCTCCTGGCCCCTGCCTCAGATCGGCGCAGCTCTGGTCGTTGCAGCCAACTGGAGAGCGAACCAGCAGATGGAAAATTTCTCTCTCGCTCTCTGCTTCTCCTTTTCTCTGACTTTCAAATAAATAAATAAATCTTAAGGAAAAAAAAGAATTCAGGAACCCTTTAGCCCGATGGCCTTGCGTTCTGGAAGGAAGCAGGCCAAGGGCAGGGAGCCTCGCTGTTTCAGCACGCGCGGGAGCACCAGGGCCTTTTCCAGCCGCGGTGCTGAAGCCCCGAGCTCTCTTCTTCCTTCACGGTTCGAGGAGCCCGCAGACGCAGTATGGCAGAGGTGGTCTGCCTCGGTCAGGGACAAGGAGTTACATTTAACGCAGCGTCCACAGAAGCAGGGCTTTCAAGGCCTCAAAGAACAGACATTTGACCTAGAGGTCCCCAAGGCCAGACGAGGTCCCAGGAACTATTTCCTCTCGTGGTAGGAATTCCCATCCACTACCCAACTACACCCCTGTGAAAGCACCATCTGAAAGGGAAGTGTTTATTGAGATTCCTGGCTTGCCAGATTTTATTACTGAACAGCAAAGAACTCTTCTCTTTATTATCCTTGTCAAAGCAAGACACCACCAGCTGTCACAGAGCTAACGGTTCCTGACAGAAACTAAAGAGATTACAAGAGAGGTGGTGAATCAGCAGACAGCTAACACAGGCAATGAAAAGGGTGAGGGAGACGGGCAGTGACAGCAGGGGAAACCTGGCTGTTCCGAAATTCCCTGGACGCTCATCAGGGGAGCTCGGTTTTGAACACTGCTCCTGGGGCCACTACCACAGTCCAAGCAAGGCTACATAGGATGTTGACAGTGACAAAGGAGGCTGGTTGTGAAAGACATCAGCAGAAATAATCTAAGTGAAAGAAACGAAACTTTCAATATGCAATGTATTGCTGCATGTGTGAGTTTTCTCTCCTAACCACTCCTGTGGCCAAGTGTCCCTTCCTGATGGCTGACTCAGCACCACATCTCTAAAGCACACCTTTCCAACCCCAGTGTTCCCAGGGCCAGACAAGCAATGTATTAAAAAATGTCAAGGTGAAGTGCCTGCCCTGTAGTACAATGGGTTGGGCCAGAGCCTGTGACACCACATCCCATATGAGTGCCGGTTCTAGTCCTGCTTGTGCCACTTCCAATCCAGCTCCCTGCTAATACGCCTGCGAAGGCAGTGGAAGACAGACCAAGTACTTGGGCCCCTGCCACCAATGTGGGAGACCTAGATGGAATTCCCTGCTCCTGGCTTTGGCCTGGCCCAGCCCAGTCAGTGCAGTCACTTGGGAGTGAACCAGTAGATGGACGATCTCTCACTTTGTCTTTCCCTCTGTCTCTGTAACTCTGCCTTTCAAATAAATAAATCTTAAAAAAAAAAAAAAATCAAGCAGAGTGATGGTGGGCCCCTTCATGTATCACACAGGTTTAAAGAGGAACCCATGGCTCATTTTGCTTGACTGTTGCCGCTTAAGAAAGATCCAGTGGTATCAGATCTTCTGACTTTTTCAAGAGACGTTAGAAATTGCAATTTGCTTCTGTGTAATTTTCCAAAAACACATCATATAGACCAAACAAAATACCTTTGTGGTTGAATTTGGCCTACTTTGTGGTTGAATTTGGATAGTTAGTTTACAGTCTCTGTTCTAAAGCTTTGCAGCAAAATAAAGAGCGCATGCAGGTTTCAGGGTTAGAAAAGCAAGAAACTTGGCAAGTCAGCATGTAAACAGAAGCTGAGTCTTTGACAGTTAAGAGAGGATTAACTTCTAGGGCTACACAGAGGAAAGTACTCAGACTGTGGAGCTGGACAAGCCTGTATTGAAAGCTTTGACAGGAATTGTGACTTCTACTGCAAGAAGACAAAGATGAAATAGGAAGCCTATTCAATTCAGACAAAAGGGAACACACACACACACACACACACACACACACTTTATCTTGCTTCTCTGTACTTTGACTTCCTTAAAATAAGAGCAATAGAACCCATTTCCTAAGGTTGTCTTAGGATTAACCACAGTAATTACTCATATACTTGTCATTGCCCCTGGTGTGTAATGTTTAATGTTAGCTATCACGAGGCACTGAGAGGTGAAACAATCTGCTCAGGACCACGTGGCAGGGCCGGTGCTGTGACCTAACAGATAAAGCCACCACCTGCAGTGCCGGCATCCCATATGGGTGCCAGTTCGAGTCCCGGCTGCTCCACTTCCGATCCAACTCTCTCCTATGGCCTGAGAAAGCAGTAGAAGATGGCCCAAGTCCTTGGACCCCTGCACCCACATGGGAGACCTGGAATCGGCTCCTGGCTTCAGATCGGCCCAGCTTTTGGCCACTGCTGTCATCTGGGGAGTGAATCAGTGCATGGAAGACTTCTCTCTCTCTGCCTCTGCTTCTCTGTAACTCTGCCTTTCAAATAAATAAATAAATCTTAAAAAAAAAAAAAAAAAAAAAAAAAGACCACATGGCAGGGCCTGCGCTGTGATGCAGAGGGTTAAAGCCTCAGCTTGCAGTGTCAGCATCCTGTGTGGATGCAGGTTTGAGTCCTGGCTGCTCCACTTCAGATCCAGCTCCCTACTTGCTCACCCGGGAAAGCAGCAGACGATGGCCAAGTTCATTGGGCCCCTGCACTCAGATGGGAAACCCAGAAGAAGCTCCTGGCTCTTGGCTTCGAGTCAGCTCAGCTCCAGCTGTTGCAGCCATTTGGAGAGTGAACTGGTAGATGGAATACCTCTCTCTCTCTCCCTGTGATTCTGTCTTTCAAATAAATAAAAAATGTTTTTTTAAAAAAGACCACATGGGCCGGCGCCATGGCTCAATAGGCTAATCCTCCGCCTGTGGTCCCGGCACACCGGGTTCTAGTCCCGGTCGGGGCACCAGATTCTGTCCCGGTTACCCCTCTTCCAGGCCAGCTCTCTGCTGTGGCCAGGGAGTGCAGTGGAGGATGGCCCAAGTCCTTGGGCCCTGCACCCCATGGGAGACCAGGAGAAGCACCTGGCTCTTGCCTTCTGATCAGCACTGTGCGCCGGCCGCAGCAGCCACTGGAGGATGAACCAACGGCAAAGGAAGACCTTTCTCTCTGTCTATCTCACTGTCCACTCTGCCTGTCAAAAAAAAAAAAAAAAAAAAAAAGCCACATGGCTACTGTGCCCAGAAGTGTGGCTGCAGATGCTACACTCCAAATGCTCAAGCTCTTTTCAGCCTCCCCTGACCCTGCTGAGCACATTTATTATTATTATTATTATTATATTAAGATTTATTTATTTTATTTGAAAAGCAGAGTTACAGGAAGAACGAGCAACAGACAGAGACAGAGAGATCTTCCATCTGTGGGTTCATTCCCTAAATGGCCACAAAAGGCCAGGGCTGGTCCAGACTGAAGCCAGGATCCAGGAGCTGCATCCCATGTAGGTGCAGGTGCCCAAGCACTCTAGGGTCATCTTCTGCTGCTTTCCCAGGCACATTTAGCAAGAAGCTGGATGGGAATTGGAACAGCTGGGACTTGAACCATTGCCCAGATGGGATGCCGGCATCACAGGCAGCGGCTTAACCCGCCATGCCACAGCACCAGCCCAGGCTCTTTGTTTATCTTGTATAATGAGGAAGTCAGGTAAGACGATAACTAAAATCCTTTCCAGAGATGACAGTTTATCCTGAGCAGCGACTCTGCTCACCCATCCACAGGCTACCAAGCTGAAGTAGAGGTACAGCTCAGGCTGGGGGTGGGCCAGAGAACCACTGCAGCATTCAGTGACGCCCAGGAATGAAAAGGTGTTCAGTCTGAGGCCCCCTCATTGCTCCCAGGAGCCAGCATCTGTTTCCAGCAGGCCGGTCAGTGGCCCTTCTGAGTGGGCTCGGCATTTTCCCACATGCCCATGCTTTGGGACCTGGAAAGGAGCCACGACAGGCTCTGAACCTAGAATCTTCAGAACACTGAGCAATTCTTCTCCTTTGAGGTCAAGGGTCTTTACAAGAACCTGGTAAAGCTCTCTCATCCCTAGAAAATGCTACACATGTGCCCACTGAGACAGCACAGCACACACAATTGTACCTGCAATTATAAGGGGTGCACAAATCCCCTAGAAGACTTTAAATAACTCCCAACCTTGTTCCAGGCTTGTCCTCCCAAGGGACTCAGAATTGCCCTAGGATCTGGGTCAGGGTTTCTAGGCAGCTGTGCTCAAGAGACGAATTATCTGTTGCGATTCAGCATAATTAAGCCTACATGGAAAAGACAAAAGGCCCTCTCTCCCTCCCCCACACCAAGTCATACTGAGGAAATTCAAGCAGAAAAGATCTGTAAGCCATCCCCAAACTCTAGTGGATGCAAAGTTAAGATGTATTTCAAGAATATTTCATGTCCTTTCTCTGCCACACACCCAAAACACCTCAAAGAATCTTAGAAGAGTTTAAATAAACAGGCACAAGCGTCCTAGACCCCATGGCACTGTGCTCCTTTCATTTCAAAAAAAAAAAAAAAATCAGTCAAGACTGCCAATTAGTCTTATTAGATGATTTTTATCCCATATGGGCTTTGAAAACTATAGGTTGCCAAAGAAACCATATAACTGCAGAAGAAATCAAAACAAGACAAGATGAGCAACAGTTTCCATGTTGTGGGGTCTGGAGAAGCATGTAGTCTCAAACCCAGTGCAGGGGTTTGAAAGTCAGCACAGCCTTTGGTGTGGATGCCCAAACACTTTTTTAATTGAAACCTAAAAACATGCACTTCATTGTTTTAAAAAGATCTATTCATTCATTCATTTGAAATGTAGTGAAAGAGAGAGAGAGAAGGTCTTTCCTCTACTGGTTCACTTTCCAAAAAGCCACAAAAGTTAGGGCTGGGCCAGGCCAAAGCCAGAAGCCAAGAACCCCATCCAAGTCTCTCATATGGGAGGCAGGGAGGGATTCAAGTGCCTGAGCATCACCCTGCTGCACCCTAGTATTATCAGGGGCTGGACTGGAAGTGGAGTAATCAGGACTCGAACAGGCAGACCAATATGAAATACAGGTGTCCCCAGTGGCAGCGTACCCACTGTGCCAGAACACTGGCCCCAACACACACCTCTGGATGCAAGCAATTCTCTAAAGACATTTTTGCAAAATTGGGCCAAGACAGATGTGTAACCAGGAAGCAGCATTATTTATTATGGTCAAACACAAGCAGTCCTGGTTGTTGGAATATCACATAGCCACTAAAAGAATGAGCTAGACCTGTAAATGCTAACATTCAAAGAGCGCTAAGACACGATTAACTGAAAAAAGTCAAGGGGAAGGCAAGCAGCCTAACAGGCTAAGTAGCCACTTGAGAAACCACATTCCATATCAGACTGCCAGGGCTCGAGTCCCGCCACTGCTTCCAATCCGTCTCCCTCTAATGTGTCTGAGAGGCACCACTTGATGGCCCAAGTGCTTGGGACTCTGCCGCCCCCTGTGGGAACTCTGGGAGACCTGGATGGAGTTTTCAGCTCCTGGTCTTGACCTGGCCCCAGTCCCAGCTATCGCAGGCATTTAGGGAGGGAACCAGCAGATGGAAGATCTCTCTCTCTGTCTGTCTGTCTCTCTCTCTGCTGACAGCATGAATTACTCAGGCTTTTGCCTGAGGAGAAATAGCTTGGTGTCTCACTTCCGTTGCCAACTATTCACCACGGTTGTAAGTAGGGGGCAGAATATGGTGGCAGAAGGCTGGTGTACTCCAAACTCTGCATTGTATGACATGGATGAGGCAGCACAGTTGTCTCTGAAGAGCCCGAAAGGACAGAGGACACTGTGGCTGCACGCAGGCCACCATCCTCCCGGCAGACAGCAGCCTCCACAGCACCGTGCGGAGGCGCCTTAGGGGCCCTGCAGCTGCAGGTACTGCAACAGTACGGAGGAGCAACGGCCAGTGCGTACAGAACCAGGAGGCCAGCAGCAATCCTCAGGGACAAATGTCTCAGGCCTCAGGAGGGACATCCCTCTGGGCTGCACAGACCTACCGCAACAGTTCCGACCCACTGACTTCTGCAGAGAGGATCAGCTAGGACTAAAAACAAAAATCTTCTTTGTTCAACCATTCCTTTCATCTGAGGACCATGAAATAAGTGATAAACTCACTAACTTCCCATAATATTCCTCCTGCAAGATGGCTTTACAAAGTGGGGAGTCACTTGCAGGTACAATTTCCAGGAGCTGGCTGCAACAGTGCAGGCAGTGTAGAAAGGTCATCTGTCCCACGGGCGTCAAAGAACACAACAGTGCTTCCCATGCTCCTCCACCTCATCCCCATCCCCTTCAGTGACGCCTGAAATCCCGATTGGTGCCATCAGCTCAGGACTGTCCTGAGTGTTCCCTTTCAGGAATGCAAACAGAAGGAAAAACGTGTTAGGACCTTAACACCACAGTGCACTGGGGCTTAACCTTTTGTTACTGTCATCACTGATCCTTTAGAGAAACTGGGAAAAGCAAATAAACTCTGTCTCAGGAAAATGCATTTACACAAACACACACTAGGTAATTTTCATATAGTCTGGGGGCTTCACAGTCCTCAAGCTCGCGCAGAGACGCCCTCCAGCCTGAGTTCAGCAGCCCTGGCTCAGCAGCAATGCATCTGGCCCATCCCTCTTCACCGCAGGCCACAGTTCCTGTGCACCTGGGGAACATGGGCAGGACCGAAGGGAGGCTCTCACTCCTTCACCGCCTGCCCAGGACTGGCCCTGGCTACAGTCCGGACCTGCCCAGCAAAGAGTGCTGATTCTCACGCTGCCTGCTGCTTCGGAACAGCCTCTCCCAGCTTCAGAGACACCAGCGCATGAGAGGAGACCCACTGCCAAACAGGTTCTCACCACACGTGCTGGCTGGCCACACACCTGACAGCAGAGGCGGGGAAGCTGCAACACCTCGTGCATCAAAAGGGGGCTCACCTCTGAGGTTTTCGAATATCCCAGAGTCCCACTCCTTCTTTCGAATTGGCTGTCGCCAATAACCTGGGCTCTACAGGGTTGAACATGACACTGTGAAAGGCTGATGGATAGTTTGCCAGGCAGAAGGGCTCTGTGAAGAGAAATTATGGATGATCCGTTAGTTCCAGGCACCTTTGGGCGGGTGCCTAATACTTGAACTTCTCTTTCATCTAGCTAGCTTCTAATCGATTTCACCTAGAATGTCTGCCTGCCTTTGTGTCAATCAGCAGGTGCCAGGTCGGGGACGAATCCCTTTGCTACCTAGGAGGACATGTTTCTGTGGAAGCTACTGGAGTAACAGCACTTCTCAGCTCATGATTTCACACACAGTACAGCATTCACAGGCCTGCTGCTAGCTTACCTGGCTGGCCCTCAGAACCAGCTTCTAATAAGCCTAGGAGCACAGCCCAACATGTTAAGTACTTAAAATATAGAAAAATAAAAAGATCCAGATGCTGCCAGACAAAGCAGGCTGAACAGTAACTCTATGTACACAGGCACCATTACAAGACTACATGTAGGGGCCCCTGGAGGAAGGGGCCTTTGAAGACAAGAGTTCCAGAGAGAAATGTCTCCGCAGGAAATGGGCTGAAGATTCATTTCCTGAAGAACTCTGGAGAAACACTAAAAACCAAGCTCTTCGTTTTATACATCAGAGGCACAGAGAGCACATTTGGAGGAGACACACAGGGAGTTCCCCTTAAACAGAGTGTTCCTGCCATCATGTGAAGATCCTCCAAACAGGTAAAGTGAGGTCCGTGGCTCTTTAAACAAAATACCAAGCCTAGAACTAGAATGCACAGTGCCACTCAGCACCACACACAGAGCTCGCCCTCGGTGGCCCTCCACATTCTCTCCTCAGGGCTGGTAAACACCAGGGTGCAAGTGTTTGTGGGGATTCATGGGAGACTGGAGACCTCTGACCACTGAGAAATGGATGGCTTCAAAGACACACACCTGTGCCCCCACACAGGCGTCTCATGTCCTCCCCTCCCTTGAAATCGTTCACACTCAGATACTCATGCTATAAAGGGAACTGCAATGACCTTGACATCAAACTATCCAACACAATCCAACAGGCTTTTACACAATGACCTACCTCCATGGGGAGATTCCCGGATGTCCCAAATGAGAACTCGGCCATCGTCTGAGGAGCTGGCAAAAATGTTGTCATTTACTGGGCTCACCGACAAGCCATACACTGCATCTTCATGAGCAAACACGTCCAAGGTCTCACTGCTGAGAGACAGAGTGAGAGAGAAACACAGGCACACACACACACAGTACAGAGCCCATACCCTCCACCACCAAGGGTACAGTCGCTCTCATTTCAGGCAGAAAGTCAATGTCTCTCAACCCAAAGGACGTCACATTTTCTAAAAATTAGGTGTTTAACTTGGAAGTAGAAAAAAAACAAAAGGGCACTACTAAAGAGATTGTTTATAGATTTCATGATAATTTCCATATTAAATAGCATATTTAAAAGTGACTCAATAGGTAAGTTCTGTATTTTTACTTATTGCAGAATATATCTGCTTGAATACAGATGTGGGGATGCTGGTTGATTTCCAAAAAGCAAGGAAAAGCTTTAAAGCATGATGGCAGGTGTGAGAAAGGCTCTCCTAACTAAGAGGTAATCTCATAACAACTTTATTTTAAAAAATAAATTAATGAATTAATTTGAAAGGCAGAGTAACAGAGAAAGAGAGATCTTCTATCCACTGGTTCACTTCCCAAATGGGAACAACTGCTGGGCTGGTCCAGGGTGAAGCCAGGGGCCCAGACCTCCGTCCAGGTTTGCCACATAGGTGGCAGGGGCCCAAGCACACACTTGGGCCATCTTCCATTGCTTTCCCAGGCACATTAAAAGGAGCTGGATTGGAAGCAGAACGGCCAGGACTCAAACCAGCACTCTGGATGCCAGTGTTGTAAGCAGTGGCCTAACCAGCTACACCATAACACTGCTTCCTCTCCACTTTTATCTGTTAAATCAAAAATTTCACAACTATCACAGAAAACTTTTTTTTTTTTTTCAGAAAAAAGCATCTGATTTCACGTCATTTTCCTTAAAAGTGAAAACTATTTTAGTCTAAAGAGATATCTGCCTTTTTTTCATATGAAAAACTGAGTCATTCACCTACACAAAACAATCTATTTACCTTTCAACATCATGGAGGATAACTTGTTCGTCATTTCCTATAAATGGAAAAAGCAGACATTTAATGATTCTGCAAGATGATCCCTGTCCACATTGATAGAGAATTTAAAAAAAATAATAGCAACTAGGTATAATAACAGTTCTTAAGATGTAGTATCCAGGGCAAGACAAAAAAGCTTTGGCTATTAAGAAACAGTACCACATGATCATGGGCAAATTAATTCACTCATCCAAGCCAATTTCCCTCCCTTCCCCACAAACATTTATTAATTGTCAGATCAGTTGTGTTTATCTTTAAAATAGGGACAGAAACTACACCTACCTCTCAGGGAGATTGTGACTTTAAGAGCACATGTGCGAAGGCATTCAGAATAGGGCAGGGCAGTTAATAAGCCCCAAATATGAGTAAATGTTTGCTACTGTTGTCATTCCCCTTGTCTATTATAGTATTAATATTTGATGACTGTGTGATTCCAAATAATGGAAAAGGTTTTAATCTACAACTTGTTCTCTTGCATTTCTACTATTCCGCCAACGGACCTACACATATTACATTCATGCTATGTATAGTCCTGTCTTCAAATGATTTATATAGCAAAACAATTGAAACCTGAACATGAAAAACAAAAACGTATTCTATGCTTAAACATACAACCTACAGTCATTTAAATACAACGCAAAAGAAGCAGCAAAAATATCGACCAAGTCATCTTTTTTTTTTTTTTTTTTTTTTGACAGGTAGAGTGGACAGTGAGAGAGAGAGACAGAGACAGAGAGAAAGGTCTTCCTTTGCCGTTGGTTCACCCTCCAATGGCCAGTGCGCTGCGGCCGGCGCACCGCGCTGATCCAATGGCAGGAGCCAGGTACTTATCCTGGTCTCCCATGGGGTGCAGGGCCCAAGCACTTGGGCCATCCTCCACTGCACTCCCTGGCCACAGCAGAGAGCTGGCTTGCAAGAGGGGCAACCGGGACAGAACCGGCATCCCCACTGGGACTAGAACCCGGTGTGCCGGTGCCGCAAGGCGGAGGATTGGCCTAGTGAGCCGCGGCGCCGGCCCCAAGTCACCTTAAACCAAACTCTGGCTATAAATTCTATTGTGGGTATATACCAACTAAATCAAGAAACCCATACTAATGCCTCCTAGGTATCACGTACAGTGTTGATGGCTAGGATATGAGAAGAATAAGATTCTGCCAGGTCTTTGAAGTATTCACAGTCCAACTGCTCAAATAAGTAATAACAAGTGACATGACCTTTCACTTGCTGCAGTGACATGACCCAGTTATAGGGACACTTGTTTCCTTCACGGCAGAAAGTAACTACATGAGAAACAACTGAAAACGTTTGCCAACAGGAGGTTTCAGCAAACTAGTGGGGACTAGAGAGTTAAGACAGAATAGCATGAGCAAAAAAGCACGAGAGCAAAATAGTGCAGCCCATACCCGTCAGAGGGCAGGGGGTTTAGTGGGCTGGAGTCTTTATTTTTAAAGGAAAACTTCCATGGAAGGAGGGTTACAATCTAACAGCAGAAATCACTGCGGCTCTCAAGGCCAAGGATGAGAACCTGAATCAGAACAATCAGCACAGCAAGAAAACAGAAACTGAAGGTTCAACAGGGATGCTTTCAGGATAGGTGACAGGGCTGGGTGACTGGCTGGTGTGTGAATGAAAGGAGGCAGGAGAGAGGACGACGTCCACATCACCACAGGGAGGACGCACGGAAGGCCATCTCTGTAAACTGGAAACAATAAACTGTCAGCAGTTTCTGAAGTGAAACCTATCAGCTTCTAAAGGGTACCTCAAAAAGTTTGTGGAAAATGTTAATAAGATGAGCTTCTTTTGTTAACAAAAACTTTGAAATTTGTGCATAGTTTTTCCATAATATGCATTCTCTATGAACTTTCCGAAGACATTTGCTAGAATTGAGTGAGTGGTAGTAAGTGAGGAAGGGAATCCAAAGGGTAACAAGAAATTTTGGGGCAGGGAAGGACTAATAATCTCGGCTGTGGATCCATTATTTAAATTGCTTTTGGAAAACAGGGAGATACCCAGTGGGAAATCTATAGCTCAAGCCGTCACCAAGAGGTTGGCTTGGACACCAGGCGTTCTAATTATTCCTAACACATTGTATTACAAACAGAAGCCAGCCAGAGGTCATGTCAGCAATTTCAGTCACAGGGAAATAGAACAGAATTTTAAAATAACATCAGAGTATACCACATAAAGTTAAGTATCATTTTAAATATGTGTGCTGATGTATTTCTGAGTACTAGGTTGCTATGTGAAAAGTTTTCTGACACAGAGGGAGAGGAGGAGGAGGAATAGGAGCAGCAGCAGCAGGAACAGGAACCTAATGCACGTGTCTGAATTGCTATAACACAAAGCAGACAACTCCTGGGACCCAGTAATTCTACAATTCACCTCAATGAGATACTGGAAGTAAAATTAGGAGTCCTTTTAGCATTCCGTTCTTTAGAATCCCAACCACAGTGAACTTCCCAAGGCAGAATTCCCCCTCTTCTCACCTCCAGAGAACACTTTGGTGTTCCCACTGTTGAAAGCCAGGCAAAAAATGTTGGAGTGGTGCTCTCCTTTGAGCTGGATGGGCTTGACCCTGGAGTGGATGGCTTGTTCCATATGCCATAGCAGGACCCGGCGGTCGTCTCCTCCTGGAGAGGGGTAAGAATCTCGGTTAAAACAGGCGACAGCACAAGGCTGACACTTGATTTTACCAGCCACCAATCCCTTCCTTTCTAAAACCGTACTTCCTCAACTCCCTAAGACTAACAGGCACATAAACCCAATCCCTCCTCACTTGTGCCTAAGCAGGCCCAAGATCCCTCTGTAGGTTACTCACTCTCTCCCAGGAACTGAAGCTTAAAGAGATACACAGAGATTAGAAGGGATGAGCACGGACAGACTCCCAAATCCATCCTCTTCCTATCTTCTCAGAGACCTTGTTGTTTACATCTCTTCCTTTCCTATCTAGAATCTGTCACTGAAGTCCTGTTTCGTCTAACAGAACTTGAGTTGATTTCTACTGCTCACAACCAAAGAATTCTAAAGTAAAATATTTTTAGATACGAGTTTTCAAAGCAACCTCCTCCGTGCGATCATCATCTACAGAACACTGATAAATGACAACCAGGGAACTGCCTGCCTTTCACAGTAGCAGGCGCTAGACAAGAAGCTCAGCCCAGCTCCTACCTCTGCTGCTCTCAACAGTCTGAATTAAACGAGCAATATTACACCGTGAGAATCAGTTCCCAGTAGTGAAAAATTCTTCATAAATTCTTTATATTTGCAGATGCCTTTAAAGAGTCTGGAAGGACAAGCCGACCACTAACAACGGTTACTACCTACAGGGAATATGATTAGAAGAGAGGCAGAAGGGGGGCCGGCGCTGTGGTGTTGTGGGGAAAGCCACTGTCTGCAACACCAGCATCCCATATAGGCACCACTTCATGTCCCAGCTGCTCCACTTCTGACCCAAAAAAAAGCAGAAAATGGCCCAAGTGTTTGGGACCCTGTCACCCATGTGGGAGACCCAGATTAAGTTCCTGGCTTCTGGCTTTGGCCTGACTCAGGCCTGGCCATTACGGTCAACTGGAGAGTGAACCAGTGGGACAGAAGATCGATCTCTGTCTCTCCCTCTCTCTCTGTAACTCTTTGAAATAAAATAAATAAATTTTTAAAGAAAGAAAAAGAAGTAGAGGGTAGATGAGTTTTTTGTTTTACTTTATATATATATATATATATTTTTTTTTAAGATTTATTTACATGAAAGTCAAAGTGACAATGAAGAAGAGACAGAGAGAGAGAGACAAAGATCCTCCACCCACTGATTGACAGCCCACACAGCCAGGGCTGAGACTGGAAGCAAGTGGTAGGATTCAGAACGGCACTTCAATATCAGATGCCAGTGCTGCATGTAGCAGCGTTACCAGCCACATCACGAAGTGGGCCCATTTGGCTTTCTCTCTGGCTCCCTTTTTTTTTTTTAATTTATTAATTTATTTGAAAGTCAGAGTTACAGAGAGATAGAGATCTTCAATCCACTGGTCCACTCCCCAGATAGCCCCAGTGGCCAAGACCAAGTCAGGCTGAAGCCAGGAACCAGAAGCTTCATCCAGGTCTCCCACATGGGTAGCAGGTACCCAAACACTTGGGCCATCTTCTGCTTTTTTTTCCAGCCATTAGCAGGGAACTGGACTGGAAGCAGAGCAGCCAAGACTTAAGCTAGCACTCCAATATGGAACACCAGCACTGCAGGAGGCAGCTTACCCTGCCGTTGCACAGACCTGGACCCTATGTAAAACAAATTTTAAAACGCTCCATTGGGGCCGACACTGTGGTGCAGTAGGTTAATCCTCTGCCTGTGGCGCCAGCATCCCATATGGGTGCCGGTTCTAGTCCCGGCTGCTTGTTCTCCCACCCAGCTCTCTGCTATGGCCTGGGAAAGCAGTGGAAGATGGCCCAAGTCCTTGAGCCCCTGCACCAGCATGAGAGAGCAGGAAGAAGCTCCTGGCTCCTGGCTTCGGATCGGTGCAGCTCCAGCAGTTGCAGCCATTTGGGGAGTGAACCAGCGGTCAGAAGACCTTTCTTTCTGTCTCTCCCTCTCACAGTCTGTAACTCTACCTTTCAAATAAAAAAATAAAATTCAAAAAACAAAACACTCCATTGACAGCAGGACTCTTACTGGTTTTGCTTACTGTGGAATCCCAGTACCTAAACGGATGTCCCAAAGAGTAGGTACTGAATGAATGTTTATGTTTGCATATTTATGCTCGTATCTGCAGTCATACCTAGATGGCTTTAACAGAAGGTGTTTATAAAACCTATCATAATTGTAAGGCTGGCACTAGAAGACTTGTCTTATTGTGGTAAAATATATATAACATGAACTTCACCACTTTAACCATTTTAAGTGTACAATTCAATGGCATTAAGTCTATATTTATGTTGCCATACATAACTACTACCCATCTCCAAAACATTTTTGTCACCCCAAGCTGAAACCCTATAACCAACAATTCCTGCAAGCCCATGGTAAAAATCACTGTTCTGCCTTCTGTCTTTATGAATTTAACTCTCCAGGTGCCTCGTGTAAGTGGAATCATACAGCATTTCTTCTTTTTTTAATTTTGGTCCTCCTGTTTTTTATTAAAAAGATTTATTTATTTATTTGAAAGAGTTACACAGAGAGAGGAGAGACAGAAAGAGAGAAAGAGGTCTTCCATCCACTGGTTCACTCCCCAGTCGGCTACAATGGCTACAGTTGCACTGATCCAAAGTCAGGAGCCAGGAGCTTCTTCTGGGTTCCCATTCAGGTGCAGGGGCCCAAGCACTTGGGCCATCTTCTACTGCTTTCCCAGGCCATAGCAGAGAGCTGGATCGGAAGTGAAGCAGCTGGGACTCGAACCGGCGCCCATATGGGATGCCAGCACTGCAGGTGGTGGCTTTATCCACTATGCCACAGCGCTGGCCTCATACAATATTTCTCCTTTTGGGTCTGACTTCGCATAATGTCTTCAAGGTTCATCAGTGTTGTAGCGCATGTAAAAATTTCATTTCTTTGTAAGGCCAAACAATACTCTGTTGTATAGATATATTTTTAATCTATGTTTTATTTACTCATTCATCAAGCAATCGGCATTTGGATCATCTTTTGGCTATTTTAAATAACACTGTTAAAAACATGAGTGCAAAATATCTGTCTGAGCCCCTACTTCAATTATTTTGGGTATATGTTGTTGAAAAACTTTTAATTTTTACTCACTTCTGTACTGCTAGATTTTCTGCCATAAACATATTTCTTTATAATAAAAATTAAAAGATACAGTAGCCAAATCATACTTATTTTACCCAGAACCCTATCCTGAAAAACTGATCTTTGCACCTTGAGTTCCTTTATTTCATGAGTTCCTCCGTTCTTCCATCATTGCTCAAAACCAAGCTCTGTGTCCTCCAAAATATTTCATTATCTACTAGAACAATCCCTGAAGTGCAGCCCACAGTGTTCTGTGTTTATGATTCCAACTGAGTTCTCTGGCCTTGGAGGGTCTCTAAATTCTGTATCTCATAAAAACTCACCACTTTATAAAACATCAAGTTAAGGAAATGAAAATAGTGATTTAGGTTTCTGTTTTATTAATGAAAACGACACAAAGGGCTTTTCGTCCTGCTGATAGATTTAGACATGGCATGGCGTTTCAGTTCTCTAGTCTCCACTTGGAGGCAACGAGTCAGGACTTAACAATGTTTTCGCAACTGTATTTTTTAAGGATTTATTTATTTATTTTGAAAAGTCACAGTTACACAGAGAGAGGGATAGATAGAGAGGGAGAGAGATAAGACAGAGAAAATCTTTGATCCACTGGTTCATTACCCAGATGGCCACAACAGTTGGTACTGGGCCAGATGGAAGCCAAGAGTCAAGAGCTTCATCCAGGTCTCACACACGGGTGGCAGGGGCCCAAACACTTGGGTCATCTTCCACTGATTTCCCCATGTCATTAGCAGGGAACTGGATCAGAAGTGGAGCACCCAGGACATGAACAGAAGCCATCTGGGATGCCGGTGTCACAGGCAGTGGCTTTACCCACTGCTCCACAATACCAGCCCCTACTGTATTTTTTTTTTTACATTAGAAAACTATTTCTCTATACCCAGGTCTCTATCAAAAGTGGGAAAATAGGGGCAGGCACTGTGGTGCAGCAAGTTAAGCCACCACTCGGGACACCCACATCAGACTACCTGGCTTAAGTCCTGACTACTCTGTATCTGATCCAGTTTCCAGCTAACGTCCATCCCAGGAGGCAGCAAACGACAGCTCAAGTACTTGAGTTCCTACCACCCATGTGGGAGACCTGGATGGATCTCCATGCTCCTGGCTTTAACCTGACCCAGTCCCGGCTATTGTAGCCATTTGCGGAATAAACAGTGAATGGAAGGTGTTTCTCTTTTACTCTTTCAAATAAATAAGAATAAACGTTTTTTAAGTGGAAATTAAGAAGGCCCACATGGGTGTGCATTTGGCCTATGGTTAAGGCACAGTTCATGTGCCCAGGACCCACATCACCGCAGTACCTGGGCCTGATGCACAGTCCCAGCTCCCGATTACAGCTGCATGCAGTCGGAACCCGGCAGCAGTGGTGATGCCTCAGCTAACTAGGTTTCCACCACTCACGTGGACGACCTCTACTGAGTTCCCACCATCTGGTTTGGGCATGGCCCAGCCCAGCCATCCTGGACATTCGAGGAGTGAACCAGTAGATGAGAGCGCTCCCTCCTGCATGCGCTCTCTTTCTCCCTCTGTCTCTCAAATAAAAGAAAAACATTTTTTAAAGAGGTCCATATCTTTCTTCTACTAGCTCATGTTTCTAATCTAACCTCCCTGAGCCTCAGATTCGTCAAATAAAAAATGAAGATCATAATGGCTCTTTCATCCCCAAAGGTTTTATAAAGCCAAGTACAAGAGTTAATAAGTTACGAAGATGATACAGCAAGTACAGATGAGCTTAGATTCAAAAGCAAGTAGTTAAAACTCTACAGCTCCCACTCATAACCATTACTCTATTGCCAACCATACAGAACAAAAAACGAACCATAACTGACGAAGCAATTCATAGGTGAAGAACTAATTCTCTGCATCAGTAACATAACTCAAAAAATGTTTATGGAAGAACAACATAAGGAAGCACATGAGTAAAATTATTAGTAGATTAAACTGGAGTCAACTGAAACCAGGATAGGGTTGTCTGGAATTACAAGCATTCTTAGCAAAGCACAGAACTGGTTCTGGCTTACTATCTACAATATACAAAGAATTTCCACCAACAATTTTTAAAACTCCAAAGGGAAAAGAGGCAAAGGATGTGACAGCTCACAGCAAACAGATATTATAGAAGATCTGAAACTACAGTAATCAGGAAAATGCAAATTATAATTTAGACACATTTTCACAAAGTGGCACGAGGAAACACATAAGAATGTTCACAGCATCAAAAGAGGGGCTGGCACTGTGGTGTAATGGGTTGGCCACTACCTGCAGTGCTAGCATCCTATATGGGTGCCGGTTCATGTCCCGGTTGCTCCACTTCCAATCCAGCTCCTTGCTAATGCTCTTGGGAAAGCAGTGGAAGAGGGCCCAAGTGCTTGGGCCCCTGCACCAAGGTGGGAGACCCAGAAGCTCCTGCCTCCTTGCTTTGGTCTGGCCCAGCCCCAGCCATTGCAGGCACCTGGGGAGTGAATCAGCAGTTGGAAGACTTCTCTTTCTCTCTGCCTTTCCCTCTCTGTAACTCTGCCTTTCAAATAAATAAATGAATCTTTTAAAAACAAAAAATGTCAAAAGAAAACTGTAAGCAACATAAATATCTATCAATTTAGGAATAGGTAAATCCCTTTGTCATACAAATACAAACAAAATCTAAACATAATAGAACATCACAAGGTAGTTAAATCAGAGATATGTTCCAACACGAAAAAAATCTTGAAAATCTAGTGGTAAGTAATAAAAGTAAGTTTCAGAAGTAAATGAAAGGGATAAAATTTACATAACACCTAATTACATTTTAAAATATATAAAACATTACTATATATTATCTATATTATTTATGAATACACATTTATAAAAGAGGGCCAGCGCCGCGGCTCACTAGGCTAATCCTCCACCTTGCGGCGCCGGCACACCGGGTTCTAGTCCCGGTCGGGGCGCCGGATTCTGTCCCGGTTGCCCCTCTTCCAGGCCAGCTCTCTGCTTCCAGGCCAGGGAGTGCAGTGGAGGATGGCCCAAGTACTTGGTCCCTGCACCTGCATGGGAGACCAGGAGAAGCACCTGGCTCCTGCCATCGGATCGGTGCGGTGCGCCGGCCGCAGCGCGCCGGCCGCGGCGGCCATTGGAGGGTGAACCAACGGCAAAGGAAGACCTTTCTCTCTGTCTCTCTCTCTCACTGTCCACTCTGCCTGTCAAAAAAAAAAAAAAAAAAAAAAAAAAAAAAAAAGGGAAGAAAGAAAGGGATGGATGGAGGCAAAGGAAAAAAGGCATAGAGGGAGGGAAGAACAGAGTGAGAGAGAGAGAAACAAAAACAACTTTTAAATACCTTATACCAAAGAAGATATAAAGATGGCAAACAAGGATATGTAAAGATGTACCACATCATATGTCATCAGGAATACACAAATTAAAACAAGATATTGGGGCTGGTGCTGTGGCATACATAGTAGGCTAAGCCTTCGCCTGTGGTGCCGGCAACCCATGTGGGTGCCAGTTCAATCCCTGGCTCTCCTCTTCTGATCCAGCTTTCTGCTTACAGCCTGGGAAAGCAGCAGAAGATGGCCCAAGTGTTTGGGCCTCTGCACCCACGTAGGAGATCCAGAAGAAGCTCCTGGCTCCTGATGGGTTCAGCTCTGGCCGCTGCAGCCCCTTGGGGAGTGAACCAGCGGATAGAAGACCTTCCTCTCTGTCTCTCCCTCTCTGTCTGTAACTTCCTCTCTGTCTCTCCCTCTCTCTGTCTGTAACTCTGCCTCTCAAATAAATTAATAAAATCTTAAAACACACACACACACACACACACACACACAATCACCACACATGTATTAAGATGGCCAAAATCTGGAACAAAGACATCAGATGATGACAAAGATGTAGAACAACAAGCACTCCCATGAGAGTGCAAGACAGTACAGCCAATCTGAAAGTTTGGCAGTTTCTTACAAAACTAAACATACTCTTACTATTTGATCCACCAATCATGCTCCTTAGTATTTACCCAAAATAGTTGAAAACTCATTTCCATATAAAGATTTGCAGGTGGATGTTTATAGTAGCTTTATTCATAATTGCCAAAACTTGGAAACATCAGGATGTCCTTCAGAAATAGTATTGCTCAGTGCTTTAAAAAAAAAAAAAGCAACTCTCAAGGCATGAGACATGGCGAACTTTAAATGTATATTACTAAGTGAAAAAAAAAAGTCAATTCAAAAAGGCTTTCTCCGGTGCCACGGCTCACTAGGCTAATCCTCCGCCTTGCGGCACCGGCACACCGGGTTCTAGTCCCGGTCGGGGCGCCGGATTCTGTCCCAGTTGCCCCTCTTCCAGGCCAGCTCTCTGCTGTGGCCAGGGAGTGCAGTGGAGGATGGCCCAAGTGCTTGGGCCCTGCACCCCATGGGAGACCAGGATAAGTATCTGGCTCCTGCCATCGAATCAGCGCAGTGCGCAGGCCGCAGCGCACCGGCTGCGGTGGCCATTGGAGGGTGAACCAACTGCAAAGGAAGACCTTTCTCTATGTCTTTCTCTCTCACTGTCCACTCTGCCTGTCAAAAAAAAAAAAAAAAAAAAGGCTTTCATACATTTTATATGATTCTAACAATATAACATTATTTTTGAGGAAAACTTCAGAGACCATAGAAAGTTCAGTTGTTGTCAAGGTTTTGGGAGATTGAAGAGGCACAGCACAATGGGTTTTTAGAGCAGTAAAAATCCTCCAAACAACATAAATGATATATACATATCATTATACATTTGTCCAAATTCGATGGATTATACAAGACCATGAATAGGCCCTCATGTAAACCATGGACTCTAGGTGATTATGGTGTGTCAATATATTCTCATCATTGTGACAAAAATATCATCCAGGTGGAGGATGCTGATAGTGGGGAAGGCTACGTAGGTGTGGGGACTACGTAGGTGTGGGGACATCTCTGTACTTCCTCTAAATTATGTTGACAAACTAAACCTGCTCTAAAGACAAAAACTAAAAAAGTAATAAATGGGATGTAAATTTACCAAATTATCAACATTCTGTCAAATCCAATTGGTATCTCTCTACTTTATGTTCAAATATTTCATTTTATGTCTCAGGTATAAATAGTCACACTGTGGTTTTGTCAAAAAAGAAGAAAGTCTTTAACAGGAAGGGATGCATACTGAGGTAGGTGAAATGGTCTATGTTAGAATTTCCTTTAAAAATTCCTGGGAGAAAAAGATGGTAGGGGAATAGTTGATTTTTAAGATTGGACAATTGCCGTTCCTGTGTATACCTTACTGTTCTATGCATGAACATTTCCATAATAAAAATTTTGGACTTGTAAAAACTGTTCATGATAGGAAAAAAAATTTAAGAAAATAAGACTTTATGAAGAAGCCGGCGCCGCGGCTCACTAGGCTAATCCTCCGCCTTGCGGCACCGGCACACCGGGTTCTAGTCCCGGTCGGGGTGCCGGATTCTGTCCCGGTTGCCCCTCTTCCAGGCCAGCTCTCTGCTTCCAGGCCTGGGAGTGCAGTGGAGGATGGCCCAAGTGCTTGGGCCCTGCACCCCACGGGAGACCAGGAGAAGTACCTGGCTCCTGCCATCGGATCAGCGCGGTGCGCCGGCCGCGGTGGCCATTGGAGGGTGAACCAACGGCAAAGGAAGACCTTTCTCTCTGTCTCTCTCTCTCACTGTCCACTCTTCCTGTCAAAAAAAAAAAAAAAAAAAAAAGACTTTATGAAGGACTGGGATAGTCATGGCAAAGAAATATAACTGAGGGCACCTCTATGTTTATTCACAGACCCATGCCAGGCAGCACAATCTCACTTAAATTAGAGGAGCAAGGAGGGGGAAAAGTTCTATTAAAAACAGGGTATCTGTACCTTTGTACTCAATGTTATAACCATTCTTGGTCTAAGGTCTTCCCCAGTTACTCAGACAGCATTATCATTCTAGGCATTTATAGGTTGATTTAACTTTGTCAAATGCTTAGGAATTCAAAATGCATGGCTATGTTGTTGAGTGCCTCCAGATCATTCAAATGATGTGTGCTTGGTACCTATCACAATGTAAGAGCCCAAGAATCGCTGAGGCAATAATTACTACTGTGGCAGGGTTCTCCCTTTCCCTCATGCTCTCCCTCCCATTTCCTTAGGGAAGGTACTGAGAGGCCTGTGCAAAGATCCGGTGTTGGTAAAAATCTCAATGGGCACAAACTGAAGTGTAATCTGAACTGCTGGGCTGCTCTAAAGCCAGCAGAGGGAGCAGAACAGCTGAGCCCAGACCTCTGATCCCACAAAGCAAAGGCAGGCTGGGGAAGCAAGGGGTGGGTGAAAGTTCCACGGTTCTCCTGTCTCTTTGAATCACCTCGTCAATTAAAACAAGGCAGAGGTCAATTGTGTATTTGCACACAGAGAGACTGCTGACTTGCAAACAGTCCCAGTTCTGTGAGGCTGGCAGTTAAGTGCATCCAGGGTCAGCCTCAGAAGAGGAGACCAGCTCTGGCCTCTGAGGGCATTTGAAGAAGAGCACAGAGAGCTCTCAGGAAGGTGGCCTTTCTGCTTGGTGCCAGTGCCACCCAAGGCACAAGCAGAGACCAAGCCTTCTGTACCTAGTTTCCTCACAAATTATTGCTTAAATTCAACTCATCTGAGAATCCAAGAGAATATAGCTACTGCAATTCTGATTATGAAGGGATAATTTCATTTTGCACTAAAATCACTAATTCAGGTCTGGCATTGTGGAGCAGTGAGTTAAGCCCGCCGCCTGTAATGTCAGCATCCCACATGACTGTGGGTTCGAGTCCCAGATGCTCCACTTCGAGCCAGGTACCTGCTATTATGCCTGGGAAAGTAGCAGAGGACAGCTGAAGTCCTTGAGCCCTGCACCCATGTGAGAGACTTGGATGGATTCCCAGGGTCCTAGGTTTGGCATGGTGCCCAACTGGAGTCATTTGGGGAGTGAACCAGAAGATAGCAGATCACTCTCTCTCTCCCTCTCTCTCTCTCTGTGCCTTTCTCTAACTTTGCCTTTCAAATAAATAGTTTTTTTTTTTTAAATATCACTAATTTGTCAAATTAAAAATAATATGATCAGGGACAGGTGCTGTGGTGTAGCACGTAAAGCGCCGTCTGCAGCACCAGCATCCCATATGGGTATCAGTTTTTGAGTCCCGGCTGCTCCACTTCCAATCCAGCTCCCTGCTAATGCACTGGGAAAGCGGCTGAAGATGGCCCAAGCACCCACATGGGAGACCCAGAAGAAGCTCCTGGATCCTGATAGGCCCAGCTCTGGACGTCGTGGCCATCTGGGGAGTGAACCAGCAGATGGAAGATCTCTCTCTCTTTGTAACTCTACCTTTCTTTTTTTTTTTTTTTTTTCCCTACCTTTCAAATAAATAAATCTTAAAAAAAAAAAAAAAAAAAAAATTGGCCAGCACTGTGGCGTAGAGGGTAAAGACGCCACCTGCAGTGCCAGCATCCCATATGGACGCCAATTCATGTCCTGGCTACTCCACTTCTAATCCAGTTCTCTACTATGACCTGGGAAGGCAGTAGAGGATGGCCCAAGAAGCTCCTGGCTCCTGGCTTCAGATTGGCACAGCTTCTGCTGGTGCAGCCATCTAGGGAGTGAAACAGCAGATAGAAGACCTCTCTCTCTGCCTCTGCAACTCTGACTCTCAAGTAAACAAATAAAATCTTAATAAATAAATAAATAAATAAGGGCTGAAGCTGTGGCACAGCGGGTTAATGTCCTGGCCTGAAGTGCCAGCATCCCATATGGGTACCAGTTCTAATCCCTCTTCCGATCCAGCTCTCTGCTTTGGCCTGGTAAAGCAGTGGAAGATGGCCCAAGTCCTTGGGCCACTGCACCCACGTGGGAGACCTAGAAGATGCTCCTGGCTCCTGGCTTTGGATCAGTGCAGCTCCGGCTGTTGTGGCCAATTGGGGAGTGAACCAGTGGATGGAAGACCTTTCTCTCTGCCTCTCTCTGTATAACTGACTTTCAAATAAATAAATAAATCTTTTAAAAATAAATCAATAAAAATAAAAACAAGATATGTGAGACATATCTTCTGAGACATGCAGGCTGAGTCTAGAAATCATTGACATTTGTATTGAAGTTCATTTCATACACACACATCTCATTTAATCCTCATTTGTGAGTTAAGAATTATGCAGACTGCTTTTCTAGAAAAGGATCACAAAGACAAACTGACTTGCTGACGGTCCAAGGGGCTGGGCCCAGAGACTAAAAATAAGCTGTACCCATTCTACCAACACCCAGAGGCCAGAACACCACCCACAATTCCTAAGGATTTTTATATTTGTATACTGGGAAGAAAAGTATTTTGCATTTTTGTCCCCATTTAATGACTGGCTTTAAAAAAATATTTTTAAAAAAATTTTCAAGGAGCCGGCCCCATGGCACAGTAGGTTAATCTTCTACCTGCGGCGCTGGCATTCCCATATGTAGTCCTGGCTGCCCCTCTTCCAATCTAGCTCTCTGCTATGGCCTGGGGTAGCAGTAGAAGATGGCCCAAGTCCTTGGACCCCTGCACCCACGTGGGAGGCCCGGAAGAAGCTCTTGGCTCCTGGCTTCAAATCTGTGCAGCTCTGGCCAATATGGCCATTTGGGGAGTGAAGCAGCAGACAGAAGACCTTTCTGTCTCTCCCTCTCACTGTCTGTAACTCTAACTCTCAAATAAAATCTTAAAAACATTTCCACATTGTTGTGCATGTTTTCATCTCTCCAAACACAAATTCTATACCCAGTATTCATTCCCCATAACCCTGACAATCACCATTCTTCCTTTATAAACACCATCTGTTTCTCCACATTTCACTACTCAAGGTACCTCATAGGCTCCAAGTAAGTGAAATCATATGCAATATTTGTCTTCTTGTGACTGGCTTATTACACGTAGCACAGTATCTTCAAGGTTCATCTATGTCATAGCATGTGTCAGAATTGCACTCCTCTTAGAAGCTGAATAATATTCTACTGTATATACAGGATGACATTTTGTTTTTGCATTCATCCACTGATGGATACTTGATTTGCTTCCACCTTTTGGCTACTGTGAATAACACTGTTTGGAACATGAGTACAAATATCTGTGTAAGTTTTTTTTTTTTTTTTTAATTTTTTTTTTGACAGGCAGAGTGGACAGTGAGAGAGAGAGAGACAGAGAGAAAGGTCTTCCTTTGCCATTGGTTCACCCTCCAATGGACGCCGCGGCCAGCGCGCTGCGGCCGGCGCACCGCGCTGATCCGAAGGCAGAAGCCAGGTACTTATCCTGGTCTCCCGTGGGGTGCAGGGCCCAAGCACTTGGGCCATCCTCCACTGCACTCCCAGGCCTGGAAGCAGAGAGCTGGCCTGGAAGAGGGGCAACCGGGACAGAATCCGGCACCCCGACCGGGACTAGAACCCGGTGTGCTGGCGCCGCAAGGCGGAAGATTAGCCTAGTGAGCCATGGCGCTGGCCTCTTTCTTTCAATTACTATGAGTACATATACAGAAGTGAAATTATTGGATCAGTGAAATTATTGGTAATTCTATTTAGTTTTTTGAGAAACTGCCATACTGTCGTTTTCCACAGTGGTTGTACTGTTTTATATTCCCATCAGCAAAGCACAAGAGTTCCAATCTCTCCATATTCTCATTGTTGCTTTCTGGTTTTTTGATATAGTCATCCTAATAGGTGCCAACTGTTTGCTGGCCTTCTTAACCATCAACTAAGTAAGAACTATATTCAATAAGGGCTCTCCTAATTCTAGAAGCAAATCGAGTTATTTTTCTTCATGTGTTACTTTATATTTACCTACTCTGGAACTCAATTATTGCTGTTCTGCTGTCACTCCACTCAAAATGATCTGCAGATCATCCCCACTAACTGGGCATGTGACCACCTGAAGAACTAACAGCATATATAACCTGGGGAGCTCTTTCTTATACGCCTTCTCTCCTCAAATCACTTACAGACACTAATCTATCTACCCAGGCCTGCCATCTCTGCAATTTGATCCACCTTAGTGGATATGGGGCAGCACAGCACAGAATTCAACCAGCTTAGCACACAGGCACACAGTTCAACACTCAGTGTTGCTAGCACTTGAAATAACTACCTTTGGGCATGTTACTTAACCTCTCTAAATTGCAGTCTTCCCATTTGTAAAACTGAGAAAATCTACCTATTTCATTGTATTATTGTTGGAATTAATGAGACAGATCTAAAAAACCTGGCCCACTGCCTGAGACACATTAAGAGCTAGATAAATGTTAGCTAATTATTACACTATTTGAACTCAAACAACAATAGTTAACGCCAGCTAAACTTACTCTGAGCCAAGGACTATCCTGAGGGTTTTACATGCAGTGGCCCTTCTAATCCTCTTAACAACCCCATGAAGTAGGTATTGTTACCCTTATTATCCAGATGAAACCACAAAAAAGCTACAGAATATGAAGACGCATAGCTACTCTAAGTGGGAGTTTGGATCCAAATTCAAGTGATCTGGTTGCAGAGACCATGCTCTACCACAATGCAATCCAGCGTCTTAAATATAACAGGGGCCAGGCAATGAAGCCAGATTAAGGGCAGACTGGAGAATAAGCAGCCTTTTTTAAAAGAACAAGCCACTACTCAGCTCTAGTCGTCACTGCCATTGAGGCATGCAGTTTCAACGTTGCCAGGACTGAATCTTTCAAGAGAAGCCAGCAACCTGATTTTTGCAGGCTTAAGGCAGGCTGCATTTGGCCCATGGGTAAGTAAGGCTGCTGTCTAATGGCACTTCCTAAGCCACAGGAGGGGGGATGCATGTGCAGGGAGGTGGAGAGATGAGGAGAGGTGAGAGGGATCCCAAGCATTCACTTCTGCTGACACCCTGTCTTTACCCACCACCCTTCTTATCATTCTTTCGTATTTCCCATTAGGTAACTAGGCCAGAAACATTATCGCCATTTTAAAGATGCCAGAAGTTACTGACTTGCCTGGGCTCCTAGCTTGGATACATTACATGAATAGTGGTGGGGAACCTTTTTTCTGCCAAGGACCATTTGGATATTATTAACATCATTTCAGGCCACACACAATTATCAACTTAAAAATTCACCAGCTATAGGTCTGTTGAATTTTGAGTCCCAGCTGCGGATGCCTCAGCAGGACCAGACCAAATGATTTTGCAGGCCTTCTGCAGCGGCCCAGGGTCAGATGTTCTCCACAACTGAAACAGAGAACACCAAAGCCCCGTGGTGACCGTGCCTGCCTCTCTTCTTCACCATGTCTTTTCACAATACTGTAAGAATCAAGAGATTCCAGATCAAAAACAAAATTGCCTAATTTCCCAATGGATTTCAAAGAAAACTGGTGGTAAAAACAGGCCCAACTCCAAGACGAGACACTGAAGAAAAACCAAGCTGGGTCTATGAGGAAATGCGCTTGAGACGGCACACATACTTATTGTGTATCAAGGCCACTACCATCTTAACTGTATCAAGCTGAAAACCTCACAGTTGTCTGGATAGCTGGACAATTTTAATTGGGGATGTGACTGTCTCTTTATTTCTATGCCCTACACTAACAGGTTGGTTCAATAATAAATATGTGAAACATTAAAAAAAAGAAAAGCAACAGAACTGGCACTGTGGCATAGCAGGTAAAGCTACCACCACCTGCAGTGTCAGCATCCCATATGGGTGCCAGTTTGAGTCCCGGATGCTCCAATTCCGATTCAGCTCTCTACTGCAGCCTGGGAAAGCAGTAGAAGACGGCCCAATTGCTTGGGCCCATGCACTCGCATGGGAGACCCCAAAGAAGCTCCAGTTTCCTGGCTTTGGATCGGTGCAGCTCCACCTGTTGAGGCCAATTGGGGAGTGAACCAGCAGATGGAAGACCTCCTCTCTGTCTCTACCTCTCTCTGTAACTGTTTTTCAAATAAATAAATCTTAAAAAATAAATAAAGTGTATTAGGGGGAAAAATGCAGCATAAAAAAACCATGACATATATGTTTTAGTAATATAGCTTCCTTCCAAATACTGTTTTCAGGGGAGTCAACTTAGAAACAAGTGTTAAGTGACAGTTAAGTGAAAGCCCTTATATACAACAGAGGTCAAAACAATGGGCTGAAATTGCTAAAATTTTGGAGAACAGGTGACCAGGCATCTTTACTACCTCCTTAAGAGAGAAGGTCTCTAATCTGGGGCCAAGATTTGACGCACACTCAAAGGCAAACAGCGTTACTAGGTAATAATCTCAGAAGGTATTAGGAGAATGTGACCATTTTAACAAAGAAAGCTGCAACCTAATCAGCCCACGGCAATCAGCTGAAAGGAAAACTACCAAATGGCCATACACAGCAGAAAACATTCAGCCTCACGGTAAAGCCACCATGAATCAGCTACGAGGATAAGAAACTTCTACAGTAATACCATTATCACATACTGACTGAACTGAAAAAATAATGCTTGGCAATAGTCATGATGTAGTCTTTTTAAAAAAGATGTATTTATTTATTAGAAAGGCAGGTTAACAAAGGAAGGGAGAAACAGAGAGAGAGAGACAGATCTTCCTTGCGCTGATTCACTCCCCAAATGGTCACAATGGCCAGGACCAGGCCGAAGCCAGGAGCCTGGAACTCCATCCAGATCTCCCACGTGGGTGGCAGGGGCCCAAGTACCTGAGCCGTCTCCTGCCTTCCCGGGTGATCAGCAGGGAGCTAGAAGGAAAGCAGAGCAGCCAGGACTCAAACCTTCACTGCGAGAGTCACAAGCGTTTAATCAACCTGCTGCACCACAACACCCATCCCTGTGACTATCATTGTTGTTAAGATTTAGAGCCTGGCATTGTGGAGTAGCAGGTAAAGCAAGAGATTGCAACACTGGCATCCCATATTGGTGCAATACTGGCGCCAGTTTGTGTCCTGGCTGCCTCACTTCCAATTTAGCTACCAGCTAATGGCCTGGGAAAAGCAACAGAATATGGCCCAAGCGTTTGGACCCCTGCCACCCATGTGGGAGACCCAGATGAAGCTTCTGGCTCCTGACTTCAGCCTGGCCCAGCACTGACCATTGTGGCTATCTGGGAAGTGAACCAGTAGATGGAAGATATCTATCACTCTGCCTTTCAAATAAATAAATATTTATTTATTTATGCATTTGAAAGGCAGAGTGACAGAGAGAGAGAAAAAGAGAAGTCTTCCATCCACTGATACACTCACTAAATGGTCATAACTACCAGAACTGGGCCAGGTCAAAGTCAGGAGTCAGGAACTCCATCTGGGTCTCCCACATGGGTGGCAGGGGTCCAGACACTTGGACAATCTTCTGCTACCATTCCAAGAACATTACCAGGAAGCTGGATTGAAGTGGAGCAGCCAGGACTCAAAGCGGCATTCCCATATGGGATGCAAGCATCACAAGCAGCAATTTAACATCCCCTATGGGTGCTAGTTTGAATCCTGGCTGCTCCACTTCCGATCCAGCTCTCTGCTGTGGCCTGGGAAAGCAGTGGAAGATGGCCCAAGTCCTTGGGCCACTGCACCCACATGGCAGACCCAGAAGAAGCTCCTGGCTCCTAGCTCCGGATCGGCGCAGCTCCAGCCGTTGCGGCCATCTGGGGAGTGAACCATCGAATGGAAGACCTCTCTCTCCCTCTGCCTCTGCCTTTCTGTAACTTAGTCTTTCAAAAAATAAATCTTTAAAAAAAAAAAAAAGGCATAATTAACAACCAACTACAACACTGCTTTGTTTTCTCTTCTTGGGCAATTCTGAAAAGACTAAGTCAATGCAGGCCCCAGTACTTCCACAGTCCTTTTAGGCAGGTCTTCTATACCACCTACCCATAAGCAGGTATAAACAGAGATGTTTACTGACACTAAATTAAACACTGCTTAAACACCGACAATTCAGTGGTTTCTTGCCAGCGTGTCTAAGGCAGAGTACAGGCTGCAGCAACCTACAGCAGCTGATCTGCACCAGGCCATCAAACACGGCCAAGCCAGTTATACAAAAAGATATACCACAATCCTCTGAGTGCTAATCAGTCACGTGACCCCAAGTAACATCACAAGAGACACAACTAGAATTTACGTACTAGAAGACTTGAAGGAAAATTTGGAATGGGGGAAGTTATACACCAAGATTTTGACAGGCGTCAGGATTTACAAAGAAACCCTGAGTAATGTTCTTAGAAAAAAACAAAGGCTTTCCAAGTAAGGAAGTATATGTAGCTCAGAGGCTAACGATCAAAACTGGAGACAGAGCGACAGTCTGCCTCCTACTTGCTCTTCTGTAAAATAATGGGCGCCACGAATTTAACCAAAACAATCAGATTCAGGGACAATGAAACTACAGACAGAATGTTCTGGGCAAAGCAAGTCATTTAAATAGTTGAACACTTTTATTTGAGTAAAGTCCTTTAAAACGCAGAACCTATTATGACTCCCTGTTAAAGGAACAGTTCAAAAGACAGAGATTTTAATCCTGGTTAGACTACTTACCAGTGAGTCCCTGGGCAAATCCCTCTTTGTTCCTTTGTTTCCTTATACAAGTTGAGTAGCTTTTATCCAAAATCCCTGGGACCCAAAGTGTTTAGGACTCCATTTTTTAAAATTTTTGGATTCTGGAATATTTGGTTGTTGTTTTTTGTTGTTGTTGTTGTTTAAGATGTATTTATTTGAGGGGGTGGCGCTGTGGCGTGGAGAGTAGAGCACCACCTGCAGTGCTGGCATCCCACATGGGCGCCAGTTTGAATCCCCACTGCTCCACTTCCGATTCAGCTCTCTGCTATTGCCTAGGAAAGCTGTGGAAGATGGCTCAAGTCCTTGGGCCCCTGCACCCATGTGGGAGACAGGGAAGAAGCTCCTGGCTCCTGATCTGTACAGCTCCGGCCACTGTATCCATCTGGGGAGTGAACCAAGGAATGGAAGACCTCTCTCAATCTCTACCTCTGCCTCTCTGTAACTCCGCCTTTCAAATAAATACATCTTTACAAAAAAAAAAAAAAATAGATGTATTTATTGAAAGGCAGAGCAAGAGATAGAGATATATATATAGAAAGAGAGAAAGATCTTCCATCTGCTATTTCACTCTCCAAATGCCTGCAATAGCCAGGGCTGGGCCAGGCCAAAGCCAGGAGCCTGCAGCTCCATCCAGGTCTCCCATGTGGGTGGCAGGGACTTGAGCCAACACCCAGGATGTACACTACCCAGAAGTTAATCAGAATCAGAGCAGCTGAGATTCAAACCAGGCACTCTTACATGCCACTGCACCGTAACACTCAACCCTCAAGGTAATTTATAAAATACTTTCAGTGTGATCCATTGTGGAAGTCGGGCATGGAATTTTCCATTTGTGGCATCATGTCAGCACTCAAAAAAGTTTCTGATTTTAAAGCGTCACGGATTTTGGATCTAGGGATAAGGGATGCTCAACCTGTATATAAAATGAAAGACTTCAGGGCCGGTGCCATGGCTAACTTGGCTAATCCTCCGGCACAGCGCCGGCCATGGTGGCCATTTGGGGAGTGAACCAACGGAAGGAAGACCTTTCTCTCTGTGTGTGTCTCTCTCTCACTGTCTATAACTCTACCTGTCAAATTAAAAAAAAAAAAAATGAAAGACTTCAAATAGATGATTATTAGCTCTTTCCAGAAATAACATTCTGTAATTCTAAAGAGGCAGAATTTCAGAAGCATAAAATCATAAGAATGGTAAAATCAGAACTACACCAAGATCTCTTAAACTTCTTTAAGCACGATATCCCACAACATGAAAGATATTCTACAGGAAATAGGTCACCCACCTAAAAAACTACAATTCCTGAAATCTCAGTGCTCATGTATACACTTGAGAACCAAGATTTACTGGTGTTGGATGGGCATACCACAAAAGTAAGCCTGTAGTAATACATAATTATCCTATTATTTTGGGTTAAAAACTCCTCAGGCGGGAAAAATGTCAATGAATAGAGAATCATTCCTCAAAATGCCTTCCCTCAAAACCAACTCTTAGAGCAACAATTCACAGGAAGACTTGTTAAGATTTGTTTATTCATTTCAAAGGCAGAATTACAGAGAGAAAGGAGAGCCAGAAAGATCTTCCCTCTACTGGTTTATCCCCAAAATGTGGCAAAGGCCAGGGCTGGGGCCAGGTCGAAGCCAAAAGCCAGGAGCTTCTTCCAGGTCTCCCACATGGGAGCAAGGGCCATCCTCCACTGTTTTCCCAGGCACATTAGCAGGTAGCTGGATCGGAAGTGGAGCAGTCAGGATTTGAACTGGCACCCATATGGAATTAACGCGCTGTGCCTCAGTGCTAGACCCTCACAGGAAAACTTATAAATTAACAATGGGGGCGTGGCCCAGAGTCTGCTGCCGTCTGCAGTGCCAGGCATCCCTCAAGGGCACTGGTTCCAGCTGCTCCACTTCTGATCCAGCTCTCTGCTAGTGCACCTGGGAAAGCAGTGGAAGATGGCCCAAATACTTGGGCCCTGCATTCATGTGGGAGACCTGATGATGCTCCTGGTTCCTGGCTTCGACCTGACCCAGCCCTGGCCATTGTGGACATTTGGGTAGTGAACCAGCAGGTGGAAAATCTCTCTCTCTCCCTCTCTCTCTCTCTCTCTTTTTTTTTTTTAGATTTATTTTATTATTTATTTGAAAGTCAGAGTTACACAGAGAGAGGAGAGGCAGAGAGAGAGGTCTTCTATCCGCTGGTTCACTCCCCAGATAGCCGCAACGGCTGGAGCTGCGCCAATCCAAGGCCAGGGCCCAGAGGCTTCTTCCAGGTCTCCCACCTGGGTGCAGGGGCCCAAGCACTTGGGCCATCTTCTACTGCTTTTCCAGGCCGTAGCAGAGAGCTGGATTGGAAGTGGAGCAGCCGGGACTTGAACTGTTGCCCATATGGGATGCCGGCACTGCAGGCAGCAGCTTTACCAGCTAGGCTACATCACTGGCCCCAGCTCTGCTTTCAAATAAATAAATAAGTGAATAAATAACACAGTACAACAAGTGAACAATAGAACAAAACTATAAAAGAATGTATACAGAAAAGGGGTAATTTAATCACTTCTGGACCTGGCATTTTCTTAACGGTCTTAGCCTCCCCCCTCCCCCCTTCCTAATGAAAAGACAAGAAGAGGACAACGGTCAACCACTCTGCCTCTCTGGCTCTATCTGGTACCTCAGAGGTGGCAGCTTTGATATCGAAGTTGAGAGAAGGGAAGCATGAAGGCTTTTCCATCAGAGGCATTTGATGTTACTATGAGGAGTTAAGAGATTAAGATTTTGGTTTTACTTGAGTACCAGACAAATCAGATGATTACAGGTACATGACCACAAAATATATTATCAAGGGGACGGCGCTATGGCATAGCGGGCAAAGCCACTACATGCAGCGCAGGCATCCCATATGAGCACCGGTTCAAGCCCCAGCTGCGATCCAGCTCCCTGCTAATGTGCCTGGGAAAGCAGCAGAAGGTAGCCCAAGTGTTTGGGCCCCTGCCAACGTGGGAGACCCAGATGGAACTCCTGGCTCCTGACTTCATATTGGCCCAGCTCCGGCCATTGCAGCCATTTGGCAAGTGAACCAGCAGATGGAAAATCTCTGTAACTCTACCTTTCAAATAAATAAATAAATCTATATATCATCCAAACTTTTTTTTAAAAAAAGATTTATTTATTTATTTACTTGAAAGGAAGAGCAAAAGAGATAAAGTGAGCTTTCATTGGCTGGTTCACTCCCCAAATGCCCACAACCACTGGGGCTGGGCCAGGCCAAAACTAGGAGTTAACTCTATTTGGTCTCCCACATGGATGACCCAGGCACTTGGGCCATCTTCCACTGTCTTTCCAGAGGCATTAGCAGGAAGCTGCATAAGGGATTTGAAGAGGCAATCTGATATGGGATGCCAGTATCCCAAATGGTGGCTATAAGCCACAGTGCCACAATGCTGGCCCCACAAACTCTTTTAAGAAGGAAAGGAATACTTTCCAATTTCATCAATGGGCAATTTTAGATAGTCTCAAGTATACCAGAATATACCATCACCTACATATATAAAAAACTCCAGCAGGCAGAGAACCTCAAGTTACCTTGTGAACCTTATAAAGAAATCTTATCTCACATCATCAGTCAGCAGGAACCCCAGCAGAGGCAGAAGGGAGGATGGGTATCAGCCTTTCTGCCTACATCCTCTCCACTACCTGGACCTATCACAACCCTGTCCATTTCCTGAGATGCCATTCTCTTATTGCTTCCTACACACCTCAGTCCGAAGAAATATAACTTCCAGCTTGAAATTGGCCCTGAGAGGTAAAACAGTACTACACGGACTTGATCTCCAACAAATACCAGCTCTGCACCTGACAGGCACAGGATAGAATCTGATACGCAACACTGCAAAGAGTAAAGGAGTTACTGACAAACACTACAAAGGCAAGGAAATTATGAACATGAAGATAACCAAAGTGACAAACTACTACTCTCAAATCTTTCCCTAAATTCTTGACTTAGGAAAACTGATGTTGGCCGGCACCACAGCTCTCTAGGCTAATCCTCCGTCTGCGGCGCCAGCACATCGGGTTCTAGTCCCAGTTTGGGCGCCAGTTCTGTCCTGGTTGCTCCTCTTCCAGTACAGCTCTCTGCTGTGGCCCGGGAGTGCAGTGGAGGATGGCCCAAGTCCTTGGTCCCTGCACCCGCATGGGAGACCAGGAGGAAGCACCTGGCTCCTGGCTTCAGATCAGCGCAGCGTGCCGGCCATAGCAGCCATTTGGGGAGTGAACCAACGGAAGGAAGACCTTTCTCTCTGTCTCTCTCTGTCTCTCTCTCAAAAAAGAAAACTGATGCAGGAATGGGCATTCATTTAGTTATTTATTTTTATTTATTTGAAAGGCAGAGTTAGAGACAGAGACAGAGAGAGAGCAAGCGAGCAAGCGAGAGAAAGAAAGGGAGACAAAAAGAGGGAGACAGAGAGAGAGTGAGAGAGAGCAAGAGATCTTCCATCCACTGGTTCACTCCCCAAAATCCACAACAGCCAGACCTGGGCCAACCCGAAGCCAGGACCCAGTAGCTTCCTCTGGGTCTCCCAGTGGAACAGGGGCCCAGCGACTTGGTACATCCTCCACTGCTTTCCCAGATGAATTGAAAGTGGAGCAGCCAAGATGCAAATCTATACCCTTATGGGATGCTGATGCCACAGTGCCGGCCCAAGAAATGGGCATCTAGTCTAGCCATTAAGAGACCAGTTTTCTCAAAATGAAGAGCATGGTTTCTACACCCAGCTCTGGCTCCTGACTCCAGCTTCCTGCTAATGCAGACCCTTGGGACGGGGGTGATGGCTCAAGTAACTGGGTTCTTGCCACCCATGGGGGAGACCTGCATTGCATTTCCAGCTCCTAGCTCCAGCTAGGCCCAGCCCTGGTCATTGAGGATATTTTGGGAGTGAATCAATGAACAGGAGCTCAATCGCCCATTCTCCCTCACTCTCCCTCCCTCCCTCCCTTCCTCTCTTTCTCTGCTTCTCAAATAAAGAAAAATAAATATTAAATTAAAAAAAAAACTGATGAAGAACAATCTATCTAAGTCCAGGACCAAAACCCACATATCACCCAAATTGTTCATCCACTCAGTGAACAATCCTGGAAATGAAATGCCCTTTTGTTCCACAGAAACAAAGTGAAGTTGCTGGTGCAGAAGTAATTTTTCTTGCAAGAACACTGTGATTCAAGATATCAAGGATTAGGTGGGTTTATCATCCGTTCTAGGAGCCCTCCCCACTCCCTGCCCTTTATGATACCGTGTCTCGGGAAAAGTGCTTCCAAATGACTCTATCCGTGCTCTCTGCGCACTCAGCCTGAGTTATACGTCCACACCTCCTTCCACAAAGCGCTTTATTCCTCCATGCCCCAAGCACAGGTATTTCCTCCACGTGTATATTTATATGAGGAAGGATACCTATTTCTGTTGACCAAATTTCAGCCAAATTATACTCAATCAGCATGCTTTCAGCAAATATCAAACTCAAATTACAGGCTGGTAAATACTTAATACCTTGCCTGTACATTTAGTTGGGCTAATAGATAAGCAGAATCAACTTGGTAGGCAGAGTGTGCCTGCTCCTAACTACACTGTGGTATGTGAGTTGAACGAGAGGAACGTGGTTTATGTAAGCAGTGAGAGAACACACAAAGTGTGAGGAAGAAGATTTTGGAAGACTACAAAGACCAAACCCAGGAGAGGCCATCTCTAGCACCCAAGGAGGTCGTGCGGAGGGTGAGTGTGGTGACCATGACCCTGCTTACCGGCACCCAGCCCTTGGCTCCATCTCCTCAACCCCATCCCCTCTCCATTCCCACATAAAGGGGGGAGAAAGTCATTAGCAAAGTATCAGAATGATAGCAGCAAGTGATGAGAATGAAAGGAGAAGATGTTGTAAGCAAATACAGTGGAGCAGTTAGCTGAGATTCTCTGAGCAATGCAGACTCAGCCTGGAAGCCCAGCTCCACCACAAACCACGGGAGGTCTCCCCAAGTCACCTGTCTCTGAGCCTGTTTCCTCATATGCGATATAAAGACAACAGTATTAAAGCATAAATGGTAATAGTTCTATTCCTACCTTGGAAAATATTCTTGTAAGCATTTGATGTGATCATATACGTACACGTGTCTGGCCCATCAAACACCACAGATATTAACCAATAAGTGAATGTCATGCTCAGATATGAGCTATTTATGTTGTTACAGTTATTCTTATAAACAGCAATACCTCAGCTAAACATGGGTGAGCCACTGGGAGAAACTACTACTCAATTCAATCGGCACTGGAGAATACTGTAGATTTTTGAGGGATTGGCAGAGGATGTGAGATAATTAGAGTTAAGTCTTGAGAAGCTTATATCATAGTGGCAGTGGTGACTAACAATTATTAAAGCTGAAAAGAACAAATACTTGGGAAGCATTTACTGGAACCAAATTTTCTACAAAGACTAAGGTAAAAGACTAAGCTAATATAAATCTTTTTTTCATTCCTAGAATTCTATTTCACTTCCTTCTCACCACCAAAAATGAATTCTAACGTCTATTTACCACAAATGCCTTGCCAGTCTCTGTGCCACAGATCCCTCAATGATCATTTATCAATGTCCTGTCTCGATTCTTCAGCACTCAGTTATGACAACCAGCAGTCTTCAAGTCCCCTTGCCTTTCTAGACTACAGGGAACACGGACTGTGTTCCAAGTGACAGTCAGACAGACATAGCACTCAGCAGAAGGCCTGGCATGCACTACAAGCTGAATAAATGTGAAAGCGCAATTCTCATGGTTATTATTAAGAGTAAAGAGAGACACATAAAGATAAAGTGTATTCAACAAATATTTTTACTGAATAAACATACTTAAGTAGAACACATTAACTTTATTTACAGCAAAAAACAGATACGACTTATCACTTAAGAGGAGCAACTAGAGGTATACGTGTCTTTGAAAAATTGCTAATATTCAGCTTTCAATTCTTTAAAAGCAGTCCAGAAAAGGTGGCCTGCCCATTAAGAAAGAAAAAGAAAGAGAAACACAAAGAGGCAATTTTAAACAGCACTGGACTGGGAGCAACGAGCCCTACTTAGTACCCTTGACTGCCACAGGCTAAGCAGGCAGCTCTGGGCAAGCCACCTTTTAAGGTCTCTGTTCTCTTTTCCATAAAATGAAGATCCTTCCACCCTCAGATTCCATGAGGAAGAAAGAAGATATCAAAGGGCTACCTAATGCAATAGCCCCCCAGCTTCCATCAGTCCTGATTTCCTGCCACATCCGCACAATACCGTTACCATTATTTTTCTTTAAATTGCCTTTTTAGGGGGACGCCAGCACCCCATATGAGCACTGGTTCGAGTCCCAGATGCCTTACTTCCAACCCAGCTTCCTGTTAATGTGCCTGGGGAAGCAGTGGAAGATGGCCCAAGTACTTCAGCCCCTGCCAACCATCTGAGACCTGGATGGAGTTCCCGACGCCTGGCCAGCCCTGGCAGTTGCGCCTATCTGGAGAGTGAAACTGCAAATGGATACCTCTCTCTCTTTCAAAAAAAATAAAAAAATCTTCAAATTACCTTTTTAAATTTAATCTCACCTTATATAGTAAATACATCAAAACTTTTATTCACATTAGTTAGTTTTTCTAATATGTATAAAAATAATATTAACTTTAAAAATTTAAATTCTCTTTCAAAGATCAAATTTAAATACAAAGATTCAGCATATATACACAAACTTTAGCAAACAGCAACCTCATTATTAAAACTTAAAAAATTTTAAAGGTCAGAGTACTGTGTGGAAAAGAAATGGAATTTCATCTTCTCACAATAATCTAAGGGTTAATCCTAAAAGGTTAATATTCAGTTATTATATTAGAAAGAAAAAACCAATACTTTTAAAATTATGTGAGGCAGCAAAAATTTAAAACAATTGATTCCTTCTTAACCTACATAACCCTCATCTGCATTAGGGTTTTAGTTCCTTTAACTGTAAAAGACTTTAATTCCACCCTTGAGTAACTAAATTCAGACTAAAATAATAAGAAAATCAATTATTTTCTCCTTTCTTAAAAATCACCAAAAAAATAAAAACACTAAAATTAAGCACCATGTTTTATTAGCAATGAAAGTCCTCTTATAGGGGCTGGCACGGTGACACAGTAGGTAAAGCTGTGGCCTACAGCACTACCATACCATATGGGCACCAGTTCATATCTCAGCTGCTCCACTTCTGATCCAGCTCCCTGCTCATGGCCTAGGAAAAGCAGTGGAAGAAGACCCAAGTGCTTGGATCCCTGCCACTCACAAAGGAGACACAGATGAAGCTCTTAACTCCTAGCTTGCAGCCATCTGGTAAGTGAACCAGCAGATTGAAGATCAATCTCTCTCCCTCTCTCTAATTATTTCAAATAAATAAATCTTTTTTAAAAAAAGTGTTGCTCTTAATTTTTTAAAAAAGGTTTATTTATTTATGTATTTGAAAGAGTTACACAAAGAGAGGAGAGGCAGAGAGAGAGAGTCTTCCATCCACTGGTTCACTCCCCAATTGGCTGTAATAGCCTGAGTTGAAGCCAGGAGCCAGGAGCTTCTTCTGGGTCTCACACATGAGAGCAGGGGCCCAAGGACTTGGGCAACCTTCCACTACTTTCTCAGGCCATTGCAGAGAGCTAGGTCAGAAGAGGAACAGCCAAGACTCGAACCAGCACCCATATAGGATGCTGGCACTGCAGACAGCAGCTTTACCTGCTATGCCACAGCCCAGCCCCAACTACTACTCTTATAAACATGCTCTCTTTGCCTCATTCACAACATGGGAAGACAAATGTACCCACTTCTTAACTTAGAATATCAAGGGCAGTATCCATTTGAGCCAAGTTTTACTGGTCAATAAAGTCTCCCTGATCTAAATCATTCCAATCATACTTTATAATCAAATCCACTGATGAACACAAGACAACTTTTTGATGGGTTAACAATATCTGATGCGACTGATGGCCATCAGTTAAACCTCACTAGATTATTTTAAAGCAGAAGTGACAAACTTCAGCATAATTCTAAATCTGCCAAACTTTGATGGGTATCAATTAGCTAACTAAAGAACAAGTGGGACAAATAATGTACACCTATAAATATCCACACTACTTTATCCTTCTGGCATAATCCCCATAATTTATCATAATCCCCCAAAACCATCTCTATGGGCCTCCTTTCTTTACCCACAGACCTCTTATACTCCTGGCTCCTGGCTTCAGATCGGCGCAGCTCAGGCCGTTGTGACCATCTGGGGAGTGAACCAGTGGATGGAAGACCTTTCTCTGCCTGTGCCTCTCTGTAACTCTGCCTTTCCAATAAATAAATAAATCTTTTAAATAAATAAATAAATACTGCAAACCAGAAAAAAATCAAATGTCTATTAAAGTGTCATAAAGCATAAAGAAAAAATTTTAAAGGACCAGGCATTGTTACATGTGAGACCAAATACTCCCAAAATGTCAGTTTCTTGGGAGTATAACTTATGTCTGATTCATCACCCCTATTCTTCTCATAGCTGTTGACTTATAAATAGTATACACCCAACTATTAGTTGAACTAACAAACCAAAGAATAAACGTTAGTGCCTTCCCAGCAACAGATTATCAGTACTTTCTTATTTTTAAATCCCGGAAAAAAATTCAGGAGTCAATTCCCTGATCACCTTGACAAAATGTGTATTTTGAGAAAATTTGTCACAGAAATCTGCCTTACCACTGGCCACATTTCATGTGATAACCACTGCACCAAGAAATCCATCTAAATAGTTTTAATAAAGTCAAACTTTAACTGGCTAAAGCCAAACACCTTACCTGTAGATAATGTGCTTATAGACTAATTTCATTTACAAAAAACTGAATCTGTAAAATGTGGTGTAAGTAATGACCAGGCAACAGGAACTGACCACTAACAAATTAAGCATAGTTATAATCATTGCTATTACTTGATGCTTAAAAATATGCTATGATGACAATACTGTGGTTGATGTTACAGCTCACCTTCTTGATTGTCACCATTGTACTGTGCCACAGACAATAAATGTTGTATGTTGAAGGTCTCAAGCTCCAAAAGTTTATCCTGACGTTCGGTGACACAACAATTACGGTTATAGCAGCAGCAGCAACCAGAGCTACAGGCTGAGCCAGGCCCTGTGCTAAGACCCTTCCAAGTGCTATTTCACTTAGTCCTCAATACAACTCGGTGAGGTATTACTGTCCTCAGACAGAAACGCTGGGCCGGCCCTGTGGCATGGTGAGTGGGACCACCACCTGCAGTGCCAGCATTCCATATGGGCACCAGTCCCAGCTGCTCCACTTCCGATCCAGCTCTCTGCTATGGCTGGGGAAAGCAGTGGAGGACGGCTCAGGTCCTTGGGCCCTTGCACCTGCATGGGAGACCTGAAGGAAGCTCCTGGCTCCTGGCTTCGGATCGGAACCACTCCAGCCACTGTGGCCAACTGGGGAGTGAATCAACATATGGAAGATCTCTCGCGCTCTCTATCTCTGCCTCTCTGTAACTCTGCCTTTCATATAAATTAATTAAAAAAAAAAAAAAAAAAAAAAAGAGGCTGAGAGTCAGCCAACACGGTGGTATAGTGGGTAGAGCCACAGCCTTCAGCAAGCCGGTTTCCCATATGGCACCAGCTGGAGTCCCAGCTGCAGTCCTTGGGACCCTGCAACCACGTAGGAGACACAGAAGAAGCTCCTGGCTCCAGGCTTTGGCCTGTCCCAGCCCTGGCCATGTGACCATTTGGGGAATGAACCACTGGATGGAAGACTTTCTCTGCCTCTGCCACTCCCTCTCTGTAACTCTTTAAAATAAACAAATAAGTCTTTAAAAAAAAGAGACAGAGAGAAAGGGTAAGTGATTTGTCAAAGGTAAGTCAGTTATTGAGTAGCTGATGGGACAAGCTCTGGCTGTCTGACTCCAGGGTTCATACCCATAATCTCCCTCTCTGTAACTATGGACCCTCCTAATGATCAATAAGGTCAGAAGTCCAAGTGGAACAGAAATAAGCTGAACAGTTAATCCCCCAAATACAAATATCATGACCAAGCATTTAAATGCCTCTCCCCATTGTACAGCACCTACTTAATTAACTCTTTGAAAATATAATCAGGGTTTTTTTCCCTATATTTAGTCATAGGCACAAAAAAGAGATGATAATCTTTCTGTAATTCAAAACTTCATACTTATAAGCTGCCAGTCGGCCAGTTCGAAGGGTCCAATACTTTAAATCTCAATTCAGGACAAATAATATTATAGCAACTCTCATCTCCAAAGAGCTGAATCTTTCCTGTTGTTTACTGCTAAGATTCTGGTTGCACAAACCCTTTACAAGCTAAAGGCAGAGTTATAATCCAAGGCAGATACACAGAGAACCATGCTGTGATTGGTCTTCCAGTCAGATCCCATAGAGATGTTCACCTTCTTCCCAAAGAAAATAGCACACACAGAAAGGACCCCATTCAAGGGAAAAGGGAAAGTAGAAGAGGAGGTGGTGAAGATAATATAAAGTACTAGATGCAACCAAAGACCTCCACGGTAAACCCAGACAATCCAGAAACGCGTGCAGTAACATAGGCTTCTTGCTGCTGTTAGGGTCTCTCACAAACAGCACTTCAACAGCCAGTGCCGCTTCTCTTTACCCCGGAGGAGTCACACACTGGAATATCCTTCAATAAGTCCATCATCACTAAGCCTGGGCTGCTCCTTGTATGTAATGACCACTCAGAGCCACGTGGTTTATAAAGCACTCTCACATACACCATCTCATCAGCCACCCTGTTAGGCAAGTCGGGCAATCTGTTCTGCTCATTTCACAGATGAATGATGAGATTTACCCAAATTCTACAGCCTGTGACTGGTGCAGCCTCCAGCTCCAGTGAAGTCAAGGCCCTGTACCCGGGCCTTCCACACCCAGTGAGCCTCCTCTTCCCAACTGGCACAGCCCATTCCCCAAACTGCAGGAACAAATGTCAGCTATTAATGACACCAGGTGTCGGATGTACAAAAGGGAAAGAAAACCACAAAGTCAGCATTTTCTCAGAGAGGCCTCCTACTCTGTTCAGCACCCAACCTATACTTTCCCTAAAGCACTTCTCACAACAGCCCTTCAGGTGGGCAGTGAGATTCCCAACGCGCTCCTCAAGAACCCACGAGGCTTCCTAACTTGACTAAGGTCACACTTGTACAACACAGTGAGGCCTAAGGAAAGCGCCTTTCAGGTAAAAATATTTCAGTGGTTTAAAATGGCAAGCAACCTTTGTCCCACTTGTTGCTGTCATAATCTCAGCAGAGTGCCTTTTCTCCTGCCTGATTTTCTCTGGTTTACCCTTAACATGGACTGGCTCGCTGCGCTCTGGAAAAAGGTTAAAGTAATACAGCCATAGGAGTTATGGAAATATTACTTGCACCCTGGGTCTAAGTTAATTTTATCAAATGGTATGTGTCAGTTACAAGAAATGTGAGCCTGCCCGAACAATTATGAAATGAAAGTAATGAATAAACTATGAACAATCTATCATTTAAATCACCGCTCTCTGAGGGCTTTAACCAATCCAGACAAGACACAAAAACAACACCAAATGCCTGGAAGGAATCTCACCACCATGCCAGAGTCTGAGGAGATTACTGTGAATTATTAAGGACAGACAGCATTAGCCTCAAAACACGAATGTGCCCCTCCCTCAGATGTAATGCTAATGAGGGACAATGACAGATAAGATTATTGAAGTATTTCCCAGAAAAAAATTAATTAACCTTAACAAGTTAAGGTGTATTATGACTCCCAAAGCAGGCTTCCTTATCTGAAGCAAACAGGAGGAACTTTCCCTTAACGCAGGCTGTACTCACAATGGAAGGCTTCTACCCAAAACTCAGTGCGAAGGGAACCAGAACAAGTAGGTCTGTGTGAGCCAACCTGGAGAGCTCAGAACAAGGCCAGGAGTAGATAAAAAGGAAACAGGAAGAACTGAACTGGGAGTGTGGGGGCAGGGAGGAGGAGCAAGGGGCAAAAAAGGCTGAAACCCAGGAAGTACTGATGGAGATGGGCAACTCAGGCCTGGGAGGGGAGGAGGCTGGCCAGAACCGGCCCTGTGGGAAGGACCCTCCTCTCCACAAGGAAACCGACCACCGACCCAGACCAAGGGAAAATGGAGTTGACTGAAGGTATGGGGTAGGTCCTGCACAAGGAAGCAGTAACTGGTAGAGAGTGGAGGGAGCTTTTTAAGTGCTTTCCAAACATGTATTCACTTTAAGGAGGCGAGTCCTATGGTACGGAAATCTTATCTCAATAAAGCTGTTTTTAAAGTGTGTGAAACTGGGCGATGTGTAGGTTATTTACGATGTTCCGCTGTCTGTAGGGGCCCTCACATTCCCTGCCTCCCAACAGTGGGTTTTACCTGTGTCTGGGAACACCTCTCTTGGAATCCATCCTTCCGGGAGGAAGTCAGGAGTATTCTGAGTACACAAGAAGTATTAAGGGGAAAAACTGCGAACTCTTTAAAGAGGTCTTCTCCCACTTCTGCCCTTGAAATTCATTGGATAAAAAACTTCCTGCGGTGGCACCGCGGGGGAGGAAGCTTTTGTTTGGGATCCGCCTTGAAGCCGGGTATTCCCTCCAGGGAATGATGACCTTCTAGGGCCAAAATCTACCTAACCGAAGAGAAAACGGCCCAGGGTGGAATCCCTCAGGTCAGTTCTGAAGAAACCCCGGGAGCTTTATCACGAAATGATCACACAGAGCCTGTCTCTGCTACCCCCAAACTGGACCGTACACCCCGTGTCACTTCCGACTGTAACTCGCCAAGAAGACGGATGCTATGCCATGATCCCAGAAGTTTCTGGCCAGCTGCCCACTGACGCAAATTAGAAAGCCATCCGAGGGCCGACCTGGGTGAAGCCAGGCGCCACGTCCAGCCCCGGGCTCCCCCGCTCCAGCCCTCCCAATTTGGGGGGAGGGACCGAGGAGGCCACACCGCGAGCGGGAACGCCAGACCACCCGCCTTCGCCCTCCGCCCCCGGGCCGGGTTTCGGGGAGCCGCCGCCCCTGCCCTTTGCCTCAGGTCCGCGACCCCAGGGAGCAGGGGGCCGGCGCCGAGCGCTCCCCCCCGCAGCAGGAGCACCTCCCCCGGGGCAGCTGTCGCCGCCGCCCGGCCGGGGCCTCCCCGGGAGCAATAGGCTATCGATTCAGCGGCCTGTCGCTAGGAGCCCCGGGAGAGCGAGGCCTACACCGCCCGGCCGGAGCCCCGGCCTCGATTTCGCCACTTTCCCCACACCGGAGGGGAAGCCCGGGGGCAAGCAGACCCGGCTGGGCGGGAGGGGGGAGACGCGGAGACCACCTGCAACGGCAGCCGCAGGGGAAACGGGTGCGGGCGCCGAGCTCCAGCCACGAAGTCCCCCGGGGGTCGCCCACCTACCCCCTGCCTCGCAAGTTGCGCATTCAAGTTCACGCTGGCAGACGCCAGCCTCCAAGCCCTCGCCACTCCCGAACCCAAAATAAAAACAAGACGCGGAAGAGGCCACACCAGTACGGAAGGAGCTGGGCCCCTAACAGCGCCGAGGGGGGCGGCTAGCCAGCGACCCGCCGGCCGGCCCCCTCCCTCCCCTCCGCCGACCCCGCCAGCCCCGGGGTCGCAGCCCCCCGGCCGCTCGGCGTCCGGCCCTGTCACCGCCCGGCCCCGCAGCCCCCTTCTCCCTGACACCGGCGGCGGAGACTCCAGCTCCGCGCTTGCCTCAGGCGTGCCTCGGCCTCCTCCCGCTCCGGATCCCAAAAATGTGTCCTCCACACCTTTCCGAGTACGCGGAGGAAGAGTTTGCCATCAAACTTTGTGGAGCGGTAACCTCGCCCCCTCCCCGACCCACACTTTCGGGGGCAGGGCTCGGGAGAGAGCACTTTGCACTTGGGATGCAGCGAATTAGGGACCTGTCAACCATTTTAGGTCTTTTTTTATAGAAGACATCCTCTCCTTCCCCTCCCGCCCGCCCGCCCTCCCCCTGCAATGGTCTTAATTTGACACCAAACCTCCCCACCGCAGAAGGGGTGGGGGTTGACAAGGGAGGGGCTGGGGGCGGAGGGCAGGAGGGGGGTGGCGAGGGAGGGCGGAGGGGGGAAGGTTGGGAGGGGGCCGGGAGGCGCGGGGAGGGGAAGGGGGTTGATTTACCTGAGACCAGCCACTGGCCTCCATTGTTGGAGAATTCAATGGCATTGACACAGCCGAAGTGGCCCAGGAGGTCCTTCTTGTAGAGGTTTCTGCAGCCCCGCAGGCGTCTCCTCTGAAAGTCCTGAGTGAGCAGGGGGTCCCCATGCAAGCCCCGCTGGGACAAGAAGCCCACCACTGACCTCATGCTGCCCCCCAGGCCAGCTCTCCTCTTCATGCTGGAACCGCCGCCGCCGCCGCCGCCGCTCGCGCCGCCGCCCCTCCCTCGGCCTCCCGCGCGGCCGCCGCTCTCCCCCCGCCCGGCCCTCCCCCCGCGCTGCGATCCGGATGGTTCTTTAACCAGCCATGGCAGCCCGAGCGAGGTGTGCAGACACTCGGTGGCGTTCGCGGCTTCCTCACAGCCGCCGGCCTGCCTCCCTCCCCTTCCCGCCGAAGCTCCTCCCTCCGCTTCCCCGCCTCCTCCAGCAGCTGATCCTCAGCTGCGGTCGCGCTTGTGCGCTGCGCGGCCCTGGCGCCGGCGGCGGGGACCCGGAGAACGCGGGCGGCGGGCGGCGGGCGGCGGGCGGCGGCCCCGCCCCCGCGGCGGAGGGCCGGCCGGAAGAACGCGGGCGGCTGCTTGGAGACCGCGGGCGGCGGCTGTGCCTGTCCCTTCGCAGCTGCTTCCCGCGCCGGGACCTGAGTGGCGCTGGGCGGAGGCCCCGCGGCACCCGCAGCCCCCGCGCTCCGGGAAGTTGCTCGCGCGTAACAATCAGAGTGGCCGCCGGGCTGCGGGGCCCGCTCCCCTCCCTCACGCGGCCGGCGGGTGAGGAGCTGCCTGCGGGCCCGGCGCCCGGGCGGACGGGGGTGGAGGCAGGGCTGCGGGCACTGGGCGCCCGGGCCGCCTCCTTCAGCCAAGCCCCCCACCCCGGAGGCCACCCTGGAACGAGAACCCGGACCTCGGACTGGACACTCGGAGGGACGTGGCCTGGGAATCTTGTTAGCGCCACCCGCCTCTTCCCCCCAATTCAGTTCTCTAATTGTCCCTTCACGTAAAAAAAAAAAAAAAAAAATAGGGGTGGGGGCGGCTAAACTATTAGGGTGACAACAGAGCAGTACAAGAGGGAAAGAGAGGATTCGTAGGTGACCAAAAAAAGTGCCAAAACCGAGTTAGGAAAGTGCTGAGAAGCGGAAAGTACTTCCAGACGCGTTTGTAACCCAAGACGCGTCACTGGGAGATAACGATGAAGCAGGCTCCGGCCTAGAGACTCGTGCAGCCGCACCCCGCAGCGAGGGCCTGGGCTTGGGTGCGAGGTCCGACTGGGCTTCGTCCAGGGCTTCACAGCTGAGGCGGCAGTGGGGCGGCTCCCGTCGTTGGCTCCCCGCCAGCCACGTGGGAGACTCCTAGTCGGGGTTCAACTGCTGGCTTTGGCCTGGTCCAAATGGCGGGCTGTTGTGGGCATGTGTGGAGTGAACCCGAGGGCGGGAGGCGCCTAGAGGGCTTGAATGCGCCGCCGGCTGTTGGAGCAATGAGTGCTTCCGGGGCCCAAGGTGGCTGCACCCCCATAGGATGGGGGTCACAGAGTTGATGCCGCTGAGGAAGCTGGGTGTCGGGTGCTTTGGAATTCTACCAGACACAGTTGAAAGCGCCCTAATACGTGGTAGTACTTTTTCGAGACGCTGTCGCCTGTCATTAAATAGCAGTAAGCTGCTGAAACAGGCAGGTGGTCAGTCTGGCCCATTCAGGGTGGCAGGAAGTCTGTCCCCTATGGATCAGAGCCGCACAGGAGCAAGCTGGGCACAACCACCACTGAGAGATGGGCTGCACGTGGAAGAGGGTCACCTGTCAAGCAGAATGATCAGCTGTGGTTTTTTTTTTTTTTTTTTTTTGTAAAACAACAGTAATAAGATGATTTTTTTTATATAAACTTTTTAAAAAATTATTTATTTATTTGAAAAAGTTACACAGAGAGAGAAGGAGAGTCAGAGACAAAGAGGTCTTCCATCTGCTGGTTCACTCCTCAGATGGCCACAACAGCCAGAGCTGGGCCAATCTGAAGCCAGCAGCCAGGAGCTTCTGGGTCTCCCACGTGGGTGCAGGGGCCCAAGGACTTGGGCCATCTACTGCTTTCTCAGGCCATGGCAGAGAGCTGGATCAGAAGTGGAGCAACTGGGACTCGAACCGGCGCCCATATGGGATGCTGGCACTGCAGGCTATACCACAGCGCCAGCAATAAGATGAATCTTTTTTTTTTTTTTAAATAATCTTTTTTTTTTTTTTTTTTTTTTTTTTTTTTTTTTTTGACAGGCAGAGTGGACAGTGAGAGAGAGAGAGACAGAGAGAAAGGTCTTCCTTTGCCGTTGGTTCACCCTCCAATGGCCGCCGCGGCCGGCGCGCTGCGGCCGGCGCACCGCGCTGATCCGATGGCAGGAGCCAGGAGCCAGGTGCTTTTCCTGGTCTCCCATGGGATGCAGGGCCCAAGCACCTGGGCCATCCTCCACTGCACTCCCGGGCCACAGCAGAGGGCTGGCCTGGAAGAGGGGCAACCGGGACAGAATCCGGCGCCCCGACCGGGACTAGAACCCGGTGTGCCGGCGCCGCTAGGCGGAGGATTAGCCTAGTGAGCCGCGGCGCCGGCCTAATAAGATGAATCTTAACAAGTATTCAAATGTTTAATTTGAAAATGTGAGTTGTAACAACTATTGCTAAACTTTAAAATTCACCAAACTCCAGAAATTGAGTTTTAGCAGAATATTGTTCTCCTAAGTAAGAGAAAAGTGTACTGTTTTCTTAAAAAAACTTTTATTCTATAGATACTTTATAATAATAATAATTTGTCATGTTTTTTCATTGCAATCTCCCCATAACAATCAGTAGTATGCCAGTTTAATTAGAGATGTATAGCACCAAACATCAATATCGTAATACATAATCATTTTGATGACCCCACTCTGCTGAGATCAGAGACCATGTCACTTCTGCTCACAGGTGTATCCAGAGATGGCGCGTGCTGGCACTTAGTGGTGTCTTTACTGCTTGCTGCATACAGGAGTGACCTTGGGAAATGAGGAGGAATTTGGAGGCAAAGGTAAGGATTTGAGTTTTGGATGTGTTGAGATTGAAGTATCTCTGCTTCCTTCCAGTGCGCCCAGCCTCCCATCTCACTGTCCCTTCGCTTGGCATACACAACCCACACACTCAAGAACAGGGGACCCTCTGCCTCCTTCCAGTGAAGAGCCACCTTTATTTGCTTGTGATGTTGAAGATGAGCACAGTAATGACATGTTGGAAGTGGCCGTTACCACGCGAAATACAGGACACGCCTTTTTCACCCCTTTTAAACGCACACCTCTCCACAACCTCAGATATGACTCTTTTTTTCCCCAGTCCCTGGAAAAACTGTCCCATTTACCTCAGCCTAAAAATAGACAACATCTGGTCATGTGCCAGCTTTGCTGGGAACTTCCTTAACTGTTCAGTGACCAACCAGGGCAGAAATAGGGACCACCAGGCCTGTTTGTATCCTACGCCTAGTCTGGACAGCTTTTCCTAAATGGGTAGGGGGATATTAATAAAATCTCTCTCTACCTATTCTTTTTTTTTTTTTTTTTTTTTTTTTTTTTTTTTGACAGAGTTAGAGAGAGAGACAGAGAGATCTTCCTTTTCCGTTGGTTCACCTCCCAAATGGCCGTTATGGCTGGCGCACTGCGCCGATATGAAACCAGGAGCCAGGTGCTTCTCCTGGTCTCCCATGTGTGTGCAGGGCCCAAGCACTTGGGCCATCCTCCACTGCACTCCCAGGCCACAGCAGAGAGCTGGACTGGAAGAGGAGCAACTGGGACAGAATCCGGCGCCCCAACTGGGACTAGAACCTGGGGTGCCGGCGCCGCAGGCTGAGGATTAGCCTAGTGAGCCATGGTGCCGGCCTCTACCTTTTCTTGTAATTAGAGTTGTCAGATAAAAAGACAGCACACCAGTTCCGTGTGAATCGTAGATAAACAATGAACTGTGTTTTAGTATAGTGTTTCTATGTAGTATTTGGGATATACTTATACTAAAATATCCGTTGTTTATCTGAAATTCAGATTGAACTGAGCATTCTGTATTTTTGCTTGCTGAGTCTGGCAGCCCTGCCTACAAGGTAACTTACTTGAGAAGATCAGGTCCTGTGGAGTCTATTTGCCTTTATTAAGAATTTAGTGCAGTTTCCATGTGTGGTTTTTTGCGAACGAACATTTGCAGTGGTTGCAATAGGATTTGTTCCCTTGAACTCAGGCAGGAGTTGAAACCTCACAGCCTTATGTGAGTGGTATGAGCTGACTATGGTGTCAGAAGTGGGGCCTTTGGAGAATGGTTAGATTGGGTCATTAGGGTGGAGCCCCCCATGACTGAATCCTGGCGGCTGTATAGGGAGGGGAGGGGAGACTGCAGAGGTGCAGGCTAACACGAACTCTGTCTCCTGCCGTGTGGTGCTCTGCACTGCCTTGGGACCCTGCCAGCATGAAGACCGCGGTCCAGTGTGGCCTCTAGACCTTGCACATTGCAATCCAGAACCAGAAGCCAAAATAAACCACTTTTTTTTTTTAAATAAAGTTAGCCTGACTTGGGTATTTTATGATAGAAACAAAAAGCTAATATTGTGCAGGCCTGTGTAACACAAATATTTAATCAACTTCAATGATAATATGAGCTTTGCATTTTTTACAGATTTATTTATTTATTTGAAAGTCGGAGGGAGAGACAAGAGAGATCCTCTATCTGTTGGTTCACCTTCCCTAATGGCTGCAACAACCAGGCCTGGACCAGGATGAAGCCAGGAGCCAGGAACTCCAACCTGGTCTCCCACCTGGGTAGCAGGGGCCCAAGTACTTAAGCCATCTTCCACTGCTTCCCAGGTGCATTAGCAGGGAGCTGTTTGGGAAGCAGAGCAGGACCCATGCCCTACTATGGGATGCTGGCATTGCAAATAGCGACTTAACCTGCTGTGCCCTGCTGGCTCCAGGGTAAAAAGTCTCTGAAAGCTGACCAGATGCGGAGGAAATACACAAACATTAGAAATGTCATTTTTTTCAAAATCTGAAACCCCTTCTCAAACATTTACTAAATTTTAGTATATTAAGAGCTCCATGTGAATATTAATTTGCCCAAAGTCTTGTTTATTTGGATATTTCATGTGAATGGAATCATATAATACCTGTCCTTTGTATATGGCTTCTTTCATTTAGCATAATGTTTTTGAGGTTCATCTATGATGCAACATGTCTCTGCACTCCATTTTTTAAGACAAGTAATATACCATTTTATGAATGTATCACATTTTGTATATCTGTTCATTAGTCAATGAACATTGGGGATGTCTGTACTTTTTGGCTACTGTGAATAATCCCACTGTTGACGTTTGTATACAAGTGTTGGTGCTGACATAAGTTTTTATTTCTCTTGGGTATATTCTTAGTACGGTGATTTCTGGGTAAGATGGTAACTCCATGTTTGACTTTGCCAGAAAGTGCCAAACTGTTTCTTATAGGAGTTAGCCATTTTATTTTCCCATGGACAATGTAAGAGAGTTCCAGTTTTTCTACACTGATGCTTATTATTTTCCATCTTTTGATTATAGCCATACTAGTAGGGGAAGTGGTTTCTCATCATGGTTTTGATTTGCAATTCCCTGGTGGCTGGTGGTATTGAGTATCTTTACCTGCACTTGCCAGCCATTTGTATCTCTTATTTGGAAAAATGTCTATCCAGATGCTTTGCCTATTTTGAATTGAGCTGTTTGTCTTTCTGTTGCTGAGTTGTAAGAGTTCTTGACATATTCTAGATACAAGTTCATTACCAGAAGTATGATTCGTAAATATTTTTCTTCATTCTGTAGGTTGTCTTTTTACTTTCTTGTTTACAGTCTTTGAAGCACAAGTATTGTTAATTTTTTTTTATTATTTTTTGATAGGCAGAGTGGACAGTGAGAGAGAGAGAGAGAGAGACAGAGAGAAAGGTCTTCCTTTTCCGTTGGTTCACCCTCCAATGGCCGCCACGGCCGGCGCGCTGCGGCCAGCGCACCACGCTGATCTGATGGCAGGAGCCAGGTACTTATCCTGGTCTCCCATGGGGTGCAGGGCCCAGGTACTTGGGCCATCCTCCACTGCACTCCCTGGCCATAGCAGAGAGCTGGCCTGGAAGAGGGGCAACAGGGACAGAATCCGGCGCCCCAACCGGGACTAGAACCCGGTGTGCCGGCGCTGCAAGGCGGAGGATTAGCCTAGTGAGCCGCGGCGCCGGCCAAGTATTGTTAATTTTTTATGAGCTCCAGTTATCTATTTTTTTGCTTTTGTCACTTGTGCTTTTGGGGTCATATCTAAGAAACCACTGCCTAATCCAAGGTCACAAAGATTTATTCCTAAGCAATTCCTAATTTTAGCTCTTACATTTAGGTCTGTGATCCATTTTGAGCTAATCTTTGCATACAGTGTGAGGTAGGAAGTCCAGTTTCACTCTTGTACACAGACATCCAGTTGTCCCAACAGTATTTGTTTAAAGTCTGATTCTTTCCTCCACTGAATTGCTAGTTTAGAAATACAATAGATAGATAGATAGATAGATAGATAGATAGATAGATAGATAGATAGATAGATAGATTTAAAAGTCAGAGTTACAGAGAGGCAGAGAGAGAGAGGGCTTCCATCCACTGGTTTACTCCTCAAATGACTACAATCGCTAGTGCTGTGCTGATCCAAAGCTAGGAGCCAAGGAGCCTCTTTGGGTCTCCCATGCAGGTGCAAGGGTCCAAGGACCTGGGCCATCTTCTGCTGCTTTCCCAGGCCATAGCAGAGAGCTGGATCAGAAGTGGAGCAGCTGGGACTCAAACCAGCACCCATGTGGGATGCCAGCACTGCAGATGGCGGCTTTAGCCCCTACGCCACAGTGTCAGCCCCAGAAATACAATATTTTTTGTATATTAACCTTGCGTCATACAAAACTGCTTAACCCATTTATTAGTTTTTTTTGTTTGTTTGTTGTTTTTTTTTTTTTTTTTTTTTTTGGACAGGCAGAGTTAGTGAGAGAGAGAGAGACAGAGAGAAAGGTCTTCCTTTTTCCGTTGGTTCACTCCTCAAGTGGCTGCTACGGCCAGCGTGTTGAGGCCGGTGCACTGAGCCAATCTGATGGCAGGAGCCAGGTGCTTCTCCTGGTCTCCCATGGGGTGCAGGGCCCAAGCACCTGGGCCATCCTCCACTGCACTCCCTGGCCACAGCAGAGAGCTGGCCTGGAAGAGGGGCAACCAGGACAGAATCCGGCGCCCCAACTGGGATTAGAACCCGGGGTGCCAGTGCCGCAGGTGGAGGATTTGCCTAGTGAGCCGAGTCTTAATCTTTTTTTATGGATTCCTGAAATGTTCTGTATACTCCAACAAGATCATGTCACATACTAATAGGAATAATTTTGCTTCTACCTTTTTCAATCTGGATGCCTTCTATTTCTTTTTCTGCCTAAAGCCTTGGCTAGAACCTCTAGTACAAGGTCAAGTGGAAGTGGTAAGAGTAGGCATTTTGCCTTATTCCTAATATCAGAGGGAAAGCTTTTAGATATTTAGTCATTGCTATTTTTTTTTTTTAAGATTTACTTATTTGTGGGACCGGTGCCATGGCGTATTGGACAAAGCCACCGTCTGCAGTGCCGGCATTCTATATGGGTGCCAGTTTGAGTCCCAGCTGCTCCACCTCCGATCCAGCTCTGTACTATGGCCTGGGAAAGCAGTAGAATGTGGCCCAGATCCTTGGGCCCCTGCACCTGCATGGGAGACCAGGAAGAAGCTCCTGGCTCCTGGCTTCGGATTGATGCAGCTCCAGCCATTGCAGCCATCTGGGAAGTGAACCAACAGATAGAAGATCTCCCTCTCTCTCTACCTCTGCCTCTGCCTCTCTGTAAATCTGCCTTTCAAATAAATAAATAAATCTTTTTTTAAAATTATTTGTTTGAAAGCAGAGTTGTAGAGTGAGAGGGACAGGGATAGATACCTTCCATCTGCTTGTTCCCTCCCCAAATGGCCACAACAGTTGGAGCTGAGCCGATCTGAAGTCAGGAGCCAGGATCTTCTGGGTCTCCCATGTGGGTGCAGGGGCCCAAATACTTGGGGCATCCTCTTTCCCAGGCACATTAACAGGGAGCTACATCAGAAGTGGAGCAGCAGGGACCCCAACCAGTTCCCACATGGGATGCTGGCCTCAAACGTGGCTGCCTTACCACTAGGCCACAACACCAGCCCCACAAGGAACTACTGAAAAGAGTTAGTGGGGCATGCATTTGGCACAGTAGTTAAGACACCACTTGGAATACCTGCATCCCTTATCAGTGTTCCTGGATTTGAGTCCCAGAGTGGCTCCCTATTCCAGCTTCTTACTAATATACAGCAGGTAATGCCTCAAGCAGTTGGGTCCCTACCACTCATGTGGGAGATCTGATTGAATTCGCAACGCCCACTTTGGCCTGGCCCAGTCCTGGCTCTTGCAGACCTTTGGGGAGTGAATCAACAGATGGGAGGTATCTCCGTGTCTCTCTCTGGTTTTCTGCCATAGAAAAGGAAGGGAGGGAGGAAGGAAGAGAGGGAGGGAGGGAGGAAGCGAGAGATAAAGAAAAGAAAGAGAAAGGAAGAAAGAAAGAGAAAGAGTGAGTGAGGGAAAAAGAAAGAGGGAGGAGGGAGGGAAGACGAGAGAGAGAGAGAGAAAGAAAAAAAGGAAGGGGGCCGGCACTGTGGCACAGCGGGCTTTTGCCTTCGCAGCTCTGGCCATTGTGGCCAACTGGGGAGTGAACAGGTGGATGGAAGACTCTCTCTCTCTCTCTCTCTCTGCCTCTCCTTCTCTCTGTGTAACTCGGACTTTCAAATAAATAAATCTTTAAAAAGAAAAAAAGGAAGGAAGGAAAAGAGAAAGGAAAGGAAGAAATAAAAGGAGAGAAAGAGGACAGAGGGAGGGAGGGAGGAAGGGAGGAAGGAAGGGGCACTTAGTGCACCAGTTATGAGGTCCTTTAAGCAGATTTCCTTTCCAGTGATAATCCCCAGATATACAACGTTTATAGACCCTCTTCAGTATCCTACACACCATTCAAAAAATAAAAATGGGTGATGCCACACCAGGAAAATAAAAAATATTCTATAATACACAGGTAAATTTCTACTATTTTTATAGGTCAGTGATGACCAAAGAGAAGCTCCTGAAGTATGAACTGACCACAGCATATATTTGTAAATGTGGTTGTGAGTGCAGTGCTGAGCTCCCAATGGAAATAGAAGCAGCATGCTTGACTACAGATGCCCCTTAAGTGGGTGTACCTGGCTCTCTGTGAGCTTGCTAGGAGCTAATCATTATTTAAATCACAAAGTGGGAAAGCCCACGGGATCTCAGAAACCAGCTGGTCATATCCGCTCACCATTCATGACCTGTTTTGATCTCAACTGAACCTGGGGCATCAAGCAGAGTTCCTGGCACACGTTATGTGGCTCCAGTTGTTAGGTGACTGGGTTCTAGCTGCCGAGCGAATGAGTCTTCCTGAAATACCCTTGCTCAAGTCTGCCTAGAATTAACTTTCCCCTGACTCTTCACCATGCACCCACCAAGAGGGGTGGTGGCCCAGTCTTCCCCCTGTACTTCTGTGCTTACCCTGCTCGTCACCGTCTTCACCTTCTCTTCACCTATCCAAATCCTACACGTCCTTTGAGGACCTCCTCTTTGTGAACCCCTTCTCCAGTAAACCTAGGCCATATTAGCTTTCCTTTCCTGAAAACCCTGCTGTGCTTACAGCTAGCACCATACTTGATCACTAAAAATGCTAATGTTCCTGGGCAGGGGTTTGGCCTAACAGTTAAGGTGCTGGTTAGGATGCCTGTGTCCCATTCTGCACTGCTGGGTGCGAGTCCCAGCTCCAGCTCCTGAATCCAACTTCCTGCTAATGCAGACCCTATGGGAGGCAACAGGTTATGGAGTCAAATAATTGAGTTCCTTCCACCCACCTGGGAGACCTGAACCGACTTCCCCGCTTCTGGCTTTGGCCTGGCCCAGCCCCTGCCAGAGGACACACTTAGTAATCAGTAATTTGTAAATGTTGGGGCTAGCATTGTGCCACAGTAGGTTAAGCATTGCCTATGACACTGGCACTCCATATAGGGTGCTGTTCCAGGTCATAAGCACCACTTTTTTTGTTTAAAGACTTATTTTTTCGGGCCAGTGCTGTGGCACAGTAGATTAAGCCTCCGCCTGTGGTGCTGGCATCTCATATGGGTACCGGTTCAAGTCCCTGCTGCTCTACTTCTGATCCAGCCCCCTGCTAATGGCCTGGGAAAGCAGTGGAAGATGGCCCAAATGTTTAGGCCTCTGCACCTGTGTGGGAGACCTGGAAGAAGTTCCTGGCTCCTGGCTCCTGGCTCCAGATAGGCCCAGCTATAGCCCTTGTGGCCTTTTGAGGAGTGAACCAGTGAATTGAGGACCTCTCTCTCTGTCTCTCCCTCTCTCTGTCTGCAACTTTGCCTCTCAAATAAATAAATCTTTAAAAAAAGCAGCTGGACTCAAACCAGCACCCATATGGGTTCCAGCACCGCAGGCAGCAGCTTTACCCATTACACCGCAATGCCAACCCCTGCTCCACTTCTGAACCAGCTCCCTAGTAATGGCCTGGGAAAGCAGCTGAAAATGGCTCAAGTTCTTGGGCCTCTGCACCCACTTGGGAGACCAGAATGGAGCTCCAGGTTCTTGGCTTCTGCTAGCCCGGCTCCAGCCATTTTGACCATTGGTGGAGTGAATTGGCAGATGGAAGATCCCTCTCTTTTCTCTCTCCCTCTCTCTGTAACTCTGCTGTTCAAATAAAGAAATATTAAAAAAAAAAAAAGAATTTGTAAAGGCTTTAGGAGCTCAGTGCTAGCAACCAGAGACAAAGACCAAATAGATGTCATATTATACTGCAGACATGAATTATCATTTATTCATTCAATAAGTGTTGATTGTTTTAAATTTATTTGAAAAAAAGAGTTAGAGAGAGAGAGAGAGAGAGAGCGAGAGAGAGAGAGAGAGAGAGAGCTCTTCCATCCACTGGTTCACTCCCCAAATGACCATAATGACCAGGCCTGGGCGAGGCAAAGCCAGCAGCCAGCAAAACCAGGGGTCCAAGTACTTAGGCCATCTTCTGCTGCTTTCCTAGGTGTATTAGCAGGGAGCTGAATCAGAAGTGGAGCAGCCAGGACTCGAACTAGTGCCCATATGGTGCTTAACCCACTATACAATAACGCTGGCCACAAGAAATGTTTACTAAACACATACTATGTGCAATTATGCAAGAGAGACAACAGGCCATAATAGTGAGCAAAAAAAGACTTTACTCAGTGTTCTTGGTATTATAGGACAGTGACAGAGACAGATTTTAATCAAAGGAGTCAGATAAGTAAATATCAGATCACAATAATACAATGGCTCACATTCATGGAACACTTATTATGTGGCTGGCACTATTCCAAGTCCTTTACAGGTATTGTCTATGAAAAAACTAAAAAGTGTTATTATCCCACTTTGCAGATAAGGAAAATAACAGTTGCGGTACAGAAAAATACATGATGCTTCAGTTTTTGCATTAAATAAGATTGCCAAGATGAATGCTTTTCTAAAAATGTACTTACACGCTTATTTATTTATTATGAGAGGTAGACAGAAAGTTTTCAAATGCTGGAAGCTCCCCAAATGCCCGCAGTAGCCAGTGGAGCTGGGAATTGGGAATTCCATCTGGATCTCCCAGGTGGATGCCGGGGACCCAAGCACTTGAGCCTCCCTGAGTGCACTTTGGCAGGAAGCTGGAATCGGGCACAGAACCAGGACTCGAACTAGACACTCTGACAGAAGATGCGGATACCCCAGGCAGCATCTTAACTACTGGAACAAAGGCCAGACACAAATAAATGAAATTTTTTAAAGATTTATTTATTTATTTAAAAGGCAGAGTTACAGAAAGAGAGGGAGACACACACACCAACACACACACAAAGAGAGAGAGAGAGAGAGAGAGAGAGAGAGAGAATCTTCCACTCTCTGATGTACTCCCCAAGTGGCAGCAATGCCCAGGGCTGAGCTAGGCCAAAGCCAGGAGCCAGGAGCTTTATCCAGGTCTCTCACGCAGGTGGCAGGGATCCAAACACTTGGGCCACCTTCCACTGCTTTGTCCAGGCCATTAGCAGGGAGCTGGTTTGGAAGTGGAACACCTAGGACTTGAACCTGCACTCTGATAGGGGATGCCAGTGTTACAGCTTAACCCTCAGCACCAGCCCAATAGGTGATTCTTTTTGGTAGAACCCTTAGATCCATGCCTGGCTTGTATGAGTGTCCTTTAAAAAGTTCATAGAAAATGGAGTTAAATTGTGAGTTTATTTTGGTGCAAAAAAATTTTGAGGGGCAAGCACCGTGGCACAGTGTGCAAAGCTGCCACTTGGGATGCTCACAACCCATAAAGTGCTGATTTGTATCCTGGCTATGCACAGCAGAAGACAGCCCAAGAACTTGTGTACCTGCCACCCCCAGGGGAGTCCTGGTTGGAGTTCCTGGCTCCCGGTTTCTGCCTGGCCCAGCCCTGACTGTTGTAGGCATTTCGGGAGTGAATCAGTGGATAGAAGACCTCTCCTTTTCTCTCTGTCACTTTGCCTTTCAAATAAATAACAAATAAATCTTTTTAAAAATTTTAAATGTTCTGTTTTTTCATAATGCATAATTTCCATGTATTATGAAAAACAATTTTGCATAAAGTCAAGCTAATATTTTTTAAAGATTTATTAATTTATTTGAAAGGCAGAGTTACAGAGAGGCTGAGGTAGAGAGAGAGAGGTCTTCTATCTACGGTTCACTTCCCAAATGGCTGTAATGGCCAGAGCTGGGCCAATCCAAAGCCAGGAGCCAGGAGCTTCTTCTGGGTCTCCCACGTGGGTGCAGGGGCCCAAGGACTTTGGCCATCTTCTACTGCTTTCCCAGGCCATAACAGAGAGCTAGATTAGAAGTGGAGCAGCCAGGACTCAAACTGGCACCCATATGAGATGCCGGCACTGCAGGAGGCAGATTTAGCTGCTTTGCCACAGCACCATCCCCAAGCTAATATTTTTAATTCCATTTTTTCATGTCCTTTTTAAAGTTATCTCTTAGACTTGAGTATTAGCTGTGATGATGAGAAATTAAAGAGACAGAATCCTGTTAGATACATTAAGGTGTTGTGATCTGAAAGAGTAGTAGGCATGAACAAGGAAAAGTGCATGGAGAGAGGAGGGGGAGGGTATGCAGCTCTCAAAGGGAGTAGCACATGCAAAGGCCCTGTTGGGGGAAGAAAGCTAACAGAAAGCCACCAGGCGCATGACATCAGATGAGAACACAGAGAACTGCTCGATTCTGCAGGGGTCTGGCTGTGTTAAGGATTTTAGTCTTAGGATTCGGTGAAAGGTTTCTAACGGGGAGCTTATTTGATCAGATAAACATTTTATGGGATGATTTTGGCTACTGAGAAGACAGAATTGGAGAGCGCTAAGAGTGGATTTGAGCAGGTGACCAGGAAGCTTTCGTGGCAACACAGGGAGAAGTAGCTTAGATAAGACTAGCAGTTGAGTAGGAGAGCAGATGGAATTAAGATGGGGGAAAAAAAAAAAAGAAGATTTTGTGATCGATTAGAGAGGGTGGATGATGAGGGACAAGACAACAAGACGTCAGGGCAATGCCTGTTTTTGATTTGCACTAAACTGGGACTCTTGGAAAAGCCTCATTTTGTACATACTGCTGAATTTCAGGTGCCTCTGCTGTGCCCGGGAAGAGTTACCAGGGAGCCTGAGTGCAGATGCGTGATCAAGGCTGGAGTCTTGGATGTGGAGGTGGTCGGTGAGGTCTCAGGCGTGAATGTGGCTATTCAGGGCAAGGACCAAGTGAGCAGAAAGCCCAGGACTGAGCTCTGGGGGGTACTCTAGGGCTAGTGTCTGTAGAAGAGGATACACTCACTAAGACATCAGGAGTGGCCAAAAGTTCAAGAAAAAAATCAAGAGAGTGCTGTGTCCTGGAAGCTGAGGCAAACGGGTACTTCCACGAGGAAGTGGTCAGTTGTGTCCACTGTGACTGAAGTGTCAATATGATGACTGAAACGTGTTGGATTTAGGGGCAGTTAGCCCACCTATTCAGGTGATGGTTGGGATGCCCTCGTCTCACATGGGGAGTGCATGAGTTAGATTCCCAGCTCTGGCTCTCTGACTCCAGCTTCCTGCTAATGCAACCCTGGAGAAAAATGATGGCCCAAGGATGTGGGTCCTGCCACTCCCATGGGAGACCCCGATTGAGTTCCCAGCTCCTGGCTCTACCTGGCTCCTGGTTTCAGCCTGGTCTAGCCCCGGTCACTGTGGACACTTAGGGAGTGGGACAGTGGGTAGGATGCCCCCCCCCTCCGCCAATAGATAAGCAAACAAAGTGTTTGTTGACACCAAAATCTCACCATGAGGCATCGGTGAGCTCAATCAAGGCTCCTCAAAGGACCCCAGAGAGGAATCCATTGCACAGTGAATGGAAGGAAACGCAGATAGTCAAATGAGGAGAGGCACAGGATGCCTGGGGGGGGGGGGGGGTGAAAGGAAAAAACTGAAAGGAGCCGGTGCTGTGGTGCAGTGGGTCAAGCAGCTGACCGCAGCACTGGCATCCCCTGTGGGCACCAGTTTGAGTCCCCGCTGCTCCTCTTCCGATTCAGCTCCCTGCTCATGCACCTGGGAAAGCAGTGGAGGACGGACCAAGTGCATGAGCCCCTGCACCTACTTGGGAAACTTGGAAGAAGGTCCTGGCTCCTGGCTTCAGCTGGCCCAGCCCTGGTTGTTATGGTCATCTGGGGAGTAAATCTGTGGGTGGAAGACCTCTTTGTCTATTCCTCTCTCTCTATCTCTCTCTCTGTATTTACGCCAAATAAAGAAATAAATAAACAAAAATCTGTGAGAAGGAACCGCATTCAGCGGAGAGAGTTGAAACAGTGGAGAGGAGAGCAGACCTTAGCATCTGCAGGGAGGAGTTCTGAGAAGCCAGGCTGACGGGATCCAACGGCACTGCTTTGGAGGGAGCATGGCCCCTCTACTGAAGCAGGAGTGAAGGAGGACGGGCGGGTGCAGGAGGAGAGGAGGTGGCATGTCTGGTGATGAGAGCATGGGGCACATGCTGTGGTTGCTCCTATTTCCTCTGTTAAGACTGAGAGCAAGTTCATCCAACTTAGGGTGTGATGCAAATGGGAGGTGGGGATTGGGGCGGGGGAGCTGACGAAAGCAGGAAGATTTGAGTAACAGTGAAAACCAGGAATGCGGGATAATCTGACGTGGGTGATGCCAGGGTTCATTTGGAATTTCTTTGAAACCAATCTGCCCTATTGTGTGGCTTTCTAGAACAGTACACAAGCTACCCATAACCAGGGTCACACAGATAATTAGGTTCATTAGTTTGGAAGGTTTCTAGGTGAATAAAGTTGGAAAAAAAAAACTTCTGAGCAACAATGAAGTTTAGGGTGTGGGCAAAATAGTGAACTCCTAGCCCATGCAGTCTCAGTAGATCCGGAAGGAAAATCAGAAAGGAAGTGAGAGAAAGCTGCTGAGCGTCAGTGCAGGACAGTCCTGATGAGGCCAGGGAAGTCACGGATGTAGGGGAGGAAAAATGTCTTTTCCTCACCACTACCTGGTTCAAAGCTGAAGCCCACAACAAAAAACAGGTTAATTAGAGAAAAGCACACACAGGGAAATGAAGACCCAAAGACACAATAAAACTGGATTACTTTTGTGTTTGGTGAATAGTGGATAGTAGTGGACACATCGAACGGGAAAAGCAGTGTGATCTTACAGTCACAAGGCCTGGGGGGCGGGGGGAGGAGTGGTATGGTGGCACTGTGGCGCAGTGGGTTAAAGCCCTGGCCTGCAGTGCCAGCATCCCATATGGGCGCTGGTTCTAGTCCCGGCTGCTCCTCTTCTGATCCAGCTCTCTGCTATGGCTTGGGAAAGCAGTGGAGGATGGCCCAAATCCTTGGGCCCCTGCACCCATGTGGGAGACCCAGAAGAAGCTCCTGGCTCCTGGCTTCTGATCAGCTCAGCTCCGGTTGTTGCGGCCATCTGGGGAGTGAACCAGTGGATGGAAGACCTCTCTCTCTGTAATTCTGTCTTTCAAATAAAGTAAAATAAAATAAATCTTTAAAATAAAAAAAGGCCAGAGGGTGCTTAGCCAGACCTGTGTATCCAGGTTCCTCTCTGTGTCCTTGGTCTTCAGAGTTGAGGGTGCTTATTTCCTTGGGATTGGGGAGGGCACCTCTCTAATAAGGGTCTGGTGACCTGCTTCAGGGGAAGGTTAGGAAATCTTTTCTAGGTTTAAGGACTTGCCTTGGGGGAGAGAGCAGGAGAAAGTTAAGAGTGACCTCCTGCGGGCTGGTGCTGTGGCGTAGTGGGTAAAAGCCACCACCTGCAGTGCCGGCACACCATCCAATATGGGTGCCCGTTCAAGTCCTGGCTGCTCCACTTCTGATCCAGCTCTCTGCTATGGCCTGGGAAAGCAGCAGAAGATGGCCCACATCCTTGGGCCCCTGCACCCACATGGGAGACCCGGAAGAAGCTCCTGGCTTCCGGCTTCAGATCAGTGCGGCTCCAGCCATTGTAGCCATCTGGGGAGCGAACCAGCAGATAGAAGACATCTCTTTTCTCTCTCTCTCTGCCTGCCTCTCTGTAACAACTATGCCTTTCAAATAAATAAATCTTTTTTTTAAAGTGACCTCCCTGATTTGTCATCCTCTCAAATTCCTTCCGTTGACTATATTCAACACCCAGAGGTGCTACATTTTGGGGTAGAGCCTCCCAGACGCCATCACAAGCAAGTTGGAAGGAGAGAAGTTTGCAGCCCCCCCCCCCAAAAAAAAAAATGGATGAGAGGTTCTAGAGGTGGTAGTTACAGGTGATGCCAGGGCCCAAGGAGTGCTGGGGTGGACTGCTTAGATGGGGTTAGGGAGAGGGGGTGCCTAGGGGTGGACTGCTTAGATGGGCTTAGGGAGAGGGGGTGCCTAGGGGTGGACTCCTTAGATTGAGTTAGGGAGAGGGGTCTAGGGGGTCAGGGAAATGAGCCCTGAGGCCACTCATGCATGGGTCATCTTTTCACTGTCACTCTTACCCAGGATGATGGCAGGACTTTCGTGGAGAGGAGTAATGGACTGAACAGGGCGGGTGACAGAAGTGATATACATGACGTGACAGATACAGATGAGATGAGCAAAAGAGCAGGGTGAGTAAGTGGCATGGATCACAAAGAACATGGCTTTTTCTTACTCTTTCCCTTCTCTGTCTTTTCTATCATTATTTACTTGAGGAAGAGAGGAAGAGATCCCATCAACTGGCTCACTCCCTAAATGCCCACAACAGATGGAGCTGGGCCAAAGCTGGGGGCTTGGGAAGGCAGTCCAGGTCCTCCACAGGCGTGACAGAGGCCCAATCACTTTTGCCATCACCTGCTGCCTCCTAAGGGTCTGGAGTCAGGAGCTGGAGTTGGGACTCACCAGGCGCTCCGATGTGGGAGGCGGGCATCTTAATCAGCAGCTTAGCTGTAGGCTCAACCTCCCCTCTTTTTAGTACAAGTCAAAGAAAACAGTCCGAAACAGCAGTGGAAGGTGAAGTAACAAACTCTACTCTTAAAGGAAAGAGTCTTAAAGGTAAATTCACGAATCATTCACATATAGAATGAACTATAAACTGAAAAGGATTTTTCTACCAAAGCCTTTATTTTCTTTTTTTTTTTTTTTTAATTTTAAAAAACAGATAACTCCCATCTGCTGGTTCACTCCCCAAATACCTGCAACAGCCAGAGTTGGACCAGGCCAAAGCCAGGAGCCAGGAACTCAATCCAGGTCTCCCATGTGGGTGGTACAGGTCCAGAAATTTAATCCTTACCTGCTGCCTCCCAGGGTGCACATTTGGAGGAAGCTGGAAACATAAGCAGAGCCAGTACACAAACCCAGGCACTCTGATACGGGATGCAGTTGGGCCAAATGCCCGCCCGTGGAGGTTTTTTGATTGTCACACTGTGTGGAAGGGCAGGGCCCTGCTTTGGCATCTAGCGGCTGAGGCCTGGGATGCTGCCCAACAGCTCTGCAACAAAGCCCTGTGCCTCCCAACGCGTAAATGGTGTTCAAGTTGAAGAACTTCTGTTTGGTCAATACTCTTTAGGTCATTTTATCAGAAGCCCTTCTTGAAACATTTTTAAACATACATCCCATATTATTTGTACATTATGTTCATATAAGTCCTACTTTATTATGTACACTTTTAAAATCACAAAAATGTTTTAAAATTAAAGAATGGGGGCTGGCACTGTGCTGTAGTATGTTAAGCCTGCGCCTGCAACACCGGCATCGCTTGTAGGTGTCAGTTCAAGACCTAGCTGCTCTTTTATTTTTTAATTGTATTTATTTATTTGAGAGGTAAAGTGAGAGGGAAAGGTGAGAGGTCTTCCATCCACTGGTTCACTCCCCAAATAGCCACAACGGCTGGAGCTGGGTCAATCCAAAGCCAGGAGCCAGGAGCTTCTTCCAGGTCTCCCACGTGGCAGAGAGCTGCATCAGAAGAGAAGCAGGTGGGACTGGTCCAGCCCAGCACCCATATGGGATGACGGTGCCGCAGGCAGAGGATTAACCTACTGTGTCTACTCTATTTCTCTCTCTCTTTTCCTCCCTTCCTCCCTCCCTCCTTCCTTAAGATTTTTTATTTATTTGAAAGGTAGAGTTACAGGGCCGGCGCCACGGCTCACTAGGCTAATCCTCCGCCTAGCGGCGCCGGCACACCGGGTTCTTGTCCCGGTCAGGGCACCGGATTCTGTCCTGGTTGCCCCTCTTCCAGGCCAGCTCTCTGCTGTGGCCAGGGAGTGCAGTGGAGGATGGCCCAAGTGCTTGGGCCCTGCACCCTAAAAAAAAAAAAAAAAAAAAAAAAAAAAAAAAAGAAAGGTAGAGTTACAGATAGTGAGAGGGGGAAACAGAAAGAAAGGTCTTAGTTCCGTTGGTTCACTCCTCAGATGGCCGCAATGGCTGGAGCTGCGCCGAACCAAAGCCAGGAACCAGGAGCTTCTTCCGGTTCTCCCACACAGGTGCAGGGGCCCAAGGACTTGGGCCATCTTCTACTGCTTTCCCAGGCCATAGCAGAGAGCTGGATTGGAAGTGGAGCAGCCCTGTCTCGAACCAGCACCCATATGGGATGCCAGCGCTTCAGACCAGGGCATTAACCCACTGCGCCACAGCACTGGCCCCTTGCTCCCACTTTTTTAAAACAGCAATTAATGTTTTGTTTTTGAAATTGGAGAAATATACAGGCACCAGTTCAAGTCCCGCCTGTTCCACTTCCAGTCTAGTTCCCTGCTAATGTGCCTGGAAAAACATCGGAAGATGGCCCAAGTGCTTAGGCCCCTGCACCCATGGGGGAGATCTGGAAGAAGCTCCTGGCTCCTGGCTTCGGATCAGCCCAGCTCCAGCAATTGTGGCCATTTGAGGAGTAAACCAGCAGATGGAAGACCTCTCTCTTGGTCTCTCCCTCTCTGTCTGTGTGTAACACTGCCTTTCAAATAAATAAATACATCTTAAAAAAGAAAAAAAAAACACTATAATATTATGATTTCAAAGACTTGTTCCCAAGATCTCCTTACCTCATTAATTTTTTTTTTTATTGGAAAGTCAGAGTTACAGAGAGGGAAGGAAAGACAGAAAGAGATCTTCCATCTGCTGGTTCACTCTCCAAGTGGCCACAACGGCCAGGGCTGGGACAGGCTGAAGCCAGGAGCCAGCAACCCCATCCAGGTCTCCCATGTGGGTATAGGGGCACAAGCATTTGGGTCATCTTCGGCTATTTTCCCAGACCATTAGCAGGGAACTGGATTGCAAGTGGAGCAGCCAGGACATGAGCAGGGACCTATTTGGGATACCAGTGTCATAGGCAGCAGCTTTACCTGCCTTACAACAATGCCAAACCCCTTCATTACTTTTTTAAAAATTAATTAATTTATAGAGAGACAGAGAGAGCTCTTCTATCTTCTAGTTCACCCCCCCCAAAATACATGCAATAGCTGGGACTGTACCAGCCTGTAGCTGGGAGCCCAGAAACCAATCCAGATCTCTCACATGGTGGCAGGGATCCAAACACGTGTACCATCACCTGCTGCCTCACAGGGTGCCCCTTAGCCAGAAGCTGGAATTGAAGTGGCAACCCAGGTATTCCAGTTTGGGATGTGGATGCCCCAAGTGGCATTCTAACTTCTGTGCCAAATGCCCATCTACATTATTCATCTTTTTTTTTTTTAAGGTTTATTTATTTATTTGAAAGGCAGAATGAGAGAAAGAGAAAGAAGGAGAGAGAAAAAGAGAGAGAGAGAAGTCGATCTTCTTCTGTCTGCTGGTGAGCTCCCAAGTGGCTGAAATAGTCAGATCTGGGCCACACCAATGCCAGGAGCCAAGAGCTCCACTGTGGTCTTGCACAGGGGTGGCAGGGTCCCAAGTACTGGGTCATCTTCCATTGCTTTCCCAGGCACATTGGCAAGGAGCCAGATTAGATGCAGCGCAGCCAGGACTCCAACCTGCAACTTAACCCTCTGCACTGCAGTGCTGTCCCCCCACACACATACATGACTTGGTGTTAATGGGAATAAACCTGACAAAAATATAAAGGATCCAAATGGAGAACCATTGACTGGGCTTACTTAATAATGAAATTAATTTTCAGTCTCATCAATTTTGTGAAGGTTTTTATGGAAATTTAGCTATTTTTTTATATTCTATGAGATCAATCAGCTGTGTTAGCAGCTGATGAGAAAATAATATATTTTTATGTTTTAAACAAATGCAAATACTTAAAATCCAATGATCTCTTTTTTGTTTGAAGATTCTTAAATGCAGTAGCAAACTGTTGCCAGTGTTTTTATGTGACAGATATTTTTGGTAAAAAATTATGCTGAGATGGAAACACTTCCAAATATCATTTTTTAAAATATTCCTTCACAATGGCTCTCAAAAAGCAGTTGTTTTATCACTTATCAAAATGTAAACTCTACCTTGAAGGAAGCTTTAAAATATTGTTTCTTGGTACTCGTAAAATAGCAGAATGCTGACAGCTGCCTTATTATCATCAAAAAAAGCCAGCAAAGTTCAAATGCTTGTCTTTTTGCAAAAGAAAAGTACGAGTTATTTATAGATTCTGACAACTATTTTAATACTCTAGCAGAAAGACTTAGCAAAACTCTGAGTCAAGCCAAATATTTTCATCATCAATCACCATTTCTCACAAATTACTGTATTAGAAAGACTCTGCTGTGGAAAAGTCTCATTTCTACAAAAACTAACACATTGATATCAGCCCTTATGCACAAAAAAACGCCATATAGGAGAGCATCATTATCATTCCATCGACACTGCAGGACCCCAATGTCTCTCCTGATATCAGAACGGGGGCTGTAGCATTGGCAGAGGGCTAAGCCACCACACGGGACCCCTACACCCCGTATCTCTGTGCCAGTTCAAGTCCTGGCTACTCTGCTTCAGATCCAGCTCCCCACTTATGCACCTGGGAAGCCACAGATGATAGCTCAAATACTTGAGTCCTTGCTACCCATGTGAAAGACCCAGAAGGAGTTCCTGGCTTCTGGCTTCTGCCTGGCCCAGCCTTGGCTATTGCAGGCATATGGGGAGTGAACCAGTAGATGGAAGGTCTCTCTCTGTCTCTCTCTATCTCTCTCTCTCTCTGCCTTTCAAATAAATATATAAGTTAAGAAAAAAAAGATATCAGAATGACTCACAACCAGCTGGCATGTGGACCAAATAAGGATGCCAACATCTATCTGTTTATTAGCAAAGCTGAGTTTCTTTTTAGGCTTAACAACTGTAAACAGGAATCCAACATCATCTTCTAACCCCCCAGTGGATCACTGTGCACACCTGGATGCCTCCACAGGCCCAATGTGTTAGATGGGGGTAGCTCGGGCAACTTCCCTGTCAATGCAGAGGAACAGGAGGCCTAGACAGAGCCAGTGCACTGAAGCCAGAGAGGCCCGGGTTAGAATTTCCTAAAACGGCTCCATCATTCATCAGCTGTGCAAATCATGGAATCACTGTGGTTTGGTTTCCAGATCTGTAAAGTGGCATCACATGGGGAAGTGGAGATAACAACACCTCAGGGGACGAGTGCGGAGCAGATAAAAGCGTTTTGTTGGTAAGGCCCTAACACCTTTCCTAAACTCCCACCAACAAGCATACGCCCTAGGCATTTGACTTCAGCTCGCCCTCCTAGCCACTTCACAGGGATCGCAGAGGCATCCGGGTCTCCCCACCAGAAGACTGATTCCAGCATCATCTGATTTTGTCTCCCCAGGGGCCACATTCTGTCAGTTACCTGCTCTCCTTCCTGCACAGTTATCCATTTGAAAGGCAGAGTTACAGAAAGACAGGGAGAGACAGATCTATCTTCTATTCACTGGTTTACCCCACAAAGGGCCACAGTGGCCAGGTCTGGGCCAGACCAAAGCCAGGAGCCTGGAACTCCATCTGGGTGTCCCTAGCACTCAGGCCACCTTCCACTGCTTTCCCAGGTGCATTAGCAGCGAGCTAGATTGGAAGGGGAACAGTTTGGACTCCAACCAGTGCTCATACGAGATGCCAGAGTCACAGGCGGTGGTTTGGCCCACTGTTGCACAGCACCAGCCCCACTCCTGGGTGTTAATCCACTCCACCACCTACCAGCTCTTTCCCCCGAGCTGGCAAGCATGCTCATCTAACTCACTTGGATAAATGTCCACTCTCAGCAAGTATTCCTTGAGTGTCCAGACTATTCAATGTACTGGAGATCCAGCAGTGAGCAAAACAGGTCACACTCCTTGCCCTCAAGGAGCTTCTGTTCTAAAGGAGCTGGGAGGCACAGAAGATAACTAAGGTAAACAAGTAAAATACATGTTAGATGATGATAAATACCATGGAGTTTAAATAGGGTGGTCAAGGATGTGTCGCTGAGACAGATCACATGTGAATGAAGATCTGAAAGAAGTGAAGTCCTTGTGTGTATCTGGGGAGGAGCAGTCTAAGCAGAGGAAACTGTAAGTGCACATGTCCTGAGGCACGTGGATGGCAGGGACCCAAGTACTTGAGTCATCACCTGAGCCTCCCATGGTGCACATTAGCAGGAAGCAGGATTGGAAGCAGAGTGTTCTATCTTCCTAGTCTTATTTCCTCTGTGAGAAGAAAACAACCCAGTCTTTCACATTTTCTTCACACTTTGCAGATAAATTAGTAAAATATTACAAATAGTAAGTGTAGAGAGCTGGTGCTGTAGTGCAGTGGTTTAAGCTGCTGTCTGTCCCACACCAGAGTGTCAGTTTGAGTCCTGGCTGCTCTGCTTCCAATCCAGCTACCTGCTAATGTGCCTGGGAAGCAGAGGATGATGGATTAAGTACTTGAGTTCCTGGCCCCGACGTGGGAAACCTGGATGGAGTTCCTGGATCCTGACTTCAGGCTCGCAAAGTTCCAGCTGTTGAGGCCATTCGGGGAGTGAACCATTTGTCTGCAAGATGGAGAGAATGAGGCAGAGGGGTGGGGCGGGGAGGAAGGGTTAGAGAGAGAATGAATTCCCATCTGCTGGTCCAGGTCTCCCACGGGTGGCAGGAGACCAAGCATTCGGGCCAACTTCCACTGCCTTCACAGGTGCATCAGCAGGGAGCTGGAAGTGGAGCAGCTGGCACTCAAACCAGCTCTCATATGGAATGCTGGCATTCTGGGTGGCAGCTTAACCAATGGCTCCACAATGCCGGCCCCTAAATAAATATTTCAAAAAAAAAAAAAAAAGTTTAAGTTATTTCTCCCCAGACTTAGGAACATGCTGAAATGTAATCCTGGTTATGGATCTAGAGCAGTGGTTCTCAACTGGGGGGATTTCTTGAATGGACACTTGAAATGCCTGGAGACATTTGTGATCCGTCATAGCTTTTAGGGAAACGTGCTGCTGGATCTAGTGTGTAGAGGTCAGGAAGGCTGCTAAGGATCCTACAACACACAGGACATCTCCTTAACCAGAATTACCCGGGGCTGGCACTGTGACGCGGTAGGTTAATCCTCTGCCTGTGGTGCCAGTATCCCATATGGGCACTATCCAGCTCTCTGCTGTGGCCTGGGAAAGCAGTAGAAGATGGCCCAAGCACTTAGGCCCCTGCACCCACGTGAGAGACCCGGAAGAAGCTCCTGGCTCCTGGCTTCGGATCAGCTCAGCTTTGGCCACTGAGGAGTGAACCAGCAGATGGAAGACCTTTCTCTCTCTCTCCCTTTCACTGTCTATAACTCTACCTCTCAAAAATAAGTAAATAAAATATTTTTTAAAAAATGAATTACCCAGCCTAGCATGTTGAGAAACCCTGTTCTACAAGTAACAATGCTTGTTGGAGAGAACCGAGGAAAAGGCATCCTTCAAATGATGCTACTGCTGGGCCTTTAGGGAGGGTAGGAGGGCAGCTTCCGGTGACACTGGAGGTTTAGAGATCTGGGCATTGTCAGATCTTAACTTTGAGTCAGCCCAACATCCCCATCCCCAGCACTGGTGTTAACGCTCTTCCCATTTCATGCCCTTCACAACGTAACACCACGATCTTGGTATTTTCTGTCTTTCATTTAGCCATTCTGGTGGTTACAAATCTCACTGTGGTTATAATTTGCATTCCTCTGTATTGTTTGTTGGTTTTTCAAGAAGGTATAACCAAAAATGCCGGGGGGGGGGTAGGTTAACTCTCTGTATTTGCTGGAAATTCTCCGCTTATCGGTACTTACCTAACAGAACTTAGATCCTTTTTCTTTGCATTAGAGACAAAATTATATGAGGGCAGTATGTTTCTTATTAAATGAGATAAAACGCGTTACGAACTTTCTAGCATCCTGTGAGCACAGTTAGCAAATGTCAGCTGGTATACTTTATACTGGTTATTTACGCACATCCCATTTCTCCTGTTTTCCACACTCCACGACAACGGAACACTGTAGGCATACATTAGTTGCCTCACGTATAACAGTTGCTAATAGAGGCTATTGGGAATTTGCGGACTTAATATACAGACAGAAGGCCCTGTGGTTATTGTTATGAAGACGGCATAAATGATCACAGTGGCTACAGCTAACAAGACCTACATCACTTAAACAGTGTGTCTCCTCCTACTTACCGTCATCTAACAGTTGAGAAAATTAATGTAGGGCAGAAACACTACCCAGGATAATGAAAATCAGATGTCCCGAACTGCATTTGTTCAGTGTTCTAGACGAGTCTCTTTTCAAAACCTAAACCGCAAGTCCAAAGTATCACCCCCAGAAACCTAAGAACCACTCTTCGGAAGATTCATAAAGCCTCTGCAAGCTAAACAAACCCTTTGTTCCGCACCCGAGAACCCAGCGCTGCCCCCGCAGCATCCGTACAAGATGGCATCGCCCTTCCGCACACGCCGCTGGGGGCCCATCCGCCCGGCCGGCCACCGGGCCGGAAGTGGTTGCGAGCCTAGTGGATCCGGGTGGGAGCGCGCAGGCGGCCACGGAGGTTCCATCTCCGCAGGGTGAGGTGCCGCAGGTGTTCGGGCCGGGTGCGAGGCCGCAGGTAAGTGTAGCCCAGAGGCCGGCGGGTCCTCTCACCGGGACTGTACGCGCGGAGGAGGGGGCGGGTCGAGAGGGGTCGTGGAGCAAGGGATGTCCGCGCGTGCGGGGGCGCCTGGCTGCGGAGACCCCGCCGAGCCCTGAGCCTGGGGGTCTCGTCCCTCTCCTCGCTCGTCGGCCCCCTCACCCGCGGCAGGGGCGGATCGGTACCCAGGTGCGCGAAAAGGGCTGTCACTGCGGTCCGCGCCCGCCTCCCGCCCCACCCCCACGCCCTTCTCGGTCGCCCCTCCGTGCCGCCTCAGGAGCATCTAGCAAACTGTCGGGGCGTCCTGACCCCTCAGCCGGGAGGGAGGCCCCGCTCGCAGCGGCAGGTGAGTGCCGGGCCGCGCAGCCTCCGAGACCTCCCTGGGTTCCTGGGACCTCGTTGCGCTCAGCCCACACCTGCTGCGCTGGGCCTTGATGGGAGCCACCTGTCTCTCCTTTCACATCCCCGACCTAGGTCACCAACGAGGACCTTAATCATTATTATGAGACTGACACCTGTTCATTAAAATACAGGCAACCCCAGCCTTTCTAAGCTTTTTTTAAGACCGCAAGGCTCAAACTCCCTTATAAACTCCCCCTTGAAAACACGAAATTATGGGAATTTGTACTTTCTTAGTTGTATTACAAGGATGGCAAGAATTGCACCGACAGATTTTTATTAATTATCCGGATAAGGAATTGCGGGAGACGAGAGTTTAGTAGGGGAAAAGGATGATTAAGTATGGTTAAGTGAAAGAAAAAAGAAAAAATATATATGGTTAAGCTGTGCTTGTTTGAAAAATGCATTCACTTTTTGTATTTGTTTAAGTATGGTCCATGATTCAGTCTTATAAAAAATTCGTATACAATTTTGGAACAAGACAGATCCCTTTTAATCTATTTTTTCTTCCGTCTCCATCTTCTTTACCAATTCCGTCCCTCAAAGCGAGAACTGTTATCCATTGGAGTGTATTTTTCTATTTCTCTTTCTTTACATTTATGGACAGGTGTGCACATATAAGGTACATGTTGATAAGATTTTGTGTTAAGCTTGTACAAATGCCCATTTTTGCAAATATGGCATATTATACATACTCTGCAACTTGTGATTTTATGCTTAAAAATGGGTCTTGCCATTCTTTCTCTGTCAACACATACTTCTCTTTTTTGCTTGCTCTATGAAGGTATTTCAAAAGGTTCATGGAAAATTTTAATTAAAAGATAAGTTTCTCTTGGTACAAAAAATTTGGAATCCATGGGTAGTTTTTTGTCATGTGCATTTTCATGATTTTAGACTCCTGGGATAAGTTGCATAACATGTCACCATTGTACAGTGTGTGAGAAGCCATAGATTGTTTCCAGTTTTTCATTGTCAGATACAGTGTAGCAGTTACCTCTACATGCCAGTGTGTAATAATATCCATTTTTCCCAGGCTCTTTAAACATTTGATAGCATCAGTCTTTTATTTTTGCTAATCTGTTGGCCAGAAAATAATTTATCCTTGGTGTTTTAATTTATATCCGCCTAGTGTAGTTGAACATCTTTTCTTCCTTTCTTTTTTTAAATATTTATTCATTTGGAAGACAGAGTTAGAGGGAGAGACACAGAGAGACATCTGATGGTTCACTCCCCAAATGGCCACAATGGCAGGACTGGGTCAGGCTGAAGCTAGGAGCCTGGAGTTTCCTCTGGGTCTCCCACGTGGGTTGCAGGGGCCCAAGCACTTGGGCCATCCTCCACTGCTTTCCAGGTGCATTAGCAAGGAACTGGATCGGAAGTGGAACAGCTGGATCTCAAACTGGAGCCCATGTGGGATGTTGGCGTCACAGGTGGAGGCTTAACTGCCGGCTCTGGTTGAGCATCTTTTCATGATTGGTGGTTATTTTGTATTTCCTCTTCTGAGAAATGTCTCTTATTGGATTCTCTTTTCATTACTCATGTAGAGTCTTGTTTTACATGTTCTGGTTTTAATATTTTGTTGTGAATATATGTTTTAAATATTTAATTCCAACTTAGTGCTTGTAAAATTTTGTTGCTTGTCTTTTAACCAGATGGCATTCTTGTTGAAACAAAATTTGAAAATTTTTTTAAAAAAGGTTTATGTATTTACTTGAAAGGCAGAATGACAGAGAGAGAGGTGGGGAGAAAGAGAAAGGGAGAGAGAGAGAGAGATTCCATCTACTGGTTCACTCTGAAGTGCTAGCAGCAGCCAGCAATGCTGCTGAATGTCCCTCTTTGCATAGGAAGGTCTCCCCTTCACCCCCAAAATTTTACAGCCTAAAATGTCCGTTATGCAAAGGCTGGAAAAATCCCTCTACTGGGGTGGAGTTTATCCTATACCTAGATTTTTCTCCTATAAATTCTCACATGTTAGAGTTTTTCATTCCTCTGCAACTGTGTAATTATTTTTCTCCAAACAACATCATTTTGGTAATTCAGTCATTCTTGAGCCGTTAATCTGAAATACCAAATCTATCATGCAGTAATGTCTCACACGCAGAGTCTATCTCTGGATTCTCTTCTATTCTGTGACCTATTCCAACCCCTCCCGCCCCAACAAATGTCACAACATCCTATATTAAACTCTATGTTGGGGCAGATGTTTGGTAAAATGGTTAAAACACCACCTGAGATGCTTGCATCCGCTATCACAGTACCTGGGTTTGAGCCTGGCTCTGCTGTTGATTCCGGCTTCCAGCTCATGTGGAACCTGGGAGGTCGTAGGTAGTAACTCAAGTAGCTGGGTCCCTGCCACCCACACAGGGACTTGGATTGAGTTCTTGGTTTCTGTCTCTAACCTGGCCTGGCACTGTCTGTTGGGGCGTTTGGGAAGTGAACCAACAAATGGAAGATTCCTCTTTGTTCTCTGCCTTTCAAATAAAAAAAACTTGAAAAATGAACTGTTGGCCGGCGCCGCGGCTCACTAGGCTAATCCTCCACCTGCGGCGCCAGCACCCCGGGTTCTAGTCCCAATTGGGGAGCCGGATTCTGTCCCGGTTGCTCCTCTTCCAGGCCAGCTCTCTGCTGTGGCCCGGGAGGGCAGTGGAGGATGGCCCAGGTCCTTGGGCCCCTGCACCCGCATGGGAGACCAGGAGAAGCACCTGGCTCCTGGCTTCGGATCGGCACAGCACGCCGGCCGTAGCGACCATTTGGGGGGGTGAACCAATGGAAGGAAGACCTTCCTCTCTGTCTTTCTCTCTCTCACTGTCTAACTCTGCCTGTCAAAAGAAAAAAAAAATGAACTGTTGGACTTTGATATCTAATAGTTTCAGTACTCTCTCACAATCATTTTATTTGAAGTCATATACTTTATTATAAAAAATATTTTGGACTATTCTTAGTTTCTCTTCCAGATTAATTTTAGAATCAACTTGTCAAAATGGCTTTAATGGCTTTATTAGTATGTAATTCACACACCATATAATTCATTATTTAAAGTGTATTATTCGATGATTTTTATTCATAGAGTTGGGCAGCATCACCACAGTCCAATTTTAGGACATTTTCATCACCTTCCAAAGATTCCCATACCCATTTGCATTCACTTCCCATCCCCAACTCCCATAATGCCTCAGCCAAGGGCAGCCACTAATCTGTCTTTATAGATTTGGGGATTTCGACGTAAACTATTTGGTCTCTTGTGATGGGCTTCTTTGACTTAATGTAATGCTGTAGAATGTGTCAGTATTCCACATACCCCCCCCCCTTTTAAGATTTATTTATTTATTTGAAAGAGTTACACAGAGAGAGGAGAGGCAGAGAGGTCTTCCATCTGCTAGTTCTCCCCAGTTGGCTGCAATGGCCTGAGCTGTGCCGATCCAAAGCCAGGAGCCAGGAGCTTCCTCCAGGTCTCACGCAGGTGCAGGGGCCCAAGCACTTGAGCCATCTTCTCATGCTTTCCCAGGCCATGGCAGAGAGCTGGATTGGAAGTGGAGTAGCCGGGACTTGAACTGGCGCCCATATGGGATACTGGCACTGCAGGCAGTGGCTTCACCAGCTATGCCACAGCACCGGCCCTTCCATCCCTTTTTCATTGTTGAGTAGAATTTCAACCTATGGTATATTTGTTTCCTGTGGCTGCAGTTACAAAGTAATGCAAACTGAGTGGTTTACAACAACATAAATTTCTTCTCTCAGAGTTCCAGAGGCTGGAAGTCCAAAGTCAAGGTGTCGGCAGGCTGTACGCTCTCTGAAGGCTGCCTTGTCCTAGCCGCTGGCAGTTGGCAGCAGTCCTTGGCATTCCTTGGTTGGCAGTTGCAGAACTCCAGGCTCTGACTTTGTCTCCACATGGCCACCTTCCTCGGGCATCTGTCTTCACATTGGGCTTTCTCGGTGAAAGTCTGCCTCTGTGTCTCTTCCTATAGGGACCCCAGTCATACTGGAATACGGGCTTTCCCTATTCCAGTGTGACTTCATTTTAACTTGATTATGTCTTCTAAGACCTTCTTTCCAAACAAGGACACGGTCACAGCTACTGGGAATTAGAACTTTAGTGTCTCTTACCTGGGGACAAAGTTCAGCCCATCACACATGGACATTCTCCCTTTTATTTATCTGCTTATCAGCTAATGCACATTTGGATGGTTTCATTTTTCTGGCTAGCTGTTATGAATAATGCTGCTATGAACTTTTGTGTGGGCATGTTCTTACTTCCTTCAGATTCCTGAATATATACCTCGGTATGGAATCAGGGAGTCATACAGTAACTTAGTGTTTAACTGTTTGAGGAACTGCTAGACTGTTTTCCAAAGCAGGTGTGCCATTTGGCATATCCACCAATGAGAGTTCTAATTTCTCTACACTATTGCCAACACTTATTATCCTAGTGGGTGTTAAGTGGAGTCTCATGGTTTTGATGTGCATTTCCCTGATAGCCAGTGGTGTCGAACATGGTTTCATTTGCTTCTTGACCATTGGCATATATTTTTTTCTTTTTATGCTTATTTATTTTTGTCTACTTAAAAGGCAGAGGAGAGAGAGAGAGAGAGAAGGAGGGAAGGAGGGAAGGAGGGGAGGAAGGAAGGAGGGAAGGAGGGAAGGAGGGGAGGAAGGAAGGAGGGAAGGAGGGAAGGAGGGAAGAGGAGGAGGAAGGAAGGAAGGAAGGAAGGAAGGAAGGAAGGAAGGAAGGAAGGAAGGAAGGAAGGATCGAAGGAAGGATCTTCCAAATATTCCATCTGCAGGTTCAACAGCCAGGGCTAGTCCAAGCCAAAGCCATGGTCCTGGAATTCCATCTGGGTCTCCTACATGGATGGCAGGGGCACTATCACTTGAACCATCATCTGCTGCCGCCCAGGATGCATTTACAAGAAGCTGAATTGGAAACAGAGTAGCCAGAACTCAAGCCAGCACTCCAATATGGGATGCAGGTGTCCCAAGCCATAGCTTAGCCTGCTGTGCCCCAATTTGTATATCTTTTTTCAAGAAAGGTTTATTCAGAGCCTTTGCCTAGTTTTAAGTGGGTTTATTTATCTTTTTATTATTGAGTCGTAAGAGTACTAGATACATGCCCTTATCAGATTTATGACTTGGGGATATTTTCTCTCATTCTTTGGGTTGTCTCACTTTTAAAAAAGTTCTTTTTAAAGGGGTTGGCATTGTGGCATAGCAGGTAAAGTTGCTGCCTGCAATGCCAGCATCCCGTATGAGTGCTGGTTCGACTCCTGGATGCTCCACTTCTGATCCAGCTCCCAGCTAATGTGCCTGAGAAAACAGCAGAAGATGGCCCAAGTGCTTGGACCCCAGCACCCTTGTAGGAACCCTGGAAGAAGCTCCTGGCTCTTGACTTTGGCCTGGCCCAGCCCCTGCCAATGCAGCCATTTGGGGAGTGAACAAATGGATGGAAGATATCTCTATCTCTGTCTCTCTCTCTCTCTCTCTCTCTCTCTGTCTCTCTCTCTCTCTCTGTAACTCTGCCTTTCAGATAAATAAGTAAATCTTTTAAAAAAAAAGATTTTAAAAATAGCTTTGCATTGGATTTATATATTATCTTGAGTATTTCTGTAAGATAGCTGATTTCCTTCTTAAAAAACAGAATAGTTACAATACCTCTCACAGAGAGGTTGTTGAAGCATTTAATGAGAACTGCATGCCTGAGCTTGTATGTGCAAGTGCTTGGCGTGTGATGTGTGTTCCGTAAGTGACAGCTGCTGTGACACGTCTCTCCTCTTCTGGTCTTCTAGATCTGCAGTGAAGTTTTCTGTTTCTTGACAGCCAATCTTGTGCATTTCTGGTTGATTTCATACCTAGGCTAATGTATGTGTGCATATGGTTGCTGTTTTGGGTAGTTTTAAAATAGTGTATATTGCTGTTATGAGTGGGGTTTCTTTCTTCAGAAATTTTTGATTTTATATTCATCAAACTTTATAAATAAAATTCCAAAGATTGGTTGATGACTTGTGTTTATTATTTATCCTGGTGCTAGGAGACAAGCATTGTGTGTAGGTGCTGTGTTTCCTTTCCATTCTGTCCCAGTTCGGGTCTTGTTCCCCACCTGGCTCTACCATTGTGACTCTTCTAATGGGCCTTTTCTGCCTGCAGCCTTGCTCTCCTGCAGCCTAGCACCCATCTGCCACCATGGTCTTCCTAGACACACTGGTCTGATCCTGCCACTGCCCTCACAGGTCTGCACTGGCTGCCCGTGACCGAAAAGGCTTTATCCTGTTGGGGAAATGTACACCTCATGACGTGTCCCAGGTGTGCTCATTCCAGCCCCAGCGCTCTCCCGTTCCCCACTTGCACATGATGCTCTTGCATCACACTGACCATTAGAAAGATGAGGGGACTTCAAAAAGCTCATAAGAAATGCAGGTTATGAGAAAACTGAACATGGATTTTAAATGCCTCTGCCTCAGAATAAATTTCATCCTTTGATTCTATTTTTACATGAACTTTTTGAAGTATCCCCATGTCATGGAAGTCCCAAATTAAAATATTCTAGTAGACACTTAAAAAAATAGGTAAAGAAACAAGGTGAACTTAACTTTAATAATATGCTATATTTAACCCAGTATATTCAGAACATTACTTCAACATAAATATAAAAAGTTGGTTTGGGGTTCATAGAGACAGAAAGTGTGATAGAGGTGACCTGGAGTTCCTAGAAGGAGGGGGGTTTGGGGAGTTTCGGCTGAATTACAGAGTTTCTGTATGAGATGATGAAGAGGTTCTGGTTGTGGGTGATGGTGATGGTGATGGTGCAAAACATTGTGAATGTGCTAAAGCCATTGAATTGGACACTTAAAAATAGCTAAAATGGTAAATGTTATTTAACATATTTTACCATAGCAAAACAAAGTCATCTTAAAATCAATATGTAAATTATCAATATTTTTACCATCTTTTTACAGTAAGTCTTCAGCATTTGCTGTATGTGTTATAGTTGCAGTGCATCTAAATTTTGTGTCTTTTATGTGCTGCCTTTTTTTTAAAAAAAAGATTTATTTATATATTTGAAAGGCAGAGTTACAGATGCACAGAGAGAGAGAGAGAGAGAGGTCTTCCATCCACTGGTTCACTCTCCAAATGGCTGCAATGGACAGAACTGGGCTGATCTGAAGCCAGGAGCCAGGAGCTTCTTCTGGGTCTCCCACGCAGGTGTAGGGGCCTGAGCACTTGGGCCATCTTCTACTGCTTTTCCAGGCGCATTAGCAGGGAGCCGGATTGGAAGTGGAGCAGCCAATATTCAAACTGGGCCCATATTGGGTGCCAGCATTGAAGGTGGTGGCTTTACCCAGTAGGCCACAGCGCTGTTCCCACATGTGCTGCTTTCTGCCCTTCACAGCCCTGCACACACACGCGGTTCCCTGCTCCTGTCTGCCTTGTACACTTGAAGGACTTGTGCTCATTTTCTAGTATGGATCTGACAGCGTCTCACTCAGCACTCTCCTCTTTGCCTGTCCCACACTTGGCCATGCCTCAGTTGCTGGGGTCGCCTCCCTATATTGCAGCTTGTGCACTGCTTGTACAAGGGTGCTTCATAAAGTTCATGGAATATCTTATTTTGATACAAAAAAAAGTTCAAAATCCATGCATGAGAGGTCTTCAAAAACGTTTGTGGGAAATGCCCACTAGGAAAAAACTGTGGATTTCAAAAATGTTTTGCACCAAAATAAACTTACCTTTTAATGCCATTTTCCATGAACTTTTCTTGTATTTTTCTTTTGCTAAAACCTGAATTTTTTGAGGCGGTTTGTGCCTTTTCACTGTTTTTACTGAAAGCCTGACACAATGCTTCCTAAAGGTGCAGTATACATGTTTGCTGAAAGACTCCTTTGGCTGGAAAGAATGTCATGAAACCTCTCTGTATAGAAATGAGTGAATAAAAGCACTTGAAAGGAGACAGTGTTTTCTTTGAAACGAAGGATTCCATTTTGTATATTAACTTATGTTTAAGGTCACTATCAAGATGCAAATTGGTCTTACTGTTTGAAATATTTGGCTGAAACAGCATGAAATTTATAAGCAAGAAGCAAAGCTTCGCATTTAAGTAAAACATGTACACGACAGATGTATCACATGCAGAGCTCTATTTGGTTTATATGAATTTTAATTGACCACAAGCTTTTTGTGATCCAGCAATGCAATTCTTTTTTTTTTTTTTTTTTTTTTTTTTTGACAGGCAGAGTGGATAGTGAGAGAGAGAGACAGAGAGAAAGGTCTTCCTTTTTGCCATTGGTTCACCCTCCAATGGCCGGCATACTGCGCTGATCCGAAGGCAGGAGCCAGGTGCTTCCCCTGGTCTCCCATGCGGGTGCAGGGCCCAAGCACTTGGGCCATCCTCCACTGCACTCCTGGACCACAGCAGAGAGCTGGCCTGGAAGAGGGGCAACCGGGCAAGAATCCGGTGCCCCAACAGGGACTAGAACGCAGTGTGCCGGCACCACTAGGTGGAGGATTAGCCTATTGAGCCGAGGCGCCGGCCCCAGTAATGCAATTCTATTACTAAAAAATGTGTTATTTCACACAGCATTAATAAATACAGGGTGTGGATCATGGCGAGTGATAGTGTCACTGTAGTTGGTGTCAGTTAGAGCATGTCTGGAGTATTGAACACAGACCCAGTGCCACAGGTTTGACAGATGCATTGACAGATGGGAAGCTGTGCACGGCCCTGGCCAGGGAGGTGAGGACAATGTGGGTTAGGTTGCTGGAGGACTGTTAGTGGAGTGGCGAGATCTGTCTTCACACATCTGACACACTCGCAGGAGGGAATAAGCACTTCTGTCATTTCAGAGGCCGATTGAGTATTAGCAAGAGCAGTTTCTTTGTAGGCCACTTTTACAAAATATAAGGGCTTTCCAACAAAACTGCCCCTTAAGGTGATGAACTCTGACCAAGTTATGATCTGTCAGGATTGCCATGGAAAGGATTTCTGAATTAGGTGAGGGTTGCATTTGGGTCCTAAGTTGTAACCTTGATTCTCTGATTTCCTTTAATAAAGAGTTCAGTGGTTTTTAGAATCACAGTAGTAGTAACAGCTAACATTTATTGAGCCCTGATATGCTAGCCAATATGCCAAGTGAATGATATTACTCTTACTAGAGCCTCACAATAATCTTACATGATAAGTACCAACTTTCCCTTTTTCTATTGAGGCACAGAGAAATCCAGTAAACAGCTTAACTTTGTGTAACGAGCTAGTGGCAGGGCTCTGTATAAACCCAGGCCATTTGCATCGAGGGCCCATGTCGTTATTGTGTGCCTTATACTCCTCTCTGAACACTTTAAACATAATCATTTAATTCATGAAAAATGTGATTATTTGTCTTGTCAAGTGAAGCATTTACTTGGTCTATCTTTAGAGAGTGCTGTTTTAAAAAAATCTTGTATTTTTCTAATTATGAAGGTATATATACCGGTGTGGTGCTTGCATAGCAAAAATTGTTCGTAATCCTACTAACCTTACATAACCACTGCTAATAGTTGGATGTTGAATTATTTCATGCAAAATATTTAATAAGAACGGCAGAACGGGGTCGGCGCTGTGGGGCAGCAGGTTAATGCCCTGGCCTGAAGTGCCAGTGTCCCATATGGGCGCCAGTTCGAGTCCCGGCTGCTCCTCTTCCAATCTAGCTCTCTGCTATGGCCTGGGGTAGCAGTAGAAGATGGCCCAAGTCCTTGGACCCCTGCACCCACGTGGGAGACCCGGAAGAAGCTCCTGGCTTTGGATCAGCACAGCTCTGTCCGTTGCGGCCATTTGGGGAGTGAACCAGTGGATGTCTCTACCTGTCTCTGTACCTCTGTCTTTCAAATAAATAAAATAAATCTTTAAAAAACAATAAAGAGAATGGTAGATCATTTCAGTCAGGGGAGATGGCGGGGCATTGGAAAGTTTGGATCCCAAAGTGATCCGTTAGCAAGGTTTCAGTTTTCTCACTCCAAGCCCAGTATTGAATCATATTGCATCTTTATAGCATTAAGGTTCAATAAGAGGAAATAATTTTTTTCATGGGACTAACAGAATGTTTCAATATGAGACTGGATTAGAGACATTTATCCTAAAAGTTAGCATGTGACACCTTGAATTGAGTTTCATTCATTTAATAAATACTTACTGAGTGTTATAAGCTCTGTACTAGTCCCTGGGATATGGTGGGGAAGAAGTCCGTTTAGGTGTCTGGGGTTCTCATGGGGTTTACATTCTAGTGGGGAAGACAGACGAGCAGGCCAGCAGGAGAAAACTTGGAAATACCCCTGAGTTTTGATAAATACATACAGTTGTATAATCCAGGACCCTATCAAGATGTGGAACTTTACCACCATTCCAGAAAATTCCCTCCTCCTTGAAATGTTCTTTGCTAAGATTTGGCATGATTGGGTCATTTTTGTTGTTCAGAACTCAGTTTATTTTTTTATTTTAATTTATTTTTTTAAGATATTTATTTATTTATTTGAAAGGCAGAGTAACAGAGAGGAAGGTAGTCCATCTGCTGGTTCAATGGCTGCAATGACTGGAGCAGGGCTGATCCAAAGCCAGGAGGCAGGAGCTTCTTCTGGGTCTCCCACGCAGGTGCAGGGGCCCAAAGACTTGGGCCATCTTCTACTGCCTTCCCAGTCCATAGCAGAGGAGAGTCTTTTTTTTTTTTTTTTTTAACAGGTAGAGTTATAGACAGTGAGAGAGAGAGACAGAAAGAAAGATCTTCCTTCCGTTGGTTCACTCCCCAAATGGCTGCTACAGCTGGCGCACTGCACTGATCCGAAGCCAGGAGCCAGGTGCTTCTCCTGGTCTCCCATGCGGGTGCAGGGCCCAAGCACTTGGGCCATCCTCCACTGCACTCCCGGGCCACAGCAGAGAGCTGGACTGGAAGAGGAGCAACTAGGACCAGAACCCAGTACCCATATGGTATGCCGTAGGTGGAGGATTAATCAAGTGAGCCACAGCGCCGGCCAGCAGAGGGGATCAGAAGCGGAGCAGCTGAGGCTCGAACTGGCGCCCTTATGGGATGCTGACGCTGCAAGCAGCAGCTTTATTCGCTACACCACAGTGCTGACCCCCAGAACTCAGTTTAAATGTCTCTTCCCTCACCTTCCCTCTCCAGCAGCAACTACTGTTTTTTTTTTTTAAAGATTTATTTTATTTATTTGAAAGACAGAGTTACAGAGAGAGGTAGAGAGAGAGAGAGAGGTCTTCCATCTGCTAGTTCACTCCCCAGATGGCTGCAATGGACAGAGCTGCGCTGATCCGAAGCCAGGAGTCAGGATCTTCCTTCAGGTCTCCCATGTGGGTGCAGGTGCCCAAGGACTTGGGCCGTCTTCTACTGCTACCCCAGGCCATAGCAGAGAGCTGGATCAGAAGAGGAGCAGCCAGGACTCGAACTGGCGCCCATATGGGACACTGGCACTTCAGGCCAGGGCTTTAACCCACTGCGCCACAGCACTGGCCCCAGCAACTACTGGGGATAATTGTTTTCTACCACAGGAAAGTTTTAGCTGTCTAGAACTTTATAAAAATAGAAGCATATGGTATCTCTTTTGTATCTGGCTTCTTACAGTTCTGGCCGTTGTGGCCAGCTAGGGAGTGAACCATCGGATGGAAGACTTCTTTCTCTCTGCCTCTCTTCTCTCTCAGTAACTCTAACTTTCAAATAAATAAATAAATCTTTTTTAAAAAAAAGATCTAATTTGCCCAGCTTGAGACTCAGAGAACTGAACCAGATCTTCATTGTGTAGAAAATGGAATTTTTCAGGGGCCAGCACTGTGGCATAGTGGGCAAAGTCACCGCCTGCAGTGCTGGCATCCCATATGGGTGTCAATTTGAGTCCTGGATGCTCCTCTTCCAATCCAGCTCTCTGCTATGGCCTGGGAAAACAGTAGAGGATGGCCCAAATACTTGGGCCCCTGCACCTGCGTGGGAGACCCAGAGGAAGCTCCTGGCTCCTGGCTTCAGATAGGCCCAGCTCTGGCCGTTGTTGCCACTTGGGGAGTGAACCAGTGAATGGAAGACATCTCTCTCTGTGTCTCTCTGCCTCTGCCTCTCTGTAACTCTGCCTTTCAAATAAGTAAATGAATCTTGGGAAAAAAAAAGAAAATGGAATTTCTCAGTATGTTCTCGTCGTGTTGGCTCAGCTGTGTCTTCCACCTCTTCGCCTCTCTGAGCCCCATTCTGGGTATTTCCTTGGATTTATCTTCAATTTATTAATTCTCCCTGTGTGTGTCTGATTTACTGTTTAACTTTCCTATTAGATATTGAGTTAAAAAATTTAGCATATTTTTACTTTTAGTTGAGATATAGTAGTTGTATATATTTGTGGGGTACAGTGTAACATTTCAAAAAATTCTGTATAAGATACTCTCTAAATTTTTTTAAATTGATTTTATTTATGTGAAAGATAGGGATGAGCGAGAGAGAGGGAGAGATCTCCCCTCTGCTGGTTCATTTCCCAAATGCCTGCAACTGCTGGACTAGGGCTCAGCTGAATCTGAGGCCGGGAACCTGACTCGGGTCTCCCATGTCTGTGGAACCCTCTCCTGCTGCCTCCCGGCGTGTGCATCGGTGGAAGCTGGAATTGGGAGTGGAGCTGGGTCTTGAACAGAGGCGTTCCAGTATGGGATGTGGTTGTCTCAACTGGGGTCCTGACAGGACAAAGGCCTGCTCCTTGTTTTATTTTGATTCATTTGTGAGCCTTCCTCTAGGTCTGTCTTCCCTATTTACTATGTAATTGAGAAATACACATAGCATTTTTATGATTGACTCTGCCTCGTTCCAACGGAGTTTACCGATTCTGAACCAATTTTAATTTACTTTCTTGGCCCGGGGTTCCTTTTTGTGAAGATAACTGAACCTGGGCCCTGTACCTGTTAAAAGTGCAGGCTTGGGAGTCTCATCTCATGAGGGACTCTGTTCATGCTCTCAGCCTGGGCCGCGGTGAGTGGGTGCTTTCAGGTCCCTGTCGGTGGATAAGGCAGTTTGCTCCCAGGTCCTAGGTCTGCCCTTGGCTGGTTAGCCTACACTTCTGACCCTGGGCTAGTGAGGTAGCCCCGTGCTGGAGCAGCTGTGGGCTCTGGGTTCTGCCCAACTTCATCTCTACCCATTGTGGGTTCCCTCTTCCAGTTCTGGCACCTGATGATTTCCCTTTCTTCTTTTCAAACCTGACTCTGTATTAATTTTTAAATGAAGTGGCATAGACAACATGTATGGCAGAATGACGGGGCGGGGGAGAGGAGAAGCGGGGAGAGAGAGCCAGAGAGTTAGAGAAAAGCAAGTTCCCTTCCCAAATGCTTACAGTCACCAGGGCCAGGCCAGGACAAAGCCAGGAACCAGGAACTCCATCCAGGTCTCCCATGTGGGTGGCAAGTCCCAAGCATCCTCTACTACTCCCAGGAGGCCTCAATAGGAAGCTGTTTTGGAAGTGGATGTTTTGGGACTTGATCCAGTACTCTGTTAGGGGTTGCAAGCATCCCTAGCTGTGACTTAACCCATTGCACCATAGTACCCACCCCACTTTTTAACAAACTTTGTTTTTTTTTTTTAAGATTGATGGATTTATTTGAAAGGCAGAGTTACAGAGAGGCAGAGGCAGAGAGAGAGAGAGAAGTCTTTCAATTGCTGGTTCACTCCCCAAATGGCCGCAACTACCAGAGCTGCATAGATCTGAAGCCAGGAGCCAGGAGCTTCTTCCTGTCTCCCACACAGGTGCAGGGACCCAAGGACTTGGGCCATCTTCTACTGCTTTCCCAGGCCACAGCAGAGAGCTGGATCGGAAGTGGAGCCTCCAGGACATGAACCAGCGTCCATATGGGATGTTGGCACTGCAGGTGGTGGCTTACTCGCTATGCCACAGCATGGACCCCAACAAATCTTTTTGTTATTTTTTCCAGCATTTACTTCGAGTGGGAAAGGAAAGGATTTTTGTGTCTTCTCAGCTGGTTTGAACAGAAGTCTGTCTGTATAAATTATTCAGTCTCAATAAGCCTCAGTTTTCTCTTCAGTGAAAGTCCTGGGGGAAGTACCTATAAAGCACTAGGCACAGTTTCTGGAATAAAGTAGATATTTTAAAATAGCATAGCTACTATCATTTTTCATTGTTACTGTAATAATCATTATCAGGAGGGTAGGGGGGTGCCCTATGTTCCTAAATTTGTATGTTTGAAATACATGAAACTTGTGTGACTTAAATAAAATTTTAAAAATAATTGTTATCATTCCACTTTTCCTCTAGTAGGCAAATATCTTTATGAGTACAGGCATGATTATAATCCAGGGTTATTGTATATATGAAATTATTTTTAAAACTTTGTGGAAACTTTGAAAAGTGATAAACAACAATACACATTCAATGGGCCACCCTCAGCTATAGAGAAGCGTAGGTGGGTGCAGCAGATTGTTCTATCTTTGGGTGCTTTGCATGTTAGGAGAGAGCCCACAGATGGGTATCCCAGCACCCAGAGTGTTTTTGTTTGGCTGGCACAATATTTTTGAAAACTGTGAGATTATTGTTAACATTGAAAAGTGAGACACTTTTTGAAGAATCCAGATCCCTGACTTCTCTTGGATAAGCCTGGTGTCCGGCCACCCCAGGCCTTCTTCCTGCATGGGAACATGAGCCCGGCACAGTCACGCTGCCCAGCGTTTCCTCCCTGTCACCCTATCAGTCAGCTTTTGGTTACTACGACAAAAGCCCCGAGACAACTAACTCTATAAAGGAACAGTATTTATGTAGCTCACAGTTTTGGAGGTTCAAGTCCAACATTGGCCCCCGTTGGTTTGGCATCTGGTGAAGGGGGTGGAACATGCAAAGGAATGGTCATGTGGTGAGTTAGGAAGAGAGAGGTTGGCCCCAAATCCAGGCTCTTGTAACAACCCTCTGGTGAGAATTCCCATCTGCATGCCCACACCCGGTGACCTAAGGACCTGCCCTAGGCCCCGCTTCCTAAAGGTTCCAGGAGTGCCCCGCTGGGGAGCAGGCCTTCAGCACGTGGGCTTGTGGTGGACGTTCAACATTCCAGATTCCCATCCAGGCCCCAGGAGCCACCGCGCGTTCCTTGTCACTCCTTCTCCACTGTGGGTTTCAGTTCAGAGGATTACTACTGTGAACACTCATCTCTCTCAAGAATGGGAAAGCAGAAGACACAGGGAGGAAGCCATGTTCTACGCACAACGGAAAAGGGACAAACCTTCGGCGCCTCTTGGCTGTCTCTCTCAGTTCCAGCTTCTTTTTCTTTCCTGGCCCCTTCCTCCCTTTTGTGCTGCCGTGTCAGTTTCTGTAGAGAACTACACGACATCTGGAGCAACAAGAAAGGTTTACCCAAGCCCGTCGCTGCACTCCCACACCTGCCAGAAAAGCAAAATAAATAAATAAATCTGCCAACTTGCTGATGACTAAGACTTTTTTTTTTTTAAATGAGAAGCAAAAGCTTTCATTTAACTGTTAGGAAATTAAAGGTTTAAAGTGTAAAGACCAGGGACCAGCATTGTGGTGTAGCAGGTTAAGACTCCACCTGCAATGGCAGCAGCCCATGTGGGCGCTGATTCGATACCTGGCTGCTCTACTTTCAGTCCAGCTCCCTGCTAATGTACCTGGGAAAGTGGTGGAAGATGGCTCAAATGCTTTGGCCCTTGCACCCATGTGGGAGACCCTGAGAAAGCTCCTGGCTCCTGGCTTTGGATCAGCACAGCTTTGGCCATTGTGGCTAACTGGGGAGTGAACCAGCAGATGGAAGACCTCTCTCTCTCTGCTTCTCCTTTTCTCTCTATGTAACTCTGACTTTCAAATAAATAAATAAATCTTAAAGAAAGACACCTGTGTCCCTAATTGGAGTAGTGGGTTTGGGTCCCAGCTAACTACATCTTCTTATGAATGCAGATCCTGGAAAGCCGTGGTGATGACTCCAGTAATTGGGTTCCTGCTGTCTATGAGAGAGACCTGGATTGAGTTCCTTGTTCCCAGCTTCAACCTACCCCAGCCCTAGACCTTGGAGGCATTTGGAAAGTAAGCCAGGGGAGGGAACTCTGTCTATCTCTCTTGAACAAAAAAATTAAAATAGATAAAATGAAAACTTTTTGAAGAAGATCCATTTACTAAAAAATCAGTTACTAATAAATTGGCATTTGGAAGTGAGGATCTAGATTATTCTGTTTTGATATGATTTTGCTTAATTTAAATTTATGGCTGGCACCGCGGCTCAATAGGCTAATCCTCCACCTGCGGCGCTGGCACACCAGGTTCTAGTCCCGGTCGGGGCACCGGATTCTGTCCTGGTTGCTCCTCACCCAGTCCAACTCTCTGCTGTGGCCCGGGAGTGCAGTGGAGGATGGCCCAAGTCCTTGGGCCCTGCACCCGCATGGGAGACCAGGAGAAGCACCTGGCTCCTGCCTTCGGATCAGCGCGGTGCGCCGGCTGCAGCGGCCACTGGGGGGGTGAACCAATGGAAGGAAGACCTTTCTCTCTCTCTCTCTCTCTCTCTCTCACTGTCCACTCTGCCTGTCAAAAAAAATTTAAATTTGTTTCATTTTTATTTGAAAGGTAGAGAAACAGAGAGACAGAGAGACAGACGGAGAGCTTTCATCATCTGCAGTTGCCTACGCTAGCCAGGGATGGAGCAAGCTAAACCCAGGAACCCACAGTTCAGTTCAGGTCTTCCACAGGGGTAGCAGGGACCAAGTTACTTAAGCCACCATTTGCTACCTCCTAGGTTGCCCATTAGCAGGAAGTTGGATTGAAAGCAGAGTACCCAAGACTTGAACCAGGCACTCTGCTATAGCAGGTGGAGCTGCCACCTGCAGTGCCAGCATCCCATATGGGTGCTGGTTCTAGTCCCGGCAGCTCCACTTCCAATCCAGCTCTCTGCTGTGGCCTGGGAAAGCAGTAGAGGATGGCCCAAGCCCTTGGGCCCCTGCACCCATGTGGGAGACCCAGAAGAAGCTCCTGGCTTTGGATCAGTGTGCACGCTCCGGCCATTGAGGTCAATTGGGGAGTGAACTGGCAGAAGGAAGACACCTCTCTCTCTCTCTCTCTCTCTCTCTCTCTCTCTCTCTGCCTCTCCTTTCTCTGTGTAACTCTGACTTTTAAATAAATAAATAAGTCTTTTTTTTTTAAAGAGTTCTGGGCAGCTATCAGATTGTGGAGGGCAGAGGGTAGGTATTTCTTGGGTGAGGATGGAGACAGAGATGGAGTACAGATATTAACAAATGAAATGATTAGCACATTGTTCACATAAGAGTTTAGAGCAGTTGTTTGGCTTATGGCACAGGAATTATAAGTGGGACACCTCTCGGGGAAATCTTGTTTATATTCTGCATAGAAATGTGAATACGGGGCCGGCGCCGTGGCTCAATAGGCTAATCCTCCACCTTGCGGCGCCGGCACACCGGGTTCTAGTCCCGGTTGGGGCGCCGGATTCTGTCCCGGTTGCCCCTCTTCCAGGCCAGCTCTCTGCTATGGCCAGGGAGTGCAGTGGAGGATGGCCCAGGTGCTTGGGCCCTGCACCCCATGGGAGACCAGGAAAAGCACCTGGCTCCTGGCTCCTGCCAGGATCAGCGCGGTGCGCCGGCTGCAGCGGCGGCCATTGGAGGGTGAACCAGCGGCAAAGGAAGACCTTTCTCTCTCTGTCTCTCTCTCTCACTGTCCACTCTGCCTGTCAAAAAAAAAAAAAAAAAAAAAAAAAAAGAAATGTGAATACGTTTTGCGCTTTGTTTTGCAGAGTGTGGGATTAGTGATATGCTTTCATGAACAGCGGAGCTGAAGATGTCTAGGCAGAACTTAGTGGCTTTGACAGTCACCACCCTTCTGGGTGTGGCTGTGGGGGGATTTGTCCTGTGGAAAGGTATCCAGCACCGAAGGAGTAAGGCAAGCCCTGTGAGGCCGCCGACACCGCGGCGGCAGCAGCAGCAGCAAGAGGAGGAGGAGGAGGAGCAGCAGCAGCAGCCGCAGCCGCAGCCGCAGCCGCAGCAGCAAGTGCCCGGCCGTCCAGAGCCGCCCGCTCCGCCGGAGGACCAGCTGCACTCCAGCTCCCCCAGCGCCTCATGGGAGGAAAGAATCCTCCACGGAAAGGTGGTGATGGTGTCGCAGGAGGCAGAGTGGGACCAAATCGAGCCTTTGCTTAGGAGTGAGTTAGAAGATTTTCCAGTTCTTGGAATCGACTGTGAGTGGGTAAGTTAAAAAGCAAAAGAAAAAAAACGAAAAAAGAAATCTGTTGTGCGTTTCTGACTGGGGCCTTGGAAGGCCCAGTAGAGGATCAGGTGAAGGAGAATTCGCTTGTTCTCAGCTTGCTCACCGCGGATTTTGGCCGAGGGGAAGCTGCTGTACTCAGGTTAGGAGGTGCTTACCGTCGTGGGTTCTGGACTCCGATAGGCCATACGGGTTCCATTTTCCCCGCTTCAAAGTCTGTGAACATGGAAAACTACTTAGCTTTTCAGTTTATGGTGGGTATGTAATGGTACTTACTCCAATGGCTTCTCTTTCTTTTTTTTTTTTTTAAGATTTATTTTTTTATTTTAAAGATTTATTTGACAGAGTTACAGAGAGGTAGACAGAGAGAGAGAGAGAGAGAGAGGTGTTCCATCTGCTGGTTCACTCCCCAAATGGCTGCAATGGCTGGAGTTGAGCCAATCCTAAGCCAGGAGCCAGGAACTTCTTTTGGGTTTCCCATGTGGGTGCAGGGACCCAAGCACTTGGGCCATATCCCACAGCCTTCCAGGCTCAAAACAGAGCAGCCGAGACTCGAACCAGTGCACATATGGGTTGCTGGTGCTGCAGGCTGGGGCTTTCACATGCTGCGCCACAGCGCCAGCCCCATCCAATGGCTTTTCTTAGGATTCAAGTAGAGAATCCCCATAAAAGCTTCAGCACAGGTTTAACATATAGTAAGTGCTCATTAAATGTTAGCTACTGTTAATATTTTTAATAGCATTTTCATAGGAAAATAGAGAAGGTAGTTAAAGAGGTCTGTTTAAATGAGAATTATTGCTTAAATTAGGATTTAAAGAGAGAACAGTTAACATTGAAACACTGTCTACCCTAAAACATATACTATGCTGTTTTGCTTGTATTATTTCATTTAATTTTCATAATAATCCTAGGTAGGAAGAGACTATTGCTTTAGGAAATCAAGGTTCTAAAAGGTTTAGTTATTTTCCCAGGCTATGAACCCGCGTTTGAACCCAGGTCTTTCTAAACTATCCAGTTAGTTTTTCTAATAGCTGTTGCTGTGAGGAGTGATAGCCTAGTAAACCTACTCTTCCATTATTCTGATTCACAGAATGAACTTTAATCTCTTTGAAATATAATACTATTACAAAAATATAAGTAATTCTCAGTTATCTGCTCTTATTAATTCAGCATAGCACCTTGCCAAGGCTCTGAGCATGTGTCTCCTAGCTATCTAAATATAGCCAGGATCCAGGAAGCGTAATCCAGAACGGGTGCCACAAGGCCAATTCACAGGTTAGTAGAGAAGTCTCCAGATGCCGACACATGGTGACCAAGAAGACACCCCAGCTACTGAGGGTGTCTTTTCTATCAGCAATAGTAGTAGTTGCTTAAATGACCTTGGACCATCGAGAAAGGATTGGGTGCTGTAGCCCATTCTATATAAGAAGTTATTATAGGAATATGTATATATTTTAGAATTATTTATACGACATACTTTTAAAAAATATTTATTTCTTTGAAAGGCAGAGTTGCAGAGAGAGAGAAAGAGAGGTCTTCTATCTGCTGGTTCACTCCCCAGATGGCCGCAATGGCCAGAGCTCTGCTGGTCTGAACCCAGGAGCTAGGGGTTTCTCCTGGGTCTCCCGTGTGGGTGGCATGGGGCCCAGGGACTTGGGCATCCTCTGCTACTTTCCCAGGCACATTGGTAGGGAGCTAGATCAGGGGTGGAGCAGCCAGGACTCTACTGGTACCCATATGGGATGCCAGCATCACAGGAGGCAGCCTTGCATGCTGTGGCACAGCTGGCCCCGCTAAATTCATCTTGATCATTTCTCTAGAGGATTTAAAAAAAAAAAATCTGTATTTGTAATTTTCCTTTTTTGAAATGGCCTTGTCAGATTTTGATTAAAAAGTTATGCTAGCTTCAGATAAGAAGTTCAAAGTGTTCTCCATTTTTATGTTCTCTGGAAGAATTTGTGAAAGCATTGTCATTCCTTTTCCTTTAAATGTTTGGTTAGAATCTACAGGTGAAACCATCTGGAGTTTTCTTTTAAGGGAAGTTTTGAATTATGAATATGATTTCTTTAATAGTTATGGGACTGTTCATATTCTCTATTTCTTCATGTCTCAATTTTTTTTTCTTAATTTTTGAAAGACAAAGCAACAGAGAGAGGGGGGCAGATATAGACATAGACGTAGACATAGAGAGAGTTCTTCCGTCCTCCAGGTCAGGCCAAAGCCAGGAACCTGGAACTCCATCCAGGAGCTCCCACATGGGTGGCAGGGGCCCAACTCTTGGGCCATCTTCTGCTATCTTCCCAGATGCATTAGCAGGGGGCTGGATTGGAAGTAGAGCATTCAGGACCCAAACTGGCCCTTCAGTGTGGAGTATTGGTATCACAAGTGGTGGCTTAACCTGTTGCACCACAGTTAACCTTTTGTGCCACAATACCAGCCCCTGTGTTTCTATTTTGATAAATTATATTTTTTACCCAAACCTTCATCCAGATTTTAAAATTATTGACATAAATGTATTTATGATCTCCTGTGTCATTTTTTTTTCTTATTTGATAGGTGTATAGGGATGATTCCTGTTTCATTCCTGACTTGGCTTACTTGTGTTTTTCTCTTTCTTGATTATCCTACCGTGAGAGAGAGACAGAGATCATCCATCTGTTGCTTCACTCCCAATGCCCATAACAGCTAGGGTTGGGCTCGGTCGAAGCCAGAAGCCCAGAATTCAGTCCGGGGCTCCCACATGGGCGGCAGGAGAGTGCATTGGACGAATTTGGAATCTGCAGCAGAGCTGAGACTCAGACCCAGGCACTCTGATACGGGGTGTGAGTGTTCTCAGCAGCAGTCTAAACACTGCACCAGAAGCCGGTGCCGCAGCTCAATAGGTTAATCCTCCGCCTTATGGCGCCGGCACACTGGGTTCTAGTCCCGGTCGGGGCGCCAGATTCTATCCAGGTTGCCCCTCTTCCAGGCCAGCTCTCTGCTATGGCCCAGGAGTGCAGTGGAGGATGGCCCAAGTGCTTGGGCCCTGCACCCCATGGTAGACCAGGATAAGTACCTGGCTCCTGCCATCGGATCAGCGGGGTGCACAGGCTGCAGCACACCAGCCGCGGTGGCCATTGGAGGGTGAACCAATGGCAAAAGGAAGACCTTTCCCTCTGTCTCTCTCTCTCACTATCCACTCTGCCTGTCAAAAAATAAATAAATAAGTAAATAAATAAATAAAAACAACACTGTACCAAATGCCTGCCCAAGGGTTTTCTTTCCTTTCCTTTTCTTTTTTTTTTTTTTAAAGATATATTTATTTAAGGCCGGCGCCGTGGCTCACTAGGCTAATCCTCCGCCTTGCGGCGCAGGCACACCGGGTTCTAGTCCTGGTCGGGGTGCCGGATTCTGTCCCGGTTGCCCCTCTTCCAGGCCAGCTCTCTGCTGTGGCCAGGGAGTGCAGTGGAGGATGGCCCAAGTCCTTGGGCCCTGCACCCCATGGGAGACCAGGATAAGTACCTGGCTCCTGCCATCGGATCGGTGCGGTGCGCCGGCCGCAGTGCGCCAGCCACGGTGTCCATTGGAGGGTGAACCAATGGCAAAAGGAAGACCTTTCTCTCTGTCTCTCTCTCTCTCACTGTGTACTCTGCCTGTCAAAAAAAAAAAAAAAGATATATTTATTTATTTGAAAGGCAGAGTTACACAGAGAGGGAAGGAGAGGCAGAAAGAGAGAGGTCTTCCATCCGGTGGTTCACTCCACAATTGGAGGCAATGGCCAGAGCTGCGCCAATCCGAAGCCAGGAGCCTGGAGTTTCCTCCAGGTCCCCCACACTATGCAGGGGCCCAAGGACTCGGGCCATCTTCTGCTGCCTTCCCAGGCCATAGCAGAGAGCTGGATGGGAAGTGGAGCAGCCGGGACTTGAACCAGCACCCATATGGGATGCCGGCACTGCAGGCCCTACCTGCTATGCCACAGCGCTGGCCCCCAAGAGTTTTCTTGTTTTCTAACCCCATGGACACTCATTTCAGCTTATTATTCCAGCTCTCGAAAGCATTTGCACAGTTCCTGCACGGAGCAGTCTCTTCTCTTTCATGTCCTCACCCTCTCCCATCTCCTGTGTTACTGTCTTTTTCTCTTCTTCCATTTCTGAGCCCCTTTCTAACTGACATCTAAATATGGACGTTGCTTAGGTGTGGTCTCTGCTGTAGCCATCCCTGGAACTGCAAACTCCAGACGGGTAATGTAAATGATGTAAAGGGAGTGTATTTTTGGATGCATAAAAATATTCTATAATTCATAAAGAAATATGTTCCATCTCATTTTTTCTTTGAACAAACGAAGTACCCAGGATTTGTCTTTCATTTCCCTTGTTTTGTGGATCCTCAGAAATATTTCTTTGTATTGGAAAAAATACCAGTGTACAAATAGGCGATAAGTGGAAGATGACAGTTGGCCTTGGTGTTGAAAAGGCATTAGGGTGAATCAGAATTCATGCCTCATACAAATGAGGAAGCTGCTATACAGTTAAAGCCAAGTGTTGCCAAATTATCTAGCTCTTTAAAGAGGAACTTGGAATATAGCTTTTAAAAAATGTGAATTCTACTAATTAAAAATTCTGGCACAAGTTTTTAAATATAACAAAAACATATCTATGGGTCAACAGATGGGCCCGTGGGCCACTAATTTATGTCTTCTAATCTCCATTCTTTCCCTGTGAGCTCATCTACTTGTATAGCTTTAAATATCATTGCTGTGCTGACAACTTTCAAAATTAGAATGCCAGCCTTTTCTATCCACCTGCTTACTTGACATCTCCCCTGGAATGCCTGACATTCATCTCAGACTTAACATTGTTCCTAAGAGAACTCTCGATTCTTCTTCCCAAACCTGTGTTAGCCTTAGCTTCCCCACCTTTAAGATTGAAATCAGGGATCTAGCCTCTTCCCTAAAGGCTGTCTGGCCCCACAGTGATATGATTGAAGGTCGTTTCTTCAGTGCCATACTGTAGGAAATTCCAAGAAGTGATTACATAGAGCAGGAGGTAACTCCGCATGCTCCTGATGGAGGTGCAGGTTCCATGTCTTCCTGAGTTTCCCAAGGTGATGTACCTCTGAGGGCAAGCCGCCTGGTAAGATGAGGGCTCGGCCGTGTTTCAGAGATGGTACTGCTTCCTCCTGAGGAGGTTGGGTGGAGAGGTTCAGTAGCTTTCAGGCCCCCTACCTCCTGCCTGATCTTTTCTGGAGAGTGGCTGCACATGTCCCTGCCTCACAGGTGCAAGGGACTGGTACAGTGAAGACTGAGCAGGGTCACGCTGCGTTCTCCAGGGGCATTCTGCAGGCTCGGGCTTCAGGCCTGCCTGACGTGCACTCTTTTGTCTCCATTGTTATCCCTTCCCTTCCCATTTTTAAAGAAAGATTTATTCATTTATTTGAAAGACAGAATGACAGAGGGAGAGGGAGAGACAGGCAAGAGTGAGATCTTCCATCTTCTGGTTCATGTCCGCAACAGCCTGGGGTGAGCCAGGAGTGAGGAGCTCCATCCACGTCTCAAAGATGGATGCCAGGGGCCCGAGTACTTGGACCGTCATCTGCTGCCCCCAGTTGGATCAGAGTGGAGCAGCCAGAACGTGAACCAGGCAGTCCAGTATGGATGTGGGCGTCCCAAGCAGTGCCGTAACCCTTCCCATTAGGAATTATTACTGGTGCTAGCTCCAAAGTAGATTTGAATTAAGCTACTTCTGTGTGTCTCCTCTGCTTTCTCCTTAGCTCAAGCTTCACAGTGTCTCTTACCTGTACTGCTGTAATTGCCTCTGGATGGCCTCCCTGCTTTGACTTTTCCATGCTGTGAAAAAAGTGATCTCTTAAAAATGCAAATCAGGGGGCTAGCACTGTGGCACAGCAGGTTAATCCTCTGCCTGCAGCACCGGCATCCCATATGGGTGCCAGTTCTAGTCCTGGCTGCTCTTCTTCCGATCCAGCCCTCTGCTATGGCCTGGGAAGGCAGTAGAAGATGACCCAAGTCCTTGGGCCCCTGCACTCACGTGGGAGACCCAGAAGAAGCTCCTGGCTCCTGGCTTCGGATTGGCTTAGCTCCGGCCATTACAGCCAGAGTGAACCAGAAGATGGGAGACCTTTCTCTCTCTCCCTTTCACTGTAACTCTACCTCTCAAATAAAAAAAAAAAATGCAAATCAGATCATATCAGTCCTTTGCTTAACACCCTTCCATTGCTTAGAAAAAAATGCAGATGTTTTAATTACATGCTCTCTTTTAAAGAGGTCTTTATTTGAAAGACAGAGTTCACAGAGAGAGGGAGACCCAGAGAGAGATCTTCCATTTGTTGATTCACTCCCAAAATGGCCACAATGGCTGGGACTGGGCCAGGCTGAAGCCAGGAGCCTGGAACTGCATCTGGGTTTCTCACATGGGTGGAAGAGCCCAAGCACTTGGGCCATCTTTCATTGCTTTCCCAGGTGCATTAGGGAACTGGACCAGAGGTAGAGCTGCCTGGACTTGAACTGGCACCCATATGAGATGCCCACTTCACAGATGGCTTAACCCACTGTGCCACAAGGCCAGCCCCTAGTTAGATGCTCTGGCCTTTCTCTGCATCTATGATTTTGACTCCTACTCTCTTCCTGTCCTGCTTTTTTCACTCAACAGTCGCACTGGGCCTTCATTCTGTCACTTATACAGGGCAAACTCATTCTTGTCTCAAAACTATGGTTTAAATTTAACTGATACATAAACTCCCCAAACTAGGGTTGCTCATTAATTAACCTGTTCCAGCCCAGAAGATGCTCCCACATCATTCTTTACTCTCTGCTGCCATCGTGGGGTCATTTGGAAAACCATAGGCCTTCCCAGAAACTTAGCAGCTCTGAATTTTAAGAATACCAAAGGGCCGGCCTGGGCAGGACGGCCCAAGTGCTTGGGTCCTTGCACCAGCATGGGAGACCTAGAAAAAGCTCCTGGCCCCTGTCTTCGGCTTGGCCCATCCCTAGCTGTTGTGGTCAGCTGGGGAGTGAACCAATGGATTGAAAATACCTCTTTCTGCCTGTGCCTTTCAAATAAAAAAACAAAAACAAAAAATACCACTGGCCTGCAGGAAGGAGGGTCTCTTACCAAAATGTTCCTTAAGTGAACATGGAAGAGAGTGTTGGGAAATTTATCTAGAATGATTTATGGTATCATTCATTTAAAACCGTACTTTCTTAAATACTTAATAATGTAAACATGTTGGTACAGCACGGCACACATGGAATTTCTAAATGAACATACGCGTGCAGTTATGCATCACTTAACAGGGTTACGATCTGAGACATGCACAGGGAGTTTTGGCATTGTGCACATGTCCTAAGGTATATTTACATACACCTCGATGGTATCGCTCAGTCACGTGACATGGCTTCTCGATCAGTCAAGAGATGAGGTAAACAAGAGCTGTGTGAGGCTGCCGCTGGCAAAACACGACACACTGATCCACAGCAAACACTTTCTATAAGGAGAAGGATTACACTCTAAATAGTGATAAAAGTCTAGTAAATACGTAAGCCAGTAATGTAGTAATTTACTGTCATTATGTACCGTATGTAATTGTATTGTTATACTTTAAATTTTTTTTAAAGATTTATTTGTTTATTTGACAAGCAGAGAAGAGAGAGAGGAAAATCTCTTCTATCTTGGTTCAGTCCCCAAATGGCTGCAATAGCCAGGGTGGTCCAGAACAAAGCCAGGAGCCTAGAACTCTATACAGGTCTACTGCATGAGCGGCAGGGGCCCAGATACCTGGGCCATCTCCCACTGCTTTTCCAGACACATTAGTAGGGAGCTGGGCCAGAAGAGGAGCAGCCAGGACTTACAAAGGTGCTGTGATGCAGAATGCTGGCATCACAGGCAGTGGCTTGACTTGCTGTGGCATAGTGTTGGCCCCTCTATGTTTATTTTAAAATTCCACATAATTGTACTTATTTATGGGATGCAGTGTGGTATTTTAGTACTAGAGGACAGTTTGTAATGATTAGGTCAACATAAGTGGCATATCCATCACCTCAGTTGTCTTTCTTGTGTTGTGTGTACTCTACAACTGTGCTGTGGTAGCACAATCCTATGATATCAGCAGGCAACAGGAAGTTTTCAGCTCCACTATAGTCTTTTGGGACCACCAATGACTGAAATGTTTACACATGACTATATATTGTATATGTCTCAAACATTTTTATATGGGTTAATTAATAAAAACAAAAAAACACAACCAACCAGAAAGGGACGCAGTAGTTAAGATGCAGCTTAGAGTCCTGTGTCGTGTGTTGAAGGCTTGGGGTCAAGTCCTGGCCCTGGCGAAGCCCAGCTTCTGCTCATGTGCACTCTGGGAGGCGGCAGGTGGCTTAAATACTTGGTTTCCTGCCACCCACACGGGAGACACGGATTGAATTCTGGCTGATCTGACCCAACCCTCGCTGTTGTAGGCATTTGAGGAGTGAACCATCGAATTGAAGATCTTTGTCTCTGTTCTCTCAAGTAAAATGGGAAAAAAGGGGCTGGCATTGTGGTGTAGCAGGTCGAGCTGCTGTCTGTGATGCTGGCTTCCCAAAAGGGCACCAGTTCGTGTTCTGACTGCTACACTTTTGATCCAGCTCCCTGCTAATGGGCTGGATGGACAGCAGAGGATGGCCCAAGTGATTGGGCCTCTGCTACCCGTGTAAAGAGCTGGATGAAACTCCTAGCTCCTGACTGTGGCCTTGCCCAGTCCTGGCTGTTGTAGCCGAAGGGGAGTAAAGCAGCAGATGGAAGATCTCTCGCTCTGTCTCTCCCTCTCTTGCTGTAACTCTTTCAAATAAGTAAATAAATCTTAAAAAAATAAATAAAATGTAAAAAAACCTTGTATTTAAAAGGAAAATAATTATATTTAAAAATTTTTAAGAACACTTGCCTTAAAAAAATTAGATACCAGTATTAAATAATGCTAATGAAATTAAAATGTGTCATTTTATCCTAGTAAATAAAACAGTGAGAGGTTCCATTGTTTTCTATGAATATTAAATGATGTCAAGGCAAAAGATGTAAGAAAACGAAATGATGAGAAATAAGATGACATCTAATTTTTTAAGCCAAATTGACTCTCCTAGGCATGTTATTTTTTTTTTAAAGATTTATTTATTTGACAGGCAGATTTACAGAGAGAGAGAGAGGTTTTTCATCTGCTGGCTCACTCCCCAAATGGCTGCAGTGAACAGAGCTGAGCCAATCTGAAGCCAGGATCCAGGAGTTTCTTCTGGGTCTCCCAAGTGGGTGCAGGGGCCCAACCACTTGGGTCATCTTCCACTTCTTCCCCAGGCTGTCAGCATGGAGCTGGAACAGAATTGGAGCAGCTGGGACTCAAACCAGTGCCCATAGGGGATGCTGGTGTTGCAGGCAGAAGTTAACCTAGTATGCCACAGTGGCAGCCCCTAAGTCAAACTTTGAAAATGAGGTCCCAGGTTATCCTAATACACAGTTCTCCACTCACTAGCATGTATTGAAAATTTTAGGTTTAATGCTGTTCTGTGCATATTTCTAATCCAGTTCATTTGAACTAATACAATAAAATTTGTAAATGAAGGCTAATTTCTAATTCCAGTGAAACCTCAAATATGCAAGTTGCAGGTTAATTTTTACCTTAGAGCTTCTATAACATTCTGAAATGGTTGCATAGCACACATTCAGTGTGGTTGGAATATTATTCTTCCAATGGATTCCTAGTGAAAAAACCGTGATTATAATATTCTGGACCTTTTTTAAAATTTTACTTGTTATTTTACTTATTTTTTTATTTTTATTTTCATTTTATTAGAAAGGTAGAGACAGAGAGAGAAGGAGAAACAGAGACAGCAATCTTTCATCCACTGTCACTCCCCAGATGCCTGCAAAAGCTAGGGCTGGACTAGGCTAAGTCCCAGGACTGAAGCTGGGTCTCCCATATGGGTGGCAGAGACCCAAGTGCTTGAGCCATCATCTGCTGTCTCCAAAGGTACACATTGTCAGGAAGCTGGATCAGAAATGGAAAAGCCGAGACTCAAGCCAGGTACTCCCGTGTGGGATGTGGGCTCCCCAAGCTGTGATTAATTGCTGCGCCAAACACCGGCCCGAATATGGTAGATCTTAAGCACGGTCCAAAAACACTATTAAAAAGACAACTCTGGCCAGCGCTGTGGTGCAGCGGGTTAATGCCCTTGCTTGCAGTGCCGGCATCCCACATAGGCGCCAGTTCGAGTCCTAGCTGCTCCACTTCCCACCCAGCTCTCTGCTGAGGCCTGGGAAAGCAGTAGAAGATGGCCCAAGTCCTTGGGCCCCTGCACCCACTTGGGAGACCTGGAAGAAGCTCTTGGCTCCTGGCTTCGGATCGGCACAGCTCCGGCTGTTGCGGCCTATTGGGGAGTGAACCATCGGATGGAAGACCTCTCTTTGTCTCTGCCTCTCCTCTCTCTTTGTAACTCTGATTTTCAAATAAATAAATAAATCTTAAAAAAAAAAAAAAAAAAGAAAAAGCCCTTCTAAGTGGCTTAACTATTAAAAAAAAAAAAAGACAACTCTGCCTGTCTGTCATCCCTCCCTCCATCCATCCATCCATGTATGCATACATCTAGGTATTTATTTAATGTATTTTAGACACTGGGACCTGAATGTAAGTCCTGGGTTTCTCACTTTGTTTGGTCAAACTGCTTCACCTACAGACCTCAAGTTTCCTCTCCTGAAAACAGAGAAGGATTGGAGTTTATTGGTTGCTTAACCTAGGTTCTGTGGATATCTTTGTGGGCTCTTTAATCCCTTGAACGTGTGTGTGTGAATTTGGTATGTAAATTTTTCTAGTGATAACCTCTTTAGCTTTCAGCATTTTCTCAGACTTACCTACGACCCCCAAAAGATCGAACCTTGGTCTAAATGAATGGTTAATATATAAAGCTGTTTTTGTCTCATAAGATATAAAGGTCCTAATGTAGGCTTAATATACATTGTTTTCATAAGAACCATTTGGAGCTAGAAAATGTTAAGAAAGCACTTTATTGTACCAAGATTTATTATATTGTCAGATTCCACTTATTTACAATATTGTATTTCCTATCTGTTTTTCTTTTCCCTTTTTTTTTTTTTTTTTTAGATTTATTTATATTTTTGAAAGGCAGAGTTAGAGAGAGAGAGATCTTCCATCTGCTGGTTCACTCCCCAAGTGGCCACAATGGCTTGGGCTGGGCCAGGCCAAAGCCAAGAGACAGGAGCTTCTTCTGGGCCTCCCACGTAGCTTCAGGAGCCCAAGTACTCGAGCCATCCTCCTCTGCTTTCCCAGGCACATTAGCAGGGAGCTGGATCGGAAGTGGAGCAACCAGGAGTCAAACTGGTGCCCCTTTGGAATGCCAGCACTGTAGGCAGCTACTTTACCTGCTACACAACAGCACCAGCCTCTCCTACCTGTTTTTCAAAATTGGCTCTGGAGGCATGTGCATCACAGTCTGCGTAATGAAGAGTCATGTATCATTATCATTGGGCACACTACTTACCCTTTTTTTTTTTCTTAGTCTTTTAAATCCAGTATGTTTTGTGTAACTGCCGGTGTGTCTCTATGCTCCTCTGTGTCAGCTGGTCACTATTTGTGCAGTGCTCCTATTTCAGGCGCTGGAGTCTGTGCCCTCTGGAACCTTGGCCTAGGCTTCTCCTTACAAAGTCGATTGCACTTGTTAGTAGGGGAATTTCATTAGATTTAGCCCCAAATCGGCCAGGTGCTGCCTTTGGGAAGTTAGTTGTGCCTCGTAGGCCTTTCTGTGACAGTTTCAGGGTATGCTTACAGTGGCCCTGGGATGTACACCTGGTTCTTCTTCTTGTGTTGCAGGTGAATTGTGAAGGCAAAGCCAGCCCTCTGTCACTCCTACAAATGGCCTCTACAAGTGGCTTTTGTGTCTTGATTCGCTTGCCCAAGCTGACCTACGGAGGGAGAGTGCTACCAAGAACGTTACTGGACATCTTGGCAGATGGCACCATTTTAAAAGTTGGCGTGGGCTGTTCGGAAGATGCCAGCAAGCTTCTGCAGGACTATGGCCTCGCTGTCAGGGGCTGTCTGGACCTCCGGTACCTGGCTGTGCGCCAGAGGTGCGGTTTGTATGTGTGCTGGACCCTGTCGTGGCGGGCAACTCTCCGAGCAAGATCTGTAGATTACTGGGGATCTGTAATGGAACATTTGGGTCTTCACCAACTGGAGGCTTCTGAGATGACCGTTTAATTTATGAGGACATGTTGCAACTGCTGAGAAAACTTTAGTTACCTACAGTCTTTTTAGATGAATCATTAATAAGTTATCTCTGTAAGCTACAGGTTGTAAACAGATGGCCCCACTAGCTAAATTAGGGCTACAGATGTCCTTTAGTTTTATTTCCCTCACATGGTGACTTGTTTTTTAAATTTTTAAGTTCAGAATATTTAATGTAAAAAAAATCTGTATTTCTGGCTTCTGTTGAAAATGTAGAGGATCTAATTATACCAGGTCCATAGTTCCAGATGGCTGGGTAGTGGCTATCCCTTTTAGATGAACATACTCTATTCAGTTTGCCAGAGTCCTCACCGCCCCCTCTTGTAACCCTGACTCATCCTGATAAGCATTTAAGTTTGCCAACCTTGCTTTCGGCCAGAAGTGATTGTAGACCTAGGCCTTGTCTGGGGGGAAAAGAGATTTCTCTTTTCTTTAGAATCCCATCCCTATGGAAATTCTACTTCAACTTTTAAAAAGAGAGTCTCGATTACATCTTCATGTATATGTGCAGCTCCTCATTGCTAGCAGTATAGACTAACACAGCCTGTCACCTGCATCAGATGACAGACCCTAGAATCTGATAAGCTAAGAGGAGGCCTGAATGACATCTGTGCCTATCACAATATTTTAGTAGAAAATGAAATTTAGTTTGTTAGTTTCACCAATATAAATAAGGCTCTTATAAGTGAAGTATAGACTTTTTGGAGACAGGCATTTTGTTTGCTGATTAAGATTCTGTCTGAGACGCTTGTAACCCAAATCAGAGCTCCTGGTTTCAAGTCCCAGTTCCAGCTTCCTGCTAATGTGCACCCTGGGAGGCAGCAGGTGGCGGCTCAGGTTGGGTTCCTGCCGACGACACGGGAGACCCTGCTGGAGTTCCAGGCTCCCGGTTTCAGTCTATCCTAGCCCTAGCTGTTGTGGGCGTTTGAGGAATGAACCAGTAGATAGGAAATCTCTCTGTCTTGCTCTCAGGAAAAAAAAAGTTGAAGTTAATCTCACTTATACATAAAAAATATTTTAAATGATACTTAAAATATCGCTTTACGGGGTGGGCATTGTGGCACAGCACAGGTTGCACTACTGCCTCAGATGCACACATCTGATATTGGAGTGTGTGGGATGGAGTCTGGCCTCTGCTTCCAGTAGGGCTTCCTGCTGGCGTACCTGGGAGGCAGCAGATGATGGCCTAAATACTTGGGCTCCTGCCACCAGTGTTGGAGACCTGGATGGAGTTCCTGGCTCCTGGCTGTGGCCTGGTCCAGCCCTGTCTGTTGTTGCAGGCATCTGGGGACTCAACCAGAGGATGGAAGATTTCTATCTCTCCCTCTCTCTTTGTCACTCTTCTTTTCAAATAAATAAATGAATAAGTCTTTAAAACATACACTGCTTTAAAAAATGAACACTATAGAAGCATTGGACTAGCACCCCTCCTTCCCACAGCACTGCCTTCCCTGATGCCCACCGTCACTCTGTGCTGTTATGGCTGCGTGTGCAGAGGCTGAAAGCTGATGGGAGCAGGCTGTGTGGGTGGCAGTCCCTGCGCAGCCACTGGCCAGCCGTGTGACCTTTGCAAGGCACAAAGCCTTTCTGTCTCTCAGTTTCTTTGTACAGTAGAGATGATGTTCCGACCTCACAGGGTTAGTGTGAAGATTAAATGAGTCCAGGCATATTGAGCTGTATTGACATATAGCCAGTGTTTTTTCAACTTGACTATTAATGTCATCATCATCATCATAGCCTCTCTGCCACCTTCAGTGCCATCATCTGATTGCTTTGTCCTTCCAGATCTTTTTTTATGCACTTACTGCAGAGAAGTAAAAAAGAAAAAAAATTTGTCCAAGGACCGGAGACTCCAACTAACAGATAAATGTGAAATCAAGAACCCCTCAGTCTACAAAAGCAGAGGTAGATCTAACGGTTTAGACACATTTGGGATGCCTACATCCTGTATCAGATACTTCTCTGCAGTAGTTTTATTTATTTATTTATTTATTTATTTATTTATTGACAGGCAGAGTGGATAGTGAGAGAGAGAGAGACAGAGAGAAAGGTCTTCCCTTTGCCATTGGTTCACTCTCCAATGGCCACCACGGCTGGCGCGCTGCGGCCAGCGCACCGTGCTGATCCAAAGGCAGGAGCCAGGTGCTTCTCCTGGTCTCCCATGGGGTGCAGGGCCCAAGCACTTGGGCCATCCTCCACTGCCTTCCCGGGCCACAGCAGAGAGCTGGCTTGGAAGAGGGGAACCGGGACAGAATCTGGCACCCCGACCGGGAGTAGAACCCAGTGTGCCAGCGCTGCTAGGTGGAGGATTAGCCTATTGAGCCACGGCGCCTGCCTATTTGTTTATTTTTTGAAAGGCAGAGTTACAGAGAGGAAGAGATAAAGAGAGAAGTCCTCCAACCACGGGTTCACTCTCCAGATGGCCACAACAGCTGGGGCTGTACCTAGCTGAAGCCAGGAGCCAGGAACCTCTTCCAGGTCTCCCATGTATGTGCAGGGGCACAAACACTTGGGCCATCCTCCTGAGCTGCCTTCCCATCATAGATGGTGGCCCCACTCGCTACACCACAGTGCTTGCCCCATATATATATATATATATATATATATATATATATATATATTTTTTTTTTTTTTTTTTTTTTTTTTTTTTTTTTTTGAGAGGCAGAGTGGACAGAGAGAGAGACAGAGAGAAAGGTCTTCCTTTTGCCATTGGTTCACCCTCCAATGGCCATTGTGGCCGGCGCGCTGCACTGATCCAAAGGCAGGAGCCAGGTACTTATCCTGGTCTCCCATGGGTGCAGGGCCCAAGCACTTGGGCCATCCTCCACTGCACTCCTGGGCCACAGCAGAGGGCTGGCCTGGAAGAGGGGCAACTGGGACTAGAACCCGGTGTGCCAGCGCTGCAAGGTGGAGGATTAGCCTATTGAGCCGCGGCGCCAGCCGCTGGCCCCATATTTTTAAAAAAGATTTATTTATTTTATTTGAAAGGCATAGTAGGGGCCAGCGCTATGGTGCAGCAGGTTAAAGCCCTGGCCTGAAGTGCCGGCATCCTATATGGGCCCTGGTTCTAGTCCCGGCTGCTCTTCTTCCAATCCAGCACTCTGCAATAGCCTGGGAAAGCAGTGAAAGATGGCCCAAGTCCTTAGGCCCCTGCTTCCACGTGGGAGACCCAGAAGAAACTCCTGGCTCCTGGCTTCGGATCAGCTCAGTTCCAGCCGTTGTGACCATCTGGGGAGTGAACCAGTGGATGGAAGACCTCTCTCTCTGTCTCTACCTCTCTCTGTAACTCTTAATAAATAAAATAAATCTAGAAAGAAAGAAAGAAAGGAAGGAAGGAAGGAAGGAAGGAAGGAAGGAAGGAAGGAAGGAAGGAAGGAAGGAAGGAAGGAAGGAAGGAAGGAAGGAAGGAGAGAGAGAAAGAGAAAGAAAAAGAAAGGAAGGAAGGAAGGAAGGGGAGAGAGAGAGAGAGAGAGAGAGAAAGAGAAAGAGAGAAAGAGAGAAAGAGAAAGAAAGAAAGAAAGAAAGAAAGAAAGAAAGAAAGAAAGAAAGAAAGAAAGAAAGAAAGAAAGAAAGAAAGAGAGAAAAACAGAGAAGGAGAGACAGAGAAAGATCTTCCATCCTGTGATTGACTCCCCGAATGACCGAACAGCCAGGGCTAGGCCAGGCAGAAGCCAGGAGTCTGGAACGTCATCTGGTTTCCCACATTGGCTGGCAGGGCCCAAGTACTTGAGTCATTATCTGCTGCCTTCCAGGTGCGTTAGCAGGAAGCTGGATCAGAAGTGCAGAGTGGCCGGCTATGGATCGCACTGGCCCTCCAGTATGAGATATTGGTGTCCCAAGCAACTTAACTTGCTGAGCCACAAAGCCCACTCCTTGTTTTTAGTCTTTTTTTTTTTTTTTTTTGACAGGCAGAGTGGACAGTGAGAGAGAGAGACAGAGAGAAAGGTCTTCCTTTACCGTTGGTTCACCCTCCAATGGCCGCTGCGGCCAGCGCACTGCGGCCAGCGCACCGCGCTGATCCAATGACAGGAGCCAGGTACTTCTCCTGGTCTCCCATGGGGTGCAGGGCCCAAGCACTTGGGCCATCCTCCACTGCACTCCCGGGCCACAGCAGAGAGCTGGCCTGGAAGAGGGGCAACTGGGACAGAATCCAGCACTCCAACCGGGACTAGAACCCGGTGTGCTGGCGCCGCAGGGCGGAGGATTAGCCTAGTGAGCCGCAGCGCTGGCTTGTTTTTAGTCTTAAGATTGATTTATTTTATTTGAGAGGCAAAATGACAAGGGGTCCGGGAGAGGTCTTCCATCTGCTGGTTTATTTCCCAAGTGACTGCAGGAGCCAGGAACTCCATCCAGGTCTCCCATGTGGATGGCAGGGTCTGCACCACTTTAGCCATCATCTGCTGCCCTGCAGATGCATTAGCAGGAAGCGGGATTGGAAGCAGAGGGTAGCTGGAACCAACACTTGAATATGGTTTGAGGGCATTCCAACTAACAGCTTAATCCGCCATGCCACAACACTTGTTGCCTCTCCCCTGATCATGATTTTAAACAGAAGTTGTTTGAAGAGCAGAGAGAGCAGGTTATTATTAATGGTTTTATTGTATTGTCACCTCCTCACTAAAAACAGCCTTATTTCTTTTTCAAATGTGAGAAGTAATACACGAACATTATTAATGGACGACTAGGTTGTCTACAGTTCTTTCCTACTATCACTAATGCTACAATGAGAATCCTACTAAGTATATTTATGCTTAGAATAAATTTCAAATTTCAGAATATTATTTGAGAAGCAGAGAGAGAGATACAGACACTGAGACAGAGAGAATGAGCGAGCCTCCACCAGCCAGCCCACTCCCCAAATGACTGCAATGACTAGAACTGAAGCTGAATCCAGTCCTGGTCTCCCATGTAGGTGGCAGGAATCCAGTTACTTTAGCCATCTAACTGATGCCTTCCAGGATCTGCGTTGCTAAGAAGCTGGAGTCAGGAGTCAGAGCCAGGAATTGAAGCCAGGACCTCCAATGTGGGACATCATATTCAAAAGTTTGATATTTATTTATTAAACTGTTCTAATAAAGATGTAAAAATGTTTAAGAATTTTAGATGAAATTTCCTGTTTCTTCATGTTCTGTTGATAGATACTAGGTATAGTTAATTTTAAAAATCTTTGCTGGAACCAGCACTGTGATGTAGTAGGCTAAGCCTCTGCCCTGGCTGCTCCTCTTCCAATCTAGCTCTCTGCTTATGGCCTGGAAGGCAGTGGAAGATGGCCCAAGTGCTTGGGTTCCCACACCCATGTGGGAGACCCAGAACAAGTTCCTGGCTGTGGCTTCGGATCAGCCCAGTTCCTGCCATTGCAGCCTTTTGGGGAATGAACCAGCGGATGGAAGATCTTTCTCTCTGTCTCACCCTCTCTTTGTAACTCTGCCTCTCAAATAAATAAATACAATCTTTTTTTAAAATAAAAATAAAAAATCTTTGCAATCTGATAGAAAAAATTATGTCCATTTTTCATTTATTTATTAAAGATTTATTTATTTATTTGAAAGGCAGAGTTAGAGTGGCAGAGTCAAACTCAAAGAGAGAGAGATCTGAGATCTTCCATCTGCTGGTTTACTCCCCAATGGCCGCAACAGCTAGAGCTGGGCCGATCTAAAACCAGGAGCCAGGAACTTCTTCCTGGTCTCCCATGTGGGTTCAGGGGCGCAAGTACTTTAGCCATCCTCCACTGCATTCCCAGGCCATAAGCCTGGATTGGAAGAGGAGCAGCCAGGACTTGAACCGGCATCCATATGGCATGCCTGCAATGCAGGTGGTGGCTTTATCTGCTATGTTATTCCACAGCGCGGGCTCCAATTTGTCTTTTTTTTTTTTTTTATGATTAGGGAGGGTATCAGTTATCTAGATGCTCATTGCCATTTATTCATCTTTTTTATGTTCCTGTTCATATCCGTTACCCACTTTTGATACATGATTTTATTTATTTCTTTTAGAAACAATTTGCTCCGTAATGGTCTTAGCCTGAAATCGCTCGCTGAGACTGTGTTGAACTTCCCCCTTGACAAGTCCCTTCAACTTCGTTGCAGCAACTGGGATGCTGAGAATCTTACAGAGGACCAGGTATTCTTTTAAAACAATTTGTTATTGTTTATTTACTTTAGAGAGAGTGATCCCATCGACTGGCTCATTCCCCAAATGCCCACAACAGCCAGGACTGGGTCAGGCTGAAGCCAGGAGCTAGGAACTCAATCCAGGTCTCCCGTGTGGGCCGCAGAAAACCAGCTACCTGAGCTGGCCTCACCGTCTCCGGGGATCTGCATCAGCAGAAACCTGCGGTCAGGGGCTGGAGCTGAGTACTGAGCCCCAGCACTCCAGGGTGGGACATGGGCTTCCTAACCACTCGACCAAACACCTGCCCCAGGACCAAGTGTTCTTATCACAGCAGCTGGAGAGCATAGCAGTTGTTGCCTCCAAAGAGTAATTTTTTAAATATTCTAATCCTCATAATACCATAAAAGTACTGGATAGACTGGACTACAATGTATATGCCACCTAAATAATAGAGTAAGAATCCCAGTTACACCCTGGACACTCACTGTATGCCAGGCCGTTCAGAAAATGTAATTTTTTCCATGAGTACAAATGTATAAATTTTTTAGATTTGTTTATTTATTTGAAGGCAGAGTTACAGAGAGGCAGAGAGCGAGAGAGAGGGGTCTTCCATCCGCTGGTTCACTCCCCAAATGGCCACAATGGCTGGAGCTGGGCCAATCTGAAGCCAGGAACCTGGAGCTCTTCCAGATCTCCCACATGGATGCAAGGGCCCAAGGACTTGGGCCTTCTGCTTTCAGATCGGAAGTGGAGCAGCCGGGACTCGAACCGGCACCCATATGGGATGCCAACACTGCAGGCAGCAGTTTCACCCACTACGCTACAGTGCCAGTCCCCAGATACGTTATTTTAAAATATGTTTTCCCATTGTACAAATTATCTTTTCACCTTCTTGATGGGATCAAACACAAAAGTTTAAGTTTGATGTGCTCAGTTGTCTATGTTTTCTTTTACTGCTTATTCTTTTGCTATCATATCCAATAAAGTGTCCCCTAATGCAAAGTCCTGAAGGGTTACTCCTACATTTTCTTTTAAGTTTAGCTTTTGCACTTCGGTCTGTGATCCATTTTGAGTTGATTTTTGTATATGTTTGAGAGAAGGTTTCAAATTCATCTTTCACATGGGGTATCCCCTTGTCTCAGCACCATTTGTTAAAAATGCCTTTGTTTGGCCGGCGCCGCGGCTCACTAGGCTAATCCTCCGCCTTGCGGTGCCGGCACACCAGGTTCTAGTCCCGGTCGGGGCGCCTGATTCTGTCCTGGTTGCCCCTCTTCCAGGCCAGCTCTCTGCTGTGGCCAGGGAGTGCAGTGGAGGATGGCCCAAGTGCTTGGGCCCTGCACCCCATGGGAGACCAGGATAAGTACCTGGCTCGGGCCATCGGATCAGCACGGTGTGCCGGCCGCAGCGTGCCAGCCGCGGCAGCCATTGGAGGGTGAACCAATAGCAAAAGGAAGACCTTTCTCCCTGTCTCTCTCTCTCACTGTCCACTCTGCCTGTCAAAAAAAAAAAAAAAAACAAAAAAAGCCTTTGTTTCTGCTTATTTGGAAACCATATGTTAAAAAGCACTCTTCCCACATTCAAGCACACCTCTTTTCTCTGGGAGAAAAATTTGCTGATAAATATGTAGATTGTTATATCTGGGTGGAAAATTCCACTGAACTTGTTTTATTCTAAAGGTGTCAAAAAAATCCTTACTAATAGAATAATTTATCTGGCTTGGTTGTTAGAAGGCTTTTGAGATTCTTATACCCTTTGTTGGGAAAACCTATCAGTTTTCATTTTGACTACTTTTGTGAGTGACTAGCTTGCCTTTCTTTCACTAGTTGCTTGGGAGAATAAGTTTTTTTTAAGATTTATTAATTTATTTATTTGAAAAGCAGAATTACAGAATGAGAAAGAGACATATAAAAAGATCTTCCATCTTCCATCTTCTGGTTCACTCCCCAAATGGCCACAGTAGCCAGAGCTGGACTAGGTTGAACAGGGACCAGGAGCCAGGAGCTTCCTCTGGGTCACCCATGTGGGTGCAGGGCCCAGGCACTTGGGCCATCTTCTACTGCTTGCCCAGGCAAATGAGCAGGAATGTGGATGGGAGGTGGAGTAGCTGGGACCTGATCTGCTGCCCATGTGGGATGGCAGCACTGCAGACGGTGGCTTCGCTGGTTGTAGCACAGTGCCGGCCCCACAAGGATGACTTAGCACAATTAAACAAAAACATGCCAGGGCAAAATTTTGACTTGAGGCCCATGTATGAAACCAATTTTTTTTTTTTTTTTTGGACAGGCAGAGTTAGACAGTGAGAGAGAGAGAGAGAGACAGAGAGAGAATTTATAGACAGTGAGAGAGAGACAGAGAGAAAGGTCTTCCTTCCATTGGTTCACTCCCCTAATGGCCGCTATGGCCAGCACTGTGCCAGTTCAAAGCCAGGAGCCGGGTACTTCCTCCTGGTCTGCCTTGTGGGTGCAGGGACCCAAGTACTTGGGCCATCCTCCACTGCCCTCCTGGGCCACAGCAGAGAGCTGGACTGGAAGAGGAGCAACCAGGACTAGAACCCGGGGTGCCGGCACCGCAGGCAGAGGATTAACCAAGTGAGCCACAGCGCTGGCCATGAAACCCATTTGTTTCCCTTGTTTTCAACATGTTATTAATAAGATGGTGGGCCTTTTCTGATTGATATTCACACAGCCCTCTTAGTAATAATTTCAGCCATTCTGAAGGGTGACTGCCCCAAAGTGGATTTCGTGTGCTGATTGTCAGGCCTCTCCCTAAACTTTTTTTTTTTTTTTTTTTTTTGACAGGCAGAGTGGACAGTGAGAGAGAGAGACAGAGAGAAAGGTCTTCCTTTTCTGTTGGTTCACCCCTCAATGTCCGCTGCGGCCGGCGCACCGCGCTGATCCGAAGCCAGAAGCCAGGTGCTTCCTCCTGGTCTCCCATGGGGTGCAGGGCCCAAGCACTTGGGCCATCCTCCACTGCACTCCTGGGCCACAGCAGAGAGCTGGCCTGGAAGAGGGGCAACCAGGACAGAATCCAGTGCCCTGACTGGGACTAGAACCCAGTGTGCCGGTGCCGCAGGCGGAGGATTAGCCTATTGAGCCGCGGCACTGGCCCCTAAACTTGAGAAACAGCTGTGCAGTGGAATGGTAGCAGACAGGAAGAAACCTCACTGGTTCATGTAGATCAGGATTTTCCAGGAGTTAGAGAAAGTCATTATTTTAGCGATTATAGTGAAGAAATAGAGAACATGAGAATTCTTATGCTGTTCAACTCACTGTTGTACAGTTTGAAGGTTTTCAGGAAGTCCATGGTGCCTAGGTTACTGGCCATTTTGAATTAGGATCCTCAGGTTTGTCCGTATCTCTGCGGTGCCCGCGAGGTTGCTTTGTCTGGTGTGCCTTTGAGATTGCACTGATGGCTGACTTTTCTCTCCAGGTAACTTACGCCGCCAGGGATGCGCAGGTTTCAGTGGCTCTCTTTCTCCATCTCCTTGGATACCCTTTCTCTAGGCAGTCAGCTGTGCCAGAGAGCGATGACCGCGCTGGCTGGAGGAAAGTCTTGGAGAAATGCCGGGATATGGTGGACATCCCATTCCGAAGCAAAGCAGTTAGCAGACTGGGAGAGGAGGTTGCTGGGGAAGCCTCTGAGTCTCAGCAGAAGCCGAGAAAGAAGAAGTCTGAGAGCGATGGAGCGGTGCCCGGCAGCCAGCAAGGCCGGGACCCCAGGAGACACAAGAGAAAGCCCCTGGGGGTGGGCTACTCTGCCAGGTAACTGACAGTTCTCTGGCTCCTGGAGCGAGGGCCCAGCCTCCAGCAGGGGATGTGACGCCGTGCCAGGGGCCTGGGGCGAGGCCTGTGGTGAGGCAGAGGAGGCTGTCCAGGGTGTGTTTTCCTTTTCCCTTGTTTTCAGAGACATTTGGACTGTCCTTTGTTTTGTTTGTGTATTTTTTTCCTCGTTTATATTTTTCAACCTTTGGACAATTGGAGTAGAAATGAGGCTTCAGCCTGACTTTGTCACTGAGCCCCGATGTGACATTAGGCCTGTAACTTCTCCAACTTTTTTTTTTTAAGATTTACTTATTTATTTATTTGGAAGAGTTGCACAGAGGAGAGGCAGAGAGAGAGGTCTTCTATCTACACTGGTTCACTCCCCAAATAGCCACAACAGCTGGAGCTGGGCTGATCTGAATCCAGGAGCCAGGAGCTTTTTCTGGGTCTCCCACGTGGGTGCAGGGCCCCAAGGACTTGGGTCATCTTCTACTGCTTTCCCAGGCCATAGCGGAGAGCTGGATCGGAAGTGGAGCAGCCGGGACTTGAACTGGCGCCCATATGGGATGCCGGCACTTCAGACGTTGGCTTTACCTGCAATGACGCCACAGTGCCTGTCCAACCTTAAAAGGGGGATTAGTTATTAGCTCTTGTTTGCTTCAGGATGGCTGTGAAAATGAGTAACGTGAAGGGCTTCATCTCGTCAGGAGAAACACATCAGCTGATTTCTTACCCGTCTGGTGGTTGATTACTTAGCTGGGACCCAGCTCTGAACCAGTGTTGTTCTCCCACCAGCTAGAACTTTCCAGTACAACTGACCCCTTTGTTGTCGGACGATGACTCCTAAGTACTTTGGAACAGAAGTTTGGTCCCTGTAGCAACGTGCCTTTAGGAAATGTATGATTAAATAGGAGGAAATTTTACATGTGAGCTAGAAATAAGTTGACATGGTCCTCATTATTTTAGCTTGAACTTTAAAATATGTAATTTGCAGTGATTTGACAGTTTTCTTGTAGCTCTGGTGCTGTTTGTGTTCATAGCAGAGCAATGTAAACACCACCCAGTTCACCCCCTAACCTCCTAGTCAATTAAGTAAAAATCAAGAGGCATAAACGAATTTGTTTCCTTGCCCAGTGCAGATGGGGGGTTCACTGTGGTTTCTTGCCCTATTTGTTTCTTCCATAATTTGTATTGTGATCCTAGTGTTGAGAGTAGTTTGACTCAGAAGAGCGTGGGAAGCCGACCGAGTGCTTGACAAACACTGAGTCTGAGGTTTCTCTCCCTTCCCCGCAGAAAGTCGCCTCTGTATGATAACTGCTTTCTCCACGCTCCTGATGGACAGCCCCTCTGCACCTGTGACCGGAGGAAAGCCCAGTGGTACCTGCACAAGGGCATTGGAGGTGGGACACTCAGCCGTCCTCGCTTCTCTGTTTAGGGCGGGGGTGGGGGGTGGTGGCGGGAGTGGGCAGTGGGATGTGAGGGAGAGACCTGGAGACACACGTGGACTGGGTAGCCACAACACAGAGACACGGCCGGGCACCTTCCCCGGGCGGGCGCGCGCAGGCAGCGCTGACCTCCTTCTCCCCTCCAAGAGCTGGTGAGCGAAGAGCCCTTTGTGGTGAAGCTCCGGTTTGAGCCTGCGGGCAGACCTGAATCCCCGGGAGACTACTACCTGATGGTCAAAGAGAACCTGTGTGTGGTGTGCGGCAAGCGGGACTCCTACATCCGGTGAGTGCGGTCGTGGGCGCCCTGACGTCCGCGCCACGGGGATGGGGCTGTGCAGCCTGCCGGAGCCTGGCCGAGGGCTGGCTGTCCCAGCGCGCACGCGCAGCCGGGCTCTGAGCCGCTTCGCGGTAACCCCATAGCAGTGCGCTGCCTTTGTGCAGGGCGGACCCCGGACCGCCTCCTTCAGGGGCTGGGTCCCTGCGTCCTCCCTGAGTGGCTCATGGACTCCCTGAGCCCTGGTGCTGTTCACACAATGTCCAGACCCGAAGGCTGCTCTGGCCTGTGATTCTTTTTGTGTCAAGGCCCACGTGTCTGGACACTTGGCTGTCTCCGCGGCCTTGGTGCGCTGACTCCCTTCTCTTCTCTTCCCCCTGTACTGTTGCTGCTGCCAAAAGCCGAGGTGGGCCCTGCTGAACCCGGGAAGCCATGTCAGAGCCGGGGATTCCTCAGATGAAGGACGCTGGCCTTCTCATGTCACCGGGCTTCATAGAGAGTTGTTTTCTGGATATCAGGGGCCATGAGAAGAAACTTAAAAAAAAAAAAAAAAAAAAGATTTATTTATTTACTTGAGAAGCAGAGCTACAGACAGAGAGAGGGGTCTTCATCCACTGATTCACTCCCCAAATGGCCGTAATGGCCAGAGCTGGGCTTGCCAGGAGCTTCTTTCGGGTCTGCCACACCGGTGCAGGGGCCCAAGCACTTGGACCATCTTCCACTGCTTTCCCAGGCCACAGTAGAGAGCCTGGATCAGAAGTGGAGCAGCCGGGACTTGAACTGGTGTCCATATGGGATGTTGGTGCTGCAGGCGACAGCTTTACCTACTGCACCACAGCACCAGCCCCAAGAATATCTTTTCATTTCCCCAAGACCCCTCCTTCGAGAAGCATGGCCTGCTCAAAGGTGGGCTGTTAACCTCTGCCTGCCCCTGTAGCCTCATGGTAAGTGATCGGTATTGGCTTCGAGGAGAGAGAGACCTGAGGAACAGGTGGGTGGGTGAGGCAGGCAACCAGGAACCTAAGACCCCTGTAGGGTAGAGTGGAGTAGGCGAGTTGCCTTGAGGTAGGCTGTTGGGTGTGGTGCTCAAGGCCTCTCGTCGTGTTCAGGCTCAGGCTGGAATCCCGGTGGCCAGCTGCTCGCTTTGCGTGTGCTCGGTGTCCTACGCTGATGAGCCCTGCTCTCTCGTGGCCCCGTTCCAGGAAGAACGTGATTCCGCACGAGTACCGCAAGCACTTCCCCATTGAGATGAAGGACCACAACTCCCACGACGTGCTGCTGCTCTGCACCTCCTGCCACGCCATCTCCAACTACTACGACAACCACCTGAAGCAGCAGCTGGCCAGGGAGTTCCAGGCGCCCATCGGCTCCGAGGAGGGCTTGCGCCTGCTGGAAGACCCCGAGCGCCGGCAGGTGCGTTCCGGGGCCAGGGCCCTGCTCAACGCGGAGAGCCTGCCTGCCCATCGCAAGGAGGAGCTGCTGCGAGCGCTGAGGGAGTTTTATAACACAGACACCATCACAGAGGAGATGCTGCAGGAGGCCGCCAACCTGGAGACAAGGTACGACCTAAGAACCAGGGACGTCGGCCTCCCTGCTCCGTGAACCTGTTTGCTGGGGAGGGGGCCTCGACGGCCTGCGTGCAGTGCCAGGCATCCAGCTGACTCTAGTGGTTTAAGACACCGTGGGAATGGGCTTAGGACAATCTCCGACTCTTTTTTTTTTTTTTTTTTTAAGATTTATTTATTTATTTGAAAGGCAGAGTTACACAGAGAGGTCTTCCATCCACTGGTTCACTCCCCAGTTGGCTGCAATGGCCGGAGCTGCACCGATCCAGAGCCAGGAACCAGGAGCTTCCTCCGGGTCTCCCACGTGGGTGCAGGGGCCCAAGGACTTGGGCCATCTTCTGCTTTCCCAGGCCACAGCAGAGAGCTGGTTCAGAAGTGGAGCAGCCAGGACTAGAACTGGTGCACATATGGGATGCTGGCGCTTCAGGCCAGGGCGTCAACCCGCTGCGCCACAGCGCCAGCCCCTGTCCTTGACTCTTTAATGCCATATAATGTCCAGTCATTTTCATGGTTAGTGTGAGAGTGTAGATGCAAGGGAGTTGTCTTACACATTCTGTGCAAAGCTAAATCCTGAAGTCAGCACGCAGGACGAAATGATAGTCCAGTGATACCCCGAAATCTCTGAAGTTGCGCATGAAGGACCGTCTAGGTGATTTTACATCCCTGCCTTCACCCAGGGGTGTGAGAACCATGGGTTCACATTTCCCGTCTCACCTGCTCTGCCGGGTTCCGGCCTACTGAGTGGAATATTGCGCAGAATTGCTGTCCCTGTTTAAGTGACTTTCCTCTTGTTTCCCTCCTCCCTTGCTCTCTCCCACCTTCCCTGTGTGTGCATAGGCGAATTCATAGGATATAACTCAGTGTCCCTAAGCGAGATGTTTATGGTCCTGAAAAATGAATAGCTACATGGCTCAGACGACAAGACCTTTGGGCTGCTGGGTGTAGTTCTGCTTCCAAACTCTCACTTTTTTCCACAGTACTAGGGGATGAAATAATTGAGCCAGTAAGTTCACAAAATCCTGATAGCAAGTGCTTAGTGTTTCCATTATCAAATAATAAATAAATAAGGGGCAGGCAATTGGATGCCTGTATCCCGTATTGGAGTGCCTGGTTCAAGTCCTGACTTTCTGTGTTTCCGATCATCCATCTCCCTACTAATGTGTACCCTGGGAGGCCATAGGTGCTTGAATCCCTGACTTCCATGGGAGACACCTGAATGGGGTTCAGGGCTCCTGGCTTTGGCCTTGCCTATCCCTGGCTTTTCCAGGTATTTGGGGAATAAACTAGCAGATGGAAGATCTCTTGCTGTCTGACTGCCTGCCTTCCAATAACATGAAAATAAAGAAAAGCTGAAAAGACTTTCCTTAAAAAGGAATTGATTAAAACTATGATCATAATCACAATATTTATTTATTTTAAGTTTTGAAGCTTTTTATTCATTGAGAGAAATGCGCAGGAGAATGAGGCCTTTATTTAGGGGATTTATTTATTTTTTAGAAATGGTTATTTCACCCAGGCTGCTGATCCATCACAGATACTGCAAATATCCATTGAACAGACATATAGAGATACCTTGTATCTTGTAGAACCAAGATAATAAACTTTCATTAAGTGGCCATGGTTATTTCTTTTTTTAAAAGATTATTTGAAAGTCAGACTTACAGAGGGAGAGGGAGAGACAGAGGTCTTTCATACACTGGTTCACTCCCCAGATGGTTGCAACAGCCAAAGCTGAGCCAGGCTGAAGCCAGGAGCCAGGAGCTACTGTAGGTCTCCTGCATGGGTAACAGGCGCCCAAGCACTTGGGTTGTCTTTCGCTGCTTTTCCCAGGCCATTAGCAGGGAGCTGGGTTGGAAGTGGAGCAGCTGGAACACAAACCGGAACCATATGGAATGCTGGCATTACAGGCAGCGGCTTTACCTACTTCACTACCATTATTATTTCTTAGTGCAACCTGCTAAGATGGGTTTTACTTATTTTTTTTAAAGATTTATTTATTTATTTGAAAGTCAGAGTTACACAGAGAGAAGGAGAGGCAGAGAGAGAGAGAGAGGTCTCCCATCTAATGGTTCACTCCCCAGTTGGCTACAACTGCCGGAGCTGCACTGATCTGAAGTGAGGAGCCAGGAGCTTCTTCCGGGTCTCCCACGTGGGTGCAGGGGCCCAAGGACTTGGGCCATCTTCTACTGCTTTCCCAGGCCATAGCAGAGAGCTGGATCAGAAGTGGAGCAGCTTGGACTCAAACTGACGCCCATATGGCATGCCAGCACTGCAGGCTGCGGCCCCACCCACTATGCCACAGTGCTGGCCCCTAAGATGGGGTTTAGATTTCTTACTGGTAACTGCTAATATTCCATCTTGCATTTTAAAAATCTTTCGAAGTTTTTTTAAAAAAACTATTATTGATCTTTATCCCTACAGCTATTGTGTGAAGTTGAATATATATTATTTTCTAAGTTTCTTTGAGGTTATTGACATCGTATGACACATTAGTGAGACTGACTCCTTTGATTAATTCCCAAATGTATTTCCTAAAACAGTATCAAACTACCTCCCCCTCTCACACTTCACATAGATCTTACTGAATTGGATAAGTGGATGCTGGGCTTAAGACTGAGAACAGTCAACTCCTTAAAGAAGATTTAATTTAAAAATATTCAAGAAATATGAAACTTGCTGATATTTTCAGAGAACTAAAAATTATGCATTTTGTGCAGAGTTCATTGCCACTTGGGATACCCACATCCCAGATCTGAGTGCCTGGTTTGAGTCCTGACTTTTGACTTCCAATCCAGGTTCCTGCTGGTGTGTACCTTGGGAGGAACAAATGATGGCTTAAGTGGTTGGGTCAGTGTCACCCATGTGAGAGACCTGGATTGGATTTCAGGATCCTGGCTTTGGCCTGGCCCAGCCCTGGCTGTGGCAGGATGGAAGATATCTCTGTCTCTCTGCCCTTCAAATAAAAGGACAATTTTTTTAATTATCAAGGAGACATAAACAGTTATAAAATTATTATGTAGTTATGTATGTGTGTATGTATGTATGGGTAGGAGGGAGATGATAGATAGGCAGGGCCTCTAGTTAGCTACAAACTCAGAAACATAAAGTTTCCAATATAAAAGTCACATCTGAAAAGAAAGGAATGCTAAAAGCGTTCCTGAAGCAAATGCATATTAGCATAAAACCAAAGAACTAAGTAAAGCTACAAATAGGTCTGTAAAGATAAAGACTACCTAGAAAGTGGGTTAAAGTAAAAGAGAAAGGAAAGTTGTGGCCGGCGCTGTGGCTCACTAGGCTAATCCTCCGCCTAGCGGCGCCGGCACACCGGGTTCTAGTCCTGGTCGGGGCGCCGGATTCTGTCCCGGTTGCCCCTCTTCCAGGCCAGCTCTCTGCTGTGGCCAGGGAGTGCAGTGGAGGATGGCCCAAGTGCTTGGGCCCTGCACCCCATGGGAGACCAGGAGAAGCACCTGGCTCCTGGCTTCGGATCAGTGCGGTGTGCCGGCCGCAGCACGCCGGCCGTGGCGGCCATTGGAGGGTGAACCAACGGCAAAAGGAAGACCTTTCTCTCTGTCTCTCTCTCTCTCACTGTCCACTCTGCCTGTCAAAAAAAAAAAAAAGGGAAAGTTGTTTTCTTCCTTGATGACTAAAACAAGAGGAGTAACTGATGTTATCCAAATTTATTGTGTTCTAAGGAAAACAGGATTGAACAACAGAATTTTAATTCAAGTATAGCCCAACTTTTCTTTTCTCCAAAGGCACAGGTATGCTTCCTGGCTAAGGGCTTCCTAGTCCCTGAGGAGTGTTGATCATCCTGTTAATGCTTCTTGCTGAGTTGTGGCTTCCTTTACGTCATTTTGTATTGGTCCCCCGTTTTCCTAGCATGCTACTTGAGATTTCAGTAAATGTGACATCTATTTTGTGGTTACTGCTAGGGGTCGCCAGCTGCCTAGTAATAGCAGAACTGACAGCATTCATAGGAGGAGTAGGGAGGCAGCTGTGTCTTTTTTTTTTTTTTTTTTTATAGAAAAACCTTTATTTCAATGATATTTTGCCTTCTACTTGGTAACATAAGGATCTGGTGTGAGAAGTACCAAAATAGGAAGAAGAAATAACTGAACTAATTTAACGTACCCTTTATATTTTTTTTTTTTTTTTTTAAGATTTATATATTTATCTGAAAGACTGAGTTAGAGAAAGAGAGGGAGAGACAGATCTTCCATTCCATGGTTCATTCCCAAGATGGCTGCAAAGGCCAGGGCTGGGCCAGGCTGAAGCCAGGAGCCAACAGCTTCTTCTGAGTCTCTCACGTGGGTGGCAGGGGCCTAAACACTTGGGCCACCTTCTGCTGCTTTTCCCAGGCCATTAGCAGGGAGCAGGATTGGAAGTGGAGCAGCTGGGATCCCAACCAGCTCCCATACAGGATCACAGGCAGCAACTTAACCTGCTATGCCACAGTGCCAGCCCCTAGCCTTTATATTTCTACCAGCAGATGCTGGTAACAGAACATTTCTTTTTTTTCTTAAAGATTTATTTTATTTACTTGAAAGACACAGTTACAGAGGGGGGGGCTTCCATCTTCTGGTTCACTCCCTAGACGGCTACAACAGCCAGAGCTGAGCCAATCTGAAGCCAGGAGCCAGGAACTTCTTCCCACATGAGTCTCCCACATGGGTGCGGGGGCCCAAGCACTTAGGCCATCCTCCACTGCTCTCCCAGCCGCATTAGCAGGGAGCTAGATCAGCAGTGGAGTAGCCGGGCCGCAAATTGGCGCCAATATGGGATGCTGGCACGGCATGGCAGGGCTTTAACCTACTGCGCCACAGCGCTGGCCCCAGAACATTTCTTTATTTTTTTGAGGTTTTATTAGAGTCAAAGAATTCCAGCCAGAGCAGCATGGAGGGGGGCTCCAATGGAGGAAAAACCTGCAGAAGCCTGTGGCATTGGGGTTTTTAAGCACAATTAAAAAAAAAAACTTGACAATCATTTGACATTCAGTTATGACAGGGACAAAACCCATCAAAAGGCCTTACTTGCAACCCTTTATCCTGTCTGACCGCCTCCCGTAGACCCCAGGCCAGCAGCCGTTGAAGCTGTTTGTGCCACCGTCCCATGCCTGCTCCCCTCACGCCCTTTTCTCTTGTGTCTCCGCAGGATTTCTAATGAAAACTACGTCCCTCACGGGCTGAAGGTGGTGCAGTGCCACACCCAGGGTGGCCTGCGCTCCCTCATGCAGCTCGAGAGCCGCTGGCGCCAGCACTTCCTGGACTCCATGCAGCCCACACACCTGCCGCAGCAGTGGTCCGTGGATCACAACCATCAGAAGCTGCTCCGGAAGTACGGAGAAGACCTCGCGGTCAAGCTGTCGTGAGCGCGGCTCCCTCCAGGGCAGGGTGGGGCGGGGGTGGGGGGGTGCTGCAGTGAAGGCAACGGAGTCGTGGTCGTTAATTGTCAAAGCCGGAGCCGCGCAGTCAGTATATGAACCCGTGCTGGACTCAGGTGCTTCTGAGGCAGCAGGCTGCCGTTTTAAGGAAAGCCGTGGTTTTCATCTGTAACTGAGCAAGGTCCGTCTCCTCTCTTGGTTTGTTTTTGTGAACGAGAAAGGAGACCTTGACCTTTATTTGCTCTCTGCTCCCTCTGCCTTTCCTGCGCAGAGGGAAACCGACAAATTCTCCCCGAAGCGACTTGCTGGGACTCTCAGAAAATGTTTTTAGCTCCTTGCTTCCCTGTCCAGTGCGTTGATTGACCTCGGACAGGAGCTGCCCAGCGTGTCAGTCCCGTCAGGCGGGAAGGGAGACTGTGCTTCCGGAGGCTGGAGAGGGGACCAAGGGTCTGACCCGTGCTCCCAGCTCAGCCTCCTGAGGATCATCTCTGGCTGAGTGCTCGCCAGCGACTCACCTGGCTGGGACCCGCCCGGAGTACGGTGCTTCTGTTGATTTCCCATGGTGACTGTGCTCCCTTCCCACGTGGGGACCACAGGGCAGCTTCCTGCTGTGAGCTCCGCCCTCCCCTTGAGGAAGCCCCCTTCTGGGATAAGCCTCCCCCCTCCCCGCGAGGTGGACGGGCCTGCAGGCCGCTGCCCAGCAGAGCGTGGTTCTTGGCTCAGCTCCTCCCTTTGTGCCGTGTGTTGCCTGCTTCTTGCACGCTTCCTGCCCAAAACTGCCAGGATTTTAGCTCAGTCCCTTCCTGTGGGGAAGATTGTATTTAACCAGGATCCATGTCAGCTCCTCCACGCTCCGGCCTCCCTCAGCTTTGCAACACTGACTTCTTTTAAACCCATACTCACTCCAGAGGCTTTCAGTCAGGTCGCAGTTCATGGAGGACGTCCTGGTCCCCCCTGAAGCCTGGGGCCCCGAGATCAGTGAATAGAGTAGATGTTTGCAAGGGTGATGTTTCGTCTCTCAAAACATCTGTCTCCTCATTGAGTGTGAAATTAACTTATTAGTGATTGTACCTTTTCTAAACTACTAGGGAAACTTTCGTATTTCACAAGTTCTTAACAAGCTTAAAAAGGACTTTTAAGATCTGAATTCAACAAGAGCTCTATTTTGGAATTGTGCCCAAGTTGGTGATGATTGTTCTAACCTTGATCAATAAAACCTCTAAGCACAAGACTCACTGAGCTGTCAATGTTACCCTTTTCTGTATAACTTTCTAAAATGGTGACTGTCCTTAGTGGAGGAGACACTTATCCTAGCGGTGCCTGCCGCGTGGCAGCCGGCCCTCACACACACACACACACACACACACACACACACGGTGCACCGCAGAGCAGCCCACAAACCCACATGCATGGCCTCAGGGTGGGGACCGGCCTGCCTACAGTATCACTTGGTCTGGCCCTGCCTAGGCTTCCCCAGGCGGGACTTGGAATCCAGTAAGTCTCTGGTGGGCTGATTTAAGTTGACAGTTGTGTGTGGCCCCTAGGTGGTGTTATAAATATGTAAACGGCCCTGGGCAGAACAGAGGTCCCCACTCCTGCGGTACACCTCTTTGTTCTCATGCACCCTCAAACAGGCACTCCTGGGGTCTAAACTAGAAATGCCTAAAAGTGGATAGTGCCAGGCACTTTGAGGAGTGTTTGTCCAGTGTGGTGGGTTCTTACGGGGCAGTGCCTCCTGGCCAAGTTGTGTGGGGCTGCGGGGGGTGGGGGGGGGTGGGGGTGGGGGAGGATGGAGAAGAATGGGGAAAACAGCCCGTACTTGGTTGTGTTTGGAGCCAGGCTTGCCACAAGATGGCACTCAGAGATTTGCTTTTAAATGCATTCGACTTCTATACAGTCATGGAATGTAACTCGTGTTTCGCAATCTGCGTAGCTGGTTTTGAGTCACTTCTGTAAACTTTACAAGGAAACCTTCCTCCTCTGGGAGAGGCAAGTAGGGCCTTTACTTGCTCTGCTCCAGGGATCCTCATGCTGAGAGGTGAGAGCTCCTGCGGGGTGCGGTGGCTGCTGTGGCGAGCTCATGGGTTCTCCAGGAGAGCTTCTGGCCAGGCCCAGGGGACACAGGGCCGGCAGCAGGGCAGAGCAGCAGCCAGGCCGTGGCGCGCCGGGTTTCTCGTCCCACCCAGAAGAGGTTTGCTGTGCCCCCGGGCTCTTCCCAACTCTCTGAGTTTGCCGCCAGCTTCAGCAGCCCCTCCCTGGGACCGCCGATTGCCGTGTGAAATGAGAGATTTTAGGGTAGACGTATTGTAAAACAAATATTTATTGTGTTTTTTTCCTCTGATATAAAAGTAGCACGTGCTCTCACGAGTCTGAAGAAAGAATCCAACTCATCCATCTCCCTTCCACGTAGAACAGCCCCAAGCCTGCCGGGATTGTGAATTTCCCGTCAGCATTTAAACATGTAATGTGTAACATTTAAGCCAAACCAGGGATCTGCATTGGTACAGGCCGGTGTCCTCATTCCCCCACTGGCTAAACCTGGTGTCTAGGAATTTCCTGCATCCTTAGGACTTCGGGAACACAGTTCTAGTGGTTCTGCTTACTCGAGCTTTCTCACCCTACAGAGTTGAGAATTTTGGTTGTTTCAGGTCCTTTGTTCTTATCAGTGACTGCTCTGGTGAGCTTTCTAGGGTATTCCTCTTTGACTCCATCTTTGGCAATTTCCTTAGGGCTGAACCCTAGAAATTGGAATGTGAAGAGGGGGCTCAGGTTGCTGGAGTGGGTACAAACTGATACCAGCGTTGGGAGTGGTCAGCAAGGAAAGGCGTCTCTGACCCTTCGGCTCCCCATGTCCCAGTGCACTCAGCAAGCTCACGCGTGAGTAGCGGGGAGAGCTCAGGGTCGTGCGTGGCCAAGGCCTCTCTGGGGCTCCCTGAGGCTCTTCTCTGTGGCTTCTCTGCCCCTCAGCCTTCATTGCTTTATCTCCCTGTGGAGTCAGGGAAGTAGAAACATTGTGGCCAGGGCTGTGGTGGCAGCCCGGGCTGAAGCGCTGGCATCCCATATGGCGCCTGTTTGAGACCTGGCTGCTCTACTCCAATCCAGCTCTCTGCTATGGCCTGGGAAAGCAGTGGAAGGTGGCCCAAGTGCTTGGGCCCCTGCACCCGTCGGGGAGACCCAGAAGAAGCTCCTGGCTTCCGATTGGCACAGCTCCGGCCATTACAGCCATCTGGGAAGTGAACCAGCAGAGGATGGACGACCTCTCTCTCTCTCTCTCTCTGTAACCCTGCCTTTCAAATAAATAAATCAGCCTTTTCTTGAGGAATAATAATTCCATGTCCTCCAGATGCCTTGATTTTGGATTCAGCTGTACCTTTCGGGCATTCACTGTGCTGCGTACTTGTGCTGGAGCGCAGTACTTTCCTTCCTCTATCTCTTTTTTTTTTTTTTTTTTTAAGATTTCTAAAATTTATTTGAGAGGTAGAGTTACAGACAGAGAGAGGGAGAGACAGAGAGAAAAGTCTTCCTTCTGCTCTTTTTTGGTTTACTTCCCAATGGCGGCAATGGCCAGAACTGAGCTGATCTGAAGCCAGGAGCCAGGAGCTGCTTCTGGGTCTCCCATGTGGGTGCAGGGGCCCGAGGACTTGGGCCATCTCCTGCAGTGCCGGCCCCGAGCTCGGTGCTTTCTGCCTGTCCCAGTCCTGGAGCAGTTTTTCTTCAGGTGGAGGAGCAGGGCTGACAGGCAGGTGTTGCATGTGATGAGAGGTCCTGTTCCAGCAGCCTGCTGGGAGCTGCGTCAGTCACGCCCTTTGCTTTAATGCCTGAGCGTTGTTTATTTGAGAAGGTAGACTGTTGGTTCCGTCTACTCAGATTTGTGGTCAGCTCTGTTGAAGTCACAGTGCAGGTGACTGGACCAAAGGGGTGGTCACTTTGGAGCTAATCGAGAACTGATTCCCTTGGCGTAGGAATAGGGGATGTCAGAGAGCCTCGTTCATACAGCCTGGTTTGGCCCTCTTCTAATACTGTGCACGCTGCCGTTAAGGTCAGAGTCGTTCTCTGCTCTGGGTGGATGTGACGTAGTGAATCTTACATCCTCTGGACGGAACCCAAAATACTCGCTCTCCTCCCAGCCTTCTTCCTTGTTCTGAACTCTTGAAGTAATCACTGCATGGGTAGTTGTAGCCTTTCCGTCAGCATAACCTTCCAAAGCTGCTGAGTTCAGAGTCAGCATTATTATAAGCACAATGTGTGGTCCAGAATGTTCCCAAGTTGGAGGTGGCTACTGGTCGACTACTGCTGCCCCCAAAGGTCTCTTTCTCAGACTGTAGCAAAGTCTACAGTTGGGATTCTGACCACTCAGGTCACCAGGGTCTCTCTGAAGTCTTGTATAAGAATGAGAAATCTGGGGCCGGGGCTGTGGCATAGAGGGTTAACGCCCTGGCCTGAAGCACCGGCATCCCATATGGGTGCTCGCACTCGAGACCCGGCTGCTCCACTTCCGATCCAGCTCTCTGCTATGGCCTGGGAAAGCAGGAGAAGATGGCCCAAGCCCTTGGGCCCCTGCACCCGCGTGGGAGACCCGGAAGAAGCTCCTGGCTCCTGGTTTCAGATCGGCGCAGCTCCAACCGTTGCGGCCATCTGGGGAGTGAACCATCAGATGGAAGGCCTCTCTCTCTCTCTGCCTCTCCTCTCTCTGTGTAACTCTGACTTTCAAATGAAAAAAAAGAGAGAGAGAGAAATCTGAGCTCAGGAAGCTAAAGGCGCTGCCAGAAATAGGAGACTGAAGCTTGGGTAGTTTTAAAAGAAGTATGTTGCTTTGGTCGATGGAGGGGGCCGGGAAAGGGGGCTTGTTTCTGGACTCAGCTTTGTGTTTTGCTTGTTCCTGTACCAGTTCTGTCATGTGTCGGAGGATCAGAGAGGAGTAGGCTGGTGGCATTGGCTCTGGTTCCGGCCACCCACTGTGTGTCTTTGGACTCATCACTTAACTTGTCCTGGCTGCTTTCGTACCTATAAAATCCGAGGCTTGAATTAGAAGTGCTGAAGGGCCCTCTGAGCCGTTGCCTCCTGCGATGGATCTTGCTAGCCCGTGTGTGGCACTTCCCTTGTGTGCCGTGTACCTTTGCTTGGCTGCACTCTCTCATCCTGCCCCCAGCCCTGCAGATGGAAACTCTGGAGGGTAATGAGGGAAACGGGATGCCAACGCCACGTCCCCCTGGCCTCACTGACTAAGGAGAAGCCTGCTCCCTCCATCTGGGGCACCGCCTGGGAACAAAATACCCTTCTCACCAGAGCACTGTGGTGGCTCCCGGGGGCTTCCAGTTCCACTCCATCAGGAGGGAAGGGACATCTGTATCTTCTACCACACTGCCGGTGCTGTAGGTTTCATAAGAGATGCGTGTGGAGTGGAAATGAAACAAGTGTGTCGAGTGCTGTGGTTAGGAGGACAGTCATGGGAAAGAAATTTTAAGGTTTTTCAGGTTAAGAGAAATTAAGAATATATCATTGATAGAGAACTGAATAAAGTTGGGCACTTCAAAGGAAAACATTAAACCGATGTGTAAAAATCTCTCTTTTCTTTAATGCTGTCGTGACTGCCTGAGAATATCTTAGCACAGTGTCATCCAGCTGTGAGTCCTGAGACATGGCCGAATCAAAGGGCCATAGGAGGCGGCCTGTGGACGCTGTGTCTGTAACCCTGGCTTCCGTGGACTTTGCCCTCATTACCTTTGCCTTGGCCTGAGCATCAGCCTGCTGGATGTGTGAGAAATATGCAGTTTGTATTTCATAAGACAGCTGTGTGTATATCCGTTTCCTGTGAACTGGCAGAAAATACCTTTTCTAGTCCATCTTTGTGCTTGCTCTCAGTCCCAGAGAAAGTGTGTTGGCTTTTCTTTAATACCAGTTTGTACAAAGTATGCTCCACTTGGATCGCTGTTATAGCCATCACCTAGATGTACACGTGAACCCCCACTTTCTGCCAACTTGGGGTCATTTTTTGGTGGTATTTGAGAAATAGTAACCAGATAACCAAAAAAAAAAAAAAAAAAGAAGAAGAAGAAGAAGCTCAAGTACATTTCTCTGACTTCCCCTAGGTGAACCCTAATTTATCTAAAATTCTGACGTTCTTTGCTATTATCCCACAGAGCCAGCTAAAGCCCCAGTCAGCTGATTTGGTTTATTTTTAATCAAGATCTGCATGTTTGGCCCTGTAGGCTTGGTAGGCATGAGTTACAGCACACATGGCTTCTTCCAAGCTCTTGGATGCAACAAACAGGGCTAAAGTTGGCTCCGACAAGAAGCATAAGATGACTTGGGCTAGTTTTTCTTTTTAAGTGCTATACAAGTACAGAGCAGTTGGCCGCTGTCCTCCTCTCAAACCATCAGCAGAGTTGACCTTGGCCAAGCTTTTGCCTCATCTTCTCGGCATTTCAGCACTGAGTTGCGTCTCAGCCGAGGAATGCTTAACCAAAAGCACATGCTTGTGCTGGTGGCTTCCAAACAGCAAGTTTTGGGAAAAAGTCCACACGGAGTTGTTTTCTCAAAACAACAGCTTTCTCTGAACCACCAACCCCAAAAGCCTCTATGTAGTGACTTTGCGGCTTATTTTTTCCACAAGGGCTGGGATTTTGTTGTTAACAATACTTTATCTAGCAGCAGCACAGTGATTCTCCAGCAGAGTGCACAGATCTTGAGAGTGCAGCTTGATGAGTTCTGACAAATACGTACACACATATCACTGTCAAGGGCCAAAGTGTTTTTTGTTTTTTTTGTTTGTTTGTTTGTTTGTTTGTTTTTTGACAGGCAGAGTGGACAGTGAGAGAGAGAGACAGAGAGAAAGGTCTTCCTTTGCCATTGGTTCACCCTCCAATGGCCACCGCAGCTGGCGCGCTGCGGCTGGCGCACCGCACTGATCCGAAGGCAGGAGCCAGGTGCTTCTCCTGGTCTCCCATGCGGGTGCAGGGCCCAAGCACTTGGGCCATCCTCCACTGCCTTCCCAGGCCACAGCAGAGAGCTGGCCTGGAAGAGGGGCAACCGGGACAGAATCTGGTGCCCCGACCGGGACTAGAACCTGGTGTGCCAGTGTCGCAAGGCAGAGGATTAGCCTATTGAGCTGTGGCGCCGGCCCAAGGTTTTTAACATTGCAGGAAACACCTATTCTGATGATGGACAGCCTGGGATTGAAAGGTTGGCCATCCATCTAGCTGAGCAAATGACTCTAAAATAATAAATCCAGGGCACAGATATGATTAAAGATTCAGTCGTCTTGGGTCTAGGCAGTTTGCCCTTGTGTCACATCTGGCGGACTTGGTTACTGTAAAGCTACATGATGTTTATTTTTAATATGTTAACTTTTAAAATATGTAATATGGGCACATAGTACAAAAATGTTTTAAAATATACAATGAAAAGGAGATCTCCCCACTCCTTTCCCTCCTGGAAGGTAACTGGTATTGCTATTACTTGTTTTTGGTTGGGTTTTATTTAAAGATTTACTTATTCGAAAGGCAGAGAATGGGGCTGGTGCAGTGGTACAGCGGGTTAACACCCTGGCCTGAGCACTGGCATCCCACATGGGCGCCAGTTCAAGTCCCAGCTGCTCCACTTCCTATCCAGCTCTCTGCTATGGCCTGGGAAAGCAGTAGAAGAAGGCCCAAGTCCTTGGGCCCCTGCACCCGTGTGGGAGACCTGGAAGAAGCTCCTGGCTCCTGGCTTCAGATCGGTGCAGTTCCGGCTGTTGCGGCCATCTGGGGAGTGAACCATCAGATGGAAGACCTCCCTCCTTCCCCCCCGCCCCCTCTGCCTCTCCTCTCTCTGTGTAACTCTGACTTTCAAATAAATAAATAAATCTTAAAAAAAAAAAAAAAGGCAGAGTGACAGAGAGAGAGAGAGATCGATACGCACTTCATGCCCCACATGGCCACAACAGGCAGAGTTGAGCCAAGATGAAGCCAGGATCCAGGAACTCCTGGTCTCCCACATGGGTGGTAGGGATGCAAGTACTTGGGGCCACCTTCTGTTACATTTCTAGGCACATTAACAGGGCTGGATTGGAAGCAGAGTAGCCTGGACTTGAACTGGCACTCTGATATAGGATGCTGGTGTCCCAAATGGTGGCTTACCCCTCTGTGCCACACACTGGCCCCAGGTTACTACTTGTGTATTGTACATCCTTTAGAGAGATTGTATGTGTGTGGCTTTGTTTTTAAAGCCCACATTTCTTATTTGGTTGTTCTTATAGATTGGACAGGACTTGGCTCCCCAAACTCATGCAGACACTTGAACACCCCAATCCTGTATTAACAATTAATGGATGGCCGGCGCCGCGGCTCACTAGGCTAATCCTCCGCCTAGCGGCGCCGGCACACCGGGTTCTAGTCCCGGTTGGGGCGCCGGATTCTGTCCCGGTTGCCCCTCTCCCAGGCCAGCTCTCTGCTGTGGCCAGGGAGTGCAGTGGAGGATGGCCCAGGTGCTTGGGCCCTGCACCCCATGGGAGACCAGGAAAAGCACCTGGCTCCTGGCTCCTGCCATCGGATCAGTGTGGTGTGCCGGCCGCAGCGCGCCGGCTGCGGCGGCCATTGGAGGGTGAACCAACGACAAAGGAAGACCTTTCTCTCTCTCTCTCACTGTCGACTCTGCCTGTCAAAAAATAAATAAAAAAATAAATAAAATAAAAAATAATTAATGGAGTCACGCTGATGGTTGATGGATTAGGGTGGAGGCTTGATCCATTTATGACATCTGAAGGCGGGGCCTTTGGGAAGTGATTTGATTGGATTAGATTGCTGTAGTAGGCCACATGATCAAATCGTGATAGCTTTGTCAGGGGAGACCACAGAGAAAGTAAAGGAAAAGCATGTCTTGTATCTGTCTCTGCCTTGTGACTGTTCCTCTGCACTGGCTCCACCATTGCCAGCCCCCACTGGGTTCCAGACTAGTGGGGCCACCTGATCTTGGACTGTGAGCCTCCGAACTCTAAGCCAGAGTAACCTTCTTCCAGTCTAAGTGGCTCCTCTCAAGTGTCTGAGTTAGGGGCCAGCGTTGTGGCATAGAAGGTATAAAACCATTGCTTGCAGCACCAGCATCCCATACAGGAGCCGGTTCGAATCCCGGCTACTCCACTTTCGATTCAGCTCCCTGCTAATGGCCTGGGAAAAGCAGTAGAAGATGATCCAAATATTTGGGCTCCTGCACCCACCTCGGAGACCCAGCAGAAACTCCTGGCTCCTGGTTTTGGCCTGGCCCATCCCTGGCCACTCCTCCCTCTCTCCCCCCTCTCTGTCTCTCTAACTCTGACTTCCAAATAAAATAATCTTTTTAAAAAAGTATTTTAGTTAAAGTAATGCAGCACTGATACAGTTTTAATTAAGAGTAAGAGGGTACTTCAAAAAGTTAGTGAAAAGAATTAAAAGATGTTTATTTTTGTGCAAAAGTATTTTTGAAATCTGTGGGTAGTCTTTCTAGAATATGTATTCTCCCATGCAGGTGCAGGGGCCCAAGACTTGGGCCATCTTCTACTGATTTCCCAGGCCATAGCAGAGAGCTGGATTGGAAGTAGAGCAGCTGGGACTCGAGCCTATGCCCATATGGGATGCCAGCACTGCAGGCAGCAGCTTTACCTGCTATGCCACAGCACTGGCCCCTCCATGAATTTTTTGAAGATCCTTAATATAATCAGTCTTACTGGACAGTATTTTGCTCATTGGCTTCAGAGCTAGGGAAGGAGAGACTGCTCATTCCCAACCCTTTGAGTAGGAGAGGAAGCAAAGCTTCGTGGATGGCTTTCCTTGGTGACTTCAAGCTCCCAGCCTCACTTTGTACTCTCTCTGGCAGGTGGACAGCAGTCAGCTTCAGGGTGGTGCTTCCCAGAGATATGCAGTACAGAGAACGGAGTGCAGCTCTTGGTGTTTCCGGTTCAGGTCCCCTGTGGTTTCCCTGGGGCTGTGTCATCTCTGATGCCCTTTCTTGCTCTCTCTGTCTTGCTCCGACTGCATCACCCAGTACCTCTCGGCCATCATTACCGAGTTATCACGGGCCAGGGAGCTCCCTTGGAGCACGGCCTGGGAGCAGCTGTCACATTGGAGCAGCATCTGCTCTCTGACATGCTTGAAGACAAGATGAAGAAAGCCACAGAGTCTGTCCCTGTACAGGTGGATACCACAGGCAGGTTTGGGACTCCGTTCAGTTTTGCCCGGAGGCCTGGCTGCTGGTGGAGGGGAGGATGGAAGGGGGGCTCACTCCAGACGGGTCAGGGATCTTCAGGGTCCCAGCCTGTGGTCTGTGTCGGGTCCTCCTGCTGGAATTGGTTTCTTCAGCCTCTGGCTCCAGCCTTTTCTGGGCAGGGAAACACGAGGCGAAATGCCTGGTGTGTTTTAAATAGATTCTGCCTGCTGCAGCCAGTGAGCCCGACAGCTTGGAAGGTGAGTGACCCTTCCTGGGAGATTAATGTCGCGCCAGTCCTCTTGCCTCCAGCCTCCAGCCGTTTGGCTGTTGACCACCCAGCCCCCTGCCGCCTCCTCTCTGACCCCAAACCGCTGCTCTCTGGATGGGTTCTCTTTAGGCCTTTCTGGTTTTAGCATTTACTCAACACTTTTATTGGTTTTTCACTCTCTGCGTTTTCTTTTTCCAAAGCCGACTTTTTTTTGTGCTCTGTATCTCTTTATCTCCTGAGGTCTGTGAGTGTCCACTCTGCTTCCCACCAGACTCTGCTGGGTGTGCAGCTTGGGGGGGCAGGAGAAGCTGGACCCTGGGGCCAGCAATCTGAGGTGGCAGTCGGTGCCGGGCCTCGTCGGACTGCCCCGGGCTGAGCACGGGCGTGTTCACAGAGAAGACCTCAGAAGTGCAGAGACCCAGCATGGCCTCTCTCCACCCCAGCCATGGAGACCATCTATGAGACTTAAGAGTAATCATAAAGCCGGCGCCGCGGCTCACTAGGCTAATCCTCCGCCTTGCGGCACTGGCACACTGGGTTCTAGTCCCGGTCGGGGCGCCGGATTCTGTCCCGGTTGCCCCTCTTCCAGGCCAGCTCTCTGCTGTGGCCAGGGAGTGCAGTGGAGGATGGCCCAAGTGCTTGGGCCCTGCACCCCATGGGAGACCAGGAGAAGCACCTGGCTCCTGCCATCGGATCAGCACGGTGCGCCAGCCGCAGCGCACCAGCCGCGGCGGCCATTGGAGGGTGAACCAACGGCAAAGGAAGACCTTTCTGTCTGTCTCTCTCTCTCACTGTCCACTCTGCCTGTCAAAAAAAAAAAAAAAAAAAAAGTAATCATAAGCATATGGTTACTAGGATCTTTAGTTCCTAGCAAGAGATGATGCAAAGGGAATGAGCTGCTATTTTTCATTTGCTAACGGGAAATTGGCTGTGTTGATCCAGGAAAGAAGTAGGGTGTGGAGAGGGGATGGGGGGAGCCTGCCTTGAGCAGCCTCAGCTGCGGGCAGGTGACGGCTCCAGACTGGGCAGCAGACCTCACGGATGGTGGCTGTGTCTTGGCAGTGTGGCCCAGCAGCAGGTCAGCCACAGGTTGGGGGATGAGTGGAACCAGAGGAGGGTGGAGGGGAGCGATGGGCCTGCACCCATCCAAGGTTTCAGAGAGCCAGAAAAGGAAGGCAGGTGGAGTTGAGATGTTGTAAGGGAAGGCTGATGAGGAGCCAGCAGAGGGGAGAAAGCCAGGGCGGAGGAAGCGAGGCAGCCCAGCTGTGCCGAGTGGGGCGAGCAGTGTGGGGTGAGGCCAGGAAAAAAGGCATCCTGGGAGAGCCTCCCCCCATTCATTCAAGTCCTTTTCTTCTTCAGCGTCCCTGTGCTCTTGTTACGGTCACAGCAGCAAACAAGGTGGCAGTCTGTCCTTGAAAGGGACTTTAGGCTGGCCGTGTGTCCCTCTTGCTGGTAACAAGCCTCTTTGCTCCTCTGGTTGCTGGAGCTGGGAGAGCCCGGTCCTTCCTGGAACACCCTGAGTGGAGTCCCTGCACTGCCTGATGGCCCAGAAGAGTGCCGGGGCCCAGATAGCCAGCAAGGGCTGTGCCCCACAGGATGCCTGCTGGCTCGTGGGGCAGCCGGAGAGCAGGCCCAGGCCTGAAGGGCGGCTTCCAGTGCCATCACTGGGCTCAGCTTCCCTAGGGAGCGAGCCGCACAGAGGCCCACGGGAGGAGAAGGAGAAAGGAGAACTTTGCTCTTACTTAAAGCAGTGTTGGGGTGAAGAGGAAGTCAAGGCAACAAATTGAGAAGGTGCAGCAGGGTGCGCAGTAAATGCAGGCTTTCCCCACGCTCTTCTCCCGGGTGCACCTGTTCCCGGTACGTCCCTCCCAGTGCTCCTTTGTACGTCTCCGGCAGTCCACAGGTTTTCAGACTCTTGGTCAAAGGGAGTCTTTTACACTGTGTGGGTGTATATGTGTGTATGTAATGTGTTCGTGTACGTGTGGGGGGGTTAAATGACACCTCAGGTTTTTTGCCACTAATTTTCATGAGGGCAGATAAGGGTTTATCATATAAACTTGAGTAAACAGAGCCCTAAAATGCTACCATCAGAAAGGCCCCTCCAGGGGCCCTGATTGTAAACATGCAAAAGAGGCCCAGGTAGATGACTTTTCCAGGGTCACCAGGCTGGGTGATGGCACCTGTGGTATTAAAACCCAGGCTCGGGCCGGCGCCGTGGCTCACTAGGCTAATCCTCCGCCTTGCGGTGCCGGCACACCGGGTTCTGTCCTGGTTGCCCCTCTTCCAGGCCAGCTTTCTGCAGTGCAGTGGAGGATGGCCCAAGTGCTTGGGCCCTGCACCCCATGGGAGATCAGGAGAAGCACCTGGCTCCTGCCTTCGGATCAGCACGGTGCGCCAGCCGCAGCGCGCCGGCCATTGGAGGGTGAACCAACAGCAAAAGGAAGACCTTTCTCTCTGTCTCTCTCTCTCTCACTGTCCACTCTGCCTTTCAAAAAAAAATAATAAAAATAAAAGAAAAAACTTTAAAATAAAATTAAAAAAAAAAAAAAACAACCCAGGCTAGGATTCCCACCTCTCAATCAGCCCACTTTCCCATAAACACACCACGTGTTCTGTTTTTGGGTAGAGGTCTTTGTAAAGATACTCGATTTAGCACAGGGAGGAAGACAAATGATTAGGCATGGGTTCAGAAATTTCTTCCAGTGGACACAAATGTTGGGAAGGACATCAGTTATTCCAGGAAAACCTTAAAATCAAATTCCAACTGAAAAGTGGAGGGGCCGACATTGCGAGGTAGTGGGTGAGGCTAGCTGTGATGCCGGCATCCCATATGGGCGCTGGTTCAAGTCCCGGCTGCTCCACTTCTGATCTGCAAATGCACCTGGGAAAGCAGCGAAGGGTGATCCTGGTCTTGGGGCCCCCTGCAGCCACATGGGAGACCCGGAAGAAGCTTCTGACTTCAACCTTGCCCAGCCCCAGCTGTTGCAACCATTCAAGGAGTGAACCAACAGATGGAAGATCTCTTTCTCTCTCTCCCTCTCTCTCGCTGTAACTCTGCCTTTCAAATAAACAAAATACGTCTTAAGAAAAATATGAGAGTGCATGCACACTCCCCTCCCCGCCACACGCACACCTGTGCACACAGGCACTGGCCGATGACAGAAGCTGATAGTTGACAGAATCTACTGTGCTGCTGGAGTCCAGGCTGAGATTCAGGGACTGTGAGAGGCAGCACAGCACCACCTCTGCTCAGGACCTGCTGTCCCTGGGCAGGAGACAGGGGCAGGCATTTTTGTTGTTGGGCAGGAGGGAGAAGTGTCAGACCAGACTAAGAGGACAAGTGCATGGACGCGGGGTGGGGGTGCCCAGGGGGAGGGGTGCCAGCCCCATGCCACCCTGCAGCTCTGGCTCCCTGGCAGACAGCCCCTCCCCCCTTGCCCATTACCACCACCCACCAAGAGGAAACTGCAATATTGCTGTGCTGATAACATGGCAGGATGATTTTTTAAAATTGCTGTGACACCAGCTCCAGACACAGTGGACATTCACAGTGTCCCACACTGGGTTGATGGGCCTCTTGATGGCTCCAGAGGGTGGTTGGGGGCTGTGGGGGCACGGTTGACTGTCAACGCTGGCTGTAAAAACCCTCAATTGCTATGAAATTGTAAATTCCCAAGCGCTGTGGGTCTCCCGTTATACGCCTCCTGCATTAACAGCTGCTTCTTACTGTTCAATTATTTTGACTGGTAAGGGAGTAGACATTGCACTCCAAAATATATCGATGGGCACTTTCAGTCCGGCTGAGAGTTTCAAAATACATACCAGTCCTGGAAGCATTCCCTCCATTTCTGCGGCCCGGTTTCACAAGGAAAACGGAGGCATCAATGATAGATGCTGTTGGTCTGAAAGAAACGCGGGACCAGGGTCACGGGTCTCTTCCATTCGAGTTCTCTCTGGTCTTGTTGCCTGACCGCCTTGAGACTGAGCCAGAGTTTGTTCAGGCCTAGGCCTAGGAGCCCATTCTGATAGGGAGCAGATGATGAGGTCCTCGATTAAAAAAAAAAAAAAAAAAAGTTCCTAAGGGCCTGGCTCCAGGGGCTTGAGTCTGGGCAGCTGACGGAGGCAGATAAAGCAATGCCAGCTCTCTGTCTCTCCGACTTCACACAGGGACCCAGAAGCCCTCTCTACAGGTGCACATGGCCTCTCCCCGATACCTCAGTGCAGGGCACACGGGAGCCTTCCAGCAACCTGGTTGTCCCACTGTGGTTCTGATTTCTCATTTTTGCCCGAGCAGCCCCATGCACTCCTCTTCCTGAGTCCTGTCCTGGATCCGTTGCTGCCCTCTCGGGCTGACCCCCTAGAGCCCAAGTTCAGTTGAACACACCTCCCAAATCTCCTGCATCCTGTTTCAGTGAGTGGTTCCCATACACCAAGCACTTGTCTCCTAAACAAGAGGTATTCATGTTCTTCTCAAGCCCCCCCTCTCATGTCCACCTCCCACTGATCAGCAAATCCTTTGAGTCCACCTTTTCTCTCCTGCTCCCACGTTACTGCTCCAATCAGGCCACAAGATTGGCTGCTTGGACATTTGCCGTATCACTGGGATGCCCCACTGCTAGACTTGAGCCTTCTCACTGATTCATAACTGACCATGGCACTCACTCTCTGTTTTATAATTGTGGATGGTTCTCCCTGGCTTACCAGAACAAGTCCAGATTCCTTAGAAAGGCATACAAGGTATCTGTTAACTGGCCCGTGTCTACCCCTGTAGCCTTATTACCATCTCCATCCCCTACAGCATGGACACCAAACCACTCACCATGGCCTATGCTCCCATACACACTTCTAAAAATATTTGAAAGCCAGGAGGAGAAAGCAAGAGATCTTCCATTCACTTGTTCATTCCCCAAATGCCTGCAACAGCCAGGGCTGGGCCAGGTTGAAGCCTGGAGCCAGGAGCCCATCCACATCTTGCAAGAGGATTGTAGGGACTCAAGTTCTTGAGCCATCATCTCCTGCTTCCCACGTGAATTAGCAGAGAACCAGATCAGAAGTGGAGCAGCTGGGGCTCCAGCCATCTCTGATCCGGGATGCAGCAGTGGCTTAACCTGCTTGGCCACAGTGCCTGCCCCTCTCACACCTATGTTAGGGTGTCCAGGTACACGTCGGAGCAGGTTTTGTTTGCCCCTCTTCCCAGGGAGCCCACTCTTTAACACCTTAAGGATCAGCTCTCAAGTGACTTCTGGTCTGTGAAGGTGCTCTCTCTGTAGACCCCTATCACATCATCCTGTTTTTATGTTTATTTCCCTGTTGTCAACTACTGGGCTCCTCAGAAGCTGGGGCCAGATCCTGTTCATTTTGTACCCCTAGGACCTAGGAGCGCCTGGTGTGGTAAGTGTCCAAGAAGGAAGGACAAAGAAGGGCCCGGAAATACCCAGCCAATGGGCAAACAGGCACTGGACTTGCCGCGTGGCATTTTCATGGGACAGAATGGGGAGCGGCAGCAGCCTGCCACCCTGCACAGCCATCCATTCATTCATTCCCTCTGACAGGCACGTGGCAGGCCCGGGCCTGGCGTCTTGGTGGGCCATCTGGTCTGCTCTGACGACCTCTGCAGAGGCTGTGGGAATGGGGAGGCCTTAGAGCTCTGCCTCTGGGACTGCTCTTGCTGGTCCGCAGCTTTCTGCCTTTCTCCTATGCATGAATTCCTTGTTCCTAGTGCAAGTATCGGACACCTCGCTCAGTAGCTCACAGCCCCTGCGGTCCTCCCTTCCCCAAGTGCAGCAGCTGGCCTGTTGCACAATCCGTGTAACACGGTGGCTCCTGCAGTTGCTCACCAGAATCGGGGTCATTCCTTCCCTCCTTTCTCGTCCTCTCTCCATGGGCAGCCCCGACGCGAGGCTCTGAATGTGTCCCCAAAGTTCATGCATTAGAATTTTGTTCCTGTCCCTCAAAGTCCTAAGTTAATGGTATGTGGAGGTGGTTGGGATTAGATGAGGACAGGGAGGGTGGGGGGCATGATGGCATCAGTGACTTTATACGAAGAGGAAGAGACCTGAGCTAGTGCACCTGCCCTGCCTCTGCCAGGCTACAATGCAGCAAGAGGGCCCTTGGGGCCGGCGCTGTGGTGTAGCGGATAAAGCCACTGCCTGCGATGGTGGCATCCCATATGGGTGCTGGTTCAAGTTCCAGCTGCCCTACTTCCCATCCAGCTCCCTGCTATGGCCTGGGAAAGCAGGGGAGGATGGCCCCTGACACCCATGTGGGAGTCCTGGATGAAGCTCTTGGCTTCGGCCTGGCCCAGCCCCAGCCATTACGGCCATCTGGGGAGTGAACCAGTGGATAGAAGATCTCTCTGTGGAAGTCTTTCAAATAACAAATCTTTAAAAAAAAGAAAAAAAAAAAAAAACCACCCTCACCAGAAGGCATGAAGATGTAGGTGCCATGTAGGCGCCATGCTCTGAGGTGTCCCGGCCTCCAGAACCATGAGCCAAACGAACCTCTGGTGCAGATGCTCTCCTGGATGGCCGGGGACCCCCACAGGCATCGGTCTCACCATCTGTGGAAAGGGGACGCTACATGGTCACAGGATATGTTGTCACGATGCTGGCCCTCAGCTGCCTTGCTAGACCCTCTGCAGGACCCCCTATTCCACATCCTCTCTTTGGAGGTTCACATTGCTGGCTGGGCCACTTCGGATGCACTTAGGCACCCTTGTGATGAGAGGGGAATCATAGTTGCAGCTGTGACCCGGGCTTCTGGCATCAAAATGCCAAGTAGAGTTTTCTTCCCTTCACCTGAAATGTACAGGGAACATCCATTACAGGCATGCTCAGTCCTGGTGCTGAAAAAAACGGAAAACACTGTCTGATTTCACTTGTGTGCCCCTAGTGTAAGGATGGGGGCGGGGGAGGGAGAGGGAATCAGTGCCCAAAGTGGCTTCATGTGGAGACGGGACCCTATCTGTGTCTTCAGACGCAGTGTCCACCAGTCCGAGCAGGAAGCAACTCTGCTGCCACCTCTGCCCCTGGCATTCAAGGCCCTCCTGAGTCCAGAGGGGCCCCCAACAGCCAATGCCAACTCCCACCAAACCCTTCCAGCATCCTGGCTCCCGTGCAGTGCCGGACAGCCCTCCCTCAGAGCTCATCCAGCAGTTCCAAGTCCTGGACCTCTGCTCCCATGACTGCTGCAGCCCGCACCCTAACCCCTCCCCTCCCCCTTCCCTGCCCCTTGGGGATCTAGTCAAAGGATTTATCCACTTTCTCTGAGAAGCCTCCCAAAAGACCACCTTGCAATATTCTCCCCCCACCCCGCCGACTTCCTGCTTATTTCACATCTGTTGCTCTGTGCCCAGCCCTGTGCCGGTGAGGAGTCCAGCCCACCGTGCCTTCTGCCCGGATCCGGAGTAGTTCCCAGCCGATTCTTAACGGGGCGCAAACTCAGCGGCGTCTGGGTCCTGGTATCTTCCCACCGCGTTCTGCACTTCGTTGGAAAGTGTCAGATGGGCGATAGCTTGGACACCGGGCTCTGTCCACTTATTAGCCAGGCATCGTGGGGAGAATCATCTGATGATGAGTGGGGGGAAGCATCGTGAAAGCTGTTAGCGCCAGGCTAGGGAAAGACGTGAGGTGGCTGCACCCCCGTTCTCCTTGCGCCAGCTTTGAGGCACCGTCGCATGCCCTGCGCTCTCCCCGAATGTCAAGTGCACCAGCTTCCAAGCCCTCCTCGGGGCGGGCCCTCGGGCGGCTCTGAATCGAAGGCTGCGGAGGATTCCAGTGCAAACTCTGGGCTCTCCTCCCCGCCCAGGAGCTCCTTCCCAAGGACTCGCCAAACACACACCTTGAACCCCGCGCCAGAGCGCAGTTCAGAGCGCGGCCCGGAACTGCAGCTCCACGGGGCGGGCCCAGGCCGGGGGTCGCGCATCTCCAGCCGGTGACTCAGGGCCGCTCGGTCCCGGGGTGAGTCTGGGTAGGCGGGACCGAGCAGGGCCGCGCGGGGGCAGCCGCCGGGCGCTCGGTGCCCTGGGCGCTGGGAGCCAAGGCTGGCTCTGGCCCGTCGCCATTCCGCCGCGGGCGTCGGTCTCGGCTGGGGCCCCGGGCACCAGAGGCAGGCCCGCGCGCTCCTCTCCCGGTGCGCAGCGGCCGGCAGCGGCTGGAGCGCAGGGCGGGCTGTGCGCGTGAATGAATGGGCGCCCGGGGGACGCGCGCGCTCGGGGCTGAAGGGCATTAGGACCGTGAGGATCGCTCGGCGATCCTGTCTCTCCCTATCACCCCCACCCCCCCACCTCGCTCCTTTTTCTGCTCTGCAGGACTGAGCAGCCAGGCGCGAGCGCAAACAAACAGCTGGGGCTGCGAGCGCCCCCGCCCCGGCCCGGAGAGCAGCCGGCCCGGCCCCCAGCCGGGGCGCCCGTCCGCCCACCATGAGGAAAATCCGCGCCAATGCTATCGCCATCCTGACCGTAGCCTGGATCCTGGGCACTTTCTACTACTTATGGCAGGACAACCGAGCCCACGCAGCATCCTCCGGCGGCCGGGGCGCGCCGAGGGCCGGCGGGAGGCCGGAGCAGCTCCGCGAGGACCGCACCATCCCGCTCATTGTGAGTCCGCCCGGTGCGCCGCGCGGCCGGCCGGGGAGCCGCGGCGCGCGTCCTGCCCCCGCGCGGCAGCCGAGGGCGCGGGGCCCGGCCGGGGGCTGAGTGCCCGCCGCGCCGGGCCGGCTTTGTATATGTTGGAGCATTCCAGCTCGTTGTTATGGCAACCTCGGCCCGGCTGGCGGGACCGGGGTGCGCGGATGAGGGGAGGGTGACAGCGGGTGGGGGCTGGGAGAAAGTGCTGCAAGTTTGGTGGGCCCGGCGTGCGCGCGCGACGGGGAACGTGGCGGCTCTCCCCGCAAGGCGCCGCCGGCCCGGGGGTTGGGGGGCTGCGGGCTCCTCCGCCGCGCGGGCTGGCGGCTCCTGGACCTTGAGCGCAGCAGGCAGGCGTTGGGAGCGGCGCGCAGCCGAGCGCGTAGGTGGAGGTGCGCGCCCCCTCTCCAGCCTCCTGGGGGCAAAGGACGTCGGTGGCGGCGTGGAGAGGGGAGGGTTGCTAGGCGTTGCTCCTGCCTTCGCGCCCCGTTCTCAGCCCGCGTCAACTTGAACCGGTTTCTCCGCACTGACACCCTGCGGTGTTCTCTGAGTGGGGGGGTGGGGTGGGGGAAGGTCTGGTCTGCGCCCCTCACCCCAACGTTAGGATCCCCCACCCCCCACCCTCACCCCCTGCACGGACCAGAGGGCAGTATGGGTCCGCGCCCCGGCTGGGTCATTCCCTAGCTTGAGGTCAGCCCGCGTCATCTAAGCCCCGCCGTGGAAACAAAGGCGGTGTGGCCCGCCGGGCGCCTCAGCGGAGCTGCGGGGGTCGTCGGAGCCCTGGGGTCCCCGGCGGGGGCGTGCGGAGCCCCAGCCGTCCTGCAGGGGGCGTTCCTGGCTCCGCCTTCGCCCCAGTGACAGCTCTGTGTGGCCGAGCAGGGGCACCTGTTGAGGCTGGAGGCTCTGGGACCCGCTGGGAGCGCGCTCCTTCGGACGCGATCTGCCGACCGCTGCGCGTGGTGGGCGAGAGCTCTGCGTGACCCTCGGGACGGCCTGCCGAGTGGTGGCCGCTGGGCCCGACGGGCACTAGGAGGACACGGTGCGCGGGGGCGGGGGCGGGGGCGGTACTGGCTCCTCAGGAGGCGCCAGGTCGAGAGGTACTTGTCCACAGGCGGCTGTACCCTGCAAGAATACGGGGAGGGTCCGTGTGGACGCGCCCTCAGGGCCTCCTCGTGCCCCAGATGCCTTATGACTTCTGAGCTTAGCTCGAGGGGCTCTGGGGGTTGTGGGTTTTGTCCTAGATCCGTGTGGCCCGCTCTCTGGAGCCAGCCCGGTTGGGTGGAGTAGTCCCTCTGCCCCGTGCTGGAGACACTGTTCCGGAAGCACTCGTGGATGTTTGCACAGAGAGACAGAGCAGGGGAAGCCTGCTGCAGCTGGAAGCCCGGAGTGAGATGAGAGAGCTGCTGGACAGGCCGGAGCTGGATCCCAGCCCTGCAGCCCCCATGCTTACCTCTGGAGAGGACCAGGCGTGCTGGCAGGGAGGCCACCCAGGAGCTGGCAAGGGAGCCGAGGGCTGGCCAGATCCCCCGTCCTGTCCCATGTGTGAGGTGGGGAGAGGCTCCGAGCTGGAAGGGGAGGAGGTGGAGGGGAGGGAAGAGGGTAAGGAAGCTCTGCTTCAGATCCCTGGGTCCTGAGCTTGCTGCTGCACCTCCGCCCTGCTCCTCCCAGCGCCCTGCCAGATGGGAGATGAGTGGGGAAGGCACTGGCTGTGCGAGCCCTGGAGTGGTACAGGGGGCACTGTTGGGCTTAAAGGATGGCAGCGGGAGGCCGTGGAGTGCCAGCGAAATCCTCATCCCAGCAGGAACTGACTTGCTGTGGAGGAGACGGGACTGCTAAGTTTAAGATGAGATACCTGGCAGCCAGGAGGTGGAGGTGCAGGAGGAAAGGGAGTCCTGGGGGGCCTCAGAGCCCCCTCCGGCTTCTCAGGCCGGCTGCCTCTCTGTCCTGAAGCTTTGGCTCTGGGTGTCTGTTCCAGCAGCCCTGGTCCCTCTGCACCTGCCCCGCCACACCCTGCCTCTGGCACTGCCTTGCGCTGTGTTGCTGTCTCAGTTATTTCACTTCAGTGTGGTCCTCAGTAGGACCCAAGCAATACACGCACTGACTCTGCTGGAAGCGCCTCGAAGCCCCGCGTTGGTGCACACAGCACAACTTCAGCACTCCCTAAAGCCCTGAAGGTCCAAGCTGCCTACATAGCCACTTCGTATGTTTTGCTAATGTTTACTTATTTGAGAGGCAGAGAGACCCAAGGGTGTGAGCTCTCCTCTGCTGGTTTACTCTCCAGATGGCCAGGACAGCCCCCCTGGCTGGGGCTGAAGCCCGGAGCTGAGAACTCAGTTCAGGTCTCCTCCCTGGGTAGCAGGAACCTAATCACTTGTGCATCACTGGTGCCTCCCGAGGTCTGCATTAGGAGGAAGCTGGAGTCGCAAGTGAAGCTGCGTGTCAGACGCAGGAACTCCCAAATGGGGCACGGACTTCTTAGTTGGCGTCGTAAGCACTACGCCAAATGCCTGCCCCTCCCCCTGAATTATCCTATTTCATTGCCAACTCTCACTTGACTGAGGAGGTAGGGGGATGCATGTTCCAGCACCTCCAGGAATTGACCCTTTGCTCAAATTCAATGAAGCCAGCACAACGACGGATTCGCTTTTTCTCTGACATTTGTGACAACCACGCGCTGTCCTTGCCTTCCCAAAAACAATTCTCTGTCCGGATGAGCCAGGGCGCTGCGTGTGGATTTTCAGATTCTTAGAGAATGATGTGGCCAGCCGTGCTGTCAGAGGCTGAGCAAATTCAGACAAGCGTCATCGTCACTTCCCTGGGGAATCAGAGAGAGAGCTGAGCTGGGAGAGGGAGGGCCCGCAGGAGAGCCTGGACCAGGAGGCGGCTCTGCCTGTACAATCTCTTGGCTATTTGAAGCAGCCAAGTTGCTTCTGGACCTTGCAGATGCTTGTTTGGCATTGTAGGGTGTCGGCATGGCAACCGTCTGGGCCAGACTTCACAGGGAGGTCTTGATTTGTAATATTCTGTCCTGCTGTCAACCCATGTGTTGCGGGATCTGCACAACTAAAGGGAGAGACTGATTTCATCTCTATACGGCTGCTTGCAACGTGGCAAGGTCTGTGATTTTTTTCCACGCTGCGCGTTGTGAGCAAGACCGTGCATTTGGGGACCTCCCCTTGAGTTTACACGGATGTACGCTGGCACAGGGCAGAGCTCATGCGGGACACAGAGCAGACGTGGCTGCCCTTGGGGTCTCCCACTTGGGGGGAACATTTGCGGTTGTTCTGGTTTGGGACTCAGGTTCTGCCCATGCTGGCTCTCTGACAGGCATGGGTGGGAGGCTAAGGTCATACATGGAATTTCACTGCTGTCTTTTTAAAAGCTTACCCGTTGTGAGTGTTTCCAGCATGGGTGTACTCACTGTGACAAGAGTCTCCTATTTAGACAGATTTTGCCAAGAGTTTTCCTAAACTGGAGTTTTTTGTTTGTTTTAAAGATGTAGTCATTTATTTGTAAGGCAGAGTTACAGACAGAGAGAGGGATCTTCCATTCGCTGGTTCACTGTCTAAATAGCCCTTATGGTCTGGGCTGGACTGACCCGAAGCCAGGAGCCAGGAGCTTCCCCCCTGGCCTCCCATGCGGATGCAGGGGCTCAGGCACTTGGGCCATCTTCCACTGTCTTCCCAGGCCTTCAGCAGAGAGCTGGATCAGGAGAGGAGTAGCCGGGACTCAAACCGGTACCCATATGGGATGCCCCCTCTTTTGTTTTTTAAAGATGTACTTATTTATTTGAAGGGCAGAGTTACAGAAAGAGAGGGAGAAACAGAAAGAGATCTTTCATTTGCTGATTCCCTCCTGCAGATGGCTGCAAAAGTCAGGAGCTTCTTCTGGGTCTCCTGTGTGGGTAGCAGGAGCCCTAGGACTTGGGCCATCGTACACTGGTTTCCCAGGCTCAGCAGGGAGCTGGATTGGAAGTGGAGTGTACTGGACTTGAACTGGTGCTCATATGGGATGCTGCTGTTGCAGGCGGTAGTTTAACCAGTGCGCCACAACGCTGGCCCCTAAAATAGAGTTTTGTTTTTATCCTGAAGTTGGGATACTGCTGAGTAACCCTGGGCCAAATACCTGACATCTCAGGACCTTGGTTATTGTATGTGTTACATTTACGTAAATATTTGCAAGGATTCTGGCACTTTCCTCTCCAGGAGGTGATTGAGTTCTCCTGGGGGTGCGGTTGATGCCAGTGGAGGCCTGGCCCCGGCAGGGCGAGGTCTCGCAGGCAGCCGCAGGCTTGCTGGATGCCCGCTGCCCTGGCAGACAGGGACAGCCGCTGGCTCCTGTGGCGCTGTTCTCTGAGAGCAGAGGTTTCAATAAGATCTGGATGAGTTTATATTTTATTTATAATGTGTGCGTTTGGGAGCTGAGGGAATATGATTTGCCTAAGTGACAGAAAATGATTGTGTATTTAATTTGGGTGCCTCATGCGAGAGAATCAGTGGGGAGGGGAAGCACAGACACCCACAATCCCTTGGCCAAAAGGTTCAGGTGTCAAGGCCCCAGTAGCTGCCACAGGGGTCTGTCCCTAGACTGTGTTGGGACCTGCCTGTGAGACATGGGGACAGCCCAGCAGCACCCAAGGCTGGGGGGGGCACCCTGGTAGCCCAAGGGTCTTCTTCCTGGTAGGCCCGAGGCCCAGGGACACAGGAGAAGTTTCGGGGTGCTGCTCATTCTCCTGGCAGGTGCTTTATGCCTTGGCTGTCCCAGCAGCTCCTCACCCTGCTCTGAGAGCTTTGGGAGCAGGACAAGCCTGTCTGGTGCTGATGTTTGTCAAACGAAGGAAGTCCTTGGGCCTGGAAGTGCCAGGAGAGCAAGGGCACCCTGGTGGGTAGCAAAGCCAGGCTGAGTGGCCCAGGGACTGGCTTGCTGTGGTGGAAGAAAGGGCCCTGCGGGCAGAGGGGAGCCTCTGGCCCACTGCTCATCACACTTGGACAGCAGGACAAAGGCCCAAGGAGGCTGAGTGGACTGTGAGCCCTGGAAGCTTGGCCTTAACCTGGGTTCACTCCAGCAGTGTGCTTGCAGACCGTGGGCCGTCAGTCCCCTCTGGAAATGGTGTCAAGTGGCTTAGTCTCTTTCCTCTGAACACTGTGGCCTTTGATCTGGACCTGCCTGTCCTCCGGCCTCGCTGTCCACTCTGTATTTTATTGATGGGGGCCACATTCATTGGGCACTTAGAGTCTGGATTGGTTGTTTCTCCACCTCTGCCTCCTTAAATCCCCTCAACTGCTGATGAGTTAGGTCCCATCATTAAGTCTGGGTAAACAGGCTAACCCATGGCCTGACATCTCGTGAGTGCATTTTTTTAATTAAAGATTTTATTTATTTATTTGAGAGGTAGAGTTACAACAGAGAGAGGGAGGGACAGAGAGAAGGGTCTTCCATCTGCTGGTTTACTCCCCAAATGGCCACAAATGGCCAATCCGAAGCTAGGAGCCAGGTGCTTCTTCCAGGTCTCCCATGAGGTTGCAGGGGCCCAAGGACTTGGGCCATCTTCTACGGCTTTCTCAGGCCATAGCAGAGAGCTGGATCAGAAGAGGAGCAGCTGGGACTCAAACTGGTGCCCATATGGGATGCCGGTGCCACAGGCAGAGGCTTAGCCTACTACGCCATAGAGCCAGCCCCTAGAGAGTGCATTTGAAACTAGGTGTTTTGCCTCTAAATCCCATGCTCGGCTGTTCTTCCCCTGGAGCATGATGGGAGTGAGATCCCTGTCGGATGAACAGGCGGCCCTCTGTCTCCTCAGGTTCTGTGCACACAGATTCAATCAAGCCCAGCTTGAAAGTATGGGGGGAGGGACTGCATCTGTACTGAGAACATACAGACTTCTCTCCTAGTTTTTATTCCCCAAGCAATACAGCACAACAACTATTTACATAGCATTTACATTGCGCTGAGTATTATCAGTAATCCAGAGATGAGTTAGCATATATGGGAGGATGTGCGGGCTGCGTGGAGATGGTATGGCATTGTGTAGAAGGGCGTGAGCATCCTGGATGTGGGACTAGAGGAGCATCCGGAACCCGTGCGCCTCAGACATCCAGGGGCGAGTGTCTCAGTGTTCTTTCCTGGAGGGCCCAGCACCTTGCTTCACATTCCCTCCCGAACGTTTCTGGGGAAAAATAGCAAAACCAGTCAACAATAGCATGTGAACAGAAGGCAAGTAGGATTATGGGAAATCACTTCTATCTGTTTTTTCCCCTGAATATTTTCTATAAGTATCTACTAACATTACAATGATAAAACCAATAAGGGCATAAAATATTGGATGACTTAAAAATCACTCTTGGCTGGCGCCACAGCTCAATAGGATAATCCTCCACCTGTGGCACTGGCACCCCGGGTTCTAGTCCTGGTCAGGGTGTCGGATTCTGTCCCGGTTGCTCCTCTTCCAGTCCAGCTCTCTGCTGTGGCCTGGGAGTGCAGTGGAGGATGGCCCAAGTGCTTGGGCCCTGCACCCCATGGGAGACCAGGAGAAGCACCTGGCTCCTGGCTTTGGATCAGCACGGTGTGCCGGCCGCAGTAGCCATTGGGGGGTGAACCAACAGAAAAGGAAGACCTTTCTCTCTGTCTCTCTCTCTCTCACTGTCCACTCTGCCTGTCCAAAAAAAAAAAAACAAAACAAAACTCTTGACTACTCAAATAGGGTTTTTTGTTTTTTTTTTTATTTAAAAGGCAAAGTGTCAAAAAGGGAGAGGAAGACAGAAAAAGAGCTCTTCCATCCGCTGGTTCACTCCCCTGAATACCAGAAGCAGCTAGGGCTGGACCACGCCGAAGCCAGGAGCCAGGAACTCCACCCCCGTGGTGGCAAGAACTCTGGTACTTGGGCCATCATTTGCTGCCTACCGGGGTGCCCAGGGTGGAAAGCAGAGCCAGGGCTCGATCCCAGGCCCTCCAATGTGGGAGGATGGGCACCCCAAGCAGCTGCTTAACCCATTGTGCCACAAGGTCCAGCCCTCACATGGAAACCTCTCAGCCGCATCTTATTCCTGTGAACCCCATCAGTGCTTAGCACTGAGCCAACAGAAAGGCAGGAGACCTACTCGGGTTACCTGTGGGGCTCCAAGGACTAGAACTGGGGCCAGTGGGTGGAGGCGGCAGGGGGAGGTTTCTTTGCAGGAGAAGGAAACTTTCTGACTTAACAGTCAACCTTGGTCCAAAGCCAATGGATCAGGGTTCGGTCCACACTCTCTGTGGTCAGATAAGCGCTTCCAGCAGCAGCAGGTAGGGGAGAGAAAAGACTCACCGTCAAGAAATAAGGCCCAATTATTTCACCGCAGGAGACCTGGCACCCTGGGAAGCCGGGCTGGAGAGGTGAGAGACGAAAGAACTCCAACTACTGCTGTGCTCTTGCCCTGCCTGTGGGGCTGCCCAGCGGGGAGGCAGCAAGGGGCCAAGTGGCAAAGCCGGAAGTGCTGGTTTCCAGCATCTTCTCCTACTCCCCAGGACTGAGCCCACAAAGGCCCCTCTGCCTGCCGGGGGCTCCTCGAGTCCAACCTTCCCATATTTCAGGTCTGTTTCCCCAGTGCAGCCCGGGTACAGCTTCCAGGTTGCCTGTCCTGTCTCTCGGGACCCCTGAGCCTTGCCTTCCTGCCCGGCGCTGGTTGGCAATGCACCTGAGCTCTCTCTTCATGGGGGAGGCTGGAGCCCAGGCCTGCCTGTTTGCCCACTGCCTTTCAGCTGCACCTGTGACCTGTAGCAGGCTAGAGGCAGTGTGGCTACCCAGAGAGCTCTGGGAACATTGCAGACCGGGCAACTGGGAATATTTTGGGTAACAGGGGCCAAGGGAAAGATCATTTCTGGTTTTTAAAGATTTATTTATTTATTTGAAAGGCAGAGTGACAAGAGAGGGAAGGAGAAAGGGGCGGGGGGAGAGAATCTTTCATCCACTGGTTTACTTTCCAAATGGCTGCAATGGCTGGGCCGGGCTGGAGCCAGGAACCTGGAACTCCATCCAGGTCTCCCATGTGGGTGCAGTGGCCCAAGCCCTTGGACCATCTTCTGCTGCTTTCCCAGGCCACAGCAGAGAGCTAGATCGTAAGTGGAGCAGCCAGGACTCGAACCGGCACCCATATGGGATATCAGCATCACAGGCGGCTTAACCTTCCACACCGTAGTGCTGGCCCTGGTGACATTTCTTGACATGAGTTACGGGATCTGCGGGGCCCCCAGCTTGGCGAGGCAGAGGTATGGGGGAGTGCCAGGATGGGGGCCGATGCTGGCTATCAGGGACACAGATGAAGGCCCAGCCCTGTCCCATACTTTCCTAGGGGAGTCACTTCTGCTCACTGGGCCGTCCGTCCCTCGTCCGTGTGACGAGGGTTGATGTAGAGCAAGGTTGGGGAACGTGTAGGATCCGCGAAATCACTGGGTCCGGCCCTGCCAAGGCAACTGCAGGCGGGACTCGGAAGACAATGAACTACAACGGGCGAGTTTTTCAGCTGATGATTGTGTATGGCCCTCGAATGATGCTATGAATGTCCAGACAGCCCTGGGCACGAAAGGCCTCCCTGCTAATGCACCTGGGAAAGCAGAGGAAGATGGCCCAAGTGCTTGGGCTCTTGCACCCATGTGGGAGATGCAGGTGAAGCTCCTGGGTCCTGGCTTCTTCCTGGTCCAGCCCTGGCCATGGTGGCCATGGTGGCCATTTGAGGAGCGAACCTGCGTATGGAAGAACTCTCTGTCTCTCTCTGTCTCTGTCCCTCCTTCTCTTTCTCTCTGTAACTCTGCCTTTCAAATAAATAAAATAAGTCTTAAAAAAGAAAGAGAAAGAATGAAAGAAGGAGAATAAGGCCAGAGGGGGAGGCAGGCAAAAACCCAGGTCACTGTGTCCAGAGAGGCTGGAAACCCTCCTCCCAAGGACGGCACCGGCCCCTCTGCTCCTGTCCCTGGAACACGGACAGGGCAGGGCTGGTCTAGAAGCTGGCGGCTCCGTGAGCATGTCGGGGATAACGGACCTGCCTGCGGCCGCAGCTCCAGGCAACCTCCTCACTTCTCAGCAGTCCCAGAGGGCCAGAAGGCCCCCCAGAGACCCCCGGCAGAGGATTAACAGTCCTGACACAGTGGCTCCGAGAGCAGGCGGGCAGTGGCCCCCAGGCCACAGCCTGGGCACAGACACCGCTTTGAGAAGTCAGCAGAAGTCGTCGGGAGTTTGATCATCTCCTAGCAACCTTCAGCATGTCCTAGGTTACACATGCAAGAGATTAGATGAGCAAGCTAGGAGCTGCGGACACACTGAGAAGTGACAGCTGACAGCAAAGGGGCAGCCACGCCCTGGGTGGAACACTGAGGACAGCTTGCTCTCCTACCCTTGACCCTTACTTACTGAGCACCTGCTGTGTGCCGGCAGCCTTGTAAGAGACAACAGGCACATTCTCTAGATCAACATTATGCACGAGGTAGTGGCAGACACCATGGAAATAAACTAAAGCAACAGAAGGGGGCAGAGGGAGGGGCGTGGGATGGCCAGGGAAAGCGGCACTTGGACTGAGGCATGAAGGCAAAGGGTGAGTAGGGAGAGTGTTCAGGCAGCCGAGGCCAAGGGCCCTGGCGGGCGTGTGCCTGCGGCGCTTGGCTGGGGCAGCCTGAGCCAGCAGGAACGTGGCCAGCGGGGGCCAGCGGGGGAGGCGATGGCCAGCCTCAGGGGCTGGGGTGAGGCCGGCTGGAGAGGTGTCCCTGCATCACCAGGAAGTGACAGGTTACACTCCGCGAACCAGCCTGCCTGGGGAGTCGGGGGTCCGTGTCACTCATTGCAGAAGGTTTTCCAGCAAGACGGTCAGAGTTATTTCCAAGTGCTGGCTCTGTAGGAGGTAAACAAAAGTTCTCTGGAAAATGTTCTGTGGCTTTGAACCCTTCGTTTCCTTATAATGTGGGATCAGTGAGGTACTTGCTTGTGGGTTGTGGTGTGATGTGTGTGGTATGTGGGTGTGTGTATTGTGTATGATGTGTGCATATAGAGTGAGGTATGTGTATATATGTGGTGTGTTTGTTGTGTGTGTATATTGTGATGTGTGTGGTAGGTAAATGGGATATATGTGTTTTGTTGTGTATCACGTGCACATAAAGTGTCAGGTATGTATATATATGTGGTGTGGGGTGTTGTGTGTGTATATAGGGTATGTATGGTGTGTGTACATGGCGTGGTGTGGGGTGTGTGTGTTGTGTGGTGTGTATGGGTATATATGTGCTGTGATGTGTTTGTTGTGTATGTTATGTTGTGGGGTGTTGTGTGTTGTGTAGTATGTGTGTGTTGTGTGGTGTGTATGGAGTGTGAGTTATGTGTATATATGTGGTGTGGTGTGTGTATGTATGGGTTGTCTATGTTGTGTTGAAGGGTGTGTGTGGTTTTCTTTTTTTCTTTTCTTTTTTTTTTTTTTTTACAGGCAGATTGGACAGTGAGAGAGGGAGAGAGACAGAGAGAAAGGTCTTCCTTTTCCGTTGGTTCACCCCTCAATGGCCACTGCGGCTGGCACACCGCGCTGATCCAAAGGCAGGAGCCAGGTGCTTCTCCTGGTCTCCCATGCAGGTGCAGGGCCCAAGCACTTGGGCCATCCTCCACTGCACTCCCGGGCCACAGCAGAGCGGGACTGGAAGAGGGGCAACCAGGACAGAATCCAGTGCCCCGACCGGGACTAGAATCCGGTGTGCCGGCGCCGCAGGTGGAGGATTAGCCTATTGAGCTGCAGTGCCGGCCAAGTGTGTGTGTGTGGTTTGTAAGTGGGATGTATGTGTTGTGTGTATGGTGTGTGTATATAGAGTGTGAGGTATGTGTATACATGTGGTGTGGGGTGTTTGCTGTGGTGTGTGTATATGGGGTATTATGGTGTGTGTGTGTGTGTGTATGTGGCAATGGGTCTGTATATGATGTATGTAAATGGGGTATGTGTGGTATGTGTGTGTATGTGATATGTGAGGCGTATATGTGTTTTGTGGGTGGTGTGTGCATATGGGGTGTATGATACGTGTATGTGGTTGTATGTGGTGTATGTGGTATGGTATGTGGTGGATGTTGTGTGTGTGCTGTGTATGTAGGGGGTGTGGTGACATATGTGACATATATGGGGTGTAAACGCGATCTGATGTGTATAAGGGATTGTGCGTGTGTATGTGGTATGTTATGTGTATAGGGAGTGTGATATATATGGGGTTGTATGTGTATATGTGGTATGTTTGTTTATAGGGGATCTGGTGTATGTGTATGAGCATGCGGGGTGGTATGTGTGGTGTATATGTGGTGGTATGGCTTGTGTACAGGAGGTGTGATATATGCGTGGTGTTTATGGTGCTGCGTGGTGTGTGTGTGTATTATATGTATGATATGTATGTATGTATGTATGTGGACATGGTATGACCACGTATGTGTGTGGTGTATTGTGGTATGCATGTATATGTGTGTGGAGTGTGTGTTATGTATGTGTGTGTGGATGTGGTATGTATGTGTATGTGTGTGGTGTGTGTATTGTGTATGTGTGTGGTATGTATGTGTATTTGTGCATTCTGTGTGGTGTGCATATGCATATGTGTGGTGTATGTGGTATGTATTTGTATGTGTGTGGTGTATGTGGTATGTATGTGTATGTGTGTGTGGTATGTATGTATATGTGTGGTGTGTGGAATGTATGTGTGTGGATGCAATGTGTATGTGTGTGGTGTGTGGCATGTATGTGTATGTGGACATCACATGTATGTGTGTGGTATTGTGTGCATGTATATGGTATGATATGTATCTGCATGTGGTGTGTGGTATGTGTGTGGTGTGATGTGTGTGTGGTATGTATGTGAGTGGTATATGTGGCATGTATGTGGTATGTATGTGTGGTGCATGTGGTATGTATGTGTGTTTGGTGTGTGGTATGTATGTGTGTAGATGTCATGTGTATGTGTGTTGTATTTATGTGTATGCGTGGTGGGTGTGGTATGTATGTGTATGTGGGATGTGTGGTATGTATGTGTGTGGTATGTGTGTATGTGGATGTCATGTGTATGTGTGTGTGGTATGTATGTGTGTATGGTATGTATGTGGATGTGGATGTCATGTGTATGTGTGTCATATGTATGTGTATGTGAGGTGGGTGTGGTATGTATGTGTATGTGGTATGTGTGGTGTGTATGTGTATGTGTGTGGTGTGTGATATGTGTGTGTGGTAGGTGTGTATGTGGTATGTGTGGTATGTATGTGAGTGGTATATGTGGCATGTATGTGGTATGTATGTGTGGTGCATGTGGTATGTATGTGTGTTTGGTGTGTGGTATGTATGTGTGTAGATGTCATGTGTATGTGTGTTGTATTTATGTGTATGCGTGGTGGGTGTGGTATGTATGTGTATGTGGGATGTGTGGTATGTATGTGTGTGGTATGTGTGTATGTGGATGTCATGTGTATGTGTATGTGGTATGTATGTGTGTATGGTATGTATGTGGATGTGGATGTCATGTGTATGTGTGTCATATGTATGTGTATGTGAGGTGGGTGTGGTATGTATGTGTATGTGGTATGTGTGGTGTGTATGTGGATATGTGTGGTGTGTGATATATGTGTGTGGTATGTATGTGCATGTGGTATGTATGGTATGTATGTATGTATGGTGTGTGTGGTATGTGTGTGTGAATGTCATGTGTATGTGTGTGTGGTATGTATGTGTGGGTGGGTGTCATGTGTATGTGTGTCATATGTATGTGTATACATGGTGGGTGTGGTGTGTGTCATATGTTTGTGTATGCATGGTGGGTGTGGTATGTATGTGTATGTGGGATGTGTGGTATGTATGTGTGTGTGGTATGTGTGTATGTGGATGTCGTGTGTATGTGTGTGTGGTATGTATGTGTGTGGGATGTGTGGTATGTATGTGTGTGTGGGATGTGTGGTATGTATGTGTGGTGTGTGGTATGTGTGTATGTGGATGTCGTGTGTATGTGTGTGATATGTATGTGTGTGTGGGTGTCATGTGTATGTGTGTCATATGTATGTGTCTGTGTGGTGGGCATGGTGTGAGGATGGAGGGGGCAGAGGGGCTCTGCAGAGATGGCAGACAGAAGAGAGGGCCTCTCAGTGGTGGTAGCTGGGTACAGCTGGGCTCTGCAAGTGACGTGTTCTGGCAATGCAGTTTCTGCTCTGTAGGAGCAGACCCTGGGGCTGACGCCTTCCAGGGCCTTCCCTCGGCGGAGTGGGCGCCTGTGCCTCGCGGCTTGTTTCAGGGCCGCAGCAGGTGGAGGGCTGCCTGCCAGAGGACGGCGCTGGGCCCGGGCTGACTGAGGCTGTCTCCTGAGGCTCGGCCTGCGTCCCCCAAGCACAGGCGACACACGGTGGGGCTTCTGTGTCCCTGGCCCACTGCCCGGGCTTCATTTCTGTGACCAGTCCACCTGCTCCATCCCGGGCCCCGCCGGCCACGCCCCCTCAGATGCCGCCCGCCGGAGGTCAGATTTTCCTGCCTTTCTCTTCTCTCAGCAGCTCTGGCTTTTGGCTCCTTTAAACAGACTGCGAAGGCTTCTGATGTTTCAAGGCCTTTCATTTCAAGGGCGTCTGTCCTTGGGGTGCCACAGCCAGCGGGAGCCATGCTGCGTTCCTGAGCTGCCCAGCCGGCGGTCAGCTCCAGGGGCCTTTGCGTCTGGTGCCTGCAGGTCTGTGGTCTGAGTCTTTCCCCCTCTCTGTGGAAGTCTCACTGGGGTGGGAGATGAGGGGGTGCGTGGGAGGCTTGGGGCACTCTCCTGGGGGTGGGGCTAGGCGCCCAGCCTGAGGCTTAGCAAGGAAGCTCGTGTGATCAACTAGTGATGTCTGCCGTGGTTCCCTGCCGTGGCTGGGAGGGGCAGTGGTCAGCCCCAAATAGTTCATGAACGCAAGAGGTTCGATGAAGGGAACCAGGGCCCAGAGCCAACACCCTGCAGGGAACAGGGAAGGCATGGAAGGCTTTTAGGAGCTACCAGACAATGGGGTCGAAAGCAGAAGCTGCCCCCCTGTGGTCTTGGTGCCACTTTGTGGGGGCATGGAAACAGCAAGCTCCTTTTGCAAAAACTCTGAAATGCCTCCTCTCTGGGTGCACCCCAACATGGTCAACCCTGATTTTTTTTTAAAGATTTATTTATTTATTTGAAAGGCACAATTACATAGCGAGGTCTTCCACCTGCTGGTTCACTCCCCAAGTAGAGCTGTGCCGATCCAAAGCCAGGAGCCAGGAGCTTCTTCTGGGTCTCCCACGAGGGGCAGGGTCTCCCACCGAGATGGCGCAAGGACTTGTACCATCTTCCACTGCTTTCCCAGGCCATAGCAGAGAGCTGGGTCAGAAGTGGAGCAGCTGGGACTTGAACCGGCACCCATATGGGATCCTGGCACTGCAGGTGGCAGCTTTAACCCCTACGCCACAGAGCCGGCCCCAACCCTGATTTTGTTTCTTTGAGGGTACAGCAGAGAACCCAGCATCATCTGAATACAAGGGGGACTTCAAAGTGCTTATGAGATGCAATTAGAAGAAAGTTGAGGGGCAGGTGTTGTGGCACAGCCGGGTAAGTTACTGCTTGCAATGCCAGCATCCCATATCAGAGTGCCAGCCTGGGTCTGTCTCTTATCTGTCTCTTATCTCTCTGCCTTTCAAATAAAATAAGTAAATATTTTTAAAACAACAGGCCGGCGCCGCGGCTCACTGGGCTAATCCTCCGCCTTGCGGCGCCGGCACACTGGGTTCTAGTCCCAGTCGGGGCACCGGATTCTGTCCCCGTTGCCCCTCTTCCAGGCCAGCTCTCTGCTGTGGCCCGGGAGTGCAGTGGAGGATGGCCCAAGTACTTGGGCCCTGCACCCCATGGGAGACCAGGAGAAGCACCTGGCTCCTGGCTTCGGATCAGCGCGGTGTGCTGGCCGCAGCGCGCCGGCCACGGTGGCCATTGGAGAGTGAACCAACGGCAAAAGGAAGACCTTTTGCTCTGTCTCTCTCACTGTCCACTCTGCCTGTAAAAAAAAAAAAAAAAAAAAAACACACACACACAAAAAACAAAAACAAAAACAAAAAAAATACCCAGCCCTCAACTGTTAATTATATAAACTCTGAATACAGATGACATATTTCAGGTAAATATTTAGTATCTAAATTGAAAAATATTATAAATGTAAAATACTTAATTTCAGACTTGGTGTCCAAAAAAAGAATTTAAAACATTTCACTAGTGTTATTTTTTTTTACAAATTGAAATACTATTTTAATATATTGGGCTAAATAAAACGTATTATTTCATATATTTAATAAAAAATTGATTTCACCTGTTTCTCTTTGCTCATTCAATATGGTTATTAGAAAATGTCCAGCGACATACGTGGCTTGTATCCTATTTCCACTGGGCAGGGCTGGTGCTCCTGTTCATTCACAAGCTCTCTCTAAAGTGCTGGGGGATTGTACAGGAATACATGTGAGAGTGCTTCGGAAACTTGGGGAGGGGGTAGGTATTTAGCCTAGCAGTTACAGTATCAGTTAGGACACCCAGACTTGGATTCCATGCCTGGCTCTGGCTCCTGACGTCAGCTTACTGCTAATGTGGACTCTGGGAGGCAGCAGGTGCTGCCTCAAATAATTAAATTCCTGCTTCCCACATGGGATTCCAGGCTTGAGTTCCCCATTCTTGCCTTTGGCCCCAGCCCAGCCCAGCCCAGCCCCACCATTGTAGGCATTTGGACAGTCAATCAGTAATAGGATCTCTCTCTCTCTGCCTGTCAACCCCTACCCTCATCTCCACCAAGGTGGAAAACGGAATTGAAAGAGAAGCTTAGGGGCTGGTGTTGTTGTGGCACAATGGGTTAAACTGCTGCTTGCAATGCTGGCATCCCATATCAGAGAGCTGCTTCCAGCCCCAGATGCTCTGCTTCCAATCCAGCTCCCTGCTAATCTGCTTGGGAGGGCAGTGGAAAATAGCCTTGAATGCTCGGGCTGCTGCCGCCTCCGGGGGGAGACCCAGGTGGAATTCCTGACTCTCGGCTTCGGTCTGGCTTAGCCCTGGCTGTTTCAGCCATTTGTGCCGTGAACCAGTAGATGGAAGAATGGAAGAGCTCTCTCTCTGTCTTTCAAAAAATTGAGAGAGAGAGTGAGAGAGAGAGAGAGAACGAGCTTATTTTGGTGCAAAATTTTTTGAAATCCCAGCTGGGGCTGGCGCTGTGGCGTAGTGGGTAGTGGGTGCTGGTTCGAGACCCGGCTGCTCCACTTCTGATCCAGCTCTCTGCTACGGCCTGGAAAAGCAGTGGAAAATGGCCCAGGTCTTTGGGCCCCTGCACCCACGTGGGAGAACTGGAAGAAGCTCCTGGCTCCTGGCTTCTGATCGGCTCAGTTCTGGCCGATGCGGCCATTTGGAGAGTGAACCATCAGATGGAAGGCCTCTCTCTCTCTTTCTACCTCTCCTCTCTCTCTGTAACTCTTTCAAATAAATAAAAAAAAAATAATTAGAAAAAAATCTCAGCAGTCCCAGCACGGAGGGATCTTCAAAAGCCCAAGCTCAGGGCGCGCGCTGTGGTGTGGCAGGTAAACCCTCCGCCTGCAGTGCTGCATCCCATATGGTGCCGGTTCCAGTCCTGGGTGCTCTGCTTCAAATCCAGCTCTCTGCTAATGTGCCTGGGAAAGCAGTAGAACATGGCCCAAGTTCTTGGCCCTTGCACTCACGTGGGAGACCTGGAAGAAACTCCTGGCTTCAGAGAGGCCCAGCTCCGGCTGTTGCAGCCATCTGGGGAGTGAACCAGTAGATGGAAGACCTCTCTCTCTCTCTCTCTCTGCCTCTGCCTCTCTGTAACTCTGCCTTTCAAATAAATAAATATTTTAGGGGGCCGGCGCCATGGTGTACTAGGTTAATCCTCCACCTGTGGCGCCAGCACCCCGGGGTTCTAGTCCTGGTCGGGGCGCCGGGTTCTGGTCCCGGTTGCTCCTCTTCCAGTCCAGCTCTCTGCTGTGGCCCGGGAGTGCAGTGGAGGATGGCCCAAGTGCTTGGGCCCTGCACCCCATGGGAGACCAGGAGAAGCACCTGGCTCCTGGCTTCGGATTGGCACAGCGCTGGCTGTAGTGGCCATCTGGGGGGTGAACCAGCGGAAGGAGGGACCTTTCTCTCTGTCTCTCTCACTGTCTGTAACTCCACCTGTCAAATAAATAAAATCTCAAAAAAAAATCTTAAAAAAAAAAAGCTCATGGAAAATACATATTATGAAAAGAACATGCATGAGTTTCAAAAAAATTTTGGCACAGAAATAAGCTTCTCTTTCACCTGCATTCTTCCACGAACTTTCTGAAGTCCCCTCAGATACAGTGTGAAAAAGGCCCATCCGGGCTTACCGTGCCTTCAGTGCGAGTCTTTCTGGTCCAGCTGCTGGGAACCACTGGTTGCAAACCGGCCATCCCCTGAGGGCACAAGATACCCCGCCCAGCCTAGCCCCCTCCCACCCGCCCCAGGCCATTATTCAAATCAGGGTCAGTTTTCTTAAGGTGTCTTCTGTTTCAGAACTCCCTTCTAAGCTCTCGTTCTGATGAAAATGGGCTTTGGAGGAGGGGCAGGAGCAGGGGAGGCAGGAAGCCTTTCACTCCCCTGGAGAGTAGAGGGATTAGTTCCAGTCTGCTGCCTTTGGTGTTCCGTCTTTGTCCTGTTAGAGCCAGGATGACAAATAGGTCTCAGCGCTGATGCCAGCCCCGAGCCTATGGCAGTGGCAGCCTGGGGCACCGCGGTGAGCAGGATTCCGAAGCTGCTCCCAGGCTGAGTGGGAGAGAGGCGATGCTTGATTAACCATGCCTGTGAAGGGCTTGGAAAGGGATGTGAGAACGTGCGCCTGGCACTTGCTAATCTTGCCCGGGATGAAGTGGTCTTTTCCCGAGGGATGTTTCTGCAACGCTCTGGCCACTGTGGACGGGGCTTGCAGGGAGTCAGGGACATTGCTCGTCTCCACGGGCCGGGACCCCACCTGGGAGATGTGCAGAACCTTAGAAGCTGCTTCTCTGGGAGACTCCCGATACCCCCTCCATCTGCTCGGTGGAGGTGACTGTGACTTGGACCCGGGCAGCCTACTGGCAGCATAGGAGATGGGGGGAGCTGTAGACTAGGAGGAAGGGTGGGATCCTGGGGGCCTGGGGGAAGAGGGGAGGGCTGGCCCCTTTCCTTTGTCCCTCCCTCCTTCCCTTGTGGAGAGTATTTCCTGCTTCCTGGTTTTCTGGCTATGGCTCTGTTCAGAATGAGACATGAGCTAGTGGCTATGGGTACAAACACTGTGGCCAGAGTATGGGGATTTGTGTCCCAGGTCTGCCCCTCGCGAGCGAGCTCCTGACGCAGTCCGTGTCTCGGTTTTCCACCTGGGCAGTGGGAATCCCAGGAGTCCCCATTTCAGAGGTTTGCTGTGAAGATTAAATGAATGAATCAATTCACACATGGAGATTGCAGTTGGGCCTAACAGTGTCATAACTGGGGTTGTCTGCAATGAGAAGTCAGTATTGTTTGTTACTGTGTTTATTATAGCAAACCACCCTACAACTTAATGACTTAGAACAATGATCACATTCCTTCACTGTTTCTGTGGGTTGGAGACTTTGGGAGTGGCTTGGCCTGGGGTTTCTGGGATACAGGCACCTGTCAGTCAGGACTGTGGGCATCTAAAGGATCTAAGGTGTTTCTCTCACTCTGTGGTGGGCACCACGGTACTGGCTGTTGCCAGGGGGCCTCTGTGTGTGCGTGCTTGAGTTCCTCATGGGCTGATGGTGGCTTCCCCAGAGCATGTCATCCAGGAGGCCAAGGCCCATGTTGCAACCCCTGTTCATCCTAGCTTTGGAGGAAGGTGGCTTCTACGATGGTGTGAGGATAGATGCAAGTAGGGCCAGGGCAGAAGTGTTTCTCGGCTGCCTCGGCTGCTGGCTCCTGGCCCCCTCGCCGTCACAGCAGGCCTGGGAGCTGAGCCTCACTTTCCCCATTGCTCAGAGAAGGCACCTGACTCAGCAGAGCCCAGGTTCAACCACGGCTGCCTGGCTGCAAAGCCGAAGCCAGTTCCGATGCCACCACCTGTGGGGCACAGCTTCTGGGGAGGGGGAGGTGGATTCTTGGATCTCGGCAGGTGCCAAGGCTGTGGGAAGATGGGGGGCTGGGCGGAGTCGGGGGCTTTATGAGCTGGAAGGATGTAGGCTGGGGCAAGCCCCTTCCTGGGTTCAGCAGTGGAGGCCCTGGCGTCAGAAAAGCCTCAGGGTTGCTAACACTCCACAGAGTTCCATGCAGGGCAAATTCCTTACAATAGTAAAATAAATGAACTGGAAAATCAAAATAGACCAGTATGAATGGGGCTTCTCACCATATGATGTTGAGGGGAAAAAACCCAGTTGTATAACAAGATAGTTTGTTATGATATCACTTATTTGAATTAAAATAATACAAAAGAGGCCGGCGCTGTGGCTCACTTGGCTGATCCTCCGCCTTGAGGCGCCGGCACATCAGGTTCTAGTTCCGATTCTGTCCCGGTTGCCCCTCTTCCAGTCCAACTCTCTGCTATGGCCCGGGAGGGCAGTGGAGGATGGCCCAAGTGCTTGGGCCCTGCACCCCATGGGAGACCAGGAGAAGCACCTGGCTCCTAGCTTCGGATCAGCTCGGTGCACTGGCCGCAGCGCGCCGGCCACAGTGGCCATTGGAGGGTGAACCAACGGAAAAGGAAGACCTTTCTCTCTGTCTCTCTCTCACTGTCCGCTCTGCCTGTCAAAAAAAAAAAAAAAAAAAGAATTCCTCCCATGAGCATGCTTCAAAAAGTTTGTGGGAAATGGAGTTAAATGATAAATTCATTTTGGTGCAAAATTTTTTGAAGTGTATACATAATTTTTTTCATAATACACATATTCACGAAATGTTTGAAGATTTTACAAATGCTTGGATTTCAAAAACTTTTGCACCAAAATATGCTTATCTTTTTTTAATTTTTCTTTTTCTTTTTTTTAATTTTTCTTTTTCTTTTTTTTAAGATTTATTTATTTATTTGAAAGTCACAGTTACACAGAGAGAGAAGAGCCAGAGAGAGAGAGAGAGAGAGAGAGAGAGAAAGAGGTCTTCCATCCAATGGTCCACTCCCCAATTGGCCGCAGTGGCCAGAGGTGTGCCAGTCTGAAGCCAGGAGCTTCTTTCGGGTCTCCCACGTGGGTGCAGGGGCCCAAGGACTTGGGCTATCTTCTGCTGCTTTCCCAGGCCATTTCAGAGAGCTGGATCGGAAGTGGAGCAGCCGGGACTCAAACCAGCACCCATATGGGGTGCTTCAGGCCAGGGCTTTAACCCACTGGGCCACAGCACCGGCCCCCAAATTGTGCTGTTTTAATCATTTTTAAAAGTACAATTCAGGGGTGCTAAGGATATTTGCCTTGTTGTACAACGTCACCACCTTTGTCTCCAGCATTTTTTCATCTTCCCAAACTCAAAGCCTACTTGCATTAAGCACCAGCTCCCCACCAGCGCCTCTCACCCCTCTCCCCGGGGAACTGAGCATCCTCCTTCCGTGTCTGTGACCTTGACTGCTCTAGGCACCTCCTGTAAGTACCTCCTGTGATGGTTCCCTTCACCCAGCGTGGGGTCCTCAGTGTTCATCCGTGTTGTAGCGTGTATGGGCGTCGCCTTCCTTTCTCAGGCATCACAATATCCCGTTGTATGGACAGACCACATTTTGTTTCTCTGCACACCCATGAGCGGATGCCTGGGTTGCTCCAGCGTCTGGCTCTCTGGACAGTGCCGCTGTGAGCACGGCTGTGCAAGGGCCGGTTCAAGACTTGCCTTCAGTTCTTCTGTGTATGTGCCCAGCATGGAACTGCTGCATCACATGGCGGTTCTATGATCTCCGGAAGAACAACCATCCTGTCGTTTTGCTCTTCTTATGAATTGATTAGATAAGGAAACAGCCTCTAACATGGCTGCTGTCCCTGGTTAGTGTGCAAAGAACATCGCTCATGAGCCGGCGCCGTGGCTCACTAGGCTAATCCTCCGCCTTGCGGTGCCGGCACACCGGGTTCTAGTCCCGGTCGGGGCACCGGATTCTGTCCCGGTTGCCCCTCTTCCAGGCCAGCTCTCTGCTGTGGCCCGGGAGTGCAGTGGAGGATGGCCCAGGTGCTTGGGCCCTGCACCCCATGGGAGACCAGGAGAAGCACCTGGCTCCTGGCTTCAGATCAGCACGGTGCGCTGGCTGCAGCGCGCTGGCCGCGGTGGCCATTGGAGGGTGAACCAACGGCAAAGGAAGACCTTTCTCTCTGTCTCTCTCTCTCACTATCCACTCTGCCTGTCAAAAGAAAAAAAAAAAAAAAACCTCATGGAGGCAGCGTAACTTTTCCCAGGTCACAGAGCTGTGAGCCGAGAGGGGAGGCCAGCCCCAGTGGCAAAGCCTCTGCCTCCAGGGGCTCCCTTGATGGCCAGGCTCTGCTCAGTAGCATAGCTCTCCTTCCTGCCCTCCCCCTTGGGGCAGAAGCTGAGGACACTCTTTGGGAGCCCACCACTCCCTCCGGGTTCTCACCACACTCAGTTGTAAACACTGCCAGTGACAGCTATGACTCTCAGGAAGAGAGAGGAGTGGGCAGGTGGCAGCTTCAGTCAGCCGAGTTCAGGAGAAAAGCAGCAGGGTGGGCTGGCTGGCTATGGCTAATAGAAATGCAGGGACCTGGGGCCGGTGCTGTGGTGTAGCCGGTAAAGCCGCTGCCTGCAGTGCCGGCACCCCATGTGGGCGCTGGTTCAAGACCAGCTGCTCCACTTCCGATCCAGCTCTCTGCTATGGCCTGGGAAAGCAGCACAAGATGGCCCAGGTCCTTGGGCCCCTGCACCTGCGTGGGAGACCTGGAAGAAGCTTCTGGCTCCTGGCTTTGTATCGGCACATTGCAGCAAATTGGGGAGTGAACTAGTGGATAGAAGACCTTTCTCTCTCTCTCTCTGCCTCTCATTCTCTCTTTCAAAAAAAAAAAAAAAAAACCTTAAAAAAATTTTTAAAGGCTTTATTTATTTAAAAAAAAAAAAGAAGAAGAAGAAATGCAGGGACCTGGGCCGGTGCTGTGGCATAGTGGTGGAGCCCTGGCGGGGACCCCTAGAGTGCTGGTGTGTGTCCTGGCCATGCCACTTCCAATCCAGCTCCCTGCTAATGCGTCTGAGAGAGCAGCAGAGGATGTTCCAAGTGCTTGGACCCCTGCACCCACATGGGAGACCCGGAAGAAACTCCTGGCTCCTGGCTTCCACCTAGCCCATCCCTGGCTGTTGCTACCATTTTGGGGGTGAACCAGTGGGGGATGGGGGAAGGAGAAGGGAAGGAGGAGGGGACTTCCCAAAGCCGGGGGAAGGGGAACCTGGTGCACTGCTTGTCTCTACTCCCCACTTTCGCAGCTGCTTGAGACCGGTACAAGTCCCTCTCCTGTCTGCCTGTGGGGTCAGAGGCCACATCCCTACGGTCAGGACCCCCGGGGAGTCCTCCATCCCTGGGCGACATGAGGCGAGCCCTCATGTGACACTAGGGGCAAAGTGGCTTGCTCAAGAACACTGTCGTCACTCTCTGCATCCCAGGACACAGGACTTTCTGTGTGGCCTGAGACTGGTAGTCCACAGGCTTCTTCTGGGAAGCCCAGTCCTGCCCTCCATTCCTGCAAACACGAGGGTCAGGTGCTGGGTAGGAGCTGAGCCTGTCCACGGGGCCTGCCTAAGCCCCAGGCAACCCCAGCAACCGGCCTGTGAAAGAAACAATATCCATTCAGAAACTGCTTCCTGCTGGGAAGCCCTTGCACGGCAAAGACCAAGTGTTGGGCTGATTACTTTTCATAACCCAGTGTGTGTGTGTGTGTGTGTGTGTGTGAGTGTGTGTGAGTGTGTGAGTGTGTGTGAGCGTGTGTGTGAGTGTGTGTGTGTGAGTGAGTGTGTGAGTGTGTGTGAGCGTGTGTGTGTGAGAGTGTGTGAGTGTGTGTGAGCGTGTGTGTGAGTGTGTGTGTGTGTGTGTGTGTGTGTTGGGTGGGGTTGTCCCACAGGTCGGCGGGGGGGCTGGGCTTGTTTTCCATGTGTGCAGCAGCTCGGGTTGCATGACAGGCTTGTGAGGGGCTGCCACGCTTGTCCTCCGAGGCCACTCCTCGGTGATCCCCCTGCACAGGTCTGCTGGCACACAGCGTCGCGTGCTGCTGGATCACACAAGCCTGGGGGCAACCTGGCCTGGGTTCCGACCCCCGCTTTACGGACTCATTCTGCCCTCTGTTCACGGTGCTGCAGCTGCACTGCCCTTCTTCCCCGCACCAGCTGCTCAGGTTGTCCTGCCCTGGGCCCTTTGCACCGGCTGTTCCCTCAGCCTGGGACACCCCGCCCCTGGTCTGACCATCGTCAGCTCCTCTCCCCACACGCTTTCCAGCTCTTTCCGTTTCTCGATTGCCTTCCCCACGCTACTGCCCCCAGAAGCAGTCTTATTTATGATGTTCACTCCTGCATCACTGGAACAGCACCTGCCGTGCACCTACCTGGACCACAGGGCGAGTGACCTCTCGAATCCTCGATTTCTTCATCCACACAATGGGCATAGTTACAGCCATCACAAATGATGGGCCATCAGCGCCACTCACTGCGTTCTTCGAGGACAGGAGCAGGTCTGTCTGGCGGGGCCAGGGTCTGGATGGTACCTGGCCCTGAGAGGGCTCGCCGTGAGCGTTGACTGAATGCAAGGGAAGCTGACGTTGCTGGTGTGGCTGCTGCTGCTGGGCCAACACTCGGCCGTCTGCAGGTTGCATCACGGCCTCTCAGTGGCTGGGACGTCCGTCCGTGTGACCGCCGGGGTCACAGGGGGCCTCTTACAGGTCCTGATTCCTGGGGCAGACCAGTGAGGGGCTTGGTGTCACACAGCAGGGAGCCTTCCCAGGGTGGGAAAGATAGGATAGTGGGTCTAGATAGTCGAAGTGCCTGGGCTCAAGTCAGGGTCTCCCACTTCCTGGCTCTGGGCGACTTTCTTAACCTTTCGGTGCCTCGCTGCCGACATCACGGGGATTCGGAAGCCTTGGGGATTTACTACAGACAGTGCTGTTGAGGAGCGCCCCATGGAGGATGGCACAGCAGGTTAAACCACCGCCCTGGAGGACAAGGATGCCGGCACCCCACATCCGAGAGCTGATTTGAGTCCCGGCTATTCTGCTTCTGCTCCAGCTCCCTGCTAATGTGCCTGGGAAGGCCGTGGGAGATGGCCCAAGTGCTCGGGCCCCTGCACCCATGTGGGAGACCTGGAAGAAGGTCCTGGATCTTGGCTTTGGCCTGGCCCAACCCTAGCTGCTGCAGCCATTTAGGGAGTGAACCAGCAAATCCAAGATCTCTCTCTCTCTGTGTCTCTCATTCTCTCTGTCTCTTTCTCCATCACTCTGCCTTTCAAATAAACAAATCATTAAAAAAAGAGAGAAAGGAAAGAAAGAAAGGTGCCCAGGGCCTAGTAGGAGCTTCATTAATTTTAAAAAAATATTTATTTATTTATTTATTTGAAACTCAGAGTTACACAGAGATAGAAGGAGAGGTAGAGAGAGAGAGAGAGAGGAGAGAGAGAGAGATCTTCCATTCACTGGTTCACTCCCCAGATGGCCACAATGGCCAGAGCTGCACTGATCTGAAGCCAGGAGCCAGGAGCTTCTTCTGGGTCTCCTACATGGGTGCAGGGGCCCAAGGACTTGGGCCATCTTCTACTGCTTTCCCAGACCACAGCAGAGAGCTGGATCAGAAGTGGAGCAGCCGGATCTCAAACTGGCACCCATGTAGGATGCCGGCACTGCAGGCAGTAGCTTTATCTGCTAGCCACAGCACCGGACCCCATTTCATCAATTTTATTATTATTACTTCCCCCTTGTTTTCTCAGATTTCCTTCATTGAAAATACACAGATAGTTTTGGACTTACGTTCCAATTATGATTTTTTGGCTTTATGATAAGGCAAAAGCAATTCAGTTTCAGTAGAAAGTGTGCTTTGGATTTTCAGTTTCCATCTGTTCCCAGGCTGGCCTGTGCTCCCTCACGGCGCAGGGCAGCGGCTGTGAGTGCTGCTCCAGCCAGCCCCGTGCTTGCAAAGATGGCAGCCTGCACTCTGTAGGGCTCTGTATAGTTAAGCGAGGACGCTCCGGGTGTAAGGTGTGGTCAGCGCAGTGTGCTTGGTGTACTGGAAAGCCATCCCATTGTCAGTCAAGCAGCGTCTGTATTCATGAAGTACCTACTGTGTGTCAAGGACTGTGGCTGGTGCTGGGGAATTCAGGTGAACAAGGCATTTGGGACCCTGTCCCCAAGGTGCTTACAGAAGGGCGGGGAACAGAGGTGACAGAGGTGTGGATCAAGCCGGAGGCAGGTGCACCTGCGGAGAGGACCCAGTGCAGCCTCCCCCTCCTGGTTTGGAGAATAGATTTTTCCTTCCGATGCTCCCCGCTCCCTGCCCTACTATCTGAACCCTCTGCTGAGACTGGCATCACCCTGACTTCTCAGAGCCGCCAGGGGCTGTGAAGACCCCGGGCCTCACCCTGCACACAAACAGCCCAGCAGTCCCCCAGGAAAGGATACCTGTGTGTCAGCCACAGGGCGCAGGGAGCGCCGCTGCCACCCAGATCCCAGCGGCGGGGCGGTCCTGCCACTATCCAGACTCTCGGGGCCCCTCGTCGTGGTCAGCAAAGACGGATCAGGCGGCTCCTTCAGTAGCTGCACCTGTGGGGATCAGGGAGGAGCCCCGCAGCAGGTCAGCTCCTGGGCCGCAGCGCCGGGCGTGTGCACAGCGGGTGATGGTCTGGAGCGACTCTTCCCACACGGCTGCTCACCATGACAGACTCCCCGGAACAGAAAACTTGTCTCCTCGTTCTGGGCACAACTCGGGGCCTCCGCTGGGCTCATGCTCCCATCAAGGAGCTGCTTGTTGTGCAAAATGCTGTGACCTGTGGCTGCCCGATACCGCAAAGTCCACTTCCACAACTTGCTAACTCTGTGGGCTTCGGCAAATCACGCCTCCGTTCTGTTTCTTTGATTGCAAAATGCAGCCGATAAAAGTCCACGCCGCGTGAATAGGATTGAGCTGGGGATCAGGTGAGACTGCGTCTAAGTCGCGTAGCGTTGTGCTTGGCCTTCTTATTGCTGCTGTCATCACTGAAGAAAAACATTTTGGCTTTCCCTATTTTTTTTTTAATTTAAAAAATGTATTTGAAAAGCAGAGACAGAGACAGATAGGGACCTTCCAACCAGTGGCTCACTCCCCAAATGCCCACAGCAGCTGGGTTAAGCCAAAGCCAGGGGCCCTACATGTAATTCAGGTCTCCCACATGCGTGGCAGGGACTCAAGTACTTGAGGCCTCACTTGCTGCCTCCAGGGTGTGCGTTAGCTGGAAGCTGGAATCAGAGGTGGAGCTGGGACATGAACCCGGGCACTCCGATGTGCCGTGGGTGTCCCAAGCAGTGTTGTCACCGCTGCACCAAACGCCTGCCCCCAGCTTGTCATCATTTTCCTGGAACAGTTTTGGTCATGCCTCTAGCCCAGGGCACAGACGTCAGATGGCTGCATTTCGGTCGGATCCTCTAATGTTCCCATCAGGCTGTCAGTTCTGCACCTGTACTGTGCTATCATCTACATTTCCACTGTAGCCGAGGCTTGTGTCATTGCCTGGAAGAAAGGCCTGTTGGAGTGGCCACAGAGAAAGTCAGTTTTCCGAGGACACCATCGTGTCTTCCAGTCTCCTCGCCTCCTGGGCATTCACCCTGTCTTCTCCCTGCTTCCGCTGCCGGGCAGCCTAGGGTCACGGCAGCCCCAGGCCGCAGATGTGCCTTCTGGTAGGTCAGCGTGGCGTCCGTGCCTGCCTAGTGCAGTCTCTCAGTTCCCCACCTCCTGAGAGAGCCGGTGACTCACCCAGCTCATCTTCCCGAGCCAGACCACAGAGGTTAAAGGTCCATCTTTTTTTTTTTTTTTTTTTTTTGACAGGCAGACTGGACAGTGAGAAAGAGAGACAGAGAGAAAGGTCTTCCTTTGCCGTTGGTTCACCCTCCAATGGCCGGCGCACCGCACTGATCCAATGGCCGGAGCCAGGTGCTTCTCCTGGTCTCCCATGCGGGTGCAGGGCCCAAGCACTTGAGCCATCCTCCACTGCACTCCCGGGCCACAGGAGAGCGCTGGCCTGGAAGAGGGGCAACCGGGAAAGAATCCGGCGCCCCAACCGGGACTAGAACCCGGTGTGCCGGCGCCGCAGGTGGAGGATTAGCCTATTGAGCCATGGTGTCAGCCAAAGGTCCATCTTTAACTACCACCCAGCCGGCCCATCTTTGGGTCAGGTGGTGGCCAGCGTCGTGGAACAGCTGCGGCGAGGTGCTGAGAGTCACCAGGCACTGAACACAGGTTAGGGCAGCAGGAGAGAATCTCTTTAAAAAGGGTGGGGCAGGCATTTGACCTGCTTAAGCCAGCTGCATGCCTTAGCCTTTGCATTTCCTTAGCCTCCTGTGTCCAACCCTACGGGGAATACATAATACATATATGAGTAGAAACCAGCTCAGAGAGGTTAAGGGACTCGTCCAAAAGCAAACAGCAGCAGAGCCAGGATCCCACCTTTCCTGCCTCCACAACTCTGTCTTCTGGGCCTCACTGTCCCTGGGCTCGGATCTGGGAGAAAACAGCAGCTTGCAGATGACGTCACTGCCTCTCAGGCCCCCAGCCCGGTAGGACCTTTCTGACTTGACCTTCATCGGGCATTTGGTGACAAATTCTGAGGGCCCGGAGAAAGCCCTCCCCCGCGCCAGGCACTCTGCGCTCTCCTCGGAGTATTCTGAGGCCTCAAACACCGAGGTGCTCAGAACCCAAAGAGTTTCTTGGTCTCAGCGAGCTTTCAAGTTCAGCGGCCTCTGCCACCGTCTGTCTTGAGTCCCTGTGCACTGCCTTCCAGCAGGGAGATGACCCGGAAGGCTGCGAGGGGGCTGATTGACAGCAGGAGGAGACCAAGGTCAAGGGAAAGTGTCATTTGTGTAAAGTTGCCCAGCTTCCTTGGGCAGAGGAGGGCCGGAGCGGAGGCCTCCCAGCTGCCTCACCACCTCGCCTCCCCCTCCTCCTCACAGCCACAGGACATTTGCTGTGCGTGAAGGTAGACCACTAGACAGTCGGAGCAGGTGCCAGCCAGCTGTGAACTGGAGCTGTGGCGTAGCGGGTAAAGCGGCTGCCTGCAGTGCCAGCATCCCATATACGCACCTGTTCGAGCAGGGGCCAGCACTGTGCTGTAGTGCCACCTGCAGTGCCGGCATCCCATATGGGTGCTGGTTCGAGTTCCAGCTGCTCCACTTCCGATCCAGCTCTCTGCTATGGCCTGGGAAAGCAATGGAAGATGGCCCAAGTCCTTGGGCCCCTGCACCCATGTGGGAGACCCAGAAGAAGCTCCTGACTTCAGACCAGCCCAGCTCTGGCTGTTGCGGCCATTTGGGGAGTAAACCAGTGGGTGGAGGACACTCTCTCTCTCTCTCTCTCTGCCTCTCTGTAAATCTACCTTTCAGATAAATAGATAAATCTTTTAAAGAAGAATAAAAGAAAAAAGAGAATGAATGAACTCTGTAGCCAGCAAGTGAGCTGTGGCCCTGGACCGCACTTGGTTACCATCTGAAATTACTGGGTGATAGTGAGATTCCTGGAACCTCCACACATCCTCGAAGCCCAGAAGTTTCCAATATGATTCCATAAACCCAGAAATCTATAGATCGTCACTCTACAGCGTCAGAAACTTGACACGGGGCCTGGGAAAGTCAGCACCCAGAGGCTGAGGGACTGTACCTGTGGGCCAGGGCCTGCGAGTCTGATGTTGGCAGGGCCCTTGAGGCCTTCTAGAATCTTCCTTGTGTGGTCTCCGACGGGTGCTGAGCTACTGGAAGCCCCAGGGAGGTGAGGGTGATTGGGCTCAAAAGGAAGTCATGGCTTTGATGGAACCACCAACACCCTAACTTGTACAAGGGGGCTTGAAAAAGTTGTGAAATTAAGATAACTTTGTCAGGGACTGCCACTGCGTGCGATGCCAGCATGCCTTATGAGCACTGGTTTGAGTCCCAGCTGCTCCACTTCCCATCCAGCTCCTTGCTAATGTGTCTAGGAAAGCAGCGGAAGATGGCTTGAGTACTTGGGCCCCAGCATTCATGAAGGAGACCTGGATGGAGCTCTGAGCTTCAACCAGGCTCAGTTCCCGCTGTTGTGGCCATCTGTATGGAAGGTTTCTCTCTCTCTCTCTCTCTCTCTCTCTCTCTCTCTCTCTCTTTCTCTCTCTCTCTCTCCTCCCTCCTTCCTTCCCTTTCTGTCACTCCACCTTTCAAATAAATAAAATAAATCCTAAAAACAAAAGAGGCATAATTGGCTCCTCAAGTGAGTTATGCAAACTATAAGGCTACTTCAAAAAGTTTGTGGAAACATGGAATTAAAAGATAAGCTTATTTTTGTGCAAAAGATATTGAAATCCTTGCATCGTTTGTTCATAATCTAGATTTTCCATGACTTTTTGAAGACTGGTGTATAAGGCCTGGTCACTCCAGGTTGGAGCCTCTGGCCCTAAGTTAGGATGACTAAGTGAAGTGGGAAGTGGAAGTGTTGCTAGGATACGGGTGCCAGGGACGCAGGGAAGCAGGCTGGGGCCGGCTCCGTGGTGCAGACTTCCAAAGGCGCCTCACCCCACTGGCAGGCTCACAGCCTACAGATTCTGTCGTTGGTCTCAAGCTGGAGGCCTGTGAGGGCCTCCATGGGCCCAGCCTAAGTCCCAGGTTTGCCCTATGGGAGGAAGAAATGGGATGTCTCCAAAGGGTCATGTAGAGGCCTCTCTGACATCCGTGGTGGCGGTGACGGTAGTGATGGCTTTTACCCTTGCGGACGGTGCCCTCTGAGACAAGGGCAGCTCCCTTCAAGGAAACCAGGGCGTTCACAGACAGGTGGAGTGGGTACCAGGCTTCCTGACCCCCGGCGTGGAGCACGTGCCTAGATATTCCTGGGAATTAGTTTCATGTGGAGGTAGGTCTTGGTCAGTGTCGGGACCTGGCGTGGGCGGCTCTGGAAAGCTGCGTCTTTCTCATCAGAACGGCCACTGGCCTCAAGCCTGTGCTGTGGCCCACATGGGCTTGCCTCATCGTTGCACGGTTCCTGGGAGGCAGGAATTTTTTTTTAATTTATTTTTATTTTTTTTACTGAATTTGGTGCTCCCAGAAGGACCCTTTGCCTCGGGAAGCCAACATCTTGGACGGCCTTGCAGGCAAACAGGAAGGCGGGGGAAGAGAAAGCTGTCCCGAGATGTCAGAATGCGACCCAGGCTGCCTGTGGCTGAGAACAGCCCTGCAGGGGCAGGCTTCCAGAAGCATCTATGTTTGGCGCCTGCTCAGAGGAGCGGAGCCGAGATGTGGGCGGGGCCTCGCCCCTCGGTCTTGCTGTTGGCGATTGCAAGCCTACAGAAGCAAAAGCAAAGGTTGTGAAAATAGCAAGGGCCTGGTGGCCAGCGATCGAAAGGTTCCCATTAAGAGTGTGGCCTCCTGGAACTCAGAGGGGCTTAGGGCAAGCCCCAGGGCCCCTCACCCCTCCGGACGGTGTCTCAGCACAAACAGCAGTGGTCTCAGGACACGCGGGAGGAGGGCAAAGCGGACCCCTGCAGCCCGCACTGGAAAGAACCCTAAGGGTCTGTGGGGTTTATGCCGGGTGGTACCGCTGCAGTGGTACCGCTACGGTGTTGGGGAGGCCAGGGTCACCTGCACAGGCTCCCCGCAGCTTTCTGGGTCCTTGGAGCCCCCTGCCACTCCCACCTTTCAGGGCAGCAGTGAGGGAGGGGGAGGCTCTTTTTTTTTGACAGGCAGAATTAATGAGAGAGAGAGAGAAAGGTCTTCCTTTTCCGTTGGTTCACCCCCCAAATGGTCACCACGGCAGGCGTTGCACCGATCTGGTGCCAGGAGCCAGATGCCTCCTCCTGGTCTCCCATGGGGTGCAGGGCCCAAGCACTTGGGCCATCCTCCACTGCCTTCCCGGGCCACAGCAGAGAGCTGGACTGGAAGAAGGGCAACTGGGAAAGAATCTGATGCCCCAACCAGGACTAGAACCCGGGGTGCCGGCGCCACAGGCGGAGGATTAGCCTAGTGAGCTGTGGCACCAGCCCAAGAGGGGAGGCTCTTGAAACCTCCCTGGGCCTGCGTGGCCTTCTCTTCATGCTCACACTGGGAGCTCCAGTGTTCTCTTCCTTAGGGGAAGGGCTGGGCAGATTCTTTGTGGAGGAGCAGGTCTCTGATTTTTTTTTTTAAAGAGACTATTTTAAAAAGTTACAGGGGCAGGCATTGTGGTGCCACAGCTTGCAATGCCGGCATCCTGTATTCGAGTGCCACTTCAAGTCCTGGCTACTCTGCTTCCAGTCCAGCTCCCTGCTAATGTCCTGAGTACTTGGGCTCCTGCCACCCCAAGACCCAGACCTGGCCAATGGGGAGTGAACCAGTGGATGGAAGTTCTCTCTGTTTCTCTCTCCCTCTTTGTCACTCTGCATTTCAAATAAGTGAGTTTTCTTTAAAAAAATAAAAATAGGAAGCTTTGAGTTTTGTCCCCAAAGCCATCTCGGGGAACCCAGTGGTGACTTGCCTGTGGTGGATCTATAGCCTTTCCCCGTGGTGGGAAAATTGGACCACCTGCGACAGCATGCCATTCAGATCATGCTCCTCCTTAGTGAGCTTCAGTGACAGCTGCGTCGGTGGGTGAATTTGGGTGGGAGACGGCAGCCTCATGGCTGAAGCCCTAAGCGTGCGTCAGGAACCCAAGCTGAGAGCTTTGCCTGCGTTGCAGAACGCAGTCCTCACTATCTTCATGTTTTTGTGAACCCATTTTACAGATAAGGAAACCAAGACTCAGAAAGTTCAGTGTCTTATTGCTGTGATGGCCACGTGAGTGGAAGAGTCAGGATGGACTTGTTTGTCTTGTCCAAAAGCCTGGGCTCTGAACTCCTAGGCTCACAGCCGTGCTGCCTTGCAAAGAAAGCCAGGCCTGCCAGGAATGGCGCTGACTTCTCTCCACAGCCCCAGCCCTGAGAGTCTAACCCAGACAGAGAGGGTGTATGACTGCGCTGTGGAGCTTAGCACTTGCCTTTCAGATGGTTTCCGAAACGGGCTTGGCTTGCTTCTCTCTGAACATTTCACAATACAATTAGGCAAACCCAAGCCATTTGAGTCAATTAAATAGTGGTTTCCTCCCCGGCTAGCATTTATCGAGTACCTACTATATATGTCAAGCTCTGTGAAGTACTTATTTTTATTTAGTTCTCATAACAACCTGAATTAGGTGATGTCAGTATGGTGGTTAAACATTTGGTCACATATATATATATATAGAGAGAGAGAGAGAGAGAATATTTATTTATGTGAAAGGCAGAACACCACAGAGCGAGTAAGAGAGAGAGAAAAATCTTCCATCCACTGGTTCATTCACCAAATGTCCACAACAGCTACTGAAGCCCAGAGTCAAGAACCCACATGGGTGGCAAGGGCCCAAGTCCTAGGGCCATCTTCCATTGCTTTCCCAGGCGCATTAGCAGGGAGCTGGATCAGAAGTAGAGCGGCTGGGACTGAAACTGGCACTCTGATTGGGATGCCAGTACCCCAGGCAGTAGAAAACATTTTATTTTTAAAATATTTATTTATTTGAAGGGCAGGGTTGCAGAGGGAGAGAGACAGAGAAACATCACCCAATGGCTAGAGCTGGGCCCATCCAAAGCCAGGAGCCAGGAGCTTCTTCCAGGTCCCACGTGGGTGCAGGGACCCAAGAACTTTATCTTCAGCTGCTTTCCCAGGTGCATTAGCAGGGAGCTGGTTCAGAAGTGGAACAGCCGGGTCTTGAACCAGCACCCATATGGGATGCTGGTACTGCACATAGTGGCTTAACCTGCTGCACCACAGCGCCAGCCCTAGTGGAAAACATTTTTAAAACCCATCATATTTTTTAAAAAATAAATCACATTTTCTATGAACTTTTAATGATTCCTTAGGAAAGGAACTCCCACAGACCCATCAATTACCATCAACGTTGACATTCGACTCTTGTTGCCATGGGTGTTTCATGTAGACTTCTCCCATGATTTTTTTTTTTCTGGAGAATGTTGTTGCAAATCCCAGACATTGTACCATTTCAGTCTTTAACTTCTTCTTTTTGAGCATATGAGTTTTATTTAATTTCTAATAAGGGATGTGTTCATAAGGTTGTAAGACCGGAGAGTGTAAAAGGTACACAGTTTCACTCTAGAAAGTTCTATCTCCCATCTGCTCAGTTTGCACTCAGAGCCCTCCCACTACTGTATGTTCCTGTATCATTCCATAATTTTTTTTGCATCTGAAAGAAAATATGAATATATAGCCTTCCATTTTTTACACAAATGTAGCATATTATATATACTGTTTGGCATCTTTTTTTTTCCACTGACTATTCTACCTTAGAAATCTTTTTGTATCAGAAAATGGTTTCCACCTTCTTTTATTTTTATTTTTACAGATAAACATTATTTTGTGGTATGGATATGCCTTAGCTCATTCAATCAGTCACTTGCCATGGACATTTGGGTTATTTCCAATCTTCCAGTACTACAAGCAATGCCATGGTCCATAGCCTGGTATACACATCACTTCTCACTCTAGGATATCTGTGGAATAAATTTCCTAAAAAGGAATTGCTGGGTCAGAGGGAATATGATTTGTCACATTCATAATTTTCATTGATTTGCCCTCTTTGGCTGTGGTACCAAAATGCAATCTTGCCACAACAAATGCAGTGACTTCATTCCCCAATTTTTTGCTGATTTTATGCATTTTTATGTCAAGAATTTTTGAGTGGGTATTCTTGCATACCTAGGCTCATATTAAAAGGCTTTTATAAAAATAGCTCATTGAGGGTCCGGCGCTGTGGCACAGTGGGTTAAAGTCCTGGCCTGCAGTGCCAGCACCCGTATAGGCACCAGTTTGAGTCCCGGCTGCTCCACTTCCGATCCGGTTCCCTGGTAATGTGCCTGGGAAAGCAGTAGAAGATGGCCCAAGTCTTTGGGCCCCTGAAGCCATGTGGGAGACCCAGAAGAAGCTCCTGGTCCCTGGCTTCAGAAGGACTCAGCTCCAGCCTTTGCAGCCATTTGGAGAGTGAACCAGCAGATGGAAGCTCACTCTCTCTGTCTCTACCTCTCCCTGTAACTCTTTCAAATAAATAAAAATTTAAAAAAGCACATTGAGATATAATTCACATCTCATCCGGTTCAGCCATGTAAAGTGTACGTGGCAATAGTGAGTAGGCCTTAGTTCATGCTTAATGCTCATCTCTAACTTTTAAGAAAAATGTTTTTCTGATTTCAGTAATATTAAATCAAGAAAAGCCGAAAAAAAACTGGCCAGCGCCGCAGCTCACTAGGCTAATCCTCTGCCTTGCGGCGCAGGCACCCGGGTTCTAGTCCCGGTCGGGGCGCCGGATTCTGTCCTGGTTGCCCCTCTTCCAGGCCAGCTCTCTGCTGTGGCCCAGGAAGGCAGTGGAGGATGGCCCAAGTGCTTGGGTCCTGTACCCCATGGGAGACCAGGAGAAGCACCTGACTTCTGCCTCCGGATCAGCGCGGCGGCCATTGGAGGGTGAACCAACGGCAAAGGAAGACCTTTCTCTCTGTCTCTCTCTCTCACTGTCCACTCTGCCTGTCAAAAAAAAATAATTAAAAAAATAAATAAAAATAAAAAATAGAAAAGCCGAAAAAACTAAAAAAAAACACCAACCCACACACACAAAGAAAAAATGTAGTACTATCACCTAGAGGTATCCACTGTTAAGTATTTTTTAAACAAAAATGACACCATGCTGTGCGCACTCGCTTTGGTCCTTCTTGATTCTGTGTCCTCAGCCTCCGGGTCTGCTGGTCAGTGTAACCCTCACGAGGGGACACAGGGCTGTAAAGATGACCTCACTGGGAGCTCACCGTGACCAGGCCCTGCGCCGTGCGTGCTCTGTGTGCTCTATCTCAAGAAGCCCTTGGAATAATCTGATAAGATCTGATAAGATCATGCACCTCCCCATTGTGCAGCTAAAGAAACTGAGACACAGAGAAGTTAGCTACTTTTTCTAAGGTTAAACAGGGAGAGAGTGAAGGAACTGAGTGAGGCTCCAACTCTGTCCGTGTGACTTCAGCCTCGTCACTCAACTCTAGTTCAGACTGGAGACCCTCAGGGCTGGCTATAGGAAGTCAGGAGGGCACAGGGCACGGCCCTGGAAGTGTGACCTTGGAGCCCACGCGTACCAGTTCCTAATAGCCCACGCCACGTCTGGGCTGGTCAGTGCCCCGTCCTTCGGTGCACTGGCAGATGCTCTCCTGGCTGTGTTCGGCCTCTCTCTGCCCCCGGGGGTCCCTCCCTCCTTCAGCTTGCAGAGGGAGCAGAGGGAGGGGGGCGTTGTCCATGGTGGCTGGCATCGCAAGATGGCATAGGGACCCCTGTGGCACAAGTCGTCATATAGCTCTCTCAGCCCCTACCCGGTGGTGGGGAATCCAGACCATTCCAACGGCACGGAGCCCCAAAATTCATGAACATGTTCCCACTCCCTCTCCGTTCTTCCTGCTTCCCCCCAGTGTGTGCCAGCCTCTCAGACACTTTGGGGGTGTCCTCCCCAGTGGTTCCCCAAGCCAAGCAGGCAGCAGGAGGTTCATGGCTGTCAGCGGAATAACAGGTTGGCTGTGTAGTTGCCATGGCAATGGCTGTTGTCAGTACCCCGGTCTCTGGGGCTGAAGACAATTTAATAAACCAAATCTGGGGTTGGCTGGGAAGAGCTGGGGGAGGCTTCACAGGGCATCCTCTGGGGTGTGGAGCTGAAGTCAGGGCCTGTGACTGAGTGGGGCCGGAACCTGGCGGGGAGGCAGTGTGTCTGAACCTGGGGGCTGCGGACACCTGTCCTGCACCAGTAGCCCAGGGACGCCAGCACTGCACCTGTGTACCCAGAGGCCCCCAAGACTCCACTCTGCACATCCCCTAAGGCTGAGGCCTTGTGCTTGGAGCACAGCTGCTGAGGACAGCCCATGTCTGTGAGAAGCTGACCCTGAGGGGGGCCCAGGCAGGCATGCAGACCTGCTGTAGCCCCAGGGAGACGGCGTGCCATTTCTGCGTCTCTGTGCTGTGGGTGCAAAAGCAGTGGAGTCCTGGGCAGAGTTGTGTGGCCCTGCACACCCTTCCTCTCCTTCCATGAGTTCTTAGCCACTCTGGTCAGGGTTTTGTCCTGGCCGTGCCTCCAAAAATGGTCTGGTCAAGGTCACCACTGACCGCTACGTGAGGCTGAGTCCAGAGTTGATTCCTGGGTCTCATCCTTTTCTATCAGCTGCTTTGACACTGTTGCTCCCTCTCTCTTCTCCTTTTCTTTTTAACATTTATTTCATTTATTTATTTGAAAGGCAGAGAGAGAGAGAGAGAGAGATCTTTCATCTGTGGATTCACTCCCCGAATGCCTGCAACAGCCAGGATCTCACATGGGTGGCGGGGACCCAAAGCTGAGCCATCAGGTGTTACCTCCCCTGTGTGTCATTAGCAAGGAGCTGGATCAGAAGCAGAGCGTCCGGGACTTGAAACGCCACTCTGACTTGGGAGCCGTGTCGCAAGTGCTGGTCTAACCTGCTGAGGCACAACGCCTGCTCCTCTCCTTGGCACTCCTGGCACCTGCCCCTTGCATCCCCTTGTCTCTTGTGGGGCTTCCTCCTGCCCTGACTCTTGAGCTTTGGGCAAGGCTCAGGGCCCAGTCCTTGCCTGTTCTAACTCCACTTACTCCCTAAGGGAAGTCACCTGGAGGCCCAGGTTCCGCGAAGCAGCTCCAGGGACAGAGCTCTGCACGTAGCCACTTTGGTTTGCTGGGCAGTGCTGCAGGGTGCATATCTGTCAGACTGGGGACACAGGCCAGGGCCCGGGGACAGTTGGACTGCAGAGGCCTCCGGGGGCAGGGGGCTCAGAGCTGGGGCGGCCCCAGTTGCTAACATGGGGTGGGGAGCGCTAGCTCCTCCCATCTTCATGTTCCCTCCCAGAAGGAGGTTTTGTCCCTGTGCCCATTTTGCAGGTGCAGCAATGGAAGCTGGGTGAGGCTCCACAGCTTAGGGGAGTGAGACTTGGATCCAGTCTCGCAACTTCTTGCCCTCTGAACCCTGGCCTCACTGTAATGTTGAGCAAACCTCTGGGCCAAGTCCCTGGGAAGCCTTAGCAGACCCACAGCTGTGCCACTCACTGCCCTCGCCCCTGGCACTGCACCTGCAGGGCCCCCTGGACCTGGCCCAGAGCCTCTCACTGCCAAGGATAGGGAACATCTCTTGGGGCGGCGGGGGGGGGGGTGTATCAGGGCCTGAGCCTTACCAAGCTGTAGGCATCTCTTATTTCCTTTAAAGATGCATGAGCTGGGGCTGGCATTGGGCACAGTGGTTAAGCCACTGCTTGGGACTTCCACATCCCATATCAGAGTGCATGGGTTCAAGCCGCAGCTCTGCTTTCAGTCCCAGCTTCCTGCTGCTGCAAATCCTTGATCCCGCCACCCCACGCACACGGGAGGCCCAGACTGAGTTTCCAGTTCCCAGCTTTGGTCTGGTGCAGCCCCAGCTGCTGCAGGCATCTGGGGGAGCGAACCAACAGATGGAAGGTTTCTTTGCCTTTTAAATAAAATAAAAAATAAATTTGTAAAACGATGCATGAGCAGTTTGTATACTTCTTGTACCCACATCTTGTTGGGCACCCAGACATCTGAGAGCAAGGAAGTGGCGGCCACGTGGGTCTCGTCCCTGTGTGTCCCCTGATGGATTACAGCATGTCCCTGAGGCACAGACCAAACCCCTTTATCTGACTGACCTGGACACCAGGAGCCGGCCCAGTGCTCTGCCGCCTCCTTCCCACCCCATGCATCTGACACGTGACCCTTTGTCCTGGCCTTCATCACCTCTAGGCCCTGCACACCTGCCCCCTTTCCCATGGGGCTGTCAGGCTGCGGGCTGGGTGGAAGGTGGTGCCAGCGAGGGGCAGGGCCCCACCCAGACCCCTGTCTCCTCCTGAGACACCCGGGCCACTGCACTTCAGGGCCTGAAGGAGCTGGGCAGGAACTCAAGCGGCCCCAGAATGAGACGAGATGAAGGCTGAGGCCTCACAGGCGGGGCCTCTCCTCCCCGGGGCCCCAGCTCTCGTGTGTGCACACTTTAGGTGCGGACGTTTCCCTGCCACGCTGCCTGCTTTCCATCCAGCAGCTGAGACACTTGAAAAGAGCCCCCTCCAAAATCTGCCAACCTCTAGCCAATGGGGTGAACCTCACTGTGCCTTCCGAATTGCTTTACTCTTCAAGGTGTGTGTGTGCCCCACTCATGACGCGTGCACAGCAGGTCATGTCCATGTAGAAGCATGCCCACAACCATGCACCCACAGGTGCTCCCACACATGAGCACACGTACACACACACACGCAGAACCAGCAGGGGAACACTGACCCCCATGGGGGTGGGTTGAAGCGGTTTCTGTCCTCACAGCCGCCGAGCCCCTGGCTGTGGGCGCTGCTGTAGCTGCCAGGGCCACGTCCGAGAGCTGCTGTTCCCCAGGGTCCCCAGGCAGCCTTCTCTGATCTCTCAGAAGACCACTCTTGCTCTCACCTCCCTGGGGCCCCGGCTTGCAGGAGCGGCTCTGCATGTTGACCTGAGGGGTGGCCATGGAGCACCTGCAGAAAGTTTGCCCTGTCAGTCGGAGCGTGTACTTCTTGCACAGCTACCGCCAACGGCGTGCCCTCCACGCAGGGTCTCCCAGGCCCCTGGCAGCTCCCTGCCCTTTGTCATTTGAGGGAGCTAACATGGAAGGGAAGTAGAATTCCTGTACCCCACCCTACCCCACCGCCCCAGCGCCCACCCTGCCAAAGGGCACAGATCAGAGGACGCAAGACACCAAGCTTAAATTTCCCTTCTGCTGCTGCTTCCTGTCCACGCAGACTTCCACACTCGAATGCTTTTCAGAGGCACTAAGACTGCAAGAGATTCTTCCTTTGCGTCCTTGTCTCTGTCTCTGTCTCTGTCTCTCTCTCTCTCTCTCTCACACACACACACACACACACACACACCGCTGTAATGCGCTTGCTTTCGTGAAGCAGTGCCCTGGGAATGCTGAGCTAGATTCTATCCCTGGCTTTGTCCTTTCTTTTTTTTTTTTTTCAAAATCCATATTTAGCCCGTCTGGCCCTCAAGGCACTTGGCCTTGTCCCGGCTCCAGCGACTGCCAACAGCTTGGGATTTCAGCAGGGGTTGTGATCCTGGACTCCAAGAATGGCTCTCAGGGGTTTGTGACCACCTGCAGCCGTGTAGGGGTTTTTTTTTGTTTTGTTTTTTTTTGTTTTTTTGTTTTTTTTTTTTTTTTTTGACAGGCAGAGTGGACAGTGAGAGAGAGAGACAGAGAGAAAGGTCTTCCTTTGCCGTTGGTTCACCCTCCAATGGCCGCCGCGGCCGGCGCGCCGCGGCCGGCGCACCGCGCTGATCCGATGGCAGGAGCCAGGAGCCAGGTGCTTTTCCTGGTCTCCCATGGGGTGCAGGGCCCAAGCACCTGGGCCATCCTCCACTGCACTCCCTGGCCACAGCAGAGGGCTGGCCTGGAAGAGGGGCAACCGGGACAGAATCCGGCGCCCCGACCGGGACTAGAACCCGGTGTGCCGGCGCCGCTAGGCGGAGGATTAGCCTAGTGAGCCGCGGCGCCGGCCCGTGTAGGGGTTTGTGTGTGCTTTTCTCCCTGAGGACAGAGCCCATAGTGGGTTGTGTGTTTTTTTTTTTTTTTTTTTTAAGATTTATTTATTTGAAATACAGAGTGACAGAGAGGGAGACAGAGAGGAAGAATGCTTCCAACCACAGGCTCACTCTCTAAATGGTCACAACAGCTGGGGCTAGACCAGGCTGGAGCTAGGAGCCTAGAACTTCATCCAGGTCTCCCCCGTGGTCGGCAGGGGCCCAGGTACTTGGGCCATCTTTCGCTGCTTTCCCAGGTGCATTAGCAGGGAGCTGGATCAGAAGCGGAGCAGCGGGATTCAAACTGGCGCTCCTATGTGGGATGCCGGCACTGCAGGTGGCGGCTTTACCCGCCACGCCACAGCCCCGGCCCTGAGTCCGTAACTTTTAACCTGGGCTTCGAGCAGGTGCATGATCACTCCTCCGGCTCCTCACCCCTCAACAGCCAAGAACCTCAGGGACAGAACAGCCCTCTCGGCAGGCAGAGTGAAGGAATTCTGTTCTAGAATCCAGGGTGGGGGAGTAGGGGTTGTAGCAGAACGCCGTGCGAACGCACCTTCTGCACGTACAACACAGGGATTTGTTCTATCTGTTCCTCCAGAGAGACCCTAACTCTCAGCTCTGAGGATCCCAGACACAGACCCGATGATGTTCAAGTGTCAGTGTTGTCTAAGAGGACAGATGTTCTTAATAATCATTCTTTTTTTTTTTTTTCAAAATGAAAATGCATTAGTTCATTGTAGAAAGTCTGAAAATCTTCTAGATATCTTCAAAAATCATTAATAATCCTAATATCCAGTGATTATAACTGTTTTTAATTTTTTAAAAAATTTGAAAGCAGAGTTACAGAGAGAGAGAGAGAGATCTTCCATCCATTAGTTCACTCACCTTATGGCCGCAATGGCCAGGACTTGGTCAGGCTGAATCCCGAAGCCTGGAACTCCATCCAGGTCTCCCCACATGGGTGGAGGGTCCAAGCACTTGGGCCATCTTCTGCTGCTTTCCCAGGCACAGTAGCAGGATCAGAAGCAGAGGCAGCTTAACCTGCTGCACCACCACACCAGCCCCTATAACTTTTTTTAAAGATTTTTCCAGAGTGACTGTTGTCTCTCTGTCTGTCTTGTCTCTGCCCTCACCAGTGTGTATGTGTGCCAGCTGGAATCATACTGATTTTCAATGTTGTGTTTTCCATTTAATATTTTATGAGAACTCTTCCCCCGTTGCTAGTTTTACAAAACAATGCTTTCAAACTTCTTTTAGTAATGGATTCCTTATTTTTATGAGTTATTTATTTGAAAAGCAAAGGGAGAAAAAGAGGGAGAGAGATCTTCCATCCACTGGTCAGTCCCCAGATGCCCTCAACAGCTGGAGCTGGACTAGGCCAAAGCCAGGAGCCTGGAGCTCCATCACGGCCTCCCAGGGTGTGCGGTAGTAAGAAGCCGGAATTGGAAGCAGGGCCAGGACTCGGGTCAGGCATTCCCATCTGCAGCCGAGTAACCACTGAGCCAAATGCCTGCCTCTCCTTGTTTTCAAAACAACTCTGACCTAGTAGTCTGGAATACAAGAGATAACAAGTGGAAGTTCCAGGTAAAATGCAGGGGAGAAGAGACACAATGGCAAAGCCACTGACCCAAAAAAAGACATGAGTTTCAATGATTATAGTATTCTATTATATGGGTGTGTAGGGTGACCGGATTTAGCAAATAAAACTACAAGGTATCCCAGTCAATTTATTTCAAATAAATAACAAACATTTTAGTATAACAATGTCCCAGTGTGACTTTCAGATAAACAACGAATACATTTTTGGAATACTTATATCCTATATAATATATGAGATGTACTTACACTAAAAAATTATTTGTCACTTATCTGAAATTCTAATTTAAATAGATGCAATGTATTTTATATGATGACCTTACGGCATGGTATCAGTAAGCCTACTGGTTTCTTATTGTTGGGCATTTTGATTATTTGCCATGCTTTGTTATTATAAAAGATACTGAGGGTGCCAGCATTATGGTGTAGAGGAGTAAGCTGCCACCTGCTGCACTGGCATCCCATAGGGGCACCAATTAGAGTCCCAGCTGCTCCACTTCCAACCCAGCTCCCTGCTAATGTGCCTGGGAGTGGACTGGTGTTCTGGCGTGACGGGTTAAGCTGCCGCCTGCAACACAGGCATCCCATATGGGCACCAGTTCAAGTCCTGGCTGCTCCACTTCCGATCCAGCTCCCTGCTAATATGCCAGGGAAAGCAGTGGAAGGTGGCCCAAGTCCTTGGGCTCCTGCACCTACGTGGGAGACCTGGATGAAGCTCCTGGCTCCTGGCTTCAACCTGGCCCAGCCCTGGCCTTTGTGGCCATTTGGGGAGTGAACCAGCAGATGGAAGATCTCTCCCTCTCTCTGTAAATCTGCCTTTCAAATAAATAAAATAGACCTAAAAAAAACAAAGATAATGTGCCTGGGAAACTAGCAGAAGATGGCCCAAGTCCTTGGGCCCCTGTGCCTACTTGAGAGATCCAGATTCAGTTCCAGGGCCTGGCTTCAGTCTGGCCCAGTCTGGTGTGCAGTGGCCATTTTGTGAGCAAACCAGCAGATTTTCTCTCTCTCTTTCTCTCTCTCTCTGTCTCTCTCTCTCTCTCTCTCCATCTCTGTAAGTCTGCCTTTCTGATAAATAAATAAATCTTACAACAACCAAACCCGAGCAGCATCTCTTTGTGCCACAGATCTTCGTATATTTATTTTATATTACCCTAAAAAAATCCAAACTGCTGGACTAGGAGTTGTGCGCATTTTAGGGCTTTGGGTGCATTGGCCAGGTTGTTTCCTGTGTGTGGCAGCACCTCTTTCTGGAGCGGCTACCCAAGCACTGACCCCTCCATCGTGGTGTAGGGGCAGGTGTTTGACGCGGAGACCCACCTCGGAGTCCATGGGTTCAGTCCCTGGCTGCAGCTGCTGACCGCAGCTCCCGCTGAGGCAGAGCTGGGTCCCATAACGGAGTTCCCGTACCCACGCGGGAGGCCTGGATTGAGTGCCAGGCTCCCAGCTTCGGCCAGCTCATCCCAGCCATAGCCACGGGTGCCTGGGGAGTAAACTTGCGGATGGAAGCTACGCTTTCTTCCTCTCTACCTCTCCAATAAAATACCAGTATTTTTAAAATAAATAAGTGCTCAGTGACATTGATGTTCCCATTGACTGGCTTGTGTTTAAACAGTGGTCTACGCCAGTTTCTGCCCCGGCAGGCCTCTGAGACATTAAGATTCAAGGCTGGCAAGTTTTATTCCTGGAGTTCAAGATAGCTAAGGGTGGGGGTGAAGGGGCTGAAAGTGCCAGCGAGCCCCAAGGGCACGCATCATCTGGCTGCTTGGGGTCAGGGGTCAGAGGTCAGGGGTCAGAGCTGATGGGGAACTGGAGAGAGAAGGTAGAGACTTCACCCAGGGTCAGGAAAAGGAATCCGTAGCCTTTGGTGGAAGAGACCATCGCTTTCCCACGTGAAGGAACAGTCAGCTGCCTGCTAGACCCATGGACGGCCTTATTTTTAGCAAGCAGCTTCCTTACCATAAGGACAGTCATCCCAAGGCGGGGAGAGGTCACAGAGGAAAAAGTCTAAAAGAGGAGGGTTTTTTTTTTTTTCCACTCAAAAAATAAAAATCACATAATCATAGTAACAACAATTTGAACGGAAAGAAAATTACCCACAATCCCCCCCCACTAAGAGATCACAGTTTTTATTTTAAGTATTTTTATTTTATTTTTCAGTATTTTTCTTTTTTGTCAAGAGCCATAGTTTTTGCATAACTGCAGTCATACAGCATGTGCAGCCTGTATCCTGCCCTTTCCTCCCACCAAGCATTGTTGGTGCTGTAACAGAACTTTCATAGTGAATCCTGCTGCTGTTATCTTTCTCTTGATTTCACAGGTAACAATTATTCATTAAGATAAATTAGAATATCCAGATAAACATAAATGGAATCACAATGCACATATTAATTTTTTGCTTGTTTTTCCTTCCATTTAACTGTGGATGGCAAACATCTTTCTGTGCTAAAGATTTCTACATCATTCTTTTTTTATTTTTTTGAAAGATTTATTTGTTTATTTGAGAGGCAGAGTTACAGGGGCTGGCACTATGGTGCAGCGGGTTAAAGCCCTGGCCTGAGGGGCCAGCATCCCATATGGGCACTGGTTCTAGTCCCAGCTGCTCCTCTTTCCATCCAGCTCTCTGCTATGGCCTGGGATAGCAATAGAAGATGGCCCAAATCCTTGGGCCCCTGCACCCATGTGGGAGACCTGGAAGAAGCTCCTGGCTCCTGGTTTCGGATCGGCCCAGCTCCAGATGTTGTGGCCAACTGGGGAGTGAACCAGGGGATGGAAGACCTCTCGCCCTGCCTGTGCTTCTCCTTCTCTGTAACTCTTTAAATAAATAAATAAATAAATAAATCTTAAAAAGGAAAAAAGAGGAGTGTACAGAGAGTACTTATTTCCCCACAGCCTATAGCAAATATTAAAAAGGGTTGCCAAGGATTCTATTCAGTTGATGGCAACATCATTTTTTACTCTTTCCTCAGTTAATACTTAGATTATTTTCAGATTTCAAATTTTCATTTTTATAAGTAAGACTAAACATTTTTGTGCCTAATATTTACCTGTAACTTGAATCGTGAGTAACGTAGGAATGCTGGGTAAGAGGGCGTATTTATACGTGTTACTCCCTCTTCCCCAAAGTTAAATTTAAATCTTCTGGGGAAAAGGGAGGTCTAGGGCCCTTTGCCATGGCTGGCGGGAGGTAGTAGACAGAATGAAATAGAAAGGCCATGTGCCAAAGGATAGAGCACAGAAACGTGCTGCCAGACTGTCTTCCAAAGGGTACTCATTTAATAACCACTCTTGTGGTTTAAAAACAATTTAATGTACTATTCAAAGATGCTGGGTAAGGAGGAAAAGCATTATTCTCCATTAACTTGCAATAATGTCATTCCCCATGGAGGACTCTTCTGCTACAATAAAACATACCTTTGTGTCCCTCTCGGACCTAAAGCTGGCACGCCCGATGCCTGGCTCATGCCCTTGGCCAGAGCCCCCTGGGTGCTTGCAGGGTAGCCTGCTTCCTGGGGTGCTCCTGGTCTAAAGATCCTTAGCATTTGTGTCCCCTGTTAAAGCTCCAGGCCCCAGAGGGAGCAAGTACCATTTTGTGACTATTTATTTATTTATTTTTATTTTTTATTTTGACAGGCAGGGTGGACAGTAAGAGAGAGAGACAGAGAGAAAGGTCTTCCTTTGCCGTTGGTTCACCCTTCAAGTGGCTGCTACTGTCGGCGTGTTGCGGCTGGTGCACTGCGCCAATCCGAAGCCAGGAGCCAGGTGCTTCCTCCTGGTCTCCCATGCGGGTGCAGGGCCCAAGCACTTGGGCCATCCTCCACTGCACTCCCTGGCCACAGCAGAGAGCTGGCCTGGAAGAGGGGCAACCGGGACAGAATCCGGTGCCCCAACCGGGACTAGAACCTGGTGTGCCGGTGCCGCAGGCGGAGGATTAGCCTATTGAGCTGTGGCGCCGGCCTTATTTATTTATTTTAAATATTTTATTTATTATTTGAAAAACAGAGGGAGAGAGGGAGAGAGGGGGAGAGAGAGAGAGAGAGAGAGAGGTCTTCTATCAACTGGTTCACTGCCCAAAGGGCTGCAGTGGCTGGAGCTGCGCCGATCTGAAGCCAGGAGCCAGGAGCTTCTTCCGGGTCTCCCACGCAGGTGCAGGGGCCCAAGTACTTGGGCCATTATTTACTGCTTTCCCAGGCCATAGCAGAGAGCTGGATCAGAAATGGAGCAGCCAGAACTCGAACCGGCGCCCATATGGGATGCTGGCACTGCAGGCATCAGCTGTACCCGCTGCACCACAGCGCTGGCCCCTTGGTGACACTTTATAAGCTGCCGTTTCCAACACGGACATCCTGTATCAGATCTCTGGTTCGAGTCCCAGCTGCTCTGCTTCCAATCCAGCTCCCTGCTAATGCAGCTGAGAAGACAGTGGAGGATGCCCAAGTGCTTGGGCCCCTGCCCCACATGGGAGACGCTGATGGAGATCTGGATTCCTGGCTTCTGTCTGGCTGTTGCAGCCATTTTGGGAGTGAATCCACAGATGGAAGATTCTCTCTCTCTCTCTGCCTTTCAAATAGCTAATTTTTTAAAAAATAAAAATCAGAGCTGCTGGCTACCCCTCCAGCTCCTGCAGAGGCCAGGTCTCTGGGCACATTGTGCACACACGTCTCCAGGTGCACACATGTCTCCAGGTGCACACACATCTCCAGGTGCACACACATCTCCAGGTGCACACACATCTGCTGCACACACGTCCCCAGGTGCACACACATCTGCTGCACACACATCTCCAGGTGCACACACATCTCCAGGTGCACACACGTCTCCAGGTGCACACACGTCTCCTGCTGCACACACGTCTCCAGGTGCACACACATCTCCAGGTGCACACACGTCTCCAGGTGTACACACGTCTCCAGGTGCACACACGTCTCCTGCTGCACACACGTCCCCAGGTGCACACACACACACATCTGCTGCACACACATCTCCAGGTGCACACACGTCTCCAGGTGCACACGTCTCCAGGTGCATACACATCTCCTGCTGCACACACGTCCCCAGGTGCACACACTTCTCCAGGTGCACACGTGTCTCCAGGTGCGCACACGCCTCCAGGTGCAGAGCACTTACTGTGTGCGGAGCAGAGATAGATCACACACAGAGACGTGCGCCCAGGGCCCCGGCCCTCACTGTTTGGATATTTGTTCCCTGATCTGTCATAAATGTGTACTGGGCAGTGATGGGCTGAGATCATTTAATGTTCCAGGTGGAAGAGGCCTTGGAGACAGGTGCTCAACCCTCTGCCCCTGCTCAATCCTTTAAGGAGGGCCTCCCGCGGACCCAATGCCACAGTTTTGTTTCCAGTGCTCAACAGCTCCAGGCAGTATCATTACGTCCTTCCTGCAGCTGAAAACTGCTGGCTCAGGTCAGCTCACACAGGCTGCAGAATAGCTTGTGGCCTAGCCTGAGGGACTGGGCTGATAGCCTTTTGCAGCCTTCCTTGGCCTGCCTGTCCCCTTCAGCTAAGTTACTAAGTTAAGTACACCAGGTGCTTTAGAGAAAATAAAGATGAAAAAAAAAGTACTGAAAATAGACAAAATGGAAAAAGGACATGGTACTGGCCGCCCACGTGCCTAAGCACCAACCTCTCCGGAGTGTTCTGTGGTTGGAGTCTGCAATACAGGGCAGACTGATGGCCCTTGACCAGAGCTTAGCTTGTAGGCCCCTGCTTTCCCTGTGTGTGTGTGTGTCTGTGTGTGTCTGTGTGTATTTAATTATGTTGACCAAATGTGGTTGTACTGATTTACAGAATACGAAGTGCTGTTGGGATTTTTGGGTCCAGCATGCAATGACCAGATCCAGCCAACCAACCCATCCATCATCTCAAACATTTGACATCTTCCAAGATGAGAACATTAGTGATCCATCCTCCCAACAGCATTGAAATGCATGGCACTCACCACGCTGGGCAACAGATGTCGAAGAAAAGCAGAGCTATAGGCCCATCTCACTGAGGCTTCCTACCTGTTGACCTCATCTCCCCATTCCCTCTGCCCCAACCACCATCTGCTCTACTTCTGTGAGCTCCATTGCTTTAGCTTCATTATAGAGGGTACTTCAAAATGAGTGTGCAAGATGCAGTTCAAAGATAGGTTTATATTAAGTGAAAAACTCTTGAAATCCACGCCTAGTTTTTTTTTTTTTCTGATGATATTTGTTTTCCAAGAACATTTTGAAGAGCCCCTGTATATGTGAGATCATGAGGTCTTTCTGATTGGCTTATTTCAAGGTATATATTGCTCTCTCTGAATTTCTCCACGTAGTTGCAAATGACTGTTTTCTACTTGCTGAAGGCTGAATAGTGGACCTTCCTGTGTGTGTGTGCCACGTGTTCATTATCTGTCCATCTGACATGGACACTTAGGTTGGTCCCTCACTTGGCTACTGTGAAAACGTGGTTGTGAACGTGGCATTCAGACAGACTTGGCCCCACTCCTGCCCCGTTTGCAATTGTCAAGCTTGTGCTTTGGAGTGAGACTAAGTGAATCACAGTGGGTCTCCAAAGGTCACCTGAACGGTGAACTCCCCTGGGAGACACCCCTGTGCCCACCCCAGTACTCATGAGCTGCTGCCTTCCCTCTGCACTGCACCCCCAGGAGTGAACACCTGTCCCCAGATGTCACATCCATCCCTTCACTGCTGATGCTGACAGTAGCTAGCTCAACCATTTTAGGTAGAAAAGCATTCAGTTTCACCCCCCTCAACAAATTTTATTATAAAAGAATAAATGTCATATTGAAAAAACATATTACTTATACAAAGGAAAAGTTAGAATTCTTCAATTTTCCAACTCACTCCAGGGCTGCTTGGCATAGGGGACGACCACTCAGCAGTTTGCCACGCGTTTTTCCAGATACATGTGTGCGTTTGCATTTGTCCGGGCAGTTTCCATAAGACGAATCACACTGGCTATAACTAAGCTATTCCTTCGAACACTCATTTAGACGTCTCACATAAGGGGATGGGCATTGGGCACGGTGTGTAGATGGCTGTGTGCAATGCCTGCATCCCATATTGGAGGGCCTGGGGCGGAGTCCTGGGTCTGCTCTCCATTCCAGCTTCCTGCTAATGCACACCCTGGGAGGCAACAGGTGATACAGCTCCAGGTCCCTGCCGTCTGTGTGGGAGACCTGGATGGAAGTCTTGGCTCCTGGCTCCTGACTTTGGCCTGGCCCAGCCCTGGCTGTTGTGGGCAATTAGAGAGTGAAACCAGCAGGTGGAAGATTTTTCGTTGTGCGTGCACATGTGTGTGTGAATATGTGTCTGCCTTTCAAATAAAGAAAAATTTTAAAATTAGGGTGGGCATTTGGCACAGCAATTAAGATGCCACTTGGTACATCCATATCTCACACTGCCGTGCTAGATTGGCATCCCCGCTCTGCTTCCGATCCAACTTCCTGCTAATGCACACCCTAGGAGGCAGCCGGTGATGGCTCAGGTATCTGGGTCCCTGCCATGTGTGTGGGAGACCCGGAGGGAGTTCCAGGCTCCTGGCTTTGGCCTGGCCCAGCTCCTGCTGTTGTGTGCATTTGAAGAATAGGCCAGTGGATGGAAGACATTTTTTTTCTCTCTCTCTGACTTCCAAATACATAAAAATAAGTAAATAAATAAAACTTTGAAAAATTAAAATAAAAAGAATCCTAATGTAAGGATAAACCATGCTATTTAATCAGCCATCTACTGACATTTGTCTTCAGCATTTTTATTACAAATAATGCTGCGATTGATATATTTTTGCATTTCACACACTTTAGTTGTGACTAACTATAGTGAGGTTAATGCCTGTCTGTCGTCTAACGCAGACAAATGCTACTTCAGCAGGGCTCCTGAAAGCACAGGTGCACTCTGGGCCTGGCTCAGGAAAACCAGGTATTTTTTTTCACCTAAAAATGAAACTCTTGCTAAGTCGGAGTAGCACTTAACATGTTGCCAAACACGCCTTTATCACTATTGTACTAATTCATCACCCACCAACGTACAAGAACTTTGATTTCTTCGAATTGTCAAAATCCTGAGCGTTGATGTTTGTTGTTGAACTTTGTCAGATGAATCATTAAGAAGTGATGTCTTGTTTCAATTGCACTTATTTAATAATCAGTGAGGTTGAACATTTTTTATTTGTTGTTGGCGACTATATTTCATTTTTCTATTAACTCCTTCTTCATATCCGTTATGTCTATGTTTTTTAAAATTAGTCGAGCTTTTTTTTTATTTATACAAGCTCTTTGTATATTAAAGAAGTTAGCTCCTTGACATATACTTGGCTAATATTTCTTTTCCCAAGGTGATGTCTGTATTGTAATGCTTTGCCTTATGAAAATGCTAAGTCTTAGTGTTTTCTTGTATAGAATTTGGGATTTATGTCCAAGATTGAAAAAAGAACCCTTTTTTAATACTTCTTAGTTTGTTTTTCAAATTAAAATGTTGGAGCCACCTGGAATTAATTTTGGTTTCAGAAATTTGCTCAGCTTTGTTCATTTCCTTGTTGCCACTGAACAACACCTGTCTCCCTCCCCACCACCATTGAGGTGCAACTGTATCTTTTTTTTTTTTTAAGATTCATTTATTTATTTGAAAGTCAAAGTTACACAGAGAGAGAAGGAGAGGCAAAGAGAGAAGTCTTCCATCCGCTGGTTCACTCTCCAATTGGCCACAACAGCCAGAGCTGCGCCGATCCGAAGCCAGGAGCCAGGTGCAGGGCTACACACAGGTGCAGGGGCCTAAGGACTTGGGCCATCTTCCACTGCTATCCCTGGCCAATGCAGAGGGCTGGATTGGAAGTGGAGCAGTCGGGACTCGAACCAGTGCCCATATGGGATGCCAACACCGCAAGCATTTGCTTTACCTGAAGTGCCAGCCCCACAACTGTATCTTGTCTGTGTGTATCTGGGTCTCTTCTGACCACTGCATTTCCTTTGATTGATCTGTTTGCCTTTATAACAATAGTATTCTGCTATAGGAAGTCTATAGTCTTACCATATGTCTTTTTTTTTTTTTTTTGACAGGCAGAGTGGACAGTAAGAGAGAGAGACAGAGAGAAAGGTCTTCCTTTGCCGTTGGTTCACCCTCCAATGGCCACCGCGGCCGGTGCACTGCGCTGGCGCACCGCACTGATCCGATGGCAGAAGCCAGGTGCTTCTCCTGGTCTCCCATGGGGTGCAGGGCCCAAGCACCTGGGCCACCCTCCACTGCACTCCCAGGCCACAGCAGAGAGCTGGCCTGGAAGAGGGGCAACAGGGACAGAATCCGGCACCCTGACTGGGACTAGAACCCGGTGTGCCGGCGCCACAAGGCAGAGGATTAGCCTAGTGAGCCGCGGCGCCGGCCTTACAATATGTCTTAATAGATGAATAGGGCTATTTCTCCATCCTTAATTTTTTTCAGATTTCCTGATTATTCGCTCATGTTTAAATGCTTCCAGCTGAGCTCCCCCCCAGCCCACCCCTCCTGCCCCAGTTGTTATTTGATGAGGACTGCATTGAGTCTGCAGCTTAAGTCAAAGAGGGTTTATATTTCTCCATCATGGAGTCTTCCCTTCAAGGTCTGTTTAAGTACAGGGTGGGTGGCCATAAAGGCAAACTCGGACCAACGCACAGGTGAAGTGGCTGGTTGGGATCACATCACAATACACGGGGCCGTGTTGTTGCAGGCTGGCAGGGTACGGTTCAGCGCACTGTGCACTGATCGGATTGCACTGATCCGTGACATGCTGTGATCAAAACATTTGTGTCTCTCTTTTCTCCTTGAATTAACACTGCGCCTTTGGCATGTCCCGAAAGCAATCAAAACAAGTCTGTTAAAGAAAATAGCTCTATCCATTTCCAGATTTGTATGGTAGCTTTGTATATTGGCACTATATTGCAGGGGGAGGTGCCAGTCCAGGGGTATGGTCCTTTCGAGGGACACAGTATATCTGTCCCAGCAGTGCTCTGTCTTAGCACATCTGTGCTGCTCTAACAGAATTCCATAGACTGGCTGGCTTAGGAACAACAGAAGCGTTTCTCTCTTACTTCTGAAGGCTGGGATTCCGAGACTCAGGTGCTGGCGTGTTTGGTGTCTGGCGAGAGATGCTCTCTGTTTCCAAGCTGGTGCCCTGACGCTGCGTGAGAGAGACAAGCGCTGTGTCTCCACCTGGCAGAAGGCAAAAGGGCAAAAGGGTGAACTCTCACTGAAGCTTCTGTTCTAAGGGCTTGGATACACTCACGAGGGCAGAGCCTTGCGCCTCCATCACTTCCCCGAAGGCGCCACCTCCCACTACCTCTACCGTGGGAATCAGGATTCAACATAGATTTAGGAAGGAGACACCTGCAAATCACAGCAGTCCTCCCCCCCAAAAAAAAGTCACACATAGGGCAGGTTGCCCCTTCCCGAGTTCTCCTTCCCTGCTCTGTTTGTCTTTATGCTTAATCTGATTTAAAAGCATGTCTCTGTCCTGTTCTGTCCAATGGGTAGAACTTGATGGTTTAATTACTAGTCTCAAGCCATAGGAAACATCCTTGTAAATTTTTTTTCAATTTTAAGAGTGCAGGTTTTTTTAAAAGATTTATTTATTTGAAAGAGTTACAGAGAGAGGCAGAGACAGAGAGAGAGGTCTTCCATCCACTGGTTCACTCCCCAGATGGCCGCAATGGCTGGAGCTGCGCTGATCAGGAGCTAGGAGCTTCTTCTGGGTCTCCTACGCAGGTGCAGGGGCCCAAGGACTTGGACCATCTTCACTGCTTTCCCAGACCATAGCAGAGAGCTGGATGGGAAGAGGAGCAGCTGGGACTAGAACCGGTGCCCATATGGGATGCCAGTGCTTCAGGCCAGGGCTTTAACCTGCTGCGCCATAGCGCCGGCTCCATCCTTGTAAATTTGACCCACACACCAGTTACACACTCCGTGGGCCACTACCCTGATTGGACCCTTTACTCTGAAAAGTGTTACAGACTGAGACACCTGGCTGATGCTTCAGGCCTGGCTGATTCCTCATGGATGGAACCTGACCTCAGGTGGCGGGGCAGGAGGCTGTCACTGCCTTTGCAGCAGCCACCGTGTGTGTTCTGTGCGTTGCATGGCCCGTTTTTGCTTTGGTTTCCTGTGAACATCTGGCAGGTCTCGGCTGAGTAGATCCTGACTTTGCAATGCAGCAACAGAGCACGGACCGTGACACTTAACACATGAAACTTCGGCACAACAGGTGTTGACCTGTGCGGTTTGTCAGCTGGGAGGGTGTTTGTTGGGGCCTGGAGGGGCCCCCGAGGCTGTCTTGTCTCAAAATTCATCTCATCTCTTTCCCTCAGCCCTAGAGCGTGGCTGTGTTGTAACTGGGCAAGGAAGACCCTGGGCAGGAATCAGCTTTGTCTTACTCGACTTCTGAACACAGCTAAGGGTCAGCAGGTCCCTGAGGATGTCTCCAGCTGGGAAGACCCAGAAAGACCCAGGCTGACCTGGGGAAATCCAGCTATGTGCTATTTTCGTCCGAGTAACACAAACACTTGTAACTTTGCCTTTTTTCTGTGTTCTTTTGAGCCGTAAGCAGAGAGGTGCTTCCAAGTCCGTGTTCAGGCCAAGAGGTGACAGCGTTGGGCAAGTCCCCAGCTGAGCCATGGGCTGGCGCTCTGATCCCTGAGCCAAGGAGGGAGGCAGCTTCCTGCCTGCACTTGTCAGGGCCAGCTTGTGTGCTGGGCACCAGAGGCCAGCTTGCTTTGGAGCTGAGTGACTCAAGAATTGCAAGAGAGTGCCGGGCGCGTCTGAGCCCAGGAGTAGTCGGAAGGCACACAGAGAAGGCTTTGTGCTTTGGCTCAACAGGCAGACAGCCTCAATTCCAGCCACACCTGGCTGCTCAGCTGCCCGTGACCTTGGACTTGGTGTGGTCCCTCTCTGGACCTCAGTCTCCACCTCTGCAAAGTCAGGATAAGACAAGCTCCTATTTTAGCAGGAGTGCTTGAACTTACGTCTGTGAAGGCACCTGGCATAGCTATCATACCAGCAGTCTCTGGTAGGGACCATCCTCAGAAGCCTTCCAACCCCAGCTGGCCTATGGGCTGGGCAAAGGGTAGGGACTGGGGGCCTGAGAAGCCTGTTAAACTTGGAGGACTCTCTGGATCTGAGCAGAGGCCGTCTGGAATGGAAGCTTGATTCCTTATCCCAGCCTTGAATAAAAACCCTGGTTGGCTCAGATTCCTAAGGGGGAATCTTGGGGACTTGGGGGAGCTGCTGGAACTCAGAGACCCCTTCCTTAGTGAGACCACTGGTGTGGGTCGTCGGCAGGCAGGGGGAAGACGTGTCAGGATGGGGTAGCACAGCTAACTGCAGGGCCTAGGTGGGATTCCCCCAGGCAGTCTCTATTCCAAGCCCTTCCATTTGTAATTAATGGGAACCTTCCAGGTTTATGAGACAAAAGAGCTGCCAGGTGGTGGGTTTCCATAGTGATGGCAGAGGCTCCGCCAGTACAAATACAGTACAAGATCCAAACTCACAGTGAGGCTCCTCGGGCGGGGGAGGGGGCGGGGGCGGTGGGTGAGGGGGAGGGGGAGGGCCGTCCGAGGAGGCAGCTCCTAAGACCCTGTGACTTCACTAGCCAGTGGCAGGTGGCCCCCCACCATCGTGCGGCCCTTCTCAGTGAAGCCTCTTGGAGCCGCCTGGAGTTCTAAGACCTCCTGTGCTTGTCCCACCTCCAAAGAGTCTCCTTCAGGTCACCTTGAGTGTGACCTGGACATCAGCCTTTTAAACATTTTTCCAGGTCATTCTTTTTTAGTTTTTTCCTTAATTGACACAATACTTGTACATACTTATGGAGTGTGCAGTGATGTTTCGATTTGTTTGACTATTATGTGATGATAAGAGCAGAGGACTTTGCAAATCCATCCCCTCAAACACCCATCGTTTCTTTGTGATGAAAACACTTAAAACCTTCTCTTCTATTTTGAAGTGTGCAATAGTCACGCTACCGTGCAATGGGACACGGGAACTTACCCTTTCCAACTGGAACTCAGTACCAGTCGGCCAGTCTCTCTCCACCTCTCCACCTCCCCCACTCCCCAGCCTCCGGTACCCGCCGTTCTATTTTCTACTTCTTGGGTGAGATCAGCTTTTAAAGTTCTCATGTAGTTGAGAGCGTGGGGTATTTGTCTCCCTGTGCCTGGCTTCAGTTCCGGTGACACAGTGTCCTCCGGTTCGTCTGTGTTGGATTTTGATTTTTTCATGGCCAAATGGCATTTCATTATGTCTGTACACCACAATTTCTTCATTCACTCGTTGGTGGACACTTAGGTTGATTCCGTATCTTGGCCACTGTGAGCAGTGCTGTAATAAACATCTTTCCAGGTGATTCTAACGTGTGGCCAAGGTGGAGAGCTAGTCAAAAGGCAGGCAAAGTAATAATGATAACGATGCAGTGCCTCCTTTAATCTTCGTGACTCCCATCTTCCCAGGTGGAGAAGCAAACTCAGGGTAAGTGACTTTCTAAGGCCAGAGAGCAGTGAGAGCTGGTGTTCTCCCCCAGGCCGGGCCAGATTTCACGGCCCTGGCTGCTCACCACTGTAGCTACTGCTTGTGAAGTGGAAGATGGGGGCATGTCCGAGGCAGGTCCTCGGGGACCCTGTTCCCTTGTACACAACCCGAGCTTCCTGCCCTGTGCTGCTCGCCCCGCCTGGCCAGGCTGGGTGAGAGCTCTGGGCTGGTTGCTTCCCAAGGTAGGTCTGCCTTTTCACCTGGGACAGCCGCAACCTGAGCCCTTGAACTTAGAGATGTTGAATCATGCACTTGGCTTCCCGGCTCTGCTAATGAATGGCTGTCTTTCAACTTGGGACAGAGCTTCCGATGAGACTGCACTCCCAGGGGACGGGGGAGGGGTGGGGGCGCACACTTTGTTCACCAGGTGTTTTTTGGTTTATAGCAGACTCAAAAAAAAAAAAAAAAAAAATCAGGAGCCATCTGTAAAATAGGGCCAGGGCCTTTTTATGTGCAGTTTCATTGAAATTTAGTAAAAGGCAAACCCAGCAGGTACCTGTTTTACAGGCAATAAAAGGGAATTGGACAGCAATTATTTAAAAGGAGTTAGAGTTGTTTAAAACTAAAACTGAGGGGTATGTATATACCTTAAAAAGAAAGTTTACAAGGTTGGGGGATTTGGGTTGAACTGTTTCTGATGAAAATGAAACAGAAAATAATTTTCACTCTTATTTTAAGCCTCCCCCTTGGCTGTTTGTTTTCTAAATTTAGCAGGCCAAGCAGCCATAGGCAAATGTATCAGGGAGAAAACATCTGAAGCCAGTCAGGCAAATGTCAATGTTTAATCCAAGAGATGGGCTGAAAACGAAGCTCTCCAGGAGGAAAAGCCAGGCCTCCCCGTGGTGTGGGGAAGAGTCGCTATTCAGCTCAGCTCTTTCAGATGTTATTGGCCCTACTGGATGCAGAAGTGCTGGGTTTGGTGGTCCCTGGAGGGGAGGGGGTGGCTCAGCCAAGCCCTCTCTACAGGAGGCTGCAGGATGTGGGAGGCTCAGCAGGCCAGCACTCACTGTGTCCCCAGCCCGCGATCCATGGCAACGCGCGGTCCAGATGGAGCCCCCTGCCTCACAGCCTGAACAGAACCCTCTTCCCACCCAGCTCTGGACTCAAGCCACCGGGCCCAATGCCAGAGAGAAGGGGATGGCTGCCACCTACCTTGTGTCAGGACTGTCCGTGTCTCGATTGTTGGGTTTGGTGTTTGACTCGCCTTGTACTCTTGGAGGGTGACTTCCTGTTCCTTGAAAAGACTGAAAGACGGATGAACTTGATTCCTAGAGAAGGACACTCCGCTCCAACCAGTTAGCGGCAACAACAACAGAAGATGTATGTACACAGGGAGACAGACAGACACAGAGAACTGGATCCAGGGACTCACATACTGTATTAGAGTCCTTCTGTTCCAGTTCTTGGCTTTGATGGTTTCCTCCTGGTTCCATTCTTCAGACAGGATTTCTCCAGGTAATGGCAGGAAGAGCCTCATTTCCCAAGCTTCGTAGCACTGATGAAAAGAGCTCATTATACAGACAGTCTCAGGGAGCAGTGAGCACTGGGTGCCACGTGGGGGGCCCGGATCCCATCTCAGGCGACTGGGCTGTGCCGTCCACTCCAGCTTCCTGCTATTGCAGACCCTGGGAGGCAGCAAGGGACGGCCCAAGCGCCGAGTCTCTCCCACCCACTGGGGAGACCCTGATTGAATTCCTGGCTCCTGGCTTCAGCCTCAGCCCATCCCTGCCTTTGGAGGTATCTGGGGAGTGAACTAGCAGATAGGGGGCCCTGTACCTTGGGCTGCTGTGGTCCCTCTCTCTGCCTTTCAAATGTAAATAAACAGTCTCAGGAGAAGATTCTGATTGGCTCAGATAGACTCGGATGCCCATACCTGAGCCAATCACTGTATCTAGGGGTGCAGTAGTAACATCGACCTCCTGTGTCTTGTGCACACCCCAGTGATCACGATTGGCATGTTGGTGGGACAGCAGGGTGGTGAATGACAGCCTGGCCAGGAGCAGGTGAACTGAGGTGACCGTTTTAAATGGGCTGGCCTGGGAAGGCTCACAGAGTGGGGGAAGCAGTTTGAGCAGACCCCTGCAGGTGTCTGGGATAAGAGCCTTCCAGAAAGAACAAAAGGGCTAAGGGGGAGGGTGCCTGCGGGCTTAGACAGAGCTGGGAGGCCAGTGTGGCTGTGGCGGAGCAAGCAGGGCCAGCAGCAGAGGCCACAGGAGGCAGGGTGTCAGGGCGCTGCTCCTAGATGCTCTTGTGGGCCGCTGGGCGCTCTGGGCTTTATGCTGTGTGCAGCAGAGGGCACTGAAGGTCACAGGATGTGTCACAGGGCCCCTCTGCTGGCTCTTGTTTTCTCCCCAGTTGATCACAAATAATTTGAGAGCAGGGACACTGTTTAGGTGCTTATTCATCCTCCATCCATTGTTCTATCCTGCACAGGCCTGCTGAGTGCCTACTAGGTGCCCGGTGCAGGCAGCTCACGGTCTAGTGGCAAGGAGAGCACAGGTGTCAGGACCACGTGACACATGCCCCTGCCTGACACAAGAGTGCATGAGCAGCCCCTAGTACCCTCACCCCTTCGAGAAGGGCAGCAATGCCAGTGACACCTGGGAGTTCCAAGCCCAGGCTCTCCCGTCTCTCAGGCTGATGCAGGCACAATGCCCGTGGCTCTGCAGCCGAGGGCCAAATGGTGCATTTACTTCCTCGCCAAGAGACTTAAGAAGCAGTGTGGATGAGAACCCCTTTAGAAGAGGGCAGAAGGGAGACTGCGTTCAGTGGTCACCAGTCCGTGGGCACTGCCCCAGCTGGGGTAGAGTGGGGGAGGCCCTGCGGCCAGTTCTGCAGCTGCCCAGGCACCAAGGTTGGGTTGGGCTTTCCCCTTGGTGATCGTCCATGGCCGTTCCTGACATGGAATGGGGCAGGAAAGCAGTGAGTTTCCTAAACTCCTCTTCTGGGGGCCATGCTGCCTTTGGCTTATTCCCGTATTCCCAACCCCTTGCACAGTAGATTTCAATAGAGGTTGGTGGGGTTAATACTAGCATCACGTCCCTAGGACGCCACCTGTGGACGGATCCCAGGGTAGATCAGAATTCAGGCTGCGGAGCGTGGGTAAGGGCACCACGGGTGACCCTGAACTTGCAGCACTGCCCGTCTCTGCAAGAGGGAATGCAGGGGAAACAGCTGCTTTGGGATAAGTCAGGAATCCCTTGGGGGCTTTAGAGTGAGAGGCCCCCGTGAGACATTCAGAGTCCCGGAAGTCTCATGGTCAAAGAATGGGGCTGAAGACAAAAGGAGGGACTTGCGAGCTGGCAGGGACGGAGCTCCATCAGGGCGTACGACCTGGGGTTCAGATGTCAGAGGTAGAAGGGCTCGGGGTGGGGACCGGGGTGAGGTCAGGGGGAGTCTGAGGAGGAAGTAGAAGCCCTGGAGAGGCTTCCCTCGGTGTCCCGCTCAACGCAGCTGACCCGGGGCCCACTGAGGTTTCAGCTCCAAACCCAAGGGCCTTGTGGGTCACCATGGGGAGGCAGCCCAGACCTCTGGGAGGGAGTGGGCCTGGGACATTGCCTTCCAAGTTGTCTCACAGCTGGGGCCCTGGACCATGGAAGGGAGGGAGGGAGGGAGGGAGAGGAGGAAAGGAGGGAGGGAGGGATCCAAAGCACTCATAAGCGGATGGATGAACTGGCCCTGACAGCAGGCACCCCAGCACCTGGTGGGAGCAGGGTGCTCTCCGTCAGTTCTTCCCGGGCAGTGGCTGAGCGTGGGCTGAGGACTCAGGGGTCTCCGTGCCCCAGCGTGCTCGGAGGTCCTAAATCAGCAAACACGGGTGTGTTCCGCCGTTGGCTCAGAGAATGGAGTGCTGTGCCCACTCTGGGAGCTCCCGAGCCTCGTAATTCTGCAGTCTTAGCGCCTCAGCCAATGGGAGGCTGCTGTCTGTTTCCCACACCCCAGCTGGGAATGTGGGAGTGGGGTAGTTAGCACCCAGTATTTCCCCAAGTGGGAAGGACGCAAACATTCGCTCTCCCTTTCATTCTCGCTCTCAACGTTGAGTGGCTCGGATCCTTCTTAGGCGAGCCAGGGCTCAAGCCTGAACATTCTCCCTCCTCCTCTCCCCCTCCCTCCTCCTTCCCCAGCTGTCTTTCCTGACATGGATTTAAGCCATGGGAAGCTCTGCCACATCTGTGCATTCCCTGGGGTGACACCAACTCCGAATGTCACAGCCCACAGTACCACCATCCTGAGCATCTGGGTCTAGTCTGGGGCTGGCTCAGTAACACAGCGGGGTCTCCCCCATGGGCTCTGCCCTCAGCAGGCTTGCCATGGGCTCCTAGGATAGGATAGGAGGCCTCTCAAGAAGCTAACACCACTGCAGAGTAGCCACAGTCCAGGAGGTCAGAGCTCCCTGTCCAGCGAGCTCAGGGCAAGGCTGTCCGGGGAATATGAGGTCCTCCCTTGCAGGTGCGCCTGCTTCACTGGCCATCCATTCCAGGCTGGGAGCTGGGGTGCTCATGCAAGGGTTCGGGGGGTGGGCCATTCTCACCCACTTTCCTGATGCCTGCGGAGGCCCAGAGTTCCAGCCTGGGGCCTCTGGTTGGGAGGAGTCGTTGCAGCTGGGAGGCCCCAGGATAGATGCTGTTTCGCGGTGGCACTCTGGGGAACGTCCGCCAGTGTCGGTTCCAGGAGTGAGATGTCAGGATGCCTCTCTCCATGCATGCATCTCAGATGCTTTCCTCCCCGGTGTGACTCACTGGAGACTCTGGGAGTGCGGGGGGGAGGGTGTGGCCCAGGAGCAGGGGGGCTGGGCCGCGATAGCTGCCATCCATCACTCCCCAGCACTTAGCGCCGTGGGCTCAGTGCACATGCCCGGGGCCATTTCAGCAGCAAGGGAAGTCCCCAAGAGGACGCATCAATGTCTGTGCATTTGAGTTCTGCAGGCTCTGCCTTGGCTCTGTGGGGCTTGCTTTTCTCTGCAGCAGCTTGGCCAAGCCCTGGTGAGGAACCTCCTGTGTACCGAGCCCATGTGAGTGGCAGGGGCCCAAATACTTGAGCCATCATCCACTGCCTCCCAGGGCACACATTAACAGGAACTGGAATTGGGAGCAAAGCCGAGACTTGAACCCAGGCACTGTGATATGGGATCCGGCATCTCAGTGGTGTCTTAATTATAGCACCAAAAACCCACCCTATAGTATGTGAATTCTTGAGAGTGGGGTCCATTTCTGACTTGCCTGTATTTGTGTCATCACCCTGAGCAAAGGGCCTGGTGTGTCATATACTCTCAGAAAATAATACTTAATAATAATAGCAACAGGGGCAGGTGCCTGCAAAGCCGGCATCCCATATGGGCAAAGGTTCAAGTCCCGGCTGTTCACTTCTGATCCAGTTCCCTACTGATGGCCTGGGAAACCAGCAGGGGATGACGCAAGTGCTTGGGCCCCTGCACCCACATGAGAGACCTGGAAGAAGCTCCTGGCTCCTGGCTTGGACCTGCTCAGCTCCTGCCATTGCGGCCATTTGGGGAGTGAACCAGTGGATGAAAACTCTCTCTGTAACTCTGCCTTTCAAATAAATAAACCTTAAAAAAAAGCCTTTCATGCCTCAGTTGCCTGCTGTGTACAGTGGGGGTAGCTCATGCTCTCCACACAGAGTTGGGGTGAGGTGCCAGTGGCAGGGAGCAGTGAGCTGCCGCCTGTGTGTCCTGCGCCCCTTGCACACGGTGGGATGCTCACGCCTGGGGCTCCCTCTGACGCTAACCTCTGTCTCAGGTGACAGGGACGCCCTCCAAGGGCTTCGATGAGAAGGCCTACCTGTCGGCCAAGCAGCTGAAGCCGGGAGAGGACCCCTACAGGCAGCATGCCTTCAACCAGCTGGAGAGCGACAAGCTGAGCCCGGACCGGCCCATCCGCGACACCCGCCATTACAGGTATGGCGTCTGGTGCTGGCACGAAGGCACTGCCGAGCCTGCTGTGTCCCATGCGGGGGCGGTGACACCGGCGGGCTCCTCCTTCGGTGCCTGCCTGTCCCCTTTTTATTTCCTCAGCGCTCTGAGGACCTGCCTCAGTCTGGCACTCCAGGAAGAGTGACCTTCCGGAACCACGGGAGGGGGGGGAGCTGGGCGTGTGGGCGGGCCAGGTGCTCTTGGCGCCCTACTGGTGGTGCCTGGGTTGAAGAGGAGCCATCAGCCCTGCCCTGGGCGACCCCCCCACATTGACATCCTTCCTCCTGCCCTGCACCCCAGCCCTCAGCCACTCCCAGCAGTGCACCCCAGCCCTGCCCTTCATTCTCCTGGGCAGTGCGGTGAGGCAGGAGAGCTCCTGGCCCAGGACCAAGGATGCCTGCATCCAATCCCAGCTCCGACTCAGCTCGGGGGCCAAGGGCAAGTCCCTCACCACCTCCTTGCTCTTGTCCAGAGTGTGAGAGCCACAGCCCGTGGTCTTTCTTCTTTCCAAGCTCCGGATTTTGGAGCACATCCCTCTCCTGTGACTGGCCTCACCCACCAGCCTCCCTCCCCCATTGGCCCTTTGTGCCCCTGTAGTCCCGCCCTCCCCTGTCCCCCACCCCCTCCCTCAAATTCTTTCCTTTGCCTGAGCATGCTACCCACCCTGCTCCACCCCCCGCAGCACCCTTTCCTCCTGGGAAGCTGGCCCCAGGGCCTTGGCACCTCCTCTGTGCCCTGTGCCGAGGTCCAGCCACTAGAGGGTGCTGCCAGAGTCCACCACCGTCCAGCTTCAGTTCAGGTGACCCACAGGAGCTCGGCTCAAAGCGAGGCAGGGCCTTCGTCTAGTCCTGGCTCCAGGGTAGATGGAAGGACAGTGTAGACGGAGGGTGGTTCTAGCACCTTCATTATCACTCACAGAGTGATAAGGGGCAGCTTGGGTGGGATAGGATGGACCTAGGACTGGGGAAGTCCTGTCACCACTGTCAGCTTCCAGGAACTTCTCATGCCCCAAACATGCCAGTGACCCTGTGGCTGGGCAGCCCCCCCCCCAGGACCTCATGGCCACTTCCAGACATCGGAAGTCCTGTCCCAGTCAGTCCCAGGGCAGCCTCCCCTCAGGTTCTGCCTGCATGGCAGCCCCAGCCATGGCCAGCCTTGAACCCATGGCCTGAGGATCTGCCCATTCAAGTCTGTGAATCAAGGGCTTGGCCTGGAGGCTCCTCCCATCCTCCCAGTCCATCTCTCTGGGAACCTTCCCAGGTGCTCACTGAGAAACTTAAAGAGCGTGTACAGCTGTGTACAGCTTCTTAAATGAGATCCCAAATTCAAGGCCATGGCAGGTGGGGAGGTGCCCTGTGTTGCTGCCGGGCACTCTCTGGGCTGGAGATAGATCCGGAGTGTGGGGGAGGGGTGTGACTGTATGCATGTGTGCATGCATGTGCACACGTGTGTGTGTGTGTGTAGAGGGTGCAAAGGATGTGCTGACCTTGACAAGCAGGGCATCCTCTGGTGGAGCTAGTGTGAGCCATGGAATGGCTGGATGCCAGACTATGGGCCGAGTTCCTGGTACAGCCCAGGGAGCCCATTGTGGGCAGCAGAGTGGTAGAAAGCTCTGCAGACAGACCTGCTAGGGTCACAGAGAAAACCTGAGCAGCCCAAACCCACAAGATGGGCCTGAAGCAAACAGACCCTTCTAGAATTCCTCAGCCATCTTTACAGATCGGAGTCCCGCAGGGCCACCTGGCAGAGGAGGTGGGAGGGGTAGGTGGAGTTCCAGTACGCCCTCCAGACAGGGTGGGGGTAGTTTGCCCCCTGCAGGAAGAGAACAGGCACCCTTATCCAGAGTCCCTCCTTCTTGGGCAGCAGATTGATGGGGACAGAGACAGGGACAGAGAACTAGGGAGATGGTACAGGTGACAGGGCCTCTCCCTGAAGCGCCTCCCCAGCCAGCCAGGTCCACTCCTGCCCCTGCCATGGCCACTCCACATCCGTCTCATAGAGGACAATGATTTTAAAGCCTCAGGATTTCTCCCATGAGGGTGCCAGGCCCGTGGGGTTCCTGCCTGTCTGATCCGGTCTGCTTTGCGGGCAGGAAGGGGCCTGGGAATTCGGGCTGTGCACTGTGGGCCGTGGGATAAACCCAGGGGAAGATCGTCACTGCTGGGATGGCTGGAGAGCAGGCGTGATCATGAAGAGCGCGGCCGGTCCAGCATAGTGCGGCCACCCGCCAGGCCCGGTGGAGGCTGGGCTAAGGCCCGGCTGAGGCCCAGTGGTGCTGATGGTCTCATTCCCTCTGTGGAGAAGGTGGCACCAGCAAACCCACACGTGGTGTCGGGAGCTGACGGAGCCCTGAGCTGCTGGGGAGGGGCAGGGGCCGGTGTTGTGACCTGAGAGGTCAAGCCACTGCGTGTGGCGTCAGCATCCCTTATGAGCTCCGGTTCCAGGACTGGCTGCTCTGCTTCTGAGTCAGCTCCTCACTAATGCCCCCGGGGAGGCAGTGGAAGATGGCCAAGTGCCTGGCCCAGCCCTGCCACTGTGGCCATTTAGGAAGTGAACCAGCAGATGGAAGATTTCTTCCTCTCTCTCTCTCTCTCTCTCTCTCTCTCTCTCTCTCTCTCTCTCTCTTTCTCTCTCTCTCTTTTTCTCTCCCTCTCTTTCTGTCACTCTACCCTTAAATAAAATCTTAAAAAAAAAAAAGAGCCCCCACCTTCTATGACACCTGCCGCTTCTCTCTCCTTGACCCCTACTGGCCAGTGTGGGCTGGAGTGGTGTGGAGGAGGCAAGGCCTGTGTCCTGGCTTCTGCCTGGCCCTCTCCATCTCGCAGAAGTATCCCAGGGGGGTGGCAGACAGAGAAAAGCCTCACGCTGGCCCTGGGGATGCCACTCACCTCCCTGCTCCCTCCTCAGCTGCCCGTCTATGTCCTACTCCTTGGACCTGCCCGCCACCAGCGTCATCATCACCTTCCACAATGAGGCGCGCTCCACCCTCCTGCGCACGGTGAAGAGGTGAGCGCACCCCCAGCGGGACCAGGGCCTCACGGAACCTGCGCAGCCTGTCTCTGGCAAGGGGAGGTCACAGATGAGGTGTTGTCACCCAGTGGCCCTGGAGGGCAGACCTGTCTTGAGAAGCTGGGACTGGTGAGCCAGAGTCGAGGGGATCCCCAGAGCTCAGAGCCATCCAACACAAGGTCATGGGTTGAGCATAAGGATAGAAACACAGGGGTCAAGGGCATGGGGGATGGGGCAGGGATGGAGAAACCTCAGGAGAACAGAGATCAGCCCAGTAGGGGCCTGTTGGTGAATCAGAGAACAAGAGGCCCCTTCTGCCCCGCCCCCCAGCTTGATCTTGTGATCCAGTAGAACCCCGTTCACCTCATTTCCTCAGTGAACTGAGACAAGAATGGGAAGGAGCGCCCAGTGGCATTCCAGGCAGGGGGGAGGAGGGCTCCTTGAGAACAGCCTTCCTGGCTGGACAGAGCCTCCCCAGCCCTGTCCAGCCGCTCCTGTCCCTGGGCGGGCTTGTTAAGCCTTGGGCAATAGAGCAGCCCCAGCTCCTGCCTTGATAATTCAGCCAGGGCATCCCCCACCCTCTCGCACTACTGTCTGCAAGTGGTCCCAAGCGTCTGAGGGTCCAGGCAACAGGGCAAACCATGTCCTTGGATGAGCCTTGGTCTAGCCAAGGAACACACTGCTTCCCAGAACTGGTGAGGGCCCAGGAAGTCTGCCAGCAGGTGCCCACGCACTGGCCCTGGAGCTGAGCACTGGGTCAGCCTCGTGGCGCAGAAAAGTGGCCTCTCAATCCCAGCTCTTTCTCTGTCCCCACTGCTGTTCCAGTGTCCTGAACCGAACTCCTGCCAGCTTGATCCAGGAGATCATTCTAGTGGATGACTTCAGTTCAGATCGTGAGTGTCCTCCTTCCCCACTGCACGTCGCCTCCTCCGCCCTGCCCCTGCTTCCCCAGAATGCGCGACTCCTGGTGTCACAGCCTGATCTCTCTGCCTCCTCCCTCAGTGGGGACCCTCGGGCTTTCCTAGGCCCCTCCCTGGTCCTACTCTTTGGTGCCAGAGGAGAGGAAAGAGTGGAATGGCTTTGGAGCGGGCACCAAAGAGATGACCTCAAAAGGGGAGGGGTGGGCATTTGGCTTGGCAGTTTAGACACCTGTGTACCGTATCCGAGTGTCCGTGTGCAAAGTCTGCCTGCAGCCCCTGACTCCAGCTTCCTGCCAGTGCAGGCCTGGGAGGCAGCCACGGTTGCTCTAGCACGTGGGTTCCTGCCACGCCTAAGGGAGATCTGGATTGAGTTTGCAGCTCACTTTGGCCCTGGCCCAGCCCAGCCTTTGTGGATATTTGGATTACCAGTCATCAGATGGGAACACTCTCTCTCCTTCCCTCCCTCTGACCCCTTTAAATAAATACATTTTTATTTTATTTTTAGATTTATTTATTTATTTGAAAGAGTTACACAGAGAGGAAGAGACAGAGAAAGACAGCAATCTGCCCTATGCTGCTTCACTCCTCAAATGGCTGAAATGGCTGGGCCTGCAGCAGGCTAAGTCAGGAGCCAGGAGCTTCTTCTGGGTCTCCCATTTGGATGCAGGGGCCCAAGGACTTGGGCCAACCTCCGCTGCTTTCCCAGGCACATCTGCAGAGAGCTGGATTGGAAGTGGAGCAGCTTGGACTTGAACTGGGGCCCATATGGGATGCCAGCAACTCAGAGGGCAGCTTTACCTGCCACACCACAAAACTGGGCCCATAAAAATTGAAACATATGGGGCCAGAGCTGTGGTGTAGCGGGTAAAGCCACCGCCTGCAGTGCCAGCATCCCATGTGGGTGCTGCTTTGAGACCTGGCTGCTCCACTTCTGATCCAGCTCTCTGTTATGGCCTGGGAAAGCAGCAGAAGATGGCCCAAGTCCTTGGGCCCCTGCACCTGCATGGGATACCCAGAAGAAGCTCCTGGCTCCTGGCTTCCGATCAGCATAGCTCCGGCCATTGCAGCTATCTGGGGAGTGAGCCAGCAGATGGAAGACCTCTCTCATCTCTCTCTCTCTCTGTCTGCCTCTACCTCTCTATAACCCTGCCTTTCAAATAAATAAATAAATCTTTAAAAAAAAAATAGAGGCCGGCGCCGCGGCTCAATAGGTAATCCTCCGCCTTGCGGCGCCGGCACACCGGGTTCTAGTCCCGGTCGGGGCGCCGGATTCTGTCCCGGTTGCCCCTCTTCCGGGCCAGCCCTCTGCTGTGGCCAGGGAGTGCAGTGGAGGATGGCCCAAGTGCTTGGGCCCTGCATCCCATGGGAGACCAGGATAAGCACCTGGCTCCTGCCTTCACATCAGCGCGGTGCGCCGGCCTCAGCGCACCAGCTGTGGCGGCCATTGGAGGGTGAACCAATGGCAAAGGAAGACCTTTCTCTCTGTTTCTCTCTCTCATTGTCCACTCTGTCTGTCAAAAAAAAAAAGAAAAAATAGAAACATCAACAACATCCTTCATTATTACAACTGCCGAATGCAGGCCAGTGTTTGTTCAGCAGAGCGTGGAGAGCTGGGCTGGGAACCATTGCTGCGCCCTTGGTGCACTGTGGGGGAGGGTGGGGACAGGCCTGGAGGCGGGGGCGGGGCAACCCTTTGGGCAGTAGTGATGACCAGGCCCTTCACCCTCCCCCACCCCCAGCCCTTTCCAAGGCCTGGTCAGGGGCAGCTCCTGGTGGTGGCCCGGCGCCCTGGCCTGAATGAGCTTGCCTTCCTTTTCTCCACCCGCAGCTGAAGACTGCCTGCTCCTGACCAGGATCCCCAAAGTCAAGTGCCTGCGCAACGACCGGCGGGAAGGTGGGTGCTCGGAGCCCGGCTTCCACAGTGGAGGGTGGGGTGGGAGGTCCTGCCCATCCCCTTGGGAACTGTTATCACAGCGAGCCAGCGAGGCCTGCTGCGTCCCGGATGGCTCGGACCAGGGTGTGCAGGAGGCGTTCCTCCTCCCCAGGCCAGCCCCTAGCCCCCCACAACTGTGGGCTAGCGGCTGCACGTCTGGCTGCCGTTGCTGTCACCTCGGAGCAGCCTTTTCTGCCTGGCCAGGTTATCAGAAGCGTTAAATGAGATAGGCCACGCGGAAAGGCTGGGTTTGCAGCACCAGCGTGGCATGGCACCGTGCACAGCACTCCAGGGGACAGCAGAGAAATGCAAAACACGGTCCTCGCCCTGGGGGCTGTGGGGGGTCAAAACCCATCGCAGCAACAGGCTGGACATAGTTCCCTGGAAATAGCATGAAGATCGGAAGAGAGGGAGCTGATAGGCAGCGGGAGTGAGGTGGGAGGGCTTTCAGGAGGAGGGGGCACGAGGGGACAAGAGAGGGCAGCAGGGGAGGGCCGGCCAGCTGGGAGCTCTGCAGGCAAAGGCCTCAGTCAGGGGTGAGTACAGGTCAGGTGCTCAGGGGCCCTGCCCGGCAGCCCCTGCGCCTGCTGGACGGGTCTGTCACTAAAGCAGCACCCGCGGCGATCTAGCTTTACAAAGAGGAGAGGTTTATTTAGCTCACAGTTTTGGAAGCAGGAAGACAAAGAGCGCTGTGCAGCCTCTGGTGAGGGCCTCGTGCCCTGTCAGAGCTCCTGTAGGGGAAGGTTCACATCTCCAAACAGGAAGCTGGAGAGCGGTGGGGCCAGGCTCATGCCTTGTCTAACAGCTCTCTTGAGAGAACTACCAGGGCGTCCAAGGGAACTACCTTAATCCCTCCCGAGGGCAGCACCCTCAACGACCTAACCCCCCGCCCACCCCACCCACAAAGGCTCCGTCAGTTCCCAGATCACCACCCTGAGGACCAAGCTCCCAACCCATGAACCCTTGTGGGTACAAGCAAAATCCAAACCATAGCACTCGCATTCTCCCATTCAGTCCTCAGCGCAGCCCATGGTCTCCACTTGCAGATAGGGAAACTGAGGCTTAAAGAGATTCAGTAATTCACATGGGATGGTGAACAGAGGAGCCAGGATTTGAACCCGCTTCCCAACCCAAAGCCAGCCTCTCCCTTAGCCTCCCTCTGCTTCTGGAAAGTACCCAGGTTCTAGAGGTAGAGAGAGGTGGGATAGCGATGCCGAGGGGAGACCAGTCATGCCGAGGGGCCTCAAGGATGTTGGTGAGGGAGACAGTGGAAGAGGCCAGAGAGAGCTGTCTCCCAAGACAGGGGCTTGTGGGCGCCATCCGGGCTGCGGATATGCTGTCCCTGGAGTTTTGCCAACCGTGGACAGACAGGTATGATCAGAATGCAGTACAGATACCTGGGTTGGGCTTTCGGACAGATGGGAGGCTAGACAGATGGACAGAGGCAGAGTGCCAGGCAGAGATGTGGCCAGGAACATCCCTGCAAGAAGTCACTTCCGTTCCACGCTCTCAAAGTGAGACCCGTCCCTCCCCACAGCTCATAGGACACGGATGGCTGCTTGGGCAGGGGCAGGACCAGCTGGGCTGCCCAAATCAGTGAGCAGTTGGTGAGACCGTCGGGAAACCTGGCTAGTAGAAGAGCCGATCCAGGCCAGCGCCGCGGCTCACTAGGCTAATCCTCCGCCTTGCGGCGCCGGTACACCGGGTTCTAGTCCCGGTCGGGGCGCCGGATTCTGTCCCGGTTGCCCCTCTTCCAGGCCAGCTCTCTGCTGTGGCTAGGGAGTGCAGTGGAGGATGGCCCAAGTGCTTGGGCCCTGCACCCTATGGGAGACCAGGAAAAGCACCTGGCTCCTGGCTCCTGCCATCGGATCAGCGCCGTGCGCCGGCCGCAGCGCGCCGGCCGCGGTGGCCATTGGAGGATGAACCAACGGCAAAGGAAGACCTTTCTCTCTGTCCACTCTGCCTGTCACAAAAAAAAAAAAAAAAGAAGAGCCGATCCGAACACATGCAAGGGGTCCCAGGGACAGGCTGCCTCCTTGTTGTCTTGTTCAGTTCTGGCAGACAGGGACTGTTTTCTCTCCAAATCTTACAGACAAGAAGCCTGAGGTTCAGAGAGGTTAAATCACGTGTTCTGGGTGAGTGCAGGGGCTGGCATGCAGAGAACTTAGTCTGGGAGGCTTTGTCCATGTCACCATGGTGATGTGGCTGGAGGGGACCCCCCACAGGTTCCCAGGGGAGAAGCTTTGCTTTCTGGTCCTCCTTCAGTCCCCAACCAATGCAGTCTCCACGCCCTGAACTTGGACTGTTCCTTGGGGTGTCACTCAGGCCGTGACCCTGGAGTAATGGTGGATGGATGGATAGATGGATGGTTGAGAACAAGAGAGGGGTGCAGTTGGGGAGGAAGGAAGCACACAGGAGTAAAAAGGAAAGTCCAGTCACCATAATCGGAGGAGTCCCCAGCGCCTGAAGGGACGGGAGCCCCAGGACCTTGGGGGGAACGGCTGAGAAACAAATTGGTTCAGTGCCAGCACCAACGCCCGCCCACTGCATTGCAGGGCTGATCCGGTCCCGAGTTCGCGGGGCAGATGTGGCGGCAGCTGCCATCCTCACCTTTCTGGACAGCCACTGCGAAGTGAACACCGAGTGGCTGCAGCCCATGCTGCAGCGGGTGAAGGAGGTGAGCCGTCCGCCCCGGGGAATCGCCCACCACGGTTGTGCCTCGAGGGCTTGTGGAGCAGTCTCTGAGCTGGGCTGCCGTCCTGGGGTGCCTGCCTGCTCTGCTTCCTCCTGGGTGACGTCAGCTCGTGGTCCTTTCTTTTCTGAACACGGGGATACGTGCAATAGTTGGTCCACTGGGGGGTTGGGACAATTAAATTGGACGGAAGCCTGGACACACTGGAAGGCTCCTCCCATGCACAGGTGCTGTTTCTCTGCTGGGGGAGATTTTGGTCTGGCTGGGAGGCCCTAGAGAGAGGGAGCAGAACCAGGTGCTCTCCAAGACAGTGGGGAGGAGGGGGAGGCTTTGGACAGATGGCAAGAAGGATGTGATGAAAAGAATGACAGGCCGGTGCCTCGGCTCAATAGGCTAATCCTCTGCCTGTGGTGCCAGCACCCCAGGTTCTAGTCCTGGTTGGGGCGCCGGATTCTGCCCAGTTGCTCCTCTTCCAGTTCAGCTCTCTGCTGTGGCCCGGGAGTGCAGTGGAGGATGGCCCAAGTGCTTGGGCCCTGCACCCACATGGGAGACCAGGAAAAGCACCTGGCTCCTGCCTTCAGATCGGCACGGTACGCTGGCCGCAGCGTACCACTGGAGTGGCCATTGGAGGGTGAACCAACGGCAAAGGAAGACCTTTCTCTCTGTCTGTCTCTCTCTCTCACTGTCCACTCTGCCTGTCAAAAAAAAAAAAGAGAGAGAGAGAGAGAAAAGAATGACAGGACTTAAAACATGGGCAAAAGATTTGCAAAGACGTTTCTCCAAGGAAGGTATACAAATGACCAACGAATCCATGAAAGGATGCTCCGTGCCACTAGAGAAATGCAACTCACAACCCTAATGAGATGCCACTTCATACCTACTGAATGGATGCCTGCTATCGAAAGGACGCATAGCAACACGTGCTGGCAATGATGTAGAATGACAGGAGAGCTCCCGTGGGGCCGGGTGGCACGCTAAGCAGTGCAGCCACTTCGGAAAACAACTGGACAGTTCTTCAGAAGTTTAAACATAGACTTGCCTGCAGTTCCATGGCCAGTTGTAATGGGGAACTTCAGGTTTGTGGAAAATGAATTAAAAGATAAATGGGGGGTGGGGGAGAGGGCAGCATTGTGGCGTAGTGGGTTAGGCTGGCGCCTGCAACACAGCATCCCATATGGGTGCCAGTTCGAGTCCTGGCTGCTCTACTTCCCATCCAGCTCCCTGCTAACGTGCCTGGAAAAGCAGCAACAGATGGCCCAAGTGCTTGGGGCCCTGGACCCATGTGGGAGACCTGGAAGAAGCTCCTTAGTCCTGGCTTTGGCCTGGTCCATCCTTGGCTGCTGAGGCTATTTGGGGAGTGAACCAGCAGATGGAGACTTTCTCTGTCTCTCCCACTCTCTCTGTAACTCTGCCTATCAAATAAATATTTTTTTAAATAAAAAAGATAAATTGGGACCGGCTTTTAGACAAGCGATTAAGATGTTAGTTAGGATGCCTGCCTCCCACATTGAAATACCTGGGTTCAGTTCCTGGCTCTGGCTCCTGAGCCCAGCTTCCTGCTAATGCAAACTCCGAGAGGGAGTGGTGATGGCTCAAGTAGCTGGGCCTCTGCCAGCCGTTTCTGGCTCCTGGCTTTAGTCCTCTGGCTGTTCTGGGCATGTGTGGAGTGAACTAGCAGATGGGAGCTCGCTCGCTCTGTCTGTGTCTCTCTGCTTCTCAAAATAATTTTTTTTAAAAAAAGGAGAAACTTACTTTGACGCAAACATTTTGAAATCCATGCATGGTTTTCTCCTAATACACATTTTACTGTGAACTTCATCAAGACTCCTCATATGCATGAATTTCAAATCTTTTTGCACCAAAATAAATGATTCTTTTAATTCCATTCCACGAACACTTGAAGCGTCCTCGTATAATTGAGAAAAAGAAAAACTGTGTCTGCATGAAAACTTGTCCACCCACATTCAGAGCAACACTGTTCCAAAAAACCAAAAGGTGGAACCACCCAGCTGCTTATCAGCTGACGGACAGATAACCGAAATGTGGCGTATCCATCCGTGGCCCTGTGTGGCAGTGTGACTGAACCTTGAAGGCCCTGTGCAAAATGCAAGCCAGTCACAGAAGGCCACGTATTACATGAGATGCTCCGAGTACGCAAGTCTGTGGGAGTCAGAAGTCCTTCGGTTTCTTAATGGAGAGGTGAAAGTGTTCCCCACCTGATGGTGTGAGGGTGTCACAGCCTTGCGAACATGCTGAAGTCTACCCGACTGCTCTCTTGCAACAGGGTGAGCCGAGTGGCATGTATATGGGATCTTAGCTCAAAAAAACCTATGAAGGGCCGGCGCCGCGGCTCACTAGGCTAATCCTCCGCCTTGCGGCGCCGGCACACCGGGTTCTAGTCCCGGTCGGGGCGCCGGGTTCTGTCCCGGTTGCCCCTCTTCCAGGCCAGCTCTCTGCTGTGGCCAGGGAGTGCAGGGGAGGATGGCCCAAGTGCTTGGGCCCTGCACCCCATGGGAGACCAGAAGTACCTGGCTCCTGCCATCGGATCAGCGCGGTGCGCCGGCCGCGGCGGCCATTGGAGGGTGAACCAACGGCAAAGGAAGACCTTTTTCTCTGTCTCTCTCTCTCTCTCACTGTCCACTCTGCCTGTCAAAAAAAAAAAAAAAAAAAAAACTATGAAGAAGATGAGCCCCTACCCCGTCCACGGAGCCCTGCACTCCTCTCCCTGTGATCTCCCTCGTCAGCCACCCCCCACCCCGGAACTGCTGTTACCCTGGGACACTGAACGGAGGGGTAGACGTGGGTGCAGGTACAGACAAGAGGATCTGGAGGTGACAGCAAAACAGAGAAGAAGACAGATGAGGCTCGGGTCCGTGTCCTCCCACAGAGGGAGCAAGCAGACAGGGCTGATGAAGGTGATTAATGTTTGCACTTGAAGTATGACATCATCCACCACCACCGTCACCACCCCAAGAGCCCTCAGTGAAATCCACCTGACTCACCCACGTTTTGGGTTGGATTTGTGTTGTGGGAGGTGCTGGAAGCAATGGCAAGTCTGACCTTGAAGTGAGTGTGGCCTGGGAAAGAAACATCCAGCGTTGTGGGGTCCTCAGGGTCCCTGTCTTTTTTTTTTTTTTTTTTTTTCGACAGATAGAGTCAGACAGAGAGAGATAGAAAGATCCCCCCTCCACTGGTTCACTCCCCAAATGGCCACCACGGCTGAACTATGCCAATCCGAAGCCAGGAGCCAGGTGCCTCCCCCTGGTCTCCCATGCGGGTGCAGGCACCCAAGCACTTGGGCCATCCTCTACCACCCTCCTGGGTCACAGCAGAGAGCTGGAATGGAACAGGAGCAACCAGGACCAGAACCCGGTGCCCATATGGGATGCCGGCGCTGCAGGCAGAGGACTAACCAAGTGAGCCACGGCGCCCGCCCCCAGAGTCCCTGTCTTTGAGCTGCTAGCAGTCCCATCGGAAAGACTCAATCCTGGGCCAGCACTGTGGCATAGTAGGCTGAGCCTTCACCTGCAGCACCGGCATCCCATAAGGGCACCGGTTCAAATCCTGGCTGCTCCTCTTCTGATCCAGCTCTCTGCTTATGGCCTGGGAAAGCAGTGGAAGATGGTCCAAGGCCTTGGGTCCCTGCATCTGCATGGGAGACCCGGAGGAACCTCCTGGCTTCTGGCTTCAGATTGGCCTAGCTCTGGCCATTGCAGCCATTTGGGGAGTAAACCTTTCTCTCTGTCTCTACCCCTCTCTCTGTAACTCTGCCTCTCAAATAAATAAATTTTAAAAGAAAGAAAGAAAAGAAAGACTCAACCCCAACATGTACAGAGGTAAATGGCAGTAAGCAAATCAGCGACTCCCACCAGCCACGGAAGGGCCACCTCGGGCAGCAATGAGTCAGCATCCCAGGAACTGTCTAGACTGTGAGTGTGAGAACAGCTTAAAAGAGGAAGAAACCCTTCAGCGTGCAGCGTTCAGGGAAGGCTTTGTCCGAGGAGGCAGAATCCCAGCAGGGCTCAAAATGATGAGGCCAGGAGAGGACTATGCC